>NC_143395.1:361508946-362758946 GCF_052110815.1 Crocodylus siamensis
TGCCCAAGCAATATCCTTATAGTTGTTTGCCCAAGTTTCTACTTATAAGCTTCCTTTTTGTGATTTAGTTTACTGAAGATTTCCCTGCTAAGCCAAGCTGGTCTTCTGGCATACTTGCTAGTCTTTCTGCATATCAGGATGATTTGTTCCTGCACTCTAAGTAAGGCTTCTTTGAAATACAGCCAGATCTCCTGGGCTCTTCTCCCCCTCAGACTGGCTTCCCAGGCGATCCTGCCCATAAGTTCCCTGAGCAAGTTGAAGTCTGCTTTTCTGAAGTCCAGGGTCCTTACTCTGCTGCTCTTCTTCCTTCCTTTCCTCAGGATCCTTAACTCAATCATCTCATGGTTGCTGCTGTCCAAGTTGCCATCTACTAATACATTCCTACCAATTCTTCCCTGTCTGTGAGCAGCATGTCAAGAAGAGCATGGCCCTTAGTTAGCTGTTCCAGCACTTACACCAGAAAGCTGTTCCCATCATTCTCCAAAAACTTCCTGGATTGCCTGTGCACTTCTGTATTGCACTCCCAGCAGATGTCAGGATGATTGAAGTCTCCCATGAGAACCAGGGCCTGTGATTGGAAAACTTTCACTAACTGTTGAAAGAAAGCCTCATCCACCATTTCCTCTTGGTCTGGTGGTCTATAGCAGACCCCCACACCCTTGTTGCTCTCTCCTCTGACCCTAATCCAGAGACTTTTGATAGGCTTATCTCCAGTTTAGTTCTGGAGTTCTGAGCAATCATATGGCTCTTTTACATAAAGTGCAACTCCTCTTCCTCTTCTCCCTAAGAAGTATCAACAAGTTTTATTGTGGAGTAGAAGATGCACCTCTGTAGGCCTAGCTCTCTTGAACTGATTAAGTGGGTACTCCTTAATGGAGGAACTATCTTCAAATTACCAACTCCCTCCATCTCCTGTTAGGGAGCATCCCTAACCTATATCTTCTATCTCTACTCTTGTCTAGCCCCTCTGTTATGGAGTCAGCAAGATATAACACATGTAGGACATTGTAGGTGTTTTTGGTTTTGTTTTCATAACTTGCTTTGTAGTTGTGAGTATATCTGAGTGATTGGGGAAGATTATTTTTTGTAGTCTTTAGAGACATAATTGCCTGAAAATGGAAGGAACTGGATTTTGATGGCTGAATCATCTCTTCTAGTCTTATATGCCTGTTTTGACTTTCTAAAGTTTTGACATTTTGAATTTTTTCTGTTTCCAGTTGGGAAGAAAATGCTAGTGGCTCTGAATTTCTCTAGGACAGACTTCCCAACTTTTGATTAATTCTAAACATGACTATCTACCAAAAAAATGTAAATGAAAAATGTTAACTTTATGAATTGTTTAAAACCTGTTCAAATTGCAAATCTACAGCATGCTATTGGAAAAACTGCAGTGTTTATCAACCTTATAGCCACCTATGATACTAGATGGCACCAAGGCCTCAGGTATAAACCACACTCTATGATATCTGACCTCAAGCAATGCACTTTCACCCTGAACATGATCTCCAGTAGATCATTCCATTTCTCTACTAGCCAAGGAGAAAAAAGCAGTATGTACTCTAAAGAATGGAGTCCCACAAAGGTCGATGCTAGCACATATACATTGAAAAGTATCAATCTCAGACTTTCTGCATACAAGATCTAAGCAATACATGTATGCTGACAATGTCGCCATAATAGCCCAAGGAAGTGACATGACAGAACTGGCAAAGATACAGAGTAGTGACATGGAACTCATGGCTGACTAGCCCCTCAAGTGGCACTTAACTGTGAACACAGATGTACTCCCTGTACTCTCAGGCATTAGACCAAGTGATACAAGACAACAAACTCTAACATCATTACTGGCAGTAGAGGCAAGAGATGATGAAAATCACTCTCAACCATTAACTGAAGACCTGAGTAGATGGAGGCTTAAAGCGATTAAAAGTCATAAACCATTTATAAATGAAGCCCACAAGCTCCTGGAAGATGTTGGGGATGCTGAACCAAATGTATGGGTGGTAATGGAGTGGCCCAACCACTGGGAAAGATCATACTTATTCTTACAGCATTTTATACTGGTACAAACAAGTCCCCCACTGGGTACATCCTTGACAGAGATGCATGGGTCAAGCTGAGCAGACAGATCTGGATATGGTTTCTTCAAAACAAGACTTCACAAGATGAACATCTTGGACAGCCCCCCGCGTGAATGCGGTGTCCAACAACCAGCATAACACTTAATTGAAAGCTGCAATCTTTACAAATGTCCAGAAGGGGCAGATGGAATCTGCACACTGAGCAATAATGCCAGACAGTGGCTCATAGATTTGGAGGTTGATATCTGACTCCATAAAGAAGAGACAAACAGCATATGATTGTTCACAATTCATGTGGTATTTTGCTGCAGATAATGATGATTAAATATTTCTGACAGATAATTCTGAATAACAAAGAACACACTTCTGATTTAAAAAATGGCAGATCAGCTCATTCATGGTAAAATGCTTGAATTCTACTGATTTTTTTTTTTTAATCATTATTTATATTATGTGACCATGTCACCTCTTCATTTCTTTTCCTAGCTCTGTCACTGACTTCAAAGAGGTATTTTGTATGCATAGTTCTTGCATGTTTTCTGGGCTCTGGATTCAGCATCAGTGACATGTTCAGAGTCCTAAGGGGGTCAGGCTCTTAGGGCATCTATTCATGAGCTCCAGGGTGGCAGCGGTGGTGGTGGTGGTGGGGGGTGTCAGTACTTAAATTAGAGTGGCTCTCAGAGCATTACATATTCACATATATCACATTTAATTACAGTGGGTCTGCCTCATCACATATATTCAGCATCCCGTGCTTCAGAAAGGCAGAGGGGGCACTTTAACTCAAGCTAGTTGAACAAGCTTGAGTTAAAGTGCTCCCACCGCCATTTTGAAATCCAGAGACACTGAATACATGTGATGCAGAGGTTGCTGGAGTGCACTAATTAGCATGCTCCAGCAGAGCTGTGTACGTGTCCTTAAGTTCAGTGATGCTCCGAGGGAGGAGAATTCAGTCCTTCACTGCATCAAATTATTTACTTAAGATTAAGATTAATTATTATTTACTTAAGATTAAAATTATTAATTTTACAAAACTGGCCTCTAATTTTCAGGTTATAAATATTTTGGGGGCTTATGAAGCGTCAAATGTTCAGAGGACAGCTGAGCTAGTGCGAACAAAATCCAGGGAAGCTAGATGCTCCACTCATGGTCTGGCCTTTGCAAGTCCAATAACCAAGGAACTGAGGCACCCAAACCTAAAAGCCACTTTGAAAATGTGGTTCCTAGTCTCCCCCGTGTGCTTCTCAGGGAATCGAACCAGTATTTGTTTGGGTTTGTTCCAGATTTGGGTTCAGGTATGTTCAATTGGTTTGGGTTCAGTGTCAGTTCAAGCTACCAAAAAAACCAGAATAAGAAACAGGTTTTTAAAACAAACATTTTTAAAATTTGTAATATTTATTTAATATTTATAAAAGTAATGTTCTTTTTTAACATGACTGCACTTAATTTCAACTTTACATGACTTCGGCAGGGTTTTTGTGTTGTCAAGACAATTACTTTTTATGAACAATTTGTTTTAGCAAACATTTTCTAATATCTGCTCTCTGTCATATTGGACCTCTATCCAATAGAAAGAACCTGAGGCCTGAAAACATTCTTTCAACACTCACCTGTGTTGCTAGAGGCTGCCCTTACAATTTTTGTCAGTTGATATAGTTCAGGCATGGCATTTTTTTCAGTGAAGCCAGTACTTTAATGTGTCTTTCTTGCTACTGCGATGTGGCTCATCTGTAATGACTTCAGATATTGCTTTATGTTTCTGGGGCCTTTCTTTCATTCAGATCTCATTTGCCCTCTGGAGATTTCATGAGCTTTAAGAAAAAAGTACAATTCATCATCTGTTCTTTCACTTTGATATGTGTGCCTTTGATTTTATATCATTGACTTGAACTTCTCAGTAAAACATTCCCATTTTTGTCTGTGCATTCGTTAAATGAAGTGTTGTCTTGCCTCCCAATGTATGCAAAAGGAAGTTTCTCTCCTCTTCATGGAGATGACAATAGCAGAAGCAAACATGCCCATTATTATTTCAATAAAGCTCATTGAGCAGTTAAGTAGTTGGCTTTGCAAGACTGGAGAAAAGGTACAGGTCATTCCTGGCAGGATCAGTGAAGGGTTACCTGAATGCCACCTTTTAAAGCTATTTAGTTGCTCAAAATAATTTTATTTAGTAGGTTGTCAGAAGAAAACCCAGCACAGGCAGCTCCTACTCTTCTTCCCTTCCTGTTACATTTGTGGGCTGGTCTCCTTCAGTTCCCATTCTGTTCCCTTATAGTTCAGAGGGAATGTGCTACAAATAGTATTTGAGATGCCATTTTAAGGGACATAGAAGGCAATAAAAAGGATTCTACAAATATGTCAACAGTAAAAGGAAAACCAGAGAAACCATAGGCCCCTTATGAAATTTGGAAGGCAATCTAGTTATGGATAAGGCAGAAAAAGCTGAAATATTTTAATGCCTTTTTACTTTGCTGCCAACTGCACTCACCATCTGGTAGCTGCCCCTATTTGTGAAAACCAAAGACAGGGAAGGAGACGAAGACCATAATGTAATGGCAAAACAGGCCAGGGATTACTTAGAGAAGCTAAATGCTTTCAAGTTGGCAGGGCTGGATGGGATGCACTCTACGGTACTGAAGGAATTGGCTGAGGTAATTTCTATTTCTCTCTGAGAACTTGTTTAGGTCAAGTGAGGTCCTAGATGTCTAGAAAGGGCAAATATAGTGCCCATGTTTAAGAAAGGAAAGGAGGAGGATCCAGGAAACTACAGACCTTTCATCTGACCTCTTTACCTGGAAAGATGATGGAGCAGGTTACTAATGAATCAATTGTGAAGCAACTAGAGGAGGACAAAGTGATTGGGAACAGTAAGCATGGATTGCTGACGAGTAAGTCATGCTGTACCAAACTTCATTTTCTCCTATAATAAGGTGACAATCCCTGTACTCTTCCCTACTCTTTGTGGGGCAGAGCAATTGATAAGTTGAACTTGACTTTAGCAAGGCTTTTGACATTGTCTCATGACATTGTCATTAATAAGCTAAAGGAATACCGACTAGATGGCGGTTTGGTGAGCTGTTTAGGGCTGGGGGGTTGGGAGGGGAGGACCAGTTGATTTGATCCAGCCTGCTGGCTGCCACTGGGAGCCTGAGGAAGGAGGGCTGCACCTTGTGCTGCTCTGCTCTACTGCAGCTGGGGCTGGCTGGGCCACACAGTGCACAGACTCCTCTGCTCCCCTGCATCCATACCCCATGTCCTCACCCAGCTTCCTATTGGCGCTGTGCAGTCCAGGCACCACTATAACCACTGACAGCCAGCTTGGCAAGGGATAGGGCACAATGCAGTATGTCGAGTATCTGTTCTACCTGCCTGCTGCAATGAACTGCTGCCACTGTGCTGCACCAGGGAAGTCGAGGGTGGCTTCCCTGATCTGAGCTCCCTCCCTTCCCTGTAGCTGGTATGAATTAGTGGCACAGTGGTGGTTCATCATGGTGGGCAGGTGGGACAACTACTTGGCATGCTGCATCATACCTTGCTCTGTGTGGGCCCCGCAGCCAGTGGCCATGCTACCAGGATTATGCAGTCACTGTGCCAACAGGAAGCTGGGGAGGGAGGGAGGGAGGGAGGGAGTATGGATGCAAGAGGGAGGAAGGAATTTGTGTTCTGCATTGCCTAGCCTAGGACTGGCTGTGGCAGAACAGAATGGCTTGGGTCCCAGCCCCCTCCTCAGGGTTTTGGCAGCAGCTGGCACTATGGCACTGGACAGGATCAATTAATGGGCTGGATACAGCTTGTGGACTGTATTTTGCTCACTCCTGGACTAGACAAAAGTATTGTAGGGTGGATATATTACCAATTGTATTATTGTACTCAATGGGTTCATCTACATGTGCACTTAACTGTGCAGTAGACTAATTTGTTGTGGTATAAAGCATCACAGTTTACATGTGTAATGGTATTAGACCACAGCAAACTAATTTTCACCACTGTAAGATAGTAGTGTTGGGGACACTACTATCTTATGGCAGTGAAAATAGCTGCACCTAAATGCATGAGTAAATGCTGACCCTGGGCATAAATTGTGCTCAGTAAGCCCAGGCAGCATGGGGCCAGACCTCTGCCTGCTTCTTTGTCACATGCTCTGCCCACTCTTGTGCCCCAGGCAACTCCCCCGCCGTGACTTGGAGCCCAGGGCTGACCTCTGAGCCTGCTGCCAGCCCAATGCTGCTTTGCCCCAGATCAAACTACTGTGGTCCTGTGTACACATGTAAACACTGTGCCCAGGAGCCATTAACTCAGTGAAGCGCAATAAACTCTGGTGCAGCTCACATCAAACTGAACATGTAGATGCACCCAATGAGTAGTTATCAATGGCTCAATGTCTAGTTGGGAGAGGTATCAAGCACAGTCCCCAGATGTCCATCTTGGGTCTGGTATTGTTTAATGATTTGAAGGATGGAGTGGAATGCATGCTTAGTAAATTTGCACATGACACCAAGCTGCAGAAGTTGCACATCCTCTGGAGGGTAGGGCTGGGATACAGATTTATCTGAATAGGTTGGAGAAGTGGTCCACAATCAACCAGATGAGACTCAAAAAGGACAGATGAAAAGTCCTGCATTTGGACTTTGCATGCATAAATACAGACTGGGGAATGACCAGCTAAGCTGAAGTAGTGCTGAGAAGGATCTGGGGGCTTATAGTAGAACACAAGCTGAATATGAATCAACAGTATGCTCTTATTGCCAACAAAGCCACAAGCATCCTTAGTTATATTAACAGGAGAGTTACTTGCAAATCAAGGAAAGTGATTTTTTCCATTCTATTCAGTACTGGTAAGGCCTCATTTGGAGTATTGTGTTCAGTTTTGTGTCCCAAACTATAAGAAGGGTGCAGACAGTTTAGGAATAGTTCAGCACAAAGCAACAAAAATTATTAAGGGCCTGAGAAGGATGACTTATGATCAGGAATCCTGATTTTCTCTGATTTAAAAAAAATCCCCAAATTTAGTTTACAGAAAGTAATACTAAATCCATGTTTTTCCTTGATTAAAATGAAACACCACTAATCTATATCTATATCTACATCTATATTATTAGTGATGTTTCATTCGGGCTTGGAATTGCTGAAAAAATAGATTCCTATACAAAGCTCTATTCACCGTTGTGCAGGCTCCTTTCCCCCACCAGTCCCTCAATAAAATTAGTTGGCTTTCCATCTTTTGCCTTAAGACAGAAACCCACCCCCACCTAATTTCAACCCTAGTTTTCTTGAATTTTGAATCCTTACTTCCCATTCTCTTTTTCTCTCCAAATATCGTACACAATTTTATTATAGGAAGATACTCACTTTGCATTTGTTATAGTAGTAAATGCTTCTCTTGCTCTCATCCTTGGTAAAATAGACCGTAAAGGACTATTTGACAAAAAATATAATTGCATCCTTGCTTGTTTTTATCATTAGGATGTGCATATCCACAGTGTACCATACTCAATGGATGCTGTCAGTGAATAACAAACCATAAATAAGATAATGGATATCCTCACTACAATATCATTATTCAAAAACAAAACCTCAGTTATTCTGAGGATATTTTTTGGTATATCTGCATTTCCTCATGGATATGGCTTTCAGTGCTCTTTACTAGTCATTTTGTACTTAAATTTGATGACAGAGGTGTGCCTTTACTGTTGCCAGAACCACTAAAAACACATTCCCCTGTCTGCGGTATGTGACATCCACCCTATGCCTCCTATTACCATTTTCAGCTCAGTGATGCACAGTTCTTCTGAAATAGTCCTGGCCAAGTGGAAAGAAGGATGACATGCAAGGCTGATGAAGTAGATGTCTAATTAAATGATTTAATTAATGTATGACTTAAGCCAAGGGAAAGGTGACTGGGCTTTGTCTCCCTACTGTTCTAGACATAAGAGGCTAAATTTAGCAGGGGTCTTAGGGTACCACGATGTGCACATTTTTGGCAGCTTGCCTTCAGGGTAGAATTCTGAATTCAAAATGGCACAAGGAACAGAAATGTATTTGACACCTTGCCCCTTTCCAGAGTTCAAGCGTGTACACCATGTCCCCTCCTTCCTGTGGAGGGCTGTTCTCAAGCTTGCTGCCCAAATGGGCTTTCATGGAGACAGCCTGAGTCAGGCTGGATGAGGTGGTTGTGTCTGTTATTTATGTAACAGCCTAGTGGTTAGAGCAGTCATCCAGGGTGTGGAAGGTGCTGGTATATTGCCTTCTTTAGGCTGACGTAGTTCAAAACCACATCTTCTACCTCCTAGGAGAGTGCCGAACCCAAAGACCATAAGGTAGGCTGGGGGGAGAGCATTTTCCACCCCTCCTGCTCAAACTGCCAACATGAAACACAACATTTAGTATTTGTGAAGCCAGAGAGCAGAGGCATGAGAGGCAGTATGGTCCTTTACCCTGGTGCTACTCACTGAGGCTGGGGGAGCCCAGGGCTCTGGTCCCTGCTCCAGGGGCTGGTTCTAAATGTCACATTCTCATGTCAAAACCTACAGAGAGAGTCCTGGGAGCTAGGACTAGAGCCCATGACTCCCCACTCTGAAGGCAATGTCCTATTCACTGGGCTACAGACTCTGGCTCTCTCCTTCTCTTCTCTTTTTTTTGTTGTTGTTGTCCCCCCGCACTCCACATCCAATGAATCTTGAATTCCTTTCTTTGTAGTGATGCATCGTCAGTCAGAGGGCTGGGGAGAGGGCTCCCATATAGATTAGGCTACAGTCTGAGGCTAAGGGCACCTCCCTGGCAGATATGAGGCTAAGTGGGTAATTGAACCCAAGTCTCCCACCTCCTGGGTAAGTGCTCCAAGTCCTAGGTATGAAAGAAAAGGTGCCTCTGCTGAGGCTGAGGCTACCGTTGCTGGCTGAGTTTTAAAAGCAAGTGATTAAGGCTGCTGACAGATGTAGAAATAAACCAAAACGGCGCCTTGCCAGGAAAGGAACTGTGGCAGTTTGACCTAGCTCCCCAGCATCTGTATAGGCTGCATGCTCCAGTGGGGCTTTTTGCTGCTTTTATTTAATAGCTGATTCAATCCAGGTCAAACTGATGCAATGCCTCTTCTGGACATACGCTGCACTTGGCATGGGGGTGCACGAAGCTGAAAGTAATGCACTGTTGGCTCCCTCTCTCCCCACCATGTCTGTAAACAGCCTAATACTGCATGCTATGAGTAACTTAAGCCTGAACTGGATCACAGCTCTAGACATGGCACTTTCATTCTGCCCCAATCTTCTCCTGGATCTAACTCAAGGAGCTCCATTCCTCACTTTCCTTTGGAAATGTCTTCCCTTGAGTCCACTTCCAATTCTGGTTGAACAGTGAACCGCTGCCTTCTGGAAGAAGTATATGTACTAACTACCTGCCACCTACTAACTTCCAATAATTTGAACTGTACCTTCTGATCTGCCCTCCTGTGAGGAAGGTGAAAAAAACCCAAACTATCCCATCATGTCCAGGAACAGAAGGAAAAAGGGTAAATTTACTTCCAGCTCCAAATAAGGGAAATACTTCAATATTCACAGCAGGCTACCAAACCTTATTTTGTACTAATCCTAGGTATGGGAAGTTGGTAATTGCAATAAACCAAGTCAGTGCTTGCAACCCTGCCACTGATTGTTCTCAAAGGAACCTTAACATAATGCAGGGGCACATCAGCACAGCCAATATTCAAGTAAGATGAGTCTCTTGTGGCCTGTTGACAGCACTCTTGCTAGATACTAAGGGAGGCCAGTGGGAAAGCTTTCCTTTTCCTTATATCGAACTGTTGCCCACAGATCATGAGATGCTCACTCTGAGCACTGAAAGTGGCAGTAATTCAGTTCTCGTGATTATATGGAAGTTGGCAGAATGAAACTGGGACTGTAAGATCTCAAAATATTTTCTTTTTCTTTCATGTTGTCTTGATTTGTCTTTGTCTATCCAGGAAAAAGGTCTTTGCTAGTAATCTCTGAAAGCAAAATAATGCCAAATATAATTTTGTGAACTAGAGTGTATTGCATTTTAAATGAAGCAAAGAACTGCATTGTAAGATAAAAAGTCCAGTACTTATTTGATAATTGCTTCAAACAGGCATGTAAAAAAATTGCAGTGTTTCAGGATATCCTGTAAAATCAACCTTCCTGGAAGTTTGTCATGAGTCAACAGTGGGTAATCATCTCAAGTGCATATTATAGGCCTTTTTCCTATCTGAAAATATTTAATGTAAAAAAAAGCAGCAGTAGCAATCATAGTATTTTCATTATTTGTAGCATCTGTAGCCATTGTCAAACTGGGATCTCGTTTTGCTATGTGCTTGTCCTATCATGAGATCATCCATACCCCTACAGTTTACAGGTTAATGACAAGATGCAATGAGTAGATGAAATAGGCAGACGATTGAAGAGAACAGTAACAGGTTGGGTCGATCCAGGGGCAGTGGTGTGGATGCACTCCCCTTTCAGTAGACCCCACCACAGGAGCAGCAGCTGGGGACTTTTTGAAGCCCCTGAAGCAAGTTAAAATACCTCCTCCCTTTCCCTCTGCTCAATGGCATGTCCCTTCCCATCCTGTTTTCTGTTCCTTGCCCAAATCTGCTGGTGTCTTCAGCTGTCTCTGGGGGCAGGGACAGGAGGAACTCCAGAATTGCTCCTGTCCAGTCCAGCTGGGTTCAGCCAAAGACAAAGGCAGCAGTGAACAGGTCCTTTCTCTTTGCCCAGTTCCTCAGGGTGTTCCCCGCTAGCCCAAGACTGCCCCAGGTAAGGGAACCAGCCTGCTACTGCTGCTGTCTCTACCTGAGCCTGATCTCGCATGCAGCCCAGCTTTGGGCAGAGTAGCTCTGGGACTCCCTTTAAATCAGCTAGAGACAGCAGCAGTGGGTGGAGGAGTGGGGGAAAAGAAGGAGATAGTGTTGCTTAGGGTGGAGGAGAAGGAAGGGGGCAGTGGGGAGGAAGATATTTATCTGCTTGAGGGAACTTAAAGTCCCCATTGCTGTTCCTGCAGTGAGGTCTGCCTGCCTTTGGTGAGTGAGGTGGGAGGAGGGGATGTGGGAACAGGGATACAGCCCCCCCTGCAATGTGCATCACTGGTCCTGCGCCCCCCACTTGGGAAATTATGGATCCACCCATGGTAACAGGAGTATAATTTAGGGACTCTACCATCTGTCTACCTGGTATAAAATAGCTCAATATTTTTGAAGTACCACACACAACAGAGACATTGTTTAAGGAGGGACATGTAGTTAGAGCAAGATATGTGTTTTGGAGTTGTTGAATTACAGAAGTCCTTTATGCTGTCTCATACAATTTTGAATTATGCATGTAAGAAAGCAAAATAATTTCCTTTTATGAGACAAGAGGCACTTGTCACCACTGGATCCACACAGGGCACAGATCCTGATTGTTATACCTTTGGGTTGGGGACCCAACACTAACTGGCAGGAGAGAGGCTGAAGGGAAGGCAGGCAGGAAAATATTTGTTGACAGAAAGAGATGAATAAGAACAAGGAAATGTGTTGGGTACAGGGAAAACATAAAAGAGCCAGAGCTATGGGGAAGGCAGAGGAGGTAGCTTGCAGGCAGGGCAAGTTAGAGCAGGGGTTCTCAACCTGTAGGCTCAAGACACTGCTAGATAGATGCAAGGCACCCCTGGTTAGGCTTAAGGTTCCCCTCTTAAAATGCAGGCTCTTAGTTTTCACTTGTTTTTTGACTATAGAAAAATAATAGAGTAAGTTTTCTGTTACAAAGAACTCAGAAACCCTCCAGCAAGTCCAAATGTTTCTAGCAATGTGAATTT
This sequence comes from Crocodylus siamensis, assembly GCF_052110815.1. Classification (NCBI taxonomy): domain Eukaryota; kingdom Metazoa; phylum Chordata; order Crocodylia; family Crocodylidae; genus Crocodylus; species Crocodylus siamensis. The sequence continues at coordinate 361,520,829 of NC_143395.1, forward strand.
CTATTTGAAACCTCTGGGTTTATCTTGTGAATCACGTTTGCACATGTTGAGTGGTAATACTGCATGGCACCCTGCAGCACCCTTGCAAGACTCTCAGGGCACCCTGGTTGAGCATCACTGAGTTAGAGAATGAAAAGGAGAGAGTGACTGAAGTTGTAGAAAAACCCTCCAAATAAAACCCAATGAACCAAACAACACCCGCCCCCAGGGGCGTACAAGTAGGTTACGGCAGGCAGGCAGAAACAAGAATATAAAGGGCAAAGGAGAGATTAAGTGGAGCCTTTTTCCTAGAAGGTTGCTGGGAGTCCTGCATGTTTTATGTGCATTGAAGTAAAATGGTTAAGCTGAAATGATCGCATGCTAATTAGGGCAATACTGATGTTCATAGGAAACAAGCAGCTATCACCAACATTTTCATTGGGGATTTCCAAAATGTACAGGGTCATCACTGAGGTTTCCTTAGAATGGCTTTTCACAACTATCAGTCCTCTGATAGAACAGATTAAATTAAACCGCAAAAATTTCCCTTACTTGCATCAGAAAAACCCATTTTCAAGCCAAGGTATCTCTATATGTAGAAAACCCCTGAATTTTGCAATGCCCTACGTAAATCATCATTTATTGCACTTTTATCTTGTTGGATTTGTGGTAGTGGCTTTCCCCATATGCTTCCTATTCAAAGTTTTTTGAACAGTATTCATTTGTTTACTTAAAGCACTCAGAAGAGGACATGATGAATGATCGTCTGAGGGCGTTATGAGTTGTTCAGAGTTACCTTGAAGTGCCGAGTAACATAGGACAAGATTATGACACCTTCAGCTTAGTCTGAGTAATGCTATACATCTTAACCAGCTCCATTTACTTCAAATGACTGCCCGCTGAGTAAAGTGCTACTTAGTGTGCGTTAGTCCCAGAACCTAGCCCCATTGGCGTTGGGAGGCCAGGGCAAATGGAGCAAATGCGCTTACATGCAAATGTGCACACATGTGCTCACATGGTCAGCCCCCCCGCAAATAATTTATTTTCTCTTTACACCAATGCCTAGCCTGAAACTGATACTATATGACACGGCAGCCCTAAATATGTCCTGAAACCTCCTTTCCATGAGCTGCATCAAGTCTATTACAGTAAGTGAGGAATCAAAAAAATTAGTAAAAGGTTATGTAACTAACACCAGCTTTTTTTCTTCCTAAATGCTTTCACTGAGAAAGAGTCATAAGCAGCTGGTGAACATATAGTCAGATCCTATTTGTCAACATGTGTTGTTTTACAGTCAGAATTATGCTGTTATGCTATTAGGTTATTAAATGCTACAAATAATAGCACTAATATGTTAATAACATGCAGAAAAGCTCAAGGGGCTGTACTATCCATAACACTTGGTGCTGCATGAGGATATACATACAGCAAGACTGGGTGACACAATTTTCTAAAAAGTCTATCAGTTTTCTAGAGTCACAACACAGCTTGTTCTGAACTATTCCTAATAACAATGATACTGTGAGGTCTTCTGTCTGTCCTTCTCTGATTTCATATAAAAAAAATGACTTGTAAACCGAGCAAGCTTGACATGAAATCAATGAGATAATTAGAAAGGCATGTACAATGCAATTTTTATAGTAATTTCTCAGAGCTAAAATGTAATTCAACTGCAATGACTTCCCATTGATTTTGGAATTTTGATTCTTTAGATATTCCTCACAGAATAATGGAACTACAGAGCTGCAGGGGAGGTTTATGAGTCACTTTGCCCAGCACTTGTCTGGTCAGAAGCATCCCCCCCGCTGTGGTAAAATGAACAATGTGACCTTTCATTGCCAAGTGTCCAGAAAAGTGCACTTATGGTCTCTGAAGAGAAGGGACTTTGCTCCCAGCAGCCAGCTTATATTATATTAGTGCAGGAATTAACAACAAGTGGGTCAATGGGGCACAAGCCCTGGGTGCTGCCTAAGAAGGGGTGCCAGAATGCAGCTGTAGAGCCCACCTGTTCCCCACACCCTACACCTTCCCCACAGTGGCTCTAGCTCCACTAGGGGGCAAGTGCTGCAGGAACAGCGGCTTGAGGTTGGCTGCTGCTGAGGGAGATGTCACCTCCTTTTTTGCTGCCAAAAACCAGTGTATTTTTGGCAATTTGATACACATCATCTCCTTTTTTTGCTGCTGACTTCTCCCTCGGTAGCTGTAAATCTTCAATCTCTGCTCCTGTGCTGCTCTCTCCTCCCATGCGCCGCTCCTCCCAGCTGCTCCCTGTAGGCGTAGTCTTGGCCAGTTGCATCTTTGGGGATTAAGGATACTGGAGGCACAACTCTGAGGAACAGACAGAGATTGCGATGGGGCCAAGTTCAGCAGCATAATTGCCTTAGCCATGTGTTCAGAGTGAGACTTTCGGAAGTGGTATAGAAGCATGATTTCTGATTTGTTCTCCTGAATAATGAAGGTGCTTTTGAAAATCCTACCCAAAGATCTCATTGCATATCTAAGGTAAATTCCTGTAGGCGTATCCCCCAACCCAGAGGCATAACAACCAGGGCCTGTGTCAGATGCCCCTTAACTCGCAGCAGTGTAGAAGGACATCACCTTGAATCATTCTTTCTTACATGCATGGGTAGTATCAAGGGTGGCAGGTACTGGGCAGTAGCTGTAGTGGCTATTGTTCTTACACCCCTCTACTGGGTGACCATAGCACTTCTTGTTGTGCTACCACCCTAACATTTTCCCATTACATGTAAGAAAGAATGATTCAAAGTGATTTCCACTGACTTTCTTGTGTCTGGAGGATACATAGAAAAGAGGGAGCTTTAAATCAAAAGAACTTGGCCTTTTTCCCAACAGAAACTATAGAAACTAGCTACCTTCTGCACAATTCAAGTCCTTAGGTCTACCTGCACTGGTTTTTGGAGGACAGGCAGATCTTTATTAGAGCAGCCTAGCTTCTATTTCATTGAACGTGGTGGGGAATAACCATTTTGACTGGTTAAAATTCATTTGAGCATTATGAGACTTTATTAGAAGGTCTTATGTCATACTGTTTGTAGAGCTGACCAGAGGCCTAAACTTCCATTTTGTGGCAACTTTCACTGCTCTGAATTAGGCAAAGCTGCGACTTGAACCTGAGTCTCCCACATCTCAGGCCAGCATCCTAATTACTAACTGTCCTTTTCCTCTAGACCCATAAAATTTACTGGGGCAACCACATACATTTTGGCAAAAGAGTTCTAACCACGTCTAATTGTAAGTGCCTTAGAAATACTGAAAGGGCTGGCAACTCTGTAGTTGACGAGCATGCATATAATTATTTAAATATCAAGAAAGACAAGAGAAAAATCTCTTTAAAAGTTCCATAAATATTGGAGGTAAAAACATAGAATTGTAGACTTGGTGGGTCATTTAGTCCACCCCCTAAGACATATACAGGTTGCACTATTCCTTAACTATTCCAGACAAATGCCTATCCAGCCTCTTCTTGAAAATCTCCACTGAAATATTCCATAACTTGCCTTTCTTCAATTGTCTTCCTGTTTTTCAGTTAAGACACATTTTCCTGAGATGTAATCCAAATCTGCTTTACTGCAGTTTGCATGCATTGCTTCATGCCCTGCCCTATGTGACAAGGGAGAGGAATTTTTCTCCTTTTTCATGACTGCTTTCAAATATTTGAAAACGGCTATCATTTCTCCCCTTGTTATCCTTTTCTCCAAATTTCTTCAACCTTTACTTGTACGGCTTCCATTTTCAGGCTTTTGTCATCTTCACTGTCCACATCTGGATCCTCTTCAATTTGTATGTACTTTTCTTAAAATGCAGAACTCTGAACTGTGCTCTGTACTCTAGAGGTGGCCTAACCAGTGCTGAACAGAGCGGCACTATTGCTTCCATGCAATGCTGCCATTAATGCAGCCCAAAATACATTTGTTCATTTGCAGTTATATGACATGCTGACTCGTATTGAGTTTATAATCCAAAAAATGACCCCAGATTCTTTTCAATGGTGCAACCACCTGGCCTATTAATGTATGTGTACACTTGGTTTTCTTTCCCTCAGGGCACATCTACAAGTGCAAATAAGCACAGTTAAGTTTAATGTGCATTAAGTGAGTTTTGGCAGGTGTCTACACATGCAGAGACTTGGAACTGAAGTTAGTCCTAAGTCCCTCCAGTCCTGCCATGTGCCCCTGTGGCTAGCAGGGGGAGCTCTAGCTTTCAGACACTTGGCTGCCAGCACCTGACAGCCATGTTGAAGCCAGACTCAGCCACCAGCACTTGGCAGCCATCTTGGAAGCTGTGATCCATGGCCAGCCCCTTCCCTGCTAGGAGCTGTATGCCCAGCACAGGGGCAGCACCATTGCCCTCCTTGCCCACCTTGCCTTCCCTGCCAACGATGCCCATCACCCCACTGCTGTAGCCCAGGCCCTGCCAGTGGTGCTCAGTGCTCTACGCTGCTGCTGGTCATGGTGCCCAAGCCCCAGGACAGCTACATGCCTGCCAGCAGGGGCCAGGGCACTGGATGCAGGAGCCCCTGTCTCACCCCCTCTTCCTGCACTTGTCACTCCAGCCTGCCTGCTCTGCTGTCCACACACACCCTACCCCAGAGAGGGCAAAATATGGCCTGTGGGCCAGATCCAGCCCACCAGGTCATTCTATCTGGCTAAAGGGGCACCTAAAAAATCTAGTAAATTAATATTTATTCATTCCTGGCAGTCTGTCAAAGCTGACAGTAGCCAGGGGCAGTAGGATGCAGAGGGAGCCCTCAGCAGGCTTGAGCAGGCCAGCTGCGCCCCACCACCAGCCACTTTCCTGCTTTCCCGCCCCCACCCAGCTTCAGTACCACGTGGCTTCAGGCTGCATCACAGGACTGCGGAGCATGGGACCATGCCAGTACAGGTGTGTGGGGATGTGTGTTCATAGGGTGTCTCACATGCACACCCCACCATACACATGTACCCACACTCCCCCTTGCACTGCCATACACAAACCCCAGCCACCCTCCCTACACACAGACCCCCACAAACCCCATGCCCACCCATACCTCACATATCCACACACACCTATTTGCCCCCTCATCCCACAGCCCCCCACAAACATATACCCATGCCCCCCACACCCAGCAATATACAAGAGTAATACTTCATTTTAAGCTATTATGCAATCACCTCTATGTATACTACACAAACACATGTAAATCAGGACAAAAATATTTTTTGAAATCACTAAATGAATCTTGTAGATGTTTGCTTTTTAGAATATAATTTAGTATTTTTCTGGTTCTGAGATGGCAAAACCCCTTGCTGAAAGGAGTATTTCCTGGGGCAAGGGGAGGGACTTCTGGTGACAAAGGTCAGGGGTTAGGGGGTGTGGGGGATGGGGTGGACTACCTGGGGTTGGTCCCCCGTATCTCCTAGATGGCCCCTGGAGAAGAGGGGAAATCTGCCGTCCGTACCGTGCTTCCACCGATTTCGCCTGCCACGACTTGATGGAATTTTGGGGCGTTCACCCATCTGGGGAAGCGGGCAGTCCAGACACGGTCCCTCGGCTCTAAAGTCCAGGGGTCCTGAGGGCTCCTCCTCCCCTACACCCTCACCCGGTCCTCCGGGTTAGCCGCCCTCTGGGTGGCTTCCTACAGGGGCTAGCCCCTGGTAGGTAACAGTGTCAAAAGGAACAAAGTAATGTAATGGCAACCCAAACGTAGGCGCCCACTTCTCTGGGGCGGAGCTTATCTCACTCTCACAATGGCCTTCGGCCCCAGTCGGGCGAGGACCTTTGGCCCCTTAGTCTGTCCACCAGTCCCGCAGTGGGGTTCCATCCTCCCCCTGCAGGACCCTATAAGAGTCCTTACGGTACCCGGCTTGGGCCGGGTGCCGCTGCCTCCTGCGTCCCTGGGGTCGGTGTACCCCTACCGCCTGATGCTCGCGTCCCGTGGGCACGTTGGGGCTTACCTCCACCCCCGCGGGTCCTGTTGAGTGGCCAAACGGCTTGCAGCCGCCTGAGGAGGGTCTTTCCATTGGTGCTCCTCTTACCAGGACCCTCCGGATCTGCTGCCGCTGGCTCTGCTACCGCCATCTCCGCCGCCGCCAGTGCCACTGCTGTCGGTGCTGGCCTCGCTGCCGTCAGCCCCGCCGCCGCCGGCTCCGCCGCCACCGGCTCCGCTGCCGCCGGCGTTGGCTCCTGCCGGAGCCTCTCCCTTTTCCTGTTTGGGGTTGGGGGGCTCCTTTTATCCCTCCGGGCCGGTCCCGACCTGGATCTGTCCGGGTTCCAGGAAGGGGAAGGCTCCCGAACCCACTTCCGGGTTTGCACCCAGAAGTTAGGCTGAACTCCGCCGCTTTCCGCCTGGCCCCGGCCCCCCGGGTCCTTGACCCCTTCACAGGGGGGCAGGACTTCCAGTCACAAGACGGCGACCAGGGGGTGGGGGAGTGCAGGTGGGCCAGGCAGGGAAGGGGAAGGGAAGAAGATGGGGACAGGGACAGGGCAAGGGCAGAGACTGGGAGGGCCCTCCCCCTAGCTCTGGACTTACTTTGTGTCAAGGACAGGTGAGGCTGGCAGCTTGGCATGGGCCTCCCTGTCAGCAATAGTGACTAGCTGCGTCCGGTGTTCACAGCTCGCAGTGTACAGTGGGTTGGTGACTGACCAGGCCCCCTTCTCCCCCCCACCCTGGAGGGACTGGCACTGGTGGTGGCCAGCAGTGTCCTGGCTGGCCACTCCTTGTGGCGGTGACTAGGGGTGTGGAGCTGTGAAGGCAGCCATCAGTCAGGGCTACCTGAGATGCTACTTGGTGCAGCAGCTGAGGAGATGGGTGGGATAGTGCGCTGAACACCTGAGGACTCCTCCTGCAGTAAGGTGGCACCACTGGAAGAGTAAAGGTGGAAGTGTTGGCTCAGCCAGGCCACATGTACTGGAGTAAACTGCGGAGTTGTGAACTGGATCCCAGGGCACCAAAATACATCCAGGAGTGGCCTCTCTCACAGATCCCACCTGATAGGGCCTCATAAATGTGGGTGTTGGAGTGTCTGCTCCGTGTGAACTGCCTCTGGACCTCTGCATCCCCCCAGAGGGTCATGAGGTTGCCAACCTACTCCTGGCTCCACTTGGGGCCCCACGTGGGGGGCTTGGGCATATGCACAGAAATAGGGCTGGTTCTTGATGGGGTGTGTGTCCTGCACTGGCCCTCTGGGCCCATGTGACTGTCCATGTGTGGCCAGCCCTGGAGAGCTAGTTGCAGCAACCAACACAGATGCTGGCCCTGCTGCCAGAGACCACCTGGCAGCAGCCCTGGGGAGTTCCCAGGGCTAGGCAAGGGGGGCAGCAGGCTGCAGCCCTTTGCAACACTTATCTGTGGCCAAGCAGGATCTCAGGCAAGGGGATAGGACTAGTAGTGGTAGCCTGGGTACTATCCAGGAGGCACACAGGACATTCAGTGCTGAAAGGTCCTGTGCAGTGTGCCCCACAGCACAAAATGGCCTCTGTGTTTTATAGCCTGCAGCTGGGGGCTGCCAAAGAGCAGCCCAGGCTGTGGCAGGAGAGGTGCCCAGCCAGGAGTCCTGGCTGGGCAGACCAGGCACTAAAGTTAGTGCTGGGTTGCATCTACACATGCATTAATGCACCTTAACTAAGTGTGCCTAAATTTGATACCTGCATTTGTAGATATCAAATTTAGGTGTGATTAGCCTAAATTCACCATTTTTAATGTGCATTAAGTGTGCACACATGTAGATGGGCCCTCAATGTAACACTTTATGTTCTTCTTTAGTGAATTTACCATGTACTAGCTACTTGGTTAAGGAAGTGTTCCTTGAAATATGTGGTCAACAAGGGTAGTTTTCTTAAGTGCTGGATCCTTGAACCAAGTGAATACATCAAAGCTGCATCTTTCATTTACAAAAAGGGTTTCTAGCCTTCATGGTTATTGTAATAACCCTGAAATTTTGAACCCCAAAGGTTAAAAGCCGGAAGGTAAATTAGAAACAGTTTAGTGAGTGGTTAAAAATCATGAGATTTAAAAACTAGCTTAGTACTTTTTTTGGTCCTGCCCTGTGATACTTGGGTTAACAATAATATTAATACACCAATATGTCTTAAACATTGTTTTGTAAGGGCAATCTGATTACAACAGTAACAACAACATATGAAAACTGGAAGGGGATACTATCAAGAAAGGAAGGGAAATAATTTGAGTTGGTATACAGAATGTAAGTGATGAAATGTAATTAATAAAGAAAATGTCCTAGATAACTATTATGGGAACTTCTTGATAGTGAGAACTGTCCTGATGAAAAGGTGGAAAATGATGGAAATATCTTTTTTTGGTGCGTAATTAACACTCAATTGAATAGAACAGTCTGACAAGCATAGAGATGAATTCAATGACCTAACAATGTTTTGCTATCCCTTACTTCCTGGAATCAGTGAGCCACAATGCCACTTGAACAGAATTTATGGATCGCTTTTCCCAAATAAGCATCCAAAATATGTATATGCAAACAGATCATTACAAGCAGAGCTATGCAAATAATGTTGGTTTGCTTGCCAACCACACACGCCAAAAATTCAATGGACATAAAGAATAAATGTTTCTATTTTCATCTCACTATGGAAAAAATGGAAAAAAAATTGGGGAGTGAAATTAAATAATGTATTCCACTCAGGAGACATCTACACATGCAGCTAATACAAAGCAATAAACTCCAGAGACCATAGCATGTTGAGCCGAGTCAGAACAGTCCTGGCTGGCAAAGCAGCCCAGAGGTCAGCCTGCCAGCCCAGGGTGGTTTCCCCCAGCATGATGGTGCTTCAGTTCGGGGTTAGCTGGGAAGCAATCCCCACACTGAAGCACCCTTGTACCCCAGCCAGCCATGTCGGCATCTACATGTTCGGTACTTTTTTTGTCTTTTTTGGTAGAGATTTATCTACTGAGTTTGACTAAAATTTATGAAAAACTGAATTTTTCACAACAATGGTGATCAGCTCTAACTGCAAATACAAAATATGACTTTGAATGAGTAAACTGGGTTTGTGTATCAGGAATAATTATCTTAATATTTCATAACACCATTTTATAGTTCTGCTATAACCCTCATGGTGTCCTTAAAATCTGGGAACAGTGTTGATTTCCACAAATTCAAAAACTTGAAAAATGAAATTGTATAGAGATACTTAATGACCAGCATATATTATTGCTGTCTTTGCTAGTTACAGTTAGTAACTATGTCTTCATGATTGTATTTCACAGTTTTGCTCCAATCTCTAGGTGGGCCCAATCAGGTAGATGACAATCCATAGTGTTCACATAAAATTTACCAGTGTGTGAAATCGTGCTTCAAGTTTTAACTGTGAGTATTTTATATTTACAATCTCATGCCAAATGAATACTTTAAAATCATAAATTGGTATTATTTTGTAGTTATGCAATTCATTTCTTCAGTTGTTTATCAAAATAAGAGTGCTTGGTTTTCAAATACATTTCAAACTGTAAGCAATTTTGGACTGGAAAAATTCTCTAATAGGTTTGATAGGTCACCCTCAAGTTTTTTTGGCAAGACTTTCTAGTATATAAAAAACATTTCCAATTGCTGATTACCAGCTCTAGGCATAAATACTTGTACTGTGGGTAATTCCATCATTTCCTTATATTTTTTGCTATTAAGCATGCTGCCAGTTTAGTTTAGTATTAATGAATTCATTTTCTTTGACTAGGTCAAATAAGTTCTCCTTTTTGCTCCTCATGTTATGTATTTGTGGTCCTTCTGTTCTGTTGAAACATCTTTCTTTCATTATTACATATATTTAGTGTTTTTAGCCATTCTGTAAGTTCTTGCCTTACTCTGGTTTTTTTGGTCATGTTAGTTACTATTCTCTTTTACTTTTTTAGTTTATTAGGAGCTTTAATTTAATATTGTTCCAACTGAACACAGTATTTGAGCTACAATCTTAAAGGTGCTGAATGTAAGGGAGGAATTATAAATGAACGTGTAGAAATGTTTTATTCTTAATTCTTGCAACTTTCAAGTGAACTTACTATTAAATATGTCTATTAAAATGTCCGGGATAAGAGAAGGCATGCCATTTATCCATAATATTTACTTTCCTAATGTATTAACCAGACATACTTCCTTTATGTCCACAAAATACTTTATGCACATGGAAAAAAATGTTAGGAAACAACTCTGTGGATAAGCCATCTGTCATTTGCCAGTGGAAAGTGCACTCCATATCACATGGGTTTGGATAATTACAGCGTGTTGAAAGTGGTAGGCGTTCTAGATGCCCACAAACTGAATTTGTGAGAGACATTGGATGGTGAAAAACTGTGTGCTGTCTACAAACTTTTAATTTTATTATAAAACTAGTATCTGGCACTTGGGTTTCATCCTGCAACTCTTTACTTGCACAAGTTATCCCTCTGATTTTGAAAACAGCTATGCTGTCCACTTCTTTCATTTTTTCTGGTCCTTTACATTTATTCGGTCCAAAATATGGTACAATAGGGCAAGAGATATATTAAAAGTCATAGCACATGCTAGTTCACTGTGTGCACAAGTGGGTAATTGAGATGTTTTGCACATGTAGTTACCCGATTCACAAGAGAAGTTACTTTCACAAATCAGCCACACCATTGTACATACATTCTTGCATGTGCAGCTGAAAACCTAGCACTTCTGAAGACTTCAAATGCAGTAGCATAACGAGCAGAGCTGGTGCCCAGGACAAACCTTGTGGGAGAATGGATGGGGGGCGGGGGAGGGGGTGGTTCTGACAGTGGGGATGGGGGGGCGCATGGGTTCCAGGAGTGGAGAGGGTAGGGGGGGGTGTATGGAGTGCAAGAGTGGCATAGGCTGTCGGTTCTGAGAAGGAAGGCAGCAGTTTTACCCAAGCTGGGAACTCCTAAACAAGAGGTAGGGAAAATGTGGCCTGGGTGCCAGATGTGGTCTGTCAGGCCATTCTATCCACGGAGCCCCTAAAAAATTTAGAAAATTAATATTTATCTGCCCTGGGCTGCCTGTCATGCAGCCCTTGATGGCTTGCCAAAACTCAGTAAGCGGCCCTCTGCCCAAAATAATTGCCAGCCCCTGTCCTAAACAGTCTCTAGGGGCACTCCTGCTGATGTCGCATGTGCTCTGCCTTCTGCCCTCCCCAGCTGTTCCTCTTAAAGCGGCAGCGGCAGCGGTGGCGGAGGACAGTTCTGCAGTTCCCAGTATGGGTATGTGGCTGGGGAGTAGAGTCTGTGGAGGTTGGTGCTGTTCTGGTGCCTGTCTTAACTTGGTGCTTGGGGTGGATGCCCCTCGCACCCAGGCTTAGTTATGTTACTGCTCAAAGGTATCCATGTGAATAGAGGCATAGCAGTGTAGCACAGTGTGTGGGGCAGCCACATGGCAGTGCTGGTTCCTGCCCACACTGATTGCAGTGGCACAACCACCACTGTGGCAAGGGTTGCTTTTGTAGCAACCCACAAAAGCAGCAGCCAGGGCTGCTACTATGGTTGAGTCCCCTGTCTCATCCCCCAGTTATACTACTGCATGTGACTTACATGTCTGATGTTTACTTAATACACTCTGTATTGGGAGACTTCATCTTTATACTTCTTTCTGAAAATTGCTGTAGTTACTTGTGTAATATGCATTTGCCTTGAAACATAATAGACAGCCCCAGTGCATGAAATCATAAGAAATGTACAGCTTTTTTGCTATAGGATCATAAGAAAGTAGGGTTGGAAGTGTCCTTATGAGGTAGTCTAGTCCAGTCCCTGCTCAGGGTACGATAAGTCTTGACTAAACCATCCAAGCCCAGTGTCTGTCTAATCTGCTCTTGAAAACTACCAAGGATGGAGATTCCAGACCTGTTCTGTGGAGTCTGTTCCAATGCTTGATCACTCTCATTGTCAGAAAATTCCTCTTAATCTCCAGCCTGCATTTCGTCTCCCGCAGCTTGAGGCCATTGCTCCTAGTCCTTTCCCCTATGGCCACAAAGAAAAGCTCATCTTTATCCTCTCTGTAATTACCCTTTAGGGATTTAAAGACTGTCAAATCTCTGTTATTCTTCTGTTCTTATGCACATCTCCATTTTTTCTGGACTGCACGTGGTTCTGTTAGAAATATTATTAAAAATGCATTATCTATAGCAGATTTAGGGGAAAAAAAAAACAAAACAACACAGCTGCTACCCCTCCTTGTCTCCTTAATGGGAGAGGGAAGGGGTGGGGTTGGAAATTGATGGGAAAAACCACCAAAAGCCCATTGTACTAAGGTATCACTCCCTCTCTGTCCTGCAAATTTACTATCTCTTTGTTACACTAAATCACACTTTCTTTCATGACCCCACATTCCTAAGGCTAAGATAAGAGCAAATGCCATTTTTGCCTTCAGGTTGAACCTTGAGTAACCTTGGGTTCCATCCACGCACGCGTGATAGCCTAATGCATATTAAGCCTACCCGCCCCGCATACTTAAGTAGTTAATTATAATGCACATGGGACGTATGAAGCGACATGTTTACATATATGTTTGTATGAACCGGAAATGAGTTGTAAAAATTCCTCCTTCTACACACGTGGTCAGGAGAGGGGGGATAAAAGCCTGCTAATGATTGTGCTCGGGGGCAGAGTGATTGATCTTTTGTCTCTCTCTCTGACCCTATTTGCAAATATATACCTTTTGTGTTGCTAATAGAGTGTGTCTGTGAAGGTCTTTTTCCACCTCCCGAGAAACGAACCACGATTTTTATATCAAAATTGGTGCCCAACGTGGGGCTTCTCGAGGACTACCCCGGAATTCAGTGACGGAGCACCTCCGGTACCAGGGATTTGTGCACACCGAGCCGACTTTGGACTCACCCTGGTATTTGAGGTTTAAGTCCAAATATCCGGGAAGTTAAAGGAAGTATCCTATGTAAATTCTGAGTTTCTGGAGAGGCAGACACACTTTGGAATTTGGATCGAGATCTCTGGGGTATCTGAGTGAGTATACGAATTCCCTTTGCCCAATCTGGTGTACGGATCTAAAACAAAGGATGTGTAAGTTTGCTGAGAAATTCTAGGCTTAGCTCTCATTGTAAATCATCTGTTGTTGAGATCTTTTTGGTATTTGGTGTGCCTTGGACGCATTTTTGTGGGCAAATGGGTACGAATAGCTCTCGTGTAGAAAACAATATTGATACCCCTCTAAAAGTCTTATTACGTCATTTTAATAAATTTGCAAGGCCGGCCGATTATGGAATAAAAATGAAAAAAGGTGATTTAACTAAGTTTTGTCAACTCGAGTGGCCAACATTTGGGGTCCACTGGACCCCGAAAGGATCCTTTGTGCTAAAAGAAGTGATAGCTATCCATGAAATTGTTATGCAAAATGGGTATTGGAATCAGTTTCCTTATATTGATTGTTGGTTGTGGGTGGTTCAAAATCAGCCACCTTGGATTAAGAATTACTTAGCGAAGTCTCATGTGATGCTTGTTAAGAAAAAGGCTCGGGGGGGGCCGCCTGTACTTCCTGAGTCTAATGAGGGGGGGAATTCTGAATTGGCTGAGTACCGGACCCGTGCTCCGGTTGCCCTGTTGGGTAGCGAAGATGAGTCAGACGCCTCCTCGGCATCCAGTCCTTCTGCACCACCGCCCCCTCCCTTAGAGAGACCACCACCGACGTACCAATGCATACCTAATGAGTTAGAGCGTGAGCCTCAGCCAAGTGCCTCATCTGAATCAGGAAATAAGGGTTATTATTTGCGCAAGCCTGTAGAGTCACAGCCGGTGTTGAACTGTCCGATGCGAGAGGTTATTGGGGAAGGAGGCACTGCAACTTTTGTCTACACCCCATTTAGCACTTCAGATTTATTTAACTGGAAAAATCAGAGCCCCTCTTTTCGTGAAGACCCTGAAAAGATGAGGGATTTGTTTCGATCTATTGGGCAGACTCATCGACCCACTTGGGCTGATGTCCAGATGATGCTCCAGACCCTCCTAACCCCAGAGGAGAGGAGATTAGTGTTAGGTACAGCAGAGCGTATTGCGGCAGCCAGAGTTGAGTCAGAGGGTGCTGCTGGTCGTACTCTGCGTGATACCTACCCGGTAGAAGAGCCGGGATGGGACAATCATACTGCAGAGGGCAGAGAGCTGAGTGCACGGTATTTGGGAATTATAGTGGAAGCAATGGGAAAGGCAGTGCCTCGGATTACCAAACTGTCTAAATTGTATGAGGTGAGACAGGGAAGAGAGGAGGATCCCTCAGCTTTCCTTGGGAGGCTGTATGAGGCGTTTCGCAGGTTTTCGGATCTGGATCCAGAAGCCCCAGATAACCAGCGCATGGTAAATCTTATGTTTATTGGACAATCTGCTGCTGATATCCGTAAGAAGTTACAGAAAACTGAGGGAGGTGCTGGGAAACCGATTTCAGAGCTGGTGGAAATTGCATATAAGGTGTATGGGAATCGTGAGCAAGTGCAGGAGCGCAAGGAGGATAAAAAGGCTCAGCGACAGATGGCAGCACTAGCAGCTGCTATAACTGGAGGGAACCCTGGAAAGGCTGGGATACAGAAGAGGAAGGGAGAAAGAGTGGGAGCAGATGTTTGTGCTTATTGCAAGGAGAAAGGACACTGGAAGAGAGAATGCCCGAAGTTGAAGGAGAAGAGAGAGAGGGAACCGAGAGGTCACCTCATGCGGGCAGAAGACAAGGGTGAGGATTCAGAATGAAGGGGACAGGGATCTAAGACCACTACCCTTCGGGTTGGAGCCCGAGAAGATCCCATGGTAACTATTAGGGTTGGTGGCAAAAACTTTGAAGCCTTGGTGGATACTGGGGCTACATTTTCAATGATTCCAGAAAAACCCCCCTGTGCAGGAACTAGTGAACAGCATGTACTTGTAGAAGGGATTGAGGGAATGCAAACTCGACTCCCTGTTTGTAAACCACTCCTCACCAAGGTGGGAGACCATTTGCTCGAGCACTCCTTTGTGTATTCTCCAAGTTGCCCGGTTGCACTCCTTGGGCGGGACTTACTCACAAAATTGCAAGCTGAGATCTTTTTCAGAGACGATCAGATGGTGGTCCAGCTACCTGTCAAGCAGAGCTCGAACTATCAGATGGCTCTCCTGAAGGACCGACGCCCTGCAGTAAGTCCAGAAGATCACATGACTGGAGTAGACCCCTCGGTATGGGCTGATGGAACCCCTGCGCGAGCTAAGTTCGTCTCCCCGGTAAGGATCGTACTCAAGGATGGGGAGGGGCCCGTTCGGGTAAAGCAGTACCCACTCAGCCGAGCCGCCAGAGCTGGACTCAAGCCGTTAATAGAGAAATACAAGAGGTACGGATGGCTAGTGGAAGGGACTTCACCCTATAACACCCCCATCCTTGGAGTGCCAAAGGCAGATGGGGTCTCATACAGACTGGTCCAAGACTTACGGGCAGTAAATAAGAAGGTCCTTTCAGACCATCCTGTAGTCCCGAACCCTCACACGATTTTGACACAAGTACCGGGGGAAGCTGAAATATTTTCAGTGCTAGATTTGAAAGATGCTTTCTTCTCTATTCCTCTTCACCGAGAGAGTCAAAAATTGTTTGCTTTTGAATGGGAGGATCCAGATACTTTCCATAAAGCCCAACTCATGTGGACAGTTCTTCCACAAGGATTTGTAGCAGCCCCCCATATTTTCGGACTTGCCCTTCAGAAGGACTTGGGGGAATGGAAGGGATCACACCCCGCAGTGACTCTCCTCCAGTATGTGGATGACCTGCTAGTTGCAAGCCCAAACTTGCAGCTCTGCGAGGAAGCCACCAGGTCACTCCTAAACACTCTGGGGAAAAAAGGATATAAAGTCTCTAGAGAAAAAGCCCAAATATGTCAGCCTGAAGTCACATTTTTGGGATATAAGCTCTCAAAAGGAGTCAGAGCCCTGAGTGCAGATCGCATACAGGCGATTCAAGGTCTAACCCCACCTAAGTCACCCAAGGAGCTGCGAGCATTCCTAGGGCTAACTGGGTTCTGTCGACTATGGATACCAGATTACGGTGGGAAGGCTAGACCACTGTATGAATCCCTGACTAAGGAGAGTCTCACTAAATGGAAATGGAATAAAGAAATGCAGCATGCTTTTGATCTGCTGAAGGCAGCATTAACCCAGCCCCCAGCCTTAGCCATCCCAAACAGTAAAAAGCCATATCGACTGTATGTTCATGAGAATCGAGGGGTTGCATCAGGGGTGCTGACACAGCCATCGGGCCCGACCTGGAGACCCGTGGGATATTATTCAAAGGTTCTAGATCCAGTTGCACTCGGGTGGCCAGCCTGTCTTCGGGCTGTGGCAGCCACAGCAGTGGTTGTTGAAGAAGCCCAGAAGATAGTCATGGGTGCGGATATGGAAATACTCACTCCTCATGGAGTTCCCCAGATCCTTGGGACTGAGGGAGGGAAATTTCTTAACCCCTCCAGACAATCACGGTATGAGATATTTTTGCTCTCTAATCCAGGACTTACTTTCAAACATACTACAGCCTTAAACCCTGCAACCTTGCTGCCAGAGCCAGGGCAACCGACGCATGACTGCCTTGAGGTCCTGAATCAGACCACGCAGGTGCGACCTGATCTTGCTGAGAACCCAATTGAAGACCCAGATGTTGAATACTTTGTGGACGGCTCCAGCTCTGTCATCGATGGAAAAAGACGAACAGGATGTGCAGTGGTAACCTTGGATAAGGTAGTATGGAGGGAGTCATTGCCGAGCTCATGGTCGGCACAGGCCGCAGAACTCACTGAGCTCACCCGAGCATTACAGCTGGGGACAGACCAGCGAGTTAATATATACACTGACTCTCGCTATGCTTTTTCTACAGTCCATGCGCACGGACTATTGTGGAAAGAAAGGGGTTTCATTACTGCCTCTGGGAATAAGATTGCTAATGGCCCCCAGATTATCAAACTACTAGAGGCACTCCACCAGCCTAAAGAGGTAGCAGTCATTCATGTGCGGGCCCATGGGAAGGCTGCTGAGAAAAAGCATAAGCTTGGAAATGCAAAGGCTGATGCAGCAGCAAAGGAAGCTGCATTTATTGGGGGAGAAGCGGAAGAGGTATCCAAGCAGGCTATGTCCCATGCCATATGGCCATACGTTCAGGATTTAGTCCCACAGTATTCCCCTGAAGAAGATAAATTTGCACAGAAAGCTTGTGCAGAAAAGAACTCCCAGGGGTGGTGGATAGTACCAGGAGGGAAAGTCATGATACCCAGGCCATTGCTTCGGGAGGTGCTGCAACAGCTCCATGCAAGAACCCATATGGGAGGTTTGGCCATGGGTGATCTAATGATCCGCCAAGCAGTAGCCCCAGGGCTATATGTAGAAGCTCAGCGCATTGCTACCAAGTGCATTACATGCCAGAAAGTAAACCCTCGAAGGAAACCCCCTGTGCCAATGGGAGGTAGACCCTGGGCAGCATACCCTGGACAGGCATGGCAGATTGATTTTGCCGAGCTCCCACGATCCGGACATCACGGGTTTTTACTTGTCATGGTAGACCAGCTCTCTGGTTGGGTCGAGGCTTGGCCCACCAGGACTGCCACTGCAGCTGCAGTAGTGAAGTATTTGTTACAGGAGATCATTCCCCGGTATTCCCTGCCTGAGTCCATCGAGTCGGATCAAGGACAACACTTTGTGGGAAGAGTGGTTCAAGAAGTCGCACAAGCTCTCAAGGTTACTTGGAAACTACACACACCATGGAGACCACAGAGTTCAGGACAAGTGGAACGCATGAATAGAACTTTAAAGACTTTGCTCACCAAAATTTGTATTGAAACACGCCTTAAGTGGCCTCAAGCATTGCCGCTAGCTCTTACTTGTATTCGAAACACTCCCCGACGGGGCCTCAAATTGACCCCATATGAAATTATGTTTGGCAAGCCGCCTCGAGTCTTACCTCCTGGGATGCGAGAGAATGTAACTTTTGAATTAGGTAATAGTGAACTTCATACATATGTTATTGCCTTGCAGTCTGTCTTGTTTTCTCTTCACAGGTATGCAGCCTCCTTTCAGCGTCTGCCTTTAGATGTATCGGTACATGACTTCTCCCCGGGAGACTGGGTCTTGGTGCAGCGGTGGAAAAAGGAGCCTTTGACTGAGAGGTGGAGTGGCCCTTTCCAGGTACTTCTAACAACCCACACCGCTGTAAAGATTACTGGCCATGATCGTTGGATACACCATACCCGTGTGAAACGACATCCACAAGCGTCAGAGGACAACAACTCCCAAGACGAACTCACTCCGGAAGCTGAGTCGTCTTCGGAACAAGAAGCCAGCAAGTGGAGCTGTGAACCTACTGGTGATCTCCAAGTGCGCCTGAGACGGCTTAATCAAAGCTCAGAAAATTAGACAAGAAAGTAAAAGGGAAAATATGGTGGGAATCTTAATGTGCCTTGTTGATATGATGGAAAGAATTGCAGGTACTTTTAATCTTACCAACTGCTGGGCCTGTGGGGGGCTTCGGGAGGCCAGAGGCCAGTGGCCTTGGAGGGCTTTTCCTTTGGCCCCGAAATGGCTAGTAAGTAGTAAGGCAGATGTTAAAAGTACTAGTCAAAAATGGGATGAGAACCACAGTTGGGAACTTTCCCAAGTGACGTTAGGAGAGTATTGCATCAGTAATAATGGTACAGGAAAAAGGTTGGGACACAGCCGTTGCATATGGACTTTAAAAGTAAGGTGGATGAACCTTACAAGATTAGAACGGCTTTATTATCCTAATAGCCCAGGGTATAATCGGCTAGTGTGGCAGCATCCCAATGGAACAATTGTGTGGTTTAATAAATATTGGAGTGCCACAAATCAAAGTGATGATCGGACAGATTGTACAGACAAGAACCAGGATGGGCTATGGGAATGTTCCATGAAAGGAGGCCACGCAGTTGCTGGTCCTTTGGGTCCAGAAGGAGGCTTGGGGTTTCCCGAGATGCCCTATGGTTGGGCCCCTCCAAATGCCACCAATAGAGAAAATAGGGCCTTAAGAGGATACTATTGGATTTGCGGACGACGGGCCTATACAATACTACCACAGGGGTGGACGGGAACTTGCTATATGGGAGTAATTGTACCAGCTTTCTTTTTGTTACCGTCTGAGGTTGGAAATAAGCTAGGAGTCTCTTTGTATGATGATTGGAAAAGGGCCAAGAGAAGTATTGATGTAAGTTTGACACAGGGTAGCTCCCAAAAGTGGAAGAAGGATGAGTGGCCCCCTCAGAGGATTATTGAGTATTATGGACCAGCTACATGGGCTAATGATGGGAGTTGGGGATACCGGACACCAATATATATGCTGAATAGAATCATCCGGTTGCAGGCAGTCTTGGAAGTAATTACTAACCAGACTGCCACTGCTCTCGAGTTATTGGCCCGAAAAAGTTCTCAGATGAGAGCAGCCATATACCAAAATCAGATGGCCTTAGACTATTTACTTGCAGAGGAAGGCGGAGTCTGCGGAAAGCTCAACCTTTCTAACTGTTGCCTCCAAATAGATGACAACGGGAAAGCAGTCTTAGAGATTGCCAAAGAGATTAGAAAAATAGCCCATGTACCAATACAAACGTGGGAAACCACATGGAATAAGGACTGGTGGTTTCAATTATTTGGAGGACCCTGGTGGAAAAAGGTAGGGTTTGTGCTTTTGTGTGCTCTAACTGGTTTGATTTTTATCCCTTGCCTTATTCCTTGTCTCACTAGATTGATAACCACCACAGTGGAAGGAATGCAGGTTGCAGCAGTCCCTCTAAAAGCACAGACTGCCGCAAAGGTCATGGTCCTCAGAAAAATTCCTCGTAATTATCTTGATATGCCCGAATGAAGTAAAGATCAGAAAGCATCTCGAGGGGGGATATTGTTAGAAATATTATTAAAAATGCATTATCAATAGCAGATTTAGGGAAAAAAAAAACAAAACAACACAGCTGCTACCCCTCCTTGTCTCCTTAATGGGAGAGGGAAGGGGGGGTTGGAAATTGATGGGAAAAACCACCAAAAGCCCATTGTACTAAGGTATCACTCCCTCTCTGTCCTGCAAATTTACTATCTCTTTGTTACACTAAATCACACTTTCTTTCATGACCCCACATTCCTAAGGCTAAGATAAGAGCAAATGCCATTTTTGCCTTCAGGTTGAACCTTGAGTAACCTTGGGTTCCATCCACACACGCGTGATAGCCTAATGCATATTAAGCCTACCCGCCCCGCATACTTAAGTAGTTAATTATAATGCACATGGGATGTATGAAGCGACATGTTTACATATATGTTTGTATGAACCGGAAATGAGTTGTAAAAATTCCTCCTTCTACACACGTGGTCAGGAGAGGGGGGATAAAAGCCTGCTAATGATTGTGCTCGGGGGCAGAGTGATTGATCTTTTGTCTCTCTCTCTGACCCTATTTGCAAATATATACCTTTTGTGTTGCTAATAGAGTGTGTCTGTGAAGGTCTTTTTCCACCTCCCGAGAAACGAACCACGATTTTTATATCAGTTCTGTAGGTTTCAGGGTAGAGAAATAAAGAGATGGGCAAGGAGATTCATCTAAAGAGTGTGCGCAGTGACTGTATTATTAGAAACAGATATCCATGCTGCCAGTATTCATGATCTGGAATCACTTAATCTCTCTGTGTCTTGATTTCTCCTTCCACCAACTCCTAAGATCATTTTTGCTCAGGATTTGTTCATTCCATGCTGTCATACATCATCTACTTTTTATCAGGAAACTTTCACTTAATGTTTCTATAACTGTCTCCAACATCACCTCTGGAGGTATTATCTATTGGACACAATCTTCCCTGTGGCTCTGAATAGCTGTAGCTGCCCTAGTCTACAAGTTTGGGAAAGGCATAGGAAAGAAGGTCATACATTTAATTTTTGGCTTTGCATTCTCAAAATCCTTAAGAACTGGTTTGCTGAGTCTTCTGGAGGTGCTCAGCTTAAAGTCATTGGCATATAGGGAGCCAGATTCTCTGGTGCAAAATGGCACTGTTGCATTAACGTCACTGGAGCACTGTGAATTGATACCAGCAAGAGAAACTGGCCACGAGACATCCTGCAGTGTGGTGCAGCATGACATGGCCTTACTTGCCTTAGCTAACTAACAATGCAAATACAGATTTAATTCATTTGTCAACAGGCATATATTTGTTTAAAAGTGCTCTTTTGGTCTCAAGGCAACTGCAGCATTATTTTCAGGATTGATACCCAATTAGAAAGCTATGTGAGGTACAGTAATTTGAGCATCAATGATAAGAAAGTCTTTGAAAGTGCTGATATGGTTCCTATCTATGTACAGGTCAGGCAGGGAATGTTCAAAGACCACAGAATACTGGTAAAATGTCCTAATTCCTCTTAGTCATGATTTAGGCACCCGCTTTTTGTCTATTCCAGAGTTATGTTTACTTCAAGCCAGGTCAAGGCCCAGAGGAAAGATGTGCATCTTAGATCATTATTAGCAGACTGCGGTCAAGATATATCATCACAACATCCTGGAAAGTTGCAAGGAACAAATAATAGCTTTTATTAATAGCAGAGTTGTTTAATTATTTATAGGTTACAGAATAATTCAACTGTTGTGATTAGAAAGCCGTTCTCCTAACTGCGAGTTTGATTTTGAAACTCATACTTGTTAGGGCCTTGTTACATTGTAATTTGGGCAGTTCCTGGAGCATTTAACACCTGTATTGTCCACACATTAATACCTGAAACCGGTTGTAGGCACTCATTTGTGAAAAGCTTTAGTATGCGCCCAGGCTTTGTAGGTTAGTGGTTTGGCTGTTGGCTGCAGAGCCAGAAAGTTGTAGGTTCAAGCCTCGGTAGGGGTGTTAGGCCTACCATAGCAGACGTACCTAAGAGAGATTTAGAAAGTAGGTTCAAGCTGTACTTTACAGTTAGGGCTAACAGGCTCCCAAGTGAGGTGGTGTTCTCTCCTACCTTGAGGCTCTTCAACAGGAGGCTAGATAAATATTTGGCTGGGGTTATATGACCCCAGCACCTGTTCCTGCTCAGGGCAGGGGGTCAACACCTGATGATCTGTTCAGGTCCCTTCTGACCCTAAGTACTATTATGTGGCTCAAAGATATACCACTCCAGGGCAGGATTATTTATCACCAGGTCCCTGCTGGCCTGAAGTGTGACTACTCCAGACTTGAGCTAGCACTAACAACCATCAACATTTGTGTGGCTCACTGTTTAAAATATAACAAGGCCCTCAGATTACTCATGTAAAAAGGGATTATTTACATGAGGGCTTGAAGGAGCAGGGGCTATTTTTGTACTCATTTACTGAAGGATGAAGATCATTTTTATTCTATATTTTGGGTGCTTTTGAAGTTTCTACAGCCCATTTCAGTTTTGCATGCATAGTTTGCACTTCATTTACATACTGTAGATGCTTTTATGTTATATAATATATATGATACTCTTCAAACATCAGGCTTTTAGAAAAGGAAGTGGTTTGACCTCAGAATAATATTTTTCAAGGATACACTATTCATTTTGCCTGATAGGTGAAGAAAAAGTAATATTCTTTCAAATGCATTGTTTTCTGTTGCAAGGTTAAAAACAGACTAAATGAGATAATTGTATTATTTTTTTCTGTTGGAAGATTTATCAAATCAGTGTGGAAAATTGTGTGGGGGCAATTTTTTTTAAAGTTTATTGCTAGTTGTTATTCAGTGAGTTACAATAAATTCCAGTCTACCACAGCTTTAGGCTAAATATATTTTGTATGATTTATCCCTGGCATGTTGTTTAATTTAAAAATAATAATAAAAAACCCCAAATCCTTGCCTACCCTCTGAAGTCCCCCAACTAATACTAAATTTGAATAAAAAGAATGTATTTTAAATGAGCACTGATGCTATTTGACTTGTACAGTTAGAATAATCTCTGAAGAGACTAAAATAGAAGATTTGGCTAGGATTAAAAAAAAAAAAAAAAAAAAGGTTATCGCCCCTTGCTCCCCAATATATTTTTTCTGATGTGAGATGTGGTACCCGCCATTGAAACCTAAATAAAACTCACCACATGATATTTTTGGTAGTGTCAGGATTTTTGTATATTAAAAATATTTTACCCATAAATCCAACATGTGAAGTCAGCAATAATTTTTTTTTGTAAAGTAAACCTCAGAACCCATGTTGGTTAACATTTCTACACTGTTACACTACTACTGTTTTTCACTGATGAAAAAGGAAATCTCCTCCTACATTGGACGTTCATTTCACTTAAGTGGTTCTTTGACCATTGGATGTTGTTATCCATCAACATTTCTTGTAGATCATCATCAAAATTCTACCTGAAAAGGAGTGAAGCCTGGTATAATCCACAGACCACTTACCTTGACCCTGAGACTGTCGTATTCCATGGACCACAGTATGAGAATCACTGTTATAGTTGATGCCAATATACCTGCTTATTCCAGGACTACCCATGGCCTATGATATTCTTGACCCTTGGAAGAAATGTAGGAGTGTGAGGTTTTTTTTTGTAAGTCGCTCTTCTTGTGCAAGTGAATTCTTGCCATTTTTAAGGTGCATTAAGGGTGTGCATGTGTAGACCTGTGCCCTTAATGCACTTTAAAAGTGGTTAATGTGCCTTAAATTGGCATGTGTAGATGCACCTGTGGTGTGCATGTAATGTGTAACTTCACCCTTATGAGAAATGAACCATGGAAATTGATTTGCTAGTAAGTGACAGAAAAATAAACCTGTGCTCCTAGCTATTTCTCTCTCTGTGTTTAATTAATAAATAACTATATAAATTATTCTGAGGATTCTCACTAAGTTCAAAGAAGTTGCTCACCTGAGTAAAGGTAAACACATGCATTTGGAGGTGCAGGGTCCAGCATTACATTTGCCTTTCTCATTGACAGACAAATATAGCAATGCCATTATTTGCAGGTGCTTATGACTCTGTTTATCATTTGCTGTTGTGCTTCTTTCTGTTCTCAGAAACACGGTTATTCTTTAGTGGCTGTTGCTGTAGTTACTTCTTTAATTCAGAACTCATCCTGTGACAGTAAGCATAAGAAAAGAGAATGGTTTGAATTAGTTTTGGTTAGTGGTGAACATTTCCACTCTGGGTATGTACTTTAACTTTTAGAGCATTTAGATTTTAACAACAATCTCTTGGCAGTGTCAGAGTACTCAGAGACATCTTTATAACTTCCATAAGTTGTGGATATGAACAAAGAGGGTGTTTATGTACATCCTTTAGAGAAGTACAGGATCTGAGCATATATAGTTTTTTCTTTGGTATTTGTTTTCCCAATAACTTTGTTAAAGCTCCCAAAGGATTTTTGTGTAGCTAAAAATGATGTTTCTGCAGAAAATAATACTTGTAGTAGATTCACCTCTACTTGTACACCAGAAATAAAAGTTGGCTTTTGGGAGGCTGGGTGAAAGGATTTATTGTGAAGAACAGCAGCAGCCAACCTGCAGAATGTATGCACAAGTGGCAAGGGCAGTCTCTGTGTGTGGCACACAGCAGGCCAGGAATTGGACAGGTAGCACAGTGGCAGACAGCACAGGAAGCAGAAAGCAGATTGGACAGGGAGAATGGGGCAGGAAGTAGAAAGCTGAGCAGCAGATCGGGCAGGGAAAGGGGATCAGCATAGCATTTGGAGGTGGCGCGGGGTTAATTTGTGGCATGCTTGCCAAAAAGACTACCACCCTCTCCCCTTTCCCCCCCAACTGCTGTAGAAATATGTTTCAACAACCGTCAGTAGAAGCTGCACCAGAAACCTGCTGAATCAAGTGTATTCAGCACTGTATTCCCCCGCTGCCTTGGATCCATTCCTTCTCCACCCACACCACCCATTTTAGGAGCTGTTGTGGTTAGCTAGATAGGACAAGTTCATGGACACTTTGTGCTCTTATAACTATCTCCAAAGATTTCATTTTGTTCTGTTTCTAGGAAATATTATCAAGCCTTCTTAGTACAGTATTATTTTAGGGCCAGATTCAGAAAGGTATTATGGTACCTAAACTCCCATTGGATGCAATTTCAAAATCATTGATAGTAAGTTCAGGGGAATTGAAGTGCCTAAATACCATTTTAAACCTGGCCCTCTTAGTATGTACCAAAAATTAGCAATGAAGGAGTCAGATATGCCCAGCCCAGTGCACATCAAAGTCAATGGATTGAATACCCCCACATTAGGAGGGGTTTTGAACTCAGGTGGCTGTTGGAGTTACCCACATTATTAACCACAAATATATATCACAAAGAGAGTAGTGTTTTAATGACTGCTTTGGTTTTATAAGTAGAGATTCATTCTAAGACTATTTCCTCCTTGTTTTCTATTGTTTTCCAAGCTAAAGTGTTTCCTTTTATTAGCTAAGGAGTGAAAAGCTATACCAGAAAGTCAGTGCATTGTTGATTGACATCCTTCAACCACAGCAACAGAAACACTTGCAAATGCCCCCCTCAGTGCCCCCATGGACTGGAGGACAGATAAGGCTGCCGAGACAAGTGGCTGCATAACTTATTACTTAATGGTGATTGTTTACTTGGTTTGTTTTTTAAAACAAATTTTTGATCGGTCCCCTGCATCAACACCCGCAGTGGCAAAGCTTTCGGGAAGCGGGCTGACCATTGCTTAAGTGGTTTGAGAAAGATCTCATAACAGCTCACATCTCAACAAGTTGAACAAATAAACATATGTGTAGTTTACCTCCCCAGCAGCCTTTCATCGGGCCCCCTGCAGCTGGTGAGGGAGTCAGTGTTTAATAGCAGTGTAGCAACTACTCTTATACTTCCTGCTCTGCCTGAATCTCACCATGTGTGATTTTCCACATGATGAGAGGAGCAGAGACAACAGACTGGGTTTAACCTGATAATCTGTGGTCACTTCAGACATTCCATGAGTGCCTGAAAAAGAACTGCAAGGCTTGCGGAGGAGGCACAAACAGTTACAGCTCAGAAACACCTACAAATGTCTTGCTTCACTGTGGAAAGATAGAGATAGTGCATGTTTTAAACGTTTTTGTTTGGAAAGGAAGAGCAGCCTATATTGTGCAGCCTTGCTAAAGCAAGCAAAAGAAACCTAATCTTCTACTTAAAGACTCAATCCAACTCCTAATAATGTCTGTAGAAGATTTCCAGACATCTTATTTCAAGTATGATCAGGCTCTAAACCAGGTGTGTCCAACATACAGCCCATGGGTGGATCTGGCCCACAGAGATGGGTCATCTGGTCCACCAACTTTACTTTGACCTTTGATGCAATGGGGGACCTTCCTGCAGTGACATTGCTGGAGCCTCAGTAGCATTGCAGTAGCCAAGTGCCTTGGATGATGGGCTTTTTCACACCAGGACCCCAACAGGCTGGAGTGGCACCTGTCCTGGTGCTGCATGGTACTACATGTGGTGCAGTCCTGGACTGGCCAAAATGGGCACTATGTGAGCTGGATTTGGCATGGGGGGGCAGCCCCGTGCCATGCACCAGCCAATGCCACCCCTGACCTATATGAGTGAAAACAGGGTGAGCTAATCAACAAAAATTTCAAGGTCGGTTTTACCCGTTCTGTTTTTGGAGTGATGCAGTGGGGATTATACCGGTAAATGGCCCAAAGCATGCTCAATTCTGCCAGCCCATTTTCAGGTGTCACACCTGTCCCAAGGGCTAGTATTTTGGTCAAACAAATGTCAAGAACCAATATGCTCCCATTTTTCTTTATTACTGCTACAAATATGTTAGTGTCATTGTTTTAAGGTAAACTTAGAGTTGTAAAGAATAGAAAAATTAACATAAATTCAGTGTTCACAACAGACTTACAAACAAATAGTTGAAGGGTGGACATTAATAGATGCCAATCAATGTACTTATGTGCTAGGATAGGTGACTTGAAATTTTTCCAGGGTTATAGTTTCTATTTCAAAATTCATAGTTTGTGGCCCAAACCTTACCTCCTTCAAACTCCAGGCACAACCAGAAAGAAGAAGAATTGTGCTGTGAATATGTGGTACCAGGGTATAAAATTCTCATTCATAGATTCATAGATGTCAGGGACTGGAAGGGACCTCATGAGATCATCGGGTCCAGCTCCCCTGCTCTTAGGCAGGAAAGACTGCTGGGGACAGATGACCTCAGCAAGGTGTGTGCCAAGACTTTTTTTAAAGATCTCCAGGGTAGGTGGTTGTACCACCTCTGGGAGGGTACTCTGTTCCAGACCCTAGGCACTCAGTTGTAAAGAAGTTTCTTCTTATGTCTCCAATCTGAAGCAATCCTTAAGCAATTTGTGTCCGTTGTTTCTTGTCTTCCCCTGGGGTGCCTTAGTGAACAGATGCCATACACACAGTGGTGTACCGACTGGGTAGAGGGGGTGGTAGGGGGCCACAGCCTCCAGACACTGGCCTGGAGGGGATGCCCAGTGCCATAGCAAGGGGACGCTGATGCTTCCCCTGCTGCTGCCACCAACTTTACATCTGGCAGCTCGCCACCCACCCCAACCCTGCCACAGGCTGCTGCAGGAGGAGGGAGGGGCGGGCACACTGCGATACCCCACATACTCCCAGCCAGGATTGCTCATGGATCACTAAACCTTAGTGGGAACATTGGAAGCAGGGGAGCATAAAAGCAAGCAAATGCTGTGACCCATAGCTGCTAAGATGGCTGCTATTTCCCTTCTGCAAGCATTTAGTGTTAGCCCTCTCATAGCCTGAACACTTTAAATTGGCTCAGAGCAAGTGAGCTGCTGCATGCAGTGTATGCTGTCTTGACGAGGCTCATGGTGTCTCAGGAGCAGAAGCAAATGTTTATTATTTATAGGACCTATTTACAGTAAAGAAGTAACAGACTTGCTACTGCTTTCCTAAGGGTCTAGGGCAGGGGTGGGCAATTATTTCAGGCGAAGGGCCACTTAATGAGTTTTGGTAAGCCATCGAGGGCCATATGACAGGCAGCCAGAGGCAGATAAATATTAATTTTCTAAATTTTCAGGGGCTCTGTGGGCTGGATGGAATTGCCTGGCAGGCCGCATCTGGCCCACGGGCTGCTTTTTGCCCACCCTGGTCTAGGGCCCAGTTTTGTTGCTATCCTGCCACAACAGGACATTCTTGCTGCCTCACACAGACTGTGTCCTGGAACACCACATTTCCTTGACACTCTGGCCAGGTACAGAAATTACACTCAGTGAGTTGTAGGCATGCAGAAAGCGCTTTACAGCTGTAATCAAACAGATGGTCAGGGAACATAGAATACTGTAAAAATGGTGGATCTCACACTAAGATGATCTGGGATGGATGTGGTATCAGACTTCAGTGGTGTAGTTTAGAGCACTGTAATGAACATCTGTACCAGATCCCATCACGACCCGCATTATGTTGTGGTCCATTGGCAACCCATGGGGTTTTGCGGGACCCCCCTCAACCTCCTCCCCCAAGCTTGTGTGATCTGACTGTGTGTAGGGCTGGCCCCACCCCCAAGCTGTCACTGACAAGTGTCAGCAAAGCTCCTGTTTTCAAACCCTGTCCCCCTCCCTCTACCCCTTGTTTCCTTTGGCCAGCTGTGAGCCACTGCCTGGTATTATGGCTCAATGTACAGATTCTATTTACTCCATCTGGGCTTTTTGTAAAGACTGAAGCTTTTATTTAAGTGCTGTGCTGACTGTGGACCCTGCATTCACTCAGGGGGCTGTCCAAGATGATCATCTCGTACAGTGTTGTTTTGAAACATCCATATCCAGATCTCTGTCTGTTCCGCTTGACCCGCACTTCTCTGCCAATGTTGTGCCCAATAGGACTCATTTAGTATTGGTATTAAAGCTGTAGGAATAGATTTCAGACTGGACCCCAATAGAGAGCAGGCACTAGGGTCCCCTATTTGGTCATTGGGAACACCATCACCCCTTGAATACTGATTGGGGGCCCAGCTATCCCCTCATGCTCTGGCTCATGAGGCCCTATAGATCACTGGAAAGAGCACTTCAACTACAGATCCCAGGAGTCTAGTGCCACTCTTTGTTACCCCGGGGAATGGGGGGTTTGGCAAGAGGTGGGCATCATCCTCACTGGCTGCATTAAAATCAGTGGCCCAGTTCTGCCCTGGATACCTGGGTTTCTCTCTGTGTGTGTGCCTGCATGTATGTGTCTAGGACACCTGGGTTCTATGTATGTATGGGGAGTGCACACATACTCACACATAGAGAGTCCAGGTGTCCTGGACACATGCACACACACTCACACACACAGAACCCAGGCATCTGGGACATGTACACATCCTCCCCCCTCCCCCCCCCCCCCACATATACACACACACACACACACACACACACACACACTTATGCAAATAACACACACACAGAACCCAGGTGTCTGGGACACACATGCACACAGACTTGGCAGGTGTAAGGCAGACTGAGTGGGCATGTGGATTGCTCATATCCATGAGGGTGCATGCCATGACAAGCTGCTGCTGCATCAGGTCCAGGTGGGCAGTCAGTCTTTTTTTCTACATTCTGCCTTCCAAAACCAAGGTGTAAAATTTATTTAGGGGCACATGGTATAAAAGAAAATGCAGTATATTTTTACTATATTTGAACTTAGACAGTAGTTATAGAAATAACATATGTCCAGGTGATCTCCATCTTGAAACACAATATGAACATTTTTTGTCAGAGTGTTGGTCAGTTGTTAAGTTTAAATGTTGATTACCAGGGGAAGGTAGAATTATGTTATAATCAAATACACATGCACAAAAAATAGTGGTACTCCTCTAATTTATGCCATGTTGCAATGACTGCAAAGGTTGATTCTAGTAGTTGTGGCCCCTTAGCTATATGGCCTTTTTTTCAGCCATTTGCCATATGCAAAGAAGTGGAGAGGAAGGAAAATTGGTGTTTTATCCCTTGAGAAATAAAACCAGGCTCAAGGCATAAGGAAATTTCCCCATTCCCCATTCATATTTACCTGGGTATTTGCAAAGGGTCTATAATAGACCTCAGAATCAGACCATGTGCATTTAAACTTAAGAACCTTAAGGGCGTGTCCACACATGCAAGCATGTGAGCTTGCAGCAGCTCAAATAGAAGTGGTGCAAATTTGAGCCAGGGCTTTTTGCCTCTGCGCACGTGCTCGGGCATGCACATTGTTGTGGAGCAAATTGTGCCACTTGAGGCAAAATAACCCTGCCTGGCTCCTCTCAGTTCTTCACCCACAGGGAGCTAGAGCCTGAGGCCAGCATCTGTGCTGTCCCCAGCAGTATAAAAAACTGCCCTGTCCTGGACCCAGCAGTATAAAAAGCTGCCCTGGGAAGTAGCTCAGGGCTACTAGCTCTCAGGAGCTTCTGGGGCCCAGCCAATTGGTAACTGGGGACACTACCCCTTGTGCCAGCTGGACTCCTGAAGCAGCCCTGAGAGTTTCCTGCACCCTCTACCCACTGCAGCAGTCTGGCAGTGGGAGCTGCTGCTTGGCTGTGACCTGCTGTGCACCTGCCAGACTCAGATGGGGACTGCAGAGCCAGTAAAGGCATCTACCCCTCTGGGCCAGTTGCCAGTGGACTGCGGTTGCAGGGTTGGCCTTTGTGCGGCACTACTGCCATTTGTGCCCCCTGCCCGGCCATCTAGGCAGCTATTACCTGGAAGATGTTCCGGGTGTGGTGTCCTGCTTTCCACAGTCAAAGCATGTCCTCCTGGCCCCATTTGGCCAGGAGGTCAGCCACAGCCAGATGGGTCCAAGATGCCAGCTCTGAGCAGGGAGGGTCCTGCCACTGGCCTCCCTAGCAGGAATTCTGGTATTCTCTGCTGGAAAACCAAAAAAATCCATGTTAAAAAAAATCCCCAAATCACTGTCTAAAATACCCCCAAATTCATGTTCCTCTACAAGTAAAACAAAAGACTACTATAAAGAGAGAGAAAGAGTGAGACAAAGACAGTGATCAGTTGGACAATGTTTTATTGATATATCTACAGTGTTAAAGCAAGTCTCTTATCATAATAATAAAGTGAACCTTAAATACAGGTTTCATGAATTCATGAATACATATTTTGCTGGTCTCCCACAGGGCAATGGCACCTACACAAGGGGTTGGTCCCCCACACAAGGGCTACAGCTCCCCAACAGGGATTCAGCCCCCACACAAGGGATTCAGCTTCCCAGCAGAGGGTTCAGCCCCACACAAGGCCTACACCCTCCCAACAGGGGATTCAGCCTCCCAACAGGGGGTTCATCCCGTGTTTCAGCACCAGGGCGAGGGGCAACCATAGAGATGCTCTGGCAGCAGAGTGTCTCTAGGGAGGACCCAGCCTCCAAGTTTGCAATTTTTTTGTTCCTGCACATGCCTGTTGCTCCACCTCAAAGGGGTTTGAGGTAGGGCAAGATGCATGTGTGTGCTCATGTGGACGCACCCTAATAGTGCAACTACAATAGAATTCTGTGCAACTGCTGTGGCAAGAGAAGATTGAACATCTTTAGAATTTCATTTGCTTTGTCCAGGTATTTTTCAGTGTCAAGAAGCTGTTGACAGAAGGCATCCATGTTTAGACTGGTGCAGTTTTTCTAGGAGGTATTGTGCCCTCGTTTACAGAACTTTCATGATTTTTTCTGTTTTATTCCTTATTTATTTTTTGTTCTGTCAGCCCACCATTGCAGCAGCACATTTAAAATAGCCACTTCTCAAGTATGAAATAGGTCCCTTCTTAGTATTCTTTGGTTACTTATGATTTAATAAATCAAGAGTAAAGCATAGTTTGTAGCTGTTTTCCACTGCCTGTTATCTTCAAGGTCCTGGTACCGTTAACACACAACTCCATAAACATACCTGATAAATAGTCAGAGACAGGTGATGTCCTCATGCCTAGTGGTATTCAATTATGTTACTTTCCCAGACTTCAGGCTATGCACAGACATACAACAGTTTGGCAGTAAATTTTTGGAGGGTATATACAAGTTTAAATCAAGTTTATAAAAGATCTGAATGAACCTAACTGTAAAAAATACTTAGTTTGTAAAACTGTAATTGAGTTAATAATTTTAATAAGTGTTTTAATATTTACCCAAGATGTTAGCAGCATAAAGTAAAGCCAACCCCATTTGCATGTCATTTAGTTATAGGGTAATACAAGTGTTATCTGCATAAATGAGTATGTTAACTATGCGTAAGGTGCTTGGGGCTAGAAGTCATCCTACTGCTAACCTAACCACTGCTGTAGTTGACTGTAGTGAGGGTGAAGTAGCTTAGTGCAAGAAGGTAAGTGAGACTCAAGCAAAGAGGCTTTCCATATAGTAACACCTTGTATACATTGTAAGTTAGGGCCTTATATACTGATTCAATCATCCTTTAATTCTGCTTAGGAAAGGAAAAAAAAAGAAATTATCTAGAATTGTTTCTTTACAGGGGGAAGGATTCAGTTTGGGTCCTGTTTGCTACTGATCCTCCTATGAATGAATTATTATCCGTAGAGGATGCTTTTACATAGCCTGTGATTTCTATGGGTGCCTACAGATGTTTTGAGGTTGCGCTCTACTCATGATGTTTTATACAAGGCACTGTGAGTTAGTCCCCCCTCCTCCCCCTGCCCTCCCCCCATCCAACAGATGTTTACCTGTGGGTCAGGGAGAGGGTGGGTGGAAATCGAGCCTGCCTGCACTGGCTCTGGCTAGCAGGTGGGGGTGCTCCAGCAGCCTCCAAGTCTGCTGAACCACCCCGCTCCCCAACTGTGCTGACCCCCCCCCAGCTCTGGGGCTGTTAGCAGGGGAGAGAGGAGCAGCATGGAGCTACCTGCCAGCTGGGCTTTGTCTGGCTGGAGCTGGGGAGTGGGGGCAGGGTGGAGTACAATGACCTTGCCTTATGGGCCCCCTGGCTGGGATACTGGGGGGAGATGGGCTGGGGCCATGAGGCAAGGGGGCTTCATTCAACCTCCTTCCTCTTTTGCTGCTCTCAAGAGGCCTGGCCAGAGCTGTGGGGGGAGGGGGCCATGAGGTGGAACAGACCCCCCGCCTCGAAGGCCTAGCCTAGGTCCCCCCAGTGTCCCTGCTGGGTAGCGGGGGTGAGCCTGAGAGGCAAGGGGGCTCCATTCTGGCCCACCCCACCTCCAGCTCCAGCCAGGCAAAGCCCAGCTAGCAGCTCTATGGTGCTCTTTTCCCTGTTCCTCCCTGACTGACAGCCCCAGGGGCAGCCCAGCCCCACCCCTGCATGAAAAATTAAACCTCAAGAGAACACAAGTTCTCTAAGGTGCTTTGCTTTGGTGCACCTTTATCTAGTACTTGATTTGACGAGGGTTATTTTTTGCACAATTGGGCATTTTAAAAGCACTCTGGAGCTGCACGTGCCAAATCCAGCAAAAAATGTAAGTTGTCTAAGCGCTGGATGAGGCCTACATTTGACCGGAGATTTATTCTGTGTTAATCTGAAAACAGGCAGCAGGTAGGACAGGGTGGCACCTTAGAGACTCACTGGTTCAGAGAAGCATAAGCTTTTCTAGGTAATAACCTACTTTGCCAAATGCTAAGAATGGACTACACAGACTGGTTGGGCATAATTGTGTCAGGTTTCAGTATCCATCTGATTTACTTTAAAAGGTACACAGTCATATAGAATACATATTTTTAAATGTATGTATTTCAACTGAATTACACTTCACATCTTGCTTGCTTATATCCTGAATCTGCCTGTGCATAATCTTATCTCTAAATATATGAGCAGTATCTTTGTCTTCAGTAGGTCCTCTGATGTGTTTAAATTTGTACATGAAAATAAACAATAATAGGTCCAGGACCTTAGCTTTTAAGCTTTTCAGTATATGCTTTTAAGTTATGCTTGTGTTTATCATAATAGGGCTCCTGGGCACTAATTTAACAGAAATAGTAATAATAAACTTAACAAAACGTCGCTATACTGCAAATATGCTAGTTACTAGAGAGAGATTATAAATGGCTACAACTGCTGCTAAATGGACCATTCCAAAGGTTAGTGAACTCAATAGAAAGCTCAATGATATCATGAACTTCCATTTAGCTTTGGATCTAAGAGCTGCTGCCAATTCAGAGTTGCTCAGTATTGTTCCATCCTAGTAATTAGAGATGAAAAGTAAAAACCAAAGGGGAAGTTTTCACCCATCTCAGCAGATGACTAGTGTAACTGATGACTCACATGCAGCAGACTGGTATGAAGGCATGGTTATACCACAGGGAACACTGCCTGTTGCAACTCATTAGTCACCAGTGACATGAGCAAAGTTAAGCAGCAAGTTTTTAATACAGTGTCAGAAGCTAGAGCTGTTGTCTCATTGTTGGCTTTACTGTTTAACCTATTGTTTCTTTTAGGGCCAAGAAGATCAAAAAGCTGAAAAGAGCTGTTTATAAACATAATTGAATCTATCCCTGTGGAATACCAGGTCATTTCAATTATATTAATCATTTCTTAAGTTTGACAGCATGAATCACACAAGTGGAACTGGCACCATGCAGTTACAAAATATCACCACATCAAACACTCAGCTAGCGTCAGGGGATAAGAAACCGTGGCATTACATATACAACCCTACAGCATTGCTTAACACAGCAGTTCTCTTCCTTTTATCTTGTCTTTAGTGCCTAGGTCTTGTTATTCAGACCTGACAGCTTGTTATTCAAACCTGTTTTTACCCATCATAAGTTTTTGTATTGCCATTCATACTTGCAGGACTGCAGTTGCATTGATGCAGTTGCAGATCTTTGTGTTTTTAAACCATGCATTCAACAGGAAGTTCTCAGTGGACAGGGCTCTGTGCAGCCTGAATAGTTTCTTAAATGGCTCAACATTTTAAAAACTATTTTGCTATGTTAAAAAGGCTTTTGCAGTATTATATATATTTAGTGTGCTGAATGAGTCTCAGTTGGTTTAACATTCTGTGAGTCTAGGTAGCATGGCTGTGTGGCTCCAAGGGTAATCCTCAGAACTAGAAAGGGCTGGTTATCAGATCCCTAAGGGGTTTGCTTTATGCAAACCTAGCTGACCAACAACTCTTTGACTCTGAAAGGATTTTTTTCTTTTTTGCCTTTAGACCAATGGGTACATTTCTCAGTCTACTTTCATTTCTCTGCCACCTCTAGACTGAAGCCAGCATGGCTAATTCTGGCCCCTGGCCGAGAACAGTCAGGAAAGCAGCACTGACCCAATGAGGTTTTCCAAAATGTACAGACCAGATTGTATTCAGGGGCAAAGGGTCCATGCTACAGAAATGTACTAGTACTTATGCCAATGTTCTCGACTCCCCATTGTGCACTCTTTGCTTGTAGTCTTTAAATGTGTCATGTACTCCAAGATGTATTGCTTGTTTGTGTTGTGCAATTGTGGCAAAGTGAGGGGCTGGCTGGAAAGCAGCCTTTGGTTAAGTGGCCAGCCCTGTAGCAAAATATTAGTAATATGGAAATACACTGCTCTAAGTGAAATTTGGTTTGCTCATAAATGGAAAGGACCATTCAAATACATTTTTAAAAGGTGTGACATTCAAAAGCAATTATTTAAAAAGTGTAATTAGAGTTTTAAATAGATTTCTTTTTTCATAGCTACAGTTTCTTTCCATTTGGTTGTGTGCAATAACAAGAGAGCACTTGAAGTCCAGGTTCCACTATCTGTGCATTTTGAAGTCTACATTATTAGTGTAAAATATATGTTACTAAGGGCCTTTCTACACATGCAGGTAAAGGCATGATGGGATCTAATTTGATCCACACAACCTTGCTTCTTGCCATGCCACACATGCATGGCAGGAAGTGTGATTGTGCGATTGTGAATCAGATCCTATTGCACCTTTACTGTTGGTGTGGGGGGAGCTCAATCCTAGGTTCCCCAGCACTGGCAGCAAGTTGCCATTACTCTTTTCTCCAGACTAAATATTTCTATCATACTTGCAAACTTTCCTTTTGTGTCATGTTTTCTAGACCTTTAATATTGAATTATTTCCAATTTATCCATATCTTTTTTTAATCATGATGCCTAAAACTGGACACTGTACTCCACATGAAGGCTCAGCAATACTGAACAGAACAGAAGAATTACTTTCCAGGCCTTGTGTATAACACTTCCCAGGGTACTATTATTATCATCATTTTTTTGCAACACTATTACAATGTTGATAGATCTTCACCTTTTAATCCAATGTAACTTTCAAATCCTTCTATCTAGTACTGTAGTTTAGCCTGTCATTCCCCATATTGCATTTATGTACTTGACTACTCCATCCTACGTGCAGTATTTTGCACTTGCTTTTATTTAGTTTCATCTGATTTATTTCAGAACATTTTTCCAATTTATCAAATTTATCAAAGTAATTCTGAAGCATAGTCCTGTCCTCCAAAGTATGTAAAATCCTACCAACTTCATGTCATCCGCAAATTTTATTCAGCACGCATTCAATT
Source organism: Crocodylus siamensis (assembly GCF_052110815.1). Classification (NCBI taxonomy): domain Eukaryota; kingdom Metazoa; phylum Chordata; order Crocodylia; family Crocodylidae; genus Crocodylus; species Crocodylus siamensis. The sequence goes on from NC_143395.1 coordinate 361,557,146, forward strand.
TAATTACCCAAATCATTAGTGAAAACATTGAACAGTAATGGACCCTTAATTGACCTCTGGGCAGTACTACTTGATACTAGGGCTGTGTGAAACAGCACTGTTTTGTTTTGACTTCCATTTCGCCATTTCGATGGGACAGTGTTTTGATTCAAGTTCTGTTTAGTTTTGAAAGCACTGTTCCATTTCGTTTAGTCAAAATTGTTTCGCTGTTTCACCGCTGTTTCGATGTTTCACCCATAGGTTATAATAGGGAAGCATAAAACTGCCTATAACTTTGTCATTTTTTGGCAGATTTGGATGAAAACAGCAGGGATAGTAGCACCTTCTGAGGGCATAAAGCTTACCAAGTTTCAAGGAGATAGGTGCAGGTGTTTCTGGGAGACTGCACCTCAAATTTTTGATGGAAAAGTGCCCTGATGGAAAATACATAGGAGACGTCAAGCAACAACTGCGCACCAGAATGAGCGCACACCAAAAATCTGTCAAAGACAAGAACAGACACCACCTGTCTCCAGTCTCTCAGGCCTGATCCTAAAAAGGGAATTTATACAGCTACACAGTCAATATCAGAGCAGTCCTTCCCTGCTCTTCCTCCTCCCTCTCCTTACTTTCTGTTTCCCTACAGGCAAGCCCAGCTTCAGCTTCGAAATTCAAAATGTTTTGAAACTTTCAAAATGTTTTGACTGTCCTCGTTTTGCTTCAAGGCTGTTTTGAAGCTCTTCATTTCATTTTGATTTCATTGTTTTGAACTTGAAACAAGGCAAAACTGTGTCGAAACAAGCTTCAAATGCGTCAAAACAGCATCAAAACAAAACAGCCTGTGAAATTTCACACCACCCTACTCAATATCTCCTTTGATTAGATAAGTCAACATTCTTTGATTAGATGTTGACGACTACTCTTGAGGCATGATTACCCGATGTGTTCTCCATCTGTTTTATAGCAGTTTCATTTAGACCTTAGTTCCTTAACTTGCTTATAAGAACGTGATGGAGAAAGTGTCAGAGGTCTTGCTTTTCGCCCATCCAAGAAGCCCATCACCTTGTCATGGTAGGAAATAACATTGGTTAAGCATGACTTGCTCTTGACAAATCCATGTTAGCTGTTCCTTGTCATTGGGTGCATAGCAATGAATTCTTTGATGACATCCTCCAGTATATTTCTAGATATCAAATGAAAATTATACTATCAACTATATGCTTATGTCATGTCATGCACGTGTGAAGAAGTAGCTTGTATTGTTAGAATCTGCCATCTCTGTGTCACTGAATTTGCCTCCACTGTTGAATGAGAAGCAGCACCTTAAGACAGATTTTTTAAATCTAAGTAAGCATTTTTTTGGATGTCAGCTACGGGCCTGCATTTCATGCATTTCTTGCCTAGAGATTAGAAAATGTGCTTGACATAAAATTATGCCTTAAATCCTTTCAGAAACGTAAGGTAGTTCAAAGTGCAGCTGCTGTATATTTTTCTGTACATTTACGACAGCCACACTTTAGGATCTCAACTGACTGCTTACAGGCTTTCTAGTGGAATTTAACCTTGACATCCTGAATGGGTTGGGACTTACTTGGTTGCGAAAGAGACTTTTTCTCTATGCAATACTGCATTACAACTTGTGGAAACATTTGAAGTGGAGCCCCCTTGATTTAAAAGAGATGTTATTGTCAAAAGTTCATTTTATCATCAGGAACTTAGAGCACACAGTCAAGACATTTGCAATGTTTCCAAGTGTAACAGGCTTGGAAACATTTGAGAAAGTGGCTTTATGAGACACTGGCCACACACAAAGTGGGTGTAGGGGTACAGGGGTCTTGTGGAAACAGCTCTCTGGCCCCCAATCTCCTGTACCTCTCCAGTTTCAGTGGTGGGGGGGGGTCTAATGACAGTGACTCTGTAGATTCTAATTGCCCCTACCTCTTTGGTAGGTGGCAGAGGTCTGAAAGCATGAGGATTTTGCAGCAGCAACATGGGTCTGAGGATTTTGCAGCAGCGACATGGGTCTGGCCTCTGGTCCCCTAGCTTGAGCAGTAGGGCACTCTGGACAATAGAGATGGAGCTGCATGAGAAAGCTCCACTGACAGTCTGCCTTGTTCTCCCCCCTTTCTCCTGTGTGTGGGCAGTGGAAAAGCGGAAGACTGTGGGAAGCTAGATGAACCAGGTGTCACCTGTTGCGCTCCATACACTGGACAGACATCAGAAACCATGATATGCTTCTAAATAGTGCCTCATTCAAAAACATGAAGTTTTGGTGTCTTTGTAAAGGGTGGGTAAATCTGGCTGGCTTGCCTTTTGATGCCTTTGAAATTAATGTGAAATCTGTCAATACCCTCTTGGCCCCTCTTTGCTCATCTCAGGATGTGGAACATTAGGAAATATTTATATGTAAATATCCATTTGTAATCTCTTGGATTTTGCAAGTGCATTGATGTGCTAAAGTAGCAGTGAATCTTACTAGACTTGACTTTCATCTTTGATTATTTATTTCAGGTGTTGGGAGTGAGGAAAAGCTTTATTCTCTGTGCAATTGTATTTTAATGTAGGTTAAAAGTACTTTATGACTTGGATAAGCACTTTTGCCATTTTGTACTATCTTTACAACTGTTTTCCCCTGCCCCAGAGGTGGGATGTGAGGTGATGGGTTTAAACTACAACACAAAGCAAATTTGGAATCTCAGGAAAAACCTCCTTACTTTAAGAGCAGTAGGACAATGGAACAAGTTACTTGGGGAAGTGATGAGATTTCCTTCATTGGAGGTTTTCAAGAAAAATAGGATAGAAATATCTCTGAGATGATCTCAAAATAGCACATCCTTCATCAAAGCAGGGGTTTAGGCTAGATAAGCGTTGTCTGACTTCTAAGTCTATGGGGATCACAGATCCCTCCCAGCCACACACTACATAGGTCACACACCCTGGGACACATTCCACATTGTAGGAGTGTCCCCATGGTGCTGCACTGCATGGTCCCCCTGAATTCTCCAGCCATGGGCTTAATTCAGCCCAGGGTTGTCAACTGTCAGTAAATGTATTGACTGTCAGTAAAAAAATCAGGCAAACAATGTTTGTCAGTAAAGTCAGTAGAAAAGTTAAGCATACAGGGTGCAGACCAAAGTGCAGCTCCCCACTGTAACTGAGAATATTTTGCAAGAAGCATTCTGAGTTACAACAATCTGCAGGAACAAAGAGAACAGAAGTTCACTATTGGTTCCAGGGGGAAGGGAATCTAGCTGCTGGCTGGAGCCTGTAGCTGGTTTCCCCTAGCAACAGCCCCTCATCTCTCCCGCCTGTCCCTGTTTCAGAATTGGAGGGGAGAAAGGGAGCAGAGGGAGCTCATTCTAGGGGTTCCCCAGCCAGCTCTGGAGGATGGGGTGGGTGAATTGGAGACCCCCCTGCCCCCGCCCCTTGGGGAAGCTTCACTCCATCTGCCTAACCCTCCAGGAGAGGCTGAGTCCACCCCCCCCACCTTCCCCACTGAACTCTCCATGTTTCTTTTCTACCCCCCCACCATTCTGAAAACAGCTTGAGGCTGGCAGGCAGTGCAGACAGAACTTGCAGAAGATGGTCTGTTTTGAACCCTCTTCATCTGACCTGCTCATGCAATGAAGTGTCAGATTTTCACCTGATTGGTCATTTTTGAAGTTGTCTGAAGCTGTGCAGTTGTATTTCATCACAGCCGTAGTCTGCTTTCTGTGGCCAGATCAGGCAAAAATTGTCACATCTGTCTGCACCCACACAGTTTAACTGGAGCTCCAACAGACAGAGCACAGTAGCCTTATGTGGTGTCCAAGCTGTAGTGCCATCCTACAGGGAGAGTTCTCTCAGCCATGTGCTTCTGCTGCATCCCAGACTCCTTGTATTACTGTTTGGTCATAGATAAGTTTTTTTGAGGTTTTGTGCTGGGACAGGGGGAACAGCTGGTGGGAGTAAGGCTGGGGGCATCATGGTGCTTGCAGCGTGCAATTGGGGTATCAAGATGTGGAGGTGAGTAGAGGTCCCTGGTAGAAGAGGGAGCAGCATAGTAAAACCATCACTGCAGTCAAGCAGTGATAGTTGCATACCCAAGACATTTGTTTTACTGAAAACTTTACTGACAACCAGTTTTTTTTACTTTCTTATCATGGTCATGTTAAACCCCTATATTTGAACCCAACCCTTCTAACTAGGGCCTGGCAGAAGAATTGCATTTACATTATGTAAAACATGTATAAGTCAAATATGTGTTAATAAAATAGTTTGTCTCTCAATAAAAAGCTTGCAGATTGTCAGTAAAAAAAAATTCTTGGTAGGTCAAAGGGGGAGCCTGGTGGCACCAGTAAGAGAGCAAAGCAGGGAATAGTACCAGACCAGAAGCCCAGAGGCTGCAGTTTAATCCCTTGTTGGCTACATGACCCACCAGTTGGAGAGTTCTGGGCTAGATACTCCTCAAGGCCCCTTTTAACCCTATGATTCTATGATCATAACTAAATAGGTAAAAGCCATCTGAGAAGTTACATAGGAATGATAACTGATACCTGTACAGTTGTGGTAATCTTCACATGCACACATTAATTTATCTTAAATACCCACTTCGTGTACCAAAGCTATGCAAACTACATATTGTATATTGAAACCCATACTACTCCTTCAAGTAACCACAAAAGGAATCCCCAGGGCCATATTCTATTTCATAGTCAAATACTCTCCTGGACTAGAAGCCTAGAAACCAACATATATCCTATATTTTGGATCCCTCTGGGAACAATACTATGCAGCTAATTTATCCATTCTGCTTTTGTGCAAGAGCTCCAGAAGAGGAAAAAGATATATATGTATAAGTAAAAAGAAATAGAAGAGAGACAGAACAGAGCTCTTAATGTTTTCTGAACAAGATGTAATCAGTTGCCATAATACTGTATTGTTTGTTTGACATTTTTTTTTCATGGTGGTTACTGTTACTTCATCCCTGAAAGGTTTCCAAGAAAAATGAGGGATTGCCCACAAGATAATCACCGTTATGTCTGACTTTCTGTATGTCATATAGTGTGTTACTAAAACTAATTCGTATCTGTAGGCAGTATGTGAACAAAATAAGAAATGAGTAATTATGACTGATCATTCTGTGATCAAATGGCTTCTACAAGGAAATTTTCCTGAATCAGGTGTACAGTAAAAATATCGTTTGAATGGAGAAATATTAGTCATAGTTGTTGTTTAGCAGTGTCCTGCATCACAGGTAAACGTAATGATGTCTAAATTCAGATAAATTTACAATCACTGTCTCAGAAATGTATTTTCCAACAAAGTAGAAATAGTACTGGTGGGCTCGACATAGAAGTACTCTGAATTTAAAGCACCATTTTTTAAATTTAATTTTTGTTTAACATCTGTAAGCAGCCAGAGTCATAGAGAAGTAGAGCTGGAAGGGACCTTGTATGGTGATCCAGTCCAATCTCCTGCCTAAGGCAGGATCATCCTTATCCAAACCATCCTATACAAATCTATTGTTTAATCTTGTAGCAAAACTACACCCTAAAGGAACCCTAATGTCACCCCTAATGCAATACCTTAATCTGCCACAGGTAAAGCAGGGGGACAATGGTGGCCAACATTTTGCTGCTACAAAGGTTCTTAAAAATAGGCTCAAGAGAACTCAGGAAGAGGTCCATGCTTCCTGCTACAGGGGAAGGCAAAAACCACCACAGTCCATGCCAATCTGACCATAGGGTAAAATTCCTTTCTGACCCTAAATATGGTTATTTGTCTGACCCTGAGCAGAGGGACAAGACCCTTTAGCCAGGATCCTCCTGTCTTCTATAGGACTTTAGTCTACAAGTGATCCCATGGGAATAAATTTATGATTACAGTTACAGATCTGAACTTTAGTCAACTAACAAGTTTGAAGGGTGACAAATGAATCTGAAGTCAATTGGCTGTGATCAGAATGGTCCATGTGAACAATGAAATGAGGCATTCTCCTCTCTCTCCCATCCACATCACAAAGAACAAAAGTCCAACTGGCAATGCCCAGTAGAGATAAGTGAATGAAAGAGCACTGAGAGTATTCTTACTAGGTCACAGATAGAGTTTGAAGTTCGTAATGTCATTCACCTGTACTTGATTGTTCAGTGAACTGGTAATTAAAACAATTCTATAAATGTGTCTCCTTTAAGAAATTTGATGTCTTACATGCATTTGGGCATCTACTTTTTAGAGCTGAGCTGTAATTTTTTAATATCCAGGTGAAGAAAAGAGTCTATACAGGTTTTATAAATGCTTGAAAATGTACTTGTAGTAGTTAACTTTTGTCTAATGGAAAACAAATTGTGTTACTCTGGTAAATTAAAGAAGTATTCAGGAAAAAAGGTAGGCAGGACTTGTTTGGAAAGAGAGTCTTGAGTGTGTTTTTTTTCCCCCTGTCTCATGACTTATAATAGAACCCATTGCTCCTACACTGATGGGAAAAGTCAAAACATGTGCTTTCAGCTAACAAAAAAATAACACACAAAACAATGTTATTGCATGTGTAAAACAAAAGGGATTTTTTTTCCATAAGCCATATTCAATGTATTGTAGGTTGCCACAAGGCCAGCTTCAGCTTGCTTCTGGGGGTATTTTAACCCATATGGTCAGATAATCCAAACATAGTAGAAATACAATACAACACTGCTCTTTTCCTCCCAAAGCTTTTCATGAAACCACCAAACGTCATGCAACAGGGATCACAATAGATCATCCTAGTTCAAAAACTCTATCTAGCAAAAACAGAGGGTAAAAGACTTTTATGTGTTGTGACTGGTGAAACTTCACTATACATTTGAAGAGGGATACCTATATGTGCTAAATATTTGTCATTAGAAGCCACATAAGTGGCATTTGTGACATTTTATCACTCTGTTAAGGCCATAAAGAAAATGAATAGTTATTGATATTTTGACATATAATAATTGCATATTTAAACATTTTCAACTGCAGCTCTGACCTGAAAAAAAGTCTATGTAAAAATGGCTTATCTTACTCAACAGTTCTGCTCCCTATGTATATACACTGACTGTTAATCAATGTATACAAAGTTTTCAGTATATGAAAGCCCTGCAGAAACAACACAGCCCTAGGAGAGGAAGCTGATTCTTTTCTACAGGTAAATCATCCATGGAAATGTTAATTAACTTCTGACTGGATGTCTACCTGGGCAACTTCACTGTTTTCAAACTGTGCTTTCACTTACTCATGGGAAGCCCCTGGAAAGAATGGAGTTGCGTAGGACCAAATGAAGCAAGCCCTTGACCTGTGCAATCTCTATTACTGCCGTCCGTCAACAATCCAGAAAAAACCCCCACAGCTCAACTTTCAAATCTTAAAATGGCTTTGCAGAGTTGGCAGTTAGAAAAACCATCTTTTTACTTGTGAACTGAACACATTTTCCACAGAATCACTGAGTCACAGTAAATGTGGAAAACCACTCCCATATGATTTCCCAGAGAAAAGATGTTATTCAATTCTTACAGGTTTATACAGTGGGAGTTTATATACTCCATCTCAACACCTCCAATTGCTTGACAAATGTTAATGAACAAACATTCAACACTCACCAAGTAAGCAATTATTTTGATACCAGCCAATTGCCTGTCAAGAATGACGGGGGGTGGGGGGAGGAAGGGGCTGGAATGGAGTGCCACCACCTCACGCCCCATGCTGCCGCTGTTTTGCCTCTTGCAGGGAGTGGGTTGGGGGAGCAGAGGGCAGCGCTGCTGGCCTCAGCTCCTCCATCCTCTGTCTGGTCCTCGGCGTGGCTTCAGAATCATGGCGGTGCTCCCCCACGCTTGGAGCACTCTGATTGGCTGTTTCCGTCAGCCAGTCGGAGTGTGAATAAAGTGTTACAGATCGACTTAGGCGTTTATAATAATAGAATTACACCTGAAGAGCTTTACAATAATTCTTGATTTAGTGCTCTTAATTGGAAGATCTCCCAGTACTTTAGCAAGAGAAAAATTAGGATTATGGAGGAACCGGGGTAAAGAAATAACTTGCTGGTGGTCATATAGTAATTCTGTGGCAGAATTGTGAACAGAATCTTCTGTCACTTTGTGCTGTGAATTAAACACGAGAATGTGCTAGGTCCTGATAATGTATTTGCACATTGGTGCATATATGTAATTATGTTGTACAATTCCGTCATGAAAAGATGATGCAATTTAATATCAGTGGAGCAGACGTACCAGAAGATATTGACTTTATAAGGATGTCTTGATTTCTGCTCTTGGATCTCAGATCCTTAGCCTATTGGGCTGAAACTTGTCCCACCTCTCAGTTCTGCATCTTTGAGGAGGAGCAAGGCCAGTCTGAATCTGAGACCAACTTCTCATATCTCAGTATAACTTTGTTTATTTTCTAATGGTGGCAGAGGTGCATTTATAGCTGTTTCAGATCTCTGATACCTTTGAACTTCATTTTAAGCAGCATTTCTGTATTATGTAATAGATTTACCTTGGTCTTCTTTCGACCCCGAAGCCCCAGTGTGGTTTTTTTGTAGTAGTATCTCCCTTTGATGCTTTTACGTTCATAGTTTCATAATTTGTAGGGTTGAAAGGGACCTGAGCAGATCATCAAGTCCAATCCCCTGCCATGGCAGGAAAGAGTACTGGGGTCAAACAACCCCACCAAGATGATTGTCTAACTTTGTCTTAAAGACCCCCAGGGTAGGAGCCAGCATCACTTCTCTTGGAAGTTGGTTCCAGATCCTAGCTGCCCTGACCGTGAAGTAGTGCCTCCTGATGTCTAATCTGAATTTACCTCCTGCCAGCTTGTGACCGTCATTTCTAGTCACTCCTGGTAGTGCTTGGGGAAACAGGGACTCCCCCAATGCCCACATCCCTCCAGGTCGAAAATGACCCATCCACTACCGCTCTCTGGGTGTGGCCCTCCAGCCAGTTGGTGACCCACTTGACTGTGTAGGTGTCAACACCACAGTCACCCAGTTTTTAAATGAGAATGGGGTGAGAGACAGTGTTGAAGGCCTTCCGAAAGTCCAGAAAGACTACGTCCACTACTACCCCTGCATCTAAGGATTTGGTGACCTGGTCGTAGAAGGCCACCAGGTTTGTTTGACAGGATCTGCCTCTAATGAACTTGTGTTGATTGTCCCTAAGCATAATCTCCCCTGCTGGCCCCTCGTGGATATGCGCCAGAATAATTCTCTCAAAAAGCTTACCCACAATTGAGGTAAGACTAACTGGCCTATAGTTTCCCGGGTCCTCCTTCCTCCCCTTTTTGAAGATGGGAACCACATTGGCCCTCTTCCAGTCCTCTGGCACCACACCAGAGCACCACGAGTGCTCGTAAAGCTGTGCCAGGGGTCCCGCAATGACCTCAGCTAATTCCCTCAGCACTCTGGGGTGGAGATCGTCTGGACCAGCTGATTTAAATACATCAAGTCCCTCCAGAAGTTCCCTGACTAGATCCTCACTGAGCCTTGGCCTAGGTGTGCCTCCCCTGGGGCCTGAGAGGGGCCCAGTAGGGGGGATGATCTGGTCCCTGCTCAGGAAAATGGAGGCAAAGAAATCGTTAAATAGGTTAGCTTTGTCATCTGGTGTGACGACCAAATTTCCTAGCATTCTTGCAGGGGCCCCACATTACCTGGTACCTTCTTTTTCCCCCCTATATATTTAAAAAAGGACTTCTTGTTGTCCTTGATCTGGGTAGCTAGTCCCAGTTCCATCTCTGCCTTGGCCTTCCTGACTGGCCCCTGTATCTCTGAGCAACCGCAGTATAGTCCTTCCTGGTGATGGCCCCTCCTGTCCATTGAGTGTACACCTCCCTTTTAGCTAGAAGACATTCCTGGATGCTTTTGGTGAGCCAGGGGGGCTTTTGTGCCCTCCTACCCCCTTTGATCCATGTTGGGATTACCTCCCTTTGGGATTGGAGGATCATCTCCTTAAGGAGCAACCACTCTCCTTGGACATCTGGCTCCCCTCCCCTCCAGGACCTCAGTGCTTCCCTGACTATTCTCCTTAGCTCACTGAAGTCTGCCCTCCTGAAATCTAGGGCTGCTGCCTTGCTACAGGCCTTTGCCACCTTGTGCTAGATGGTGAATTCCAGCAGGCGATGATCACTGTCGCCCAGGTGGTCAAGCACCTGCGGCCCTCTTATCAGGTCATCACTCGTGGGCAGTACCGGGTCCAACAAGGTGTCTCCTCTGGTGGGGCTGTGCACCTCCTGGGTTAAATGGAGGTCCTGCATTTGGGCTAGGAACCTATGTGAGCGGTCAGACCTGGCTGACTGCTCTTCCCAGCAGATGTCTGGAAAATTCAGGTCAGGTCTGGAAAGTTCAGTTGCATGGCTATAAATATGTTTGGCTTGTCTGTGCATCCCTTTCAGTGGACTGAGCTGTTGGTCTGTTAATTTCCTTTTCATGTTGATATACTGGTAACTAGTTACTAGTTTGGGTACTTCTCTTGCTATGACAGAGGCCATTGTCTGTCTTTAGCTCTTCTTTTCTGTGTTTGACTGATGTGATATTCAAAACACAGAGTTCTTTGAGACTGTTAGTATCACTCCCTGTACTGAGGTTAATACCCTAAACTCTCTGGACATATTAGAGCACCTCCGATTTCCTGAGATTCCCAAATCAGACTTTGGAATTCTTCAAAGATTTCTGGCTCAAAGCTGTAGCTGAACACAGCATCCAAAGTGAGCCTTTTAATCAGTGCCTGGCAGAAGGAGGTTTTGAGGTTTGGGATATCAGCATAGAATTATCTTTCAAACATCAAGTTCATGTGTCCACTCATTTTTAAGCAGTGACTGAATTTTGAGTTCATGATGTCCCTATAAATGCATTTGCAGAATTGTTGTAGTGTTGCTGAAGCAGTGGTGGTGCAGAGAATATGCAAGAAGAATATCTGTTATTGTACTAAGTGAATAGTTGGTAGAGATGTTAGCAAGTGTTTGGGCACAAAATGCTCTTCTTTAGGTCTGGGAAAATAGAAAAGATACTGTGGTACTGAAAAGCTTCCAGCATTTGCTTTGTAAATGTGAATTTTGTACAGTACCATTAATCTCAATCCTTTCATGAACCCTCAAAATGCAGGAAGAAAGATTCAAATCTAAATTCATATTCAGTCTTAAAAGGTCATCTTTTAAAATCATATAATACTTTATGTTTAACTTCCTTTCACTCTTTGTGCATCTATATTTAGAAACTGAAGGGCTCTCATAGAAAAGTTAAGGTTGTATTTTTAGTTAAGTACATTTAAGCCATCTGCAAATTTTCTTCTTTAACTTATTTTTCTTAGACCTTTGACATGAAGTTATATGTAAATGCACTTGTGAACAAAAACACAAGATGGCAGTGCTGGGTTCATCAGCCTAGCACAGTGGTGCTCAATCTTTCAGCCTGTAGGTCAGATAAAGAGCAGAGAGATGGTATGCATGCAGGGTTGGACCCCACATGCCAGGATCAGGCCTCAGGGCTTGGGGCCCTGTGCCACCCTACCTGCTGGATTCAGGCTTTCAAACCTTTGAAACATTCCAGCATGCCGTCTCTTCCTGGTCCTGCCTATAGGGATTGGGCCCTAGGATGGCTGGTCCCACATACTCTGCTCAGTCCCACATGCTGGAATTGGGCTCTGGGGGCCCTACAGTGCCTCCACCCTGTTCCAGGGGCAGGCATTGGGCTCTGAGGCCCCATGCTGGGATTGGACCCTATGCCACCCTGTGAATTCAATCTAGCACAGGTCATGGGCTGTGGGGCTCTCCATGGGCCAAATACATGGCACAGGGGCCAGATCTGACCTATGGGCTTGGGGTTGAGCACCCCTGCCTAGCATAACAGAAGAGCCAATCATAGTCTTCTGCACAGTGAAAATAAGATAGGCAAAAATATTAAGAAAATATTTACCCATTGAACAGTAGGAAGAGTCACTATAACCCACAGATAATGCCACAATCTGGATAAAAAGCCAAATTCTGATTCATTACCCTGAGAGAGAGAAATCTTTTCTTTAGCTAACTTATCTTCATACTGATGAGAAAAAGCATAATTGATAGCAAAATTTGCCCCATTTCTATTATTTATTTATAATATATTCTCTGTTGGTGGTGGGGACGGAACTGGCGAGCACCCTCAGATGCTGGGCAGTGTTGGCGGCACAGGCGGCCTTGTCAGGGGAGGCACCCCCCCCCCCCCATGTCCCTGCTACTGGTCGCCTGTGGGGGAGACTGTTCTAGAGCTGGGGTGCACCGTACTCCAGGTATATGATCCCCTGGAGGTGATGGTGGGGTTCTTTGCTTCCCCTAGTGCACTGGGGCCCTGGACGGGACCCACATCCCTGTCACCTTCCTGTCCCACAGGGACTGCTTCTACTACAACCAGAGGAGCTTTCACTCTGTTGCACTCCAGGCTGTCATTGACCACCGTGGTGAATTCCCACCGTGAGTCCCTGCTGGGTGGGCAGTGCTTACAACACCCGCATGTTTCAGAACTCCACCCTGCCAGCCCTGGTGCAGAGTGGGTGCTTTGTGCCCGGAGTGCCAGACTTCCAGCTGGGTGCTGTGGTGGTCCTACCCCTCCTCATCAGGGATCCCATATGCCCTTCTCATTTAGCTCATGCAGCCCTACACCAGCCAGCTGGACCTCCACCAGACCCACTTCAATTGGTACCTGGGCTGGACCCATGTCCTTGTGGAGTGCACCTCTGGCTGGATTGAGGGAGGCTGGTGTACCCTCACTGCGTACCTTGAGTTCACCAAGTAAAATATCCCCTGGGTCATTGAGCGCTGTATAACATCTGCAAGGCCTAGGGGGAGGTCTTCTGTGAGAGCTGGGCAGAGGAGGTGCAGTGAGCAGTGGATGCTTGGCAACGGGAGCACCAGCTGTGGCAACAGTGGCAGGCCACCACCGCTGAAGCCCAGGGTGAGCTGTACACCCACCACTGGGGGCCAAGGCATTGGGTACATGAGGTGCTGGCCAACCACCATGTCCTGCACTCCCTGCTGTATCCCACCTGGAAAGCTGCCCATGGATTCCCACCCTGCCATGTGCCCCCAGTACCATGCTCACTGCAGATAGTGCTCAGAAAAACACTTCATTGTCTTCACAACAAACAGACCCCATCCTCCTTCTCCCACAACAGAGCCCATCCTCCCTCCCTCCCTCCCTCCCCAATAACAGAGCTCCTCCACGATTCACCCTACCCACCAACAGTAAAACACCTTCTCTTTCCTGTGCAAACTATTTACAATGTGGTTTGTGTATGTGCCCTCCTGGGGTGGGTGGCTGTGGGGTGGGGGCTCCTAGGGGGTGGAGCCTGGGGACAGGAAGCCAGTACCCCAGCTCCTGGCTGTTCCCCCATAGGTGTGCATGCTGCAGTGAGTCCAGTGGGCAGGGGACTCACCCAGGGGCAGTGGTGGCTGCTGGTCCCCCAGCACAGGTGACTCCCTCTCTGGCAGCTGGTGCCCAGGGCCAGCAGTGCTGCCACACAATCCTGGTTCTGCTGCAGGCAATTCTGGCTCCATATCTGCATGGAGCTGAGGAAAGCAGTGGCACTGGGCCCAGCTGGGGGGCTGGGGCAGAGCTCCTGGCTGGCAGAGGCAGTGCTGCACCTTCACTCAGACCCATGAGGGGGCCTGTTGCTGGGTAGCATGTGGCTGTCAGGGGGCAGGACAGCAACAAAGGCCACTGGCAGGGCCAAGACAGTGTCTAGAACCTGGCAGTCTTCCTCCATGGCCTGCACTGCCCTGGCCACAACTGTGCCCTGCTCCTGCAGGGCCTCTACAGGTTCATGCTTCAGGACCAGGAGCTGTGTCCTGAACTCTCAGTCCTCCTGGTCCTGCACTTCCTCATGCCAGTCCTGAACATCCTTGAGGGTGACATCCTTTCCCCACTACCTGTCCTGCCAGACAATGTCCTCTGCCTGCCCTGTCTGTGCATCCACCTGCTGGTCCTTTGTGGCTGTCACCAGCTGGTCCAGGAGCAACGTCTGATCCTCGGTCCTCCTCCTGCAGAGCTGATGCATCCCCAGAGTCATGGCTGTGGGCAGTAATAATTTGAACAAGTGTATGCAGCCAAATGTCTCTAAACACCCCAAAGAGTGCTCTAATCACTACAGCTTCAGAAGAGAAGGTGGGAAAAGACCTCTTAAGGTCCTTATGTTCTAGATGTTTAGCACTGATAACACACTTAGCATGTTTTGTACTGATATCGCAATTCAACATGTAAACCTATAAAGCTGTTACCACTATGCATCATGTTGATAGTAACCCAGTACCTAGCTCTGTTCTGTACTCAGTAACTATCTTTAGAATTCAGAATAACAAAAGGTTTCAGTTAACTACCATTTACTTCCATTGGAGCCGAATCCCTTCCTCAAAACTGTCAACACTTTGGTAATTAAACTAATATGTTTTATGCTGGAGCATGACAAACAGGCATCTGGAATAATAGAAAAATGCTTGTTTGGCTTCTTTATTGTTGCTGTACTGAGAATGGCTTAAAATAATAACTTGTGCTGACTTGTGCACAAAATATTTTGTACAAAATTGCTACCAGAAACTTTAACTTCTTCTGAAGTTCTAATAAACAGACTAATCTCATTTAGGGGTAAATGTTTCCTATGCCACTCATTTGCACTCTGAACCATCTAGTTATTTTTCTTTCCAATACTTATCTTTTGACTTCTTATACATGCATAAGAAACACACAAATATTACAGTATGGAAACTGAAAGGAAATTGTTTTGAAATCAGCACCCACAACTTTGTTTTTTCTTAAATTTAAATATTCTTCTTTATCAATAGCTACATTTCTCATGGCTTGAAGCATCAAGATTTGTCCTATGGGAATGTCCACAGTTAGCTATACCACTATAATTAAAAACAGTGTTGACCAATATATATTATTCTTTGCACTAACACAATGTTTACCACTTGCGCACAAAATTTACTATGCACAGGATTTGGGCAGTTGAGTCAGTCTAATATGGTTCCCTAACCATTCAAGCCATAAAAGCTAATGACATAGTTAAAGCAATTTTCTCATTAAAAAAAATGTGATGACTTATTGGTACTTCATTCATTTTGATTTGAGACCAGACATCCATGTTCCCATAGTTAAGGCAAGTTCCTCATTAAGAAAAATATGATGAGTTATTAGTACTTCATTCATTTGGATTTGAGACCAGACATCCACATTCCCACAGAACAGAATATTTTCTTTTATGATCATAGACAAAACTGTATAGTCAGTAATATGGTTGCCTCCAAGAGGCTGTTACACTGTATTTGCAATGTCTTGACAACAGAGAAACTGTACTCTGATGATTCAGTCTACTGTACTTTTCTGTTTCCTATTGTGGGATAAGGCAGTCCTTTCCCCCCTAACCACAACTCATGCATCTGTTAAACTAGTAATTCTGAGACACTATTTTATTATTTCCACATGCAATAATTAAATCAATTTTCATGCAAGTAGAAATCCAGACTGGAAGAGATCAAGCAGTTATGTTGCTAAACTAATCAGTCATATGATTTTATTATGCTATATGGGTATTTAGTGGGCTATACATGGAAGTGCTGAGCTTGTCTAAAAATCTGGGTTCAAGGGCAGTGATTGAGGCCATGGAGCTTATTCTAGGTTTACATCAGTTGAATTTGGCTTGTAATTAAATTATTTAATTTATAGGTGCTAATAATTAAGTACTAGGTACTTTAATTATTTATTAAGTACCAATTCTGCAGTCCTTACCCGGGAAAGGCTATCTGCAGATATGATCCAGGTATGCAGATCACCCAAACTTTCATTTTGTTGGGGGTCCACATGTATGCTGATAGCACTGTAGGTCAGAGATGGAGTCTGAGGAATATGGCTAAGGTGTATGTTGATTTATGGTAACTCTCTCAGTGAATATGAGCAGAGCAGGATAGACCAAAACAGGAAAACATTGTTTTGACCCTTTTTCTGCTATGCCTGCAAGACTGAATCTGGGTCACTGGCTTTCATGAGAGTTTTTCTTTAATAAAGAGTACAAGAATAGGTTCTTAATTCAAAGTACCTGACCATAAACTGAACTTTAAGCACTGAAGGAATCCCATCGTTCTTCTGCCTAGCAGTCAAGCATGTTCTTTACTGTTTTCCTTAGCAGAAATGGGATCTTGTGCTAAAGATGATGTGTATGTTGAAGAATTGTGACTGACTGAAGGCCATATTTATTTAATAAACCAACATAAAGACACACCGGGTCAAGAAAATGAAAATAATGTAATGGGAATATTCAGCAGACTTAGCAAGGTACATCGAGTGCCTAACCTTAAACCTAAAAATAGGTCTGTTCATATTAATGATATTACTTACATCATACTTAAAGCTAGACAGCCACCCTGCTAAATTGGGGTCAAAGCCAGAAGGGGGGAAAAATGACATAGATATTTCTATGACTTTCAAATATAAACTGGACTAAGTAGAGAGAATGGTAAAGAGCATTTTCTCTCTGCAAACTGATTTAAAATGACACTATAGACCCTGGTTGATATGTAAATAAAGGCATGATGGGATCTGATGTGTGATCCCCTCAATTGCACATGCCCTGCCACATGCATGGCAGGAGGTGTGATTGTGGGCTTACAAATTAGATCATATCACACCTTATTGCTATGCTTCCAGGCACCCCCTGCACTAGCAGGTAGCAAGATCTCACCACTGGCAGCCCTGTCAATTGATCTGAGCTCCCAGCTTTGGGGACTCACCATGTGCTCCCATGACTAGGAACCCTGTCAGCTGAATCTGGGCTTCCAACTGCAGGAGTGCATGTTGCACTCTTGCTGCTGGGAGCCCTATCAACTGATGGTCCCACCATAGGGGGATGCATGGTGTATCCCCATTATTGGGAGCCTGGATCAGCTGGTGGGGCTCCCAGCTGTGCTCCTATGACTGGAAGCCCCAGCCTGGGCACACATTCAGTTAATAATGTGATAGGAACCAACCACAGTTCTTCTTCTTTTCATGTACTTGACATAAACTATATGTTTTTCCAGAACTGTGCATGACCAATTGTTCTTTGCATTGCTGCAGTGAGGTCCTCCTTCACGTAAGTCTTACCAAGGACTCAGCAAACAAACAGGTGTTCCACAGTTTGCATTTCACTGCACTGACATATATTCATGCCATTAGAGTAGCTCCATTTGATCGTGTTTGTTTTTGATTTTCCAGTTTGCATGCACAGGTGATCTAGGCATCACCATGTTGGCCAGTTTAGAACAGCCCCTCTGGGAAGATCTTCCTGGGGTTCCAGGTCCATTTCAGAGCGCTTCTTCGAACATAAGCTTTCTTTCTATAACTTTGGTTGTGCCCTGTTAGCCATTTTGTCCAACAGTGCAACATTAGTCACAAAACTCTTAGGTACTTTAAGCCATTTAGTTAGTTCTGTGTGACTATACAGTGGATGCCTGGGGTCTTTCCTCTGCTTCAATCTTACTTTTCAGGTCATTATCTTTCTTCTGGTAGATGGTGCAATGCCAGCCAGTAAGTATAGGCTATCCTTTGGTGTTGGCTTTAGACATCCTGTTTTTTCATGACAGCTATTGTTTAGAACTGGATCTAGTTTCTTGGCATGAACTGATCTTTCCCATACTGGACATGCATACTCTGCAGTGGAGTAACACAAGGCAATAGCAGTGGTTTGTAATGTAGCAGGATTACTCCCCCTTTTGACCAGCTTTCAAAGTATGTCGTAGCTAGCACTGACTTTCTCTTTTGTCTTCTTTACACATGCTTTGAAGGTAAGTGTTTGGTCCAATTAACCCCTAAGTAAGCAGGGGTCTGGTCATCAGTCAGTAGGATTCCATCCCAGGTGATATTTAATTTCCACTTGGCTTCTCGATGGTGTAGGTGAAAAGTTGCGACTTGCCTCTTGTTTGGGTTAGTCCGAAGCTGGTTTTTATTGTAGTATCTGAGAGGTTGCTCAGTGCACAGTCACGAAGTCTTTCTCTTGTGATGTGATGCATAGATCATCAGCATATTTGTTATGTAATAACTTGGGAACAGTACCACCACCAGTGACCTCAAACCCCCGCAGGTCAATAGTGAGCCCTAAAACAATAAGCGAAAGCAAATGCCCACAATCCATACCCGCCACAGGTGAGCAGATGGATCCTGGAACAGGTAAATGCAGGTAAGTACAACAATATCACAGAATAAACAAGAGGTAACTATTTACAAATTGTGACAAACCATTAACAAAGAAACATTAGATAAGAGATATATATTCATATACTTGTGCTCATAAAATATTAAGCTTTAAACAACCTCATAACAAAATAAGGTAGAGACTGACAAAATGTAAGGTACTCTTACACAAGCATATAGTTGGTCCAATAAAAGATACCATACACAAGAATCATTTCTTCTTTCATACTTCCTGGACCATCGTGAAAAACATCACCTTAACACTATGTGTTGACATTTTACAGGATTTTAGAGCTAGCTCAATTTTTTTCATTTCATAATGAAAAGGATATTTTCCCCTTCTTAACAGGCAGGCCTGCAAACTCAGCTTAGGAGCTTAAAGTCAAGTTGTATGCTGCCTAGCTACATGCATCATCACTAGCACTAAATCTTATTGAATAATATTTGGCAATAACAGAATCCAACAAATGTAAAAGTAGTAAAATATTGGGTGCGTCAATAAACCTAGCAAGCATGACTTGGAACACATGCACAAAGCTGAACTGCTGAGTAAGAAAGAGCCATTTTTCATATAACTTGTATATTAACATGTGGGTCAGAGGTCTAAATATTAGAAAGTAGTTAACCAGTCTCTTGAGAAGAACTGGTAATGCACACCAGCTCTTCATATTTGTAGGCAATTGTATAGAACGCAGTGCTATCTCTGACAAGCAAAAGATTGTGTGCAAAGGTCAATTAGCGAGGGGTGCTTTTTCACTGGGATGTTAGCTTTGTTGGAAGATGCTTGCCACAGGTACTGGAAGCAGTAATGTGCCTCACCATAAAAGGAAAGCCTATAGGGCACACATTCTGTTCTGCACCCTCTGAACAAAGATAAGCTGCTGCAAATAGCCCTTTGAAAAATGTTCAGGTGTTTTTGAACAAACGAACACACAAGCAAAACCCCCCTCAAACAATGATTTCCTCCTCCCTTTAAAGTGTAGATTGAGATGCTTGTTTAAATTCATGTATATACCTGTCTTGGAAATGTTTTGTTCCTTGTCCTTAACATCCCGGGACCAAATTCGCAAATCTGCTCAGCATCCACAGTGAGGCGAGACTAGAGTATTGAACTTGACTGGATCTAGGGCAACTGGTGATAGCAGCAGGGGTTAATGCAGCCCTTACTCACCCCTGCACTGCATGTAGCCCCAATCAGACGCTGTTTATAGGAATTCAGAGATGGGCTTCACCCCCTTTGCCCCACCTCTAAATTCCTGTTGCTGCCCCACTCTGCCCCTTGAAGACCTGCAGGCTGGGTCGAAGAGCTTTGAAGTTGTATGTGGCCTGTGAACCATATCTTTGACACCCCTGGGCTAGACTATTCAGAGGGCTCAGCTCCCATTTAGTTAACAAAATTAAGCATCACTTGTGGTTCGTATATGACTCTTTAGTTTCTTTTGACCTTGAGATGAAACAGGCTTAATTTGAAATCTTGGTTAAAATCGTTCCTAATCCCTAGCTAGTTTGCCTTTGTCGAGTAATATTGTGATGCTGAGCAATCAGAAACCACAGTAATGCCAACCATTGCCTGATTGTGAGGAGGAAGAGTGAGGACCTAAATCAGGATTAAAAACTATTTCCCTCTTTGGTACTATCAAGTATTAAAGTTGTAATAAAATCACTGAGTGGATTATCGATCAGCTTTGTCTATGAATATCATTGCTTCTGTGGATTCTTTAATTTATCATAGGAAGAAGCTGGGAAACAGGGGATAATTGGAACGGATAGCAGTCTTTTCATTGACTTGACTTGTTGTTGGATTAGACATTGAATTTAAGATCTACATCTGACCAAAGTTCTGTGTAACCTCCTAAGTTTGTAAATACTTTGTGCCAAACAAACAAAAGCTAATTACAGTGAGCTTACGGTTGATATGCTTCATCATCTATACAATAATTTGCTACACAGATAGATCAAAGATTTCCTTTAAGTCACAAGACAAAGGGAGTTTTATGATGAAGTCATGACAGCTGTTTTTGCTAAACCGAGTGAAGGAGTGACTGGCTCTGTGCTTGAGAACCAAGAGATAAAATATGTTGAAAGGAAAATCTCAATCACCCATAGTCACTTTTGTTATGGGAGGAAGCTGTTTTGATCGGTGACATCAATTATTTTCATTGAAATCTGAAAGACCTGTATGAATGTAATGGTAGAAGAAAACTTTTTTTCTCAGAATAGAAAGGGAAAATAACATTTTTGACCTTCTAGTTGACTGTGATAGAGTGTAAGGAGATTCAAAGAAACTAATATCCGCACAATTGTGCATGGTGAAGCATTTTTACACTGTTTTTCTCATGTAAAGAAAACCAAGAAAAACAGAACCATTATGATTTGTACCCACCTACAGACAAAGCCTGAGAAAAATCCTATTTCTTGGTCTATCTAGTGGGAATATTTTTCCTCCCTTATAAAGATAAATATGTTGAGTAGTCTCCAAGGACAATAGTTTTTCATCTGTGAAAACAAATTTTAATCTTTGTCCAATTTCTTCTTCCTTTCTTTCCTCTCTTACTGCATCTTTTATCCTTATTCTTTTGGCCATCAGCATTCTCCCTTGTGAAGTCCTCTTATACATTGTCTAGGGTACAAGATAGCTTGAGCAGGTACAATGGGCAGATTAATAGGGATTCTTTTATATCCTTTATAGACTTTTAATTGATTTTAATATGAAAGATAATTGGAAAAAACATACGTATTGAAAAAGTGAATTGCAGGGCAATTAAATTATATATAAAAATGGAATCACTGATGATTACATGATATGTAAACTGAACATGTATCTAATGAAAGGAATATAACTCCCCCTTGCCACCACCACCACTGAAGGGCAATGGGATCCAGCTGGGTCTAGGCAATCCACATATTGACTCATTCTGTTCTGGTTCTTTGGCACATAGGAACTGCTGTATTTGTACTTTTGTTATTCTTGTACATATCTGTTACTTCCTGATTACCTATAGTTGATTTGTTTCTAGTAAAAATAATAGCTGTTTGCCTCCTTAAATTCTCTTATCAAATGAGCTTCCTAGTCTCAGAATAGCAAGAATACCATGCAACATACAAAGGGTGTATAGGCTTACATTGTAACTGGTCATGCTGGAAGGCAGCACTGGGAATGTTGTGTGTACAGGAGTGTATGGACTACCTCACTGTTGCACCTTTTTATTTTAATGCAATGAAGAAGTAAACTCATCCTTGCCTACTGTGACAGCTTAAGACACAAGTAGTTTGGGGACATTCTTTGGCTTAGCAGGGAACTCTTCAAGTAATATAAATCACAAAAAGGAAGCTTATAAGAAATGGGAACTTGGACAAACTACTAGGGAAAAATATAAGAGCATTGCTTGGGCATGAGGGGATGAAGTCAGGAAGGCCAAAGTGCAACTGGCATTGCAGCTAGCAAGAGATGAAGGGTAACCAGAAGGGTTTCTATAAAGTATGTTAGTAGCAAGAAGATCAGGGAAAGTGTGGGTCCCTTACTGAATGGAGAAAGCAGCTTTGTGACAGAGGATGCAGAAAAGGCTGAAGTGCTCAATGCCTTTTTTGCCTCAGTCTTCACAGACAAGTCAGCTCCCAGACTGCTGCACTGGCACAGTTTGGGGAGGAGGTGAGCAGCCCTCAGTGCTGAAAGAATAGGTTAGGGACTATTTAGAAAAGATGGCCATGTACAAGCCCATGGAGCCAGGAGTGATGCACTCAGGGGTGTTGAGGGAGTTGACTGATGCAATTGCAGAGCCACTGGCCATTCTCTTTGAAAACTCATGGCGAGAAGGAAAGGCCCAGGATAATTGAAAAAAAAGAAAAAAAAAAAGGCAAAACCCCCAAAACACTCCCCCCAGACTCACCAGGTCTTACAGTAACCTCGGGGCTTTGGAGGGGTTCATGGAAAAGCCCCCCACATGGTGTGGGGCAGCCAAGGGGGGGGGTTGGGGGGCTTGTGGCAGTGCCCCCCATGCAGCATGGGGGCAGTGGGGGGGCAGCAGGGATTGCCCCCTGACCCAGCAGCACCCAGTGAGTCCGGGTGGTTTTTTATTTCAAAGTGCTGGGGAGCTGGGGCGGGAAAGGCAGCCATTGCCAGGCTGGGAGAGGGGCAGGGGATGGGCCTGTGTGATTTGGCGATTCGGCAGTAGCCGAATCTCCAAATCAGATTCAGCCAAATCAATTTCGGGACTGTGATTCAAATCACCGAATCCAAAGTGAATACTAGCCTCTTCACACAGGCCTGGCCCTTGTTGCCAAGAAGGCTAATGGCATACTGGGCTGCACTGGTAGGAGTGTTACCAGAAGGTCAAGGGAAGAGATTATTCCTCTCTGGTGAGGCCCCGTCTGGAGTACTGTGTTCAGTTCTGGGCCCCTTACTACAGAAAGGATGTAGACAAATTGGAGAGAGTCCAACAGAGGGTGACAGAAGTGGTGAGGGGACTGGGGCACATGACTTATGAGGAGAAGCTGAAGGAACTGGGCTTATTTAGTTTGGAGAAGAGAAGACTAACAGGCAATTTAATAACTGCCTTCAACTGCTTGAACAGGGGGTTGAAAGAGAGAGCTAAACTGTTTTCAGTGGTGGCAGTTGACAGAATGAGAAGCAATGGTCTGAATTTGCAGCAAGGGAAGTTTATGTTAAATATTAGGAAGAATTTTCTCCTGAGAAGGGTAATAAAATGTAACCTGGGCTGTATTCCAAGATGTAGCCCCTCTCCAACTGAAGGGATCAAAGCAGGTGCACAAGCATTGTGGGAGGTGTAGGGACCCTCCTTCCCCTATAGAGCAGAGCCAGACCATCAATGGGGACTTAACCATATACCTTTTAATGAGAAAACAGTAGCAGGAATGTAACATGTATAAACTAGGGGGTATAGGGGACACTACAATGCCCCAAGGGGGAAGGATTCAATAAAGGTTAGGTACTTACAATCATACACATATTAAATCAAATTGAAAAGAGACACAGTTAACATAATATAAAACACAAACAGCACAACAAATAATACTGGTTGGTGAAATATAAAATGTACAGAATTTCAAATAACAAGAAATATAGGGTCTAGGTACCTGCAGTGGGGAAAGAGGGAAAACACAATGACCTCCTCCAACAAAAAATTTCTCCCTGCCGCTTCACTTACCCCAATTAGGACTTGAACTCAGATCTCTCCCTTGGTAGGTAGAAACTCCATCGCACACCCACTAGTGCTGGGAATGCTCTAAACTGCTAGGGGTTTTGGCCTTCCAGGAGCCACTGCTTCACCTCGAGCTTCCTGGCCTCTTGCTGGAGTGGGGGAGCCTCTCCTGCTGGCTGTAGCCTCTTGTAGGGGATCCTGGAGCCCAGCAGGGAGCCTCTCCTGCCAGCTGCACGCTGTGCTGCTAAGGGTCCTACTGCTGCCTGCAGGTCCCACTCTTTCAGGTTCTTCTGGGACAACTGCTCCCACCCCACTAGCCCAGCCCTTTGAAACTCCTTCCTCATAGATCCTCACTGCTCCCTCTTGAGTCAGCTGTGCTGCCCCTTTTATCCCCCTCCAGGTGACCCAAGGGGCCAATCAGGGGACATGGAGGGTGAGTCTCTGGGGCCTGATTGGTGAGGAAAAGGAATCCCAAGCCCTCCAATCAACTTTTACACTTTCAAAACCCCTGGGCCAAATCATTACCAGCTAGCCTGTCACAAAAACATTGGAACAGGTTACCCAGAGAGGTGGTGGAAGCTCCATCCCTGGAGGTTTTCAAAACCCGGCTAGATAAACCTTCTGCTGGGTTCATCTAGTAGGGGATGGTCCTGCTTTGAGCAGGGGGTTGGACTATATGACCTCCTGAAGTGCCTTCCAACCCTAATTGTCTATGATTCTATGATAGTGGCAAATATGTACAATTATCAGAATGTTTGAGCCATCTGTTATTTTAGTGAGACACGCAGTGAAATGTAGTTACCTTGGGTGAAATGCAGCTTCTTTTGGTCCGTTAAAATCCTTTGGCTAAATTTTAGTACAGGAAAAACTCACTTTGTAAATTCATAGAATATGGGATTTCTTATGTTTGCTTGCTCGCTCGCTTGCGCATGCACTCACTCTCACACTCACACTCACACACACACACACACACTATGCTTATCATTATATCTGAGGTGGTACTTCAGGGTTTCAATATATGAGATGTATTTCAGAATCCTGGTAGTGTTATACTGTGGACTATATTGTAACACTTCTGTATTTAACAAGGCTGTTTTCAGGCTAATTAAAATCTAATGTCCTTTGGGATTGTAGGATGAAAGACAATACATTAATGAAAATTTCTTTTTTAATTACCTAAGACTTAAGATTTAATTCATTTTATAGCAAACAAAAATGTACCTCTGGGAAATATTGATCAAATGGAGAGTTAAAGTCATAATTTGGTAAATAACTTCCTAGTTATTGAAGTCTCATCTTGTAAAAGATATGTGGCAAACAAGTGAAAAAAGCAAATGGAAATTGCCCCAAAACATTATTTTTTTTTTTACTTATGCTTCTGACATTTGAAAGTCATCTTAGGTGGAAAAATATGTCTTAGCAACTTTCTGTGGCAACCTAAAAACCATTCTAATGTACTGAAAAAATGTCTGTGGCATTTACCCAGAATATTTTTACATGTAGTATTGATCAAAACAGAGTTGAAAAGAAAAACAGCTGAGGGAGACAATGGCCATTGTACTACGAGCTGAAACATTAGAGACAATAAACATTGTTGTGCCTTTTCTTCTAGAAATAAATTGCACATTCTTATTATATCTGTCTGGTTGTTCCAGTAGACTCCTCATCTTCATGTATATATTGTATGTTCCGTTTCCAGCTACATGAAGTACATGCACGTACATGCTGGCTATTCAGAGCATGAAGATCTCTTCCAAGAGGACCACATGCCTGGCGATGATGGTGGCAGAGCCCATCTTTTACACAACAATATAGTAATTGGAGCAGTCACCTAGGAAACAAGAGACCCAGGCTCTAGACCAATGGTGCGCAACCATCTGCCTGGGGCTAAATTTGATTTGTGAGGTGGTATATCCAGCTTTGTGGTCCAGGTGTTACTCTTCCACATTCAGAGTCACTCTGCAGCTGGCTCCTGTGTATTGGGCTGCACTGTGGCTAGATCTAGCCCATGAGGCTGGATCTAGGATACAGAGCTGAGCCAATGCACAGGGCCAGGCTGAGGCCAGATCCAGCATCAGGGGCTAGACTGTGGTCAGATCCAGGGCATGGGCCAGAGACAGACTGTGAGGCTGGTCCAGTGCATGGGGCCAGATTTAGCATGCAGGGTTGCATCTGCAGCCAGATTTGACATGCAGAGTTGGGCTGGCACATGGGGTCACAACTGCAGACCATTCTCCCTCATGAACATCATGCTTGATCCAACCTAGAGACTGTTCCTGCCTGAAGGATCTGGCCCATAGCCTAGCCCTTGCCACTCATCCAGCCCACAGGGCTGAGCACTAGTGCTATAGACCCTTCTTATTCTGAAGGGATTCAAAGAAGACCTTCCACTTTCCCAGAAGAGTGTTCTAGCCCCCAGGTTATTGAGTTATATGTTCTTCTTTGCAAGCTGGGCCACCATGCAACCAAAAAGGCAAGACTCGTGGCCAGAAGGACACCAAGTGAGAGGAAACCTTACTCTGTAGGCTAATGGCACTGAGCTGGGAGGGGCAAGACACAGATTCTTAGAAGTGCTCTAATTTTTTTTAACCAATAATTATTTAATTTAAAATGAATAAATAGTTCTGGGAGTAGGTACTGGAACCCAGGTCCCTTTCTAGCTGTATGTTTTATCTAGTAGGCCACGTTGTTGCTTACTCTTCTATTCATCATATATGGGTTGTATTCCTGACTGACCAGTGGTTCAGCTTCAACAGGATGGAGTGGAGGGTGTCACTCCTTACTATTCTTTGGCATAGTGGGTAGGGTATTCTCTCAGGTGATGTAGATTTGGATCCCCTCAAGTTAAGGAAGGCCTAGAACCAAGATCTCCCACTTCCCAGGTGAGTGCTATTAACACTAGGTTGTATTAAAAAAGGAACAGCAGGATCACAACTTTTTAAAAGCAAATCTATTGCATCTGCTGCATTTGGAACTGAGAGTAATACTGTTGATATGGATTAGACATGCTTCAAACAAGGATCTGGTTACTTTGGGACTTCACTGGAGTTTATGCAATGCTCTGTTTACTGGATTACAGTAGCTAGGTGCTGGGATACTTTGCACATGTGGAGAAGCTATGTTGAGATGCCTAGGGAACTATGAAGTTTAAAATGCAGGTGAGTGAATTTCTAATGGCTATTGTGGCTATTGTGATGGAGGTTTTCTGGATTGCTGTTTTGGATGTTGGTGCCTAAAATCCATCCAAACACCATTTAAAGGTCTGAAATTACCTCTTACCCTTACATGCTCCCTGCCCCACTTTCCCCATCTGTTAAACAGGGCTAATACTACTCCTCTTTTTTGTTTCTGGGCTGGTTTTCTCATTAGATGGATCAGTGTTTCTGGAACAATAGCAATCATGAGAATCCTCCTACAGAGCCTGGGAAGCCCACAAGTAGGGTGCTAACTCAGGCCATTACACTACTTGAATGCGGTCTTCTTATGGGACTGTAGGTTTCATGAGACTGCTGATTTCCCTGGCTTGTCAGAAGAGAGTGAGGGAGAGAGAGGAATGCTGGGTATGGGCTCTGGGAAAATGACAGTGTGGGGAGTAGATTAGTGAAGATTGCAGGCCCACTGGAAAAGAGCCTAGGGCCAACATACATGAGCATATGCAGCTTCCTGGGCCTGTTGCCCTGTGGTCAGTCCTTTACTCTAACACCACTCTTGACAAGCAGAGGTGCTTGTACTCTGTGTCTGTGCATACATGCCATACAGAAAGCCTTTGCCAGTCAGCTGCTTTACCTGCTTTGTCAGTGGAGATGCATTTCAGATGTGCCCAATGCTGGGACTCCTCTTGCCTTTATGAAGATGGCCATGGCACCTGCCAGATGCAAATAGGGCATTAGGTACCTGATGAATGCTTCCTAGTTAG
Source organism: Crocodylus siamensis (assembly GCF_052110815.1). Classification (NCBI taxonomy): domain Eukaryota; kingdom Metazoa; phylum Chordata; order Crocodylia; family Crocodylidae; genus Crocodylus; species Crocodylus siamensis. Next base: position 361,584,375 of record NC_143395.1, read on the forward strand.
AGCTTTGGCTCACCATTTGAGGTCCCTCCACTTTTTGGATCACTGTATTTTCTCAAAGATGACCCTGAATATAATACAACTCCCCTGATAATTATTCTATATTATTCTAAAAGTCTATGTATGGAAAATGTATATAATTTTTGCTATAATTCTCTAGGTATAGAATCTAATGATGGGAGATTTGAAATTTTTCCCCTTCCCACTGTTAAAGCAGGGAAAATAAATCTAGGAGATCAGGTAGCCCTCTGGCCCTCTGCCCCACTTGCCCCTTCCCTGCTTCTTGCTGTCCTATTCTCCCTAAGTACATAGAAATGAAGAGCAAATTTGAAAACGGTGACCTTGAAATAGATATACCAAAACATGCTTGTAGCAATTTGCATATAGGCAAATTACTATAGGTCTCACAGACTTGGTTAATCTGGAATTTATGCATTTCACCTTTTTTTAAACTGCTGCAAACGTTAGCACAGGTACTCTATAACCACATTTTTAAGTAGCAATTTGTAACTACTTTCACTTAATATAAACTATACATGATATTAATCCAAAACCAAAAGGCTCATGATTTATCATATAGTTCTTTGGGCTGTGCCCCAATAGAATTAGCAGCCTTTCAGGCCATGGGGACCCCACAGCTCAGCAGTGCTCAGCATGCATGTATACACCAGATAACACCCTACCCCACAAAGAAGCTGGGTGATAATTAGCCCACCCAATCATAACTGGAACTGTATGTTCTTGTCACAAGTCCTGGGATCCTCCAAAATTTCTATGCAAATGAAGTGCAGGGCAACCTGGTCCAGCTCTATCTCTACCATACTAATATACATGGGAGGGGACAACAGAGGGATGCTGGGTGAACTGTCTGGGGCACCATTTGTTGATGTCTGATAGACATTTAAGGCTGGTGAAGGAGCAGTAATTATTGGAAATGAGAAACTCAGCTGTGGGAGTGAAGAAGAAGGAAAAATGTAGTCTATGTAGTAGCTTACCATGACTTGAAAAGCATCAGTGCTGAGAGGGATTGAACACAATGGGAAAAGCCTAAGTCTTACTTAGATGGGTTGTATTGACTTATTTTTGGGGTACGTAGCATATCTCATTCAGATTGAGCAGATTCTTTTTGGTATTGGGTGGTGGAACCGGACCGTGCTCCGTCCACTCAATGCATTGACCTGGTATTACAGTGCTTCCAGGACCAGTGTAAAAAAAAAAAAAGTTTCCTGTTAGCTAAGATCAAATGATCACTTATGAATACTCTAAGGGTAGAGAATAAGATGGATAGAGCACCAGGATGGCAGAAATGGAGAAAATAAATCTGAAGCCTAAAAAAATGGCAGTGGTGCTGGTTTATGAGGAGCTGAAAAGAGGAATAAAGTGAAAAAGGGAAGGCCTGGAAGCAGAGAGAATAGATAAAGGTAGAAAAGGAGAGAAAAAAGAAGTCAGCAAAGGTGAAGGCAGGTGCAACAGCATAGAAAGCAACTGAGGCAGCAGCAAAGAAGGTAGTGGTAAGAGAGATGTGGCCAGAAAGATGACAGGACCAGAGGAGAGTGGGAGACAGAGTGGAACCAGCTGGAGGACTATTGGGAGCACAACAAAAGGTTGGCGCACTGGGACTGGAAACAGAAGGAACACCACCGGATGCTGGTCTGGAGTGGAGGAGACTATGGATAAGTGTAACATTAACTGGTGATGGGGCAGAGGGATTGGTGATAAACAGATACAAATTTGTGGAGAAGGTACTGTTTGAGATATTGGGGGTGTGGGCAGAACATTTCACCAGTATGATTTCTTTCTCCAACCAAAAGACATGACAACTTACTAATTACAACAAAGAAGGGTATGACAATTTTTGGGAGAAATATGCAGAGGTCGGAGGAATTAAAAGGGCTAAAGTTTGTAGCAGCAGAAGAGTCAAGGTAAGGAGTGATTATTGTCTGAATGTATATGGATATATTAGAGGCATAAGACATAGAAAGGTGCCTGGAAAAATATATGCAAAGAGTTCTGTGGGTAGAGAAAATGAGGGACAAACATGGTATTTGGATAGAGTCTTGGAGGGCTCAAAACCAAAAAAATGCAGTCCAGGTGAGGTGCAGCACTTCCCATTGGTGGTCCAGATAGGGCCAGATCAGGGTTTTATAATATATTGTGGGCAACTGAAGCAATAAAGCTGATGCAGGAAGGAAGGGCAGCTGTCTGCACACTGTCTCCTCATAGTGTTACAGGTTTAAAGGGATGGAGCACAGAATAGCAGAGTGCCACGAGTTTATAAAATGCACTGTTTGTTGTGGAGGAGGGACACTTGTACTGTATATGCCTTTAACAGAGCACAGGGTTACTCTGTGCTCTGTTACTCCTAGGGACATGGACAGCAGCAATGCAGCTTGCAGCTGTGCCTAATGGGGAGCAGAGCCCAGCTGTTCCTTATAAGAGCAGGGCCCTGAACCGCAAAGCCCACAGTCTGCTGCTAGCAGCTAGGAACACACCACCCAGCTGAGATGCTGCTCATGAAACATCCTTGGAGGTAAGAGAAGGAGCTATGGGAATGGCTGGAGGCTCCTGCTCCTGGGGCATGACCTAAAACTGCACCCAGTTGGGGCTGGATGGTGTGGTAGGACTGCTGGTGGCAGGGCAGTCTCCAGGAAATGCCCTTCACTGGGGAGGCCCTAGGTGTGGCAAGTGGGGGGCATCAGAAAGCCTCAGGCCCTGCTGCCTTGCAGGTGACCCCATGGAGTGGAAAGTGTAGGGGAGCACACCCCAAAGGACAAAGCAAGGGCCTGGATTCACCATAAGTTCTGAGGTGGGGTCTTGGCCAGGTGAAGAGGCCAGAGATAGCACCCAGAGTCATGGTGAGATCTGAGGCTGCCCTATGGGAGCTGGGATTGAGGCTCCAGAGGGGTGAGGCCCTGAGCCTGCAGGGAGCTATGCAAGAAGCTCCTGGGATGGAGGGATAAAGGGATTGTAGGCCCAGTGTAGGGCAGGGGAATGGGGCTGGGAGCCCAGAGTGGAGTTGGAAGACCTGAATGCAAATGGGGCTTGGAGCCCTGAAGGGGTAATGGCTGGGAGCCCAGATTGAGGAACAACAGAGAGCCCAGTAAGAAGGCATTGGGACTACAAGCTCCAATGGGGAGTGAGAGTCCTGTGTGAGACTCTGGAGCTTGGGTCCCAGTGTGAGACACTGGAAAAAAACATGGATGTCATCTGTAATGCATGGGACACGATACTGGGGGCCGGAGCCATATGTATAAGTCCTTGGCATCAGGGTAAGTAAATGGGCAGCCTCCTGCCTTGTTAAAATCTATCAATCATTATTATAAAGGAGTGGCAAGAAAGGTAGGCAGGCAGTTTGCCCAGAGACAAGTTGGTGGGATACCTTTAGACCGACCCTGGGATGCCCACTTGTAACAATGCTCGACAGGGTCAGACCAGAAGAAAAAGAAACCCAGAAGACAACAGAAGTGGAGACAGAGCAAGGAAAAGTACCAGAGAGATGGGAAAGGAAGAAAGTACAGGGACAGAAAGCAGGAAAAAGGGAACTGATAAAGAAGAAGTTGGAGTCGGAACTGGAGAGCAGCTTCCTGCCATTAGTCCTGCTGGGCTCCAGCCCCAAGTTGAGAGCAGGGAGCAGGAAGAGGCAGGAAGGTGGGAAAATAGAAGCACAGAAAGTGGAAGGCATCATTAGTGGCAGACTGCACTGAATGAGACTATCATTTGGGGGAGCAGAATTAGACATTTTCAATGTATATGCACCACCAGAGCATAAGGAAGGAAGGCTTTGTTTAGAAAGCCAGCAGTTTATGCAGTCAGAGGGAGACCATGGATAACAGTGTCTAGACCGTTGACCAAACTTCCTCCAGAGGTAGTGCAATGACTTATCCTGGAAATCTTCAAGGGGAGACTGGACAGTCACCTCATTGGGGTCACCTGACCCCAGTTGTCTTTCCTGCCTGGTGCAGGGAGGCTGGACCCAATGATCTTGCAAGGTCCTTTCCACCCCCTAACAATCTATGAATAGCAGGGAACTTCAATCGCATAATAAATGCAAGTGACAAAACAGGGAAAGGAGGAGACAGAACTTTAGGAAGTTCATCCAGATCGTTAAGAAATATAATTAAAGAAGCACAAAGATAAAAAAATAAAAATAAAAAAAAAAATCCCCAATTTTTGGATTTAAAAAAGTAACCCAATATCCACATTTTTCATGATCAAAATGAAACAGTACTAAACTAATATATAAAATTAGTAATGTTTCATGTTAATCATGGAAAAATGTGGATATTGGGTTACTTTTTTAAAATCATAAAATTGGGGATTTTTTTTTTAATCAGAGAAAACCAGCATCTCTGGTAATCACTGGATGCTTAAGGCAGAACTGAGTCTTGGTAAGAGGCCTGTAAGGGGAAGGAAAGTATGAAAGTTAAATGTGCGATTGTTACATGATGGGGAGATATGTTAAGTGTACACATGATAGCATGAAGGATGGAGAACACTGGAGAAATATTTTAAGAGTACCAGAGAATGGTGGATGATGGTGAAGTAGAGGACAGGACAAATCTTCAGGAAGGAAGGCTGAAGAACCATAGGGAAAAGAATGAAAGACCTGAGACGGCTATAACAAAAGATGCAAGAGCTGCTAAAGGGAGCCACAGAAGGAAGGCAGGCATGAGAAGAACTAGAATAACCAAGGCAAGAGATGGAAAGCTAGTTTAAAAGAAAGATGAGAGAGAAACTGTTTTTAGCACAGGCATCCTGGTGGGGAGAAAAAGAAGAGTGACCCCTATACATTTTGCTTACAGTGGAGATGATGAAAGGATAATTAAAAATGGTGTGGGAAGAAGGTGGTACCTGGGTATAAAAGCAGGAGGTGGTATTAGAGGCAATGAGAAGATATTATGGAGAAAGGAAGAAGATCAAGGATTTGCTGGAATAGATTAAAGAGAAAATAGAGGAGAAGGAAGCAAAGAAGATGGAAGAAAAGATAAGCTTAAAGTAGAGGAGTACTTAAAAATCTTTAAAAGAGGGAAATCAACAGGAACAAATGGACTACCTGTGGAATTTTATGAGAAGTTTTGGGCTTGGGTAGGGAGAGAGATAGTGGAAGTTTTCAAGGAAATAGAGGAAAGAAAAGAGGCAGGGAAAGATTTTATAATTGGTGTTGTGAACTTACTAGTCAAGAAAGAGAAGAAGGAACACCTGAAAAATTGGAGACCAATTATACTCCTTAATTGGGACTCTAAGTTAATGGCCAAGATGCTGGCTTTGAGGATAAAGAAAAACCTCCAGAAGATAATACAGAAAGCCCAAATATGTGTAGTACCAGGTAGAAGCATTTCCAGAGTGATCAGAGTCCCACATCCAAGAAAGGAAAACAAACACAGTTATAGCAAACCTAGATTTAGAAAAGGCATATGACAGAGTGGATCATGATTACTGTATTTCACATGAAATAAGTTGAGTTTTGAAGACAAATTTTTAACTCTTTGTGTAGAGGCATTTGAGGCCTCCTGTGGATGTGTGTATTGACCCCCTAGTCCCAGCATTACCCTGGCCCCTATCTCTTACCTGTTTATCCTTCGCTCGTTGGTCTGGGCTGGGCTGTAGTTGTGGGTGCTGTTTGGTCTGGCAGTCTGATGTTTCCTCCGCCCTCATCTTCCCCTTCCCCCGATGAGCCTAGTTTAAAGCCTGCCGGAGGAGGTCCACCAACCTAGAAGAGAACACACACCCACCTTTTAGGGGAAAGGTGGAGCCCATCCCATCCCAGCATGTCTCTCGTCGTGATATGCCGGTCATGGCTGAGGAAGCCAAAGCCCTCCTCGAAGCATCATTCCTGCAGCCGCCAGTTGGTCTCCGCGATGCACGTTTCATGCCGTCTGCCTCATCCACTCACTGGCAGGATAGAAGAGAGAACCACCTGTGCTCCCATTTCCTTTCAGCACGCACCCCAGAGCGTGGTAGTCCTTCATCAGGCAATCAGGGCTTCTCCTGGCCGCATCGTTAGTGCCCACATGGACTAGGACCATGGGGTACTAATCGGTGGGCTGGATTACAGTCTGGAGCATCCCTTTCACGTCCTGAATCCTCGCTCCAGGTAGGCAGTATACCTCATGTGCCAAGGGGTCCCGGTGACAGATGGGGCCCTCCATACCTCTCAGGATGGAGTCACCAATGACAATCACGTGATGCTTCTTCCTCCTGGCCTTCTTGCCTCCTTCAGCTTGCACGGGACGTGGTGAGCGTGGAGTTGCCTCCTCCCTGGTATTGTCCTTTCCTTCCTCCTCCTCCTGGGCTGCCAGGGCTTTGTACCTGTTCTCCAGCCGGACTGGAGGAACTGGTGCTGCCATATCTCGAGCAGCCCTGGCACGGGAGGTGACCGTCTGCCACTTAGCAGTGGAGGGCTCATCTTGAGGTGCATCCTCCTTGGTTGTACAACCCTGCAGGGAAAGAAAATATCTGTCAATTTCTTCCTCTGCCTCCCTGATTCCCCTCAGCCTGCTAACCTTCTCCTGGAGCTCCCTCACCTGAGCCTCCAGGGCCCTAAGGCGGGCGCCTGCAGGACGGGTGTGGGGGGTCTCCAGTCCCTGCCCCCCCAGGCCTTGCTGGGCAGCTCCTGCAGGCCAGGGGGTTGGGGGACACCAGGGCCCCCCCCCCCCCCCCCCCCCCCCCCCCCCCCCCCCCCGTGGGCTCTGTCTGGGTGGAGGCCTCAGACAAGCCCCAGGAAGGCTGCACCCCCCGGGCAGGGGCCCTGGCATCACTCCGTGTCGACACCATCGTAGGAGTCGCTGAGTTTCTAGCTGAGTTCAGGTCCTCTGCCCCGTGCTAACATGACCCCTCTGGACCCTTCCTGCTCCCCCTCCGGCACAAACGCCGGCGCGCTCTTACAGACCGCCCTTCTGGAGCTACTCACAGTACTGCATACTCACCCATGATCACCCCACAATCAAATGTAACCAGTCACTTCAGAGAACCCACTAAGTGGGAACTAAAAGTAAAAGAGAACACATAAACAGTCCTGATATGCCAAGGCTTGCCCTTTTTAACAGTAAGGACAGCCCTGAAAAGTGTGGTCAAAAGTCACTGTCCCCTTTTGTGTTATTCCCCTCCTTGGAGTTCTTCAGAAAGCTCCCAAACCCTATCTAAACTGGGCTCTACCTCCAAGCTTTTGCCTTTCTGGTGTACAGCCATGATTCCCTTTATACTGCCTGAGCATCATGGTATGCTGACATCATCCAATGTGCACCCGCAGACCCAGAAGAAACATGAGCTTATAAAGCGGCACTGCATGCTGCTCCTCTGTCAGTTGCAGTGCTGCTTCAGGTGAGTCCAAGGGGTACTCAGCGCTTAATGAGTCCCAGTAAGCTGATTTATAGCCATCAGCTGATATAGCTGCATGCCAACCCAGCATCTCATTTGTGTCTCCCCAGACCCCACTGTCACAATGATGAAAAAGATCTCCTTTCAAAATTATTTCATGGGAAGTTTATGTATGTTGTTTAAGGGTTCAATATATGTAGTTGTATGTTTTTGGATATGTAGTTGTTTTTGCGATAAGAAAATTTGGGTAAAACAGGATGCTCAAGATATGTAGGGTGATAAGTGTGTTTTTTAAATAAAATATGATTTAAAAAAATGTTCTCAACAGCATTTTTGGCACTGGGCAGGGTGTCAGAGCTTGCTTTGGCCTCTCAGAGTGCCAGCCTGGTATTGCAGTACCTCCCAGGCTTGGTGATAGTTCCCTCCTTGGGGAGCAACAGCTCATTTTGTTTAAGGGACAGACATGCAAACACAATTTCCATCAGCATATTTGCCCAATATGGACCATGTGTTTTAAAATCATGCTTAAGAGTAGCTGCATTTAATCAACTTCATAGTTGATTTCCATTTCTGACTGCACACTGTTTTTGGCAGCAGTTCAATGATAGGCAATGGTTTTAATGAGGTTTCATCACATTTGAATGTAAGATGAGGGGCTTTTCCTCCCATGCTGATTGGGGGTAAAACCCCCTCATTTTGTATAGAAGCAAATATGATAACTCGGACTCTGTCCTTGACTCCCCACAGCACTGGCACAGTCCTGCAGCTCTTTCAGGGAGTCAGTTTCTACTGGGATGATGAGGAGCACTCAACTCAACCATAAAACCAGGAAACTATACAAAATGTCACATGTGAAATAACTATATACTTCTAATATATTCTAGGATATTTTGTGCATATTCTTGAAAAATAAAATGAGAAACTTTCAATTGGGGTTAAGTAATGCAACAGAATTGCCTGTGGGCATGGCAAACATGGAGTCATTACATCAGGATGGAAGGTTTCATGCAGAGATATAAAATGGGGCAGGTAGGGCTGGAGGTCCTGAAGGATCATAAAAAATTGATGAAAGTGGCAAGGGAGAGAGAGAATGGCAAAGGCAGGACATGATGGGAAAAGAAGTTTTGGGTACTAGAAAGGACCATTTTTGTGACTCAGTATTTATATTACTGGGGCTTGCTCCTATGACCAACCTGTCTACAGGCACTGGAGTACCAGCATGGAGCTGGTTTTTTGTTTTTTTTTTGCACCGGTCCTGGAAGCACTGCAATACCAGGTCAATGCATGGAGTGGATGGAGCCATCTCCCACAATGCATTTTTTTTACTGTGGTAAGCTAGTGACATCACAGGGCCACAGGGGCATCCCTGCAGTCCTCTATGGGAGGAGGCGAGCCCCCAACAAGCTCCTTGAATAGTTCTAGGGCACAGATCTCTGATTGGCCCTTGGGAAAGAGCATCTCTGGTGTGTTCTCAGATGTGACTGAGGTTGTCAGCTGGGATCGTCTTTTCCACTGTGCCCGTAAGGAAGTGAGAGGGAGAACGGGCCTGTAGCATGTTGTGTGGAGCAACTGCTCCTCTCCTCCCTACCTGTTTCTTTCTCCCTTCACTTTGGTAGTGTTTCAGTTTCACCCTAGTATCTGTGTGAGTAGTCACCTGGTACTAGCCTGGCCAGCTGATCTAATGCACCATCTACAGTGTGTTGAGACAGCATAGCCAGTGTCGCATGCAGTGAGCTGGGCAGCCTCTCTGTCTGCTGCAGTGCCATGGAGAGAGTTTTGTGGTCTTCCAGTATTATGGTATGATTTGGTGCTAACTTTCCATGTCTCATATAACCCTCTGCAATATGAGTAAAATAAACCCTAACCCAGAGAGCTGGGGTAAGGCTTAGGGCACTGATACTGAAAAAGAATTTTCATTTTTTTTTGTAACGCACATGCCATACAACAGCAAGCTTGTTACTATTATGCTGTGATAAAGCAGCTCCTCTTCCTAGTGTTTTGTTATTGAGGATTGACAGCTCTCCTTATAATTCTAATGAAGTCAATCATAACCCCATCAATCATAATTATAATCAAGATCTACCTCCATTTCTTCATAGCAAGTGTTTGAATGCATGTCATTGTGCTGTTAAAAAGAAGTTAAAACTATTTTCTTATTTGTATAAAGGGTGGGAATCACATTTCTAGCTTCAGATAAGCTCAGCTGAAAACTTCTCATTTTGTTTTTCAAGAATATGCCAGCAATATTTCAGAATATGTTAAAAATATATAGTTATTTCCCATGCAACACTTTTGTTATTTCCTGGTTTTCTTTTAAGACATCTTACCATTTAGGATAAAGTGTGCTGCCTGACCACTTCCCTATTGCAATTAAAGTCTGAAACCACTTGCTTACGCACAACTGAGACCATCATACCTAACCCCAAAGGAGGCCAGAAAATCCCAGCACACTACATTTCCCAGGCCAGCTAGGGGGCCCAGGGCACAGAAGGACAGTATGCTATCAATAACAGGCCTGTCAGACTGTAGCAGTCTGAATGAGTGGAAATCTTTAAGAAAAAAAGATGTGCGATGCTAAAGTGTCTCAGTAGAGTGTATTGTAAAAAATGTCATTCTAAGAAAGAGAGAGAGTACTATAAAAATCTGCCTTAAAATTCAATACCACGGAGTCTGCCCCAAATAAGTGAGGTTTACTTGGAAGCTTTGCCACAAATGTGTAGCATGCATTCAGTAACAAGTGTCAAAGAATCACAGTTGCACTGTGCAGACCCAGCTTGCACTGAGATCATTTAAAAGCACAGGATGTTTTACATGGGGGCGGGGGTGCTTTAGTTAGAGTGGCTCTGAGATTCAATTAATTTCATTGAATGCACCACATATTTTCTAGCTCTGTCTCTGAGGCTAATGTCAAGGAGGTGAAGCCTGGCCCAAACCTTTGGGAGTGAAAATGGTAGGATTGTATACATCCCTGCTTCTGGAATGGGAATTTTCCATTGGCTTCAACAGGCTTTGGGTTAAGCCCACAGGCCTTGCTTATATTTAAAACAACCAGCATGGAGAGGAGCAGTAACAGGCAGCTCCACCTGGGACTGCATCAGGCTGACCATGTTTGTATACATTCTGATTGACTAAGAAGGGCAGCAAGGCCCCCACTTATGCCCACATGGTGGGGATAAGCTAATATGTACATTTGTGGAGCCTATCAAGCCAGTAAGAGTCCTTGTTAGTGTTCCACTATAACCATAGAGTTGATGTATGTATGAACTGATCATCTGGATTGCTGATAGTTCTCATTCTATCCATCTTTTTGTAGGGAGACTTTAAAATTACAATCAAGTTGGTGTTCCATGAACATGAGGACTAGGCAGGATATAGCTGTATTGGATATACAGTCCACGTGGCAACATTTTTGGAATATTACACTGTCATGATTTGGGGACATCATGTTTTCTTAGGATAAGTCAACAGTGGGAGGGAAAGAAGACTGTCAAATGACACACTGGCACACACACAACTTTTAGGTGTGGGGACGACACATTCGGTTTGTATGAACCTCTGTCCAAAAGTTCCAGTTCAGAGTAGTTAAGAGGGAAGAAATGACCAGGATAGGTTTTATTCTCTACTCTTATGTTAGTCTGAAATGAGCCACAATTTGAAAATATGAAGATGTTCAGATTTACTGTGTTCTGGAGCCATTAATTACAGTGTGTCCCATTTCTGTTTATTTGTCTTAGTTCTTCTTGGTGTTGAAAGACTGGCCCTCATGGACATAAAAAAGACCGTCTAGCTTCATCTGTCTCACCATCCTATGTGGCTCGAGCCCTTGTGGTAGGACTCTTCCCCAGACTACAGGAAACAGTGAAATGCAGTGGTGGTATATGAAGCTAGGAAACAGCATTCATTTAACGTGTCAACACTAATGCATCATAAAATAGAGAGTATATTACAATGTAGGTTAGATTCCAGAGAAAATAACACTGGCTTCCTATTGGGGTATGCTGTAGAGCTGAGTGATCTGGCAGATTGGATTTGAAAATACTTCCTAAGTTTCCTTGGTCTCTGCCCTGAGACTGTGGTGAGTTAGTTCAGAGACCAGCTGTCCAACCTTGTTTTTTTAAGCTATTGACTAATCACTGAGTTCATGTTCAAGATAAATGCGGTGAACTGGTTCACGAACTTCTTGAACTTTACTGTCCAGGTCTGCAATAATGGGATTGTAAAACTGCCATTTAATACATGGAGAGTCTTATAACAAGAAATTAACCTAGACCCAAATTATGATTGCCACTCAAAGGTGTCTGAAAGCGGGGAAAAAAGTGAAAAAAACCAGGCTTTCTGAGCTTCTAACTCATTATTCTCTCCAAGGGCTTAGTGCCTGAATAAAAGGGAAAAAGAGGTATAACTTGCCACGTGCACACAGTCTAAGCAGTTGTGCTGTATGCTGGCTTCAGTTTCATGAACTGTAGATTTTCAGTGTAGTGTAGAAGTCCTTCTGTGCTACTCTCTGCCCTCATCTTCTGATTAGCAGCACGGGCAGCTTAGTTTTCTTGCTGTCAATGACCTATGTTCCATGCCTATGCTTTGTAACCTCCCCTTTTCTTAGCCGTATGAAGCATTCATTGGTGGAAAGTGCACACTAAGGGAAGCAAGTTACTCAAAGCAATTGTTCCCAGCTCTCCCTTCTTTGTCCCTCCATAACCCTCTTCAAAAGAAAATAAATTTGCCCATGTGGTGCTCAGATTTAGCATGCTTACTACAGGCTCAGGAGAAGGAAAAAATATGTCTTCATGACTCCACCCCGGCTTTCATTTGCACCAGTCAGATTTGTTCTAACATGCAAGTGCATTTGACCTCCTCTGTGTTAGGACCATTTGTGTCCCTTGGCTTGGTAGCATTATTAATGCATCTGACGTCTACTAATAACAATTTTACACTCTTCCTAGGCAAACAAGGTTCTTTGAGTAAATGTCTGTCTATGTCCTCAGACCAACACAGCTACAACCAACACGTAGGGGGTTAAATACGTAGGGGGTAAAAAGAAGGTCCCAGGTAATGTGTGGCCCTTGCAGGACATGATGGGAAACTTGGTCGTCACACCAGATGACAAAGCTAACATGTTTAACGATTTCTTTGCCTCCGTCTTCTTAAGTAGGGACCAGAACAGCCACCTCCCTGCTGGGCCCCCCTCGGGCCCTGGGGGAGGCACACCTGGGCCATGGGTTAGCGAGGATTTAGTTAGGAAGCTTCTGGAGGGGTTGGACGTATTCAAGTCAGCCGGCCCCGATGATCTCCACCCTAGAGTTCTAAAGGAACTGGCCGAGGTCATTGCAAGTCCCCTGGCACAACTTTATGAGCACTTGTGGTGCTCTGGTGAGGTACCGGAGGACTGGAAGAGGGCCAACGTGGTCCCCATCTTCAAAAAAGGCAGGAAGGAGGACCCGGGAAACTATAGGCCAGTTAGTCTCACCTCAATCCTAGGCAAGCTATTTGAGAAAATTATGCTGGCACACATCCAGGAGGGGCCAACAGGGGACTGCATGCTTAGGGGCAACCAACATGGGTTCACCAGTGGAAGGTCCTGCCAGACCAACCTGGTGGCCTTTTACGATTGGATCACCAGATCGTTAGATGCAGGGGTAGCAGTGGATATAGTCTTCCTGGACTTCCGGAAGGCTTTTGACACTGTCTCTCACCCCGTTCTCAGTAAGAAACTGGGGGGCTGTGGTGTAGACACCCACACAGTCAAATGGGTCACCAACTGGCTGGAGGGCCGCACCCAGAGGGTGGTAGTGGATGGGTCCTTCTCAACCTGGAAGGACGTGGGCAGTGGGGTTCCGCAGGGCTCGGTCCTCGGGCCCGCACTGTTCAACATCTTCATCAGTGATTTGGATGAGGGGGTAAAAAGCACCCTGTTCAAATTTGCTGATGACACTAAGATGTGGGGGGATGACACTGGAAGGATGCAACAGGCTACAATCAGACCTAGACAGGTTACAAAGGTGGGCGGATGAGAATAGGATGGGCTTCAATACAGACAAGTGCAAGGTGATGCACCTCGGGAGGAACAACCCCCTCTTGTCAGCACGGAGGCGGAAAAGGATCTGGGGGTCATCATTGACTCCAAGATGAACATGGGCCGGCAGTGTGGAGAGGCAGTTAGGAAGGCCAACCGCACCTTGTCATGCATCCACAGATGCATCTCGAGCAGGTCCAAAGAGGTGATCCTCCCCCTCTATGCAGCACTGGTCAGGCCGCAGTTGGAGTACTGCGTCCTGTTCTGGGCGCCACACTTCAAGAGTGGACAGCATGGAGAGGGTCCAGAGGAGGGCCACTCATATGATCAGGGGACAACAGGGCAGGCCCTATGAGGAGAGGCTACAGGACCTGAACCTGTTCAGCCTCCACAAGAGAAGGCTGAGGGGGGATCTTGTGGCCTGTTATAAACTAGTCAGGGGGGATCAGCAGGCATTGGGGGAGTCACTGTTCCCCCGAGCACCACCAGGAGTGACCAGGAATAACGGTCACAAGCTGGCAGAGGGTAGGTTTAGGTTAGATATCAGGAGGCGCTACTTCACGGTCAGGGTGGCTAGGGTCTGGAACCAGCTTCCAGGAGAAGTGGTGCAGGCTCCTACCCTGGGGGTGTTTAAGAGGAGGTCAGATGAACATCTTGCTGGGGTCATTTGACCCCAGTATTCTTTCCTGCTGTGGCAGGGGCTCAGACTAGATGATCTGCTCAGGTCCCTTCTGACCCTAGAAACTATGAAACTATGAAACACTCTTCCTAGCAATTTTTTCCAGTATTATTTCAAAACAAGTTGACTTTTCTCCTTTATCTCCTTAAAATAGTGTGTGTGTGTGTGCGTGTGTGTGTGTGTGTGTGTGTGTGTGTGGTTTTTCTCAGTGTTCACTTAACTTGGTGTGTATATATGACCTAATTAATTTTGGCCAAAGTTTTCTCCATGGTGCAAAAAAAGCTCCAGAAGGCTGAGAAATTTCTCAAAAAGTTTAATTCCTTAGTTAGTCCTTAGGCTTCTGTGACAATATCTTCTGAATATGAGGGTTTAACGTGCAGCTCTGCATAGCTGCTAAATGTTTGTCCACACTAATGTACCTCCTCAGCTTCCCTCTAAGATGCTCTTTTGAGCTTCTATGGAGTGGTAGCATGGAACACAGCCTTATTGGACTAATCCCCATGTTTTCCTCTTCATTGGCAAGGAAACCAGGTTCATTTCTACTTTTATGCTTTATCTAGCCTGACAAGTCAGGAGGGGCAGTGTTTCCCATTAATATGTGTAAAGTACTTCAAGATCCCCAGACAGAGGGATTATATAGGCAGTCAGGACTAAGAGGGATTTTCTGGATCATTAAGTCCACTGTGGTCATAGGCAAGGTTTTCTATTAGCCCTTGTCAATCATAAAAATAGCTAGGCTTTTTGCCCCCTCTAATTCCACTGGCAGGCAGTTTCAGAGTCTCCTCTCTGTTGGAAACTAGTTTCTATCCATTCATTCTTGTGCTAGTATTGTCCTTAAGTTTTACTTAATAGCTCTTCTGCACTGTCACTTACCTCATATAATTATATAAAGAAACCCTATTTTTCTCTTCTTATTGTTTGCTAAGCCAAGCTCTTTTAATTTCTTCTGTTCCCTTCAAAAGCAGGGAGGGTTGTCAGTTTCCTTCAAATTTCTCTGCACCTCTTCAAATTTGAATTAGTTCTTGAATGAGGATTACTAGAATGGCACACAGCATTGTAGATAAGGTCTCTCCGATGCCCAGTTAAATGGCATTAATATTTTTCTATATCTACTGAATGCATGAGTTGTCATGATTTTTATTTTATCTTATTGGATTTATGATGATTCCTTCTTGACTAATAAAGTCAACTCAGACACTCTAAAATACACAATTAAGAGCTCATCAAGCTAAAGTAATACTCTCTTTGCATAACTTCATTTAAGTGAAGCAAATTATTTTATTAAATGCATTTAGGACGTGTAACCTAACACTACATTTTAAAATGCATCTAATTTCATTTCTGTTCCTTATCTCAGTTAAATTCTATTGTCATTCTATATTTTGCTGCACATCATAGTCTTGTTGCTTTTCAAGGCTATGATATTTCTGTATTTAGTTTGTGCTGAACGACATGTAAATGGCTAATTTAATCTAATTAGATCTGGAAGAATTGTGAATTAGCAATGGTTTACATAATCTTTCTAATCACATGTACCTCTCTGTGGTCTTGGCTCTAGTGTGTATGATGGGAAGCCACTGTTTTGGGACTTTATCATGCAGACTATAATTCCAATGCTCATGGGGCATGTGTAGGGACACTAAAGCAATTACACGGCAAATTTTGATGTGGGCTTTTTAAAATTGTCAACAATTGATGAGGGACTTTGGAGGCATGCTACGGTAGGCTACCCTGATTGTACAAGATGAGGGCTCAAGCCAGCTAAAGAACTTCAATGCACTCACTATGGAACCTAACTTTTAGGTGCCTTGACATTGTACCGGAATCCACAGTCCAGAGTTATAAGTAGCTACGAAAGAAGTCCACAAAAGCTGGCATACTAAGCAAGGCAGTGCTTAGGACAGCCGATAGGAGATGCTGCAGGGAGAAATGTCTGAAATCCTATCCTTTTCCAGGACTTGGGTAACTTGCTTTATGCCTGTAGGGAGAAGTCTCCACTCAAAATTCAGTCTTGAATCCTGCTTGGGAATTAAAGGGGTAAGCTCTTGGTTTTTGAAAGAAAGGTTGATACAGTTCTTTTTTTCATAACATATCTGCCTGAAGCAGTTAAGTCATCTTTGCTCAGTAGTCTGAGCACTTCTCCATGACATGGGAGACCTGGGCTCAGTTCCTGCCTCTCCCAGAGGACATTCAGACCAGTGTTTCCCTTATCCCTGGGGAGGGCCCTGACTATATCAGGTTATTTCTTACTCTGAAGTGGGGAAAAAAGGAGCCATGTCAAAGCTATTTCACTTCTTATGGAACAACAAAAAATCCAGAGAAAGCATGGTATCTAGTTTAGTGATCAGGGCATATTCCTAGAAGGGAGGAGACCTGGGTTCCAGGCCCTACTCCATTAATTATTTAAATATTTTATCTGATGGCTGTTTAAAATAAAATATACAAACATTCCCTGGAGCACCAAGATTTTCCTGCAGGAATGAATGCTGTATTAGACTAGTGAGTCATGTTTTCACTTGTGGCTTGTCTTTCTATGGCCAAATAAATCTTTACTTATGTCATGTAAAGTGGTGCAGATGCAAAAAGAAAGATTAAGAGCCCCTCTGGTTCCCAGAATAGATTCTAGCCTGTTTGTTAGGGTGTTTTCATACGAGATAGGAGAATGTGGGTTTGAACCCCTCAAATACAGGAAAGTACTGAGAGCCAGACCTTTTAAATCATAGATAGTGCTCTAAAAACTGAACCAGTAGATAAAGAGGGTGTAACCCCATCTTATCCTCAAGTTGATTTCTGTATAAAAATAATCTTTTAGGCCTGTTTTGAAAGCACCATTAGGTAAGGGTAGTGCAGCAGAGATAAGTTAAAGAAAGCCCAGTGTGGCAGGAACATCACCACAAATCAAAATTTACCTTGCGGGCAGGAGCAGAGAGAGGTGTGGAGCTGGTGGGACATCACTGAGAGCTGGAAGTGTGGCGGGAGAGAGACCACCGCAGGAGGATGGGCCACAATGAAACTGGAAGAAAAGCTGAAGTGGCCACAGTGGGCTGCGGGAGAACCAGCATGTGCACTCATACCAGCATGGGACTGCTTTATGGCAGCGTGACAATGCCTGTTCACCAGCTGGGCCTTGGAAAGGGGAATAAGAACCCCACCGGATGACAGTTGGGAGGACTGGAAGTGGGTCCTCCAGAATGCCCAGAGTGGCCAGGAGTGATTGGCATCCCCTTCGGGGGCAAGTGGTCTGCTGTGGAGTGCTGGGGGCCCCTCCTGTGCCCTCCCGGCTCAGCGATTGGTCGCCGGGGGATCCTGCGTGCCCCCCCTACTCGGGAGGCACCAGTCACCAAGTCAGGAGGGGGGTGTGTGTGTGTGGGGGGCCTAGAGTGCTCCCCGGAGAACCTGGAAGTAGACCAGTTCCAGGTCTGCTGCCAAGCGTGCTGGGGAGCCCCCCGCACTCCTGTGGGATGCTCCATCTGCCCCAGCATCACAGCATTCACCAGCTGCCTAGTACCTAGAGGTATGTAGAAAAAACCTTTAAAGCTGTGTCTATGTCCAAATCGTCGAATCTTTCCAAATCAAGTCGGAGGGTTCCAATTTTCAAGAGCAAATTGGATGCATATCTTGCTGGGATCCTATGACCCCAGCTGACTTCCTGCCCTTCGGGCGGGGGGCTGGACTCGATGATCTTCTGAGGTCCTTTCCAGCCCTAATGTCTATGAAATCTATGAAATTCAATTCAGATATTAAAGGGTCCTTTGATTTGATTTGGATTCGGAGATTTGACAACTGAATTGAGCTGAACCTCTGCTGAATCAAATCAGGGACCAAAGCTTCCCACAGCCCTACTGACAAGCCCAATTCAAGAGTGTTACAGCTTGTTACAAGTTTCACAGATCCATATGTTGTCTAAGCTGGAGTCCAGACTTACAGCTGATATGGGAGGCCAGGTGAGAGTGATGAAGGGGGGAACCAGGGAGGGCAGAACTTAAAAACATCCTCCCAAAAATAACCAATACCAACAAGACGTGGCAGGTTAGAATCCCTGGAGAACTTTCGAGGTATCTGGCCGTGCAACAGGCTGTCAACCTGAAAAGAGATGGTGGTGCCTGAAAGGCCAGAAAGAGTGAAGGTTGCTAGAGAATGACATGGGAGGTTACACCTGGTTTATGAATCTTAATGAGGCTTAGTGTGACAGGGGGCAGCTCTCAGGGCTGGGTCTCACTTGTCTCTACAGGGCAATCAGCCCAGTCTCACCTGCCATGCATTTGCTGTTCCCATATACAGATGGTACGTGTGGGAGACTTCCCATTACTGCTCCAATGCCAGGGGACACTGTCTGCAGTTCCGACCTCCCTTACACCACAGCCCATGCCTCGCAGATGGCATCTAGATTAATGTTACTTCTGGTCTGAGACCAGAGCAAGCTGCGTCCAAAGTTGGGTTCCACACACACACACGTTCATACCACAGGAGGCCTCTTCTACTCCACCCCTCTCTCACCAGGACCTCTAGCATACTGCCCATTACTGGGGCACACTTCACTGCCCTTGTTCATCCTTGAGCAGCCTCTTGGGCCATCAGGCTTTGCTACTCCCATACTGGTCTCAGCATGCAGGACCTTATGCCAAACCCTGGGCTAATTTTGCCCCAAGCCCCTCACTGGGCACAACTTCTCATGGGGCTGGGCCTTGCATTGTCCTTCAAGTTTACTTCCATTCAACCCTATTCAACACACCCCTTCGGTTGTCCTTCAGGCCTCCTCTGACTGCAGCCCTACCTGAAGATGGGGGCTAGGGTTAAGGCACCCCTCCCTGCCTTTCACCAGGGAGGTAACTGGCCTGGCACTTCCTGGGCACTCTCGCACCACCAGGAGCCCCACCAGGCCACCCATGCCCAGCAGGGTGCAGTTTTAGATTATGCCTAGGACCAAGAGCCTCTAGCTCCTACCTGCAAGATGTTCCATGCAGCAGTTCAGCCAGGAAATGTTCCTGCTTGCCTACCAGCAGTGAACTGATCTGTTTATATAGGCAGCCAGTGTTTTAAAATGGCCACAATCAAGCCCTGCTAGCTGCTTGACTCAACCCTTAAAGTGGCAGGCACTACTAGTGCCCTGCCATACTTAGGCATGAACTAAGACCAAGTTGCTTGCCACTGTCAAGCCCAAGGAACTTCTGTGCATGTGCATGACTAGGAGGACAACTTCAGGCTCATGGGGAATGGTACTTGTAAAAACTGAGATGCCACATTTGGTCTTAGAATTTACTGAGTACCAGGCAGGAGGATGGAAGGGGAAAAATAGAAATAGCAGCTGGCCCAAAGCCCATAGCACTGTGCTCACTGTGGTTTAATTGTGGTTTTTGCCTGATATAAATAAAATAGGGCTGTATTAACCAACAGGCCCAGATCTAGGATTTAACAATTTGGGGAGCAATGGTTTGTTGCTGTTGTTTGTTTTTAATTCAAGAGTAAAAGAAAGAAAATTAAGAATCTAGAAACGTAAGGGGAAGGGGACTACTGGGACATTCAACCCAGTTCTCTGACTTCGCAGACAAACAATTATCTAAAGAGTCTTAAAAATCATCCATTCCAACCACTTGCATGCCATAACCTATGGCCCCCGGAATTCCCAGTCTGGGTGCCACTTCCCTCATCAGCCTCCTACTGCTGCTGCTGGGATCTTTAGGTTCCAGCTTCTGTTTCCTGTCTCCAACCCTGGATGTAGGGTGACAAACCGTGCAGGGCTGAGGAAACCTATGGCTGGGTAGATCTGGGGATGGTGCATGATATAGGTTGTTAACATAGTGGTGGGAGCCCATGCAATGCAGCATAGGGGTGGTTGACAGAGGATGGGCGATATGACCCATGCAGCATGTTGGGGGTGGGAGGGTTGGTGGCCACCAGCCACTCAGAAGTTGGACAATACTGGTGGACTGCATACATAGTTTAGCCAGAGAACCAGGTTAACAGGGGCAGTAGGACAAAAAGTATCTGAACTATGTCTCTCAGGATGCGTCCATACATGGATGCAATTTAATGATGAAATGACTCAAAATGTATCATTTTGATTCTATTCAGTGAAACAGAATTGTTTTGACATTTCTGGTTAAAAAATCAGAGCTTTTTTCTATGAAAGACTGACGTTTGTTTTTTTTGTCTTCAATTGAAAACAAATGTTGAAAAGTCATATTTTGACACGGGATGGAAATTCCAATAATGGAAATCAATGTGGGGGGGACTCACAGATGAAGTTGTATGATGGCTGAACCATGTGGGAAAAGGGTGGGAGGGCCAGTTCCCACACATAAGACAGGTCATCAGCATAGATTGCACCAGTACTGTGGGGTAGGGTAGCTATTTTTGTTGGGGTGATGTGGTCTTCTGTGTAGTGCTGGAATAATAAAGAGGTGAATCAACTTAAGGGGCACCTATACATTAGGGCTGTGTGGGGCTTCAGACCGTGTTTTGGACCTGGAGAAGATTCAGAAGCTTTGGACGCCGAAGCAGCATGTCCAGATTGAAGCGTTGGCTTCTTTAGGATTTCGAAGCTTCTGAATCACTTCAGAAAAGCTTCGGAGCTGCTTTGGAGATCTGGCCATAGGGTATAATGGGGAATCAATGAAATATCTGTAACTTTGTTGTTTGTTGTCTGATTTGGATGAAACATGCAGAGGTGGTACCCTCTGCCGAGAGCATGAAGTCTGCCAAGTTTCAAGATGATAGGTGCACGGGTTTGGGGGGAACTGCACCCCAAATTCTTGAAAGCAAAACTCATGTCACGTGTATGTGTTGCACCACAGGGGGTGAAAACTGCAGGGGTGGTGGCCCCTGCTGAGGCCACAAAGCCTGTCAAGTTTCAAGGAGATAAATGCAGTGGTTTGGGGGAAACTCCACCTCAAGCTGCTGACAGGCAAAACTCATGACATGGGTGCTTGTGCAGCTGTGTCTGTCTTGGGGCACAGGGTAGGGGGAGGGGAACTACTGCAGGCCTGGCTGCTAAGCACTGTGTTAACAGTTACCAATCAATCATGATTCACTTAGGAACCTGCTCAATACACAGTACCTAGCTACTATTAGCTACTAGATAATGAGTTAATTAGCAAGGATTAACACCAGCAAAACCACAGACTAAGGAGAGGAAATAATCAATACAGACAATCAACTGCCCCAAGACAGATTAGTCAGTTGCACAAGCACTCATATATATATACAGGCAGTCCTCAGACTTATGACACAATTCGTTCCTGAAAACAGCTTCTTAAGTCAAAAAGTTTTAAATCGGATCTGATTTTCCTGTAGGAAACTGTACTATAAATGGGAAATTGGTTCCTGAACCAAGGCCTGATACCCTATTTTCACCAAAAATAACCCAGAATTTTGTACTCAATCAATTATAGATGAGTAATATAGCCATATTAATGTATTTATACTGTAAATAGCAATCACATTGATTTAGAAGGACTTCTTTGAGGTGACTTTGCTGGACTTTTTGAAGTGTTCTTGGCTGGAGTCTTCTCAGGAGTCTTGGCTGCAGGTTCTTTTGGAGTCTTGTCTGCTTTCTTAAAGCAAGTATCCAAGGAAGTTTGGACAAATGTTCTCCAGGGAGATGGGCCACACAGCAACCTTGCGACACAGAGAACTAGAGTTGAAACTGATATCAGAAATTTGAAACAGGGTGTCAATTTATAAATGTTGTAAGTGCAAAAGTTGTAACTCAAAAAGTTGTAAGGCAAGGACTGCCTGTACTGTTGATTGAAATTGCTGTTTCTCAGGCCTTTTTAGAACACTTTCCTTACTTAAATGGAAGCAAAAGCTTCCTTTGACCAGAGTCTACTTCTTTGAACTAGAACCTTAGGGTGAGATTACACATTACAATTAGATCTTGTTAAGGGCACCTAAAACTTGAAGATCTCATGTTTAAACTTCTTAACAAATGCTAAGTGCCCTCTGGGCATTTTACAGTTATGCCACTTCAGGTGAGGATTGTTTCATGGAGATAAAATGACCAATTTGTAGTCCTCTATGTCCCAGAAGGCAACTGGCTGCCACCCCCACTGGCAGCAGAGATGAGGGGGACTCTCTACATTCTTATTATGCGATTGAGCTGGCACCCCTGCTGCCAGCTCAATCCCCAGATGGCAGACAAAGATAAATCTGGAAATGAGGGGATGTGTATGTGTGTGCATGTGCTGGAGGTTGTGGCTGAGTGTGTATGTGTGTGTGTATTGGGGGCAGGAGCTGTGTGTACACACTAACTTTAACTCTCCTTATAAGCACACCCTTACTCTGCACATAATATTTAGGGCTGACTAGCAATGACTGTTCCATTTCATGACTACTTTTGAATTCATAAGATTTATTTTCACTCCAAGGCTGTTTTATTGCTTTGAAATGAATGATACATCACTGAAAATATAAATTAGATTGTACCCTGGAAATGAGGCAGCTTTATAAACTGTTTCACGGAGGTCAAACTGAAAACAAAATATAGTAGTGGCTCTTTCATGGAAACAAGAATTCCAAGTTTCAGTTAGAAAAATAAAAGTTTAAGAATATGGCATGAAACTAAAACAACCATTTAAAATTAAATCCACAAACACTGAAACTGAGACTGCTGGTTTTTCTAGGATGAAATTAAACAAAAAAGATGTAGCAATAACCCAACAACAGAAGATGACTTCTCTTTCCGATTGAGAATACTGAGTAATTTGGTAACTGTACAAATATTATAACACTAAGGACATTAGCAAGCACAGGTATAGGTAACGGATATAAAAAGGAGACTTTCTTTTTCAGTAGTTTGAATGTTTTAATGATGCTATCTTTTCCAGAAACCATGAGAAGTCAGTCTGAGGAGGCATGGCATTGTATATTTACAAATACAAATGTTATTTTGGAGTAAGTTGTGCTAATGGAAGTCCTAACTATTAGTTCTGGTGGAAGTAAACAAAAAACAGTACCAAAAAGAATGATATATTTGTAAATGAAAAACAGTGTCTGATTTTACTATTATTAATGTGTCCAAGAGCAAACTAGGGTTCTAAAAAGACTTGTAGATACAATTTGTGAAGATTTGATAGACAGATAGACACATTCCCAGACAGTCTGTGTTCAAGTTCTACATATTTTTTGCATGATTTATTCTGAATAACAAGAAGAAGAATATCCAAAATCAAAGCCAGATAGAAAAGCAGGTACAATATCTTCAGAGTTTAAGGATGAAACAAATGGTCGGGTCACTGAACACCATGTCCCAAGTTCTTCAAAGAAGTTCCAAGCTCACAGTGACACCTGTAGAAAATCTTTGCCTTGAATATGTGTGTTGGAAGCAGAAGAGAGCTGGTATAGTGACTGGTTTGATTTATTTGTTTATTTAATATATTTTTTTCATTTCAGAGCAAGTGAATTTAACTCTTTCTTGAGGGTTATGGCAGTTATTTATATATACTTTTTATTTAAGCTGTTAAAAGGTATTCCAGATGAAAAAAATACTATACAAAATGTAAACAAAGTCATATACAAACATATATCTGTATGTGTAAAGAAAGAGAGAGAGAAAGACAGGGAACTGATGTATAATAAGAAAATTAAATTGACTTTCTCTTTGTAGCTTGAGATGTCTAAACAACACCTCCATTCATTGTTTTCCATGCAGTATTCCTAAGATTTAACTCTAGGGACTGATTTCAGAAATATCCTGAGGAGACAAAGCTCTGGACTTAAGCTAAGTTGCAGAGAACATGGGAATGTAAAAGAGAGAAATATAGGTTTTAGTTCCAACTACATTAAATAAGTGTGCTGGTCCAAGAGACATGTCATAAGGGGTAACAATTAGATAAAACTCAGTCCCTCTTGTGCTATTTATTATCATCTTAGAAACAGTAATTGTATGTTTTACAGAGCAAATAACTGACATCTGCATTTTGGTTTGGGATTATATAGGTTTCTTTGGAGAGTAATTGTACAAAATCTGTACTAACACATACATACATGTTAAGCCTTGATGTATACACACATCAAGGGTTAACATTTGGCTATATACCATTACAAATTAAAACTATTTCAGGCAATGCACTACCCCAGCTTCTTCAAGAAAGTCTGATCATGGTGATTTCTCACTTTGGTGATCTGAGACTGATTGCATCACTGACAATCATAAGTGTACTGGGCTAACCTTGGGAAGAGAACTGTGGCAGCATGTGGCTTAAAAATAAAACTTCACAGCATCCTCCTTTTTTGACCTTCTTCAAGGAAGTCTCTGACAAACGTATCATTTAGAGCAGTGGTTCTCAACCTTTTTCCTGCCAGGACTCACTTGCAAAGATCCATTGCCTGTCCCATCCCACCCACCCCTGACCCTGCTTGTGACCAACCCACAGTCCTCTGCCTGCCCCAGGGGGTGTAAGTATTAATGTAGGTATTAATGCTAGTGTCCCTCACTCCTAACCCATAGACCCTTGCCTCCCCCAAACCTGCCCGAGGTGGCCCCCAGTTGCCCCCGTCCTGTTTGGGCCAGAGCATGGTGGCTGCAGTGGGTCCAGCTCATGCGGGCAGCAGCGGAGTGAGTCCAGCCCTGGCACAGGCTGGAAGAGAAGGAGAGGCCTGTGGCACCCCCACTGCCCTAGGCTGGGGCTGCCGTGCCATGCCAGTCAGCCTGGTCATGGCCCCTTCTATCCCCCAAGCAGCATCTCCTTGCTGGCCCACCCCTGTGAGCACAGGTGCAGGCATAGGCACAGGCCCCAGTGTCATCAACCTGGCCATGCAGCTCTCTCCCACCGTGCTGGAAAGGGAAGGCACCTTCCTGCCACCTCTTTGCCCTGCTGCAGCTCGTGACCCTTTGAAATATTCTTGTGACCCACTTTTGGGTCACGACCCACAGGTTGAGAAACACTGATTTTGAGTGAGATCAGACTGATTTGGTCACTGACATTCATTGAAACTCCAGGTCCTGAATACTGGGAAATGATGTGGGTGTCATGTGGTACCAGATCACTGCAAAACTGAGCTTTGGGTGTGGCTTCTTGTCTATTAATCACCGTGGCCTTGTCTCTTGGAGTGACCCAAGAGAAATTTGGTCACCTGACAGTCAGTGAAACCCAGTCGTTATTCCGGTATGATGCTTATTTCTGAGCTTTGGGTCTGGCAGCACCCTTTCCCAGCTCCCTTAGGATAGACTCCATGTCCTTAGGATGTGGCACATGGGGGTGACCAGTGATGTATTCATTCTCTATTAAATTCCTTATTATTTATTTCATTTCCATATTTTATGATTCCCAGTAGGATATTTTACTGGACCCTACATTACTTACCACAAATCGGAGAGAGGAGAGAAGAGGGGAAGGGATGGGCGATGATTTAGCTTGCGTTGCAAACTGAAAATAAGGAGTCACTTTTAGCCCTGTGCAAATGCCCTTCTGACTAGCACAGTGGTTTGGAAACTTTCATCATTTGCAGATCCCCAAAACAATTTTGAATGGAGGTGCAGACCCCTTGACTTGTAGGTGTGGATATTCACATACTTTTGATTAATCATCATCCTTTGTGGATGCCAGGTGTCCACAGACGACAGGTTGAAAACCACTGACCTAGGAGACTAGGACCTCTTTTTGGCTAGCTCTGTGATTCTCAACTTTTTTAGGCTCAAGAGCTCCTGCATAGACTCAAAGCCCCCCTCAGAAAATGCCAGTTTTTTGCTCTGACTCTCATCTGAACGCAGAAAAAATAATACAGCTGTTTTCCTGTTGCAAAGGACTTGGAAAGCCCGCAGCTACAGATGCCTATTGGAAATCCTCCTGGGCTTTATATGATGAATCACATTTGCACAATGAACTGTGCTGCTGCACCAAGTACCCGCGTGGTGTGGCACTCTGCAGTGGATATTGAGGCCTTCCCCCTGGGTGCTGTGGCACGTTGGTTGAGAATCGCTGGGCTGGCTTCTCTTAGTCAAGCTGGAGAAGGGATGCTCTCGACACTTCCCTGAGGCAGTAAAACAGAGAGGGAAGGGGATGTTTAATAGCAGCCTTCACCTGCCTGAAGAGTTGTTCCAAAGAGGATGGAGCTGGACTGTTCTCAGTGATGGCAGATGACAGAACAAGGAGCAATGGTCTCAAGTTGCAGCAAGGGAAATTTAGGCTGGATATTAGGAAGACTACTACCCTCATTAGGAG
The DNA here is from genome assembly GCF_052110815.1 of Crocodylus siamensis. NCBI lineage: Eukaryota > Metazoa > Chordata > Crocodylia > Crocodylidae > Crocodylus > Crocodylus siamensis. The sequence continues at coordinate 361,610,542 of NC_143395.1, forward strand.
GGCAGTGAAGCACCGGAACAGATTACCCAGAGAGGTTGTGGCCAGTCCATCCTTGGATGTTTTTAAGACCCAGCTTGACAAAGCTGTGGCTGGGATGATTTAGTTGGAGATGGTCCTGCTTTGGGCAGGGGGTTGGACTTGATGCCCTCCCGAGGTCCCTTCCAGCCCTCCTTATTTAGTTAGATATTAGGAAAAACTTTCTCATGAGGAGGGCAGGAGAACACTGGAAGGAGTTAGGGAAAGAGGTGGCAGAATATCGGCCCGAGGAGGATTTGAAGACTGAGGTAGACCAAGCCTTGGCTGGGACGGTGTAGTTGGGGATGGTCCTGGACACGAGGTGATCCCGAGGTCCCTTCCAGCCCTCCTTGGCTACGGCTCCCTGAGCACGTGGCAGTGAAACGCGAGGTGGGGTGGACGGGGCAGTCTCCGAGTGCGGCTGCGGAGGGCGGAAAGGGCGGCCGTGCGAGGGGCGGGGGGAGCTGCCACAGTCTTGCAAGCCCCCCCCCGGTGCGGTCCCGCAGGGAGCGAGACTCTGCCAGGCGCGGGGCGAGGGTGGAGGCGGGAAGAGGCGGCGCACATTGGCTGCGGCGCCGGGGCCGAGCTGATAAGGGCAGGCTGCCCCCGCTGTGCTGCAGGACGGGGCCGCGGGCACGGGCACGACCAGGACCAGGACCAGGGGCACCGCCGAGCGCCATGCGCCGCGCCAGCCGAGACTACACCAAGTACCTGCGCGGCTCGGAGGAGCTGGGCGGCGGCGCCCCCCACGAGCCCTCGCCCCTGCCGCCGCCCCTGCCGCCGCCGCCGCCGCCCGCGCACCCGCCCGCGCCGCCGGCCTCGCGCGCCCTGCTCGCCGCGCTGGTGCTGCTGGGGCTGGGCCAGGCGGTCTGCAGCGTCGCCTTGTTCCTCTACTGCAGGGCGCAGGTAGCGGCGCCGCGGCTCTCCCCGGCGGGCGTCGTATGTATCCGGGCACGGGCGTCGGGGGTGGCGGGTGCTCCGTCCTCCGCCGCGCCGCGCCGCTGCCCCCTCCCCGGATGGGCCTCGAGGTGCTCCCTGCGGACCCTCGAGGTGGTCCGTAGGGAGGCGGTCGAGATGCTGCCTGGGGGCCCGCACGGTGCTGCTAAGAGGGGTCTCGAGATGCTGCCTTGGGAGGCTGCGAGGTGCTCCCTGAGGGGGCCCTCGAGGCGCAGGCTAGGGGCGTCTCGAGGGGCTCCCTGGGGGCCGCTGAGGTGCTGCCAAGGCGGTCTCGAGATGCTGCCTTGGGAGGCTGCGAGGTGCTCTCTGGCGCATGTTGAGATGCTCCATTCAAGGTCAGAAGGGTGCAGACTTGGTTCCCAAGTTAAACCCAGAGACCCAAGGCCCCCCACAATGAAGTCAGTCAGTAGGAAATTTAAAGTGAACCAAAGGAAGGTCTTTCCTGCCCCGTGGGACTCATTGCTGCCAGATGTTGTGGCAGCTGGAAGTGTAGCCGGAGTCAAAAAGGGATGGGATAGATCCTTAGAGGAAAGAGGCATCATAGATGATAGAAAATTAGGGCTGGAAGGGACCTCAGGAGGTCATCTAGTCCAACCCCTGCTTGAAGCAGGATCATCCACGACTAGATCATCCCAGCCAAAGCTTTGTCTACATGGGTCTCCAAAACCTCCAAGTATGGAGAGCCCACAACCTCCCTGGGTAACTTGTAGTCAGTAGCTATTGAGCAGGGGAGTTAGGGATATAGCCTCTGAATCAGAACTTCCTAGACCTTAAATGCTGGAGGCTGATAGTGGCAGAGGAACAGTGGGAGGTGGGAAACCATAATTCATTCTCCTTTCAGCATCCGCTCTCTGCCCCTATGTGACACAGGATGCTGGGAAAAGGGGACCTATGGTCCGGACTCAGTAAATGACCATTCTTTATGTCTTGTGTATTTCAACTAGGAAACCAGTGCATTTAAACAGCCTGCCCTTTTGGGTCTTTCTGGCCCTTTGCGCCATAGAAACAGCTCAGTGATTTTTTTCCCCCCCTTGCATAAAATGAATAAAAACAAAGCTCTGTCATTTTTTGAGAGGTGACTTGAGTCTGAACAGGTTGAGAACTGCTGTACATGAGAGGAGGGGATGGGAAAGCAAAGGAAGGGAAAGGGGAAATCTGAATGAAGGAAGAATGAGGAGAAAAACATGGTACAGTATTTTTTGGGTTGTCAGAGCAGTTGCAATGCAGCTGTAACATGGGGCACATGTTTTTTCTCATCTGTAACAGTGAACAGGGGTACAAAGCCGGGTAATGCACTTTAAAAGGGGCACATGTGCCTCCAAAACTTGAGAAGGTGGCATGCATCACCTGTGGCACATCTAAATGCCTCAATACTCCAGGGATAAGCCAGTTTAGGAATATGCACAGTAAGGCTAGTATTGTTTCCCACACATCCACAAACATTCTGGTAAGCAGAATTCAGAAAAATTGAAACCTAACATAGGTTTTTATCTGCATTTTTGTAATACAGTTCATAGTGAATGGCATTGTTAAGTCTTAGATACGAGGGCTCTTGTGCTATGCATTATCATCTTAGAAACAGTAATTTTTATGTTAGGCAGAGCAAAAAGCTGAAATCTGCATTTTGTTTAGGGATTGTGTTGGTCCCTCAGAGAATAATTGCCAATGGCAGGTGTCTTTTGCTTGTTTGTAAAACATTTTTGTGTATATAAAAGGAAATTTTCTCCTAAAGAGAAATCTGAGACTTGTGAATTTGTTTGAATGACTTGTTTTCCTTGTGAATTTGATGCTGATGCTGTTCGTAATGGGACTTTTGCAGCGTCTGCATGGGGCAGAAGTACCTCTGTAATTTATTAGTTCATTTCCACTAGAAAACAACTGCAATTCCTCAGCAGGCTGCAAAACTGGCTCTTATTTAACATTTGAGATAAGGCAGTAGTATGTATGTTAGGATGGGAGGAATTGAGCTACACTATATCTGCTTTCTAGCGGTTATGCCTTTAGCCAGAAAAGAGCTCTCTCTTCTTGGAAACAATACTGTTCATTGGTTAGATTCATTTGCATTACTTCTGTCTGGTACCACAAACTTTCTCAAAGGAAGTGGAGGGGCTGACGTTTCCTTTTTTTCAGGGGCAACATGAAAAAAGGGTTAGGTGTTAGCTTTTTGGTCTTTAAGCAGGCTGCTGAGTAGTAGAGTTTAACATCTGTATTATTCTGCCTTCATAGAACTAGTGCTTCTGTTATTTTCTGTTGATTTGAAGTCAGTGATTAAATAGGAATCAGGTTTTTACAGGTTCCTACAGTTCATTATTTAGATAGACAAACTATCAGTGGGGCCACAGCTGGACCAGAAACATCCAAATAGACTCCAAGACCTGACCATGCTTACTTTGGCTAGAATACAAATGCAAACACATTTAAGCAAATAAGTAGCAAAACAAGTAAAAGTATCAAACTTTTTGTAACATTGCCTATACCTGTTACTCGCACTTACTTTATTCTTTGCTATTCACCATTATCAGCAAATGCTTTGTGTTTGTCACTTACTTTTTATAAGATTTGTAGAAGATTGGAGCAAGTAATACAGTGCTTAATTAATTATTTTCTGTATATTTTAGTGGAGTGACATTTCATTCCCAGAATGTAGTGTAAAGTAGTTACAGCTACTTGTTTCCCTGACAGTGATGTATATTAAGGTATACGGTAATTCAGTTTGTAGAGTAAAAAACTCTTCTGCTACATCTTGTAAATCTACTGAGACATCTCTACCAGAACATCATAATTTGAGGGGACGCATTATAGAAGAGTAATTAGTATGCTTCAAAGTCATTATAACTAAACTGACTTGATATAAGCAGCCAAATTGTATTGAAAATATTCTAAAATGTCATCCCTTCCTCCATAGAGACATGGAATAGAACAGACAACCTTGTTCATTCACACTACGGAGTGATGACCTATTCCAGATTACTAACTTCTTTAAAATAAGGCAAACAGACAGGAATGGTAAACTATTATTTTACTGTCTGACAAAATTCCTTTATTCATGTGCAACATGATTTAATTCTCATTAAATCAATGGAAAATCTCTTATTGACTTGAGCATGAGCTTTGATGAATACAGCTCTGGTTCCATATGATGATGATGCTAGTGGAGTACTTTACTGATTTTTTCAGCATGTACTTAAGTGTTGTAGTATATCTTGGCAAATAACGATATTTTTAATAATAGAAGAGCACAGTTCTCAAAGATTCTGAGCTACTCTTCAAACAGGAGGGGGGAAACCTTTTCATAGGTGAATTACTGGGTCATGGATTAACCAAGTGTGAATTAATAAACTGGATAAATTAATAATGAGGCACTATGCAGGGACGTTTTATGAGTATTTTAAAGCTCCAGAGGAAAAAAAAATTCTGACTCAGTTCCAGATATTTTGTATTTTTATTTGCATAAAATAATTTGGGCTGGATCATGACACACAATGGAGGATGAGACAGTAACCGAAGTTTGGTTTTCCTTTGCTTTGTTTACTTTGTGGCTTAAGCATTTGGAATTTCACAAGACGTATAACTAAGAGTGACACTAGGCATTCATGGGTAAACACATGTTTGTGGGCAAGTATTGCAGCGTAATGCAAATGAAAAAAGCAACGTGTGTATGCAGTTACTAAAGAAACAGCTATTTTATGAATTGCAATGACATTTCAATGGCAATGACCTGCGTTTTTAAAGAATACAATATTTTACATTCTTTTCGTGAGCCATCTTGAGTAAAATTCATGTTACTTGCACCTTCCCCAAAAACCTTGGACACGAGCAATATTAGATGGATGGCCTTAACTGAATTTATCACTTGGTCATGCTTGTACAAAACCAATGAGAAAGTAATGAAAGATTTGCAGTTTACAGTGGAGCAGTATGTGGTAACTACTTACTGTGGCTTCAGGTGTGTTTTATTAGGAAGCACAAATAAATCCTCCTAAAGCGAGAGCTAATTTTTCAGTAATTTCTCATATTGGCACATATGCTGGCCAAGACCCTGGGGGTCTTTAAGAGGAGGCTAGATGTACACCTTGCTGGGGTCGTTTGACCCCAGTACTCTTTCCTGCCATGGCAGGAGGTCGGACTCAATGATCTGCTCAGGTCCCTTCCGACCCTAGAAACTATGAAACTATGTAAATGCTAAAGTACATTTCCAGAAAACTGATACTTTTAGCTTTTGTTTCAGATGCCTTTCATTAGCTTAAACTCAGTTAAAAATATGTATGGTCATGGCTTGATATAGATACCAACAACAGGATCTTGAGAAGATCTTAAGAGATAGGAACTTGCTCTACGGGCAGCAGATCAGGCACTATAGCCCAGTCCTACTGAAACTCAAGCTCATTTTAAATGGACTTGTTAGGTATTTCTGAAAATTCAGGCCTTAATTTATATATTATTTCTTTTAACTTCCCCCAAACTAGCACATATGTCATGTATTCTGTCTTACTAAAAAAAAATAGATGAAAATAAATAAATAGACTTGGAAGATGAAGTTTATTGTATTCATCTGAATGATGCAACTCAGACTTCTGCTACAGTGTATACAGGACAACAAAAAGTCCTTTTTCAAATACATAGGGAGTATGAGGAAGGCATTGGGTAATGTGGGGCCCCTGCAGGGTATGCTAGGCAATCTGGTGGTTGCACCAAAGGAAAAAGCAGACCTTTCTAACAAATTCTTTGCCTCCATTTTTTGTGTGCAGAGACCGGGACTCCCCCACCAAGATTCAGGACGGATTCAGGAGAGACTCCGCCAGGCCTAGGGTCAGGGAGGACTGAGTCAGAGAACTTCTGGAGGGGCTGGACTTGTTCAGATCAGCAGGTCCATATGTTCTCCACCCCAGGGTGTTGAGGGAATTGGCAGGGGTTATCGCGGGGCCCCTGGCACAGCTTTATGAGCACTTGTGGTGCTCTGGCCAGGTGCCAGATGACTGGAAGAGGGCCAATGTGGTTCCCATCTTCAAAAAAGGGAGGAGGGAGGACCCGGGCAACTATAGGCCCATTAGTCTTACTTTGATCCTGAGAAAGCTCTTTGAGAAGATTATCAAGGAGTACATCTGTGAAGGGCCAGCAGTGGGGATGATGCTCACGGGCAACCAGCATGGTTTCATTAAGGGTCCTGTCAGACCAACCTGATTGCCTTCTATGATCAGGTCACAAAATCACTGGACGCTGGTGTCGCGGTGGATGTAGTCTTTTTGGACTTCAGGAAGGCCTTTGAAACTGTCTCCCACCTCATTCTCATTAAAAAGCTAGGTGACTGGCATTGATGCCTACACAGTCAGATGGATAGCAAATTGGCTGAGGGGCTGCACTCAGAGAATGGTGGTGGACGGGTCATATTCGACCTGGAGGGATGTGAGCAGTGGAGTCCCCCAGGGCTCGGTTTTTGGGTCCGCACTGTTCAATTTCTTCTTAGCAACTTGGACGAGGGGGTGAAAACCTCCCTATTTAAATTCGCAGATGACACCAAGATTTGGGGTCAGGTGGGCATGCCAGAAGGGAGGGACAGGAAACAGCTGGACCTGGACAGGTTACAGGGGTGGGCAAATGAGAATAGGATGGGATTAAATACTGCAAGTGCAGGGTGCCGCACTTGGGCAGTAAGAACCAGCAGCATACCTATAGGCTGAGGAACTCTCTTCTTGAAAGCACAGTGGTGGAAAGTCATTATTGATTCCAAGATGAACATGGGCCACCAATGCAAGGACATGGTCAGTCGGGCTAACCGCTCCTTGTTGTGTATCCACAGATGCATCACAAGCAGGGCCAAGGAGGTGATCCTCCCCTCTATGCGACACTGGTCAGGCTGCAGTTGGAGTACTGCCTCCAGTTCTGGGCGCCACACTTCAGGAGAGATGTGGACAGCATTGAGAGGGTCCAAAGGAGGGCCACTTGCATTGTCTGGGGACAGCAGGGCAGACCCTATGAGGAGAAGCTACAGGACCTGAACCTGTTCAGCCTTCACAAGAGAAGGCTGAGAGGGAACCTGGTGGCCGTCTATAAACCTACTAGGGGGGGACCAGAGGGGAATGACAGAGAGTGCCTCCCAGAGTAATAAAGAATAATGGCCATAAGTTGTTAGAGAGTAGGTTCAGACTAGATATCAGGAGGTGCTACTTCACAGTCAGGGCAGTTAGGATCTGGAACCAACTTCCAAGGGAAGTGGTGCTGGCTCCTACCTTGGGGGTCTTTAAGAGGAGGCTTGACATTTGCCTAGCTGTGGTCATTTGAGCCCAGTTTTTTCTCCTGCCCAGGGCAGGGGGTCAGACTTGAAGATCTGTGAGGTCCCTTCTGACCCTACAGCTATGAATCTATGAATCTATTTCCAAACAGTGTCTCCTCAGACTTTTACAAGCATGCCACAAAATAGTAGATAAAGGAAAGCCAGCTTGTATGAGTTATGACTTCAAAAAGCCTTTGTCAAAGTCCGTTGTAAGAAGCTGTTAAGGAAAGTCTTGGGGTAAAATTAATGTTCCTTGATAAAATGGATGTTGGCTAAAGGATATAAATGGTCAAATTGCACGGTGGGAAAAAAATGTGTAGTGTCTTAAGGGCTAATAGTCAATGCATGATTGGGTCAATATTTTATACTTAAGCTGACTGAACTGTGCTAAACTTTTTTCAATGAGTACTGACATTTTTTAATATAGTTTATCTGACTTTTTTTCCAATGACAACTGAAAATCAAAAAGCTTTCCTGTGTTCATGGAAAATAATATGGGGCTTTCTTTCTCCTCTTCCTTCTTTACATTTTCCTCTTTTAATACTTCTCTGTTTTTTTTTGCTTACATGAGAGAAAGGGAAGAGGTAAAAACAAGAGTTTTCATTTATTTATTTTTTAAAATAAACCTTCACAAGGTTTTATGCCATGTTTAGTAAATAAATATCTTGAGGCATCTTCAGGAAATGATGCAAGACCTTTTTATTTGGGCAAGCTATTAGTAGAAGAGGTTAACTTTTGGAGCACCGTTTTATCTGTTGTTTATTACAAACTATTTTATTTTAGTATTTAATCTGTTTTTCTGTTTTTCTCATTCATCTTTTTGTGGAGGGAGATGGGCAACACACACATGGATAGAGAAATAGATATACATATAGAAATATATGTATGTACCTATATCTATATATCATCCAACTAACTTCTCTCATTTACAACATTTCTTACCTCACTGTTGACCCCTTTCCAAGTCACATGTACCAATTTATAAGATGTGATGACTTGGAAAGGGGTGAACAGTCAGGTGAGAAATATTATAGATGAGAAGTTACTTCATAGAATCGTAGAAGTAGGGTCGGAAGGGACCTTGTAGATCTTCAAGTCTGACCCCTGCCTGGGCAGGAGAAAAACTGGGCTCAGATGACTCCAGCCAGGTAGCTGCCAGCACCACTTCCCTTGGAAGTTGGTTCCAGATTGTAGCCGCCCTAACTGTGAAGTAGTTCTTATGGATGTCTAATTTAAACCTACTCTCCAACAACTTGTGGCCATTATTCTTTGTTATGCCAGGGGGCGCTAGGGGAAACAAGGTCTCTCCCAAACCCTTCTTGTCCCCCCCTAATGAGTTTATAAATGGTCACCAGGTCCCCCCTCAGGCTTCTCTTGTGAAGGCTGAACAGGTTCAGGTCCCGCAGTCTCTCATTGTAGGGTCTGCCCTGTTGTCCCCGGATCATGTGGGTGGCTCTCCTCTGGACACTGTCAATGTTGTCCACATCCCTCCTGAAGTGGGGTGCACAGAACTGGACACAGTACTCCAGCTGCGCCCTGACCAGTAGAGGGAGAGGATCACCTCCTTGGCCCTACTTGAGATGCACCTGTGGATGCACGACAAGGTCCGGTTAGCCCTGCCAACTGTGGCCTCGCATTGTTGGCCCATGTTCATCTTGGAGTCAATACTTGAATGAGTTGAAGCTGAAAGACTCATTTCAAATGGGCTTAATCTCCTAGGTTGATGAACAGCAAAATGACAAATGAAATCTTAGCTTGACAAATATAAGGCAAAGGGTAGTAGAAGGAAAAATGTATACATTGTTTGTGCTAAATTGATTGCAACTTCAGGGGGAAAAAAGACCTTGATGATAGAGGGGAGCTAAAGGGAAACACTGTTGTTCAATGCGCAGTGGTCAGAAAAGTAAGCTGACAGTGAAAATGCAATAGGTGGGCTAGAAAACACTGAACATGGTATAGTGGTTTTCTATTAATGGGTATGGCCTCACTCAGAATGCTGTGTTTAGTTGTGGGTTGTTAAAAGGGATCCAGAGACGGGCAAGAAAAATAAAGAAAGGCCTGGAAAGATTTCCTTATCAGGAAGCCAGGAACATTTTGCAATTTCAAGAAAAGAGACAAAACAAGCTCACAAAATAGTGGCAAAGAAGTAGTAAACTAGAAACTGTGATCTATTTCCAAAGCATCCTTTAAAATTCCTATCAATCACTTCTTGCACTGTGTTCTATTTTCAGTGTTGCATAATGTTAATTCACAGCTAAGGTAACCTAGTGAGTAATTTTTATAGATAATGTAAATAAATTCCTGTAAAGGCTGTGTTCAGACTTTACTCTGGCAAGCTAATTGTCAAAACCACTAAAAACATTATGGAGCTGGTGCTTGGGGAGTATTTCTTGAGCCACGGAGGCAAGTAGGAGGAAGGAGGAGAGGGAGCAAACTATATGGCAATCAGCTGAGCTAGCTGACCACCATAAATCACATATTTCCCTATCACACATACCCTGTAATGTTTCTAGATTTATTAGAATGTGTTAATTGATCTTGCAATTGATGGGTCTGGTAACATAAACAATATCTCCATCCCCATCACCTATGTTTGCAATGATGTTTCTTAGGGTTTATTAGATTAGGGCTAATCCAAAAATGTTCTTTTTCAATATGATAATCTCTCTTTATTCAACCAAAATGTCACTGGATGGGAATGCATTTGATTCCCCTCACCCCTTCCTCCACCCTGCCCACCCCCACCCCCGGGCAATGAATGATACGTATAGAACTGTGCTGCAGATTTACTTTGACTTGCTGGGCATTTCTAGCCCTTACAAAGTTCCTGGTCTCTTGCACCTGTATTACAGATGCATTATTAACTTTTGTCAGCTACTTTCAGAAGTTTGTATTTTGATTAAATTGTAAACTTAGGAGTTGCCTTTGAAAAGTGAACATCTACTAGCAGTTATTACTTTTGGCTGTGTGCCCCTCCCCCCAAAGGGACTCAAGTGAATTAGATGCCCACATCCTAGTGAGTAATCCAAATTCTCCTGAGTCCCTCTGTAAATCCCAGTCTGCTTTGTTTGCTGTAGTTCAGCAACTGTTGGCAAATGTTTTAAATGATGACCACTGTATTCCAAAAAGTTTGAATTACTCTCTCTCATTTTGCCCTGTAGTACCACATGGAATGCACTGTGGCAGGCCATCTGGCTAGCTGAGTTGTCTGTTACAGTTTGTTGCCTTATGTTATTGTCTTAGCATTAGAGTGGTCATTGTAAACCTAATGAAGCCTGCCTAATTTAGCTTTAGGGTCCAGTCTCTTTTTTTTTCAACATTACACTTAGTTTAGACTAGCTAGACTCTTTTCTGATTTTACAGAGGTCTTTATGCTTTAATGTGCATGTAATTGTTTTGTGTCTTAATAGCTCTTCTGTCCCACTAACCTTAAAGCTGGTAAATTAAATACTGAGGTCTGTTTTATTTAACTTGGTTCCCTTTGGTTACATGTTACACTGTCGTAACCGGTTTTCCTCTTCTGAATGATACATTTATTCATTTCTGTTTGTGATCCTCTGAGGGGCCTATGTTATTTCTTCAGGATGTGAAATAATGATTTTGCAGTTAAACTACTCCATGACACAGTTGCAATTCTTACAGCATTTAAAGTTGCAATCATTATTTTCAAGAACTTTGAAGAATTATGTCAACTTGGATGGAAATAGTTTCTAAACCCCTGGTTTAAAGTGGTAATGTTTTACTTAATTCAGTCACAGATATTAGACTGAAAATATATATTTTTAGATCTTCCAATCCTTCTCTGTTAGTGTAGAAGTCTCTATGGGCACATTTGAGTGATATGTTCCATCCTGCTCAGTTTGCAGGTCTGAAGTGCTGGGCCTCTGTCAGTTTTCTCAGGTGACTGTTTTAGACTGTTCTGTCTTGTCCACAAGATACTTTTCCTATTCTTCATCTTGACTGCTTTAAATAAAGATACACTGCTTTAAATCATTATTCTTCCCCCTTGATTTTTGCACCCTGCAAATATTTCTAGACAATCACCTTTCTCCATACAGAGATTTATTACAAAACTAAACTATACAGGCACATTTAACTATTCTTAAGCTTTCCATATAAATTCAGCCCCTTTGGGCTAGGGACAGAAATTACACATAAACTGGTATAAGTGATCAGAAACCCATTCAAATCTGTAACACAACAGAAGTTCAGTGCACAGAAACCGCTTTCAAAACAGTCGAAACAGGTTTAAGATAAACCTGGATGGGTGTAATATAAGACTTAACTGATTTAGGTCAAATTGGTTTACTAAACCTCTGTCCCAGATCCCCCTACACAGTCAAGTTAATTTACAGTCCCCCAGCCTTCCAGGGTGATTTGCACCTCTCCTGCAAGCCTCCCCCCACCCAAATCACAGGATGGGCAGACTACCCTTGGCCCAAGCTGTCTACCCAGGCTACCCTTGGCCCAGCTGAGTAGGGAGGCATGCTTTAGCACCTTCTGGCTTCTGGCGTGGGCTACTGCAGGCAAGTGGCTGCATTTCTAGAATCAAAAGTGAATGTCTGTCACTTGTTTATTAGTTCAATCTACACAGCTTAGACTCACCTGCAAAGATTTAATCGATTCAGCCTTGGGCTGTCTGTACTTAGTCTTGATGTACTGATTTTTTTTTTATTGTGCTTTTCTGTACTACTTCAGTTAGTAACTCCTAGAATATTTTGTGTGGAGTTGAATGCAGGGTTTTCCCTTGTCCCACACCAATCACAAGTAGAAAAAGACTTGTTCCTTACAAAAACTCTTATTTTTTCAAGCTTTCTAACTCAAATATTGATCCACATACTGATATCTTCCAATCTTGATAATTTCATTTATTTTTTACTATTCTCAGTGTACTTGGTTCAGTAGCATTCTCTAAGTGAACAAGTTTCAAATTGACTTTTCATGATGATGTGTGTACCTTTCACTCGGTCCTTGTGCACACATCTATTGCTTGTAAATTTCACATTATTCTTCAGGCTTGGTATTTTTTGGGGAGTGTGTTTGTACTTGTGTGCAGGGGAGTCTTATTAAATAAGAGATGGATGCACATGAAGTACAATAATATATTCCCCACCATGATTTCCTGAGATTGCTCTTCCCATTATTTTACATCTTAAAATTTTCCTAGGACGTTTGGGGAAAAAAATGGATGAATAAGTTAAAACAACTTAAGTTTGCCAACAAGGTACTGTGCATGTTAAATGCATATTTTATATCCCCCCCTTATACTAGAAGTCTGTACAAAGGTATAAGATGTAATTCTTTTCTAACATATATTGTAGCCCTGGTGAAGTTCTCTTAGCTGAATTTTCACCCAACTGCTATGTTTGGATTTGATCACACTCAGATCACATGCTTTTTAGGCTTTCATTATTGTTAGTAAACTGCAGCACTACCTCTTTCTTCGGCGTCTATTACATTTCTGGGTGCAGGCCTTTTCTTAGAAATTGGACCGTATCACTTGGCTGTCCTAGGTCTTTGTAATGACTCCTAGATATGTTCTGAGAACCAAGAAAGTTTCAAACAGCCAGTCAGACTCATAAAGATAGGTAAATTTTAACAAAAAAATCTATTAGTCATTTAGATGTTAATGATTAAACCGTACAGATGAGCCATAGCAAGAAACTGATTAAACATTTATAAAATGCACATTCATCTAACAAAACAATCTTGTTAACATGAGACAATTTAAAATTAATTTATCTTAAGTCCTAAAGTCTTAAAAAGCCTCTAACACAGGGGTGGGCAGTTATTTTGGCTGGAAGGCCACTTAATGAGTTTTAGTGAGCTGTCAAGGGCCGCACACAAAAAATCTTTCAGAACCTATCATTTTAACAAATTATAGAAAACAACAAGTTGTATACTAAAAATCAACCATTTGCTATAATATATTTTAATTGTATTTCAAAAAATAATTTTTGTCCTGATTAAGTTTTTTCCGGTAGTGTACATACAAGCAATTGCATTATAGCTCAAAATGGTATTACTCTTGTGTACTGTGGATGAAGGGTATGGATGGGGTGTGTGTGGGGGCTGGGTGTTGCCCCCATGCTAGGTCCTGGGAGCTGGCTGGGGGTGGGGGGAGGGAGGGAGGAAGGGGCAGGGGGGGATGTGCAGCAGAGCTCACCTGGGTGGTGTAGTTAGTGCATGTGCAGTCTGCCTCACACCCCTGCATCTAGCCTGCAGCTGCCCCTGTGGCATTTCGCATGGGGGTGAGCCCCACCCATTCCCACCTGGGGCAGTCCATGCTGTACTTCTGCTTGTGCCTATCAGACAGCGTTGCCCTGGCCCTGACCCTGGGCAATGTGCACAGCTTCCTGGTGGGGCTACTTCTGCAGCTGACTGGGTACTGTTTGGCTTCTCCTTCCCCTCCCTGCTTTAAGCAATGCAGCAGGGGCAGGAAGAGGAGGATGAGGAGCTGCTGGAAGTGGGGGAAGCCAAGCAGTACCTGGGCAGCTGCACAGTAGCCTCACTAGGAAGCTGTGTGCGCTGGCCAGGGCTAAGGCAGTGCTGCCTAGCATTTTGGGCAAATGTGGTTGGGAGTGCAGCATGGGCTGTCTTGGGCAGGGCTCGGCCCCATGTGGAGCTGTACAGGAGCAGCTGCGGATTTGATCCAAATCCAGTCAATTGGTGGGTGCCTGCCTGCAGGCCATATCTGATCAGCTGGTGGGCCGGATCCAGCCTGCATACTGTATTCCTCCCACCCCTGCTTTAACACCTGGCTAGCCTATTAAAGAAAAGGGCTTTTCATCTGAGTTTTAAATTAAATTATAAAATAGCTTATTTTAGTTCATCTGCAGATGGGCTCTTCAGAAAGAACTGTAGTTCAAGGCTGAAGAACTAAGATTCTAAGATGAACCCAGTTTTTTATAATCTATGGCTTGGTTAAAATATCAAAAAGCTTACTGAATAAAGTGAAAAAAAAAACAAAACCAACCCCCCCCCAAACATAAAAGTATTCCTGATTGGTTTTTACTTCAATTAATATTAATGTGCCTGTTATCCCCTATATAAGCTATATCTTGTCTAAAATTAGCCTTGTCTAACCACAGTGACCTCTAAAAAAAGTTTTTTGCCCTTCCAGCCCTCTTGAATTTTTTAAAATGACTGACACTTTGTGTTTTCTGGGCTGATCATTTCCTTTTTGTCCTCTTGTACCCAAACTTTGTTCAAGTAAATTCAAGCAAATGCTATAGCATTTCAAAATTAAGCATCTTAAGGCCTGTTATAGTCTATTATTGGAGCAAATGCTGAACCATAGCTTAAGGCCACCCTGTCCCAAAATGCCAATCTTGTGGGGTTGCTATGTTTATAGTTTACCTCTTCAGGCACACATGCCTGTTGAAGGGAACAGTCTTTATAAAATTTCCAAAAACAACTACTCTTTACTTTAGCTAGCATAATTTCCTCACCACTCTGCTATGTTTTTAGGGATACCCTAAAGCCAAGCTCCCTTTCCCCCAGATCTTGAGAATCCATGAGCCATTTCAAAACTTTTGCTCCAGATATCATTTCCTCCTTTCCCCCACTCTAAAAAGTTCCTTTATCTCTTGAGTTGGCAACATTTTTGCCACTGTGGGCCACTACTTACAGCCTAGCCCCTGCCATGGGCTGTGGCCTCATACCTGCTAGAGATCAGCCAATGCTGTGAGGGGAATAGATAGAAAAAGGCAGGTGCTAGGACCCTGGGGCTTGTGTCCTTTGTTACTGTAGCTGGAGCATGCTGCCAGAGGTTGGATCCAGTCTGTTCGTGGGCTGGATCCAGCCCATGGGCCATAGACCACCAATCCCTGCTCAGTCTGATTACTGTTGGCACAGTCATGCCAGGTGATCCAGAAGTTGTTGTCCTTCTTCACCCCCATTTTGAAATGGCTCATGGAAACTGGTTCATCCTGGTTGTAGTCATCTCTTTGTTCAAGTGCTCCATTGAAATGAGTGATTATTAAAGTTTAACAGCATGCTACATTAACGCTATGCTAGATGTACTCTCACCTCTAGTGGCATTTATTAGAGCTGTGCAAAGCTTCGGTCGCTGATTTGATTCAGCAGAGATTTGGCAGCCAAATCTCCAAATCTGAATCAAATCAGAAGACTCTTTAATCTCTCTGAATCGAATTGGAACCCTCTGAATCAATTCGGAGAGATTCAGAAGGATTTGATGATTCGGACATAGACACAGCTTTAAATGTTTTTTCTACATTCCTTAAGGTGTCAGGTGGCTTGTGAATGCTGAGATGGTGTGGTGAATGGAGCATCCCACAGGAGTGTGGAAGGCTCCCCAGCGTGCTCAGCAGCAAACCTGGAAGTGGGCCAGAAGCACTTCCAGTCTACTTCTGGGTCCACTGCCAAGGGCGATCGGCCATGGGGGGACCCTGGGTACCCCACCTCAAACCCAGGAGGCACAAGTTGCTAATAAACATGAATGGAATTCACATATTATAGACAGAATCCCCAAATTGTCTTTTGTGTGTTACCTTAACACTCATTGGTTTAACATGGGTAAAACAACTATATATAGAAAATCTATTTTAGAGTGGTAGGAGTAGAATGAAATTGTATTATCTGGGATAGAAGTGTAATTTTGGGTTATTGCTTATATTGATCTTGTTGTTTGGACAACTCTTAGACTCTGGATGCTTTTAAATTTATTTCAGATGGACCCTAACAGAATATCAGAGGAATACATACACTGTTTCAGAACATATCTAAGAACCCATGGAAGCACAGATCTTCAAGAAACAAAATTAATGTCTGAATCATGCAAGAACATGGAACAGGCTATTCAAGGAGCGATGCAAAAGGTGCGTGCAAGCTGAGTCAGCCTAACAATTTAGTGCTCACTAGCTCCATAAGCTTGTTCAACTTTAGCAAGCCCTGTACAGAGAGTTAGAAGAAATCAGTGTTGCTCACTATTTCACATAGTAACAGCAGCTACCTTTAAACTTTGACATTGGATACTCCATTGCATTTATTCATGTGCCCCTTGGTAATGGTTAACCATGTCTGTACCCAGGCTATTTGTGCTTTGACTATCGTTCTTTAAAAAAAAAGAAAAAAGATTTGGATTCACGCTTAAAGCACTATGTTTGTGGTTAGTTGATTGTCCCATTTGTTACTCATTCTCATCCAAATGATAGTAATTTATTCCAGCATTTGGTTTTAAAAATGTGGGCATATCTATTTTACTTTGTCTTTCTGATTGCATCTTTGGTGATGCAACTTCATTTCTTCCTAAAAGGCAATTGCTAGGCAGAGAGGAGATGAAATATAATGCCTTTGTCTGCCCTTAATTTAGTTTTTGTAAAAGGCGATAGTGTTCATCTTCTTTTTTCTGTCCTCCTTGCATGGAGTGGGATTCTGGGATTCATGTGACTTCCTTATGCAGGAGGCAGTAGCTCTTTCTCATTTCTTTCCACAAAGTAAACAGTCTTCCACAGTGCCACTTTTTTCTGCTCTCTGTGGGGACCACTCCTACCCAGGGGAAAGAAAGGGCCAGCAGAGTGAGTTGATATCCTGAAATTTGCTCAGCAGTGTAATCAGGAGCAGTGGTCTACTGGGATAATGAGGACAAATACAAGAAATGGTCCCAACTGATGCGAGGCACAAAATAATAGGAGAGTGCCTTACCGTCACTGAGAATGTGTATCTGGAAGGAAGCTAAAAATAGAGAGCATTTTCTTCAAAATCATTTTAGAACAGTTGCAGTGTACAAATGGAGTTTTAGATATGCTCATTAGCAGCTTCTTTGTGTTAACAAGACAGATGCAGTGAACACTGTAACAAGGAAAGCTTAATTAACATGATAACTAGGCAGGTCCTGCCTGACAGCAGAGTGACAACATCCTTCCAATGCAAACAGTGAAATTAGTCTGACACAGACATCATCCCTAATGAAGAAGGCTAGACAAGTTTGACATACTTGACGCAGTCACCAAGGTTCCTGAAGACAATTGATCTTTGATCTTCTAGCACATTTGTACAAGCACTTAGTGCTATTTCAACCTAATTACTGGCTAATCAAAGACTATTTACATGCTGAAAGAGTGCTGACTCTACCTCTTTCAGTTTGTACCATCTGTGCATCACAATCCCTTGGTTCATTACTTCTTTACTGTCTCTGTACCTTTGGGAAATCCTGTAAGGTTTTATTCATAAAATATAATGCATTGCATTTGAAATGCACCAATATGCAATTTAAAGAAGGAATTGGATTTGAATGAATTATACAGACCTATAATTGCACTAATGTATACTTTAAATACTGCACCACATATGGTACAGATTGTTTCTGTTTATGAAGATAATTATATGCTTCCCCAATTACATAAAACCATTAGATATTCTTCAGATTTCAGATGTCTTGTTCCCTCCTTTCTTTCAAAGACTCTCAGGAAAAGTTGAGCTCAGGTGTAATAGGTTGTTTTTCTTTCGGTATTTTTTTAAAATTATTCACACACGTACCAAAGCGTGAGCACTGAAAGCGAGATTACTATTTGTGGTAGGTGCATGTGTACTTATATAGGATATCTTGCTTTTCATGAAGTTCCTTAGTTAGAATGCTTAGTTACACTCATGCAACAGGCAAGGATTTCTTAGGATGATATCTTTTTTGAACCAACTCTGAAGGTCTTGTATTTGAAAGCTTGTCTAACTTTATCCCAACTACAGAGTTGGTCCAATAAAAGGTATCAACCTAGGAAATACTTGCCTGTTATATAATTTCTAGACCACTACAGCTACAACATCACTTTTATGCTATAGTTACACTAATCTGGGAAGTACTCTTGCTTGCTGACTGCTGGCTAATCAACAAAGAGGCTGGCTTTCGTGGAGGCTGCATGTGCTGCCATTGTGGATAGAGGATGAATGCTGCAATGCCCGTGGCGAAGCTAAGTAATGACTAGGAATGATTATTTTGGTTGATGGCTATTTGGTTGATGGTTTCAAAGAACAATGCAGTTTCTCTTGCCAAAATAATCATGTTTGAATTTACTTTGAATATGCTAAAGGAAACATGTTAAACAATGGGTAAATAAGTCTGCATCCTGGTTCCTTTGGTGCCATATGTTAATTTTGAGGGAGGCAAGGCAGACTAGAAAAGAATACATCACTAGGCTAAATTAACTAGGGTTAATGTCTGGGTTTTCCTGGACATGTCCTCTTTTATGGCTCCATGTGCTGCGTCTAGGCGAGTTTTTTAAATGTAAGCAAAATGTCCTGGATTTCCTCCCCCAGTCCGTTTTCAATATGATTGCTACTAGGTAGAACTACAGTTCCCAGAATACCCAGCACCACACCTGCATGACTGGGAGCTGATTTTGCCATTTTGCTTTGCTCCACTGGTGGGAGCAGGGGGAGGGAGATCCGAGGCAGCAGGGAGCACAGAGGGTCAGGAATGAGGGGCACTGACAGGGCTTGGGAAGGGGGGCAGGGGGCTGCAGATCAAGATTGAGGGGCACAGGAGAGGGGGGACAGGGCAGGTGGCTGTGGGTTGGATGTGCGGGGCACTGGTAGTGCCATGGGGCTGCAGGTTGGGAGTGAGGGGCATCAGCAGGGAGGGTGGGGCAGGGTACTGCCTTTTGGCAGTGAGATGCACTGGCAGGGCTGGGGGGTGGGGCTGTGGCTTGTCAGTGAGGGACAGCAGAATGGGCAGAGGCAGGGCACTTGCATGTCTCTGCCCCCCCCCCTCATATTCCCCCTGCCCCCCCTCCCCTCTCCTCCCCACCTCCACAGGTGTCCTCTTTTTTGGACCTGGAAATATGGTAACCTTAAATGAACATCACTCCAGCTGAATAAACTGATAATGTAAATGCTAAAGGGCCATTGGCAAGTTAAAATCATGGTTCAGATTTCTTTGGCCTGTGCTACCTTCTTTTACAGTACTCTCATGCACCAGTCAGCTGAAAACTTTCTGTTGGGTGAAAGTAGCCCCTTATATAAGCAGTAGGTTTTCCTGAATTCTTTGTGCTTAGTTTTCCAAGTGGGAACATAGACCCAAGTACTCTTTTAACATTTCTTAATTTGTGTTGTTTATACCCTATGTTACGAAAATGGAACATTTTAAAATCTAATTTACTTTTTGCCATTCATTATTGTTTCTTCCTTGCAATTCAGTTTGGGCAAGTGAGTTTAATTAGTCTTTATGGTCAGGTTGTGCTTTCTAGCCCATACAGGCTTAAATCCAAAATTGGGGCTGATGCTGGAAGTATCTAAGTGCTCTCATCCTGTAGGCTGTGGAAACTTTGTAGAGAATAGTTTAATGGTGGGAACCAAGACTTTATTTTTATAAAAGACACTTAAATTAATATTTTGCACAATATAGTATTTAGGCCTAAACTAATTCTCATATTCTGGGTGAGAGCAACTTCAGTGGCAGCACATTTAAACTACTGTAGACACATTATATGGTTTTTTTGTCTGGCTAATCTTGATTTTATTTTATTTTTGTATGTAACCCTAAAAGCCCTTTGGCAATCCAGATGCACTGACCGCACTTTCTGAAGTCTCTCATAATAAACTTGGCAGTAAAGTGAGAACTACAAACATATCTGGGGGCAGTTCATGAAATAACAGTTTTGGCAGTGCTCCCAGCCCCTGGCAGCTTGGGGAGTTCAGGCCTGAACTAGTTTTTCACTTGGCAACAAAACACTTTACTGCTAGACCTCCAAGATAGTCCTTATAAAGAGACTGTATATACTTAACAAACATTCTAAGTGCATAAACTTATGAACAACCTAATCTGGACTGAAGATTTAAATAATGGTTACTAGGGATCCTGGTTTTCTCTGGTAAAAAAACAACAACCCCAAAAACCTAATTTTCAGACTGAAAAAGTAACCCCAAATCCACATTTTAATCCACATGATTAAAATGAAACATCTCTAATATATAGATGCATATATAGTTGGGTTTCATTCTAATTATGAAAAAATGTGGATTTTGGGTTACTTTATTATTACAAATATCGGGGATTTTTTTTATCAGACAAAAACAGGATCCTTGGTAATTACTACAAGTTGTCCAACATTTTTAATCCTGATCTCGAACTTTTAGTATCCAAGTGTTTTAGGTGTAGGTAGTTGGGAGACCAATGTGAATCTGAGTTAAAGGTCTTGTTTCTGAAAAATACTGCTTCATGTACTTTCTATTTCATTTCCTTCCTGATTAAAAAATTCTTCAAGGCACTGAATTTCCTGCAACATAATCAGATGTGGCTTTTCTGGGTACCATTTAGTTTTGAAAGCAGAGAGATGGTAGCACAAAATCTAGTAGTTTAAGGGTAGCTTGAGGTCACCTTTAGAATAATATATGAGAATGTTAAAAGGGTCCATTTTGCTAGGCCTCAAGCTTGGATGCTTATTCAGATGCATTCAAATCCCTTTCGTCTAGATTATGGGGTAGGAAATCCCACAAAGTCTATCAAACATAATAATTTGTAGGTTCTCATACTTGGTATAGCTTTAATCTAAAATTGTTTTTCTAGGCATAGCAATACATTTTTCAAAATTATGATGAGACCTGGCCTACTTAAATGAGTAAATGTATTTTGAAAATTTTACTTGTAATTTTTAGGGCTATAGCTAGTTAGCTAGCTATCATCTATCCAACAAGCAGAATGAAATTATTTATTCCCTAATGGTTTATGAGTTACTACACTTTAAAATCTGCCCCTGGGCCATTGCAGAACTAAAGAACATTTTTTTTTAATGAGCGACTGCTTGCTTGTCATTCAAACAGTGGCTGCCCAAAGGTGCTCTGACGTGTGGAATCTTGAAAGCAGACCAGTAGAAATGAATTAGTGGGCAGAGGATGAGTGACACAGCCATAGGTGAACAAATGCAATTTATCACGTGGTCACCGCTGCAGAGTGTATTTGTGTACAGCTTTCTAAAAATAGCTTAACAGCTTGGCAATGAGCCTTCTGCTAACAAGAGTAATTTGAAGAGGTTTCATTGGCCAGATTTTGTGGAAGTACCTAAATACTTTTAAAAATCTAGTCTTAAGATGTTCCAAAGTCCATGGCAATTTGTGTGTTTAAGTGCTTTTCTGAACTGAGGCCTGAATCAATACCTTCACATTTATGGAACTTGGGAACCAACAGCTTTAGATTCTCATCAACAGAAATGCTGGGGCACATTTTCTTTATTAACAATATCACTGTTCTGTCTTTACTTTCTCTCTGCTTTGTGTTCCATGAATCTCTATCAAACCCACAAGACAACCTCTGTTTGCAGTAAAATTATGATCTCAAAATGAAGGGCTAAATATAGGGCATGACCAGACAGCCTCCCCAGTTATGGAGCTGTTAAGCATTATGATCACTGGAAACTCCTAACAGATTTTCAAAGTAAAACCATGTTCAGGTGAAAGGTAAATAAGGACCTTCTGAGTTTTCTGCAGGACATAACATTACTGTCAGATGGCTCTTTCAAGAGCAAATATAAACATTCTGTGGCTATTTGATTGCGTAGCTGGCGTACAATGTTATCTTGCAGTTAAGAAAAGAAATGAAGCAGTTTATGAAATAGCGATGCAACTCTATAAAACAGGCCGTTTATATAAAATGCTACAATTGTTAGGCTGCTGTAGTGGCAATTTACTGCTACAGTATCTGATAACCCAGCAGTGATATGAATGTTATCAAAAAAAATTCACTGCAGAGATAGGATACTCTCGAAGGCATTGTTCTGCTTTACAAATATGGACCTGGCTGGGGCCTCCATTTTGTTTTGGGGGTTGAACTAGATGACATTCTGAGGTCCTTTCTAGCCCTATTTTCCTTGTTTCTGTGAAATGCACCACATATTAAAAATATGCAGTAACTACAGCATCTTACAGCTTTTAACACTGATTAGAACTGAAACCTTGGGGGTAATTTAATCCTTGCACTCTTAATTTTGAAATAAGTTCGTGTGTATGTGTGTAGAATCTGTAAAATAATAAAAAATTATTGTACTGTATTTTAATAGGTAAAAAACTGCAATAATCTCTTAAGATCAGTGGGTTTTTTTACTTTTAATTGGTGTTAAGTATCCACAATAAAAGACTGAATATGTATCTGATCTGAAAATTAACATGAATTGGGGTTTTAACTTGTTCCAATGCCTGTTTCATACATGCTCTATCTAGTGTGCTGCAAATATTTGTAAGATTATCATTATTTATTAACAATATGAGTATATCTGTGAAAGGGTAGATGAACTCTGGTTGGCAAGCAAGAAGGGATTTTGTCCCTATATCAGTTATCTTCCATCTAGACAATTGGGGCATTTATACACATGCTCCAGGAGTTGGGGTGGGGGGCAGGTTAATTAGAATGGCTCTGAGAGTCGCTCTAATTAAAAACCTGGAGTATCTCATGTATGAGGTTTACATAAAGCGCCTCCACTGCCATTTTAAAGTGCAGGGATGGTGATACATGAGACACTGGAGGCTTCTGGAGCACAGTAATTGTCACGCTCTAGCAGACTCAATTAACTGGAATTACAGAGCATAGGAGCAGCCTCCTTGCTTGTGTATGGGCACCCTTGGTTTTGAGGTGAGTGTGGCCTCATGGGTGGCTGATTTAGAGCTTTTGGTACAAGATAAGTAATTAGTTGTCTTCTGTCTTACTGTGCGTCAGTCAAGATTTGCAGTAAATACTTCTAACCTTCATATTTTGGACTAAATCATCTCCAGATTACTCATAAAGAAAAAAAGACACATGAAAACAACAAGCTCAGAAGGGATCTTTCTAGGGAAGAGGCTAAGGACCTCTGCTGCTCACTGGTGGTCTGAGCATCGTGGGGGCATCCTCTCAGAGGGTCTGGCCATCAACGCACTTTCCAAAACTCCCCACCCTCACACAACTGTATTCTTTCTAGAAGCTTTATATATATTAACACAATGCAGTATCCAGTACCCCCCCAGTTACTGCTCCTATCATTTTAAATGAGGTTAAGTGGTGTATGTGGGTGGGTGGAGGCTCATATTCATCATTCAGATTAGCACAGGTAGAGTTTTCTGTCCGGGTTTGTGTGACTAATGCATAGCTTGCATTTCACCTACACGTTCTAATACGAAATGACTTCACTGATATGAAAACAAAAGAACCAGAGAGGGGAATGTATTATATCTTCCCACTGACACTGAGTAAGGAACACGTTTGCATTTTTGTTGAAGTTGCAGTTTGCCTGCTTATTTGCTCTGTTGTGTGATAGAAATTTTCTTAATTATCTTATCTATAAAATCATGTGTTTCACGGCTAAAATACTGTACTTTGATAGTCATACTACAACTTTCATGTCGCTGTGGCTTTCCATTTGGTTTAACATTTAAACGCCTACTGACTAATGTATTGAAAGGAGAAAGTGAGCATTATCTATATGCACTGAGTAAGTTCTTGCACATTACACTGTGGTTGCAAAGTTACATAAAAGCCACACTTCAATTGATATTTAAAAGCTGAATTAACATCTTTAGAACACCGCAAGAAATCAGTGACTCAGAATACAGTGGAACATTTCTAATTGGGATGAATGTCTGGGATTGATTGCAGACACCAAATATTGAGAACTGGCAAGAGAACAAATGGTAAAAGAAGTAGTGCATAACAAAAAGTGTTATTTTAATTTATTTTGTCAGTTTCTATGACAAAGATTTTAATCTGAAGTGTAAAGACATAGAAGGCATTGAGAAATCTCAAAGATGAGCAAATGATTTATGATGTCCAGGTTGCAAAGTCTCATGATACTGCTTTTTGGTAGTGCCTGAAGTCCAACAGAATTGCATTCATGTTATGCTAGGTACTATACAAGCCTAGCAAGCCTCTCCCAAACAATGCATAATCTGAAGAAGGGAGTCTTATCTCCATTTTACAGAGAGGAATTTAGGCAAAATGAATTAAAGGGACGTGCTATATGGTACACGATTCTAGCATAGAAATGGGAACGGAACCTCTAACTCCTGGGTCAGTCATCTTCTTACCTCCAAGACTTTGCTTATAAAGTTAGTCTGTATTAGTTCAAAAGAAGAGTAGGAATGCAGTGTTGGTACAGTCACAACTTATATATTTCTACGTCATGCTTTTGGCCAATAGTAATAGTTTATTTTCATTAAAATTCACCTACATTATAATTAACACTTGCTTTCACAGATGTCCAGACTGCTTGCCTCATGTATGGATGTGCAAGATGCCTTTCCCATCTTATTCTTGTGTACTCTATCAGGGGCCAGGCACATTTTCAGTCCGGAATTAATTTGAGAGTAAGCAGCTGTCCCTGCAAACAGGAACGCAAGCTACCCCAAAGGAGGCACGATTATTGTTCTCCTGCAAGAGACCACATAATTGGCTGGCTGTGAAGGAGAAAGATTGCTGTCCCTCCCTGCCTGATTGCCCATACAGAGTGGTTCAGTCAAGATGCTCAGCCTCTCTACATTTTTAGACTGAAACCACATGCTGGTCCCTACACAGAGCTGCCTCTTTATGGTACTATTTGGCCCCTGTAGATCCAAATTGTTCCATAAACCCTATCATTCAGTGTAACAAATATTTTGCAGCTGATATTTTGTTATTATAATAGTTGAGTAATTTTTGCAGAAATAACCCTAAGTGTAATAATTATAAAAGGTTATAGGCATCATCCTATTAGTGTGATCCTTAATTTTCAAATATTGCCCCAATAATTGCCCAACCTGCAATCTTGAAAATAAGCGTTCTTGACTCTTGGATACATGGTGCTGAAAAACGTTATTTCAAGATAGGTTGTTTATGTTGTGTTATCTGCAGTACGCTGTATTGAAAAAACATGACAGTATAATAAAGTAATAGTTCTTTTTCATTATAGGAGGTACAAAGGATCATTGCTGGAAGAGAGTCACCAGTATCAGAAAAGGGTAAGCACCAGCCTATGATAAGAATCATTTGAAATTCTGCTAATGTGTTCTTTGAAGTAATGCAATTTCTTTTTATCTCTAGCTATAATGGAAGCACCGTGGTCAAACCCTTCAAAGAAAAACAAACCTGAGAAACAGCCCTTTGCCCATCTTATTATTGATGATAAGAACATTCCAATTGGTGAGTCCACTTTTAATTAAATACGTCTAAGAATATTATGTCTGTATTAAATTCTGATATGTCTAAAATATTAAGTAATATATAAAGCATTGAAGCCAAGACAAAAGCCAGACATTGAATGCTGAATAGACAGATAAATAACATTTGCAGTTTGGTGTGTTCAGTACAAACATTGGGACTTGGCTCATCTTAGAATTCTGACAGATGCTTCCAAATCACAGGATGTGGTGCTTAGGGGGATGTTACTAACTGGGACCTCTGCAGTGTACAAGCAGTCCAGCAAATTCCTGAAATGTGTTGGGGATAACTTTTTGGTACAGGCAGCAGAGAGGTCAACCTGGGGGTGAGGGGAGGGGGAGCCCTTCTTGACTTGACTACTAACAGAGAGGAATTGGTTTAGAATGTGAAGGTAACTTGGGTAACACTGACAATGAAATGATAGAGTTCAAGATCAAGGGAAGGAGGGAGGGAGAGCACCAGACTAAGGATATTGGACTTCAGAAAAGCAGACTTTAACAACCTCAGGGAACTTGTAGGCAGGATCCCTTTGGAGGAAAGTCTGAGGGAAAAATGAGTCCAGGAGAGATGACTGTACTTTAAGGAGGCCCTTTTAAGGATGCAGGAGCAAGCTATCCCAATGTGACAATAGCACGGGAAGTGCAACAGGAGTTCAGCCTGGCTTGACAACCGTTTTTTCAGTTGGTTGAAACTCAAAATGGAATCCTACAAGAAGTGGCGACATGAATGTCACGTTCCCCCAGTGGCTGGGCGGGCACGGCAGTGGTAAACATGGAGCTCCCACAGATGCCGCCAGTGCTGTTGGTGCAGGGGGGAGAGGGGGAGGGAGGCAGTGGTGAGTTCTGAACAGGGGTTGGGGACCACTCACAGACAGCGTCGGTGGTGGCCAGCAACAATCACTGACTGCCTGCAGATGCCACTGGCAGTATTGGCAGCAAGGGGTGGGGGTGGCGAGTGGTGACTGACCACAGGCATGGGTGCATAGGGGATGCAATGTCTTGCTTAGGGGGTGCACATGCACCCGCATGCACCCCCTATGTGTTGCCAATGAGTGGCGACTTGGTCATAGTACCAGGGAAGAGCATGCAGGGAGAAAATTAGGAAGGCCAAGGAACGATTTGAGATGTAGCTGGCAAGGGACATAAAAGGCAACAAAAAGGAATTCTACAAGTATGTCAGAAGTAAGAGGAAGACCAGAGAAACCAGCCTTATGGAATGAAGATGGCAATCTAGCTATAGATGATGCAAGGAAGGCTAAAGTATTGAATGCCTTTCTTTCTTTACTCTTCACAAATGGGGGGTCGGGAGCAAAAGGAGTCATTCTGGGGAAGGAGGCAAACAACATAGACTAATGGAAGAGGTAAGGGATTACTTGGAGAACATAGATACATTCAAGTCAGCAGGGCCAGATGGGATGAACCATAAGTAGAGACCTACCTAAATCACAGTGAAACTAAACAGTTTTTGTGGGTTGGTTGTAGCAGAAAGAGCAAATTCTGCAGATATTTCCCAGAACTTCTCCGCTAGCCCTTCTCCTTGGCACTGATTGATGCAGTGGTCCTAATCGGGGAGGAGGGACAAGCTGTGTAACCCTTTCGGCTGGTGTCTTCCCTCCCAGTGAGCTGCAAGTCTGTGCCTCAGCAGCAGCAAGGACCATTGGCTCCCACTGGGGAGCCAGCATCTAAACTTTATGATTTTTTTTAAGTTGATTTTGTGGACAGTCCCAGATTTTGCGGTTTCTGTGAAACCTGCAGAATCAAAATTGATTCCCTAAGCGTAAGGAAAAGAAGGAATTGGCTATGGTCATTTAAGAGCCACTGACTATCTTTGTGAACTCATGGAGGTTGGGTGAGATCCTAGATGACTGGAACAGGCAAATATAGTATCCATCTTTTAAAAAAGAGAAGAAGGAAGATATGGGGAACCACCGACCAGTCAGCCTGACCTTGATACTTGGAAAGATCAAGGATCAGGTCCTATTGTGAAGTATCTACAGGTGATCAGGATCAGTCTGTGTGGACTGACCAAGAGCAAGTCATTCCTGATCAACCTGATTTCCTTTAATAGGGTGGATTGGGGGAGAACAGTGGATGTGATATACCTTAACTTTAGCATGGCTTATAATACCATCTTCCAGAACATCCTCATTAATTAGCTATGGAAATACAGACAAGATGAAAGTAATGTAAGGTTGTATCATTGTATGCAGTGACTAGTCATCAGTGGCTCAATGTTTAGTTGGGAAGAGGTATCAAGTAAGGTTCTCCAGGGGTCTATTTATGTCCAGTATTGTTTAGAACTTCATTAAAGATTTAGACAATGGGATTGAGCGCAGGATTAGCAAATTTGCAGACAGCACTAAGTTGGGTGGAGTTGCAGATACTCTGAAGGGTAGGGCTAGGATTCAGAATAACCTGGATAGACTGGAATGGAAAAACTGTTCACAGTCAACCAAATTAAATTCAGCATGGACAAATGCACTTGTATCCAGGCATGCAATTGTTCTGTCCCAAGCTGCTGAATGACTGGCAAGGCTGCAAAGCTGCAGAGGGACCTGGGGATTACAATAGACCATAAGCTGAATATGAGCCAAGAGTGTACTCTTGTTGCAAAACACCCCACAGCATATTGGGTTATATCAATGGGAGTGTCACTTGCAAATCAAGGAAAGTGATTCTTGCACTCTATTCAGTACTGGTCAGGCTATGTCTGGAGTTCTGTGTCCAGTTTTGGGCCCCACGTTTCAAGAAGGGTTGTGGGCAGTTTGGAAAGAGTTCAGTTGAGAGGAACAAAAATGATTAGAGGCCTGAGAGGTAAGATTTGTCAGCAAAGGTTGAAAGAACTTGGGTTATTTAGTCAAGAGCAGAGAAGACTGAGGGAAATATTTGGTAAAAGTCTTCAAATACCTGCAGGTTGATTATAGACAGGGTGGAGAAGGCCACAGGGAACAGGACTAGGAGCAGTGGCCTCAAGCTTCAGCAAGGGAAATTTAGGTTGGAGATTTGGTGGAACTTTCTGACAATGAGGGAGGTCAAATACCATATTTACTCAAATATAAAATTACACTGATTATAAGATGGACCCCCACTAATTAGATTCTTTATATGGGAAAAATTATAAATTTGTTTTAATTTTCCAGGCATAGAATCTAATTATTGGAGGTTTGCCTTGAATTTGCCCCCCCTCCTAATTCTGTAGCAGGGAAAATAAATCTGGGGGGGGGGCGGTCAGGTTGCCTCTGTACCCTCTGCCTCCCCACAGCTTCTTCCCCCTGCAGTACATTTCCTTCCCCCTTACTGTCAGACTCTACTCTCCCTGAGCACGTGGAAGTGAGGAGCAAATCTGGAAACAAAGACCTTGAAATAAACATGGCTGTAGTAATTTGCATATAGTACCCATACACTTAGTTTACCTAGAATTGATGCATTTTACCTTTTTTGAAACTGTTGCAAATTTTCAGGATAAACACACTTTTAAGCAGCACTTTAGCACTTACTTATATGTAGTAAAAACTATGCTATTAGTCCAAAGACAAAAGGCTCATGACTTACCATATAATTCATTGGGCTGGGCCCCAGTAGAGTTAACAGCATTTCAGACCATGGTGACCCCACAGCTCAGCTCGTCCCCATATGCATGTGTACTCCAAATACCGCCCCCCCCCTCCCTCCCCACCAAAAAAGGATCCATGTGCTAATTAGGCCTCCACTCATGACTGGAACCACCTGCTTTTGTAAGGGACACATGTGCATGCACACATTTGGTATTTCAGTACCTTCAGGCCACACCCATTCCCTCCTGGGGGAACAACTGCCTGTTTACTTATGCGCACATGCACATACATGTATGCACACACACTCCCATCAATATGTTTGCCCAATATGTGCCATGTATTTTATAATCATGCTCAATGTTGGCTGCATTTAATCATCTTCACACTTGGTTTCTATTACTGAGCATATGCTCCTTTTGGCAGCAGTTTAATGATAGATAGCATATTTAGTGAGGTGTTGCTGTGTGTGAATACAAGACAAGGGGCTTTTTTCCCTATGCCAACTGAGGGGAGAAACCTTGTCTTGTATTCAAGTAAATATGTGCAACCCCTGCTTAGCACTCTTAATTGGTTCTGGAAAAACCGAGCGTTAAGCAGACCACTCTAAGCAAAACCCAATTTCCCACCCACTTGCTGCCACTCACCGCTTCTTGCTGCCATTGCCACTTCTCCCAACTCCCCCACCTGCTTGATGACTGGCTGCTCTGGCACCATGTGCCAGCCCAGGCCCTGCGCTCCTGCTGCCCTGCCTTGGCCCTGGGGCACGCCTGCCCACCCACTCACTGCTGCTCACCGCTTATCATTGCTGCTGCTGCTGCTTCTCCCCACTGAAACTAGCTGATTCCACTGAGTGCTATAATGAAACTGGCTGAGCACTCAGTGGAATCGGGTACGAATTTTAAATGAGCGCTATAACGAAATAGTGCTAAGTAAATACCGAGTTAAGCGGGGGTTGCCTGTATTGGAACAAGCTATGTAGAGAAGTTGTGGAATCTCCATCCCTAGAAACTTTACAAATCAGGTTGGACAGACACTTGGCTGGGGTAGATTAGTCAGGGGTTATCCTGCCTTGAGCAGGAGACTGGATTAGATGACCTCATGAGATTCCTTCCAGCCCTAATTTCTTATGATCCTTTTTGAGAACTTTGAAACACTGGATGTGCTGGAAAGTCTCATTGGTCTGTGAGGATCTGAAATACCTTCTTCCATCTTCTCACCAGGTTTGTGTGTTTTACATGTGCATGGACACAATACCCACTCCAGTGTTTGGTATCTGCTCCCATCTCAACTCACCAGACATGCCTGAGTTCACTTGGGCAGTGAAAGCAATGTAGTAATATTAGTGTAGCTCTATCTAGAGCTAATTAGCATTATATTCTGCTTGGGGCAATGTAGCTTTATTGCTTCCAATACCCAAGTTACCTCATCACCACCCTAGGTTTGCAACTTGTCCTAGACTTATCGACCACAGTCAAAGCTGAGGCTTGTGGTATTCACTCAAGCATTGGATTAAGCCTCTAAACAAATGTTGCATGAAGAGACTTTTTAATGACATATTTGGTGTACAGAATGACTAGGAGAATATACAACAGGAACCATGCACATTATTTTGCTGTAGTAGAAATGCACAGTCATATTGATTTTTAGGGGTTTTTTAATCACAAATTAAAACCATGTTTACCTTTTTATTGCCTTCTGTTGTTAAATTTGTAGAGCATAACAAATTAAATATGACAACTTTATAGCCTTTTTATTGGGGGGAAAAATATTACTGTTCAACTCCCTGCACTCTTTTCATGTACTGTTTATTTCAGTCATTCATATGGTACCCAGCATCACAATCTTACTGGTTTTACATGGTAAAAACATTTACGTACACAGGCCTGTCTGCCCTGTTTTCCAGCTCAAAATCTCAAATTTTGTCTTCCTCAAGTGTGCATTCTAATAAGCTGCAGAATGAAATTGATAACCCCGGATGCATCTTACACCACTTTCTGCATATGTCCAGCCTTGGCTTTCCAAGCATTTCCAATAGTGATGAAAGTGCTCCACCTGCTATATGATTTGGAATATGCTGCCAGTGAATAAATTCAGCTTCTGCTCTGAAGCTTGAGACTAGGTTGTCCTTATCTTAGTCTATATAAATAGAGTTGCTGTGAATACTAAAAATATAATAAAGGTATTTGACCCTGCTTAACTTTGTATGAAGTGTCTGTAAATGGAAAGTAATTATTCTGCTAAACCTTTTTTTTCTTCTTTTCTTTAGGCACACGGAAAGTGAACCTTACATCCTGGCATCATAACAAAGGCCAGGCAAACTTATCGAATATGACATTCATTGATGGAAGGCTAATAGTCAATCAAGATGGGTTTTATTACGTTTATGCCAACATTTGTTTCAGACATCATGAAACTTCAGGAAACCTAACTAGAAAAGGGCTTCAACTGATGGTGTACATAACCAAAGCAAACTTTAAGACAAAGCGTGCTGATGTTCTTATGAAGGGAGGAAGCACCAAATACTGGTCAGGAAATTCAGAATTTCATTTTTATTCTGTAAATGTAGGAGGATTTTTTAAATTTAAGTTTGGTGAAGTAATAGGTATCCAGGTATCAAACCCATCATTACTGGATTCATCTCAAGAAGCAACTTATTTTGGTGCCTTCAAAGTCACAGAGATAGATTGAGTTGTTGCAAGATTTCATGTCTCAATGTATGTTTTCTATGGCTTTTTACTATAAAAAAAAAAGAAAAAAAAAAGAAAAAAAAGAAAAGAAAAAAAAGGTTTTTGACACTCTTATAGTGTGGTCAGAGACTACTGGGAGATGTAACAAAATCTTTCAGGGCCCAGTTGCTCCCGTGTAACCATTGGCAATGTATTGTTCACCTGACCAGGTTTTGACCTACAGTGACTCTAGTCACTGTAGATACATAAGAAGATAAGAATTGCCATTGACTAGGATGGACCATAGGTCCATCTTGCCCAGCATCCTGTGTCATAGTGACAGAATGGATGCTGAAAGGGTATGACCATGTTTTTTTCCTCCCGTTCCTTTCTAACTTGCAGCCCTCAGCATTCAATATCTAGGATGTTCAAATTCAGAAGCTGTATCCCTAACTCCCATGCTCAGTAGTTACAGTGCAAGCAAATTACACAGCAAGCCTGAGGCTGGTGTGTACCAGTTTAACACCTCTGTAACATTGTTGACTTCAACGGAGTTAGGATGATATTACAGCAAGATCAGAATCAGACCTGATATTTTTACGGTTTTGAACTGCTATTAGCAAATTCTGCCCCAGCTTTTACACCCCATGCTACTCTTTTGACCTCAGTACAGATGTAAGAGAGGACGGGAACTGGCCCATCAAATTTGCAAGAGGCTCAGTTCCGCAAGGGATTCAGCATTCTGGCCCTGATCCAGAAAAGCAGTTAAGCATGTGACCAGAAGCAGATCTTGGATTTTGAAAAAGAGGAGGTGGGGAAGAAGGGAATGTGGTGGAGAGCTCACTGGCACCAGGTGTGACTGCTTGCAATGGATGGATCACTGTGTGTGTAGTAGAAAGTCAAAGGGTAGTACAATTGCAGCTCCCCCTGCACCCACACAAACACACCCTTTCTTCTTGGTTTATCTCTGTATGTAACTAGCCCTATTGAAGGCAATGGGATCACTCAGATGGCTAATTAAATATATATTGACTTGCTGGGCTGGATGAAGGCTAGAGTGTTCAGTGCTTTGGCAGCATGAGCTTTAGATTTTAAGTTAATGCCAGTGTGATGATCTAAACAGATACTACATGTGGACTTTTCAGAAGGGCTGTATAGGGGTCCTGGGTTTACAGTTATAGAGAGCTAACTGCAAGACTGTTTTAGTATCATTGCACATGTGTGTACAAAAACAGAATTCTGATGTGTTGAGTCCCTTTGAACTGTTACATTATGCCAGAATCTGCAAATACTTCTTTTTAAAGCAAAGTATGTATTTTTGTATTCTGTAATATCTAAAGTTATATTTCAGATGTAAATTATATTTGTCCTATAGTATTTGATACAAAATATTTAAAAAACCTCCTGTTTGTATATTTTAATGTTTTTAATATACAGACATGTTTAACTGGTGCACTTTGATCCCAATGGGAAAAATTGCAGCTAAAAAAGATTGTTTGCAATTAGCAAATGTAATATATTTCTTTTGTTCTTTTTAACTTAATAGATTGCTGTTAAACTTGTCAGTATTAAGAAAGCTAAAACCAAAATAATAAATAATTGGATCAGAATTTTGGTCAACAGGTTCCTTTCAAACATACAAGGTAAATGACTTTACAAAGCTGGCATTACTTAAGAATACCTACAGGGCCACATGAATCTGTCAAGAGTATTTATAGTGTACTCCACTTATATGCTTGCCAGACAAGTGCATAATTTGCTTAACTGCATAATACAATGCCAGTCCCAATGTGTTGCCTGTTGCTTATATTTGAACAAATACTGATGATCTGTATATCAGTTAAGTGCATATCTGCTTAAGTGCATAGCATCTTTCAGCCACTTTCTGTAACTTAATTGTACTCCATTTAACTGCACCAGACACAGTGAAAGAGAAACAGCTGTTAAAGCGCTGCTATTAGAAGCTTAGAAACCAACTGGATCCCATCCTATCCAAGATTTCTAGTCCAAGCTCTGAAAATGACAGGAGCTAGTCAGCTTGAAGGCTGCTAATAGCCAAGTGCTGACACTGCTGTAAGCAGTGCTTGTTGGCACTTTGTCAACCTCCCAAACTGATTAATCAACCCTATCTTCAAGGCTTTTAATATAACCCTGACAGTGAGGGGAAATCATCAGTTTTGTGGTGGCTGGTACCATAATATAACCAGCCTTGTTTATGTTAAGATTAGATAAATACATATTCCAGGTAAGTACATATGGAAGTCCCAAAGCTGTGCACTTAAACAGAGTAGGCTGTATGTAATTATTGAACTGGCATTTATTTCCTGCAATAGATGCTGCAAATTGTAAATTCTGTAAAATAATTATTGTATCATAACTGTTTTTATAAAATAAATCGTCAGAGGCTTATTTACTAAGAAAACAAGCTGAATTCACTAGCAGTTATTTTATACTGTATAATAAACTTTTTTTACAAAATACATTTCCAAGAAAACAAAAAAGAACTGTGGCTTTTTCTTGCCCCACTTCCTTTCACTTTTGTGCTTTTATAACCCTTTTGTTCACCATAGTAGAGTTTGCAGCCCTCTTATAGCATATCTCATTTTATGGAAGATGCATCAATTTATTATTATTTAGAGACAGATTGTATCTGTTAGAGCTTATATTATGGGGTGTTGATTTTGCTTGAAAATTCTGGAATCCCCCATAAAAATAATCAAATATAAACTTTAAAGGGAAAAGAGATTAAATGGTTCAAATCTGCTTTTGCTTACACTGAAATAATGCAAAACCTCTCATCTATTTGGAATGGATATCGACAACAAAATCAAGTCAGGATAAATACCAAGTAAAGTAGCAAACCTTAAGTGTTTTTAGGGCAAAGGGGATGAAACTCGCATTTTGTGTTAGTCTAAGACACCCTGTGGATGAATATTAGAAATGTTAGAATGAAATACTAATGCTCAAAACATTGGCAGTAGTAGGGTTATTATCTCTACCAACTTGACAAAAACAATACCATCTCTTCTTGAGAGGGTGGGTAGTAAACCCTCACAGTCCAAAACCTACCATGGTTTTATGGAGACGTACAGAAAATATATGGTCATTACATGAAGATCAGCTTATATTCTTCAATGTAAGAGCAGAACACTTTGATTCCTCTGTCCAGCTAGTCCTACCCCACTTTTGGATTTGCCCTTAGGTTTGTATGTGCTTTTGCTGACTCATTTGCTTTCTTCCAGTACTCAGCCTATTGGAGTTATCATCTTTCGTTATTGCACACTCAAATAATATTAATTTGGTTGGACAGGTATGTAGCTATCAGTTTTTAAAGACAATATCCTGAACTCAAGACTGTTTAGCACCTCTGCTTTCAATCATTTTCCTTCCACAAAGTTTTGATGCAACTGATAATATCTTCTTTTACATTGTCCTGAATATAACAGCTAAGAACTAGTCCCCATGTCTCCTTTATTTTCTGTTAGCAGGTAAGAGGGTCCCCCCCCCCTTTGTTATAGTTAAAAATGAAGTTCCCTGCAATATTGCAATTAGTTTTGTTTTTGTTGAATTAATCAATCCTTTTACAAAATTGGCATTGAGGAAAATCATAAGAATGACAATTTATGGGGAAATTGAGAAGCTGAATGCATAAAATTAGGATTGTCAACAATATATTGATAGATCAGACCATTCTTTCTTTGCAAATGAGATTGGAGTAAGGCCTCTAGGCTGATATTTCCTGTTGTAAGAGAAGAGGAAGCTCAGAGTTATAGGTCACCAGCCATCTTAATGCTCATTTCCCCCCCGCCATTCTGGTCTAAGCTTATAAACTTTTATATTTATTATCAGTCATATTTCCAAAGTGGTGGAAAGCTTCCATAGCTTGGATTCTTTGAATAGTCTTTTTAGTTTCCTTTGTAATTCCATTTCTTGTTAGATCAAACCAGACTTTTTACTCAGATGGCTACAGTGGTGTCAATCTGTAACACTGTTAAATCCGCATGAAACCTCATTTGCCTTTAATGCCTCTTTCTGGAGTTACATATATAAAGTGATATATATTGATGTGTCTTTCTTTGTACTTGATGCAAACTTCAGCAAGTCAATGGTAGCTGGATAAAAATAGATTGCATCCTTCTAACTTCAAATGAATGTCACTAGCTTTTAGCAAGAAGCAAGGTTTATTTGAGAGTTCCTTTTATTGGACCAACTGCATAGTGGGGAGTGATGTTAAGCAAGCTTTCAGGCTCAAAGTACTTCTCCCCAGTTCTACGAAAGAAGCAGATACAGCCAAATGTATAATATAAAGCTAAATTCGAGATACCTGGTGTTTAGGTTTTACCTAGCATTTAGCTTAGGCACTTTGAGCCTGAAAGCTTGTCTAACATCTCTCCCAACTATGCAGTTGGTCCAATAAAATTAATCATCAAACAAATCTTCTTGTTTATTGTATGTTTCCTGGATCATCGGGGTATACCATCACTGCCCGTACTGCTGACTTTCAGATAGTTCTGAAACTTAGGGGTTGCCAACCTGTGGCATGAGTGGCATTGGCAGCTTCTGCATGTGACACATGATAGATCAAGGAGGGGACAGGCAGCAGAGCAGTAGTTTGAACAGGAAGCAAGAGGGAATGCAGCAGTTTGGGCAGGGAACAGAAAACTGAGCAGGAGATTGGGGAGGGAGCACAGACTGCAGAGTAAAAGGAGAGCAGCAGATTGGGCAGAGGAAAGGGATCAGAGCCATGCTAAATGAGCATGTGGGACTAATTTGTGGCATACCTGCCAAAAAGGTTGGCACCCACTACTCTTATTGAGCACTTACACAGGTGCTAAACACCTGCTCTGATGCACGTAAATTAGCATGCATTGGAGCAGACTCAACTGAGTCAATTAGCACACTCCAGCAGCATTGGTGTCTCATATATGCAGCATTCCTGCTCTTCAAAATGGTGGTGGGGGCTCTTTACAGCTTGTTGAATGAGCTTTAGGTAAAGCGCCCTCACTGCCATATTGAAGCGCAGAATGCTGAATACACAAGAAGCTGCAAGCGCTTTAAGAGTTCCTCTAATTTAAAGCCCCCCGCTTAACCCCGGAGGAAATGTAAACATGGATGTTCCAGATTAAGCCTTACAGCTGGTCATCACCATAATATCCTATTTCTCGCTTTTTTTTTAAAGTTGTCTTTTCATTTATGGATTTTCAGTCTGAGTTGAATGTTCCTATTTGGTTTCCAGTTAATTTCAAAATGATGTACAAATTTGAAAAATGTGGGGAAACCCATAACTCTTGAAGAGACAGCTGTTGGCTGAGGGATTTTCCAGGAGAGAAAACAAAACCAGGCTTTTCTTGACTCTGACAGTATTCATTTTTCTCTAAACCCCACCACATATCCTGTCAAGGCAGTTGTGCCTCAGTATTGTTTTATATGATTCTTTCGAGTGGTGCAATGGCTCCGGTTTTGGTAGCGCTTTGTGCATTAAAAACAGACAAGATGCAGTTTATGCATTATATTGATCCACTATCAACTGAGTAATCCCTGTTTGTCACTAAAAGTCTTAGCTCAGTTTAAACTAATGACAAAGGAAGGAAGGGTTTTGAGTCTTGATTCCTGAAGTCACAATTCCAGAAATCATGAAGGAAGGAATTAGTTGATTGCTTTGATTATTATTTCCTTCTGCTTTGTAGTAATGAATTCAACTGTATTGTCCTGAACATAATGGTGGAGAGCTAGTCCCCATGTCTCCTTTACTTTCTGTTTGCAGGTAAGAGGGTTTTCCTCCTCTCCTTTGTTATAGTTAAAAATGAAATTCCCTGCAGTATTGTGATTAGTTTTGTTTTTGTTGAAT
The DNA here is from genome assembly GCF_052110815.1 of Crocodylus siamensis. Classification (NCBI taxonomy): domain Eukaryota; kingdom Metazoa; phylum Chordata; order Crocodylia; family Crocodylidae; genus Crocodylus; species Crocodylus siamensis. Next base: position 361,647,964 of record NC_143395.1, read on the forward strand.
TAATCAATCCTTTTACAAAATTAGCATTGAGGCAAATCATAGGAATGACAATTTATGGGGAAATTGAGAAGCTGAATGCATAAAATTAGGATTGTCAACAATATATTGATAGATCAGACCATCCTTTCTTTGCAAATGAGATTGTAGATAAAGACAAATAAATCAATTTTTCTCTGTCTCTCCCTCCTCTCTAAGGAATTTATTATGGCCTCAGAAACCAGGGGATAACGGTTTAGAAGGCCTGCAAAGATCTTAAGGCTGTGTACAGTACAATAGAGTACAATGAGAAAGTGAAGCTATCATTGTGAAACTGTGGGGGGACAGTGATAAAAGGACTCCTTGGATATTGCTTATGTTGTGACATGGGTTGTTTTATTATATTAATAAATAAAGAATCCAAAGTGTATTGTTGGCAAAAAAAAATGATCTGGCCAAAAGGTATAGAGTTAGCAATGGCAACAGATAGATGTAGCTACAAGATGTGCACCTGGACTGTTGGGATAATCAAACTGAACAAACTGCAAAACCAGCTGAGTGAGGCTCCACACTTAACAAGAGAAAGCAGAGATGGCTGTTAAACAGCCTCTCTAGACCAGGAGAGGGAGATGTCCTCAGAAAAACAGTTGAAAAGGAAGAAAATAGAGGGTTTTTTACCACAAAGGAAGAGAAAGCCCTCACTGACGATGTCTACATGGTAAACCTAAATGCTCTCAAACATACTGCTGCCTCATAAACCTAACTGTATTCACATGGCAGCACAGGTACTTTGCTTGGGAGAGCAGGCTAGCTGGCACTTTCATTCAGCAATGCTAATTAGCCAGCTTGAAGTGCTAGGTGGACACAATTATGTTGCTTTCAGCTGTGGCATGTAATTGACAGGGCTGCTAGTTAATATGGTAAGTTTGCCATGTAACCATTGTTCCTATGCACCATTTAAAAGGGAGAGAATGGGACCTTATCAAATAATGGTAGAATTAAGCAATTGGACCTTGTGGAAGAAGAGCTAAATGCCTCAGTTATGCTGAATTACTACTAGCAGTACAAAGCAGGATTGGACTCCCTTATGACTCTGTGTACTTACACTATGGAACATATCCAGGTTATAGGTTCTGTGAGCATCCCTATAAGACCTAAAAGCTACAACCCCCCCCTCCCCCCCCCCCCCCCCCGCCCTAGCAATTTAGGGACAATTCTGTGGGGCAGAGATTGGTTTCAAGGACTAAATCTCAAGGGTGAGGAAATTATCAAATTAGATCTTAGCAAATCACTTAAGAAAAAAGACCCCAAGGAATAAGATGAGAGAGGGCTTACACAGAGTCTAAAAAAATTGGAATTCCTTGGAACTCCCATTTTTGATCTGAGCAAAAATTTAGTCTAGCCATGTAGGGTAGCAGCAGTTTCATTACTGACTAGAGCAGCTATCGGAGAGCAGCCAATTGGATGCGTCTCCAGGTCACTATATAAAAGCTAAATTATGTTATTGCCTGCAGTAGAAAGAAAGCTGAACTGTTATTTTAGGGGTGAAAAAAATCTATTTGTATCTACATAGGAAGCCTTCTCCTGTATACTAACACATTATAAAACACCTGTGGGACTCTTCAATGGACACAAAGGCATGCTGGCTTCAGCCTTGGGTTTTAACTGCCTATGAATCTAAATTAATCTATATGGCTTAGCATCGACATCCCAATACAGATGTCATGAGCAGCTTCTTTCATAGAATAACCTGATTCTATAGAGCTTCTAGGACAGAACATAATTAGTTGTAAGGCATTAGGCCTGTGCAAAGCAGCAAGTATTCACTTTGGATTCAGATTTTGCCGATTTGAAGGACAGTGATTCTATTCGGAGATTTGAATCATTGTCCCAATTCAATTCGGTTGATCCAAAAGATTTGGCACCGCTTCAGGGATTCAGCCATAAACTAAACAGGCAGCTGAGAGCTGCCTCCAGCTGGTAAGTTTGTTGGGGCTAGGGGAGAGAGGGATTGGGGCTGGGGCTGGGGCTGGGACAAGCTGCCCAGCTGGGGCAGGGGGTAAGGGATTTGGGGAGGGGAGGCAGTGGGTGCATCATTGCTGGGAGTGGGGGCTCTGCCCTGCTGCCACTTGATAAGCCAGGGCAGGGTGGGGGGGGGGGTGAATGTGGACACAGCTTGGTCTTGGCGGAAGGGGGCAAGCGGCAGCAGAGCCCCCGCTCCCAGTGCTGCTGCACCCGCATCCCACACTCCCCCCTCCTGGCTGACAAGCAGCAACAGTACCTGGTGGCAACAGTGCCCAGCGGCAGGGCAGTCTCCGTTGCCACTGCTGATGTGGGTGCGGCAGCACTGGGACCAGGTTTTGAAGTTCTGACATGGGTTTCAACTTTGAGATGCTGAATGCTGGATACAGGTCTGTCAGTGGAAGGGGAGGGGGAAGGAAAGGGCCATAGGAGAGCAGATCAGGGCCCGTGCGGGAGGGTGGGGGTGGGGGTGGGGCTGGGGCTGGAACAGGGGGTTGGGACAAACACTGCCCAGCTGTGGCTGTGCTGGGCTCTGGGAGCGGGGGCTATGGGTGGCAGGAGAAGCCGCAGCTTGTCCGGCTGCTCCCCCGGCTGCCCCCACCGGGGCGAGCAGGCAGTGCTAGGGCTGCATTGGATGACTGCAAGAGAAGCTGCAGCTGAAGCTGCGGCTCATCTGCCTGCTCTACAGGCTGCCCCCGCTGAGGTGAGGCAGGCAGTGCCAGGGCTGTGCCGGATGACCATGGGAGGAGCCATAGATCAAGCTGCAGCTTGTCTAGCTGCTTCCCTAGCTGCCCCCACCGGGATGAGGAAGGTAGTGCCGGGGCTGAGCGGGGCAGCCTCAGGAGAAGCCGCAGCCTGTCCAGCAGCTTCTGCCACTTGTCCAGGAGGTCATAGCGGGGTGGGGGAGAGACATGTGACCCCCCAGATCTGGTATATTTACAATATAAATATATAAATAGATACATATAGACAGGTAATATAGCTACATTTATTTATTTTATATAATTGATTGAGTACTGTACACAATTCTGGGTTATTTTGGGTGAAAATAGGGTATCATACCTTGGTTTAGGAACCAATCCCCCATTTATAACATTGTTTCCTATGGGAAAATTGGTTTTGAGTCACAACATTTCGACTTAAGATGTGGTTTTCAGGAACCGATTATGTCCTGAGTCTGAGGACTGCCTGTAATCACCTCTGATGGAGAGGTGTGATTTGAAGACTGACAAAGATAAGAATAGCCTCTAAAAGGAGTACCAGGAGAATAAAGGAACAATCAACTTAAATGTGATCCCCAAATAGATCGCAGAGCAAACCACTAAATACTGAAACAAATGACTAAATAGGTTTGCAAGAGCAAGGAGGATGGAACAAGTGCAGGCCATTTACAATGTGGCCTGTGCCTGCACCTGTAGTCACAGCAGTGCTGGTGCCACAGCTTCTCCCTGTTGCCTGGCCACTGCTTGAGCAAAGCCACCCTACTGCCAAAATGTCACAGAAGACTCCAGGTGAAATAGCTTTGCAGGCCAGATCCAGCTGGCAAGCAATAGGTTGCCAACTCTTTTTTTTAGAGGATAATAAGGTGATAACAAACAGCAAACTCAGATTTGTCAAAAATAAATAATATTAAATTAATTTAATTTCCTTTGACAGGATCTAGTAGAGAGGGGAAAAGAGCAGACATATACATCTTGACTTCATTATGACAAGGTTCTTTGGGTAAATGTGATATTTTTTATTAGACCAATTATATAGCATTTATTAGACCAACTAAATCGACTCTTACGGCTTTTAACATCATCTACTAAGCAAAGTAAGGAAATATGGTCTAGATGAAATTACTATAGGTGCACAGCTGGTTGAAAAATCAGTGCTCCAATAATAGTTATCAATTGTTTGTTGTCTAACTGGAAGGACATTGCCACATGGGGTCCCACAGAGTTTTGTCCTAGGTCTGGTATTACTCAATATCTTTGTTAATGACTCTGATGAGTACATTTATAAGATTTGTGGATGCCATCAAACTAGAAGTATTTGCAAGCTCTTTGGAAGACAGGATTAGAATTCAAAGTGATCTTGATAAATTGGAAAAGGGGACTGAAATCAATAAGATAAAACTCAATAAAGGCATACATAAAGTACCAGGCTTAGGAAGGAAAAATCAAATGCATAAATAGAAAATGGGGAATAACTGATTAGGCAGCAATACTACAGAAAAAAAATGTGTGTGGTTTATAGTAGATCACAAAATGATTGAAAGACAATAATACGCTGCTACTGCAAAAAGAAAAAAAAATTCTGGAATGGAGTAACAGAAACACTGAATGTAAGACACTGGAGGTAATTACTCCCTTCTTCTTGGCACTAGAGAGAACTCAGCTGGAGTTCTGTGTCCAGCTTTGGATACCATCCTTCACAAAAGATATAGATAAATTAAAGAACCCAGAGCAACAAGAGATTTAGAAAACATGCTCATTGAAAGAACTGGGTTTTCCTAAAATAGAAAAGATAGAAGAAAGGATATGAGAACAGGCTTAAAGTAAGTGAATGATTGTTAAAAGAGAATTGTGGTTGATTGTTCTTTATGAGGCTCAGTTTAATGTGCAGCAAGAGAGATTTAAGGTAGTAACTTACAAACTAGAAGAACAATTAAGCAATACATTAGGTAACCTAACTCTATTCTGGAATTTCTATTTCTGGGCTCTTTAAGAAATGCTTAGGTTAACATCTGTTGGGGATGGTGTAGTTATACTAGATCGGGTCCCAGAGCAGATAGTAGAACTAAATGACATCTTGAGGTCCCAACCAACCCTACATTTCTATTATCCCTTTGATTAATAGATGGTCTTTGAAATAAAGAACACTTCTGAACACTAGGATGGATGAGTCTAGCCCAGCTTTTGATGGAAAGGAAGACAAATAACTCATTTGCAGTTAATGAATTACAGCTGCGAAGGGGAAAGTTTAGAGAAGCAAACTTTTCAAAAATAGACTGTGACTATCATGCCAAGGCCAGAGAACAGGGCCAGAAGAGTTAAATCCATACAGCGGTCTTTCCTGCTCACATGCAGGAGGGCTGGACCTGATGATCTGTAAGGTCCCTAACACCCATGAAACTATGAATGTGTTTCAGTATGTTTAAGGGAAATCAACTGGAATGATCTTGCAGCAATCTAATCCCCAGTTTGGAGTAAAAACAGACATTAGTTATCAGTGAATTGGGAACCTGGTAATGAATTAAGAGGTCTTCTTGGCTGGAAACACCTTTAGACGAGCCAAATAATTTGTAAATGCTTGTGCTGGTAAATTAGTTTTTAGCCTTTTTCCTTGTAGTGAGACATTGCAGCTATAAAGTAAATGGTATGAAGGGTTTTATTACAGAGATTTAAAAAAAATTTAAACAAATCTCAGTTGGCCTCCACATCCTCCTCACATTACCGGTTGTGTTCTTGCCCAATACTGCCCAGCTGCTTGTAGCCAAGACCAAAGACTGTGAATGTTTTAAACGACATGAAAAAAGTCTTAAGCTAAAATGCCACATTTTAGTATTAAGGCTCTGATTCTGCAAACACTTACATGCTAGTCTAAGTTTTCTGTGAAAAGGGTGAACATGGGAGGCTTGTCACTTGATGTCAATATTATTTTTTCCCTTTAACACTTGAACTTCTTGGGTTCCTAATATAACCTCAGCACCTAGGCTGTTGTTGCAAAGATTGGGAGTTTTACCCTAAAATAAGTCTGAACTTAGGCAGAAGGTAGGGCTGGGTGGTACCCTAGGGTATTTACACATGTGCTTCAGGAGTGGGGGTGGGGTGGGGGAGGCGCTTTAATTAAAGCAGCTCTGAGAGCCATTCTAATTAAAGCACTTGGAGCATCACGTGTATCAGCATCCATTTTTCAATGCTGGGGTGCTGATATACATGACAGCGGAGTCTGCTGGAGTTCAGTAATTACTATGCTCCAGCAGACTTGATTAATTAAGGATGCTCAGACATGCTATAATTACAGCATGTCAGAACAGCTTTGCTGATGGTGTATAGGCACCCTTAGAGGTCAACTGGTTCAGAGAGACATAAGCTTCTGTAGGCAACAACTCTGATGCTAACATCTCCCCTCAGCCTTCTCTTGAGAAGGTTGAATAGGTTCACGCCCCATAGCCTCTCCTTGTAGGCTGCTCTGCTGCCCCTTATCATGCAAGTGGCCCTCCTCTGGACCCTCTCCATGTTGTCCACATCCCTGAAGTGTGGCGCCCAGAGCTGAACGTAGTACTCCAGCTGTGGCCTGAACAGTGCTGCATAGAGGGGGAGGATCACCTCCTTGGATCTGCTTGAGATGCATCTCTGGATGCATGACAAGGTGTGGTTGGCCTTCCTGACTGCCTCCCCACACTGCCGGCCCAGGTTTATCATGGCATCAATGATGACTCCAAGATCCTTGTCTGCCTCTGCACTGATGAGAAGAGAGTTCCCCAGCCTGTAGGTATGGTGCTGGTTCTTCCTCCCCAGGAGCATCACCTTGCACTTGTCAGTGTTGAATCCCATCCTGTTCTCGTCCGCCCACTTCTGTAACCTGTCTAGGTCTGATTGTAGCCTATTCTTTCCTTCTAGCATGCCCACATCCCCCCACATCTTAGTGTCATCAGCAAATTTGAACAGGGTGCTTTTTACCCCCTCGTCCAAGTCACTGATGAAGATGTTGAACAGTATGGGCCGGAGGACCGAGCCCTGGGGGACTCCACTGCCCACATCCCTCCAGGTCCAAAATGACCCATCCACCACCACTCTCTGGGTGCGACCCTCCAGCCAGTTGGCAACCCGTTTGACTGTGTAGTCCACAGTCCCCCAGTTTCTTAATGAGAACGGGGTGAGAGACAGTGTCAAAGGCCTTCCGAAAGTCCAGGAAGACTATATCCACTGCTACCCCTGCATCTAAGGATTTGGTGATCTGGCTGTAGAAGGCCACCAGGTTGGCCTTCTTACACAAGAAGAACTTGTGTAAGTTCTGCTTCAGCTCTGTTCTCTTAGGCCCAGATCTTCAAATGGACACCTGTCTGACTCCTTAAATAGCTAAGCTACAATTCAGGCACTACTGATGTCTTTGGAACTACTATTCAGCTTCTGCCTAATCCTGTAAGTATCTAACTCCCACAGCACTTGAATTTATGTTGGTAGGTAGGCACGTAGTCACCTATGAACACAGAGCTAAGGTGACATTACAACTACTGAGTACCAGGGGCTGCAAAGCAGGATGGTCAAACTCAATACTCCCTCACCTATCTCATCTGGAAATCCCAATTTCACAGGTATATTCAGAGCATACCTAAGCTGGATGCAGGCTATACAAAAGACAACTGGCCAAGATTTGTGTATCCCCCACTTCAAAATATCTTAGTGGTCTGCGCATTCAGCTGGGATGAGAGAGATAAACATACAAATCGCAGATGAGCCTTCCAGACACAAGGTATTTTATATTCTGTGATGAACCAGTTTCTGTGACTGAAGCTATTCCAGTTAGTGTAATAAATTAAATGTTTATTGGAGCAAGGACTTGAACCCAAATTCTGATGAGGGCCATTAGTAGTGGCACTCTGCTCTGTTTTTCACTTGCATATTGCAGATTTTTTGCATGTATTAAAGCATGAAACTGATTTGCCTAGGAAAAAACAAGTCTTCTAAAAGTTGGTTGTGAGACTTGATAAATGTAAAACAAGAAAAAAAAATCCCTGAATATTTCTACGTTCAAGTTCAAACATTCATTCAGTTGTATTCATCTACCATAGTGTTGTTTGTGCTGCTTCTTGTTTTCTCTGAATTGCATTAAACCAGCTTAGCAAGGGATGGCATTGTTCTACTCTATCTGCATTAATTACCCATATATAATCTAAATGGGGTAAAAATACAATAAGAAATTAGAATAGACATTTTCTACAAAATGTGCAAATTGATAAATATGTACATGTTATTCTTAGAAAATCTCTCATGAGGTACATTTCTAAATGACACCCATCAAATCTGTCATTGTCTTCTTATGCCATTTTTATAAAGAAAATCAAAAATATTTAAGTACTGTCAATTAAAAGCAGACAGATTAAAATGAGGAATGTGATTCTCCCATGTGCACCTCTGCAAAGTCAATGCAACACATAATTGCATTGACCAAACAAAAGAGTTCATACTTCACACTGGCCCGGGGTTTTTTCACTTTGGCTTCATTCACTTTACATAGGTGTTAATGGTGCAAGGCAATGGGGACTCCACACACCATCCCTTGCCTCCATCCTTTCATACAAAACCCTGAGAGCCCAGATAGACTTTATGACCATTATTGTTTAGAGACACATTAAATTAAAAGCAATTTAAGTCCTTAAAGAAAAATATATGAATGTGGGTTCACTACCAACTCGAGACAGTCTGAATCAACAATGGGAATGGGCCAGTTACCAAAGAGTCTGCTGGAGAAAGTCATTGCTGCCAGTTCAGGATTTCCCTATCCCTCTTGGCCATTAGAGGGAAGAAAAAATAACAGTACAAGAGCCACTAAAATAAGAACCAACACCAAGAATGTAGCATGGGTTTAATACCAGCCCCTCTTCTTGAGGTAATTATAGTTGACACTGTCCAATTGCTGCAAAGGAACTATCTTGTATTGAGGTCTGTCCTTTCATGTCTTGGAATGAAGATCAAAACTAGCATATGCCAACCAGATGCTCACAGACAGCAAGATGGAAATGAGGTGATCTCAAGCAAAGGGCTGTTTCATCCATGATAATTCACAGCAGTATTAGACTACAGTAAAGCACTTTCTATTTGCTTCCTTCCTACTAGATAACCTTTACTTGAAAGTTCACCACACTGCTAATTTTAGAGTGAAAAAGACCATGCTGAATTAAATACTGCCATTTCTCGTATTAATGTGACTCCGATGTACCTGGAAACGTTGCACATGTTAACTTCTGAGTTTTCTGATATTTTTTTCTCTGAATTTCTTGACGTGACCCAGATTTTAATAGTCCAGGTAACCCATGAATTGGCACATTCAATTGACTTAGTACGTGGAAAAAAGATGATGTGTCAGCCCATGATTTCTCAGTCCTTCCAATTCTTAATCAACCGTTTTCTGTTGCTAAGAAGTATATTCTGACTGTTTTCATTATTAATACACTTCCAGGTTATGTATTACTTTGGAAAGTACATGCATTCCTTCTCTGAATCTCTGAACAATGTATCTGAAGTGCCCTTTCTGTTCATCTGAATGGATATCTCTTTACTCCAAAGCCACTGCTCCTCTAAGCCTGATTATTGTATGGTAGTCTTCTATTTAAATAAATAGTTACATATTTGTTATAATTCTGGCTATGGTACTTTTGCTGGAAGCCCTATAGTTGACCCATTGGTGTTTCTCTTTTCATTCTTCTGTCTGTCCAGATTTATCAGGATGACTTTAGAATACCACCTCTGATCTATGGCATAATTTCAGAGAATGTACTAGGTATCAGTGGAAGACAAGTTATTGATTTCAGTTAAAATTGAGAAAAATGAAAGGGAAACACTCAGAGCCCCTGGTATCTGGTTAATCCTCCCATTAACTCTAAACTAGGCGGTTCCCCATGGATCCATGACCAGCCTATGGACTGGATGAATGGTGTGGGGACCAGTTCCTTGGGCCAAATTGGCCCACGGATCCACCCCCCTACCCCTCTGCCTAGCATGCCAGATCCCATGGTGCTTACTCCAGCCAGTCCAGGATGGGTGCGGTATGCAGCCTGGATCACAGACTGGCCAGAGCAGGGGCTGGATCTGGCATGTGGGGGACTCATGGAGCCTCCCCAATCCTGGTATAGCAAATCCAGTGTCTACTCTGGCTAGTCCAGGACTGTACCGTATACAACCCCCACTCTGGAAGCCATGCTGCATGTAGCTTGTGTCCCAGAGTGACCAGAATGGCTGCCATGGGTACTGGATCCATCATGTGCAAGGAGAGTCCTGGACTGGTCCCATGGAGGTGCTGTGTGCAGCATAGTCCTGGAACAGATGATGTGTGTGTAGTATAAGTCCCTTGCCCAGTCTGGGGTCAGTTTGGCAACTCAAGACATTGGGGGCTAATTGAGGGGACTCCATGGGCTTTGACACCCCTACTTTAACTAAGTCTGTAATTGTCTGCAGATGGAAGAACAATGGCTGCTAACACTTTCCAGCATAGCACGGCCTATTATATCAGCTGTTGGACCTTTCAAACAACTTATCTCCATGAGACAGGAAAGTGGCAGTTCAATAAATCTTAATTAGTACACGCTTTAGTGCTTACATTTCATACATATGCCTGAAATTGGGAGGGGGGCGTACAGGGAACTTCCAGGGAGCAGACAAGAACAAACACATTGTCTTTGGGATCAAGGAATAGGGGTACAAGACAAATCTACACCATATACCCCAGCTGAGCCATTCTTGAGCACACCCTGCTGCTGCTTACATACTGCAAACCAGAAATATGCCAGGGAAGATGCTTTGGGGCATCCCTTTGCAGCTGCTCTTGAGACCTCAGTCCACCACATGCATAACACTGGGCTCTAGGGTGACCCCAGTGTCTTCACCAGAGAAGGCCTGGGTTTGGAACAGGTAGGTGGGATGTGCTCATGGCTGTACAAGCCAGGGTATCCGCTACCATGGTGCAGGTGAGCCACAGAGTTCCTGGCAAGTGAGCTGGAATAGAAAGGCAAGAGTCTCTGAGCCCTGGGCTGCATGACTCTGGGACAGCAATTATCCTGGATTTGCAGCATCATGCAGGGATCTGGGTTTTCCCTTGCAGGCAGGCAATGATCCAACCTGCAAGGGGTTTTTGGGATGCAGGATCAAAACATGTTGGGGAGTGCCGCATGCATGTGCAAATCTACACACATGCATATGGCTGGGAAAGAGCCTGGCAACTTAGAGAGCAGTTTCCTGCAGGTAAGTCTGTGCAGGGTAGGGGGGCAGATCAAGGCCCCCATGGTGAGGGAGGGAGTGAGGCAGGGGCTGGAAGCACCGCCCAGCCAGGGGAGTGCATGGGACCCAGGGGCCGAGGGTGGGAGCGGGACAGTCTTCGGTGGCTCATCCAGGGAGCATGGGGCATGTTGCGGGGTGGCTCTCCACTGCTGCATGCACCCCCCCAGAGGGGCACATGCCTCCAGAATTGTGTGTGGGGCAGGGGCAGATGTGGGATGCCTGTTGCATGGTTGGGGCTCCCTGCCCTACTGCCCATCCACCTGGAGCCCCACAGCGCCATAGTGATGTGCCCCCTGCCTGCCTTGCAGCAGCTGCGGTGGCAGAAGCTTGGAGTTGTGCTGCCCACTGCTGCTGGGTGCACGGGGGCACGTGGCTGGCTTGGGAATCCCAGGAGAAGGGCAGCAGGGTGGGGGAGCCCCGACCCTGCAGCCTGCATCTGCTCCCATCCCACTTGGCTCTCGTCTGGCATGACCATGTCTCTGGTGGCGGTGGGCAGGGAGGGTGGGTGAGGGGAAGGCAGGCATGTGTCCCACCTTCCAGTTGGGAAAAGGTGGTCACCTTAGCCTACAGAAGCCATGAACTGTGGGACCCTCTGGTATCTGCAGTGTCACCAACTTACATCTGTCCTGCTGTAAGTATTATTTGTAGTTAAAAGCACATTAAAAGAAGATACCTGCAGAAAAATGCATGTACTTTCTGCTTTCAACAATCAAAGAACTTTATCATTTGAACATTAACCACTTTGTTCTATCAGTAATAACTAGCATATCAACTCAAGATCCCTGACACTCATAAACCATTCCTATTGATCCTTTTCAGCAAGCAATTGACTGCTGCTTGAGATGGTTTTGCTTTAGGTCCTGCTTTTTTTTTTCTAGGCCTGTAAGCTCAGTTAGCACTGCAGACACTACATACTCTTCCAGAGGAAATGTATCTATTTTCCTGAAGTGTGACACCTGCAGGTAATCCAAGCAGAGCAGAGGTGGGCTGGGGGAGCAAGAACCCAAAATACCTCTAAAAGAAGCATGCTGAGACCAAGATGGGGCTTCTAGGGTAGAAGAGTTCAAACAAGAACCGTCTTCTACTACTATTGCAATGCTTAGATGTGTTAGAACATGGCATACATGACTTTTCTGTCACTTGCCTGTATTTCTTTTACACTGCTTGCTTGGTTGCAGTACCTGGCATTATACCAGAGCTTCTGAACTGTCAGTTTTACATGCATACCAGCAAGGCTGACGTAGCCGAGAGGCTGTTCCCCAGAATGCTTTCCTTCTGTTAGTCACAGAAGAGGGCATTTTTTTAAACAAAGCAGAGTTATGCACTTAAATACCTGGGCATAGATGTCCCTGAACTTTCTTATTGTGGTGTGTAAGTAACTTTTCAGGTTGGCGGGCATAGAGAGAAAAACCAGGGTTAGGAGCTTTGGTGGCCTGAGTTGGAGAGAGATGCTTTGAGGGAACAATACTGTCTACTAGCTATGAACAAGAGATTTCCAATTTTTAAAATACTATTAATTTATGAGTAAAATGGACCACATCTTAACTAGGTCACATCTTCATACTGTATTTTAAACTAGGTCATGCATACTGACTAGTTAAGAGGGGGAGTATATGTTTCTAAATCTGATAAATTTTCATTTCCTGGAAAAGCCCCAACAATGATAAAGTGCTACCCAAAAACTCTGCAAAGCCACCTAGTCACAGAAGAGGAAGCTGACAAAACATCACTTTATCTTCCTCTGTCTCATGAAAATGGAAATGTATTTCCCTTTCAAAATAATTGATGGCACAAACATCTGTGTTGCTTGTGGTTTAAACTATCAAGTCATTTAACACTATGTGAACAGGGAATTGAATGCAGCCTTTTCTGTGTCTCTTCCTACAAATTACAGTGCTTGTAGGGGAAAAAAAATCTTGCTTGGATTTTTCAAGGGTTAGAGAAGAATTCAGACCTTCATCTTCTAAAGTCAATAACTATAATAAATTTAAGAAATATTAATAACCTCACAGCACCCTCTAAGGTAGATCAGATGCCAGCTGCAAACTATTATTCAAGAGAAACTAGGATACTCAAATGATTCTTTAGACTTGCTAATGGAAAAGGTTGCCTCAGATGTATACCACATCCACAGAGTCAATTGACCAAAACCGAATGCTCTGACACTTTGACATCTCTGCTGATACCTGTTGAGTATTGATTTTGTGCAATAAATGGCTGATGCTTGAGGATTGCTTTTAAATTTCCTGAAGTGTTTTCTGCCTAGCTATTATAACAGACAATAACCAGGGCATTAATTATTTAGAATCATGAATAATGTGCCCTGCCAAAAGTTCTGAATAGAAAATAATAACAAATAATTAGACTGGGGTATTGAAAGCTGAATTAGAGGATTCAGCCATGTGACTTCCATTAAATTCAATGGTGAAATCTCCCAACTGGGCTTTGAAAAGCCCAATCTCAGCTGTTCTCCATTGATTTCAAAGCGTTTTACACAGTAAGGTAGGTGTCCAAATGGCTGCCATGAGGAGCAGCTGCAGAACAGAGGAGGAACAGCTACACTGGAGAGGGAGAGGATGTGGCCCAGCTGGGACTGCTGCCTCCCTAGAACCAAACGGGGCAGAGCAAACTCCCCTCCCGGATCAGAGGATAATTTTGCTCTGAGTTATACGATGATGACACGTGTGCTTTTTCTTCATAATGTCACAGGAACTGGGGGAAAATCCACAAGGAGGCACAAACTGGTCAGAGCAGCTAGAAATGTGTCTAGGGCTGGAAGCACTGGACAGTCCAAAAGACTTTCTGGGCTTCTGACTGAGATTTCTCTGCTCTGTGCTAACTGGCTGGCCGGCCTAACCATCTCCCTCACCATTCATTGCTTCATTCCACATCTCCCTGCCCTGTCATCCCCTGTCCTGGACCCCTTGCTCCTTTCCCATCAGCATCCCCACTTATCCCCTTCCTTATTGTTTCCACTTAGTTTGTCCTCTCAAAAACAAATCCCCTCCCCTGAGAACCTAACAAAAATTGCTGCTATCACACTGGTCACTCTGCCTATGTGTCTAACCCTACCTATACCCTGTGTCTGTTGTATCTGTTTAGAGTCTGCCTGTGACCCCTTGTTTGTATAGCACCTAGCCCAGAAGGGCCCCATTCCTTGTTGGTCCTTAGGCACTACTGTCATACATATGATTGAGGATTATAAGTCATTTATACATGAGAGAAGTGAGGTATATAGAAATGAAATGTCTTGCCCAAGGTCACACAAATGATCAGTGGAAGAGACAGGAGTAGGCCTAACTCCTAGCCCGGGCCTTTATTTATGGGAAAACATTCTTTTAAAATAAAATGTATAGTATAAACTTCCTATGCCTTGTCTCAATAGCCCAATATCCCCAATATCTAAAGCCTAAATCCTTTTCAACCCCAAGCTTATATTCACCAGCCCCATCCAAAATATAGGAAGTCCATCAAATCTGGCATGTTGGATAGGACCCAAAATGAAGGCCTTCCACAGCTAATGTCTTGGAAGCACCTTGCTCCAATGTCAGCCAGAAGTGACTGCTATCTGGAATATCACATTTGGCCCCAGTTCCTATCATAGGTTCAGGGAAAGTTTCTGATTTAGGACCCAAACTAATTATAACATAATAGGCTAAGTTCAACAACACTAAATGATACTGGACATTACAAATGGGCAATATATGGCATAGGGTAATGCATGCCACTTAATGTATGGGCAGTGGTAACACCTGAAATGTCCTTCTTCTTTTAAAAACATTTCTATAATCCAATTATCAAAGAAACCAGAAGCTGATTATTCTCCAAAATTTAAAATTATGCTAATATCTAATGGAATCAGCACACACACTAAAATTCATCAGCTGCCATTGCCTAAAATGGAACAACATCAATATAATAATCTCTTAATAACTAAAAAAACTCCCCTCAAAGTAGAGTAGACTTAAATAGTGCATTGCGCCTTAAAGTCTGTAGTCATTCTTTCCCAAAATGCCATGATCAGCTCTTAGCTGGCAACCAACATTCACAAAAGATAAAGTGAAAGTAGGGATGAGGCTAAATATTACTTTTTGGAAAATCAAATGCTCCCTTCTGAGGTGAATTTTCGTTTCTTGTACCCACAACAATGTAGATATAACCTTCAATCTAAATACTGTCTGGCATGGGCAAGGTCTTAAGCTGGCTCAGAAGAGTTCACATGTTGGCACACCTGGGCCAAAGGTCAGCGAGGAACTAGTTAGGGAGCTTCTGGAGGGGCTGAACGTATTCAAGTCAGCCGGCCCGGACGATCTCCACCCTAGAGTTCTAAAGGAACGGGCCGAGGTCCTTTGCAGGACCCCTGGCATGGCTTTATGAGCACTCGCGGTGCTCTGGTGTGGTCCCAGAGGACTGGAAGAGGGCCAATGTGGTTCCCATCTTCAAAAAGAGGAGGAAAGAAGACACAGGAAACTATAGGCCAGTTAGTCTTACCTCGATCCTAGGCAAGCTGTTTGAGAAAATTGTGCTGGCACTCATCCATGAACAGACAGCAGGGGACTACATGCTTAGGGGCAACCAACACGGGTTCATCAGTGGCAGGTCCTGTCAGACCAACCTGGTGGCCTTCTACAATCAGATCACCAGATCATTAGATGCAGGGGTAGTAGTGGACGTAGTCTTCCTGGACTTCCGGAAGGCATTTGACACTGTCTCTCACCCCGTTCTCATTAAGAAACTGGGGGGCTGTGGTGTAGACATCCACACAGTCAAATGGGTCACCAACTGGCTGGAGGGCCGCACCCAGAGGGTGGTAGTGGATGGGTCCTTCTCAACCTGGAAGGACGTGGGCAGTGGGGTTCCGCAGGGCTCGGTCCTCGGGCCCGCACTGTTCAACATCTTCATCAGCGATTTGGATGAGGGGGTAAAAAGCACCCTGTTCAAATTTGCTGATGACACTAAGATGTGGGGGGATGTGGGCACACTGGAAGGATGCAACAGGCTACAATCAGACCTAGACAGGTTACAAGGGTGGGCGGATGAGAATAGGATGGGCTTCAATACAGACAAGTGCAAGGTGATGCACCTCGGGAGGAACAACCGGCACCATACCTACAGGTTGGGGAACTCCCCTCTTGTCAGCACGGAGGCGGTAAAGGATCTTGGGGTCATCATTGACTCCAAGATGAACATGGACTGGCAGTGTGGGGAGGCAGTTAGGAAGGCCAGCCGCACCCTGTCATGCATCCACAGTTGCATCTCGAGCAGGTCCAAGGAGGTGATACTCCCCCTCTATGCGGCACTGGTCAGGGCGTAGTTGGAGTACTGCGTCCAGTTCTGGGTGCTGCACTTCAAGAGGGATGTGGACAACATGGAGAGGGTCCAGAGGAGGGCCACTCGCATGATCAGGGGACAGCAGGGCAGGCCCTATGAGGAGAGGCTACGGGACCTGAACCTGTTCAGCCTCCACAAGAGAAGGCTGAGGGGGGATCTTGTGGCCTGTTATAAACTAGTCAGAGGGGACCAGCAGGCATTGGGGGAGTCACTGTTCCCCCGAGCACCGCCAGGAGTGACCAGAAATAACGGTCACAAGCTGGCGGAGGGTAGATTGAGGCTGGATATCAGGAGGCGCTACTTCACGGTCAGGGCGGCTAGGGTCTGGAACCAACTTCCAAGAGAAGTGGTGCTGGCTCCTACCCTGGGGGTGTTTAAGAGGAGGTTGGATGAACATCTTGCTGGGGTCGTTTGATCCCAGTATTATTTCCTGCCATGGCAGGGGGTCGGACTAGATGATCTACTCAGGTCCCTTCCGACCCTAGAAACTATGAAACTATGTAGATACTAGACCCTCAGAAGACTCCACACTTAATGCTTAGATACTCCAGTGACAGCTTCTATATAAAGCCCTGTAACTACCAGATTAGATAACATGCACGTGTGACAACAGGGTTCTTGACTTTTCAAATGTAAGACATGTGAAAGTCACTCAAGTGCAGAGAATCAACCCAATCTGTATGCAACACTTAATCCTACTGCAGGCCTCAGAAAGCCCTAAGCGGGATACAAAGCATTATGTTGGTTCTTTGCATGGAGGTGAGTTTTACTTAATATTATATATCAGTAGGAAAATGGATTGTATGATCTCTGCCAAATCACTGCAGTAACTTCATGGGGCATCACAGATGCCTTCTTGGTCAATGTGCCTGGAATTTGACGGCTAACAAGGGAGCACATGGAGTGATAATTATACCTGTAGGGCCAGAGCAAATGTCACCATCTAGCCTTTACATTTGTCCACTTGCCTGTGCAGCCTCTTCTGCCCACTCTGATACTGTTATTGGCCTCAGATTGTGCCATTATCGTAGCTAAATTGTACCAGATTATAAGAACTGTTTGGAAAAGAATAATACTTTCCCATGAAAATTTCCATGCCTTCCCCCTTCCCCCACCTTAATTCAAGCTGAATTACAATGAAATGTCAAAACTGCAAAGTTGCATTTAGTTTCTTGGCTAGTTACCTGGAAGCCTCATGTCTCTCATCAGTTTAACCTGAGGCCAACTGACTTCTATGGATCTAATTTGTCAGAGAAGCAGCCAGCCTTATCTTCCCTCCACAACTCAAGGGTTGAAAAGAATGAGATCCTGAATGCTCTCCCTCCCTCCTTTCCTTTCCCTTCCCTTCCCTTTCCCTCCACTCCTGCCCCACCTTTAGAGTCACAGAGGGACAGAGTCAGGATGCTCACCCTCCTTCCTATGTCATCAAAACTTACCCGCCTCCACCAAAGCAGCACAGAGCCTGGTCAGGTATGCTGTGCCTCTTAGTTGGTCATCCAGCGCCGGGAGATGGAGGCAGAGATCTGGGGTGCTCAGCATCTCCAGCTCAGCACTATGAGGGAGACAAGGAGGCTTAGAATCAAGCAGGCTAAGCCAAGGCACTCACTTGCAGCAACCTCAGCTTTGGCTTTTGCATGCATGAAGTGAATCTTACAAGAGCCCTCTAACTGCAAGTCAGCAGCCAGAGAGCTGTCATCTGAGATTTCCTGATGGAAAATGGGATTTTTTGAGCATACCACATTAAAATTTTCTCATGACAGTTTTGATTTAGAATTCAGAGGTTTTTTTCCCCATCAGGAAATCACCCCTGCACATTGCTGATACAAGGCTCGGTAGTCAGCCAGGGGAAGCTTTCTTCCCCTTCTCCCAGTGGCATATAACTCAGAGGGTTGCGATTCTCAGGAGGCACCTCCCATTGTGGGCTTTGAGGAGCAATCCCAGGGCTTTGAAGTTACATCAGAACCCTTCAGGGTGTGGAGAAGACAGGAATGGTGTGTTTTTGACTCGTTTTCCCAGTATGGGGGCAGGCTGTTGAGTTCTGTGCAAGCTAGAATTTTTCCATCTTTCCAGGTCAGCTTCATTTCAGCTTTTCACATGTTCAGTTTGAGTCTGCTGCCTTTTCATCCAGGTCCTAATTGCTCTCCTTGGTGCTAAGACATCATTGTAATGTTATTGATCATGTCTGCTCCCAGGCAGATACCAGTCTGGATGGCATCAATACATTATTGGCAAAGAGCCACAGAGCACATCACAACACCTTCAAGGAGCCTCTTTGAAAGAGAAGAGAAACACTGTACTGATTCCCAGGAGTCAAAGCACTTAGGTCCAGGAAAGACCTGTCCATCACAATAATCTGGGTCCTGTTTTATCTTGCTTGATTTAATCCTTTCTATTTTATAGTTAACAGGTTAAGGAATAACATAGTATTCTATAGAGCACTCTGAAAGCATGTCTCAAAAGCACAATGCTAGCCTGAGGCCTTTTCTTCATAACTGTTTGCCATTAAGGATATGTTCAAATACAAGTCCTAGCAAACAGAATCAGTGCATATGTGGTATTCAGGCAGCCCACTGATGAAAAAGATAATGATCTGTTTTCAAATTTACCCATTCATTCTAATGGAGTTTTGAATCAGACTGAAGCGACCTCGAATCATGGTTGGCAAACACAGCGTACCTGAATCCAAGTGAGACTTATTCCATTGTTTACAGAGCAGCAAATGATGTGCTTGCTAGGAGCTGTAAAGACTTCTCTATGCTGGCATGCTGATCTCTGTGCTGCATGTACCATGCACAGCTTGGCTTCGTTTGTTGCTGCCAAATTATTCTATTTAAATAAAAAGGCTGCATCAATTTGAAAGGATAAAGATTGCACACACAGACTTCAAAGCTCTATGGATTCTTGTGAAGGAAATTTGAAAAGAAGATTCAAAAACTAGGGACAGTTAAGAAGAAAAGGGGCTTGCTGGTAGCTTAGGGAAACTTAGGGATCCATCAGAATCTGCAAAAATTCTAAGAACTGGTAGCATGGAGAAGAATTACTCAGGTTACATCTCAGGCAATGGCTTGTGGTTTGCCTCAGGTGGTGTCAGACCGCAGGCATGAGTGCTGAACATCTGCTCGAGTGAGAGGATGCGTTGCAGAAAAGGGTTCTCTTTTATCCAGAATAAGGCATCTTTACTTGCAGTGGGGGCCTCCGGGCAATCCCAGTGGGGAGAGACTGCCTGGGGCACTAGGGGTGCAGTGACTCCCTAGTCTCACTGGCCAGCTCAGAGCCTTGTTGTGGAAAAGACAGCAGGAGAGACAGAGCGCTGAGAGATCTGACAAGCCAGAAGAGGCTATATCTGTAAAATGCATGTGTGCATGCGTCCACACATGCACCCCCTCCCCTTTTATTTCACAGACATGTAACTTTTGTTCCTTAGGGCTCCAGTGCTCTGCAGTCACTGTGATTGAGATCCTCAGACATGCTTAGGTGTCTGACTCCCACTGACTTTAATGGGAGTTAGGTTCCTAAATATCTTTAACAATCTGGGCTACAGTGACTGCAGTAGAAATTACTACAGTTTTGTACTGGGACTGCCTGGGACTGGCAAAGTGTCTTCTTCCAGGGTTTCCTCTCTGCCTCATATCTGATTTTCTCTGGGCCTAGGGTCTTGCCCTTTTCAAAATGTTCCAGCTTGCTGTCCAGACTTTCACTGGTGTAACTCAGAGCAAGATAGCTGCAGTGTGTGTGCGTGTACGTATGCATGTATGCATGTCTGTGGGAGCTAAAGCACTTGTATCATGGTCAGAGAGGAGGGAAATGTCAGAAGTTCAAACTTTTTACTTTTGTGAAGGATACAGGAAACACAGACCTGCAGGTTAAATAACATTAGTTTATGTAATAACAAATGATATGCCCAAAATGCAGCATAAAATGTTATAGGATGATTAGTGTGTTGTAGCCATGACGGTTCATGAAATGTATGAGTGGCAAGTGATTTGGCGGATACGTTTTACTGGAATAATTGTACAGTTGGAAGAGATGATGGCCAACCACTTTCTGCCTGAAAACTTGTCCAACATCTATCTCAACTTTATCGTTGATCAAAATAAAAGGCACCAAAAAACCCAAAAAGCCAACCCTCCCACCAAAATGCTTTGCCTTTTGTATAAGATATCAGCATTTCCCTCAGTTCATCTAGGTTTTTTTAGGACCTATCTTCAATCTCTCTATTGACTATTCACTCAATATTAAGGCTCCATTTCTAATAGCATCTAACAGACTAGCAAACAAATAATTACCTAAAAAAATAATCAATTGTTACAGTGTTTGACAGACTGAAAGGTTGTTTATGACTCTGTAACAGCTATACCACTCATATTTGTAACATGGTTATAATGTCTTTTAGTTAGGCATTAACCTTTTAGAAACAGTCTATAACTGGAACCTTAATAAAATGTATGAGGAAACATTCAATTGACCTTCAGGTAGATGCAAAGGCCCATTTCCTAAAACGCCACATCTACTTCCCTACCAAGTCAAGCTCAGTCTCTGAGAAATAAGTCTAATCAGTTGCTCCATTTCATGTGTGTCCAAGCCTGACAATTAGGCAATGTAGACAATGCAGAGGAGTGCTAAGCACATGCCCCAGTGCTCCTCTAAGCCATTTCTTCTGCCTAATGGCCAGGCACGGTTGCATGTGGAGAAGAAGCAAACAAGCAGGACTTGCTTTTTGGCAGTATAGATATGGTCAAAATTATTTAATTGCCTTCTAGGGAGAACATCCCCTCAGAGGGCCTAGACCATTTGTGGGGATGGCCCCCCCAGCAGTAATTGAATTTGAGGTAGTATTCAGTAGATGGTTTGGAGTATGGAGGTTATTTGCTTCTGATGTTTTATTGCCTAGCAGACAGACTGCCACACTTCGAATAAGTTGGAGCTTTTTCAAGGCTCCTCTTTTATTATCAACTGCAGAGTGTTGCAATAGTTCAACCCAGAAGTGACAAAGTGTGAATCAATATGAGCAAGTCTGTATCTGTTAAGAAAGGGCACATATATGCACCCCCCACAAGAGAAAATGTTCCCAGAAGAGATTGTTTGACAATCCAGTTCTACCCTACAGCAGCTTCAAGAAGAAAGAGGCACTCCGCTTGCCATCCAAAAATGAACATGCTTGCCTCATTTCCATCGACTGTGGTTCAAACCACAACGGCCCAGATCTTCAAAGGTGGCTTAAGTCACCATTTGGGTATCATTGACATTCTCAGTATCATAGCTTAGCTGCAGCCTAGTCCCCAGGTACCTACATTTCTAACAGCAGACATTTATAAATTGCAAGGCCATATAAAATGTGATGCCACCACAAAGCTAAGATGTTACTCAAATATCTTAGCTCAAGTGAAGTCTTGGAGGCCCCAGTGTCTTACCAGTGACTATAAAGCTAGTACCTAAAAAACCTAATCTATAGATGTGTGCATCTGTAGTATATTATATATAAAATGTCAAGTTTAAGCAATGCCCAAAAGATGGCACTGTTTATTTGTAGTAGTAACATCCTTAATTGCATGCACTGTACTCTGCTGGCATGCTGTCTGGCAGAATGAAGACAGGACCAACATACTGTACTTAGAGATAAGTCACAAATCAAAATGTTGCTGCAGTATGGCCTCTCATAACCTTTAATGAACAATATTTTTGTGCAAATTAACTTACTGACACTGTTTAATGTTATGACCACAATGCAGTTGCCCTTGTATTATCAATGCTATTTTTCCCTTAGAGAATTTTGTCTCGTATTTTTCACCTGACATCTAACTCTTGAATAATATGTATAAATTATCAAGAGACCGAAGGAATTATAAAGTAGACATAGATCAGAACCAGAATCCTGGCTTGAAATTCCCCTAAACTTGGGGTAAGATTCCTTTGCTGACCACTAAATAACTATACTAAGATGTTGAGAAAATCATCCAGACTATCATAACATACAAAGTTCAGCTAGCCAGTTTATCTTTTCTGTGTTTCAATCTCCACTATGCATAATTCTGTCTTCCTGGCTTTTTATAGATGTAAAACAAGTGGGAAGGTGATAATGCAGTTTACTTATCAGCAATGCATTTACTGAAAGGTTTCCCAGTAACCATAGCAAATGACAGCCATAGCCATGTGTCAGACATCCTGTTTTTCAAACTCTGTGAAACTGGATGGCCTTCAGGATAATACATAATTTTAACGCTAATAATGCCTTCTGTTATTGCCCTACAGTTCTTCACTAACCATATACATGAGGATCTCTTCAACTAGTAGTGACATGCAGCCAGCCTTGGGATAGAATGCATCAGCTCCATTTCAGTGCAAAGAACACTGGGCTGAGTGGGACACAGAATAGTTGGGTGTTGTTGCTTACTGTTTTATGAATAGAGAAAGCAGAAGTAATGTGTATGAATATGCAGACATCTCTGGCCTCTGCTGGGTGTCTGCCCCCTCCCTATTTGATCCCTGTCTGTCATTGGTAAGAACAATTTCCATATCCCCCATTCTCTTCTTAGTTCTTTCCTCTGGTCCTTGAGTCCCTTCTTGCTCTTCTCATGCCCTTGAATGTTTACTGTTCCATTCTCTTTCCTATTAATGTCTGCTTCCCCTTCTCATTCCTAAGGGAACTGCTGAATATGCAGTACTTGTGAAAACCAGGCCACTTATTTTAGATGTCTAAATGTGGATTTGAGGGCTATCTTTGCAAAAAGGTCTGAAGTAGGAGTTAGGTGTAATGCAGACACCTCAATCCAAAATTGCAATCCTGAAAATGCCTACTTATTGAGGTGCCTAAACTACCTAGGCAGTTTACTGTTTGAATCCTCTAAGTGCCTAGAGCTGCATTTCTATGCATCCCCAAAACTGGCTCAGACTTGATAGGGCTGGGCAACTTGGTTCCTAGCTAAGCAGGATCCAGTCACCCAGAATTCCTCTGCCTGAGTCTCCTTCCAGAGTGGCCAGCTCTAGTAGATTTTCTCAGAACATGTCTAACATATGCTGACTGGATCTGGGCCCTCAGAAGATGCCATTGGATAAATACCAAATATATTCCTTGGAGCAGGAATCAGAACTCAGCACTGTGCCCTTCCTGATGAGTGTGCTAACCATTAGGATACAAAAATATACTCTTGCTTGCTATCTCTCTGACTCCATGTATCTTGTACGCTTGGCTGAGAAGCAGCTGAGCTTCAATGGGAAAGAAAGAAACCCCATCCAGAACAGCTTTGTGATTGTGGTACTTACTTGAGAGATGCATGTCACAGAGCCAGTGCTGGGAGCTCCCTGTTGGCAGGGCCTGGGGAACTTGATCCCCACCCAGCTCCATGAGCATAGAGCTGAGGGTGAAAAGAGCTTCCCAGCCTGTTCCCGCCACAGCTCCTCAGTTGTGGGAGCTCCCAGCACCAGGTCCGCAACCGTGGTGCCAGTGCTGGTAGATCCCGTAGTTATGGAGCCAGCACTGGGAGATAAGGGTCTCCCAGCCCCCACCAGGCCCAATTGTGAAGAATCTCCAAGCCCCTCCTCCTCAGTTGCAATCTTGGAGCAAGGAGCTTGGAGCTCCCTGCTTCTGGAGCCATAGTCCTGTGGTGGAGCCCATCCTGGCAGTAGGCAGCTCTTGGGGTTAGGGAGGTAATCTCCTGCCACCTGGTGGGTGGCTGACCGGGAACAGATTTTGCTCCCAATCAGACATCTACCTGAGCACTCTGGTGCTGTTACTAACGCTGAATACATTTGCTACTTGCCTTTGCAGGTCGATGCACGTGCAGATAGACACACATGCTTAGTTCACAGTAATCTTTGCTAATACAAAATTAAGCGTCTTGTGTAGACATGCCCACTGTATGCTTTCTTTCAGGAGACAACTCTGAGAGCTGTTTGTCCTGACTGGATAGAGGAACTTCCAGCAGCTCGGAGTCAGGGACCAAATTCAAGAAACATCCTTGAGATCAGCATTTATACTAATCCCACTGGGAGATGGGGGGACTACTGCCACTGCTGGCCCGCTGAGCAACCCCTGCAAAGCCAGCAGGCCAAGGCACTTAAGGGAGCCCACCCCTGCCCCATCCCTGGTACACTTTGTGAGTAAGGCAAGAGCCCACAAGGAGACACTTGCCTGCCTGTACACAAATGCCAGGACCTTGGGAAATAAGCAGGAGGAACTTGTCCTCCTGCTTAACACAAATAATTACGATGTCATAGGGATAACAGAGACCTGGTGGGACTCCACCCATGACGGGACCATGGGTATAGACGACTATACCCTGTACAGGAGAGATCAAGTAAATAAAAGGGGTGGGGGTGTAGCTCTCTATGTTAAGAAAAGCTACACATCCCTGCAAGCTGATATCAGCAACCAGGGTGGATGACTGGAGACCCTTTGGGTTAAAATCCATGGGAAACACAGCACAGAGGACAAAACGGTGGGACTGTACTACAGACCTCCCACCCAAAGTCAAGAGCTTCACCAGGAGTTCACCCAGGAACTGGCTGAGGCTGCATGCTCCAGGTCCATGGCTGTCATGGGTGACTTCAACTACCCAGACATCTCATGGGAGGATCACTCAACAAAATCCAAGCTGTTGCAAAGCTTCCTATCATGGGTGGATGACCTCTACCTGACCAAAAAGTCTACGGGCCAATGAGAGGTAAAGCGCTGCTTGACTTGGTACTGGCAACTGGGAATGACCTAATAGGCAACCTACTGGTTGATGGGAAGCTGGGTGACAGTGACCATGAGCTGATCACCTTCACCATCCACCATAAAGCTGGCAAGTCAGTCAGCAACACTGAAGTCTTTGACCTCAGAAAAGATGACTTTGATAAGCTCAGGAGGCTTGTCAGTGAGGCCCTAAGGGACCACGACCCTAGGGGGAGGGAAGTTCAGAAAGACTGCTTGCTCCTCAAAGGAGTGATCCTCAATGCACAAGCTAAGTCTATTCCATCTCAGAGGAAAGGCAACAAGAGGGCAGAGCAGACCCCCCGGCTCTCCAGGGATCTAACAGACCTCCTGAGGCTAAAAAGAAGGGCCTACAAAGGGTGGAGGATGGGATTCATCTCCAAGGAGGAAAATTCTGCACTGGTCTGGTCCTGCAGGGAGCAAACCAGGAAAGCCAAGGCTGCAACTGAACTCAAACTAGCTTCGAGCATCAAGGACAACAAAAAGTCCTTTTTCAGATATGTGGGGAGCCAGAGGAAAAGCACGGGGAACATTGGACCCCTGCTAAACCAGATGGGACATCTGACAACTGACACCCAGGAAAAAGCCAACCTATTAAATGGGTACTTTACATTGGTCTTTCATTCATCAGTCCCATGAGACACCCATGCCCACTACAGGACAGGGAGGTCCGGGTGAGGGAGATCCCCTGCCCTCCATCAATGCTGACCTCATGAAGGAACACCTTGAGAAGCTGGAAACCTTCAAGTCAGCTGGCCCTGACAATCTACACCCCAGGGTACACAAGGAGCTCACGAGCATCATAGCCTAGCCCCTGGCACAGATCTTTGAGAACTCCTGGTGCTCTGGTGTAGTGCCTGAAGACTGGAAGAAGGCCAATGTGGTGCCTATCTTTAAGAAAGGCAGGAAAGTTGATCCGGCTAACTACAGGCCCATCAGCCTGACCTCTATCCCGGGGAAGGTCTTAGAAAAGTTTATTAAAGAGGCCATCCTTAATGGACTGGCTGATGCCAACATCCTGAGGGAAAGCCAGCACGGGTTTATTGTGGGTCGGTCTTGCTTGACCAATCTCTTTACCTTCTACGACCAGGTGACCTATTACCTGGACAAGGGAGAAGGTATTGATGTTATATATCTTGACTTCAAAAAAGCCTTCGATCTGGTATCCCATCACCTCTTGGTGAAACTGGCCAACTGTGGCCTTGGATCCACCACAATCCGCTGACTGGGAAATGGCTCCATGGTTGGACCCAGAGGGTGGTGGCTGACAGAAGTCAATCGTCATGGTGCCCTGTGACCAGTGGGGTCCTCCAAGGCTCTGTCCTTGGACCCATATTGTTCAACATCTTCATTAATGATGTGGACATTGTAGTCAGAAGTGAACTGGCCAAGTTCACTGATGACACCAAACTCTGGGGCAAAGCATCTACACCTGAAGACAGGAGGGCGATACAGGCCAACCTGGACAGGCTCAGCAAATGGGTGGACAAGATCCTGATGGTATTTAACACTGAAAAAAGGAAGGTTCTCCACCTTGGGAGGAAAAACCTGCAGGACGCTTATAGGCTTGGCGGTGCTATGTTGGCTAGCACTACGACCGAAAGAGACTTGGGGGTCATCATTGACCACAAGAGGAACATGAGCCTGCAATGCAATGCTGCGGCTAGTAAAGCAAGCAAAATGCTGTCTTGCATCCACAGATGCTTCTCAAGCAAATCCCAAGACATCATTCTCCC
Source organism: Crocodylus siamensis (assembly GCF_052110815.1). NCBI lineage: Eukaryota > Metazoa > Chordata > Crocodylia > Crocodylidae > Crocodylus > Crocodylus siamensis. Next base: position 361,674,705 of record NC_143395.1, read on the forward strand.
CTTGTACTCCACCTTGGTGGGGCCGCAGCTGGAGTACTGCATCCAGTTTTGGGCCCTACAATCCAAAAAGGATGTGGAGAAGCTTGAGAGAGTCCAGAGAAGAGCCACGTGCATGACCAGAGGTCAAGAAAACAGACCTATGATGACAAGCTGAGAGTTATGGGGCTCTTTAGCCTGGAAACGTGCAGGCTCAGGGGTGATCTGATGGCCACCTATAAGTTTATCAGAGGTGACCATCAGTATCTGGAGGAACGTTTGTTCACAAGAACTCCCCAAGTGATGACAAGGTCAAACGGTTATAAACTCCTGCAAGACCATTTCAGGCTGGACATAAAGAAGAATTTCTTCACTGTCCGAGCCCCCAAGGTCTGGAATAGCCTGCCATCAGAGGTGGTTCAAGCACCTACAGTGAACGCCTTCAAGAGAAATTTGGATGCTTATCTTACTGGGATCCTATGACCCCAGCTGACTTCCTGCCCCTCGGGCAGGGGGCTGGACTCGATGATCTTCCAAGGTCCCTTCCAGCCCTAATGTCTATGAAATCTATTTCCTATTGGCTAGCTCTTCATGTTTCTGCACTGAATGTGTTGGCTTTGGATGGCCAGCCAGGTTCTAGTTGTTACAGACTCCATTTTAAGGCAACCACCTCCTTCCATGCACCAGATAGGGAGACAAGGACCCTGACTCAGCTGTCTGGATTCTGTTTTGGAGGCCAGATGCCTAAAAGTCCGGTGATGAAAAGTTAGGCACAGCCATACCTAAGAACTTTCTTGCATGTGACCACAGGAGCCTAGCTTTAGGCAGGCATTTTAACTAGACCCCAGCTATCCCACCCCATGTTATATACACAATTTACATCCATAATTAAATGCAGGCATAAAATTGTGGGTATAATCACTTGTGCTTGCAATTAAATACATACAGCCTACCTAATGAGCAGACTTGTGGGTTCAGTCAGGATGTAATGGCTGCAATTATAGATGCCAGTAATTGTACCCACAATACTGGAGGCTGTTGTTGAGAATTTGGGCCAATGTGCAGTTGGAATGAAAAATGACTTCTTGGTTCTCTATACTTATCCAATGACTTCTAGGTCATATGTGCTCACATTAGAGTTCAGTTAAAATATAATTTTTTTTTTAAATGAGAGAATTTCAAGAACCAAATAGATATCTGGAAAATCAAACCCTCTTCTTCTGGCTCCATTCATCTTCATTGCCAATAATAAAAAGTCTGAAATCAAAATTTAGCTGGCAATTTTGATGATGCTGCAAGAAGTAAATTAGAATACAGCTTGCTGCTCAGCTATATTGGCTCTGCAGTGCTGGAAGCAGTAAACATTTGATTGTGTCAGTAAACTGAGCTGATATGTCTTGGAAGATACATAAGAGTAAATTTTCAGTGGAATATGCAGAGATGTAGCCACAAGACTCATTAATAATGGGAACTGGATGACTGTTTGCACTGAAAACTTATCCCATAGGAAACAGATCTGTGCAGCTATATGGTGTCATTTTATAATCACTTTATACAACCATAATTTAAGAGGGCATTTTCCTTTTGAATTGCCCTTTTTAAGGGGGTACTGCTCATTGTTTGCTGCCAGCAAGTGGTTTAGCTAACAACTCTGGATCTGTTTATGTATCTGTGTATGCTTGATTTGTCACCCTCTCATCTGGTATATATGTATCTCTAGGGGAAGATTTTCAAAGACCAAAAAGGAAATTAGATGCTGAACCCCTACTGGCTTACGGTAGGAGGCCTAGCTCCTGTTTGTGCTTTTGAAAATTTCCAGAGGTAGATGAATTGGTAGCTACACCCATATATAGGCATCCATTCTAGCTGGCAGTGTGTTAAGATCTGATAAAACACAAGATTAGATGCTGTCCTCAGGAAATTAAAACTATATGTGTTGCACTCCTGCTACAAGACTACCAGCCCTACACAGCTACTGTTTTTTTTCTCTGAGGTTTCCTTGTCACAGCAGGGCCTTTAATGGAGCTGTAACTGCCCTTGAGGGCAGTGTTGCGGGTGGGGAGGGGATGACTCTGACCTTCCTGTTTCACAACAAGCAGCTTTATTTCCTTTTAAACACCCCCAGCTGAGGAGAACTCTTGCTTGACAGGCTAAATTACATTTAAACACTGATTCTCAGCTGGTCCCTTTTCTTTTCTCAACTGATAAGACACTTGAGTGCAAATAGCTTGATATATATTAGCCAAATTTATGTTAAAATATTGTCATAGACATTACTGTGCTTGGAAGAACTGATGGTTGTTTGTGGGAGAGAGAGGGGACACAGACTGAAAATATAATCATTACAGCTGATGAATCTGAGGCAGTGATGGTGTGTGGTGTGCCACATATATTTGCTTCCTACTGGGCATTTCCTTCCGCTGATATATCTGCTGCAATGACTCCCCCTGCAAATCAGTTGCAGTCAGAAATTGGTTTCTCGTTATACATACCCATCTTTTTCAGGATCAAAGTTACTGATATAATTTTGTTTTGTACACGAATGTAAATTATGCCAGGATCTGGAGTGGATGGACATGCAGCTGCCTTAGGAGAACTTCAGGATATAGGCATCAACTGCTGTGCATCAACATTAGAAAGAGGTAGAGCAGATAGTTGCTTGCTTGCCATGGGTAAACACCTAACCCATGATAGCCTGTGGACAGACAACTCCTATAGTAGTGTAAACTCCACCAGTATAGTTTTCCCCTTGATTCTTTCTACACTGGTTGGACATAGTTACCCAGGTATAGGAGTTTATTTTGTCCATTTGTTGCTTGCACCAGTGTTCTATGTGTCCAGGCCCTAAATTACTACCATCCACATTTTTTAAGAATACTCTGTTAACTCCATGGCTCACTTTGATCTGGGACAGAAGTTCCGTAAATCATTTGACCAATATCCATTAAGTCTGATACTACATCCACTCAGGTTTATCTTACATCGATTTTGGCCATTTTGAAAGTGGTTTATGTATACTAAACTTCTGTTCTGTTATAGGTTTAAGCCAATTTCCAATCATGTAAACTGGTTTATGTGTAACTTTTGTCTCTAGCCTTTATGATAAGTCTTCCCTGTCTTCTCTTCACTCTATTTGGTGACTTCTTTTTGCCGCATCACATGTCTGAATAGTAAAGGGGCCTGACTAGCTTTTATGCCACCTACTTCCTTCATTAAAATAAATGGCAGTGCTCAGAATACTTCCCGACCTAAGAGAGAATGTCACCGTCTTCTTGTCACTGATTCCATCCTCTTGCAGTATGTCCTATTGAGGCCCTACACTCTTACCAGGAGAATATGATATCAGGCTTTTATCAGGATCATTGTGACATGTCCTGGCAGTTGCTTAGCCAGGAGTATTATGTTGGCTTGGATAACCTCAAATCACCAGGGATAAAATACATTCTCTAAAGCAGAGGCGGGCAATTATTTCAGGTGGAGAGCCACTTACTGAGTTTTGGCAAGCTGTCGAGGGCTCCATGGGTAGCCCCACTCCTTGATAGGTGCCCTGCCCCCTTAGTCCCAGTCTTGTGACCAAAAGTCATGCTCCTAACCCCTGACTTTTATCACCAGAATTCCCTCTCCTTGCCCCCAGAAGTACTCCTTTTAGTAAGGGTTTTTGCAATCTTAGAACCATAACCATACCAAATTATATTCTAAAAAGTAAACATCTACAACATACATTAATTTGATTTCAAAAAATATTTTTGTCATGATTTACATGCGTTTGTGTAGTGTACATAGTGGTGATTGCACAATCGCTTAAAATGAAGTCTTACTCTTGTATAATGTGGGGGGAAGTGTGAGGCATGGGGGTGGATATAGGTTTGGGGGCTGTGGGTGTGTGGGTATGTTAGGTGTGGGGTTGTCTGTGGGGGTGTCTGTGGGGGTGGATAGGTATGGGTGTGTGGATATGTGGGGTGTGGGTAGATATGGGGTTTTATGGGGGGACTGCGTGTGAAGGGGGAGGGTGGCTGGGGTATGTAAGTGGTGTGTTGGGGTCTGTGTTTATGGCAGTGTGTGGGTGCATGTGTGTGGTGGGGTGCGCATGTGGGACTTGCCCTATGAACACACAGACACACACACTCTCCTCCCTCCTGGCCCCAGGATACCAGCACGTGCTGTGGTCTGGTGATGCAGCCGGGAGGAACTGGTGCAGGAGCAGTATGTGGGCAGGAAAGCAGGGAAATGGCTGGGGGGGGCTGCTGGTCCTGCTGCTGGCTCCTTCTGGGTCCTACTGCCTTGGCTCCTGTAATCTTTGACAGGTAGCCAGGAGCAGATAAATATTAATTTTCTAAACTTGTTAGGGCCCCTGCGGGCTGGATAAAATGGCCTGGTGGGTCGGATCTGGCCTGCGGGCCATATTTTGCCTGTCCCTGTTCTAAAGGTTCTTTGTGTCTTCTAAAATGTATCTAACATTCACTGATTAATGCACCAGACACCCCCAAATTGCTAATAAATCTCGATTCCCTGCCTCCCCAAAAAAGCTTTAGAATTTAGTCACTCTCCTTTTTAGCTATTTAACTCATATTTAACACTTTAATTCTTCTGAGGTCCTTTTTTTTTTTACTTTTTACTGTAATCCTTTAACACAGTCCTCAATGTTGTTAATCATTATCCTTTCCCATGATTTTAGGTTTTCATTAAACTGCTTTCTTTGCCTTAATCACTTGGCTAATTTTGATCCAACAAGAATCATAGAAGCAAGAGGGGGCAAGGCCTGATGACTAGTCTGTCTACTGTATCCCCTCACCAGGGAGAGACTGTTCATTTCAGTCTGTTTTGGAATGTTTTGTTCATCAGTCTAGGCTTAAATGTTTGAAGCTGTGAAACGTCTGTCATTTCCCTTGAGATACTGTACCATCAGAGAATAAACCTCACTGCCAGGATGGATTTCCCTGAAAACGGGCAAAGCTAGTATTGTGCATCTTTAATTCAGGTATTTTCATATTTTCTCACACACCACACCACCTCAAATAAATCACACATCTTGTTTTTTGGAAGGCAGAATAAAGAAAAAAATTTTTTTTGCCTCAGAGTTATGACTGCATAGAGCAGGGACAGAGCCTGATCTTCAGCTCACTCACCACCCTTTCCTGCTTTGCCAAAAGCTCAAACACTATAGGTGATGCTGAAGACTGGTCTCTGGTGTGGAGTAAGCAGGAGTGGGAAGGGGGAAATGTGAATTTGAAAAGAAATAAAACCAATAAGTATGGGACCCAGAAGCCAGAAATAGCTACCAGACAGCAAAATTACCAAAAGAAAGGTTAGCTTGGTTAGTGAAACATCAAAACCATTAAAAAGGAAAGACAGCTGATAACATCTGTGGAGTGAAGAGCAATGAACCATTTAGTCAATTGACTCCATCAGCTATCTGAATAGCAATGTCACTGTTGCTGCTGGTCAATGGGTGGAGAAGGAATCAAAATCTGGGTAGAACACTCAACACCTTGCTTAAGACATGCCGATTTTGGAAGGTTATTTTTGAGGAGAAAAGTGCCTGTGGTATGCAAGTAAATACAGTATTCTTATATGCTTCAAGAACATGACATTTCCTATAAGGCCCACCTCTTCTGCTTATGCTGTAAATGATGTAGGAACACCTGCATCTGCTGCCCTGGGTAAACTGGTAAATGTACTCCCCTCCTCTTCATACTATAAAGCCACTATAAACAAATGGCTTACCACCACTGTTTCTGTATTGCTTAGAAATTTCCCTCCCTGGCATGTTCCTTGATTGTCCAGAATGCACTGCTTGTGCATTCTGTTTAACATATTATGCTGAGGTATGCTAGACAGAAGGGATCTTGAATTCTCTCTTTCTGAAGGATTTTTATAATGCTTTTCACCAAGATATCTGAGCACTTACTAATGTCAACTCTAATAATTACTTGCTTTGTAGATATGAATACTTCATTTGGGGCCTGATCCTGTGCCTTTTGAAGTCAGAGTTTTAATTCCCATGGACTTTAATGAAAGTGAGGAAAGACCATTAATTAAAGTTTGCAGAGTGCTTTGAAAATGCATAATGCTATATAAGTGGGGAGTGCTATTACCACCCAGCTAGTTTGTTAACCTTTACTTTCTTGGGGCCCTTTTTGCTTTAGTTGCTCATTTGCTTAATTATTTCTAAAACTTCTGCTTAAAAAAGTCTAAATGTATAAGTGATAGCCCATATCTCAGGATGAAATGTTACAGAGGGAGTTGCAACCCCACTGGTCACAATCTCATTTCCATTTACTTACATTGTGCCCTCCTGTGGATTGCTGGCAATGTACTTACTTGATATATTGGTTGGGCTCATGGTTTCACAGTTAGCCTGACAATACTTTTTTCCCCCCCAAGTGACTTATTTTCCACCTACTCATTACTTGGCTCCTCAGTGCTTTTTTATAATTATCTTTCTAGCATCCTTAAAAATGCTTTCGCCTCATTTACAGTTTGCTCTAAATGATGTGTTTTTGATAAATTAAGCAATAATCAGAAAACATTTTCAATATTCCATAGTTTTCCATTAAGTTACAGCTATAGTAACACAGTTTTCTCTGCTACAGTTCACAATGCGTTAGCCTTGCTTTCATTAAAAACCTCATTATTTAGAGATTTATAACTCATCCACTGAAATTTGCTCTAGGGTGAAACTCGACTGTGTTTCAGCTCTAAAGCAATTTTCCCCCAAAATTAAAATAAAAATTGGTTCATTTGTTTTAGATTATGTGATTATTTTTAACTAAAATAATCTACCTGTTTAAGTGTTTTGTGCTCCTGTAGCTCAAAAACTGACTCAGTTTTAGAAATGCCATTAATTATAATTGTTGTTGTTATTGCATTTTCCATTTCTATAGAAACAATAGTGTTGCAAAACATTTTAGAGACAAGAAAAAAGTGAAGGTACCCTGTTCTGAAGAGTTTATAACCTATATGATAGGATATACTCCCCTTTGAATTACTAAAAAATAGAAGAGAGTAGACTAGTCAATTGGGTTCACAACTTATTTGCCAGACCTGAACACTGCAACTATTTCTTTTAAGTCTCCACAAGGATTTTGACTACTGACTGGTCTAATGGGGTGGTGTTTAGGTCACTAGTCAATTTTTTGGTCCTATTCAAGATATCAGAAGAGCTTTGAACTTGAAGATAGAAACCTCAAGAAAGATGGGGATAACAGCTATCAGTGTTCGTGTGTTACAAACCAGCCAAAAGTACATGGAGTTGTATTAACAGGAGTGTCACCTGCAAGTCAAGGAAAGTGATGCTTCCGCTTTCTCAGCAGTGGTGTTGCCTGGAATACTGTGTCTAATTTTAGGCACTGTGCTTCAAGAAAGTTTTGGACAAATTAGTAAGTCTGCTAGAAAGCAACAAAAGTGATTAGAGGTCTAGAAAACAAGACTTATGAGAAAAGGCACTAGAATTATTTAGTTTGGAGAAGAGAAGACTAAGGGGGGATTTGATAACAGTCTTCAAATACCTGAATGGTAATTATACAGAGGATGGTAATAGGTTATTTTATGTGGCCCCAGGGGATTGGACAAGGAGTAATAGTCTTAAATGGCCACAAGGGAAATTTAAGGTTGGATTTTAAGAAGAAACTTTCTACCTAGGAGGATGATTAAGCACTGGAACAGATTACTTAGAGTGGTTGTGGAATCTCTATCTGTGGAAGTTTTTAAAAGCTGGTTAGACAGGCACTTGTCTGGAATGGTTTGGAGTAGCTGGATGTGTCCAGATGAGCATGCAGACCCATCTACAATGCTGCAAACTGTATGCAGTGCACATACAGGCATTCCTTTGGAGGTGGGGTGGGGTGGGGACACCAGGATAAAAAATAAAACAGGCCTAAAAAAAGTGGGTTGGTGCATGTGGGGGCAGTGTGCGCCACCCAAAACTGAAACCTGGCTGACCTGAGCTATGCTCCCTGCTGCCAGATTGCCATAGCTGCAGCCCCTGAAGGCCCCTAGGTAAGGCTGCTGGGGCAGCCCAGATGTTGACCCCAGACTTCTCTACCCCCCAGGGCAATGTGCTGTGCACCAGAGTGCACATGCACAGGCATTCCCTGGGACAAGTAGCAGTGACATACTGTATGTTGTTCCACTGCTGTTTGTCCCTCGGGAAATGCACATTCCTTCTCAAGGGGACATGCCCACTGACATCTTCCAAGGTGCCATGTTAACATCTTTCAAGGTGCTCTGAAAACTCCTGAGCTCTTTTTGGCGTTTAGAACCACATTTTTTACCTGTTGCATAGCCAGTCTTACATATGCAACCAACTGTCTCTTTTATAATTGATTCAGGCATGTGTGGAGCCAATTTTGAATTTAAAAACCATGAGTTTTATGCCCTGATTTTGCAGGTGCAATTTTTTGTGCATGGCAATATTGGGCCCAGAATTTAAAAGACTCCCTTGAAACTGGCTAAAATTTTGGTCCACAATCTATACTGTTTAGACAAAATAACCCCAGCTGTACTCTATTGATATGCCACCTGCAGCCATTAGTAGTAAACTGATCCAAAACTTAAATGAACATATCGGTAATCTTTGTATAGAAGATATAGAATTATACTAAAGTAGAAGTTCCAGCCATTTACCAGGTATTTCAATGTTATTTCTGCACCCATCAGAATTGAAAAGAACTAACATTTTCACAGATTCATTGACTAATCCTGAGCTCTGCTTCTTTATGCTACTAATGAACTCTTGCCAACTTCCTTGGTCTGAGGAATTGAAAAAGGATGGTGTCAGCAAAAAATGAGGAACTAGTTATCTTAGTGAATAATGGGAACATCTTGCCTCTGTCTGTGTTGTAGATTAATGTTACCCCTGTGGAATGGACTTGGCTATCTTGGGGAGATGTATTACCTTAGACTGAAATTTCAGTAATGAACCTTTTAGGAACTGTAGCTCAATAGCTTGTTTGGCTGGTGTACATGTTTGATATGAAAGAAACACCGATTATATCAGCATATAGACCTTGATTTCGCTTCTATATAAATAGCAGCACAATAGCTTTTTCTGGAATCAAGACTATTTTGTGGACTGCTTTTAACTAGTATTTAGGATAAATGGTGGAGAGCAGAAATACTTTGACTAGAAAGAAAATTACAGATGATAGAAAGAAATTTAAATTTTATTCTGCCTTAGATGACTTTTCAGGCAAAGTTAAAAAATCAGAATTTTCTAATTGAGTGAATTTTAACTTCTTGTACCCTCAGGGTAAATTTTCATAGCCTTGATTTAACTTTACTCCCACAGGGTAAGTCCACACATGCAGCTCAAATAGAAGTGGTGTAGATTTGAGCCGGGGCTTTTTGCCTCAGCGCACATGCTCAGACACACACTTTGTTGTACAGCAAATGGTGCCATTTGGGGCAAAATAACCCTGCTTGGCTCTTCCTGGATCTGCAGCCAGGGGGAGCTAGAGCCTGCAGCCAGCACATGTGCTGTCCCCAGCAGTATAAAAAGCTGCCCTGTCCTAGGCCCCATCAGTACAAAAAGCTGTCCTGGCAAGTAGGTCTCAGGAGCTTCTGGGGAGAAGATAGCCAGGTGCTTTCCTGCCTCTGGCTACTATTAGCTGCTGGCTTGGTCTCAGAGGTTTTGGAGTAAGTTGGCTGCACCCCTTCCTGCCTTGGGTGGCTGCTGCTGCTGCTGCTGCTGCTGTTGCTGCCCCTGTCCTGGGGGGGGTCATCTGCTGCACTCTGCTACCCCCCTCAGGGAGGGGTCCACTGCACTGCATCACACTTCTGTTCCAGTCTGCAGCCCAGCCTGCTGCCAAGCTGCAGTTGGAGGACAGCTTGGGGAAGGAGCCTGCACTGCCTGTAGGCCCCACCAACACTGCTGGAGCCTAAAGGAACCTTGCCTGCCCCAGCTGCCTTGGCTGGCCACCCCTACCTTCACTTTCACCAGAAGCACACCCTGAGTGGCTGAACTGGATGGCTCCTACTGCTGCTGTTGCTGCCCCCTCTCAGGAGAGAGGGAGATTCTCTGCTGTACCACCTGACACCACACCTGCACTGGATCACTTCCTAATTGACTGACTGCTCCTACCCTCCTCCACAGCTACCTCACTGCATCTGATCCTGATTTGTCTTCCTGCCAATGACTCTGCTGCTGAGTGACCAGCTGGAGGCCTGAGGAGCATCTGGACAGATCTTCCACAAACAAAACTCCTCTACTGCTCCAGCCATCTTTTACACCTGCCTCAGCAGCTTTCCCTCTGTGTTTTTTGCCATTATGTGGTAAGTCCTGTGGTCCACTCCCCCTGCCCTGGTGTGTGTTGTGTGGCTGAGTAAGCCAGCTTGAGTTTCTCCCCAGCCCTTGTGTGTGTGTGTGTGTGTGTGTGTGTTTGTTTGTTTTTTCCCCTCCCCCTCACATTCTCAAAGCCTAGGCCTCTTGCTTTTTTTCCTGTGGGGCTGTGACTCAGTGAGCTTCAGCCTCCTTCTGCCCCACAGCCCCAGCCTGCCCCTACTAGATTCACCAGCCCTGTGGGATATTTTGTTTTTCTTTATTGTCTTCCCTGCCCTCATGTGCAGGGCAGGAAACTTTGGGGGGGGGGGCAGATGCCCCCACAGAGCTTCCTGCAGTCCCCACTATGGGGGTGGATCCCAGCCAAGCACCCAAGGGGATGCATGCCCCTGTAGATTCCACCCCAGAGGCAGAGTCCAGCCAACCTCCTCCAGGGGTGGAGAAGCCTGTGACCTCTGCTGCAGGGGTAGGTGGGACTCTGGTAGTGAGCCAACAGAGCTAGGGGGTCACCTGTAGCCAGCACCCCCAAGGGGTTCCCAAGCCCTCTCCCATCACCAAGGGCAGTGGGAAGGGCTTCTCTTCCGCCTCCTCCACAGCTGGGGGTGGGAAGGGCAAGGGCCCTGCCCTGAAGCCTAGCCCACCAGTGCCTGAGGGGACCAGGTGCAGCAGCCAGCATACTCACTCAGCCTGGCCCTGGCCCTAGCTCAGGCCCCACCAATGTGCCCCCCCCCCCCCCCCCCCGGTGGGGGAACTGCAGCTATGAACAGGCAGCTGCAGGGAGACTCGAAGCTGGGGGGCCTAGACCCTCCACCACCAGCCCTTCCAGCTCAGGCAGCAGGGCCCCTTTGCTGGCACTCATCCACAGGCATGGGGTGAAGTGCCAACTGCCTAAGCAGGAGAACCTGCACTGTGAGACCTAGGTTCAGGCCCTGGCTTGGGTAGCGGGGGTGGAGGGGCAAGATCATGGCAGCCTCCTGGTCTTATGGCAAGGGAGTCTTTTTCCTTGCCTTGGAGGCCGCCACACAAAAGGCAGTGGAGAGGGGGCTCATGGTGGAGGGCAAGTAATCCCCCTCGAGCCTCTAGAAGAGTGAGTATTTATTCACCAAGGTGAGTATTTATTCACCAAGGCGCCCCCGGGGGTTACAAGAAATAATGGCCACAAGCTAAAAGAGCAGATTTAGATTGGATATTAGGAGGAACTTCTTCACAGTTCGAGTGGCCAGGGTCTGGAACGGGCTCCCAAGGGAGGTGGTGCTCTCCCCTACCCTGGGGGTATTCAAGAGAAGGTTGGATGTGTATCTAGCTGGGGTAATGTAGGCCCAGCACTCTTTCCTGCTTATGCAGGGGGTCAGACTCGATGATCTATTGAGGTCCCTTCCGACCCTAGCATCTATGAATCTATAAGAGTTGGGGACCAGGGTGGTACTTGGCTCCATCCCTCCCTATATCCCCAATTAGGCCCTGCTCCCCCAGCTCCAAACCCTGGGGGGAGTTATCTCCCTGGTGGTGGGTGGTGGCCCTCTTCTTGGGGTGCTGAGACCCTGGCCTCTGCCACGTGTGCTCTTTCTGTTGCCAGGTCATGATCCAGCTGGCAGCGGGAGTGCAGCTGGAGGCTGAGGGATGCCTGGTAATTCCTTATCAGGGGACCCTGGTGAGGATTTTCTATACACTGGGGGACCTGCAGTGCTTCCAGTGCTGTGCCCCGGGGCACTTGCATCATGAGTGCCCCATGGGCAAGGTGGGAAGGGCATCTGCGGGTCCCACTGCAAAAAGGGATGCCCCTACCACTGGTGCCCCACCCCTCTCAGGCCCCCCTGGCACCCCAGTCACAACTATGAGCCCACTTGTGAGCTCAAGGGACCCTGCCACCCAACCAAGTCTAATAGAGTCCCAGGGAGGGCATGAGCAACTGTGGGGAGAGAGGGAGCAGGGCTCTCCTTTCCCTAGTTATACCCCTGTCATGGATACGCTGCCTCCCCACCCCCAACCCTCACCTTTTCTTGCTGGAGCCTGCTCACCTGAGGACCACCCCATGACTGAGTGGGTGCGGGTTCCCTCAGGATGTAAAGGCAAGAGGAAAGCCTGGGCACAGCTGGAGCCCTCTGTGGAGGACTCTTCTCCCCCTGCCAAGGCCACCACATGTGGGGAAGGAGTGGCCGGGCCTCCCTAGCTGTGCCTGACACCCTACCCCGGGAAAGATTAAATGGGTGATTTCCCCAAGGAGGAGGCTGTGGGGCTGCTGGATAGTCCTGAACAGGAGCCCATGGAGGAAGACCTTTATTCTTTTGACCAAGGCCTACTTCCTGAAACCATGGGCCTGTCCAAAGGAAGGCTTGGCAGCAGAGCCTCTTCCCTCTGATCTAGGGGATACAGAGGCCCTGGGGCCTACCCCAGTGAGTTCTGAAGGAGGAGGTCCCCTTTCCCAGGACCCTGAGGAAGATGCCAGAGCGACCCCAGTGCCTGGTCTCTTGCCTCCCCCTCCCAGGAAAACCTCACCTGCATCCTGCCCCATAGTCCTGCACCAGAGTGAGTCGCAGTGGGGTCCCCTAATCAATGGGCCAGTCTCATCAGGGATCCTGCACAGATGCCCCCCCCCCCCCAAGGCTCCACCCCACCATTTTGTGAAGGAGCCCCACCCCCACCCCTGCCCCAGGGGGCTGCAGAGCTCTCCCAATCCCAACTAGAGTCTGGGGTTTTAGTGGACCAAGGGGTTCTGGTGGTGCCAAAAGAGCCCTCTGAGCTCCAGGACCAGGAGGGGGATGCCTAAGAACCAGCAGACTCTATGGAGCCTGTAGACTTCTCAGTTCCAGCGGTCCCCAGGGATGACCTACTTGCTTTTCTTGACCGTGACTACACCTGCTGGTCTGCCAGCAAGGTACAGTTAGCCTTGGACCACTGGGGAGATCTTGACAGCATCCTCACCACTATGAGGGTGCTGGTGGGGGAAGGCAAGGGGTGCAAAAGCTGCAAAGCCTGCTATGGTTATGGGAGGATGCTACGCAAACTGGCAGACCCCACACCAGGCATTGAGATGCATGAGGCCACGCTGAACTGTCTACTCCACACCCCCTCAGCTGTGAGGTCATTTAAGATCATGACCCTTAATGTCCACAGCTGCAGGAAGGGTCTCTGGAGGTGCCAGGTGCTCTCCTTCCTTTGGGAGGGGGGTACCCCGTGGAATTCTTGCAGGAGAACTTGACAACTCCAGCTGATTAACCAAATTGGCGGCTGGAGTGGGGAGGCAGGGTCTCTTTTTTTTTTTTGCTTCTCAACCACCTCATCCAGAGTGACCACCCTGTTCTCCCTGGGCCTGCAGCTGGAAGTTCTACAGGACGTTGAGGTGGAGCTGGGCTGCCTGCTACACCTCCAAGTCCAGGTGTGGGGGCTGGTCCTGAGCCTTCTGAACATGTATGCCCCTGCAAAGGACCCTGAGTTGGTGGATTTCTTCTGCCAGGTGGCCACATACATTGGCACCCTCAACCTCGTGAGTGCCTGGTCCTTGGCGGGGACTTTAATGTCACCCTAGATGCACAAGACTGGTCAGGCAAGGAGTGAAATCAGGCCACTGTAGGCATCCTCGAGGAGATCCTGATGGACTACTCCCCGGTGGACATCTGGCGTGCCTGTCACCCCACTGAACTCCCTGCCTTCACTTACGTGAGGGTGGAGCAGGCATGCCACTCCCAGTTAGACTGAGTTTATATCTCTTTGCTGCACTTTTCCTGGGCCCTCTGACCCCTTTCAGTGATCACCATCTTGTCTGGGGCCTGGGTGTCTGGGATCAGCCTACTGGCATTTCAATGCCAGCCTGCTGGAGGATGTGGGCATCAGGGAGGCTTTCTAAGAGTTCTGGTTGGCCTGGTGGGAGCAACTGGCAGCTTTCCCCTCAGCTTGGAGAAGGTGGGATGTGGGGAAGGTGTGCATCTGGCTTTTTTGCCCTGGCTACACTCGGGGGCACATGCAGCAGAGGGAGGCAGTCTGGGAGAAGCTCAAGTGGGAAGTGCTAGAGCTGGAGAGCCACCTGGCCACCAACCCAACCAACCAGTCCCTCTGAGGAGAGTGTTCGAAGAGGCGGGAAGAGCTTCATGCTCTAGATGACCCCTGCACCCGTGGTGCATTTGTCTGCTCATGCGTCCAACTCCTTCAGGAGATAGAAGTGGGAGCCACGGTCTATGTTCTGGAGAGGAGGTGGGGGACCAAGAAGTACACCACCTGCCTTCTGGTGGATGACAGCACCCCCTTCATGGGTCCAGGTGAGATGCGCCAGTGTGCGCGGGCCTTCTATGAAGAGATCTTCTTCCTGGATCCGACCAATGCTGAGGCCTGTCGGACCCTGTGGGAGGGACTCCTGCAGGTTAGTGTGGGTGACTGGGACTGGCTGAAAGCTCCTCTCACTCCATCTGAGTCTTTGGCTGCCCTCTGCCTGATGCCTGGCAACAAGGCTCTGGGCATTGACAGGCTGACCTTGGAGTTCTACCGGGCTTTCTGGGATGTCCTCAGCCTGGACCTTGATGTGGTCTGGCCCAAATCCAAGGGAAGTAGGCAGCTCCCCCTGTCATGCCAGAGGGCCATGCTGACCCTCCTGCCAAAGAAGGCAGATCCCCACGACCTAAGGAATTGCTATTCTGTATGCCTCCTCTGCACGGACTACTAGGCGGTAGTGAAGGTGATTTTGCTGTGCCTGCAGTCCATGCTGACACACGTGATCCATCCCACCAGACGCACATGGTGCCTAAAGGTTCCATCTTCCACAACCTGTACCTGGTTTGAGACCTCCTGGAGCTAATGTGCTGGGAGAGCCTGTCTTTCACCCTACTATCCCTGGACCAGGAGAAGGCAGAGTAGAACACAGGTACCTGACAGGCATGCTGTGGGCTTTTGGCTTTGTGCAGGCTCTCCAGGTGCTGTGCACCTCTGCAGAATGTTTGGTCAAATTCAACTGGACCCTGATGGAGCCCATCCTGTTCAGAAGATGGGTTTGTCAAGGCTGCCCACAGTCAGGCCAGCTGTATGCCTTGGCCTTGGAGCCCTTCCTCATTCTTCTGCAGAAGCGGGTGGCAGGGTTGATGCTCTGGGAGCCTGCAGTGCAGCTGGTCCTGTCAGCTTATGCTGACAATGTACTCATGGTCCAGGACTCGGGTGACCTGGCGCAGGTGGAGGCCTGCCAGGCACTGTATTCGGTGGCCTCCTCTGCCTGGGTCGACTGGGTCAAGAGCTTTGGCCTGGCAGTGGGTGGCAGGTGGGCTCACTCCCAACCACGCTTCACAGTATCTTCTGAGGTGTGGGCTTGCTGCTCTATTTGGGGGTTTACCTGTCCCCCACAGACCTCTTCCCACCAGAAAACTGGCACCAGCTGGAGGCAAGGGTGGTGGAACAGCTCCGGGCATGGGCAAGACTCCTGTGATATCTCTCCCTATGTGGGAGACTGCTGGTGCTGAACCAGCTGGTCCTGTCCATGCTCTGTCATTGCTTATACACCCTGCCTGTGCCCCCTGAGGTTCTGGCAGGACTCCAGAGACAGGTGCTGGAGTTTTTCTGGCCAGGATGTCACTGGGTTGCTGCAGAGGTCCTGAGCCTCCCCTTGCAGGAGGGAGGCCGGGACCTAGTTTGTCTGTGCAGCCAGGTCTTGGCATTCTGCCTTCAGGCCCTGCAGTGACTGCTATATGGTGTTTGTAGCCACGCAGCATGGGGCCAACTGGGGTGTGCCTTCCTTCACCATAGCTGGGGGCTCTGATATGACTGGCAGCTCCTCAGTGTGCAGGGCTTCTCCCTGCAGGACCTGCAAGGACTGCCAAATTTCTACCAGGACCTTCTCTAGGCCTGGAGGCTGGTCTTCACCTCCAGGACCCCGCAACAGTCACCCAGGGTAGCAACCTGCTTGTCGAGTCCCTCCTCTGGGACCCCCAGCCAGAGGTGCTGATACCAGAGCCACCCCAGTTGTGGCGGAGGTTGATCTTGGCTGGTGTCATCCATATTGGAGATCTCCTGCACTGTGATAGGCAGGAGTGGGTGGACCCCTCTGCGCTGGCCCAGTGCATGGGTCTACCTACAAAATGTGCAACCTACTGTCTGGTCCAGGAAGTGAAATCTGCCCTACCTCCCAACACCCTTGCCTCTGTTGACCTGGTCCTGCGTGGCAGCAGTCCCCACCCCCGTGTCCTCTAGCCCACCAGGATTTGTCATGGAGTGGTGAGGTGAGGCGCCAGCCCCACCACCTGAACCAGCTGGACACTGCTTTTCCACCATCCATCGCTGTCACCTCTACACACTCATGTGATGAACTATCCGTCATGCCACTCTCGTGTCCCACCCAGACACCAAGTGGTGGGACCTGCTTGGTGAGGGCATAGCTAGGGTACCCCAGTGGCTGAGTCTACTCCACCCTCATCCCACAAGCCACTGGGGACCTTAGCTGGTAGCTTCTCCATGGAGCCAATGCCATGGGTGTGTATGTGGTGAGCTTCATGGACACCCCAGTCTCCTGCCCCTTCTGTGGGCAGAGGGAGACCCTGGAGCACATGACCCTCAACTGTGCCAGGCTGCAGCCCCTCCACCTCTGCCTCCAGAGCTTCCTCTTGAGGTTCTGGTTGAATTTCACCCCCCATCTTTTTGTTTTTGGCCACCCTATCTGTAGCCCCACCAAGTCCTGGGACCTTTTGGTCAACCTCCTCCTGGCCCTGGCCAAGTGGGCCCTGTATTTGACCAGGAAGAAGGTTCTGGTTGGGAAGGTGCCCAGAGACTATGGGGCTGCTTTCCTCTCACTTGTCTGTGCATGTTTCCAGGCAGAGCACCAGTGGGCAGTGTCCACCAGCTCCTTGGATGCCTTTGAGGACTGGTGGGTGTGGCCCGGGGGGCTCTACTCAGTGTCCTCCTCAGGTGCACTTATTTTCATGTTTTGACCCTTTGACCCACGTGACACTCCTATCCTGGGTTTTTTTGCCTTTTTTGTCCCAAGAATTCTGTTGTATCTCTCACCCATCGGCCCCACATAGTAGGGGCTATTAGTTAGCCAGGTGAGCCTTGGAGCCCACAATACTTGAAGGTTACAAATAGACAGGAGCTTCTGGGGCCTAGCCAATTGCCCTTGTGCTAGCCAGACGGCTAAAGCATCCCTGAGATTTCCCAGCACCCTTTACCCACTGCAGCAGTTTAGCAGTGGGGGCAACTGCCTGGCTGTGACCTGCTGCGCACCTGCCAGACCTGGATGGGGACTGCACAGCCAGTAGAGGCTTTTGCCCCTCTGGGCCAGCTGCCAGTGGGCTGTGGCTGCAGGGTTGGCCTTTGTACAGCACGACTGCCCTGTCCAGCCATCTGGGCAGCTATCGCCCGGAAGATGTTCCCAGTGTGGTGGCCTGCTTTGAACTGTGAAAGCATGTCCTCCTGGCCCCAACTGGCCAGGAGGTCCATCACCTTCAGCTGGGTCCAAGATGCCAGCTCTGAGCAGGCAGGGTTCTGGTGTTCCCTATTGTAAAACTGAAAAATGACTGATTTAAAAAAAAAATCCCAACGTCAGTCTGTAAAATAACCCCAAAATCCATGTTCCTCCATGACTGAAACAAAAGACCATTTATATATAGAGAGAGGGAAAGAGTGAGAGACAGACAGACAGCGATCAATTGGGTATGCTTTTTTGATATATCTACAGTGTTAAAGCAGTTTGCGTGCCTAGTAGTGTCTCTATCATCATAATAGAATTAATTCTAAATACCTATATGTTTTGTTGCCCCTCTACAGGGGATACCACCCCACCTGCAGGACCCACATGCCCCATCCCCCACTGACTCCTGCAGCTCCGTCAATGGCTTTCCCCCCAACCCCAGGCACTGGCACTTTAAAAAAAGAGAAAAAAAGCCTCTACTCACTGTAGCAGGGGCTGTGGGAGCTCCAGGGCCTCCTGGCAGAGCCCCCCCGGGCAGCAGGGCTCAGGCTGGGGCTGCTGGGGCTGTCATCCTGCCCTGCACTGTATGGAAAGTGACCCAGATGATGGCTAGAACTGCTGGTAAGTGCCAGGGTTTGGTGGGTTTTTTGTTTTGTTTTTAAAATTGTGGGGACACTGGGGTGGGGGAGCAGGGATTGGGGACTGGGGTTAGGGGGATGTTTCAAATCCCTTTGAGATACTGCAAGAGGCACGTCTGGCTGCACCCACTGAGGTCAAAGCCGTTTCACTGCATCGACACTGCTCACTGTTGAATTCTGTGGAAGTTTTACTATTGACTTTAATAGGTGCAGGGTTAGGGCAACACTTGGTACTCTTGCAAATCCCATCCTTAGGGAAGAAATGACTGAATCCTGCTAGGATCAGTGTGAATTCCCACTGGATGGACTAGAACATGTTAGTACAAATTTAGCAATAAGGAAAACCATGAAGGAATTTAAACAGGTTCACCCCATTTATATTTAAGAGATTAACAGTAATCTACATGGAGAAATACCTGGTGAAGGGATGCAATTATTTGCATCTCATAGATGGGTCCACTGAGATGCAGGAGGCAGCTTTAACAGCTTGTGCAACCCTTGTAGGACCAGATCCAGCCATGAACAGCATATGCCTCTGGTGGCTGGGGGGGCACGGCGGCAGTGGGAGCATGGCAGCAGTGGCAGGAGTGGCAAGAGCATGGCAGCAGTAAGCATGCTGCCATGCTCTTGCCACCAGCACTGCCGGCAAGAGCCAACCAAGGGTCAGCAACTGCCCACAGTTGCCACCAGTGGTGTTGGTGGTAGGGTGGTGAGTGGCAATTGCCCGCAGGTGACTTTTTGTAGGGGGTGCATGGCCATGCTCAGGGGGTGCATGTGCACTCATGTGCACCCCATACTTGTCACCCCTGGATCCAGCTGTCTTGCTGTAAAGGAAAATCTCAGCTCTGTTGAGGAATAAGTCCCTTAGCCTTTATCCTGGAAAACATAAACCATTGCAAGCCAGTAGCTAACACTGAAATGGTTATAGGGCAGGGTTCTGTATCTATAGCAAGAAGCAAGGACAAGCCTGCTGTCCCCTTTTCCCCTCATACTGCCACTTTTAATATAAAGTAATTCTTAGGATGAGTTGCATGTGTCTGAAACCCTAATTAAATCTGTTTTCTCCTCATGAATATTTTGACTAGCCTGCATGTAGTAGAGTGATGAGCAAGGAAAGAAATTGGGTTGGGAAGCTGCAATAACAATTGTTAAGTTTATTAAAATTTTAGAGCCTGCCTATGTATATCCTCCCTACCACCATGTAAGTAGTTGCTACTGTAAAAGGTCTCCTTGTGTATTCCTATCAGCACTTCCTGGAACATTGGAGGCACATGAGTTTCCCTCCTATGCCAGTTGTTCCAACAGACTTGAAAGGGATGAAGAACCAGTCATACTCCCTGTTGCTTGCCCTCTCTATGTCCCCATGAAGGTTGCATTCCTTTCTGCATAGTGGTACAAGTTGAACAGGATGATAAAGAGTGTTTCTATTGTAGCCTGTTCTCTAGCCAGATAACTAGTGTGCTGTTCTGGGAGGTGGAATATGTGGGTGTGAGCAAGCTCAGGATGATGAGGATCTAGAGCACAGTTTAATTTATAGACTATTATATAGAAGGTAGGCAGACTGTAGCACCATTGAGGGATGACTTAAGCACTAGGGCTGAGCGAAGCTTCAGTAGCTGATTCAATTAAGTGGAGATTCAGCCTGATTCGGTGTCCAAATCTGAATCGAATCAGGAGAACCTTTAATCTCTCTGAATTGAATCAGAACCCTCTAAATCAGTTCAGAAAGATTTGACAATTTGGGCATAGACACAACTTTAAATGTTTTTTTTTAAACATACTTTGAGGTACCAGGTGTGGCTTATGAATGCTGAGATGGTGGGGTAGATGAAACATCCCACAGGAGCATGGAGAGGTCTCCAGCATGTTCAGCCGCAGACCCAGAAGTGGAACAGAAGCACTTCCAGTTCACTTCCAGGTTCACAGCTGAGCATGAGGGTGAAGAGGGGGCCCTGCACTCCTGTGGGATGCTCCATCTGCCCCACCATCGCAGTGTTCATGAGCCATACCTGGTACCTCGAGGTATGTATAAAAATGTAAAACTGTGTCTATGGCCAAATTGCTGATTCTCCAAATCAACATCAAATCTACAGATTTGGATTTGGATGAATCAAATTAGGACAGTGATCTGAATCAACTAATCGAATCATTGTTCCCGATTTGGGCCGAGTCTGAATCTGAATCGAATATGGTCTGTTTCTCGCACAACTCCATTAAGGACCAAATCCAAGGAAGCAGTTTCAAGCTGTGAGTCTGAGTCTCGTGTAGAATCCTGAGTGTGGGCGAGAGGCCGGATTTCAGATGCACACTTCTCAGTGTCTTCTAATGGTTAATGAATCTTTTTGTGAGGTGTCTTCTGAGTTCCCTTTTGTACTATGCAAGGAACTCAGGCATCTAACCTGGATTTGTAAATTCAATTCCTGGAGCTAGCCACCTAAAATTTAGGTGTAGAAATGCCTACTCCCACCCTGCTTAAATCCAGTGGTGTATCTAGGGTGGGAGAAGGGGAAAATCAGCTTGTGCATGCCCCTCCAAATCAGCTAGACACTGACTTGGAGGGAGCACCAGACTGGCAGCCCTCAGGGAGTCTGTGCTATGGGGTTGCTGCTGCTGGTAAGCAGTGAATCTGTTCCCCAGCTGTAGCAGCTGCCACCAGAGTAAGGCTCTGTGCCCATGCTCTCCAGCAATATGCTTAATAGCCCCTCCCCTCCCACTCAGTCCAGGGTGCCAAAGGAGTTTGCTATGCTTCTTCTTAAGCCTGTTTATGGATCTGGGCTGTGGACACTTATTTATCATCTATCAGTCCAAGAACCCCCCTGCCTAACTGTTGAAGTATAAGAGGGACACTTCTAGCAGTCAAGGCAGGTTTGTTCATCTAAGGGTCTAACATGGACCCATCTTTTCACTGAGCACTTTGCCTACCACTCACAGGATCTGTTGACCTATGGCTGTTGATTCATTTGCTACTATGAGATTATTTACAGATAGAAGAGTTGCCTGGAATTAATTAAGTACTGTTTGAGGGGCACATCAGGTTTGAAAAGTAAGGGCTCTGCTGGGGCTGCAAGAGGTGCGAACCTGTTGCTAAGCTCCGGTGAGGGAGGGGCCTTGGTGCGGCGGGCCTTTGGGCCCTTGACCACCTTGGTCCATGCCCCTGACTGGGCAGAGCGGGAGGTCCCAGAGTCCTCCTTAGTCATGGAGGGAGATGGTGCTCTACCCTGCGGCTCCTGGGGAAGAAGGTCCTGGCAGTAGGAGTCTATCTCCTGCTTGAGGAGCTACAGGAGGTGAAAGTAAAAGGACTGATGCTTATAGAACAGCTGGCTGGGTTTTTCCTTTCTTTCTCTTTTTCTCCTTCTCTATCTTTCTGGCAGCAGGCAGGGAATTGATGTTTTTAAAAATGTGATTGATTCACTGATCTAGATGAGGGAGGGAAGAGTATACTATTGAGCAAATGTTACATGATTTGCTGACAAAGGAGGAAGTTTTCTGAGGGAGCCCTAGTTAAAAATTTGGCAGCATATAACTGATTAGATGAGAAATGAGATGCTTCAGATGGAAGGCAAAACACCTTGTCATGTTTATCTAAAGTATCAAAATATGGATCAGTGACTGCAGCTAAACCAAACAGTATTGTAGATTAGAGTTTATTACAAGCAGGTATGATTCTTCCTTGTGCTGGAGAACCAGTGGAAGTACTATGCAACTAATGAAACTGCAGAAAGACCTACACATTAAGTTTATGTGGAATTTTATTGAAACACAGGCTTTGCTCTGACCTATGTCATGGTTGCATCCCCTTATGTGACAAGAGAAACATGCTACATGCACAAATTCACTAATGTATACCATGTATAGTACTGAAATAATTGTGTAGCATGTTTCTCCTGTCCTGCTCCAGCTAGGCTGCAAGGAAACCTGCAGGGAGGTCCCTATGGGGAGGAAAAGGGAGATGAGGGAACATACCTCTGAGCAGGGAGGAGAAGAGAAGTCAGATTCTAACATGCTTTGGGGACTTAAAGTCTCCCACATCACGGACTGTGATCTAATGCTGTGTGTCTGTGTAAGGCAGAGAGGATGGGGATCCCTGCATTAATCCAGTTTGCTTTCCCCCCTACTCGCTCTTCTAAGCTACTAGTGGGATACTCCCTCATTACCAGGGATCCTGGTTTTCTCTGATATAAAAAATCCCAAATTTGCAGTCTAAAAAAAGGAATCCTAAGTCCACATTTTTCCATGATTAAAATGAAACGCCACTACACACACACAAATATATATAGATCTCTCTCTCTCCCTCTATCTGTCTATACAGATAGATAGATATAGTGATATAGCTAGAGATATCTCTAGATAGATAGATAGAGAGCAGTCTATCTATCGAGAAAGAGAGATTATATAATTTTATATATCTATCTATCTATAATTCAATATGTGCTTGTTCATCATTACCCTTTGTATCTAGTCATCCACACTTAGGCTACGGACAGAAAGTAGTAATCAGAAACTGGTTTAAATCTGTAACAGAACAGATGTTCAGTGCACATAAAGCAGTTTGAAAATGGCTGAAACTGGTTTGAGATAAACCTGGTTGAATGTAGTATCAGACTTCCCAGATTTCATAGATTTTTCGTAGATTTCATAGACATTAGGGCTGGAAGGGACCTTGGGAGATCATCGAGTCCAGCCCCCTGCCCAAAGGGCAGGAAGTCAGCTGGGCTCATAGGATCCCAGCAAGATAAGCATCCAATTTACTCTTGAAGGTGTTCAATGTAGGTGCTTGAACCACCTCCACTGGCAGACTGTTCCAGACATTGGGGGCTCGGACAGTAAAGAAATTCTTCCTTATGTCCAGCCTAAAACGGTCTTGCAGGAGTTTGTGACCGTTCGACCTCGTCATCCCTTGGGGCACTCTGGTGAACAAACGGTCCCCCAGATCCTGGTGGTCACCCCTGATAAACTTATAGGTGGCCATCAGATCACCCCTGAGCCTACACTTTTCCAGGCTAAAGAGTCCCATGGCTCTCAGCCTGTCATCGTAAGATCTGTTTTCCTGACCTCTGATCATGCACGTGGCTCTCCTCTGGGCTCTCTCAAGCTTCTCCACATCCTTTTTGAATTGTGGAGCCCAAAACTGGACGCAGTACTCCAGTTGCAGCCTCACCAAGGCTGAGTACAAGGGGAGAATGATGTCCCAGGATTTGCTCGAGAAGCATCTATGGATGCAAGCCAGCGTTTTGGTCGCTTTACTAGCCGCAGCGTAGCATTGGAGGCTCATGTTCATCTTGTGGTCAATGATGACCCCCAAGTCTTTTTCTTCTGTAGTGCTAACCAACGTAGCACTGCCGAGCCTATAAGGGTGCTGCAGGTTTTTCCTCCCAAGGTGGAGAACCCTGCATTTTTTGGTGTTAAACACCATGAGGTTCTCGTCTGCCCATTTGCTGAGCTTGTCCAGGTCAGCCTGGATCACCCGCCTATCTTCTGGTGTGGAAGCTTTGCCCCAAAGTTTGGTGTCATAGGCGAACTTGGCCAGTCCACTCCTGACTCCAATGTCCACATCATTAATGAAGATGTTGAACAGTATGGGTCCAAGGACAGAGCCTTGAGGGACCCCACTGGTCACAGGGCACCACAATGAGTGACTGCCATCAATTACAACCCTCTGGGTCCGACCACGGAGCCAGTTTCCCAGCCAGCGGATCATGGTGGAGCCAAAGCCACAACTGGGCAGTTTGGCCAAGAGGTGATCATGGGATACCAGATCAAAAGCTTTTTTGAAGTCAAGATATATGACATCAATCTCTTCTCCCTTGTCCAGGTGATAGGTCACCTGGTCATAGAAGGAAATGAGATTGGTCAAACAAGACCTAACCACAACAAACCCATGCTGGCTATCCTTTAGAATGTTAGCCTGGGCCAGTCCATCAGGGATGGCCTCCTTAATAAACTTTTCTAAGATCTTCCCCAGGATAGAAGTCAGGCTAATGGGCCTGTAGTTAGCCGGATCCACTCTCCTCCCTTTCTTGAAGATCAGCACCACATTGGCCTTCTTCCAGTCTTTGGGCATTACACCAGAGCACCAGGAGTTTTCAAAGATTCTTGCCAGGGGCTGGGCTATGACGCTCGCCAGCTCCTTGAGTACCCTGGGGTGCAGATTGTCAGGGCCGGCTGACTTGAAGGTATCCAGCTTCTCAAGGTGTTCCTTCACGAGGTCAGCATTTATGGAGGGTAGGGGATCCCCATCACCCGGATCTCCCTGTCCCATAGCAGGCATGGGCGTCCCATGGGACTGATGAAAGACTGATGCAAAGTACCTATTTAATATGTTGGCTTTTTCCTGGGTGTCAGTTGTCAGATGTCCCATCTGGTTTAGCAGGGGTCCAACATTGCCCTTGCTTTTCCTCCGGCTCCCCACATATCTGAAAAAGGACTTTTTGTTGTCCTTGATGCTTGAAGCTAGTTTGAGTTCAGTTGCAGCCTTGGCTTTCCTGGTTTGCTCCCTGCTGGACCCGACCAGTGCAGAATAATTCTCCGTGGAGGTGAATCCCGTCCTCCAACCTTTGTAGGCTTTCCTTTTTAGCCGCAGGAGGTCCACTAGGTCCCTGGAGAGCCAGGGGGGCTGCTGTGCCTTCTTGCTGCCTTTCCTCCGTGTTGGAATAGATTTAGCTTGTGCATTGAGGATTGCTTCCTTGAGAAGCAACCACTCTTCTTGAACTCCCATCTCCCTGGGGTCATGGTCCCTGAGGGCCTGACCGACTAGCCTCTTGAGCTTGTCAAAGTCGGCTTTTCTGAAGTCAAGGACTTCTGTGTTGCTTACTGACTTGCCAGCTTTACGGCGGATGGTGAAGGTGATTAGCTCGTGGTCGCTGTCACCCAGCTTTCCATTGACCACTAGGTCGCCGATTAGGTCATCCCCCATAGCCAGTACCAGGTCAAGCAGTGCTTTGCCTCTCGTTGGCCCATAGACTTCTTGAGTCAGGTAGAGGTCATCCATGCACAAGAGAAAGCTTTGCAACCGCTCGGATTTTGCTGAGTGATCTTCCCATGAGATGTCCGGGTAATTGAAGTCACCCATGACAACCAAGGTCCTGGAGCAAGCGGCCTCAGTCAGTTCCCGGGCAAACTCCTGGTCAAGCTCAGGACTTTGAGTGGGAGGTCTGTAGTAGACTCCCACCATTGTGTCCGCTGTGCCGTTTTTCCCACGAATTTTTACCCAGAGAATTTTTTTTTACCCCAGAATTTTTACCCAACATCAGCTTGCAGGGACATGTAGCTTTCCTTCACATAGAGAGCTACACCCCCACCCCTTTTGTCAACACGATCCCTCCTGTACAGGGTATAGCCCTCTATACCCGTGGTCCAGTCATGGGTGGAGTCCCACCAGGTCTCTGTTATCCCAGTGACGTCATAATTCTTTGCACTGAGCAGGAGGACGAGCTCCTCCTGCTTGTTACCCAGGCTCCTGGCATTAGTGTACAGGCAGGCAAGTGTGCCCTTGGGGGCTCTTGCCTTGCCCACGGATTGTGCCAGGGCTGGGGCAAGGGTGGGCTCCCTTAAGTGCCTTGGTCTGCTGGCTTTGCAAGGGTCGCTCAGCGGGTCAGCAGTGGCAGTAGTCCCCCCATCCTCCAGCGGGCTTAGTTTAAAGCCCAGTGGAGCAGGTCAGCCAGCCTGGCTGAGAAGAGCCTCCTCCCCAGGGGGGAGAGGTGGAGGCCATCTCTTCCCAGCAGCTCGCTGCCTCTCTCGCCAAAGTGTTGGCTGTGGTCATCGAAGCCAAAGCCTTCCCGATAACACCAGCTCCGCAGTCTTTGGTTCACTGCATGGATCCTCCTCTCCCTCCTCAGCCCATAGCCTGAGACTGGGAGGATCGACGAAAACACCACCTGAGCTCCCAGACCCCTAAGCCCCGCTACCAACTCCCTGTAGTGCCTCATGACCTGGCTGGGGGTGCTCCGAACTGTGTCATTGTTGCCCACGTGAATAAGGAGCATGGGGTAGTGGTCTGTGGGCCAGAGGAGCCGCGGGATGCTCTCCGCAATGTCTCGGATGCGGGCCTCCGGGAAGCAGCAGACTTCCCGGGCTAAGGGGTCAGGGCAGCAGATTGCCCCCTCAGTGCCCCGCAGGATGGAGTCTCCCACAACAAATGCCTTTTGCTTTGACTTGGGGAGAGCGGGGCCAGTAGCTGTGGTTGAGCCTGGGTTGCCTGCGGGAGCTGGCAACTGCATGGGCTCTGCTGGGGCTGCAAGAGGTGCGAACCTGTTGCTAAGCTCCGGTGAGGGAGGGGCCTTGGTGCGGCGGGCCTTTGGGCCCTTGACCACCTTGGTCCATGCCCCTGACTGGGCAGAGCGGGAGGTCCCAGAGTCCTCCTTAGTCATGGAGGGAGATGGTGCTCTACCCTGTGGCTCCTGGGGAAGAAGGTCCTGGCAGTAGGAGTCTATCTCCTGCTCGCAGTCCCTGATGGCACACAGTCTCTGGACTGTGGCCTGGAGCTCCTGCAGCTGGCGCACCAGGGACCCCAGTAGGGAGCAGACCCCTCAAGGGGAGGTGGCCATGCTCCCGGGCCCTAGAGCCTGAAAAAAGGACAGGCAGCCCCCGCAGCCAAGAGCCAGGGGCTCCATCTGCGTGGAGCCCGGAACCATGGGCTCCGTCTGGGTGGCCGTCTCTGAGGTGCCCAATGGGGGGGGGCCGCAGAGCCCGAGGGGACCCTTGGGGTGCGGTGCGTGCCCATCTGTGTCGTGCCTCTGGTAGGCTGGCTACAGCTGGGACTGACTACTCTGGTGGGGTCACAGGCAGGGTCTCGTGCCCTCCTGCGCCCTCTCCTATGCGACCTCCGCGCTAACTCGAGTGCCTGTTTACGCAGCCTGTTCACACGGCTCTGGTTGCGTGGCTCCCTGGGGGGCTGGGCCAAGTAGGGTCCTGGGCGGGGGCTTGACCCGGCCTGGCAGCAGGCAGCAGCCTCCTCTCAGGGAGCGAGGAGTTAACCCCTTCCCACCACGAGCCCGCTTACCTCCGGCTGTGCTGGGGGTCGGCAGGGGGCTCTACGGCTGCTGAGGGAGTGTCGGGGGTGCTTCGGGGGAGCGGGGGCGCAGTGGGCTTCACCCGCGCATCTCTCACCGCTCCGGTGCCTAACTGAGCTGTTTTTTTTTTTCCCTGTTTGGTGGGCCCTTTTAAACTGCATGCATGCGCAGTGGGCCTGCTGTCGGGGAACACTGGTTTCTCAGGCCAGGGGGGCCCTGCCCTACAGGAGGGGGACTGGTGAGTACCCCACTCTTTCTCTTGTCACTCCCTGGGGGGCTGGGCCAAGTAGGGGCCTGGGTGGGGGCTTGACCCAGCCCGGCACCAGGCAGCGGCCTCCTCTCAGGGACCGAGGAGTTAACCCCTTCCCACCATGAGCCCGCTTACCTCCGGCTGTGCTGGGGGTCAGCAGGGGGCTCTGCAGCTGCTGAGGGGGTGTCTGGGGGTCTTCGGGGGAGTGGGGGCGCAGCGGGCTTCACCCACGTGTCTCTCACTGCTCCGGTGCCTAACTGAGCTTTTTTTTGATTGGTTAAACCAGTTTATGCCTAATGTCTATCCCATACCCCTTGTTTGGTTTAAGTTAAATCGGACTCCCCTAGCATCTCAGCATGCTCTCTGGGCTGGGAGGGTTTTCTGCTCCACAGCAGGGCTGGCCCTTCCCATCTGCTCCCTGGCTGGAGCTCCAGCAGTGACTGGAAGCATCTGCCTGGCTTCCCCCCCTCTCCCTCCCCGCTAAGGCAGATAGGACAGTGTCCACTTATAGCATTTTGGAGCTAATCAACAGGTAGCTGGTAATGTCCCTTTCTTCTTTCTCTGGAAAAAGTAGTTTAAGAGCTTGAACTAATGAGAGAGTCTATTGTTTTGGTTGATGGGCTGATGCATGCTAACAACTCCCTGTGTAACTCCCTGCTGTGTAACTAAATACTCTGTTATCAACCCCTCCCTAATCTGAGTGTCCTGTCAGGGCCTGGCCACACCCTGCCTCAGCTCAGCACTATGAAAGGGAAGGGAGGGCTGCTCTTGTGCTCACCCTCAGCTTCTAGCCTGAGCCACTGCAGATATGTGTTTGCAGGTTAATTTAACCTGGTTAGGCTAAACCAGTTTGTAACTGTGCAGACATCCCCCCTGGACTGAAGAAATGCGAAAATTGAATCAATTCAGGCTCAGGCTTTTTTAATGTCTGTCCCTACCCATATACAATAACTCCAACCATGCACACTATTTACGTATACCTTAATACAAAAACTAATACAGAGACCACCATTTATATACATACAGGCCCCTTACTCCACAAACACATTAAAGAAATAACTGTTTCCAGTCCTTCTTTCTCCAGACAAGATCCATTTTCTTTTCTCCCATTTTCTCACTATTACACTTGTTTTAGAAGTTCCTTGTTCAACAGTAGCAGTTTCAGCAGAAATTGCAAGAGGATCAATAACACTTCATGCTTGGATTCCTGGAACAGGTGAAGCCCACCATGCAGACACATATTTCTCCCTGAGTCCAGACAGAAGAGGATGATAGTCATAAAAATAGGGCCTGATGATAAGCCCTAAATGTTTCTTGAGGCTTTCAAGTAGGAGGCTTGGATATGCCAATAGCCTCAGGATCAGTGGGCTACCAAGCTATATCACCATCCCTAATCAGGGAAGCTCAGGTAGTCTACTGGGTCCTGAGAACTGAGGCCACACAATATTGATATTATCAAGGCTGCCATTTTGGACTGTAGGGGGCTTATGAAGGAGACATTGGCACCAGGCAGAGCTGTTTCCCCCAGACTCTTGGTCATAAGCAGTGGCACAGCATATTAAAAAATTATACACCCAATGGCTTACCATAGTATTTCACTCAGCCACAAAAATTATGGAGTTGGTAATGTTGGAACAGTTTAGGTAAATATTGCCTATGGGGGCCCTAGAATAGGTTTGCCAACACTGAGCTACAGACCTTTGTTGAAGCAAAATTTTAAGTATAGGTGCTGCCAATGCATGAACTCAGTTTGACTGAGAGTGGAAAATTCCATACAGGGCCTGGACTACCCTTTCTATGACCTCAGGAGCTGTCAATCAGCCCTGACCCACTTTCAGCTCTGAGCAGACTCAGTTGCTATGCAGATCTTAGTGCAGAGCATGCCCAGTGTACGACTGGAATGAGGTAATACCTCTAGAAATTTCTCTTAGCCAAGCAGCCTGATTGGCTATAGGGCTGCTATAAAAGGTCTGAGGACCCCTCCCTCTGGGGGGAGAAGATCGTGTCACTGGAGACCGAGGCTGGTGTTTCCAGGGACTGTCTGGCAGTCAGGCTCTTGGGCCTACTGGTCTCCTTCCCCAGATTGGCACTCTGTGCTGGTTAGAGCGATTGCTGTTTTGATCTCCTGGTTCCCGATTCAATTTGACTGATTGCTGACTATGATTTTGGACCATCCCACTACGACTTCACCTCAACATTCTGGCATCCTGACCTCGGCATTACTCTACGACTACTCGATCGTCCACCAATATTGGACTGGCGTCACATCTCGTTTTCATCATTCACCGCGTTACAGTTAGTTTGTTGTTCGTGTTATCCACTCCATGAGCTGTTGACCAGCCCTGGGACTAGGTCTATGGACTGAACCTCGTGGGCCAACAGACCCCTTTGTTGTTCTTGGTATTCGTAAGTTTGTAAACTGTAACTGAAGACATTGTTTTCCTACGCACCTAAGCGTAAGTCAAATAAATTTCCAACTTGTTTAAGAAACCGCTATGCTTCCCGTGCCTCAGTTCTCCATAGCCAATAGAACCCGGCCTGTTACCGTGTCTAATTGCCACCCCGGCCCACCGTGACTCTGGGGTTTGGTTCCCCACCCCGGGACAACCTTAAGGAGGCAGTTCACCTCACTGAAGATTTTATGGAGGCTGAATCAAAGTACAAGTTTTTTGTTGAGCCAAAGTACAGGCCCAGAAAAGTATAAATCTAAGGCAGGGAAAACTGACCATAGCTTGAGAGCCATTAGTCTAAGAATCCTTCCTTGCTCCCCAAAATGACAAGGCTCGGCCCAACAACTTGAGGCCATAGAGATGGGGCCCAAAGAGGATCCTCTCTGGGCGTTGGTACCAGGCATAGGAAAAGGGGAGCTCTCAGTTTGTTTTTGTGTGGCCAACCTGGGCACTGGCTCCAGGATTATCCACTTACATTTGAAATTAGGTACAGTCTGAGATCTCTAAGATCCCAGTAGAGACTCCAGGGCAAAGAGCCCACCTACTGCTTATGACAATAGATGATGTCCAGGTCTGGGCCTCATAGACTCTGGCTCTGGACAGACATTTGTTCATGGGCAGCTCAGCTGTCAATCATGAAGTGCATACATGCCACTTGAATACATGGGGACATTTGTTCTTACTCCACCATGAAGGCGTGACTCTTGATTGGTGACTGAACTTGTTATAGCAGTGGCCAGTCAACTTTCCTACCTGGGAGTGGGAGGTCAGAACTGGACCCTGCTGACCAAATTGCTATACCTGGCAGCCTGAAATAGGGGTGACCCAGAGTTGCAAAATCAGATTAGGGGAGATCTTCAGATCCTAAACTGTGCCATGCTGGGTGTACTGAAGTGTTAGGAGGAAGCCCTTGAGGCAGAGAAAAGTCTTGGTAGGAGGCCTGAAAAAAGGGTCAGGGTTCAATGTGAGCTAGGTGGGCCCAGAGAAGACTTCCCAGAACCAGGTTTCATAGGCAATTTACCTGAGAGTAAGGCTGGGCCCCTAAGAGAGGGGCCTAACTTCATATAGCGATAGAGAAAAGACTCAGACCAGGAACTCTCCAGGTTCTTCAGGCCTGGGATTTATCAAGACATTAAACATTACTGTGCCTAATGCCTTAAGTGCCAGCTGGTGGCACAATGCTAATTGGTGCCATTACCCTTGGTGGGTACCCCTTTTGAATAGGTAGGGAAGATTTTGTTGGGCCCTGGGAACCACGTACAAGTAGGAGCTGCTTTATCCTGGTGCTTGTGGACTACACTACCCAGTACCTGGAGGAAGTAGCAGTCTACCATGCCTTGGTCTAGGCAGTAGCCATGGAACTACTTAAAATCTTCTCGCAGGTAGGCCCCCTTCAGGTAATATTGAGAGACAAAGGCATCAACTTTCTGTCCAGGCTCCTTCAAGAGATGTGGGTGCTTCTGAAAGTCCACCTAGCCAGAACCTCCATTTATCACCTTCAGCCAGATAGTCTGGTAGACAGGTTCAACTAGACCCTGAAGGGGATGTTAAGAAAGTTTATGGCAGGGGAGCCCCAGAATTAGGATATGCTCTTAACCCAGTTGCTGTTCATGATTTGGGAGATTTTCTCATCCTCTATGGGGTTCTTTTGCTTTCTACTTCTGTATAGAAGGCAGCCCTATGGGTTGTTAAAACTACTTTAAGAGACTTGGCAAGCACTGGGTGTGAAGATGCAGAATATCATCCAACAAATGCTCAGGATATGGGAACAACTCGAGTCTGTAGGAGCATTTATGAAGAAGAATGACAAGGATAAATAGCACATGCAAGAACAATACTATATCAACAATGTATGGCTCTAAGTCTAGCAGTCCAGAAATTAAATCTTGCTGTTGCTCCCCTCATCAGAGAGAATATTGCTCAATAAATGGCAGGGACCTTATGGCTAGGGGCAGATATTCAAAAAGCCTGAATTGATTCAATCTTTGCAGGTTAGTCTAACCTGCCTAGGTTGAACCAGTTTGCAATTGCACATGCATTCCTTCTGGACTGAGGAAATGCCATCAGCAGCCCTCCCTTCCCCTCCATAGTGCTAAGCTGGGGTGGGGGGGGGCGTGGCAAAGCCTTGGAAGGGTACTCTGATTAGGAAGGGGTGTAAACCCCCACCCTGCCTGTACCATCCCAGGCTTTTCCCTCCTCACTGCTCAAGGGGCAGGAGTGTTGCCAAACCCCAGCCCTGGGCTAGCACTCTGAGGCAAAGGGGGAGTGTGGAGTACATGCATCTGTTAATGATACTGAGCTTTTAAATTTCCCTCTCCCTGCTTCTTCATACTGTCTGCAAACCTGACAGGTGAGGGAGGGGGCTGATAACAGAATTTATCAGCCCGTCAACAAAACAAAAAACTCCCTCATTAGTTCAAGCTCTTAAATAGTTTTTTCAAGGAAGGAACACAGGAACGTTACCAGATGACCTGTTGATTAGCTCCAAAAAGCCCTAAGCAGGCACTGTTTTGTCTGCATGTCCCAGAGACATTGGAGATACACACACACACACACACACACACAGGCACCTCTCAGCATTAGCTAACATATCACATGCCTAAGGTTGACTGGGCTGGGGTCTGTGCTGTGGGAGATGAGAGGGAGGGGGAAATCCCTGCTTGAGCAGTGAGCAGTGAGTGGGGGCAGGGGGAATCAAGGCAGACCCTACTGTGCCTGCAGACTCCACTGGAGCTCCAGCTAGGGAGCAGAAGGGTGGGGCCAGCTCTGCTGTGGAGCAGAAAGCCCCTCCCAGCTCAGAGAGCATGCTGAAATGCTGGGGGACTCTGATTTAACTTAATCCAACAAGGGGCATGAGATAGACATTGCATAAACTGGTTTGACCAAAATCAGTTAAGTCTGATTCAACCAGGTTTATCTTAAATCAGGTTTAGTCATTTTCAGACTGCTTTATGTGCACTGGCCATCTGTTCTGTTACAGGTTTAAACTAGTTTATGATCAGTTAAACTGATTTATGTGTAATGTTGGTGCCTAGTTCAGGAATCTTTTCCCTGACCTATGGCTTGCTGGCCTAAGTGAATGATACAATGATCCTAGCTACTGTGGACAGTGAAGCATGTCTTGTAACAACACAGTATGAGTCACATATATCATGCAAAACTGCTAGAATTCTAGCAGACCCAGGAAGCATGAAATGCCTCAAATGCTTTCTCAGTGAATACAGGAGATGTGGGAAGCCCAGTTCAACTCCCAACCAGTGCAGTTATTCTGGGAGAAATCTTATCTATATCTCAACAAGTGGAAAGTGGTTTAGTACTTGGTTATGCAAGTACAAAATGACTGAGCAGTAACTGGTGTTACTGTGTAGTATTGTCCCAGCACAGTTGCCTAGTGACGCTTACTGTATGCTTGTTACAACTGAGCAGTGGATCATTCCTACTGCACCTGGAGATGCTACTACACAGTAGTAACGAGCTACTGTGCAGTAAGTATCTCGTGTAGATATGGCCACTGTGTACTATCCCTGTAGTGTACAGACAGACCAGACATCGGCTGTAAATTCTATAGGTAGGTGCCTTGGAGCAAGGCCCAGGGGCCCTTTCTTCCCAGGACTTTGAAGTTGGGGACCTGATCCTATATTTAAGCCAGTCTCCTTTCCTAGGAGTAGAAATACTCAGTAATTGAGACAGAGGGTAGTTCTATAAAATGGGCAGATGAGGCTCTTTTATATTATCTCTTAGTCACAGACCATGGCCCCCTGATCATAGTATCACAGTACATAGGGTCAGAAAGGACCAAAACAGATCATCAGGACTGACCCTCTGCCCCAGGCAGGAACGGGTGCAGAGATCATATCACCCCAGCCAAATATCTGTCCAGCCTACTCTTGAGGACCCCCAAGGTAGGAGAGAGTACCACCTCCATTGGGAGTCCACCCCAGAGCCTGGCAGCCCTAACTGTAAAGTAATGTTTCCTGATGTCCAGCCTGCACCTTCTCTAACAATTTGTGGCTGTTATTCCTAGTAACCCTGGGTGGTGCCCAGGGAAACAGAGCCTCCCCCAGTTCCCACCGGTCTGCCCTGGTGAGTTTGTAAACAGCCACCAGATCCCCTCTCAGGCTTCACTAGTGGAGGCTGAATAGTTTCAGGCCCTTTAGCCTCTCTTCGTAGGGCCTGCCCTGCTGCCCTTTGGCCATGCGAGTGGCCCTCCTCTGGACCCTGTCATGTCTGAGTTTTACCTATCGGTTAGAGTGCCGATGCCAGCAAAGCAAAAGACCATAATAACTTAGTAAGGACACAGGCCATAAAGACCCCTTAGCACTAGTAGCCTTTATTTCTTTGCTGAAGGTAGCATTACAATTGGAGTTATTAAAAGTTGTTCTCCACACTTAGAAGCTTGTTGTCTGCAGTGATAAGTATTGCAGGTGCCAATCACAAGGTTGACATTTTGAACCCACTGAGGGCAGCCAGATGAATAATGTATCTAGGTCAAATGAATAGGTATCTAGGTCAGATGAATATGTATCTAGGTCACTGTGTAAGAATATAATTGGCGGTCAGTAAATATTCACAATTGGCATGAAGTGATTGGTCACTGCTGACTTTAACTAAGAGCAGATTCCCGCCATTAAGCGGAGAACTCCGAGCACACCAAGGAGACACAGTCAGCAGATTGGCCACCTGTAGACATCTCCCCGCCAGCCGTTCTTCATTTGGTGTATCTCGTTCACCGGTTCGTCTGATCATCTCGTCAAAGAGCTCTCGGAAGTTTACTGATCGAAAGCGCATTATAGTTTTTCCCTGTCCATGAGCTGTTGACCAGTTCTGGGACTATTGAGCCGGGCAGCCGCACCTAGCCTCCAGGTTAGAAAGCAAGGGCTCGGCTCAGGAACCCCGTGAACAAACAGACCCCTTTAGACTGTTCTGTTTTATGCACTGTAACTGAACAAGTCAGCTATCCTGCCTACGCTGAGACCATCGGTAGCATAAGTACAATAAACCTTTCATACAACCAATACGCTTCAAGCCGCCTGACTCCTACTTGCCACTACTCCCCACCTGTCCGGTCATCTATCCCTTCTGCGCCAAGCCGGTCATGCCGACCCAGGCTCGCAGGTCAAGGGTACACTGGTTACGAAGTGCAACAGACCCTCACAATGTTAGCCACATCCCTCTTGAAGTGCAGCATCCAGAACTGGACACAGTACTCCAACTGTGGCCTGATCAATGCTGCATAGAGGGGAAGGATCACCTCCCTGGACCTGCTTGTGATCCACCTGTAGATGCATGACAAGGTGCAGTTAACCTTACTGACCGCTTCCTCACATTGGCTGCTGATGTTCATTCTGGAGTAAACAATGACTCCAAGATCCCTTTCTGCCACTGTGTTCCCCAGCCTATAGGTGTGTTGCTGGTTCCTTCTCCCTAGATGCAGTACTTTGCACTTTTCTGTGTTGAATTCCATCCTGTTCTCATCTCTCCACCTCTGTAACCTGTCTAAGTCTAGCTGGATTCTGTCCCTCCCCTCCAGCATGCCCACCTCACACCACAACTTGGTGTTATCAGCGAATTTGGACAGTGTGCATTCCACACTTGCATCCAGTTTGCTGATAAAGATGTTGAACAGTAGAGGCCCCAAGACTGACCCCTGGGGGACTCCACTGCCCATACCCCTCCAGGTCGAAAATGACCCATCCATCACCACTGTCTGGGTGCAACCATCTAGCCAATTTGCCACCCACCTGACTGCAGGCATCAGTGCCACAGTCACCAAGTTTTTTTAAGAGAATGTGGTGGGAAACCATGTCAAAGGCCTTTTTAAAGTCCAGGAAGATGACATCCACCCCGACACCCTCATCCAGGGACTTTGTGACCTGACAATAAAAAGAAACCAGGTTAGCAGGCAGGATCTGCCCTCAGTGAACCTATGTTAGTTGCCCCTGAGCATTACCTCCCCTGCTGGGCCCTTGGAGATGTGTGCCTTGATAATTTTCTCAAAGGTCTTCCCAAGGACAGAGGTAAGACTGACTGTCCTATAATTGCCAGGGTCCTCTTTTCTCCCCTTTTTGTAAATGCGGACCACAATCGCCCTTTTCCAATCCTCTGGTATCACGAGTACTCATAGAGCTGTGCCAGGGGCCCCAATATGACTCCTGCCAATTCCCTTAGCACCCTCAAGTGAAGAGCATCTGGACTTACTGATTTAAACATGTCCAGCCCCTCCAAAATTCCCTAACTAGGCCGTCCCTGACCCTAGGCATGGTGGTGCCTCCCCTGGATCTGTCCTCAGTTCTAGTGGGGGAGATGTCCCAGCCCCTGTTCAGGAATATGTGGCTACACACAATAAAAGAAGCCAACTTCAGGCTGATACACTGGTATTTGGTATTGCAATCCAATATTGTCCAGAATCTGCACATGCCAGCCCAGACTTCTTATGGGAAGCAGAGGGAACTCAATATGCAAGAGTGGGTCTCAGACTACATTCCTGGAGGGGGAGATACAGGACAGAATAGTCTGGATCATTAAGAGGGATTGGCCCTCCTGAAGAAGTCCACCTGTTGGTAAGCATTTAGAAAGTAAGGGAGTAAACCGCTAGCTGCTTAGAGGAGAGAACGGGGAAAACTAAATTGGATGAAGGAACGGTTTTCAGGCAGGAGAATTACACTATAATATTCCCTAGTTTGGAGATTAGGACACTCTCCTGTGATGAGAGAGATATGGGCTCAAGTCTTTTTGGGCAAGATATGAGTTTAACATCAGGGTTCCCAGAACCCTTTAAGTAAAAGAGGATGCCATTAGAAACATGCCTTTTTCCCTATGTCCCAGTTCTTAATATAGCCTGAAAAAAATCAATCAACATTTTATTTAGTGAATTTAAGCCAAAGTTGCAAATAGTTTGGGATTAACCAAACCAGCATTTTTTGATGAGCAGACTGCACCAAAACAAATTTGCATAGGCCTCATAATGAGCAGTCATGCTATTAATGTTGCATGATATTTATTCTTCATTACTAACAAAATTGTTCCCTTTCTCAGAGAGGTGAGAGTATTAATTTTTTTGCTTGTTGAGCCAGATGATTCTATTACTGTACTTTATTTTAAAAACTTTTTTCAATTCAAAAATACAAGAAAAAGTCACAGGAATGTTATTTTATAGTCAGGGGACCAAATAGAGCATTAAAATCTATTGTACTGCACTGCGGCAAACAAAAGACTGTTATATGTAAGATAAAATAGAAGAAAGAGTGCTATTCACAATAATGACAGCTGAGATAAGGTAATACAGCTTCCTCTGAAACTAACATATTGAGGGATGTAAAGATAGTTGAATGATGGTATCGGTAGTGTTTGGCAAGCTGCTCTAAGACAAGCTTTTCTTGTCACATATTGAGTCCAGACTCATTCCTTCCCTGGGGTTTGCCTTTATTAGCCAATTCACAATAAATTAACAATAGTTGAGGCTTTTTCTCATGCTAGGCTGTTCTAATGTTCTTACCTCAGCCTGTGCACACTCTTTTTTTCTTCCAGAAAGCCATTCACACTTCCTTTCTGTCTCAGTGAGGTAATGAGCCAATTACATTAGTGAGTCAGCAGGATCTACACAATTCTTTCTCAGCCAGACTGCAAGCTTTCTGGGGTGCAGGCTTTTTTCATTTTTTTACTACATACACTTTGCATATGTGCATGATAGGGCTCTGATCCTTAACAGATGCGTTTATGGGCTACTGTAATTAAAAAAAAATATATCAAGTAAGTTGCAAAGGATATTCAAGAAGTCTGTTGTTGCAGAGGCAAGACTTGAATACAGCTTCTTTGACATCTAGATTCATTCTGTGTTATTTGGTCATTCCTCTCAATTACTGTCCACATCTTTCCGTGTGCCATGGTTGGTTCAGCTCCAGTTATATCAGTGAACTTGGTTTAGAGCCTATGGAAATTATTGAGGTAAGATGCAATAGCACAACTAGTTGGGGAAAAAAGCTTTAGAAAACAAACCTTCCCCTCTGCCTGTTAGCAAAAATCATTTTACATATATTTGATTAAAGGTGCTTTTTGGAAATCATCCCAATGTTGACATATTACAGACAAAAACTAATTATAGATATTAAGCAATTTATCTGTATATGCCTTCTGGATCACTATTGTGATCCAAAGCCTAGGTGTCTCTGTAAAGATGGGTGTGATGGGTCATTTAATATGTTATTTCACTCTTGTAATTACCATATAACTTTGGACAGGATTTTGATTAGGTTAGACTAGATTAAAGATCTCAAAATCACCTGTTGGATTTTGTCTGAAAGAAAAATAAAGTATCATGTCCCATACCTCACCCATCACAAAGTTTTTGTCTGAAAGAAAAATAAAATATCATTCTTCTATGTTTTGAACTATTGACTTGATTCTGTGTGTTGATTCATTTATAATTTTTAAAAGGTTCTGGAAATTTAAGACATAGTACATAGTGTATTCATCAGAAGAACTGTCCCCAGTTGTTTCATTCTGTTTTAATTCTCCTCAAAATCAATAGGCTAATGTGTAGTCTAAGGCAGGCAGAATAAGAAAGAGTTAGATATATCCCACTATAAGTGAATTGGTCACTTGTGTGCATGGAGGTACCCCATGTGAATTTAATGTGAATACCTACACCAATTAGGAAACCAGCTATTTTTAGAGTAGTTGGAAGTTTCCCTAGGCCCCGAATACCTAGTATTTGAAGTAAAGGCATATAAACACACAGCACACTTATGATAGCCAGGGACTGATCTAAATCTCCTTGAAAATCTTCATTGACAGGGATCCCTGTTCCTCAGACATAAAAAGGCAGGCATATTGTTCAGAATTCAAAGTTTGGCAATGCTGAAGTCTACAGTACTTTCATTCTGCCAGGAAAGCTTTTAATGAAGCCCCCATGGTGGCAGATCCCTCCACCCTGCTGAGCAAGTTCTGTATGCCTGCAAAGTGATGTGAGGCCTGGGCTACTATAAGAAGTAATGTGAATGAAGATGGTTCTGCATCATGAACTGGCTGCTACAGTCTGGTTGGGGTAACAACTTCCCCAGAGTTCACTTTACATCCTAACAGCGCAGGTGCTGGGCAGAGCTACACAGAGCCACCAAAAGCATGCAGATGTGTGCATGCTCTGACAGGTCCGGGTAGCAAGAACTTTAGGAGGTAGAAGCACGGGGGTATAAACTTCATCTGAGTAAAGCATAAAAACAAAATACCTGAGTCCCCGGCCTGTTAACCAGCAAAGCCCTACACCTCCTTTGTACCATCTCCAGACATGCATACATAGCAATGTATTCATTATTTCAACTAAGTCTATTATTAAGATTTGACCAAAGTAATCCACATATACTAAAATATGCTCAGCTGACGTGAACTGGTCTTCCAAAAACGACAGAGCCTCATTGGCCAAGTACTGAATAAACATGTAGGGGACAGAAAAAAAAATTGCTCCCAAAAGCTCACAGTCTGATTGTGAAAGGAATTAAGGGTGTGTGCAAGGGAGGTTGTGTGTGTGTGTGTGTGTGTGTGGGGGGGGGGGTTGGGGGAGGCATGCTTTCCTGAGGCCATCAGTCCACCCATTATGTTATTCAGGGAAAAAGGATGTGTAAGTGGCTCTCTGGAGAAAAAGGATCTTACATGTATGATGGACAGTGCTGAGGTAATAATGTAAGAGCAGCCCAGTTTGATAAAATGACTTAGCCAGAAATGTTGTTCATTTCTTATAAATTGATTAATAAAGACAAAGCTCAGGAAGGGAATAAGTCTTCTGTACATTTTTACACCTACGAGTCACTACTGTATAACAACTTACAACCCATTCTCCTCCACACACAGAGAAGTCTGGTACAAACCTGGTTCTTCAATTGTTAACATTAGAAGAAGAAAAATGTATTCAAAATGATCTCCATCAAGCTGTTTTTCTGAGTGCAACTATTATTATTTAAGTATTTGAAAGGTTCCATAGCTTTTCTATTTTTAATTTTTTTTCTCTCCTGTGTTGTTTTGTTTTGGGTCTTTTTTAGCTAATTATATCAAGCCACTGAGACTGAAACAGTAATGTTCTCATCCTGTAAGCTGTCATGTCTCTCTGACACCTCTCTGTAAAGTCCCTTGTGTTGAAACATTCCCTGTATATTGATCAAGGTTTTTCTTGTGCTCAGTGCAGTATTTTGGACATGTTGCCATATTTGGATGCAAATATAGAAACACCATCTTCCTGGGGGTTCTGAATGTCACTGGAAAGCATGGAGAGGTGAGCTGTATTAGTCTGAAGTCAGACAGCAACACAGAAAGCAAGAACATCCATTCTTTTTCAATCAAAGGTTGATGGTAGTTGCAGAAGACTACTGCACTTAGATAATGTGTTTTAAGGCTGTATTAGGTGAAGCCTTTCTCAGTAGAGTTTTGAACAGTGTGCTTAACAGTCATATGGTACAAATTTAGGGTGACAAATACAGATAATTTCCTGTCTATTTTTCCCTTTTATTTTCATTATCCAAACAAATGGTGAAGACCTCTGTCACCCTCTTCTCTTCATTTCTGAAGGGCACCTTAAGCAATTTGTACCCAATAAGCTGTAGTTTTCTTTTCAAATGTAGACTCAAGAGCATTAAGTAGGAACACATTTTTCACTGTATGGATACTTATAGCTGTTATTTAGTCATTTCTTCTGTTCAGTGAACAATCTCGTGTCAGCGTCAGTTAGGTGTTTTTTAGTTTCCTTAACTTTTCCTCTCTTTCTTCACTTACAATATTGAACAATGAACCCTTCAAATTTAAACGTTGAGAGTGAGGTACTTGAATATCTTTTATTAAATTGCTCTTTTTCCCCCACTCTGTTCAAAGTAAGATTGTTAGCATAAAAGAAGCTTCAGAATTTCTTATTAGGCTTGAGTCCTTCCATTGTAGTTGATTTTATGGTGTCATCATTGATTTGACCTTGCTGTTTTCTAAGTGCTGAGGTGAACTGAGATTGCTCAAGAATGAAGCTGATGTTGGAAGGCCTGTTAAAAGGATTTCAGTGATGGTTGCAGCTATTTTTTGATTACAACAATAGCATATAAAAAATTCTCAGTTGTAGTATCATCAAACTCATCAGCATTCTGCTCTCCTGTTTCAAGAGACAGAGTTTCATTCAATGGCACACTTTGCCCTGAAGATTTTGAAGAAATTGATTTCGTCCTTTTTTAAATGAGCACAAATCCTTTCTGTCTTTTGATGCAATAACTCTTGATAATGTTTACCTTTTACTTTTAGAATGATCAATTTTTTCTTGTTCTTGCTACTACACTCAGTTGCTTGCTTCCTGTTACTTCATCTCTGGGCATCTTGGCTGTGTCCACATGAATGTGGATGTTTGTTTCCCCAAGCACAACCAGCAGCTGCACAGTGGTACTTGTCCCTGGGGAACGCCTGTGCCACGTGCCCATTGGTGTGTGGCAGGTTACCTTGGGTGGGGTGGGGGGGAATGGTCCCAGCAGCCTTACTTGGCATCCTGAGGGCCTCCTGGGGCTGCAGCAGTGGCTATCCTGCCACTTGGACCCTAGCCAAAGAGCATGGAGAGCAGCTGAATGTGTGGTATGTGGCACCACAGATGTGTCTGCGCCACCACATACCGCACTGTCGCACTGTTCTGGATGGAGCCATTGAGTCTAATTCACAAACTAACTTTTAATCACTAAACATTAATCACTCACCTCTTTTAATATTGATCAGCAGCTTTCTTATTTACAACATTTAGAATGAGAAGGAAAAATCTATGTGATACCTAAAACCAGCATACTGAAAACTTTTACCACTTTCTAGAGGTCTGTAGAGTCCAGAAGGCCAAATCTTCTGATGTCTTACAACTTCATCCATTTCCCTCTTTTTATCTTACGATGACAGCCAGTTCCAACCACTTCTGGAGTTCTGTTTCCCACACCTCACCAGTCAAAAGGATTCTACCCATTTCCTTCTGTAGGCAGTTTTATTCCTGATTGCTTCCAAGCTGACATAACAAGTGGATGGGTATTCTTGTTACTTCCCTTTTAACTTTTTGGAACAGTAAAAAAAGTTTTAATTAACAGACTGAATTTAAAACTTAATATTTTAGTATAAAATGTTTCAAATGTATTGTATTTATTTAAATACTTCAGAGGAACCTAGATGTCAACAAAGAAAAGAAAAGAAAAGACAACCTCCCCTCCCCCCCACCTCAAAAAACAAAACAAAACTGTTAAACCCCAAAACCACCTAATGGCCAGACAGACTGTAACCATATCACATACTTCCTTTTTTTAAAAACATATTTGTGGCTTTGAATTTACAAATGGTCAAATAATTATAGCTTTGCCCTTCATTGGGATAGAAGAGCAAAATCAAAGGCATAGCTGCACCTGGCAGAGTTAGTGCCATGGACGGCTACAGTCTGGGACACAGGAGAGGGAGGCAAGAGGGCTCTAGGCTCTGACTGTGCGGAGAGGGGGAAGAAGAGAGGGGTTGGCACTAGAGGGAATGTAGGATCCTAGCAACTGTTAGGGAAAGTCCCCCTCCAGCCAAGGAATTAAGCCCCTCACAAGCTCCACTGAATGTCGTGCTGAGAGAAGATATAAAACTTCTAATTTGGCAGTCAGAGCCTATAGCTGCCAGAGTAGTAGTGTACCTGTGTCCCATTCTGGAGTTCCTCTGTGTCCATTCTGGTGCCCTTCCCTCTCATAGTCAGTGTCCAGGGCTCATGTTGCCTTCACCTAGGCCTAGTTACAGTACTCATCGATAGATGATCAGTTATGTGGAAATGGGCATCCCAGAAAATACGCAGTAAGAACAAAAAAAAGCATATTAAATGTAATAGGAATTTCACCCACCAATCTTAATGGGAGTAGGAGCAGGTCAAAAGTCAGGAAGGGGTAAGTTTGTGCATAAGCATATGATTCTTAGTAGCAACCTGTTGCATAGTTCAAAGTGAATGATGGTATTGTGGGGCTGCACTAAAAAGCGATGATGCTCAGCAGTATGGCTTCTTTTATGTTGTTTCATCAGAATTGAAATGTCAAGCCACATAACCATTTTAAAGCTTAAGCATTTAAGATAGGAAATACCAAAGACAAGAAAAAAGTATCTGTTGTCTACTGAACCATACTCTGTTTATGTACTCGGCACAGTTTTTTAAAGGGAAACTTTTAATTGTTTCTTGGATATCCAAATATTATTACTTCAGCAGCAGCTGTTTTTTGGGTAAGCTGTTTCAAAGTTGAATTAACCTGAATGTACTTCTTCCCAGTTTCTGTTTATAATCTAGTTTCTCAGTGACTTCCTGTGTTGTGGTGGGGAAAAAACTTTGCTTTGACATTGCCTCTAACATTTAAGGTTTCTTATATTTTAAATAGGACATCTGGCAGCTATATTGCTTCTATAATATGTTTTAGAGCTCCAGTGTTTACCCTTTCATCTTTGCAGCAAACTAATATCTTTATACAAAGCCCAATATGTTTACAACATAGTTCCAAAAATTGAATACATAAAAATCAACCAAAACCTTTCCTTTACTAGACTAAACACTTTGAGAACAAGTACAGTGCATTTACAGTGCAGACCTGACTAAAGGACGTTGCACAGTGCAGTTGGTCAGTCAGTCAGTCAGCATGTCTAGCTAACCAATGTTCACCCAGAAAGAAAATCAGGCACATTCAGCTTGTTGTCCTGATATCTATTCCAAGAACTGACTTGGAGAGAAATATTTCATGGTTAGACTACCAGCTTCTTGCTTACTTTCTTCTCTGCCCCAGTTTGGCAATTCCATAATTGCCAAATAATGTACTTGTGAATATAGCATAGAATGAGAGATACAGTTAATAACAGCCCCTTGCTATTATTTCCTCTTCATAGGTCCAGACAAAAGGCTGTAGAAGTTAATCATAGAATCACAGGAAATTAAGGTTGGAAGGGACCTCAGGGGGTCATCTAGTTCAGCCCCCTGCTCAAAGCAGGGCCATCCCCAACTAGATCCCAGCAAAAGCTTTGCCTAGCCAGGTCTTAAAAACCTCCAAGAATGGAGAGCCCACAATGTCTCTGGGTAACCTGTTCCAGTGTTTTACTACTCTCCTAGTGAGAATTTTTCTTCCTAATATCTAACCTAAATTCCTCTTGCTGCAGATTCAGACCAATGAATCCTTATTTTATCATCTGCCACTACTAGTCTAACTCCCTCTTCTTTTGAACCCCCTTTCAGGTAGTTGAAGGCTGCTAACAAATCCCCTCTTAATCTTCTCTTCTCTAGACTAAATAAGCCCAGTTCCCTCAGCCTGTCGTCGTAAGTCATGTGCACCAGCCCCCTCACCATTTTTGTTGCTCTCTGCTGGGCTCTCTTCAATTTGTCTACTTCCTTTCTGTAGTGGGGGACCCAAATCAGAACACAGTACTCCAGATGTGGCCTTATCAGTGCGGAATAGAGGCTAATAATCACTTCCCATGACCTGCTGACAACACACCTATCAATGCAGCCCAGTACGCCATTAGCCTTCGTTGTAACAAGGGCACACTGTTGGCTCATATTCAGCTTATTGTCCACTGTAATCCCCAGGTCTTCTTCTGCACAGCTGCTGCCCAGCCAGTCAGCCCCCAGACTGTACCAATGCATGGGATTGTTCTGTCTTAAGTGCAGAAATTTGCACTTGTCCTTGTTCAACCTCATGAGATTTCTTTTGGCCCAGTCTTCCAATTTGTCTAGGTCACTCTGAATCCTACCCCTACCCCGTATCTACTATTCCACCCAGCTTGATGTCATCCAGAGACTTGCTGAGGGTGCACGCTATGCCATCTTCCAGGTCATAGATGAAGACATTGAACAAAACTGGCTCCAGGGCTGACCCCTGGAGCACTCCACTTGATACCAGCTGCCAACTAGACATTGAGCCATTGATTACTACCCTTTGAGCCCGATGCTCC
The DNA here is from genome assembly GCF_052110815.1 of Crocodylus siamensis. Taxonomy (NCBI): domain Eukaryota; kingdom Metazoa; phylum Chordata; order Crocodylia; family Crocodylidae; genus Crocodylus; species Crocodylus siamensis. Next base: position 361,719,618 of record NC_143395.1, read on the forward strand.
AGCCAATTTTCTATCCACCATACAGTCCATTCATTCAGCCTGTACTTCCTTAGCTTGCCTGAGAGAATGTTGTGGGAGATCATATCAAAAGCCTTGCTAATCACCTTCTCCTTCTCCAAGTGCTTAGAAATGGATTCATTGAGGATCTGTTCCATGATTTTTCCAGGCACTGAGGTGAGGCTGGCTGGTCTATAGTTCCCTGCATCCTCCTTTTCCCCTTTCTTAAATAATATGGGCACTATGTTTGCCCTTTTTCAATCTTCTGGGGCCTCCCCTGATCTCCATGAATTTTCAGAGATGATGGCCAGTGACTCTGCAATCTCATCAGCCAATTTCCTCAGCACCCTCAGTTGCATCACATCTGGCCCCATGGGCTTGTATATATTCAGCTTTTCTAAATAGTCCATAACCTGTATTTTTGCCAATGTTGGCTGCTCACCTCCCCCCCAAACTGTTTTGCTTGGTGCAGTAGCCCAGGAGCTGACCTTGCCTGTGAAGACTGAGGCAAAAATGGCATTGAACACTTCAAAGTTAATGGAAGGGCTTCAGTTGACATCAGTGGGCTTTCCTTTTGTGTCTTTATACATGCATACATAGGTTCTTTTCTGCTTTTTTGCTAATAGTTTACCAGGTCAGTAGTGGTACATAAAAAGTATGACATAGAACCTGGGAAGGGACCTCAAGAGATCTGATCCAAACAGCAGCTCAAGTTGGTTCTCATCTAAGTCACCACAGACAAATGTTTATTTGACCTGCACTTAAAAACTTCTAGTAATGGAGATTTTCACAATCTCTCCAGGTAATCTGTTCCAGTGCTTAACCACCCTCATCATTAGAAAGTTCTTCCTAATAGCTAACCTAAATCTCCCTTGTTGCAATTTAGGCCCATTACTTCTTTTCCTGTCCCATGGGGCATACAGAACAATTGATTGCCAGGCTTTTTATAAGGCCCCTTTTTGTATTTGAAGGCTGTTATCAAATTATACCTCAGTCTTCTTTTCTTCTAACTAAATAACTGTACTTCTTCCAGCGTTTCCTTGTATGTCATTGTTTCCTAGATGGATAATATTTTTTGTTCCTCTTCTCTGGACTCCTTCCAATTTGTCTGCATCTTTCTTGAACTGTGATGTCCTAAACTGGACATAGTACTCCACATGAGGCCTCAAATGCATTAAAGAATCACGTCCTGTAACTTGCATTTGAGATTCCTCTTAATACATAGCAGTATGCTATAACCTATTTTTACAACAGTTTTACATGGTTGATTTGTATTCTGCTTGTGAGCTCAGTTAACTCCCAGATCCTCTTCTTCAGTATTATGTGATTTGCCTTCTGTTAAAGTACATAAGGCAGCAGAGCTTTAAAAAGAGCTACAGTCAGGAGGACTGGGACTATTGGAAAAGCAGTGAAATGAGATAACAGCAGGGCAAGATAACCAGCCCAATTGGAGCCAGTGTATTCAGGGCCAGGCAGCTGAGTTAGCCCCTACTATCCAGACAGTTTTATACGATCCAGACAATTTATAAATCCATCAAAAGCAGTAGTGGTAATTGGATCAGGCCCTAAAGAAATGTTAGCAGTCAGTATCAGGTTACACAGGAATTTTGATGGCAACTCTCTTCCTTAGGCTCATCACTGACAACTCTGTCACAGAGTTCAAGGGACCCAGACTTGGGCTTCAACTTTAAAAAAAATCTAGGCTTGGAAAAGAAATGGTCACTACCCAATTGGTCCTAAAGCTTACCTGTTCAGTCAACAGAGGTCTGATTTTCAAAAGTTATTTTGGATGATCTTGGAACCTATTTCTTCTTACATTTAAAAACATCTTTTCCTTTTAAAGGAGATTAAAACTATTTCATACCATCAGAGAAATGAAGGGTAGGGGAGGAGTGGGAGGAAAGGAGTTCCAGAGATCATCCACTTCAATTGAGGCAGAAATAGGCCATTCTCTAGATGTTTGTCTAATCTGTTCTTAAACTCCAGTGTGGGAGATTTCAAAACGTTCCATCAAATCCAGTGCAGGTTTTTCCCATTCCTACTAAAAAGTAAGACCAAGAGACAAAGAAATTGCTGACTTCCAAGGAACAGAGAAATAGGGACAGGAAGCCTAAGGTAAAATTTGAAAAATTGGGATCCTGATAATGCTTCCAGTGCAATTAATGTAATTTTGCAATTGACTGTTATTAGAGCAAGATCAAGGTTTTAACTTCCCCCTCCCCAAATAGGCAACTGTAGACAAAGGAAGGAAAAAGTAGTTAGAAAGTGTGTTGGGCTGTTAGTTGTGCATATACAACAGCAGTTGCAGTACATAATAACTTTATTGAACTTACAAACTTATGAACAAGATGACACTGTTATTCTTATATGCCACTAGATGGAGATCTTTATATACACATGACAATCCCTGGTTAAGTTGTTCCACTGGTTAATTCACTGATAAAAATGTGTGCTTTATCTCTAGTCTGATTGGTTTGACTGAAGCTTCCAGCCATTCAATCTTAAATATTTGTCTGTTAAATTAAAGAGCCTCCTTCTATCTGAAATCTCCTCACAACGTAGTTTCATATACATCATGCTTCAGCCACCTCTCAACTTTCTCTGGGTTAAACCAAACAGACTGAGTTTCTTCAGTTTCTGCTGTAAAGCACAAGTTAAACACATCTGAAATCATTCCTGTGACACTTCATAACTTTTTTGCATTTGTCAACACCATTTAGAAAACAAGGATATCAGAACTGGACAATATTTCAGAAGTTCTCTTCTCATTGCTATGTACGGTGGTAGTAACATCTCTAATACGTAACAGGTTTATATTTGCTGCATTGCATTGGGAGCTCATTTAAAATAACAAGGGATATTCTATAGATACAACTGCTATATACAGCTCTCAAAATGGCATGAAAGCAAGTAATTCCTGAGTTCCAGTTTCATCTCAGCCATTGTGATACCCTGGGTGTCCAGGATCAAGCCATGTAGGACCAGATTGTGCCTGACTTTGATACAAGATGAATGAAACATGGTGCAAGCATCATCATGCTCCCAGTACAAGGAATAACGTGCATTCATGCACTTTGGAGCACAAGGACTCTGCAGAGCTAGCACCACTGTTGATTGTAGCCTCTGCAAAGGTGCGGGGGGGTGGGGAAGGGAAAGAATAAAAAACACATATCTCTCCCTTCCATCAGCTTCCTGTGTTGGTTTCAAATGAAGAGAGAAAGTGAAAGCACAATGGTTCTCTCCCCAGAGACACCAGTTACATACACTGGGAGTTTTTGCATACTGCAGCAGCCTCTGAAGACGGCACCTGCATAGATGCTAGGCCGCTCAAAGTCTTTTGGGAGCTTTGAGCCTGCATTAACACCAGGCTCATTGATAATCCCATCAGCTGAGTGCTGCTGCCCACTACCTAATTCATACTGGAGTCATACTGGAGGCTAAGTACAGATGTTTAAGCAGCCCAGAGCAGAAGTGTTCTAAGTTTTGAGCTTTATGCATGTGTCTATATGTGCATTAATGTAGGTATTAGGTATTAAATTTAATACCTCTGGGTACCTATACAAGTGATCCGGGGGGGGGGGACTTTAATCAGAGTGGCTCTGAGAGCTGCTCTAATTAAAGTGCTTGCAGTGTCATGTGTGTTCAGTGACAAAATGGCAATGGGGGTGCTTGAATTACACCTCGTTCCATAAACTTTAGCAAATGACCCCACCACCATTTTGAAGCATGGGGACGTTGAATTGATGTGATGTGGGGGCTGCTAGAGTACATTAATTAATAGGTGTGTGCAAAATGGGCTGTATTTAATTTGGATTTGGCCTGAATCAGGAACAGTGATTCGATTAGTTGATTCAGATAACTGTCCCTGATTCAGTTAGGCCAAATCCGAATCTGAAGATTCGATGCTGTTTTGGAGAATCGGCCATAGACACAGCTGTAAATGTTTTTTCTACATTCCTCAAGGTGCCAGGTGCGGCTCATGAATGCTGCAATCCTGGGGCGAATGGAGCATCCCACATGAGCACAGAGGGACCACCCAGTGCACAGCAGTGACACCAGAAGTGGACTGGAAGTACTTCTGGGTCTGCTGGGGAGCGTGCTGGAGGCTCTCCCCATGTCTCCCCCAGCTCAGTGATTGGCCATGGGGGGATCACGGGTGCCCCCCCAGACCCAGGAGGCACCAGTTGCTGAGCCAGGGGGAGGGTGCGGGGGGCCCCTGGAAATGCTTTTGGTCCATTTCCAGGTTTTCTGCTGAGCATGCTGGGGACTCGCCCCCAAGCTCCTGTTGGACACTCCATTGCAACATTCATGAGCCATATGGTACCGTGAGGTATGTAGAAAAAACATTTATATATGTGTCTATGTCCAAATCGATTTGTAGGGTTCCGAGTCAATTCGGAGAGATTAAAGGATCTCCTGATTCTATTCAGATTTAGAGATTTGGCTACTGAATCAGGCCGAATCTCCACCGAATCGAATCAGGGACTGAAGCTTTGCATAGCCCTATTAATGCTTCGGCAGGCTCAAGTAATCAAGTCTGCTCTGGCACGTGCTAATTAGCATGCCTAGCAGCAAACTTCTGGCACTTGTTTAGGTGCCCTCCATTGTGAGGTACTAGGAGAATGTGCATTGGCCTTTCTTAATGTGCATTAACTATAAAGTATGGCTTTAAAGTGATGCCTAATGTGCATTAGCCTATTTTAATGTGCATTAGCTAAATAGCATGTTTTCTTTAGTGATACTTTAATGCGCATTAAAATAGGTGAATAATAATTAAAACACATATGTAGATGTGCCCTAAGTATCCAAGGTTAGGTCTGGGCTAAATAGAACAGATGTTAGCCCTGGAGGGCAGGGAGAAGGCTCAGAGCCTGCCTGCCGTGGACGAGGCCAGGAGGTACAGGGGGTTCTTGCACACCTTCCAGTGTATCCTGCAGGCTCCCCAGGCTGCCAAAGACTCCCAAACAAAGCTGAGTGGGTGAGCCACCCCTGACTGGCCACTGGGTTTGGGCCACGACACCCCCAACATCTTGCTGTCATGACTTGCACGTACCTCTGTGTCCGGGTCTGTGTGCACTCATGGTATCCCACCACCTGTGCCCAAACAGAGACCCAAGAGATGTGATGGGTCCTGTTGGTCATCTTGTGTGAGTCTTGCTGGAGGCTGGAGGACATCAAGGCTGCCCACCTGGATCTGATGTGGCAGTGGCTCTCCATGGTATATGCCTTTATGCCCACAAGCCACCAGCCCACTGTTCTGCACATGGCCACCCAGTGCACCCTGCACCTGACAAGTGCCCTGGACTGGGCTACCAGCTTTCACACAGCTGATGAGGAGGAGGCCCATATCTTGCACAACTCTCCGCTTCCCAGGCTGATGGAAAGTGGGTGTTATGCTGCTACGGCCCCTAATTTCATTATCAGCAATGTCATCATTTCCCCATTCCTCAGGGACTCTATCAACTGCCTTCTGTCTTAGCTGATGAAACTCTGTGGAGGGCAGCTGGACTGCTAGAAGGAGCACTTTTGTGCCTTTAGCCACCTGAAGGTGCTCAAGCAGGCTCTCAGCATGTACCTCAAGGTGGACAAGGAGAACCAGGCATGACTGATTGTTGTTGAAAGCATTCTACACAACATCTTTGAGACCAGGGAGGAGGTGTTCCATAAAGCCTAGGCCAAGGAGGCATGGCATGTGGATTAGGCCTGGCACTATCCACAAATGTGATGCAGGAATAGGGGAGAGGGCAAGCCCGCCACCCATGTTGGTGGCCCTGGCCCTGTACAACAACAAGCTGACTGGACCCACAAAGCCCTGATCAACTACTACTTTGCATCAGTTTATCACCAGTCCCATGGGACACCCCTGCCCACTGTGGGTCAGGGATGCCCGGGTGAGGGAGATTCCTTACCTTCCATCAAAGCTGACCTCATGAAGGAACACCTTGACAGGATGGATACCTTCAAGTTAGCTGGCCCTGATGGTTTACACCCAAGGGTACTCAAGGAGCTGGCAAACATCATAGCTCAGCCCCTGGCGTGGACTGAGCAGAACTCCTGGTGCTCTGGTGAAGTGCCCGAAGATTGAAAGAAGGCCAGTGTCATGCCTATCTTCAAGAAAGGGTGGAAAGTAGATCCAGCAAACTATAGGCCCATCAACCTGACCTCTATCCTGGGGAAGGTCTTGGAAAAGGTTATCAAAGAGGCCATCCTTAACAGACTGGCTGACGGAAATATCCTGAGGGATTCCCAGCACAGGTTTATTGTGTGTAGGTCTTGCTTGACCAATCTCATTTCCTTTTATGACAGATGACCCATCACTTGGACAAGGGGGAAGAGATTGATGTCATATATCTTGACTTTAAAAACGCCTTCAATGTCGTATCCCATGATCACCTCTTGGCAAAATTGGCTAACTGTGGCCTCAACCTCACCACAATCTGCTGGCTGGGGAATTGGCTCCGTGGCGGGACCCAGAGGGTGGTGGTTGGCAGAAGTCAATCATCATGGTGCGTGGTGACCAGTGGGGTCCCTCAAAGCGCTGTCCTAGGACCTATACTTTTCATCTTCATCAATAATGTAGAGATTAGTGTTAGAAGTGGGATGGCCAAGCTCACCAACAACACCAAACTCGGGTAAAGCATCCACACCTGAGGACAGGAGGGCGATCCAGGCAGATCTTGACAGGTTCATGAAATGGGCAGATGAGAACCTGATGGTGTTTAACACTGAAAAATGCAAGGTTCTCCACCTTGGGAGAAGGTGCATCCTGAAAAATCTGTAGGACGCTTATAGGCTCGGCAGTGCTACGCTGGTTAGCACTACTAATTCAAGGGACTTGGGGGTCATGATTGGCCACAAGATGAACATGAGCCTTCAACGTGATGCTGAAGCTAGTAAAGCAAGCAAAATGCTGGCCTGCATTCATAGATGCTTCTCAAGCAGATCCCGGGATGTCATTCTCCCCTTGTACTCAGTCTTGGTGAGGCCGGAGCTGAAGTACTGCCTCCAGTTCTAGGCTCCACAATTCAAAAAGAATGTGGAGAATCTTGAGAGAGTGCAGAGGAGAACCATGCACAAAATCAGAGGTCAGGAAAACAGACCTTAAGATGAGAGGCTGAGAGCCATGGGACTCTTTAGCCTGGAAAAGCGCAGGCTCAGGTGTGAACTGGTGGCCACCTATAGGTTTATCAGGATGTGAGGGAACGTCTGTTCACCAGAGCACCCCAAGGGATGACAAGATCGAATGGTCACCAACTCCACCACGACCAATTCAGGCTGGACATAAGGAAGAACTTCTTTATTGTCTAAGCCTCCAAGGTTTGAAATAATCTGCCACCGGAGGTGGTTCTAGCATTCACTTTGAACGCCTTCAAGACACATTTGGATGTTTATTTTGCTGGGATCCTATGATCCCTGCTGACTTCCTGCCCCTGGGGTGGGGATGATCCTTCGGGGTCCCTTCCAGCTTGAATGTCTATGAAATCTATGAAACTACCTCCACACCCTTATGGTCTGGGAGTCCTCCCTGCATGCCTTACCCTGGAGGGCTTCAAGGGTCCTTGTGCTGGCCCTAGGCCATGAGTCTCCTGCCATGGGCTCTTCTGGCTGAATGAACCTGGTATGAAAGTACCTGGAAGGGGCAGTGTGTTCCTTTCCTGGACTGGGAGAGAGGGTTGGGGTATGGTTTGTAAGGAGGAATTTTTCTCATTTCTGTTATACCTCAACTGCAGCAGTTGTCATACATAATTGTATGCTCCTATCCCTGACCTTTGGGTGCTCTCTGCCAAAACTGCTTTTTACCATTTGCCTGCTGAGCTCAATAAATGCTATCATTGCCTTTCCATGAGTGTACTGGGGGGAAGCAGAGCTGTTTATGTACAAGTTCTTAAGGTAACTGTGCTAAGGCTCAATTATTTGCAGCATGGCCCTAAGAGATACAGCAAGGAGGTGTCAATTTTTGTTCCTATTGAATAGGATATGGTCTCATAAGTAGCCAAGACTTAGGGGAGAGAAACCAAACAGAGTGCGAATAAAGCATTACAGACGGACAGACGGACAGACAAAGACTTTTATAATATTAGAATACTGTGTCCCAGAGGGTTCTTGTGTGATTGTTAAGTGGCTATAAGAAAGCAACACTAGATTAAGACTAGCAAGATCATTGGATATTATTCTTCATATAGTCAGGAAAACCATCTACTATAAAATGGTAACTAGTAAAACAAACAATGTGAGAGCTTGACAAAAAAAGAGTTCCTGGATCTTCCTGGCCTCTGTATTTATCTATGGCACTCCAGGCAGCATACCTCAAACTCTGTAACAGACTGTCTGAAACAGCTTTCTTTCAAGTGCACATGGTTCCAAACCATTACAAGAGTAATAATTATTACAAATTGTCTTTAAGACATGATAGCAGAGAAATACTTTCTGCTTCTTTATGGACTATTGAAGGTGTCCAAGGTTTCTGGGACTCCAGGTCTATAAGTTGGACTCATAGGTGTCTGGTCCTGCTGAATAGGGCTGGAAGGGACCTCATAGAAGATCATTGAGTCCAGACCTCCCGAGTCCAGCCCCCTGACAAAGGGCAGGAAGTCAGCTGGGGTCATAGGATCCCAGCAAGATAAGCATCCAAATATCTCTTGAAGGTGTTCAATGTAGGTGCTTGAACCACCTCCGATGGCAGGCTGTTCCAGACCTTGGGGGCTCGGACAGTAAAGAAATTCTTCCTTATGTCCAGCCTGAAATAGTCTTGCAGGAGTTTATAACTGTTCGACCTCATCATCCCTTGGGATGCTCTGGTGAACAAACGTTCCCCCAGATACTGGTGGTCACCCTGATAAACTTATCAGTGGCCATCAGATCGCCCCTGAGCCTGCGCTTTTCCAGGCTAAAAAGCCCCATGGCTCTCAGCCTGTCATAGTAAGGTCTGTTTTCCTGACCTCTGATCATGTGTGTGGCTCTTCTCTGGACTCTCTCAAGCTTCTCCACATCCTTTTTGAATTGTGGAGCCCAAAACTGGATGCAGTACTCCAGCTGCGGCCTCACCAAGGCCAAGTACAAGGGGAGAATGACGTCCCGGGATTTGCTTGAGAAGCATCTATGGATGCAAGCAAGCGTTTTGGTCGCTTTACTAGCTGCAGCATCGCATTGAAGGCTCATGTTCATCTTGTGGTCAATGATGACCCCCAAGTCTCTTTCTTCCATAGTGCTAGCCAGCGTAGCACTGCCGAGCCTATAAGGATGCTGCAGGTTTTTCCTCCCAAGGTGGAGAACCTTGCATTTTTCAGTGTTAAACACCATCAGGTTCTTCATCCGCCCATTTGCTGAGCCTGTCCAGGTCAGCCTGGATCACCCTCCTGTCTTCAGGTGTGGATGCTTTGCCCCAAAGTTTGGTGTCATCGGCGAACTTGGCCAGTCCGCTTCTGACTCCAATGTCCACATCATTAATGAAGATGTTGAACAATATGGGTCCAAGGACAGAGCCTTGGGGGACCCCACTGGTCACAGGGCACCATGATGATTGACTTCCATCAATTACCACCCTCTGGGTCTGACCACAGAGCCAATTTCCCAGCCAGTGGATCGTGGTGGACCCAAGGCCACATTTGGCCAGTTTCACCAAGAGGTGATCATGGGATACCAGATCGAAGACTTTTTTGAAGTCAAGATATATGACATCAATCTCTTCTCCCTTGTCCAGGTGATAGGTCACCTGGTCGTAGAAGGAAATGAGATTGGTCAAGCAAGACCTACCCACAACAAACCTGTGCTGGCTATCCCTCAGGATGTTGGTGTCAGCCAGTCCATTAAGGATGGCCTCTTTAATAAACTTTTCTAAGATCTTCCCCGGGATAGAAGTCAGGCTGATGGGCCTATAGTTTGCTGGATCCACTTTCCTCCCTTTCTTGAAGATAGGCACCACATTGGCCTTCTTCCAGTCTTTAGGCACTACACCAGAGCACCAGGAGTTCTCAAAGATCCATGCCAGGGGCTGGGCTATGATGCTCGCCAGCTCCTTGAGTACCCTGGGGTGTAGATTGTCAGGGCCAGCTGACTTGAAGGTATCCAGCTTCTCAAGGTGTTCCTTCACGAGGTCAGCATTGATGGAGGGCAGGGGATCTCCCTCACCTGGACCTCCCTGTCCTGTAGTGGGCATGGGTGTCTCATGGGACTGATGAAAGACCAATGCAAAGTACCCATTTAATAGGTTGGCTTTTTCTGGGTGTCAGTTGTCAGATGTCCCATCTGGTTTAGCAGGGGTCCAATGTTGCCCGTGCTTTTCCTCTGGCTCCCCACATATCTGAAAAAGGACTTTTTATTGTCCTTGATGCTTGAAGCTAGTTGGAGTTCAGTTGCAGCCTTGGCTTTCCTGGTTTGCTCCCTGCAGGACCAGACCAGTGCAGAATATTCCTCCTTGGAGGTGAATCCCATCCTCCATCCTTTGTAGGCCTTTCTTTTTAGCCTCAGGAGGTCTGCTAGATTCCCTGGAGAGCCAGGGGGCCTGCTGTGCCCTCTTGCTGCCTTTCCTCCAAGATGGAATAGAATTAGCTTGTGCATTGAGGATCGCTCCCTTGAGGAGCAACCACTCTTCTTGAACTCCCCTCCCCCTGGGGTCGTGGTCCCTTAGGGCCTCACTGACAAGCCTCCTGAGCTTGTCAAAGTCAGCTTTCCTGAAGTCAAGGACTTCAGTGTTGCTGACTGACTTGCCAGCTTTACGGTGGATGGTGAAGGTGATCAGCTCATGGTCGCTGTCACCCAGCTTCCCATCGATCACTAGGTTGCCGATTAGGTCATCCCCAGTTGACAGTACCAGGTGAGCAGCACTTTACCTCTCATTGGCCCATAGACTTCTTGAGTCAGGTAGAGGTCATTCACGCACAAGAGGAAGCTTTGCAACCACTTGGATTTTGCTGAGTGAATCTCCCACGAGATGTCCGGGTAATTGAAGTCACCCATGACAACCATGGTCCTGGAGCATGTGGCCTCAGTCAGTTCCCAAGCGAACTCCTGGTAAAGCTCAGGACTTTGGGCCTGACTAATCTAGTCTCTTTTTATGACCATGTTACAAAACACCTGGATGCAGGTGTAGGGGTAGGTATTGTTTACTTAGACTTCAGGAAGGCCTTTGATACAGTATCCCACCCCATACTGGTGAACTAATTAAGAGGCTGTGACTTATATGATTACACAGTCCGGTAGGTGGCAAATTGGCCAGAGGGTCACACCCAGAGAGTGGACAGGTCGGTATCGACCTGGAAGGATGTGGGCATTGAGTCCTACAGGGTTTGGTTCTTGGACCGATACTCTTCAATGTCTTCATCAATGATTTGTACGAGGGAGTGAAATGTACTCGGTGCAAGTTTGTCGATGATACAAAACTGTGGGGAGAAGTGGACACACTGGAGGGCAGGGAACAACTACAGGCAGACCTGGACAGGTTGGAAAAATGGGCAGAAAACAATAGAATGCAATTTAATAAGAAGGAATGCAAGGTGCTGCACCTAGGGAGGAAAAATGTCCAACACATCTACTGCCTAGGAAATGACCTGCTCATCAGCACAGAAGTGGAAAGGGATCTCAGAGTCCTAGTGGACTCCAAGATGAACATGAGTTGTCAGTGTGACGAAGTCATCAGCAAAGCTAATGGCACTTTATCGTGCATCAGCAGATGCGTGACAAACAGAACCAAGGAGGTGATACTTCCCCTCTATTGGGCACTGGTCAGACTGCAGTTGGAATACTGCATCCAGTTTTGTGCACCACACTTTAAGAGGGATGTGGATAACCTGGAGAAGGGCCACTTGCATGGTTAAAGGCTTGCAGGCCAAGCCCTCTGAGGAGAGACTAGGGCATCTGGACCTCTTCAGTCTCCGCAAGAGAAGGTTAAGAGGCGACCTTATGGCTGCCTATAAAGTCATCATGGGGGTGCAGAAAGGAATAGGTGAAGCTCTAATCACCAAGGCGCCACTGGAGGTTATAAGAAATAATGGCCATAAGCAAGCAGAGAGCAGATATAGACTGGACATTAGGAAGAACTTCTTCACAGTTAGAGTGGCCAAAATCTGGAATTGGCTCCCAAGGGAGGTGGTGCTCTCCCCTACCCTGGGGGTCTTCAAGAGGAAGTTAGATAGGCATTTGGCTGGGGTCACCTGAACCCAGCACTCTTTCCTGCCTATGCAGGTGGTCAGACTCAATGATCTATTGAGGTCCCTTCCGACCCTAACATCTTTGAATCTACCCCCGCCCCTTTTATCTACTTGATCTCTCTTGTACAAGGTATAGCCATCTATACCCATGGTCCAGTCATGGGTGGAGTCCCACCAGGTCTCCATTATCCCTATGACATCATAATTATTTGTGTTAAGCAGGAAGACGAGTTCCTCCTGCTTATTCCCCAAGCTCCTGGCATTTGTATACAGACAGGCAAGTGTCCTCTTGGGGGCTCTTGGTTTGCCCACAGATTGTACCAGGGATGGGGCAGGGGTGGGCTCCCTTAAGTGCCTTGGCCTGCTGGTTTTGTAAGGGTTGCTCAGTGTGTCAGCAGTGGTGGTAGTCCCTCCGTCCCCCAGCGGGCTTAGTTTAAAGCCCGGTGGAGCAGGTCAGCTGGTCTGGCTGAGAAGAGCCTCCTCCCCAGGAGAGAGAGGTGGAGGTCATCTCTTCCCAGGAGCTCGCTGCCTCTCTCGCCAAAGAGTGGGCTGTGGTCATGGAATCCAAAGCCTTCCTGATGACACCAGTGCCGCAGTCTGTGGTTAACTACCTGGATCCTCCTCTCCCTCCTCAGCCCACACCCCAAGATTGGGAGGATCAAAGAGAACACCACCTGTGCCTCCAAAAGCCCCGCTCCCAAATCCCTGTAGCACCTCATGACCCGGCTGGGAGCGCTCCAAGCCATGTCACTGGTGCCCACATGAATAAGGAACATGGGATAGTGGTCTGTGGGCTGGAGGAACTTAGAGATCTTCTCCGTAATGTCTCAGATGCGGGCCCCTGGGAAGCAGCAGACTTTCTGGGCTAAGAGGTCAGGGTGGCAGATTACCTCCTCAGTCCCCCTCAGGATGGAGTCTCCCACAACAAACACTTTACATTTTGTCTTGGGGAGTGTGGGGGTGGTAGCTGCAGTTGAGCCTGTGTTGCCTGTGGGAGCTGGCAACTCAGCAGGCTCTGCTGGGGCTGCAAGAGCTTTGTACCTGTTGCTAAGCTCCGATGGGGCAGGGGCCTTGGTGCAGAGGGCCTTAGGGTGCTTGACCACCTTGGTCCATGCCCCTGACTGGACAGAATAGGAGGTCCTGGAGTCAGACTGTGGTCTACCCTCTGGCTCCTGGGGGAGAAGGGCCTGGCAGTAGGTGTCTTTCTCCTGCTCACAGTCCTTGATGAAACGCAGTCTCTGGACTGTGGCCTCGAGCTCCTCCAGCTGGCGAGCCAGAGACCCTGAAAGGGAGCAGACCCCACAAGGGGAGGTAGCCATGCTCCCAGGTCCCAGAGCCTGAAAAAGGGACAGGCAGCCCCCACAGCTGTGAGGTGCTGGGGGTCAGTAGGGGGCCCGTGGCTGCTGGGGGGTCTCTGGGGGGCCTTCATCCGCGCATCTCTCGCTGCTCCAGGAGCCTAACTGAGACTTTTTTGCTATTGGTGGGCTCTTTTAAACTGTGCACATGTGCAGTAGGCCTGCCATCAGTGAAGCTGCTCTCGGGTTAGGGGGTCCCTGCCCGGGATTTGGGGGACCATGCCCCACTGGAGAGGGACTGGTAAGTACTCCTCCTACCCCTAAGATCATTGAGTCCAGCCCCCTGCCCTGGGGCAGGAAATCATCTAGGGTCAATGGATCCTAGCAAGATAGACGCCCAAATATTTCTTAAAAGAATCCAGAGTAGGTGCTTGTACCACCTCTGGAGGCAGTCTATTCCAGGCCTTGGCAGCTTGGACAGTAAAGTTTTTCCTTATGTCCAGCCTGAAACAGTCTTGGAGGAGTTTGTGACTGTTTGACCTTGTCATCCCTTGGGATGCTCTGGTGAACAGGCATTCCCCCAGATCCTGACGTACACCTCTTATATTCTTATATGCTAAACCAGATGGGGCAACTGACAACTGACGCCCAGGAAAAAGCCAACATCTTAAATAGGTACTTTGCGTCAGTCTTTCATCAGTCACACGGGACGCCCATGCCTGCTATGAGACACGGAAATCTGGGTGAGGGGAATCCCCTACCCTCCATCAATGCTGACCTCGTGAAGGAACACCTTGAGAAGCTGGATACCTTCAAGTCAGCCGGCCCTGACAACCTGCACCCCAGGGTACTCAAGGAGCTGGCGAGCGTCATAGCCCAGCCCCTGGCACAGATCTTTGAAAACTCCTGGCACTCTGGTGTAGTGCCCGAAGACTGGAAGAAGGCCAATGTGGTGCCGATCTTCAAGAAAGGGAGGAGAGTGGATCTGGCTAACTACAGGCCCATTAGCCTGACTTCTATCCTGGGGAAGATCTTAGAAAATTAAGGAGGCCATCCTTGAGGGACTGGCCCAGGCTAACATTCTAAGGGACAGCCAGCACGGGTTTGTTGCGGGTAGGTCTTGTTTGACCAATCTCATTTCCTTCTATGACCAGGTGACCTATCACCTGGACAAGGGAGAAGAGATTGATGTCATATATCTTGACTTCAAAAAAGCTTTTGATCTGGTATCCCATGATCACCTCTTGGCCAAACTGCCCAGTTGTGGCCTTGGCTCCACCACGATCCGCTGGCTGGGAAATTGGCTTCGTGGTCGGACCCAGAGGGTTGTGATTGATGGCAGTCACTCATCATGGTGCCCTGTAACCAGTGGGGTCCCTCAAGGCTCTGTCCTGGGACCCATACTGTTCAACATCTTCATTAATGATGTGGACATTGGAGTTAGGAGTGGACTGGCCAAGTTCACCGATGACACCAAACTTTGGGGCAAAGCATCCACGCCAGAAGATAGGCGGGTGATCCAGGCTGACCTGGACAAGCTCAGCAAATGGGCAGACGAGAACCTCATGGTGTTTAACACTGAAAAATGCAAGGTTCTCCACCTTGGGAGGAAAAACCTGCAGCACCCTTATAGGCTCGGCAGTGCTACGTTGGTTAGCACTACAGAAGAAAAAGACTTGGGGGCCATCATTGACCACAAGATGAACATGAGCCTGCAATGCGATGCTGCGGCTAGTAAAGCGACCAAAATGCTGGCGTGCATCCATAGATGCTTCTCGAGCAAATCCCGGGACATCATTCTCCCCTTGTACTCAGCCTTGGTGAGGCCGCAGCTCGAGTACTGCGTCCAGTTTTGGGCTCCACAATTCAAAAAGGATGTGGAGAAGCTTGAGAAAGTCCAGAGGAGAGCCACGCGCATGATCAGAGGTCAGGAAAACAGATCTTACGATGACAGGCTGAGAGCCATGGGACTCTTTAGCCTGGAAAAGCATAGGCTCAGGGGTGATCTGATGGCCACTTATAAGTTTATCAGGGGTGACCACCAGTATCTGGGGGAACGTCTGTTCACCAGAGCGCCCCAAGGGATGACGAGGTCGAACAGTCACAAACTCCTGCAAGACCGTTTCAGGCTGGACATAAGGAAGAATTTCTTTACTGTCCGAGCCCCCAAGGTCTGGAACAGTCTGCCAGCGGAGGTGGTTCAAGCACCTACATTGAATACCTTCAAGAGTAAATTGGATGCTTATCTTGCTGGGATCCTATGACCCCAGCTGACTTCCGCCCTTTGGGCAGAGGGCTGGACTCGATGATCTCCCGAGGTCCCTTCCAGCCCTAATGTCTATGAAATCTATGAAACTTATAGGCAGCCACCAGGTCCCCCCTGAACCTATGTTTTTCCAGGCTAAAAAGTCCCATGGCTCTCAGCCTCTCATCATAGGGCCTGTTCTCCTGCCCTCTGATCATATGTGTGGTTCTCCTCTAGACTCTTTCAAGCTTTTCCACATCCTTTTTAAATTATGGAGCCCAGAATTGGATGCAGTACTCCAGCTGCAGCCTCATGAAGGCCGAGTACAGTGGAAGGATGAATCCTGGGATTTGCTTGAGAAGCATCTATGGATGAAAGCCAGAGTTTTGCTCACTTTACCAGCTGCAACATCACATCAGTAGCTCATATTCATCTTGCGGTCAATCATGACCCCCAAGTCCCTTTCAGTCATAGTGCTAGCCAGTGTAGCACTGCCAAGCCTATAAGGATGCTGTAGGTTTTTCCTCCCAAGGTGGAGAACCTTGCATTTTTCAGTGTTAAACACCATCAGATTCTCATCCGCCCATTTGCTGAGCCTGTCCAGGTCAGCCTGGATCACCTTCCTGTCTTCAGATGCTTTGCCCCAAAGTTTGGTGTCATCAGCGAACTTGGCCAGTCCGCTTCTGACTCCAATGTCCACATCATTAATGAAGATGTTGAATAATATGGGTCCAAGGACAGAGCCTTGGGGGACCCCACTGGTCACAGGGCACCATGATGATTGACTTTCATCAATTACCACCATCTGGTGGTATTCCCATCCAGCAGATCATGGTGGACCCAGGGCTACAGTTGGCCAGTTTTGCCAAGAGGTGATCATGGGATACCAGATCAAAGGCTTTTCTGAAGTCAAGATATATGATGTCAATCTCTTATCCCTTGTCCATGTGATGTCACCTGGTGATAGAAGGAGATATCAGCCAGTTTGTCAAGAATGGTCTCATTGATAATTTTTTCCAAGATCTTTCCCAGGATAGAGGTCGGGCTTATAGGCCTGTAGTTCCCTGTATCTATTTTCCTCCCTTTCTTGAAGATAGGCACCACATTGGTCTTCTTCCAATCTTCAGGCACTTCACCTGAGTATCATGAGTTCTCAAAGATCCATGCCAATGGCTGAGCTATGATGCCTGCTGGCTCCTTAAGTACCCTGGGGTGTAAACTGTCTGGGCCAGCTGACCTGAAGGTGTCCAGCCTCTCAAGGTGTTCCTTTACATGGTCTACAGTGATGTAGGGTAACAATTCTCCCTCAGCCTGGCCATCCCGTACTGTGTTCAGCAGGGTGGTCCCTTGGGGCTGGTGAAAAACCTGCACAAAATACCCACTAAACAAGTTGGCTTTTTCCTGGGCGTCGGTTGTCAGTTGTCCCATTTGGTCTAGCAGGGGTCCAATGTTACCCTTGCTTTTCTTCTGGCTCCCCACATATCTAAAGAAGGACTTTTTATTGTCTTTGATACGTGTAGCAAGTTGGAGTTCGGTCACAGCCTTGGCTTTCCTGGTTTGCTCCCTACAGGTGCAGAATACTCCTCCTTTGAGGTGATTTAAGTATATTCCATTTTTATAGGTCTTTCTTTTTGGACACAGGAGGTCCACAAGTTTCCTGTAGAGCCAAGGAGGCTGCTGTGCCTTTTTGTTACCTTTCCTCTGAGATTGGATAGACATTGCTTGTGCTTTCAGGATCGCACCCTTAAGGAGCAACCACTCAACCTGAACTCCCCTCCCCTTTAAGTCTTTGTCCCTTAGGGCTTTGCCAATAAGCCTCCTGAGCTTGTCAAAGTCAGCGTTCCTGAAGTCAAGGATTTCTACATTGCTGACTGACTTGCCAGCTTTGCAGTGGATAGTGAAACTGATCAACTCATGGTCACTATCTCCCAGCTTCCCTTTGATCATTAGGTCACTGACTAGATCATCCCCCATCGCCAGTACCAGGTCAAGCAGCACTTTGCCTCTTGTCGGTCCATAGACTTCTTGAGTCAGAGATCATCCACGTACATGAGAAAGATTTGCAACTGTTTGGATTTGGCTGCCTGCTTTTCCCATGAGATGTCTGGGTAGTTGAAGTCTCCCATGACAACCATGCACCAGGAGTGTGCAGCCTCAGCCAGTTGCTTGGCGAACTCCTGGTTGAGCTCTTGATCCTGATTAGAAGGTCTGTAGTAGACTGCTAGCATTGTGTCCCCTGTGTCATGTTCACCATGGAGTTTAACCCAGAGGGTCTCCAGTCATTTACCCTGGGAGCCAATGTCAGCTTGCAGGGATGTGTAGCTTTCCTTGACATAGAGAGCTCCCTTTTATCTGCACAATCCTTGACATAGAGAGCTATAGCCCCTTTTATCTGTACAATCCCTCCTGTACAGGGTATAGCCATCTATACCTATGGCCCAGTCATAGGTGGAGTCCCACCAGGTCTCCACTATCCCTATGAGATGGTAGTCAGCCAGTACCACTTGTTTGTTCCCCAAGCTCCTGGCATTGGTGCATGTAAGTGTCCCATTGGAGACCCCAATCTTCCACTAATCTGACACTCCCAGAAGGACAGCATTCCATGGCTGGGGTAGTGGTGGATTCCCCTGAGTGCTTTAACCTGCTGGTTTTGCAAAAGTTGCCCAGTGGGCTTGCTGTAACGGTAGTCTCCCCATCCCGTGACGGGCTTAGTTTAAAGCCCGGTCATGCAGATCAGCCATTCTGGCTGAGAAGAGCTTCCTCCCTAGTGCAGTGAGATGGAGGCCGTCTCTTCCCAGCATACCACTGTTAAGCCAGGGCAGTGCATCTCCAGCTGGCAGGGGGCCCAGCCAGCTGGCCTGGGGTGCTCTACCTGGTTTAATGTGCTGCAGAGGGGCTGGATGGGGCACAAGGGTGCTACAGTGCAGAGCTAACTGGCAGGCAGCCACTGCACTCTAGGACCCTTGTGCCCCAGCCAGCTGGATCACCATTTATATGCGTGTTGCAGAGGTGATATTTACTCCACCACGGGATAGTACTTCTATCTGGCAGTACTATCTTGCTGTGGAGTAAATTAGTTTATTCCAGCCTAATATCATTGCATGTGTAAGTAGTGCTGATATATAACTGCTGAGGTAATCGGTCTACTTTGTAGTAAACATCTCATGTAGACACACCCACTGACTCAGAGACCTGGTGAGAATCAGTGAAAGTTTTCTGGTTCCTTGTGGATGCTAAGGGCTAAGATACAGTGCTTTCAGGCTTTTGAATTTTTAAACTATGCTTTTAAGTAGTAGTAATTCCACACTCAGTGCAGTTTCCTGTTAAAATGTTCTGATCTTAATTTAACACGTTCCATGGAGAGTTCAATGCTGCCTGGTCTAATTTAAGCAAGGTTACCTCAAAACACTAATGTTTATGGCTATGTATACCTGCTTCAAAGAGAGAGCGAGAGAGAAAAAAAAAATCAAAGGACAATCAGATCCTTCCATCAGAATCCAAAGTAATGTTAAAAACCTTGCTCATATCTTTTTTAAAAGTCTCTGGGCTATTATTGATTTTTAGCATTATTTTCACAGGTCTGACATGAATCTATTTCCTACCCGATATAGTTGTTCCGTATAGCAGTGATGGATCATTAGAGTCTAATGGAGTTAAAACCCACAAATAATAGTCACAACTGATAGTACATCAATATATTGCTGGCTGCAGTGTCACCTGCTGCCTTTAAAAGGTGTTTCGGAGACTTACAGCTGCTTCAGATCTAGTAATTGCAGTGGAAGAAGTCACGGTATAGCTAGTAGAGACAGGAGAGACAGGTGCCTACTGTCTCTGTTCTTGCTTTTCCAGATTCAGCAATAAGTAGGAGTGAGTTGACCCTTGGGGGTAATATAGAGTAGTCAGAAGGAGTTTTGAGCCAGGAGGCTTGCAGGGAGGACTCACAGTGGCAGGACATTGACACTCATCTTCCTGCTTTACCTTCAGCAAGTTAAAGGGTGTTTTTGATGTTTCAGGTACTGTGCCTGGTAGTTATATGTGAAGTATGATTCATAGATTGATAGATTCATAGATGCTAGGATTGGAAGGGACCTCAACAAATCATTGAGTCTGACCCCCTGCCCTGGGCAGGAAAGAATTCTGGGGTCAGATGATCCCAGCCAGATGCCTATCCAGCCTTCTCTTGAAGACCCTCAAGGAACAGAAGAAACCCATTCCAAATTTTGGCCACCCTTACTGTGAAGAAGTTTTTTTCTGATTTGTAGTCTAAATCTGCTTTGTCAGTTTGTGACCATTGTTCCTTGTTACCCCAGGAGGTGCGCTAGTGAACAGAGCATCTTTGATCTCTTGCTGTGCCCACCTAATGAATTTGTAGGCAGCCACACGATCACCTCTCAGCCTTCTCTTGTGGAAGGCTGAAGAGATACAGGTCCCCTCAGTCTCTTCTCATAGGGCTTGTCCTATAAGCCCCTAACCATATGAGTGGCCCTCCTCTGAACCCTCTCGAGTCTATCAACATCCTTCTTGAAGTATGGCACCCAAAACTAGAGGCAGTACTCCAAGCATGGTCTGACCAATGCCACATAAAGGGGAAGTATCACCTCCTTGGCTCTATTTGTCATGCATCTGTTGATGCATGATAAAGTGTGGTTAGCTTTGCTGATCATTTCGTCACTGGCACCTCATATTCATCTTGGAGCCCACTATGACTCCAAGATCCCTTTCTGCCTCTGTGCTGCTGAGATGGTCTCTTCCCAGCCAGTAGATGTGCTGGATATTTATGCACCCTAGGTGTAGCATTCTGCACTTGTCCTTGTTGTACTGTATCCTATTGTGTACTGCCCACTTTTCTAACTTGTCCAGGTCTGCCTGCAATTGTTCTCTACCTTCCAGAGTGTGAACTTCATCCCACAATTTAGTATCATCTGCAAATTGGACAGAGTACACTTCACACCCACATCCAAGTCACTGATAAAGATATTGAAGAGTACAGGTCCAAGGACAGAACCCTGTGAGACTCCACTACTCCCATCCTTCCAGATAGATACCAACCTGTCTACTACCACTCTCTGGGTGCGACCACTAAGTCAATTTGGTGCCACCTGCTGGACTGTTTCATAGTTTCATAGTTTCTAGGGTCGGAAGGGACCTGCTTCCACTGCCTATATGCCTTCTTTTTTGCCCTTAGGCTCCCCTGGATTTTCCTGTTTAGCCAAGGAAGTATTTTGGCTCCTTTCCCCTTTTTCCCTTGTACTGGGATCATCTCCCCCTGCACCCAAAGAATCACTTTCTTTAGGAACGACCACCCTTCCTGGACTCCCATCTCACCAATACTCTTATCTTGCAGTGCATCATTGACTAGACTCCTAAGCATGCTGAAGTTAGACCTTCCTAAAGTCAAGCACTTCCACCCTACTAGTTATCTAACTCACCCTATGCCATATGGTAAATTCAATTGATTGGAGGTCACTGTCCCCAAGGTGACCACAAATCTTCAGCTCCCCTACCAGATCCTCCCCCGTAGCCAACGTCAAGTGTGGGGAATGAATATTGCTTGGTTATGCAGGGATTAAATCAGGAAGGCCAAAGCACAAGTGAAGTTGCACCTAGCAAAGGACATGAAGGGTAAGAAGAAGGGTTTCTATAAGTATGGCAGCAACAAGAGGAAGATGATGGAAACTGTGGTTCCCTTACTGAATGGGGGAGGCAACTTAGTAACAGATGATGTGGAAAAGGCTGAAGTACTACTCAATGCTTTTTTCACCTCAGTCTTCACAGGCAAGGTCAGGTTCCAGACTACTTCACCTGGCAGCACAGTTTGTGGAGGAAGTGAACAGCCAACAGTGGTGAAAGAACAGATTAGGGACTATTTAGAAAAGCTGGACTTGTACAAGTCCACGGTGCCGGATGCAATGCACCCGAGGGTGCTGAGGGAGTTGGCTGTTGGGATTTGGCTGAGGGAGTTGGCGAGAGAGGCAACGAGCTGCTGGGAAGAGATGGCCTCCACCTCTCTCCCCTGGGGAGGAGGCTCTTCTCAGCCAGGCTGGCTGACCTGCTCCACCGGGCTTTAAACTAAGCCTGCTGGAGGATGGGGGACTACTGCCACTGCTGGCCCACTGAGCTACCCTTGCAAAGCCAGCAGACGAAGGCACTTAAGGGAGCCCACCCCTGCCCCAGCCCTGGCACAATCTGTGGGCAAGGCAAGAGCCCACAAGGGGACACTTGCCTGCCTGTACACTAATGCCAGGAGCCTGGGCAACAAGCAGGAGGAGCTCATCCTCCTGCTCAGTGCAAAGAATTATGACGTCACTGGGATAACGGAGACCTGGTGGGACTCCACCCATGACTGGACCACGGGTATAGAGGGCTATACCCTGTACAGGAGGGATCGTGTTGACAAAAGGGGTGGGGGTGTAGCTGTCTATGTGAAGGAAAGCTACATGTCCCTGCAAGCTGATGTTTGTGACCAGCATGGACAGCTAGAGACCCTCTGGGTAAAAATTTGTGGGGAATACGGCACAGGGGACACAACGGTGGGAGTCTACTACAGACCTCCCACTCAAAGTCCTGAGCTTGACCAGGAGTTTGCCCGGGAACTGACTGAGGCCCCTTGCTCCAGGACCTTGGTTGTCATGGGTGACTTCAATTACCCAGATATCTCGTGGGAAGATCACTCAGCAAAATCTGAGCAGTTGCAAAGCTTTCTCTCATGCGTGGATGACCTCTACCTGACTCAAGAAGTCTATGGGCCAACGAGAGGCAAAGTGCTGCTCGACCTGGTGCTGGCTATGGGGGACGACCTAATTGGCGACCTAGTGATCGATGGAAAGCTGGGTGACAGCGACCACGAGCTGATCACCTTCACCATCCGCTGTAAAGCTGGCAAGTCAGTCAGCAACACAGAAGTCCTTGACTTCAGAAAAGCCGACTTTGACAAGCTCAAGAGGCTTGTCGGTCAGGGACCATGACCCCAGAGAGATGGGAGTTCAAGAAGAGTGGTTGCTTCTCAAAGAAGCAATCCTCAATGCACAAGCTAAATCTATTCCAACATGGAGGAAAGGCAGCAAGAAGGCACAGCAGCCCTCCTGGCTCTCCAGGGACATAGCAGACCTCCTGCGGCTAAAAAGGAAAGCCTACAAAGGATGGAGGATGGGATTCACCTCCAAGGAGGATTATTCTGCACTGGTCTGGTCCTGCAGGAAGCAAACCAGGAAAGCCAAGGCTGCAACTAAACTCAAACTAGCTTCAAGCATCAAGGACAACAAAAAGTCCTTTTTCAGATACGTGGGGAGCCGGAGGAAAAGCAAGAGCAATGTTGGACCCCTGCTAAACCAGATGGGGCAACTGACAGCTGACGCCCAGGAAAAAGCCAACCTATTAAATAGGTACTTTGCATCAGTCTTTCATCAGTCCCATGGGATGCCCATGCCTGCTATGGGACAGGGAGATCCGGGTGATGGGAATCCCCTGCCCTCCATAAATGCTGACCTCGTGAAGGAACACCTTGAGAAGCTGGATACCTTCAAGTCAGCCGGCCCTGACAATCTGCACCCCAGGGTACTCAAGGAGCTGGCGAGCGTCATAGCCCAGCCCCTGGCAAGAATCTTTGAAAACTCCTGGTGCTCTGGTGTAGTGCCCGAAGACTGGAAGAAGGCCAATGTGGTGCCGATCTTCAAGAAAGGGAGGAGAGTAGATCCGGCTAACTACAGGCCCATTAGCCTGACTTCTATCCTGGGGAAGATCTTAGAAAAGTTTATTAAGGAGGCCATCCTTGAGGGACTGGCCCAGGCTAACATTCTAAGGGACAGCCAGCACGGGTTTGTTGCGGGTAGGTCTTGTTTGACCAATCTCATTTCCTTCTATGACCAGGTGACCTATCACCTGGACAAGGGAGAAGAGATTGATGTCATATATCTTGACTTCAAAAAAGCTTTTGATCTGGTATCCCATGATCACCTCTTGGCCAAACTGCCCAGTTGTGGCCTTGGCTCCACCATGATCCGCTGACTGGGAAACTGGCTCCGTGGTCGGACCCAGAGGGTTGTAATTGGTGGCAGTCACTCATCGTGGTGCCCTGTGACCAGTGGGGTCCCTCAAGGCTCTGTCCTGGGACCCATACTGTTCAACATCTTCATTAATGATGTGGACATTGGAGTCAGGAGTGGACTGGCCAAGTTCACCGATGACACCAAACTTTGGGGCAAAGCATCCACGCCAGAAGATAGGCGGGTTATCCAGGCTGACCTGGACAAGCTCAGCAAATGGGCGGATGAGAACCTCATGGTGTTTAACACTGAAAAATGCAGGGTTCTCCACCTTGGGAGGAAAAACCTGCAGCATCCTTATAGGCTCGGCAGTGCTACGTTGGATAGCACTACAGAAGAAAGAGACTTGGGGTTCATCATTGACCACAAGATGAACATGAGCCTGCAATGCGATGATGCGGCTAGTAAAGCGACCAAAATGCTGGCGTGCATCCATAGATGCTTCTCGAGCAAATCCCGGGACGTCATTCTCCCCTTGTACTCGGCCTTGGTGAGGCTGCAACTGGAGTACTGCGTCCAGTTTTGGGCTCCACAATTCAAAAAGGATGTGGAGAAGCTTGAGAGAGTCCAGAGGAGAGCCACGCGCATGATCAGAGGTCAGGAAAATAGATCTTACGATGACAGGCTGAGAGCCATGGGACTCTTTAGCCTGGAAAAGTGTAGGCTCAGGGGTGATCTGATGGCCACCTATAAGTTTATCAGGGGTGACCACCAGGATCTGGGGGACTGTTTGTTCACCAGAGCGCCCCAAGGGATGACTAGGTCGAATGGTCACAAACTCCTGCAAGACCATTTCAGGCTGGACATAAGGAAGAATTTCTTTTCTGTCCGAGCCCCCAAGGTCTGGAACAGTCTGCCATCGGAGGTGGTTCAAGCACCTACATTGAACACCTTCAAGAGTAAATTGGATGCTTATCTTGCTGGGATCCTATGACCCCAGCTGACTTCCTGCCCTTTGGGCAGGGGGCTGGACTCGATGATCTCCCGAGGTCCCTTCCAGCCCTAATGTCTAGGAAATCTATGAAATCAAAGTTACCATATGCTAGGTTTTTCTGGATATGTGCTCTTTTTGGATCCTCTGATCTCTGTCCGGGTGGTTTTTTGAAATCTGAACTGATGTCTGAGATTTTCCCCATCTCCACTAGGGGGAGCAGGGGAAGGGTGATTGAAGGCAGGGTCATCATGTGCATCTGTGTACACACACACACACGTGGCTGGCATGCAGTCTAGCAGTATGGTGGGAGCAGCCCTGGCAGCTCCTTGTAGGTAAGTATATGGGGAGTGAGGGGTGTAAGGCCAGGGCTGGGAGACTGTCCAGGAGAACAGGGTGTAGGGGATGGGTGTGTGAGCAGGGTCGGTGCCTGCCTGGGCAGTGCTGGGGAACAGTGTCTAGTCACAAGGGCTGTGACAGGACATAGGGGCGGGGGGGTCTTCAGGCTGCATAGCCAGGCTAGTGGCACCAGGGTCCAGTGCCCATGCTCATAGGGGCAGGGCAGCTGGGAGATGCTGCCTGGGGAGGGGGGTGGGACACGTAGCCAGGCCACCTGGTGTGGTGGGGGAGTCCTAGCTTGGGGCTGGGGGTAATACAGGCATCCCCTCCTCCGCCCTCCAGCCGGCACTGGGGCTGGACTCACTCCACTGCTGCCTGCAGGAGCTGGAGCCACTGCAGCTGCTGTGTTCCAGCTTGGTCAGCTGGAGGCCCCTCTGGCAGGGATGGGAGTGAGGGGCAGCAGCAGGGACAGAGGTCTGTAGGTTGGGAGTGAAGGGCACTGGGAGGGCCAGGGGGCTGTGGGTTGGGAGTGAGGTGTCCCTGTGACAGGTATCCTGTTTTTTTGGAACTGGAAATAAGGTAACTAGGGCTGTGCAAAGCTTTGGTAGCCAATTCAATTTGGAGGAGATTTGGTGCAATTTGGCAGCCAAATTTCCAAATTTGAATCCAATTAGGATACCTATTAAAAGGCCTGAATTGAATTGGAAGCCTCTGAATTGATTCAAAGAGATTTGGAGAGTTTCAGAGATTCGGAAGGCTTGTAGCAAACAGAAACTGAGAAGAGGGAGGGGGATGGGGTGATCTTTCATATATGGAAAAGGCTGAGAGGGGGTGAAAGACTGCTCTGATATTGACATCTGTAGCTAGCCAGTGATTGTGATCTTTCTCTGAGTTCCCTTCCAATCACAGTGCTCTTGGGGAGGGACATAGAAAAAAATATAAAGCTGTGTCTGAAGTGATCTGTGCCTTTTGTGAGCTATGTCTTTCTTGGAGCATCAGTGTCTGAAAGGCTCTGGCTTGCTAGCTGTTCTCTTGCTAGCTAGTCTCTCTTTTTGTAAGTTGTATCCAATCCTTTCCTATTTACTCTTGCCTACAATCCCAATTGTTATCCCTATCTATTCCTTTCAACTTATTCTTCCCCAAAATCCTCTTATTTGTTCTTGTTAGTCTGTTTTGATTCTTTTCCCCCACAAAAAGAAATGTGTGTTTTTCCTGACAGTCATCACTATGCAGGAAATATATATTACACACAGACACACACACTTTGCAGCACACCAAACATTATGAAATGTGCTGGAAAGGCAGGTGCCAGGTCTTCTGGCATGGGAGGGAGAGCTGCAAGTTCCCCCCGGCCCAAACGCACCCTCTTTCCTGGCAGCAATGAGTCTTCTGCTGCAAGTGGGAGCAAGGAGGTGGTAGCAGTGCCTGCACCTTCACCACCACCACTAACACCACTAACCAACAACAGCAGGACATTCTCCACCCCAATTTCAGTTTCCAGTGTGAGCCTTCCAGTGCCAGAGGAGGAGCTGGATCTGGAAGCAGAGGAGCTGAGGCCCATAACAAAGAAAATTCTGGGGAAGGAGGGAGAATCTGAGTTTGTGTTCTACACCTCTCAAAGTTCCCCTAGAGGCAGGTCTCCTTCTCTGGAAGGAACTTCAGAGGAGATTGTGGGGGCAGGTAGCTCAGCTCCTTCCGTTGTTGTGCCTCTGCCTGGTGAGGAGGAGGATAAGTCAGGATCCCCACCCTCAATCCAGAAGAGGGTAGGTAGTGTAGTGTGGAATCATTTTGAGGAGGCAGATGATCCTAGGTATGCTACCTGCCAGCACTGCTGAAGGCAAATCAGCCAGGGCAAGGGGCAGCACCCCCTTGCCCTTGTTTCTCCTCAGCCTGGCACCAGTGGAAACATGTCCAAAAAGAAGGCCCCCTCTCTCCCCAAAACCCCCATCCCCAAGAAGCAGAGGCAGGCCACGCTGGATCAGCAGGGGAAAGGTAGAGACAAAGAGGGCACAAAGGTGAGTAAAGTCACCCAGAGCATTGGGGAGATGCTTGCTCTGGATGGCCAGCCCTTCTCCTTTGTTGAGCATCCAGGGTTCAGATGGTTCATGTTGCTTGTGGTCCTATTGGAACAAGTGCTCACATGCACCACCTTTAGGAGGACAGTGGTACCCTCCCTGTATGAGGCATGCAGGGAGTACTTGAGGGAGGAGCTGTGCACAACAGGGCTGCAGGTAGCCTTGCACTTCACCTCAGACATCTGGAGCAGCCAGGGTGGAGATCATGCCTATCTATCCCTCACAGGGCACTGGTACAATCAGTCAGGGAATCCGTGGGCTCTTCTTCAAGTGGAGGTGATGGATGAGTCTCACACGGCAAGGGAGATTATGGTGGCCATGAACCGTATGGTGCAGGAGTGGCTTGTTGGGCAAGGCGAGCTCACCTGTGGCTTCATGGTCACTGACAACGGGGCCAACATGGTCAAGGCGGTGTGTGATGCCAATTTTGCCAGCTCATTTTGAAATGCAGGAAGGTGGCAGGCTACTTTCACTGGAGTATCATGAGGGGCAAGATGCTGCAGGACAAACAGGCAGAGCTGAGCATTGCATAGCACAAAATTATGCAGGATATGGAGACTCGGTGGAACTCCACATACCTGATGCTGAAAAGGCTGTTCAAGCAAAAGAAAGCCATCCCTGAGATGGCCTTGGTCGGAGGAAATTTGGATCAGTGGCACCCTTAACAAAGTAGTGGGATACCATCCCCCCCGCTCCCCCGAAGCCCCCCAGACACCCCCTCAGCAGCCGCAGAGCCCCCTGCCGACCCCCAGCACAGCCGGTGGTAAGCGGGCTTGTGGTGGGAAGGGGTGAACTCCTCGCTCCCTGGGAGGAGGCCGCTGCCTGGTGCCGGCCCAGGTCAAGCCCCTGCCCAGGCCCCTACTTGGCCCAGCCCCACAGGGAGTGACAAGAGAAAGAGTGGAGTACTCACTAGTCCCCCTCCTGTAGGGCAGGGCCCCCCAAATCCCGGGCAGGGCCCCTCTGGCCTGAGAAACCAGCGTTCCCCGACGGCAGGCCCACTGCGCATGCGCGCAGTTTAAAAGGGCCTGCCAAACGGGGGGGGGAAAAAACCCGTTAGGCTCCGGAGCAGTGAGAGATGCGTGGGTGAAGCCCGCTGCGCCCCCGCTCCCCCAAAGCCCCCCAGACACCCCCTCAGCAGCCGCAGAGCCCCCTGCCAACCCCCAGCACAGCCGGAGGTAAGCGGGCTCGTGGTGGGAAGGGGTTAACTCCTCGCTCCCTGGGAGGAGGCCGCTGCCTGGTGCCGGGCTGGGTCAAGCCCCCGCCCAGGCCCCCAGGGAGCCCCGTGACCGGAGCTGCGCGAACAGGCTGCGTAAACAGGCGCTTGAGTTAGCGTGGAGTTCAAGGGGGAGAGGGCGCGGGAGGGCACGAGACCCTGCCTGCAACCCCCCAGAGTAGTCGGCCCCAGCCGTAGCCAGCCTACCAGAGGCATGACACGGATGGGCACGCGCCGCACCTCAAGGGTCCCCTCGGGCTCTGCAGCACCCCCATCGGGCACCTCAGAGACAGCCACCCAGACGGAGCCCATGGTTCCGGGCTCCACGCAGACGGAGCCTGTTCACCAGCACCTCTGTTGAGTGATTGAGGGTTTACCTGCTGCAGATGCTCTCCTTCACCCTTGGGTCACACATGCCCACCAGCATGTGGACCATACTGAACTGCAATGGATCCAGCCATTTTTTAATGCCCTCTTTCAGCTGCTTCACCAGTGCCTGCATCTCTGGTGAAAGCAGCTTGTCCCAGTCAGGAATATCAATCCCCTGGAACTTCTCCATTTCTTTCTCAAGCTCCTTTACTACAGGGATCACCTGGCTAAGGAGGGTATCACCAGCACTGAGGCTCTCAGTAGCCTCGAGGAATGGCTCCCACCAAGATCTGGAAGATTTTCATAGATTTCATAGACATTAGGGCTGGAAGGGACCTCGGGAGATCATCGAGTCCAGCCCTCTGCCCAAAGGGCAGGAAGTCAGCTGGGGTCATAGGATCCCAGCAAGATAAGCATCCAATTTACTCTTGAAGGTGTTCAATGTAGGTGCTTGAACCACCTCCGATGGCAGACTGTTCCAGACCTTGGGGGCTCGGACAGAAAAGAAATTCTTCCTTATGTCCAGCCTGAAACGGTCTTGCAGGAATTTGTGACCGTTCAACCTCGTCATCCCTTGGTGAACAGGGTCAGGGATGCAGAAGGGCAGAAGTGGGGGGGATCCAATTTCCCATGCCAGCACTCCAACCACGAGCCAATCTTCTCCACACCAGCTGCTGCCAATGTGTGCTATGGATATGGCTTCCATTTTGGGGTCCAGAGGCACCAGACCCAACCATCAGGCAGGTGCGGTGGCTACCTATTTTGCCAAGGATGTGGATCCACTTCACTGTGACCCCTTGGTCTATTAGGCAACTCTAGCCAGGTGTGTCAGTATTTGGCCACAGTTGCCCAGGAACACCTGTCCTGTGCACCATCCAGTGTTCCAAGCAAGAGGGTGTTCAGCATTGCTGGGGATGTTGTGACACCCTACCACACCTCCTTGGATCCTGGTTTGGTGGAGCAGCTGGTGTTCCTGAAGGTGAACCTCCTGCTGCTGGGGTTCCCCAAGCTCCACATGCAGATGGAGTGAATGCCACTCACTCTGCACCTATTTGCTTTTTTAATTTGCTTTTGGAAACTTGAGGTGCACTTTCACCGAAACCCCTTTACCTATCTCCTTGAAACTTGGCAGGTTTCATGCCCTTAGAATGGGCTACCATCCCTGCTATTTTCATTAGCATCTGCAAAAAAAAGATGAAGTTATAGGCATTTTAGTGGTTTCCCATTATCATCTATGGCTGAATCTCTGAATCGTTGGCATTGGCCAAATCCAATTGGGACAGTGATTTGAATCACCAAATAAAATCACTGTCCTTCCACATCAGCAGAATCCAAATCCAAAGCAAATACTTGCTACTTCACACAGGACTAATAGTAACCCTAAATGGGATTGCAGGAGCTGCTGGTCATTATCTTTGAAAACACATGGTGCTTGGGAGAGGTCCCAGAAGACTGGAAAAGGGCAAATATAGTGCCCATCTTTAAGAACAGGAAGCAGGAGGATCTGAGGAACTACTGTCCAGTCAGCCTCACCTCAGTCCTTGAAAAAAATATGGAGCAGATCCTCAAAGAATCCATTTCTAAGCACTTGGAGGAGAAGAAGGTGGTTAAGAATAATCAGCACGGATTCACCAAAGGCAAGTCATGCCATATGATTGCCTTGTATGATAAGATGACTGGCTCTGTAGATGTGGAGAGAGCAGTGGATATGATATACCTTGCCTTTAGAGCAAGGCTTTTGATATGGTCTCCCACAACATTCTTGCAAGCAAGCTAAGGAAGTATGGGTTGCATAAAGGGATGGCAAGGTGGACAGAAAACTGGCTGGACTGTTGGGTTAGAAGGGTAGTAAACAATGCCTCGAAGTTTAGTTGGCAATCAGTATCAAGTGCAGTACCCCAGGGGTCAGTTTTCGGGCTGGTTTTGTTCACTATCTGTATCAACAATCTGGAACGTGGGATAGAGTGCACTCTCAACACGTCTGCAGAAAACACCAAGCTGGGGGAGTGGTGGATATGCTAGAGGATAGAGCTAGGAAAGATCTCAATAAATTGGAGGATTGGATCAAAAGAGATCTCATGAAATTTAATAAGGACAAGTGCAAAATGCTGCACTTAAGGATGGAAGAATGCCAGGCACCGCTGTGGACTGGCTAAGCAGCAGCTCTGCAAAAAAGACCTCAGGGTTACAGTAGACAATAAGCTGAATATAAGACAGCAGGGTCCCCTTGCTACAGAGAAGGCTAATGGCATAGCGGGCTGCATTGGAAGAAGCATTGCCAGCAGATCAAAGGAAGTGCTTATTTGCCTCTATTCCACATTGTTGAGGCCACATCTGGAGTACTCCAGTTTTGGGCCTCCCACCAGAGAAAGGATGTAGACAAATTGGAGACAGTCCAACAGAGGGCAACAAAAATGGTTAGAGGGCTGGGGCACAGGACTTATGAGAACAGGCTGAGGGAACTGGGCTTATTTAGTCTGCAGAAGAGAAGACTGTGAGGGAATTTAATAACAGTCTTCAATTACCTGAAGGGAGGTCCCAAAGAGGATGGAGCTGGACTTTTCTCAGTGGTGGTAGATGATAGAACAAGGAGAAATGGTCTCATGTGGCAGCAAGGGAAGTTTAGATTAGATATTATGAAAAACTTTCTCACTAGGAGGGTAGTAAAACATTGGAACAGGCTACCCAGAGAGGTCGTGGAATCTCCATCCTTAGAGGTTTCAAGACCTGGGTAGACAAATCTTTGGCTGGGATGATATAGTTAGGGATGGTCCTGCTCTGAGCAGGGGTTTGGATTAGCGTCTTCCTGAGGTCCAACCCATATTTTCAATGACATATTATTCTAAGGTTTTCAAGAAGTGTTTTAAAACAGATTGGACGAACAGTTGTCTAGAATGGTTTAGACAGGGATGATCTTGCCTTAAGCAGAGGGTTAGATTATATCAGTGGTGTTCAACCTATAATTCACAGGCTGGATCTGGCCCACAAAACCTGTGCAAATGGTTCGGCACTGACCATGGTAGCAGTCAGTGTGGCTCCTGTTATAGTTCTGCCCATGCATTGAGCTGTTTGAGCTCACCAGTGGCTGGCATGGGCTTCATCTGGAGCCATTGCTTTCATGCAGCTGGAGCCCAGAGGGTGAACATTGTCACCACTCATCCTCTCTTTTTCAATGGGGTTATGCAAAAGCTGTGGTTACAGCCAAAGACTGTACTGGCAACTGTGGAACTCAGAGTGCTCAGTGAGCATGTGGAACCCTGCTAATGCTTTTTTATGGGGTCTTCAGCCCATTTCTGATTTCACAGTCTGATCTGCTTGTAAAAAGGGTTGAGCCCCACTGGACTTGATGATCTTCTGAGGTCCCTCCCAGCCCTATTTTTCTATGATTCTATGAAGAAGAAGGGATCATATTCTCAATTAAGTCAGATGGGAAAAACTTTAGGGGTTGATGATGGTCTGGGAGAAGATTAATAGGAAGAGGAGGGGGCCTCAGCTTAGAGGTGCATAAAAATGAATATGAGTAAGTAAATGTATTGGAGGTAGCTGAGAGTGGTGGGTGCTGAGGTGGGAAGGAGGAGCCATTTGGTAACACTTAGTGCAGGACATTGGGAATCAAAAGTGAATTAAGTTGTTGGAGAACTGGTGGTGTGTGTATCCACTGGGATATAGGGGTTGGATGCTGCAGTAAGAAAACTGGAGGGGAAGAGATTGGCATTAGGAGGAATGACATGGGACACATTATGTTTCTCCCATTCTGCCCCTATAGTAAAATCTATTGTTTGCTTATCTTCTCACTTCCCCATCACATCCATAGTGTTCCAGCATTTTATTTTGACAGTAAGATGCATCTGAAGGTGGAAATGCTAATTCCACTTCTCTTTCAGCCCAGCAATGGCTGCCGCGCCCACCCCAGCTCCTGGCACTTTGAAAAGAAAAAGCCCCAACTCACCGGGTGCTACCATGCAGGGGAGCAATCCTCACTGCCCCCCACTGCCCCACACTGTGTGGAGGGCCCTGGCCCCCTCCCTGCTGTTTCAGCTTCCCCCATGGATGCCTGCCCACCCCAGCTCTGGCCCTTTAAGAAAAAACAAAACAAAAACCCCGAACTCACTGTTGCTGCCAGGTGGGGGTGATCCCCACTGCCCCATGCCACATGGAGCCATAGGGGAGCTGGGGGAGTGGGGAGGAGTCAGGGGGCTCATGCAGAGCCCCCTACACAGTGTGGGGCAGTGGAGGGCACCGGAAATTGCACCCCCCCCACTTAGCAGCACCTGGTGAGTCAGGCTTTTTTTTAAAGCACTGGGAGCTGAGGCAGGTGGGGCAGCCATGGGGGGGCTGGCAGAGCAGGTTGGGGGAACAGACAGGGGATAGGGGCTAGCAGAGGTCCCACCATGGTCCTCTCCCCAAGCCTCTACTTTCCAGCATGGAGCCTGGCTCCAGCTAACTGCTACAGTGGGCAGGGACTGCCCGAATCATCTAAGCTCTCCAAATCTTTTCCGAAGATTCGGAGAGCTTTGAATCGATTCGGACCTATTAATTGGTCCCCTGCTTTGGTTCGGATTTGGAGATTCAGCCACTGAATTGGGCTGAATCTCCTCTGAATCAAATCAACACCTGAAGCTTCACACAGCCCTACTATTTACAACTACAGTCCAGGGTTTAAGTAAAGCATTCCCACCTTGAAGGCTGTGCTACAGGAAGGGGATAACTGTTTTATGTTGATTTCTACAAGGTAAGTCCTAATGAAGTCCTGCTGACTGAAATGATCATTGAAGGTGCTCAGGACATGCCAGGATTGTTTGATAGTTTTACAGGTCTGCAGAAAACATGCAACCTTCAAAGGTAGCATTTGAATCAGGCTGGGGGTTACATCAGGAGATGGATACAAAAATTTCATAGAACTCAGCTTGCTGTAAAATTCCATCAATATTTTAAAAAGTCTTGACAAAAAATGGAGGCACATTTTACATATGTAAGGACTTCACAGAACAGGGAGTGTCTGCAAGGCAATTAGGGGAGTAAGGGTTTAGTTAGGACTGGTGTACACAAAGGACAGCAAATGCCTGGAGCACACTTCATACAGTAATAGAAGTTGTAATTTAAAGATGCTCCCTAACTAAGGAGACTGAAGAAGTTAGTAATTGGGAGATGGTCTCTCAGGTTTCTCAGAGGGTCAGGCAGTTTGGCTAGGGACAGAAATTACACATAAACCAGTATAAATGATCAGAAAGTGGTTCAAATAGGTAACAACAGAAGTTCAGTGCACATAAACTGCGTTCAAAATTGCCAAAACCAGTTTAAGATAAACCTGAATGGAAGTAATATCAGACTTATTGAACTTTTGTCCCAGATCCCCTCCAGATTCAAGTTGACTCATAGTTTCCCAGCATCCCAGGATGCTTTGTATCTACTTCAAGAGCCCCCTCCCCCCCACCGCCCCTTTGCTGGGTAGGTGGGCTAGCCTTGGCCCAAGCAGCGAGGTGTGGTCTAGCATCCCCTGGCTTCTGGCCTGGGCCACTGATTTCCAGAATCAAAAGTAAATGTGTGTTCACTTGGATCATTTTTACACATGCTCCAGGATGCAGCACTGGGTGCCTTAAATAGAGGGCTGCGCTAATTAAAAGCATCTGTGTGTCATGTGTATCAGTCTCTGCACATCCCCGCGCTGAAAAAATGGCAGTGGGGTGATTTGAATTAAAGCTCATTGAACATGTTTTATTTCAAAGTGCCCTGCCATCATTTTTTCAGCACAGGGATGCACAGGGACATGGATACATGCGATGCAGAAGGCTGCCAGAGCCTTCCATGCTCCAGCAGACTTGGTTATTTGAGTCCACTGGAATGTGCTGGATTTCCAGTGTGTCAGAACAGGCTTCCCACACATCTGTAGGAGCCCTTGTTTATCAATTCAGTCTACGCAGCTTAGACTAACTTGTGAAGATTGAATCAATTAGTCTTAGGCTTTCTGACTGTCTGTACTTAGCCTTTGTCAGTCACAGAGGAAAGTGAAACCTCCAAAAAGACTTATAGAGATGTGATAAAGGAGCTGCAGTAAAGGTAAACTAGGAAAGTGGGTAGTAAAGATTCACTTCAGAGTGATATGCTAGTGTGTAGATGAGTGTTAATCTCCTCTGTAGATAGGTGTTAATTGATTTTGTGTTAATTGATTTTTGTACTTGTTAAGAGGGACAATGTAGTGATAGAAGTTGTAATTTAGAGATTCTCTCTAAAGAAGCAGACTGAGGAAGTTGGTAACTAGGAGATGGTCCCTCAGTTAAGTAGCTGATTAGGTAGATAGAGGTAAAGGGATCTGGGGATCTACTACGCCACAATAAAGTTCATTCTCACTCATTCATGCATGTGTTTATTGAACCTGGTGGTAACTACAGTCCAGGCAAGAGGTGACTGAAGCACAGTACTGAAGCCTTAGAGACAGCCAATTTTTTCAGGAAGAGGAAAGACCGAAGGGCATGATGAGAATTCTG
Organism: Crocodylus siamensis; assembly: GCF_052110815.1. Classification (NCBI taxonomy): domain Eukaryota; kingdom Metazoa; phylum Chordata; order Crocodylia; family Crocodylidae; genus Crocodylus; species Crocodylus siamensis. The sequence continues at coordinate 361,754,755 of NC_143395.1, forward strand.
GACAAGGGGATTAAACTGAACCCAAAGAATGGGGCATGCTGACCTTCATGGTTTTGTTCTGGTGACATTTTTTGATGTTCTTAATATGGCTACAGAAAATGCAACAGCAATGTATTCATCCTCCATCATAATCTTATCAACCCCCTAAAAAGAAAGTTAGACAGGCATCTGATATTTCTGAAGGCTGCCTTTTCATAACTGTTTCCCTTTAGGAGTTTGTGAAATTGAATTTGGTTTGATAACCCTGCTTTGTTCACCCAGCCTTACATCCCTGGAGAGCGGTAAGAAAAATGAAAAGATTTTAACAAAATGTAATCAGAGCAATTCAGTACAATGGCATGGAGAGAAAGATAAGATGAGAAAAAGGTACCATTCCTGTGCCTTCCTTGTTGTCTCATTTAAGTGATAATTTTCATACCTTCGCTTTGAAAGATATAATTAGAGTAATTGGAATCCGACTATTTCTGAGAATTATTCTCAGCCATTATTTTTCCCCTTGACATTTCTGCCTTTTGACTAATGTGAGATCTTTAATCTACTGAATAAATACAGGGGCCCTGGTTCTCTGCTGTGCATGGGCAGGTATACGTTCTTCCAGCAGACAAAAGCTGACCTAAAGACAGCACAGCCAGCCACACAAAGACTCTTCCTGCAAAGAAAAGTTACGTGCATCTCTCACAGTACTTCCAAGGCTAGATACTATTGGTTTTTGCTGAGGCCCCAGCTAATTGAATCATGTCATTACTTCAGAATTTCATATTTCATTTAGGAGAAAAAAATGACTGTGAAAAAACAACTGAAAATGAAAGACAAGTGTAAATGCTGTGACGAAATCTATTTAAGCCTTTGTGAGGAACAGTAGCTCTGCAAGGACAGAACTATCCCACATCTTACATGGGATCATAGGAAAGTAGGGCTGAAAGGGACCTTATGAGCACACCAACTCCCTGCTCAAGACAGTATCACCCATGACAAACCCATCCCAGCTAAGTCTCGCAAGAACATTTTCAAGGATGCAGATGGCACACCTTCTCAAGATAACCTGTTCCAATGCTTTAGCATTTTCATGGTCAGAAAGTTCTTCCTAATCTCCAGCCTAAATTTCCTCTGCTGCAGCTCAAAGCCATTGGTCCTAGTCCTGTTCTCTATGGCCACCACTTGTCCTTTATAATCTACCTTCAGGTATTTGAAGCCTATTAACAACCCCCACTCCCCTCAATATTCTCTTCTCCACATTCAGTAACCCTAGTTCTTTCACCCTTTCTTCATAAATCATGTTTTCCAGGCTTCTAATATTTTTTGTTGATTTGTGCTAGACTTTCCCAAATATCCACATCTTTCTTGAAGTGTGGGACCCAAAACTGGACACAGTGCTCCTGGTGAGGCCTCACCAGTACCGAACAGAATGGATGGATCACTTCCCTTGACTTGCAAGATACACTCCTATTAATATAACTCAGTCTGCTATTGGTTTATTTTGTAACAAGAATACAATCTTGGTTTATATTATGGTCCAGTATAACCCCAGGTCATTCTCTACAGCACTGCAGCCCAGTCAATCATTCCCCAGTCTGTATTTGTCCATGCAGTTTGTATATGCAGTTATTCTTTCCTAATCCACTACATGGGGAAATGATGGATTCTGCATCATTTAAAGTATTTACTGCAAGATTGGAGATACCTCAAAATAAGATACCTCAAATACAAGTTATGGGTTTGATACCAAAACTACTAGGTGCAGGTTTTGGTCTTGACTATAAGGGAGGTCAGTCTGGGTAAGCATAATGGCTTCTTCTGATCTTCTACTCTGTGGGGTATTATCTCCAAGACCTACTTCTCCTAGGGCTCCACCAATACTACCCTAGCAAAGAGTCTCCAATTTTGTTCGTAGTATGCAGCATGGAGTATGATGTTTACTAACCAAGTAGATATGCCCTGGTTGTTGAAATAAACTTGAGGCAGACTACCTCTACAGTCCTGGAGAACAAGGGGATCCTGGCTACTGTTCCTACTGGTGGGGGAGAAGTGGGTCCCATGCTTCTGTCCCTCTTTCTCTGGAAGCGGGGGAAGGGCCACTCTGAACGAGGGATAGAGCCAAAGTGAAGGAACAGATCCATAAGACCTTTGATACCATTGCACACCTGGGCTTCAGAACGCCTTAATCTGGCCTTCAGTAACTCAACCACCAGTTGTTGGCATACTGAGAGGGGAAAGGGGACATGACTCTGCCATGAAGCGTAGGTAGCTGATATAAATGAGAGCAGTTATAATTTGCTTTGGGTACTGTACTAACGTTGACCCGTTAACGTTGGCACCAATAAGGCACCATGTGGGAAGAACAAATTTCTGGATTGGAGCCTATATTTGCAGTTGGTGCCCTAATATAAAAGAGATGTGATTATTTTCCCGTTTATCTCCCTTGTCAAATAATTTTGCAATCACTTTCTGCCCCACACAATTACTTTCAGTTTTTAGGGCTAAAGGCAACCCTCTCCTCATCAGTTAGTGGTTAATATTTTGCATTAATGACCTTAAAAAGTTAAATTTTTCAACATGGGCTGCAATATTTGCAGCTGCTAATTATTCAGTCAAGGGGACAAAGAAGTGAAATGGACTCAGGTTTTCCATGTATGACTGCATAGTCCTATCCTTCTCTTTCGTGGTACAGGTTGGTAGACACTGGGGAGACAATACTTTTGAGGAGGTCAAAGGGCCATCACTAGGATCAAAGGAGAAGGAAGAATCCTGTCTTCTGAATGGTTTTCTGTCCTTTCTCACGTTGCTAAATTACTTTAGTTGCTTGCTTAAAACAATGACATTTGAGGAAAAGAGTTTCTGATTGCAAGTGTGAGTCACTGATTTTTTTAAATCAATGTAAAACCATCTTGCAAGGCCTTTCGTTATTATAGTGGGGTAGCCACAGTTCATCCTGTTTCAATACACTTTGCTCTTTCTCCTTACAAGAAGTGTAGGGGCGCCTCCAGACAAGGTGCATGTGCAGCATGTGGTGCTGCAGACCCGTCTGTAGCGCTGCATATCACACACACCCCACATGCAGATGTTCCCTGTTCCACTTATGCAGTGCAGGGTTTTTTTTGACACTGGGAGGTCCCAATGTCAAAAAAACCTGTGCTAGAAAAAGTGGAGTGGCACACATGGCGGCAGCATGCACCACCCAAAACTGGAGCCTGGCTGGCTGGAGCCACACTCCAGCTGCTGGGCAGGTCCCTGCTTCTGGATCACCACTGCTGGAGCCCTGGGAAGCCCCCTGGACTCCAAGTAACTCTGCTGGGGCCAGCCCAGGTGCAGATCCCAGCCTTCCCTACTCCACCCGGGGCAATTTGCTACACGCCAGAGCGCGCATGCACGAGTATTCCCCAGGGACAAATAGCAGCAGGATAACTATGTGCCCCTGCTGTTTGTCCCTAGGGAAACACATGTGTGTGCCTATTTGGATGTGCCCACATCATCCAGCTAGGGTTGAATACTGAATTAATTGTGATGCTAATGATTCCTAAGTCTCTCTGGGAAATGGGAATGCTTCAGAGTCACAAAATTGGTATTACAAAAAATGGTACAGTTTAATTTATTTGAAAGCATTTCTTTTTTGGTAGCACAAACCTAAGATATCTGGCTATGATTATTCCTTTGAGAAGGTAAGTGGTATGCCAGGAAGGTTCCCAGAGGTATTGCATGTACAGTGATTCAACGGTTAGCTTAGTCAGAGTGGGTATTTTTCAGTGATTCCTCTTTTTAAGTTAATTTGAACTAGGCTGACTGAAGCACAAGGAGGTGGAGTGGCTTCCTTACAATCACACACTGAGTCAGAGGCTCACCTCCTTTTGGTACCCAGTACTTTTATTCCAACCACCAGGACCACATGGCTTCCTTCTGGATTTTTATTTTCTTATGTCATAGGGTTTCACAGCTAAGAGGTGTAACCCGCATGGATTTCAGAACTATAAAGTGTTGGTTTTCAAGGGAGTCAAAAGGTGAGCAGCACCAACCTACACTCGTTTCTGATGATTAAAAAAACATTCATACAATTCACCTATTGTTATGAAGTTTCCTTTCAACAGATAGATAGCTTCTTAAAAATCTTGCAATACTTATTCATCATCAAGCCTTTCCTTACCATTGGAGACATGAAAATCACAGTGGTTTTGGTTCCCAGACCTTTATATGAACCTTCTGCAGTTTTGGCTTGTAAGATTTACATACCCCTATTTTTTTATAGTTTCAATTTTGAATGAACCTAAAAAACCCAAAGTGAAAATCAGCTGAAATAGCCATTCTTGCTAGTTTCATGGAAACCATGCAAAACCACTGAGTTTCGCCTGGTGTCTGCCAGAAAGTATAAATATGTGCAGTCCCGATTTACTCAAGCCACAGCTCAGGCTCATGAGGAAGATTATGAATGCTGGTGAAATGTTTTGGAAAGTCTTGCTGAGTTTGGTGTTTGTAACTAAATCATGCTGCTAAGGTACCTGCCTTTATGGTTTAATTGCAAGAATCACAGAAATTTACTTACTGGTACTTAATTGTTCTAAGCTTGTTTGTGAGTCTCTGTCAGGTTTCCTTCATGATGGTAAGACAGCTGGGACCAGCAAATAGGTCACAACTAGGGACCAGGAAGCATGTTCATTTCTAGGTCTGCTATTTGCTTATTGCATGACCTGAGCAGATTTCTTTCCTTTCTGGTGTTTCTGTTTTTCTATTTGTAAAGTTGCTTAACCAAATTTTGGAGTCCTTTGATATCTAGTGTTGAAAAGTGCATACAGCAGCAACACTATGGGCATTTAGGAATTGTAGGGGGTAGGGAATGAGGGGGCACTTTAATTAGAGCAGATCCAAGAGCTGCTCTAATTAAAGTGCCCAATGCTTCATGTGCTTCATGTGTATCAATATCATCATGCTGAAAAATGGCAGTGGGGGCACTTTAATTATAGTCATTAAAGTCCCCCCGCCACCATTTTCCAGTGTGGGGACACTGATACACAAGATGCTGAAGTCTGCTGGAGCACAATAATTACCAGGGGTGTGCGAAGTGGGCTCTATTCGATTCTGATTTGGATACGGCCCAAATCAAGGACAGAGATTCAATTCGTTGATTTGGATCACTGTCCCTGATTTGATTCAGCTAAATCTGAATCTGAAGATTTGATGTTGATTCAGAGAATCAGTGATTCGGACATAGACATCGTTTTAAATGTTTTTTCTACATATCTCGTGGTACCAGGCGGCTCGTCAGCGCTGCAATGCTGGGGCACATGGAGTGCGGGCAGGCACCTCTATGTGCTTGGTGGCTAACCCAGAAGTAGACTGGAAGTACTTCCACTCCACTTTTGAGTCTGTTGAGGAGTGCACTGGGGGAACCCTGCACCTCCCTGGCTTGGCCATTGGCCATGGGGATGCCCCAGGCCCGCCCCCCCCGACCCAGGAGGCACTAGTCACTGAGCTGAGAGTCATGGGGGGCCCCCAGTGTGCTCCTCAGCACTGGAAGTGCTTCTGGTCCACTTCTGGGTCTGCTGCCGAGTGTGCTGGGGGGCTCCCCGCACTTCTGTGGGACACTCCATGTGTCCCAGGATCACAACACTCACAAGCCACCTGGTACCTAGAGGTATGTCAAAAAAAATATTTAAAGAGGTGTCTATGTCTGAATCAAATCTTTCTGAATCTCTCTGAATCGATTCAGAGGGTTCCGATTCGATTTGGAGAGATTAAAGGGTCCTTTGATTTGATTTGGATTCAGAGATTTGGCCACTGAATTGGGCTGAATCTCTGCCATATTGAATCAGGGACCAAAGCTTTGCACAGCCCTAATAATTACCACACTCCAGCAGACTCAATTAATTGATTAATTGAGTCTGCTCCAACGCACTGTAATTATAGCACTTCAGAGCAGCCTCTCTGCACATATATAGGCATCCCATATTATTTACATGAGTGCTAACTGTGAACTAATGACTTGTATATTGTTCTATTTTTTATTTTAAATTGGGCCTGCCCTAGGGATCTATGTACAGCCCAAAGTTATTAGTGAAGGAAAACAGTGTCTTGCCTTTTCCTGTTTAAAAATAATATTTAGGTCTTTGTCTTACTGAAAAGAAAATACTCAATTTTATGCAGAGATTCTTGGAACTGAAGTCTGTTACCTAGGTTTTTTGATTTTTTGTTATTCTTTCATCGTTCAAGAGACAACTAACCACATCCAAGTTTTAGTCTCCAATTTATTTTGCAGAAAGGATAACAGAGTTTTTGCTGGATAACATCCATCTGGGGTATTTTCATGGCTGACTCATTAGACTTTCAGTCTATCCTGAAATAAAAATGTATGCTTGTATTAGTAGAACTGCCACAGTTCATCTGATTTTTCAGTTTATTCTTCAGTCTCTAGCTAGTCAATATATTTTAATAAATTCATCTGCATAGAGGGTGTCATTCACAGTGACCTTTTTTGCTTAAACAGATTTTATATTTAATCAGATCTGCTTTCAACCTGCAGGCAGCTGTAGGTCAACTCTATTCAGACCACTTGTAACATGGTGTAAGTCATCAGGCAGGAGGTCTCACCTGTCACACAAGTGCTCTAGAGAAATTAATGTCAAGTCCAATTAAATTTATTGTGCATAAGTCAGGGAATGTCATAATAGGACTAGACAAGGCTCCCTAAATCCCTGTGTGGTAAGGACCCTCTGCATGTGAACCCATCCCATGCAGAAATGAGCCAAAAGAAAGCTGCTGAAGAGCTGGAGATCTGTGGGGAGGTCAGTATCAGCAATATAAATTGTTAATCTCCTCATCCAAGCCTGAAGGGAATCTGCTGAAAAATGCTTATAGACTGAATTTGTATGAACTTCTTCATTGCCCCATACTGTGCTTTTCATGTCCCTTTAGGAAAAGCCATCAGTGGAGAGCAGACCATGGCCATGTGGTGCCAACATGGAGTCACGTGGAAGCCCTGTAGGTGGAATTGGCTTCTACTGAGCTGTTGGGGGACATCCCGTGTGTGTTCTTTAGGGTGAGACACACTTCCCCTCCACCTCACTTCTGTGGAATGATTTTCTGGAACTGAGGAGGATCTTACTAAGCCGTTCTTTCCATTGACTTTTCCAGGAAAGGCTAATCAGTAATGCTGAGTCCTAGTAATGCTGAAGTGGGAACTCAGATGCTCCTTGACTTTTTTTCCTTATTTTGATTTTTGGCACGAATGAAATTGTTTTTGTTCCTTCATATACACTTCATATACAGAGCACTCTGAAAACAGAACTCTATGCCCACATGAGCACACTCCTTACCAGAGTCTGGAATGGAGCCTGCAATTTCTGAGACCCATCGTTCCTCTGCTACCAGCAAATAGCTATGAAGCCCACTGACAAATGTCCAATCTGTTTCTAGTGCCATTCAAGGCAAAGGATACAAACTTCTCATCGTTACGGTTACAATATTAGCTGAAATCACAGAGGTCTGTGAAGTATATATAAAAATTGCCATCCACCCAATGAAACATGTGACTGCCAATATGACGTCCCTGTTCTTTTGCAACTTACATAAATCTATTGCAACTTAGGATCAAAAGTATCCACTAATTCTGGGTGCCCAATGTGGGAGACCAAGGACTTAATCTTTCAGAATACTCAGCGTTGTTCATATGTTCAAAGCACAGTTCCAGTTGAGTTTATATGAGTGTTCAGCACTTTTGCAAATCCAATTCCAGTATCTCAGGTTAGGTACCCAGAAAATGAGGAAGATGCCAAAGACTGAAATGATTTGCTGACTATCCTTATTCAAAGACAGGAGATATAATCTAATTTTCTAGGAACAGGAACATTCAACATTTCTTTTCCTGCAATTCCCTGCCTCAATTACTACTCACCAACTAAATGTGACAGGGGCCCTGAGCACAGACTCATTTAACTTCAAAGCAGACTTCAGCTTGTGTGCTGAATGAGACAGGAGTCTTGTAAAAATAGGATGCACATATAATTAAAGAAAGCATTGAAATGTATATGTTCAAGGCGGTTGAATTAATGTTGCACAGGCAGTCTTAATTTTGGCATTTCTTAACTTCTGAGTACTTGACTTTGCAATTTTAATAATGTTCTTTTAATATAGTTTTTTGTGTTTATAAACAGCTGAGCTACAATTCTTCAGCAATAACGTTTAACGGCTAAGATATGCAAAAGGCGAATGCTAAAATAATTTGAGTGAATTAAATGTGGGTGAAGTGACCTAGACAAAAGGAAGAATACAGTCATATCCAAATTATTTCTTTAGGGGCCTACACTTTAGCCACTGGAAACGCAAAATTTAGATGCTTCACTACAGTTCAATTTGACTAGCTCTAACTGATCTATATTAGTAAGTAGGTACCTCCAAAAGGAAATTCAGAAAACTCACACCTCCTAGGAGTTTATGCACATGACTTAGGCTGCATTTTAGGTGCCCCTGTTGCCATGAGATCCTGAACTCCTGGCCCCACTTCATACCATAGATGGTAGTTTTGGTGATGCTGGCATTTTCCACAATAGTTTACAGATCAGAACTCTCTCCCAGAAGGCCTGGGTTATTGTCATTATTCCCAGGTTTATTCCTGTTTTTTAAAGTAACAACTATCTAATTAAACCAGATAAAGAGTCCTGACATTGGACACAAGAGTCCAGGTTTCCCTTCTCTTACATGAATGTCTTATTCTCTAAGCTGCAAAGCAGGGCTCTCTCTTTTATACATTTCTTCCGGCCCTATGACTCTTGCAGTGATGGCTGCCTGGCAGCCCAAATTAAGATGGAGAGGTAGAGGGTAATCTTGTTTGCTTCATCTTATTGCCTTGTGGTCAGGGCACTCTCCTGTGAGGCTCAGGAAGGCCCACTACCCAGACATCCCAATTCCTGGGTGAATATTCTAACCTAATCACTAAACAATTGCACAGGAAGTGCCCACCAGCAGCAACAGCACTTTTAATTGAGTACCGTACTGATAGAAAGGCTTTAGCCACACCCTATAGAGGGTGCTGACACTTTTACATAAAGTGCCATGAGTTAGAGCAGCACCCTAACCCAAAAGATGTACACCTGATTATATACCTTGACATTAGCAAGACTTTTGATATGATCTCCCACAATATTCTGGCAAGCTAAGGAAGTACAGGTTGGATGATTAGCCCGTAAGGTGGATAGATACCTGGCTGGATCATCCAGCTCAGAGGGTAGTAATCAATGGCTTGATGTCTAACTGACATTTGGTGTCAAGTGGAGTGCCCTAGGGGTTGTTCCTGCAGCTAGTTTTGTTCACTATTTTCGTCAACAACCTCAAAGATTGGATGGAGTGCACCCTTAGAAAGTTTGCAGATGACACCAAGCTGGAGAGAGTAGTGGATAAGATGGAGTGTAGGGCTAAGATTCAAAGAGACCTCAACAAATTGGAGGACTGGAGCAAAACAAATGTCATCAGGTTCAATAAGACAGGTGCAAAGTCCTGCACTTGGGGAGAACAATCCCATTTATTGGTACAGGCTGGAGACTTAGGATTGACTGGCTAAGCAACAGCTCTGCAGAAAAGGACTTGAGGTTTACAGTGGACAATAAGCTGATTATGAGATAACATTGTGTCTGTGTTGCAAATAAGGCTAATGGCATAATGGGCTGCACTGCTAGCAGATTGAGGGAAGCTATTATTCCCTGTATTTCGCACTGGTGAGGTCACATCTGGAGTACTGTGTCCAGTTTTGGGTCCCCCACTACAGAAAGCATGTGGACACAGATGACCTCCTGAGGTCCCTTCCAACCCTAATGTTTTATGATTTTCTTCAAAATAACAGCAAAAGGTACATCACTGCTACAAATGTAACAGCCTGGATACATTTCGAGTCCCTGTTTCAAAGCCCAGAAACACTAGAACTGCTTAATAAAGCTGAAGTAAGAATCAGTTTTATTCTGGAGAAAGCAACATGTTTTCTCCAGCTTCATGCTTAGAAACAGCTGAAGCACTTTTGCTGAAGTGTTAAAAAAAATCCACCTGGAGCAGGCATTCAAAATGAACAGCAAGATTTGACAACTGAAAACAGGTTCTTTTAACAGGAAATATTAGACAACTCAAAGTGTAGGCAGCTCTTATGGCCACACCTATAAAATTAATCTCTTCTACACAAGATTCCCTTGTGTTATTTAATTCAATTTAACTGTCTAGACTAGTCTTTTCTGAACACAGCAACACAACTGAAAGGAAACCAAACTTTGAATGCATAATATTAAATACTGAAGGAAAAGGCACTGGTAAGCCAGATGCAGAAATTGGTGACTTCTTTTTTTTTGCATGATCCAATGGGTCCTATGCAACATATCTGGTAGAACCACAACTTTTCTCCTTTTTGTTTAAAAAAACCCTCTTAAAGGGACTGGGTCATATGATCGCTGCCCAATTGATTACCAACTTCCAACACTGAGTCATTATTTTGTCTGTAACATAAAACAAAAATACACAGTGGAAGCCTAACTCAGCCTTTTAGAGTAACTCCAGGGACTTATTTTTCCATTTGTGGTTTCGTTTTTTTCAATCTTCCTTCAAAACATGAAGCACAGTGCAGGATGGGCTTGTACTGTATGCATGTGCAACAGCAGAAGGAAAAGAAGCAATTTGCATCACCTTTCCTTTCAGTCTCTGACTCTAGTTTGGGGTTCTGTAACTGTATCCTAGTCCATGTGCCAAACCAATAAGGGTACCTTTTACTCATGTATACAAGTAGCTGTATTTATTTCAGTTGCAACTAGTTTAAGTATTAACTACTTGCCTGAGTAAAGGTTTGCAAAAGCAGACTTATTAAGTATACACACACACACGTATCTGTCATGATTTATGTCAAATATATATCAAAATTATACTTTGAGAACCAAATGTTTTGCAGAAAAATTGATTTGAAATACTCTCTCTACCTTTCCCATGAGTTTAATAATATATGAAGTATATGAGCAAAAAATCTTTTTTTGCAGCAAGGGAAGTTTAGGTTAGATATTTGGAAGCTCTTTCACTAGGGAGGTAGTAAAGCATTGGAACAGGTTAATCAGCACCATCTGTAGAGGTTTTTAAGACCTGGGTAGACAAAACCTTTGCTGGGATGATCTAATTGAGATGGTCCTGCTTTGTGCAGGAGATTGGATTAGATGACTGTCTGAGGTCCCTTCAAACCCTAATTTTCTACAGTTCTATGATTCTACTTTGATTAGATTAATTTACTATTTTTGAATGTATTTAAAACACAGTATTTTCTGCAGGACATAAACCATTGAAAAATCACTGTGTTCCTCAGAAAAAAACCCTATGTTTCTTTCAAGATACTTCTTTCCAATAAGGCTGCATGCCATTTAATTACCAAAATGTAGGACAAAAATGCTCCTTTTTTCCTTTCATTAATATGTGCCTTTCCTCTGTGGTAGTTATAACCCTTCCCCCCTTAAATTCCTTTTAATAGTTATCACAAATCTTTTTGGTGTACACTAAACATTTGAATGTGTCTTTCAGTATGGAGTGTCTGTTACAATAGGAAAAATATTGCTTGACAGATTAAAGAGATTTTCCAGCTCTGATCAACATGTTATGTCACTTGGAAGAGGAGAAGGCACAACAGAGTTGACATGAGGTGGCCTGTGTGCTGAATAGTACATTAATTCAGCCTTTCAGAAACAACAAAGGGTTAAGAAAGGTGTAATTGTAGGCTAAAATCAGATATTAGGAGTGAAAAATTCTTTTTTATACAAGTTTCAATGTGCTCCTCTGCTTGACTGGCTCACCTCACATACTGTTCATGTCTATTTCAATCTAATGAAGAAAGTTTTTAGTTGAGCTGCACCAGCGATCCCTTCCTCCTGGAAATTATATGTACTTTATAGTCTGTATGAGAAGCAGAGGACTAATAATTTTTAAGTTCATCTATTAAAATATTTATTCCCCAAGTCTTTTCCCCCCTTTTCTTCTTAGACAGAGCAGTGACTGATTAAAAGAATTGCTATACATAAAGGGCTTTTGCAGGAAATCCAGAAATCTACATTATAATAAAATATTGTTTCCTGTGGTGAGGGTTTCTGAAACTCAAAGTGAAACAGATCTTTTCAACTGCCACCGGTGTACATACAGAGTTGACTAATTAGACACTAACTGGCAATATTTTGCCTGAATCTATTAGCGCACAGTCTGAGTGTCTCCGCTAGCTGTCTCAATAATGTCTCCCCTGATTTGAAGTGAAGCTGATTGCAGTTACATAGATCTGAAATAATGACCCAGCTTTTTGTACTCAAAGGCCACTCATACTGATCAGCTTCTCTTGCTCGATAGACAGACCATGGTTTTAAGCCAATGTGCAACAATTTAGGTATTTAGGAAAAGGTGGTGCCAGGAAGCAGAGACTTGCACATCCTTGAGGTGATTTAGTTATTGATTAAAAAGGGAGATGATGGGTTGAGAGGAAAATAAAGATTGAAGGAGAGGCACAAATTGTGATTCAAGACGTGTTTTGCCTGCAGGTGCACTCAGTGTTTTTCTGCCAGCAGCCATGACACTTAGAATTATAATGCAGGCATTTCTCCTGAGTGGTAGTCCCTATTTAGATCACTTTGAACTATCCAAGGAAAGATTTGCAAGCAGTGTTCATGTGCTTTAAAGGTTCTTGCTGCCAGCACCCTACCAAGTGCTCATTTTGTACCCTTTCTCACTTCACTAATATCCAGACAGCCAGTGGCCAGGATCACTTATGCACCTTCCCCTTTCTAATCAATCTAGTGAATCCTTTTCTGCTATGGCCAGCAGTTATCTCAGTGCCTAGTTAATCTCCCCTTTTAATCTCTCAATTAAACCAACCATTTTGAGCCATCAGCATAATACTCTGTCCATTTTCACTCAACTGGCTAGCTCCTTTGTCCTGGTTCTGCAGTCCTATGTTTAATCAGTTACTTAGTATGAATTGACAGGATGAATACACAAGTAGTTTTGGCATGAGAACCTTGAAAATCCCTTTCTAGGAATCTCCCTGCCAAGAAATTGGCTCACTTAAGAACAAAATCCCTTCAGGACAGAGCCTTGCCTTGTTTCATGTGTTTGTACAGTGCCTAGCACAATGGAGATGATTTTGTTGGATTTACTTGGGTGCTATCATAATACAAATAATCAATCATATTAGTAACACTGTTGGGTATAAAGATAAAGAAATATAATTCATGTGAAAGTCTGAATTCACAGGAAATAGGTTTGCATTAGTCATCTACTTGCCCTTTCTAAGGGTGTGTGTGATTTTACAGCTTCCATCTCCAGTCTGGCTCTGATAAATTAAGCCCTACCCACTCACTCAAGCTAAGTGTACCATAGGATTGAGACCTGGCTATCCTATAGACAAGCCCTAAAACCCTTTTTTAAACCTTGTTTCTGTTGCTAACACTGACTTAACTGAACTGCTGCCTGCAAGGGAGGGAAAAAGAATGAATTTTATTAGTAGATGTTAAGAGTTATGAATCCAAATACAGATCACCCAAGCAAGGGACTAACATAGGACGGATGGGGGTGAGGAGGGGGACCCAACTAGGTTACAGGAAATACAATGTTAGCCAACTAAGCCCAGGGGGTAAAGTAGTAGAGTAAATCAATCTTTTGCTGTTAGCACTCTTTTAAACTAAGAGTGCTTAAGAATGGTAATTAACATTGTCCTGAAAGCAATGTCAGTAATCACTATCAGTGTTAGCATCATGTTAGAAAAAGCTTCCAAGGTTGCTTTGTGTAGATACCACCCTAGGCAGAGGTTGACAGCCTAGAGCCTGCAGTCTAGATCTGGTCCACAAGGAGGCCTGGTTGAGCCCTCAAAGGTCTGATTTGGCATGGGGGATTGATGGCATTGAGCATCTGTACCTATTCTCATTGCAAATGACTTGGCGTCAGTAGGGAGTGTAAGCTCAGGCAGCAGGCCATGCCCAGGCCCGGAGATTTGTGGTCCACAATGGGAAGCCCACCCCCTTCCCTCCCCAGCAAAATGTTGCTGACCCCTGCCCTAGGGCAGTGGTAAAGAGAAACACATTTACCATTTCTCTTTGGAACCTGTAATTATCAATTCCTGCTTTGGGTTAATAAACCAAACACAGATTTGAGCCATGGGAATTGAAAAATGTTTGGTTTCTATGCAATTGACCCTTCACTCAATGGTCTCTTTCTTTGGGCCTCTGTTTAATGTCTACTTTTTTGCTAGTGTACTGTCTTGCTTTAACACAGGTACCTTTCCACACACACAGAGCAGGTGTTCTGCTACCCCACTACTAATTACCAATTGGAAAGTGTTGCTTCCTACTGTCTTTGCTGCTTCCCAGTACACTACCTTTACAAACAAGATACTGACAAAAATTACACTTCAGGACTAGAAAAGCTCTTTTACTGGGAAAGCTGTTGGCAGCAGCTCCAACACCTTCCAGTAATAATGAATCCAGTCAGGGCTGTGTGCAAGGCTTAGGGTATTTTATTACCAGTATGTGTATTTGAGCTTGTGCATTAATCATTACCTAGAGGCAAAGAGATAATTGCAGAGTTTCTTGAGGTGAAGATTGTATCCAAGGCTGCTGAGGGCTCTGTGGTGTCTTGTAGTGGTCTGGAAATGGAATGAACCTGAATTCATGTTTCAGCATGACCAACAGCAGTCTTTAGAAATGAATTTTTTGTCCAAGAAAGAGAAGAGCAGGGTCTTGCATTTTTCCTGCCAGATCAAAGATGAATCAATTACTGGGGACATCTGACATCCCTGTGGCATAGTGCCATATGTTTAGGAATCTTTGATTGATGTCATTTGTGGAATCCTGGGAGAGTTTTTACTTAAAGCCTATGTCATTTCACTTACAGTATTGATGTGTATTTTGGATAGTAGAGGTCAAAGTACTGACCTGACAAAACAACGTATTTCATGCAATGATTTAGGGATGACAGTTATTCCTATGTGTTTGCAAATTTGCATCCAATTCATGCAACTGTACTTGAAACTGGGCACTTGCACATGCAAACAAACAGTTACTAGATCTAACTTCTGTGTATCGGAAAAAGGACAAGTTAAAAGGAAGGCTTACAGGTTGACAATTCAAGAGTAACCATATGCCCAAATATCTAGCTGTGCCAACCTAATTGCCCATTTGTTTGTATGCAGCAGCAGTTGCACTTGCAACGTAAGGACAAAATTGTCTGTGGAATTAGAAAACTGTATTGTGTTTTCTCAGAGAAAGCTTTCATCAAAACTGTAGGACAAAGGAAAACTAGCAATTTATCTTGCAGAAACAGCCACTGACCTAATGTCACTGACTGCTTGAGGGGAAAGAACCCACAAGTTAGTAGGCCAAACATGTAGGCTTACTGATTGACAACAAAAACTAGCATGGGACTACCGCAGAGATCAGATGGTTTGGCAGGGCCACCTCCAATTGTACTGTCTCGGATTTCTCTCCAAACTGTCTGCAGATAGTCTGACATAACTATCATCAACCCTACCCAAATGCGTCCTCTGTGGAGGGAAATGCCCCCACTCCCTCCCGTATCGTGCACTACCACACAAGAACAAACGATGAAGACATTTCAAAGCAGAGGCAGTGACCTTATAAGGAGGCATGGGAAAACACCATGGCAAATTAGGTCACAGCTTCAAAACAACCCATCTCCTTCATCAGCCCTGATGTTTTGCTCTGGAAGTAGGCTGTAAACTTTCAGGGCAGAAACTCTCTTTTCTAGTGGATTTGCATTGTACTGTATTTGCATTGTACTGTGACCTAGCCTTATTCCTGATTAATGAATTATACATAAAATCATAAGGGTTCACAGCCAGAGTCAATAGGCTAATTTGTATTATCATAAGAAACCAATAATAAATAAAAAAGGATGGGCATTTTCATCACATTAAGGGCTTAAGGGAAACACCGGGTTTACTGCCTGAAAACCTGAAGGCCTTCTTCTGTAGAAATGCTACAGCAAACAGGGAAGTTCCTGATGTGTCTAAGAGGAAAGTATTCAAAGGTATTTAGGTCCCTAAAGATGCAGATACAAATATCGGACTAGGTTCCTGCCTGCCCAAGTACTTTTGAAAATTGGCCCCTAAACACTGACCTGGAAGCAGTACGGTCTGATGGCATAAGCCATGGGCCTGGAAAGATATGAATACTTCCCAGCTCAGCCTGTGATTCACAGTTTTAACACAGATCTTAAGCACTGAATCTCCCACAGTGCATTTTCCCCACTTTCGTACAGTGCTCCAAGGGCAATAGATTAAAAGAGCTAAATGTTATTTAGTCTTGGGGTAAGCTTGTAGTTCACTGCCTGAGGCCTTCTAGTCTCTAATGAGCTTGCTTGCAAATGTGCTATATTATAACCTGTTGCTAATTAGGTTTCTAAGGCATGACAGTGCTTTCTATGATGTGAAAAAATATTCACTTAGAACTAAACTGAGGCAACTGCCTTTGTTTAGAAAACTCAGAAGTCCCCAAATGCATAAAGATTTGTTTTCACATCCCATCAATATTGCTCCTATTGGCACAGGACGCGTAGAGCTTCAGATTCTTTCTGAAATTGGTAAGCTATTCCCTCCCCACCTCCTTCATTCACCATGCTTTTAATGAAATCCTAAAGACACTTACTCCCCTTATAGAAAATGCTCACTGTATCTGAACTAACCACATTCTTCTGCATCAGGGCCCTAAAACCAGGAGGAAAGGAGAAAGAGGTTGCTGAAAAATAAAACCCAGGAGTTGGGCATGTTGTTGACCAAGAGAGGTGGTGCCCATTCTAGAACAAGGTGTCTAAATGGTCAGCTCATTTTTGAGTCTACAAGGATAAATCTACAAGGATAAATTTGCTGCGAGTCAGGAAGCTTCATTGTCTAGTGGGCTAAGCATGTGGAATGAGTATCAGAGGTTCCTGTATTCTGACCCCAGTACCAATTCTACCACTGAATTATCATGTAATCTTGGGCAAACAGTTTAATCTCTGTCTGTCTCCCTTTCCACACCTGTAAAATGCTTGCTGTGCCTATTTTGTTAAATTTTGTACAGCAGGTATCCAATATGGTAAACCAAGATATTATTGAAATCATCAAATGCTGTCAGGTCATTAAGTAAGTTCTCTGCTTATGAACCATTATACTATACCTCTCTAATTTAGTTAGTCTATATATAAGGTTCAAATTTGCCCTGCCTTCTGCCGGACTTCAGATTCACACGGCTTTACTACTTCTCATTGAAATACTGAAACACTTACCTTGAAAAAGTATCTTCTGCAAATATATAACTCTGTCTTAGTATTGCTGGCATTCCCTCAAATCATTATGGAGAATGGCACTGATGCTGAAGGAATATTACATATTCATCTAGGATAACATTTAAAACTTCTTTCACCATTGCTCCAACCGATGGTGCTCCTCTGTGTTTATCACTGTTAACACTTGGGAGTGAAAAGCCTTGTTGTAGATGAAGTAACACCAGCTGCCACTGTTTTCACCATCTCCTCTGAGCAGATAACACAATGGCAAGTTGACAGTTAACAACTGGCCTATGTTGAACTTCCTACTATTGCTACTTAGAGGGGTCTATACACCAAGCTGTTTTGTCATCACCTAAATGAACCAAATAGTGCTGTGTACTGTCTCTTGCTCTGTGAACCTTTGCCAGTTCTCTAGGAAAAAGACACAATTGCAAGAGGAACTTCTAACTAACCAATAAGTCAAAGTGGTAAAGTGGCTTATAATTAAGAAAAACAAAATGAAAATGTTTGTTTACAGTGCAAAGTAATGGTTAGTAATTTTAACATATATACCAGCATAACAAGTTTTGTTTCATTTAGCAAAATGCCACCCTGTGGCATTCACAAAGCTTTCTCATCTGTATGTGTAATGATATACACATGACTTTTCCATATGATTTGTAGTTCCTTTTATGGTTATATTACAGTTCATTGAACTAGCCATTTAGCTGCTTAAAAATTAAAAACATTCAATTAGGTTTTCTTGAATTTATCTGATACTAAGAAAGGAAAATTTCCATGATTTAAAATGTGTGATTTGGCATGATTAAATGGTGAAATGAATAATGTTTTAATGAGTGATTTGTAATTATTTAATAATTAAAGAGCCCTCATGAATATTCCTGAAACCCCTCTGGAAAAGCTCAGTGGCATACTTATTTCATCAAGCATTCAAATTCAAATTTATTTTTATAGCATCATTTTTATAAACAGCTCTCAATTCAGTCTACAAGCAAGGCACTGAAATAGTTTTTTTGTGTTGTATTTGTACCATATGTATTAACATTTTGGGTTTTTAAAAATAAGGTCTTGATTTTTCTATAGAAAGTTACCACTTGATTGTGGTTGAACCATGTTCTAACCACAGTGAAAGTCAATCAGATTTCATCAGCCACTCTGATTTCCTGGTGCACATTAAGAGGGAATCAGGTTAACTAATACTACAAATCAAAACAGAACAATTATAAGGGAGCTTTTTCCATTCCTGTCATGAGATCATTCACACTCAGTTCCTGGAAATACAATTTTTCTATAGTTTGTGCATTACCAAAATATGTAAATTGTACTAACCAAAAAGAAGATATTATAACTAACCCTAAAAAATCATATTCCACATGGGATGGTTGGAATCTATTGGTAGAGCACAGCTGAGCAAAACTCAAGATCAAACAAACATGGTGATTATGTTCCTGTTTCAGCCCAGAAGTCAATAACGTAAGGATCCACAGAGCACAGAGTGGTAGAGCTTTCTGTGTGCATGTATATGTATGTGTGTACATGCACGTGTGTGTACACTCACATATTTTGGACAAACTCAGGCCCTGATGATCAGGGAAACTATTATTTTGAAATAGATAACATCATATTGTGGGGCTGGTTCTTTAGACTTAAATTCTCTTGAGAGTAAGACTAGTTCATTCCTGGTTCTCTTTACCTTTGAAATTTAAGGCCAAGCAGATTCATATGCTTAAGAGAGTATTAAGTAATCCACAAATGGTATGGAGAAGGGAGCTAAGAGGCCTCTGGATGAAACTCGTTAGAGACCCATCAGTCCATTTCAGAGAAAAAGCCTGCAGAAAAATAATGTAGAAGTTTAATGAGAACTGCAGAGCTCTGCTGAGTTTATGAGGGCTTGTGTATTCTCATACCCTGCTGGGATTGAAAATGACTGAGCGATGGCTACCTTCCATAGTGATGTGTGTATACAGTTATTGCCTATGGTAATGTTATTGTCCTGTGGGGCTACATGAATAATTCATTTTGAATAGCATATTAGATTAACTTCACCTCATCTTCCTTTCAAGTATTGTCCCCAAATAAAAATGATAATTTTCTCCCATATATATCTTATTCAGAATAATTTTATAGTTCACATTGCGGGTATTTGACATTCCAAATTTGAGCTGTTTACAATGAACATACAGGTCAGGTGGTACATTTCTTTTTCCTTACTATGGCTCGTGGAATCAGGCTTCGAGTTCAGATATTCATAATTATAAACCTGAAATTCACTTGCATTGAATTTATAATTAGTATTGTGGAATATTCACTGTGTCAGCAGAAGAACCAACCAGTGAACTCATAGGCTAGAATATTCATGAACATTCACAGCCCAAGTGAATTCCCTGAAAAAAGTCTGAATGAATATATGGAATATATTCATGGAAACTTTTTGTAACATTAACTCAGCTCTATTGACTCGACTTCGGGTTGGCAGAGTTTAAACAGAGAACCCATTATCTGCCATCTGCTTAATTCTCTAGGTGATGAATGCACTCTCCCTCTTTTGGACAGTGCCATTGGAATGTAAGCCTGGTCAAAATGTGTTCCATCTTCTACAGCAAATTCTGAATTTACTTCAAAAAACAAAAACCCTACAATGGAAAAAAAAAATCCAGTTTTGGCAGCTGACAATGTTTGTGTCTTCAATGACAAAAAACCCATTCTTTTGGGTCCAAAACTGAAAATGTTAGGCTGAAAGCAAAACAAAATAAAATTGACAGCTTTTCTGTGAGTTTTTTTCCCCCCAGTGAATGATTACTTTCATTCCTTTTCTTGGTATGCTTGCCTCTTGGTAATTTCCACCTGTCCAGAACTGGGCTGTCCTTTGGTTTCATGATGAGAAAGTTTCACAGGAAAATCATTCTCATCTTCACTACTGATACGGGTTAGGTGAAATTCAAGTAAACTCTCTGAAATGTAAAGCAAATTAAATAAAAGGCATAAATAGAAGAGAATGTTGTGATTCAGAAATGGGTGAGCAAAAAATGGAGAATGCTTGGAAAGAAAGGGAAGGAAATATTAGAGAAAGTAGAAGGAAAAGGAGCTATAAAAAGGGCTGAGGAGGATTAAAGAGGAAAATACTAAGCAGCAGAGAAAGTTATAGAAAAGGAACAAGATGAGGGGCAGAGAGCAAGAAGAGCTTGGGACAAAGACATTATGATAAAGGCAATAACCAGGAAAATTAAAATGGAGACAAGGGTAGTAGACAGACAAAAGGGAGGATGGAAGGAGATAAAAACAGAAAAGCTAAAAGCAGTTTAAAAATATGATTTACATTGTTTTTTTCTTCTGTCCTCATCCATTACTAAAGGGGGGGCAGGTGGTCAGGAGGTGATTTCTCCCCTCTCTATTCTCCTTAGATTAATGGGATTGTGACTACATTCAGGTAAGAAGATCATCTGAATCGCCACACTGGCAGGAAAGTCCTTTTGTTTGAATGCGTAAGTAAGGGAATGTGTTCATTTGACCCTAAGAGCCAGGGAAACTCTGTGTTTTGTCAGTACACCTTGAAGATAAAGGCATTTGTTTTCCCATTTAAATGAAGTACCATTTGGTTATGAATAGCCATAACCAAGGAAGGAGGTTATCATTCAGGAAATGGCTATGGAAATATTTGCATTTTGGTTCTGAAAAATATAGGAAATAATTATGTAGAGCAGTATAGTGCATAAGGCTCATCTGGTATCATTTGAATAGAGAGCAAAGTGAAGTCAGAATATCTTTTAACAAGCATCTGCTATATGGTGGAAAAGGATTTGCCCTTCAAAAGTGTTCTTTCTGAGTCATTTGGTGTGTGTAGTCATGAGCTTTACTGTGCAATAGATTAATTTACTGCACAGTATAGTTTCACCATCAGCACGTGTCCAGCAATTGGACCTGTGTAGTTTAATTTACAGCATCATCAGATAGTCCTGTGCTTAAATGCATGTGTAGACAGTGACATTGGGATTAAATTACTCTGGCTCAAATTGCACTGGAGTTATTCAGTTGCATTAATTGTATGTGTAAATGCGCTGACAAACATAAACGTTATGCCTGGTAGGGATGATTTAGCACATCTGGAACAGGGGTGGGGCTGACTTCATTACAATCAAGGAAATATCCCCTTTATCTTGCTACCAGGGTTTTAACAAGGAGGTCCCAGGATCCCCCTCTGGCTATCCTGTATGAGGAAAGCATGTGCTTCTAGAAGCTCTTTGGTTTATTGCAGAGTTTAAGGGAAGCATACCCAATGTTCAAAAGCTTTCTGACAGATTCTGAATCCTGACAGATGTGGGAGAGAGATGGGATTGAATGAGAACAGTTTGTAGATTCTGAAAGGAGAGATGTAGGCTAGGTACAGATATTCAAAAAGCCTGATGCAGATTTGAATTAACTTACTTAGGTTTCTTTAAGTTGACTATGTTAGTTTGGGAGTGAACAGAACACTAGTTCCCCCTTTCCTGGTATGGGGGAAGGCACAAAGGCTGCCTGCATTGGCTGAGGTCAGGAGCTTGAGGTTGCTTCAGCATGCTTCCCAACATGCTGGAGACTGCCAAGGGCAGCTGAATGCAGCCAAGCAGTGGGCCACCCCTGACTGGCTGCCTGGCACACGCTTAACTTATTCATGTTTCTTTAAGTGGACTATGTTAGTTTGGGAGTGAACAGAACACCAGTTCCCCCTTTCATAGTGTGGAGGAAGGCACTAAGGCTTCCTGCACTGGCTGAAGCCAGGAGCTTGAGGGTGCTCCAGCATGCCTCCCAACATGCTGAAGACTGCCAAAGGCAGTTGACTGCAGCCAAGCAGTGGACCACCCCTGATTGGCTGCCTAGCACATGCTTCCCCCTGCTGCCCTGCATCTGTCAGGCAGCTGTTAGCTTCAGGCAACCATTGGAGGGAGGCATGCTTGCCCATGCTCACAGTGGCATGGGGGTCCCTGGTCTTTGTCCAGGATGGGGGGTTCGGGGGTCTGCCCCAAGCAGGACAGAGGTGTGGGAGTAGCAGAGCTAGTGAGTTGCTGGGGGGAACCAGTGCCAGGAATGCACCCTGTACTCCTGGACCAGGCTGGCAGGGTGTTTCTCTGCTGTCCAGGTTCTGTCTGAGCCCCAGGACCATGCACTGGAGTGGCTCCAGGAAGGCGCTGGAGGATTTACTCCCAGAGCCAGTGCCAAGTTTCTGGTTGATGCCCCTTCCCCTGCAGCTGCAAGGGGATGGCTGCCCACCCCTGCCCAGGGACTGGAGACCCATGACAGAAGGGTAAGGGGTTTCAGTCAGGAGTTTGCTGCTGGATCCCTCATTTAAAGAGAAAGAGATATACACACATAGACACAATGAGTTACAAAAACTAAGCCAGATAAAGGGGAAGAATCCATAATCCCTCTTTAAAACATACTTACACATATTGGTTAGTTTATAAGGTGCAAATGTACCCTGCTTTCTACATTTCTGAAAGGGCCAGGATCCAGTGGGTATTTGGTCACTGCTCTAGCCTAGTAAAACAGACTGCTGCTCTCTGGCTTCATATTCCAAGACTGACTTCATATTCAGGACCTTCCATCTGCATTAACACATTGGGAAAACCAGAAAGAGTGGGGTGGGAACACATACAGTAAAGATAAAAGAAGAAAGGAGAGGAAGGAAGAGAATATGGAGATTTGCAGGTCAGCAGTATAGTGCATTAGCAAAGTCTTGTTGGGGAAGGTCCAGGGGCTGATACAGCCGTGAGAATTGCAGGTCAGGGCTGAGGTGCATCAACAGAGCTTCAGGAGAGAGGGAAAAAAACTATAACAAAACAGATTTGTCTGGCCAGAATTAAGATAGATTTTGTGAAAGTTCTGGGGATTGATTTCTTCCTGATGTCCCACTCAGTCGATTGTCAGCCCAGTTGGGTTCAGCTTACAAAAAATAATTGATTTTCCCCCTGAACTACAGATGATTCACTTTGTAATTTCCTTTGCAATTAGAGCAGGTGTTCTTAGAAATTGGTTTTATCTACTTAGAGTGTCATCCTGTAGGAACCCCATTTCTCCATCCCAAGGCCCTACGTGCCTGGCTGTCTGGGAGCAAAGTGGGAGGAAGGAGAAATAAACATTCTCTTCTACCTGTTCCCCTTTTTTGTATTTCCTGCCAGGAGATGCATCAAATCAGTAGTGTAATGAAGAGGAGTGATTGCACCAGCCCCAGGTGCTGACCCTGCAGTTAACGCTACAAAAAGAAATGGACCGGGTCTCTATATCAGAGGAGGGAGCCATGTGACTTAAGGAGGTAGCCGATCAACTGGGAGTTGGCAATAGCAACCTTCAGGAGAAGAACCAGAAAGCAAGGGAAACATTAGCTCCAGCTGAGAAACCATGTGAAGGAAAGCTGCTGGCTGCTACCAGAGCAAAGGCAGAGTTTGAGCAGCAGCTTGGTGTAACTCAGGATCTCAGACAGCAGATACTGCTTTCTGCTTTGCCAAAGGTCACTGTTGCTGCACAGCAGACGTACAATGAATGGCTATGCAAATTTAAGGAGAAGGCTCTGGGGATGCTGGAGCAGTGGAGGGCAGAGACTGAAGTACTTGCTTCACCCCTTAAGTCACTAGAGACAGCAGAAGTTCAGAGCAGTTTACAGGTGCAATGTAAACAGTGCAGGGTCACGCTGGTTGAGACAGACAAAATGCTTCAAGCACTCCAGAAAAGTATAGAGAGGGAAGAAAGGAAGTGGAGAGCAAAGCTAGCAGCAATAGAAGGGAAGGTGGCAAGATCATGTGAGGAGCTGGACAGGAGGGGATTGTGGGAGACAATAACGGTGAGGTTGTAAAATGGTATAGATAATAGCCTGTGCCTGGGATGCTGGTGAGCAAGAACAAAGGGTGGTAAACTGTTAAAATCTTCCTGAAACTATATGGACTGAGTTGGATCAAGGAGGGCTGGATCAAGGAAGGCCGCTGGGGCTGAGTGGTGCCAGGTTCTGGGTGACTGCTGGAGCTGCCCCAGCTCCCAGACAGTTTGTGGCATCCTGCTGAGCTGCACTGCTGCTGATGGGTGTCAAGCGGTGGAGGGGGGAAGCAATCGTGCTCTGTGTGTGTGTGTGAGGGGCTCTGCCATGAGCCCTTAGAAGCCCTGGTCCCCACTGCTGCATCTGGTGAGTGAGGGGCTTTTTTTTTTTTTTTTAAAGTGCCAGGAGGCCATGGGAGTTTCTCCCACAGCTCCCCCAAACTGGGGAGAGGCAGGCACAGCCGGAGGAGCTGTGGGAGAACCTGCAGCCACCTGGCTATGCTTGCCTCTCCCCAGCCAATCCGAATCTCTGAATCTCTCCGAATCTTTTCCAAATCAATTCGGAGGCTTCAGATTCAATTTGAACCTTTTAATGGGTCTCCTGATTCAATACAGATTTGGTCACCAAATTGGGCCAAATCTCCTTCAAATCAAATCAGCGACCAAAGCTTTGCACAGCCCTACTAGATACAGCTAGAGTTCAACCCAGAGAGGGTAATTTCCCCAGGTAGTAGCCTACCTTACCTGTGCCAAGGTAGACAGGGAGGCAGCCCCTGAGTAAAGAGTTCCAGGCAGCTGAGCTAAGCCATAGCAGGGGGAGCAGGAGGGTAACCAGGCACAAAAAGGTGAACACTTGTGATTGACTGCAGATTCACATGATCAGATGGGGCAGGACTTAGGAGCTATGTAAAGCCAGTGCCTAAATCCAGTCAGTCAGTTGGGACCTGCCAGGGAATGAGCTCTGCACTGTGGTGACAGTGGCTTAGAGACCGCCAGGGACTCCACTGCCCTGCAGACTACAAGTGAGGAACTGAGGGATTGTAAAAATCCAAACTCTGTTATGCAGCCAGGATGGTTTTAGTTATAGCCTAAGGGCTTACCTTTTTCATTATAGTTTATGCTTGAGGACCAGATTAGGACTAGCAGGGGATACTGGAGGTCCCAGCAGTGCCTGAGAGCGTGTGATTGCCTGGAGCCCTGCCGGTGGCTAGGCCCTAGGAGCAGAAGGTGGTTCCCTGGAAGGTTGGAAGCCTGAGCCCATGAAGGGTGTGACCAGAGCCCTGTAGGGTTGAATCTTGAGGCCATGAGGGGAGAGACCAGAGTCATGGCAAGTGAGTAGCACAGCCAGAGCCCAAAATCAAGATGTGAGTGATGCACACCAGAGCCCAAAATCCAGGTACAGTGGTGAGGACTGGGAAGGCAGGGACCCCTGTAAGCATATGGAGGCCTGATATCAAACTGGGGCTGAGTGCCCACTGAAACGATCAACTGGTAACACCTGCAAGGCATAGGCTTAGCTGTAGTGGGGGGGACGGGGTTGGAGGCCATGAAATTAGCCCTTGATTAATGATTAATATAGCAGTAGATGAGAGTCTGTTCTGGCATCCTGGAGCAGCCTCCTTTTTTCCAAATTAACTAATTACATCAAGGCATGGCAGATGAGAGGAAAGGGGATCTAGAGAGTCGGAGCAAAGCACAGTCATTGGGGGGCACCACAGCCACTCCTGGGGCCAGACCTGCTACAGGGGGATATAAAAATAGTAGCACTGGCCTGGCCACTTCTACACCACTGGCAGCACAGTTACTGATGCTGCCCAGGACACTCGAGTGTCTGGTTAGGCCCCTACATAACATTGTGGACCCTACATTCTCTTGCTCGCTCTCAGCATGACTGGGGATTCAATCTATCCCAAAGAGCTTGGGGTTGTGGAAAGGGAGGATTGTGGCTTCCTTGTCTTCCTTCCACCCCCCCCAGCCAACAGAGCTGGCCAGGTGCAGAGAGGGAAGTATGATTCACAACCCACAGCGGCAGTACAGCCATGGCGTGGTGGTCATGCTTTCCTTGTGTTCTTTGGATGTTTATAAGAGATCCCACCTGGAACACTGCCAGGAGTGGTGAAGTGCCACACCCCTATAAAGCCAAGCCAAGCCAAGCCAAGCCAAGCCAATAGCACAATTAACTCTTCCATATGTTGGCCAACCAGCAAACATCTGTTTCTCTTCACATGCAGCCTAAACAACATACACACAGACTCTCCCTCCTCTTCCCACCTCCTTTATGCCACTTAACACAGCTTATTCTCATTTTGGGAGTCCCTGTCATTATAATTAAGGGTGTGGTGACAAAGTGGTTAAGACATCTTACTATAGCTCTAGAGGCATGCATTTAAGCTTTGCTCTGGTCTTGCTCTAGTGCCAAAAGCTACCTCTAATCAGCCCAGCTGTAAAAATGGGCATTTGGATTGAAGAGTAAAAGGCAACACTCACCACATGGCTCCTTTGCATGACTGGCTGCAGGAATTGGTATACCTTAACTGTGCTATCTATCCCTTTGGGATATTAGGTATTGGTAACATGGTCTATTGGTTTTTTGTTATTAGAACTGGAAGACCTGAAGTTGAGGGCTGGGCTTCTATCTTTAAGAATGGCTGAGGACCTTTTGTAGGACTCTGCATGTTTGCAAAGGAGTGGATCACACTGGGTCTGGCTTCATCACATGCTGTCAATCATTGCCTTTAGGAACTGTAAACATTACATCAAATTCATTCTGCATTAAAACAAAAGCCCAAAGTCTCTGACTTCCTATTTCTGTAATGTCACAGGAATCCTGCATTACTAATGATTGCACATAATAAAAGGTGAGGAGATTAACTAATAGCAGCATTAGGCAAATATTCTAGGCATTTTAGACAAAGCAAGGGGCATGTGTGCCCAATACTTTAAAGCGGGCTAAATGCTTTTGCTCCTCTTTAATGTCGGCACCATATTGCACATTAATTACAGCCACTGTAGCAAATGTGGTGGCGTAACGTGCCTTAAATGACTTGGGGCACAACAAACTAAAACTGCAAGGGGATTTAGCATGCTGCCCCTACAGCCGTGGAGTGAAGCACCAGGCTCTGTGCAGCTCAGGGGCTCTGCAGAATGCCCTGCAGGCAGTCTGGCAGCAGCCCAGGAAGGCAGGCTCTACCCAAGAAAAGTGGCGAGCCTGATTTTTCCCTCCCCTCAGAGCCTGCCTGCCTCCCTGAGCTGCACGGGGGCCTGGTGCTTCCCTCCGCGGCTGCAGTACCTGTAGGTGAGTGCTGCCTGTGGGGGGAGGCCACTGCTGCCCCAGAGGGCCCTAAATTGAAGTGGTGTTTTTAAAAATCACCCCATTCTGCCTGCACACACCCTTACACTCACCTGCTAAGCCTGGCAGAACCAGAGCTGCTAGGATTAGGAACACCAATGGAAGTGCCTTCATTGCTAGAAGACCTGGCAATGTGGCTGCATGCAACCTGTGAATATCAGACAAATTCTGTTCAACCAGGCAAATTAGTGCTGCTAGAGATTAGAAATGGAAAACAGCTGTCCTTATAGCTCCATTGGCTTACAGCAGAGAAATGGTTCCAATTGACTTGTTATATCATGTATATAGAGTCATAGAAAGTTAGGGTTGGAAGGGACCTCAGGAGGTCAGCTAGTCCAACCCCCTGCTCAAAGCAGGACCATTCCCAACTATATGACTTCCATAGATGGTTTTCTCATCAGTATGATTCATCAGACAGGGTTGCATGTTCAAAAGTGACTCAGGAAGCTAAATATTGTTTCCAAATATAATTCAGTTGCCCTGAGATCCCTATATCTCTCACTAAGTTCTCTAAACTTGTTTAAGTCCGTGTACTACTCCCTCTTTCTACTGTCATGCAATTACTATTCCTTTGCCTAGATTAAAATGTCCCAAGAAATGCTTTGGTCATCTCACTGAATGTTATTTCATGTGCCAGTGCTATGAATTTTTCCCTGTTGTTCAACCTAAGTTTGCTCCTTTCCAATTCTCACATATCATCAATGGTGGGAGTCTATTACAGACCTCCTACCCAGGATCAAGAGCTTGGCCAAGAGTTCACCAGGGAATTGGCTGAACCTGAGCACTCCTGATGCACGGTTGTCATGGGAGACTTCAACTACATCTTGTGGGAAGAGCGCTTGGACAAATCAGAGCAGTTGCAAAGCTTTCCCTCATGCGTGGATGAGCTCTACCTGACACAAGAAGGCAACGGGCCAATGAGAGGTAAAGCGCTGCTTGACCTGGTACTGGCTATGGGAGATGACCTAATCAGTGACCTAATGATTGAAGGGAAGCTGGATGACAGGGATCATGAGCTGATCACCTTCACCATCTGCCATAAAGCTGGCAAGTCAGTCAGCAAGAGAGAAGTCCTTGACTTCAGGAAAGCTGACTTTGACATGCTCAGAAGGCTTGTAGGTGAGGCCCTAAGGGACCACGACTCAAAGAGGAGGGGAGTTCAGGAAGAGTGATTGCTCCTCACGGGAGCAATCCTGGATTCATAAGCTAAGTCTATTCTGTCTGATGGTGTTTAACACCAAAAAATGCAAGGTTCTCCACCATGGGAGGAAAAACCCTCAGCATGCTTATAGGCTCGGCAGTGCTACGCTGGCTAGCACTATGGATGAAAAGGACTTGGGGGTCATGACTGAACACAAATGAACATAAGCCTTCAATGTGATGCTGTGGCTAGTAAAACGAGCAAAACGCTGGCTTGCATCCATAGATGCTTCTCAAGCAAATCCCAGGACATCATTCTCCTGTCGTACTTGGCCTTGGTGAGGCCATAACTGGAGTACTGTGCCCAGTTTTGGGCTCCACAATTCAAAAAAGGATGTGGAGAAACCTGAGAGAGTGCAGAGGAGAGTCACACGCATGATCAGGGGTCAGGAAAACAGACCTTATGATGAGAGACTGAGAGCTATGGGACTCTTCAGCCTGGAAAAGTGCAGGCTCGGGGGTGATCTGGTGGCCACCTATAAGTTTATCAGGGGTGCTCACCAGGATCTGGGGGAACAACTGTTCACCAGAGCCCCCCAAGGGATGACGAGGTCAAACAGTCACAAACTCCTTCAGGACCATTTCAGGCTGGACATAAGAAAGAACTTCTTTACAGTCTGAGCCAAGGTCTGGAATAAACTGCTGCCGGACCTGGTTCAAGCACCTACTTTGAACACCTACAAGAGAAATTTGGGTGTTTATCTTGCTGGGATCATATGACCCCAGCTGACTTCCTGCCCCTGGGGCAGGGGGCTGGACTCAATGATCTTCTGAGGTCCTTTCCAGCCCTAATGTCTATGAAAATATTAAATCATTTCTAGTTATACCCCACTTTCCTAAATAAGACTCTCTCCTTGATGTTTGCTTACATCAAATATGCAGAAACAATTATGGCCTCTTCTCTCACTTTACCTTCTAATGATGTAGCCAAATTGCACTTTTTTGTCTCTTTTAATCTTTCTTTGTAATCCAGTAACTTCAGATCTGATGAGGATATAGATGAATGAATAAAGAACAGCAGCAGCAACCTTCAGGAGTAGCTCAGCAAGAAGCTTCCTTACAATCAGGGAGGAGAAGCAAGGATGAGACTTCTATGCCCTTATCGCATATAGAAGTAATGATGGACTGAATAAATGGAAAGAGGTGCAGTGCTACAATCATGGCAGCAGAGAAGTGAAATGGATTAATTAGATGCTAAAGAAAGAAAGAAAAACAGACCCAGACAAAGGAAGATTGTTGGCATAATAAATAAAGAGTTCTCCATGGCACTCGAGTTAACTTGAATGTAAGTCACACAGCTAACTGCTATGCATAGCAGGGGCAGTTCTGGACTAGGGACAGACACTCAAAAAGCCTGAACTGATTCAACCTTTGCAGGTTAGTTTAATCTGCACAGGCTGAACCGGTTTGTAACAGGACAAACATGCTCTCTGGACTGAGACAATGTGGGGACATGCCTGCAGTTGCTCAGGCCAGGCGCAGAGGGCACTAGAGCAGGCCCTTGCCTGCAGGGAAGCTGTGCTAGGCGGGCATGGCCAGCCCAGGCTGAAGTGGCCAGAGTGGGGTTTAATTCCCCCTCTCTGTGCCACCGGCAGGGACCTGAGCCGGGTCTGCCTGCACTCCCGCTCTTGCTGCTGCAGCAGGGGGGCACCATGGCCCCTGAGGCAGAGGTAGGCAGGGAATAGAGTTTCCCCTCAACCCTATTGGCAGCTGGGTGGCTTCCTGCCTGGAATGAGTCCCTGGCAATCTCCTCTGCCAGAGGACGAAGGAATAACCCAATCCCTCTGCCCCACCCCAGGGGCCCTGCCTGGCCGTACCCTGTCCCCACTGCTGTGGGAGGAGGGGCAGAGCCTTTACAGAGGGGGGCAGCCCCTGTCACACTGTGAGGGAGAGCGAGCCCTTTCCCAGCAAGGGAGCTGTCCTTGAGCACAGGGCAGCAGCAGCTGGGCTGGGCAAACCCAGCCCTGGCAGGCCCAGCTGTGGTGTGAACAACCCCTCTGTGCGTGGAGTGCGCCCGCTCCTGGCAGGAAGGGCCTTATTCAACTGCTGGTCGCTTGCACTGGTGTGTGCCGGATGGGCAGGAGCCTGTCATGGCTTCCCAGCGGGGCTGGGCTGTGGGGGCAGCAGAGCAGCTGTGGAGCGCGATGACTCTGCAGGGACTTGCAGGGCTCTGCCCACTCCACACTGCAGTGCTGCTGTGTGCAGCCCGAGCCCAGCTCCTTGCCGGGAAGGGGCTCGCTCTCCCCCTCAGTGTGACAGGGGCTGCCACCCCCAGTAAGGGCTCTACCCCTCCTGCCACAGTGGCAGGGATGGAGCATGGCCAGGCAGGGCCCCTGAGGGGAGGCAGGGACAGAATTATTCCTCTCACCTCTGGGAGAGGAGACAACTGGGGCCCTGTTTTGGGCTGGGAGCCACCAGTGGGGTAGAGGGGGAACCAACTCTGCTCCCTGCCCCCCTCTGCCTCAGGGGCCATGGTGCACTCCTGCTACATCAGCGAGATGTGGCGGGTGCAAGCAGACCCAGCTCAGGTTCCTGCCAGTGGCACAGGGAGGGGGAATTAAACCCTTCTCTGGCCAGACGCCTGTCCCTGCCAGTCCCTGCTCGCGCTGCAGAGCAGAGAGGCAGGGACACCTTGGCTGGGCTGGAGCAGACAGCCCCTCCCAGCCCAGACAGCATGCCGGGATGCCGGGGAGCCGGATTGAACTTAAACCAACAAGGGGTCTGAGATAGACATTGCATAAACTGGCTTGACTCAAATCAGTTAAGTCTGATACTACATTCAGCTATACATCCATCTTTCCCAACACTTTTATTTACATTATTTTAAGCACCTTTTCCTTATTTAGTATCACATTTCTGAAAAATGTATGTTAAACTGAACATTTCACTGGAAAATGCTATGAGAAGATAGAACAAATTCCATTTGCACCATGGGTGGCCAACCTTCCAGTGTTATAAAAATATGGCATGTAGCATTCAGGTCAATTCATTGTAAACTACTGTAGTACTCTTTATTAAGTCTGACATGACCTTTTCATAAACAAACTGGAGAATTGTGGCCTACAAGGTGGATGGACAACTGGCTCAATAGCTACCAGCAAGAGGTAATTATAAATCGATCCATGTTAGAGTGACAGCAAGTTCTGAGTGGAGTCCCGCAGGGGTCTGTCATATTTGATTTTTATTTTTTTAATAATTTTGATGGATAATATCCATGTTTATTTTTAAGCCTTCATTTTGATTTTTATTGACATGATTTTTCAGGATTGTGCAAAATTAAGGGCATGGGAGGCAGGCAATTTATTAATGACAAACCTAACTACTATAGGACTCCTGCCGGCTGAGTGGCAGAACTGCCATCAGCTCTGGCTCTGCTCCCTTGTCTGCTTTGTCATTTTCTCTTCTTTTGTTCCCAGTCCCCTGGGATTTCTGGGAGTTGCAGTCCAAACTACAGTTAGCACGGTTCTGCAGGACCGTTCCCCCTGTTGTCACATATTCCACCAGCCATCGTTTTTCCTATGTCCTCATTTTATTTCACCTCATACTACAGACTGACAAAAACTATTGCCATTGTTAATAATCAAAATGTGTAGATGTTTATCAACATTTACTCATAAAAAGCAAATCCTGCCAAGTTAGTCATAAGGAGTGCTTTACTGGGTCAGACCAACGGTCCTTGTAGCCTAATATCTTGTCCCTGAGAGTGGCAGGAATGCATGTTTTATTGGGAGACCTTTAGTATATCTTTAGTATCAAGGGGTGTATCTAGAGTGACATATCCCTTGTTCATTACCCTCCCTAGCATCCACCATCATTGGTTTAGAGCTGTCAGAGGAAACCTCTCTGACTGTGCTGTTTGTCCATGAATTTGTTTCTCTTACTAACTTCAGCATGCGTCCCCTAGTACTAGTATTTTGGGACTTGCTGAGGAACAAGACACTATTCACTTTATTTACACACTTCATGATTTGTAACTCTCTATCATGTCCCCCCTTAGCCTTTTCCTTTCCTGACTGAAGGGTCTGAAACTAGCCTTTTTAGTTTCTCATGGTATGACAGCCACTTCATGCCCTTGATCATTTTGGTTGCCCTTCTGTGTACCATTTCTAATTCTATTACATCCTTTTTTGAGGTGCAGAAACTAGAACTGCATGCAACATTCAAGATGCAGGAGCACTATGGATTTGTATACTGGCATGAGGATGTTTTCTGTTTGTTTTCAATTCCCTTCTTAATGATGCCCAACATTTTATTGTCTTTTCTGGTCACTGATACACATTAAGCTGATGTTCTGAGAGAGCTATCTACAGTGACTCCAAGGTCTCTTCCTAAGTCATCACAGCTAGTTCAGAATCTGGCATTGTGTACATATAATTGAGGCTGTTTGTCCCAGGTTTATTAACTTGCATTTGTCAACATTGAAGTTCACCTGCCATCTTTTCCACCACTTAGCTTAGTAAAATCTTTTTGCAGCTCCTCTTTATCAGCTGTATCATCTGTAAATCTGCTGATTTCACTCTGCCCCCATTTCCTCAAGGTTGTTGATGAAAGTATTGAACAAAACTGGGCCCAGAACAGCCCCCTGACAAGGAGTGACTGGTGCCTCCTGTATCTGGGGGGGCACCTGGAGGAGCCGCTGATGGTGGTGGCCCTTTCAGGGGGGGAACCAGCCCTACCGACAGGCTGTCGAGGGGGTGCTACCCCATCGGGGGGGGGCACGTGCACCCCCATGCATCCCCTACCAGTCGCCTATGTCACTGAGGGACTCTACTTTTGACCTCCCTCCGTCCTGAGTAGTGACCAATTTAGCCCTATCCTTTGCTTGCTATCTTTTAAGCATCTCCCAGTCCATGAAAGAAACATCTTTCCAAATCCTGTAGCAGCTCTTTTTTTAAAAATTTCTTTCTTAGTTTTTTTAAACACTTTGATGACTGACCTTGTCAAAATCTTTTTGAAAATCCAAACATATTATGTTAACTGGATCCCCCTTGTCTATGTGCTCAATGAACTCTAGAAGATCAGTGGGGCAGGCTTTACTTTTCCAAAACCATAGTGACTCTTTCCCACCAGATCATATTTGTCCATGTGGCTGCTGGTGTGTTTTTTAACACTGTAGATTCGATCAACTTGCCAGGTGTGGAAGTGAGACTCACTGATCTGGAGTTCCCAGGATCACCTCTGGAGCCCTTCTCAAAGTACATCTTGTATAACTTGGTCACCTAATGTTCCCACTTATCCTCTCACTAGCTTCTTGCTTCTGATTCTTTAAACAAGTATTAATTGTTAACTTTAGCATGTTTTTCAAGACACTTCTCAAATTCTTTTTTGGCCTTCCTTATCTCACTTTTTACATTTGACCTATCAGAAGTTGTGAGCTTTCCTGGTTTCCTCACTGGGCCCTGCCTTCCATTTTTTTTTTTGAAGGATGCTTTTTTGCTTTGAATGGCACCCTTAACTCTCTTAAATGTTACAGGGGTTTTATTGGACTGCTCGCTTGGTATCCTTTTTGATTTGCAGTATGCACTTTTCCTGAGCCTCTAATACGGTATTTTTAAACAGCTTCCAATCTGCCTGCAGGCCTTTTGCATTTTTGATTGCTCCTTTTAACTTCTTTCTAACTGTAGTGAATGTACCAATACAGTCCAGCATGTCCAAGCTCAGAGAATCCTCTTTATGATTGGTGGAGCCCATCCACCAATCAGGTAACTGTTGGGAGGGGCTTGTCCCACCCCTGCTTGGGGCAAAGAGAAAAAAAAAAAGAAGGAAACCTCGGACCTGGTTGGAGACTGGCAGAAATTTGGGGGTGGAGCCTCCTGAAGAGAGTAAAAGGAGCTGCTTGTGGAGAGATGCGTCAGGGACAGAGAACAGAGAAGACCGGGGCTTGGAAGAGCTGAGGAGAGCTGCTCAGCAGGGAGAAGCAGTAGCCCAGAAGTGCCCCTGAAGACTTCCATCAGCAGGGAACAGTGGACGGCTCCAACAGCTAGGCTCTTGGCGTGCAGCACAGGGTCCAGACCCTGGGAGCTGTGTGAGGCGGCTTGGGTCTGCAACCTCTGGCGTGTGGCCAGAGACATGGTGCACATGCCAGTACAAGGAGCAGGATCTCTGGAGCCCTTTGGGTGGCTCAGGTCTCCAACCTCTGGCATGAGGCCAGGAGCTCGGTGCAGAAGGCACCGCACATAGGGTCCGGGAGTGGATCGAGCCCCGGTGCTGTATGAGGCAGCCCAGGCCTCCAACCCATAGCAAAATTTTGAGTCCAGGAAGCCAGGCAGTGTTTGGGCTACTGAGCCAGCAGGCAGGGCTGAGCAGGGGCCCCAGAAGCCCTGCAAAGCAGAGCCCTGTTCCAGGGGACAGCAACCCCACCCGAAGTACAGGCGAGAGAGAAGCTTGGCGTGGAGGATGAGGGCCACCCTCCAGGCCTGGGGAGCCGTGGGTTGCAGGGAAAAAGGGATTCCCACAGGGGAGGGGGAGTTAGGGCTCTGCTGGGACCCCCGTTTGCTATTATTCACCTTTTGTTTATTTGTATTGTGGCTTACTTATTGTTCACCTATACTTATCTATAGTTTATTTGTTGGTTATCTATGTTTATTTTGGGATTTACCTTTTCAGATCAGATACTTACCTGTGACTTACCTGTATCTGGAGCATTGGTATAAGGTTTTATAGCAATACCCAGAGGGTATTGTTTATGCTATTTGTTTGGATATCATATATATAAAAGTATGTATATAACTTATATATATTGTATATAAGCTTATGCTGTTTGTTTCCTTGTGATAAGTTAATGTAAATAAATTTGTATATACAGCCAAAGCTATGTTAACCGAGACTTTATTAGCTGGAAAGCTCTACTAACCGGCATCCAAGGGACGCAGGAAAAGCTAAACTGAAACTAACAGCCCTTGCTTTACCTGTGGCAAGTTAGGCTGCTATTGGTGTTTTGGGACAACATGCCTTGTAGTTGTGTGGCAGGGTTGACTGTGTAGATTTATGAGTAAGTTAGATAGGCACTTGTATAGGATGGTTTGGTAGGAATGAGCCTACCATGAATAAGGGGTTGGACTAGATGACCTCCTGGGGTGTATCTCCATGAGCACACATGTTCAGGTATGTGCATTTCTTGCGTATTTGTGCTGCTGCTATTTGTTCCCAGGCATGCCCGTGCACACTGCTCTAATGCATGGCAAATGGACCTGTGTGGGGTAAGGGAGTCTGGGGCCAGCAAAAGTGACCCCAGCAACCTAACCTAGGGTCTGACCTGGCTGGCCAGGCTCTGGTTTCTGGTGGTGTACACTGCTGTCATGTGTGCTACGCTGCTTTTGTTTTAGCAGCATTTTTTTGACAATGGTATCTCTTTGAGGTGCTGCAAACCTCACATGCACACTTGTGGGAACTTGCCCCTCAAGTCCCTTCCAGCTGTATTTTTTCTATAGTTTTATGAAACAAAAAATGAGGTCTTCTAGGGGATCAAAAGTTGGGGAAGGGAGGGAGGAGGAAATATGGGTGGTCCTATGCATATATTGCAGGGCACCAATCTAGAGTTGAATGAACTGGAAAACTGCATCACTTTGAAAGAAGCTATGCCTTGAAGCCAAAACCAGGGCCTGCTGATAATGCAGTGTTATGAGACAGAGCTAAGAATCTGTGCAAGCTCTATTAGCATATATAAGCTCCTCCATTCCATACCCTTTCCCTGAAACTTCTTCAAACATCCTTATGAACAGCAAACACTTCTTGACTCAATTAAAGAACACTGGCTCATGTTTTTATATAATTAGTATAGACGTTTGCATTGATGCAGCAATTGAAAATCCAAATATTTAGCAATGGGGTTGAAATGGTCATCTTCCTGTTTTCTGTATGCAAATATGGATTCATTGCTACCGAATCCCAAGGTATACTCCTTAAAGCAATACCTAGGTCTTTTTAATTTTAAAAAAGGCATAGGGGTTTATGCTTTAGTTTAGACACAGCTCAAGGGATGGATTCTTTGTCCATCAATTACTAGGTGATTGACTCTGTTAATGATTGAGAGTTGAGGTTATACATGTTTCTTATGTGAGCCGCTTAAAGGTTCAGTTCCTCATATGGTACAGCTGTAGGATACAGACCCTAGTGTTCAAATTTCTCTTCTTTTTTTTTCCTTACAAATAGCATATAAAGTCAAGACTGTTACCCTAGCCCACACTAGAAGCCTGGTCAGGTGAGCTATGATTACAGAATCAGAGCCTTAATTAGTAGATTGTTTTACCTCCACAGTAATATGGCATAAGGAAGGTTATTCCATAGATTTGTGTGGTGAACAGCAGTGTAACATTGTGAGAATTATATGCTAAACCTATAGAACAATGGTACATACAGTTAAATCCTCTGAGTATTTTATGCACTTGTCATGCTCACCATAATGTATTTGTAAAAGAACCAGTACTTACTGCATGCTACTTACAATAAATCAGTCTCTTTCCACTACAGCCTGAGACCTAAACTGTAGCAATATTGATTCTATTTAATCAAGGGACTCTTGGTGTTTGTTCTTTGCTGCTGTATAAATCCAGAGTACACCCACACCCTAAATACTGTGTGAAGTTCTTTCTCCCTCGTCCTCCACTGCACACATACACCTCCATAACACACATACACCTCCAAAAGAATACAGGAGAAGTAGAAAATACACAAAAGGCAACAAAGATGATCATGAGTATGAAAGGACTTCTATACAAGGAGAGACTAAATAGGCTAGGACTTTTCAGTTATAGAAATCCACAGGAGGGATCAAATAAGAGTCTATAAAATTGTGACTGGTGAAAAGAGGTAAATAAACACTTTGAATTTGCTATTTTTCAGTGTGCTAGGACTAGGGAGCATGGAATTAAATTATTAGAAAGCAGGTTTGAAACAAAGAAAAGGGAGGTATTTTTCAGACAAAGTGCAATT
Organism: Crocodylus siamensis; assembly: GCF_052110815.1. NCBI lineage: Eukaryota > Metazoa > Chordata > Crocodylia > Crocodylidae > Crocodylus > Crocodylus siamensis. The sequence continues at coordinate 361,792,268 of NC_143395.1, forward strand.
AACTTGTGGAATTCACTGCCACAAGATGGCAATTTAGCCAAGTTCATATTCATGCAGATCCATCAAAGATTATAGCAATGTGTGAAACCTACACATTAGAATGTATTAGACATCCAAATTATGCTGGAAACTAATGGAAGAGGGGCAAAGAACAGAAGAGTCTGCACAGATACTCTTCCCTGTTCCATCCACTGTCAGACCCAGGATACTGGCTTAGATGAGCCTATGGTTTGACGAATGTAGCACTTTTTATGGTTTCATGAATTAATCATGCTTCTTTCAAATGCATTGATTATTTTCAGTTATTTAGAAAATACTTTCTGCAAATAATTCTTGGCCTGTAGAATCTTTGCAATCAGTTTTTTGGGAAAATTAAAGTCACACAAGACATAAGCCACATTGTTTGCTTCCATTTTCTGGCTGGATGAAATTAACTCTCAGAAGTAAGATTCAAGGTTGTGAATTTAAAATTTGCTTTCTATGAATATCCTGCAACATTCAGTGGAAAGATGCTTTAGCACTAAACATTCCTGCCTGAAATTTTGTCCACTCGAATATTCACAACTAGAGATATTCCCTGGGAGAGATTTCAACTGACTTAAAAGCACCAAAAGTCAAAGGGATTTTTGCCATGTTGGCATGTTTTCAAGTCTCACCTGCTAGCAGAGCTAAGGAATATTTGCTGCTAAATATGAAAGAAAATTCATAGAACATTTTTGCCAGGTTGATTTGGGTCCCCATTCCTTCTACCTCTCTAGCTGCCCGTCAGCCATCTGTTTCTCATAATATAGAGATGCTCTATTTCTCAGCAACCCTGCATGGAGTAATTGCAGGTGTTCTTCAAAACTGATTCATGCTTCATCTCCCAAAAACCCCAGCTGCCTGTGCACAAGTGTTTTATGACGGGTGAGAAAAGTTTCATTTAGTTGTTCAGAGAGCAACCAGGCCGCCAGGAGAGTAGGAATGGTCAGGTGCATTGCTATACAGCGAAGATGTGGACACTCTTAAGAAACAGTGTGGCAGTACCTAGGGGTTGCTCAAGCCACCTAGGCAAATACCCAAAGTTCTCTGTAATTCTCTTTCCTTCTGTGTTGCTAGGATATTTGTCAACACAATGAAAATGGCACAGTTCCTGGGTAGTAACTGAATTTAATATTAATATTCTCTTCTGTGGAAAAGCAAGGCTGCATTTCAGGGGTGAGTCAGAGCTGAATAGAATTTGTTTTATATGTGAAGTCTTTTATACTCAAGGTATGTCGAAATACGGGACTATAAACTTAATGCCAACAGCTCCAGAGCTGTGTAGGTAGCCACAGTGGGCATTATGTATTAAGCAGCAGCATACACAGCTGTAGAAGCAGTTTTGCTGAAAAGGGGAGGGAGAGGGAGAGGAAGAGGGAGGGGGGAGAGGGAGAGGGAGGAATGTTGGTCAGGTTTATCTTCCATGGGCAGTATTTAACATGTGCCATGCTGTCTGTGTGTGTGCCATGGGCAGAGATGGCATTATATCAATTTGCTTTAAGAAGCCTATGCTTTTCCCCTGTACCTGACTCCATACACCAGGTAACTTTCTTTCTCTTCTCCTTCCTTCTCAAAATTCATCTGATCCTACAGTCTATCCAGCATTGACACCTATGCCCATGCTGCCTTCTCACTTTCTAGGTAAAAAGATGGAAAATGACACAAAACATAAAAGCAGCAATTTTATCAGCTTTGTGTGTAACACCCCTCCTTTCCCTTGTTCCTCATTTCACCTTTCCTTACATTATGTCATGCCAGTTTAATTTATGCTGATTTAACTCATGACTGCACTGGGACTTATTGTGGGGGAACTGCTATACAATGTAAGAAAGAGTGTCAATATCTGACCTTAGACTGCAAACCCTTTGGTACAGAGGGTAAATCTGTAAAACACTGTACACTTACCTATGGAAAATAAGGATGCATTTAGCAATTCAGACCACCCACACTTGCCTGTGGGTGAAGAGAATCTGGATAGAGAAAGAGAGAGGTTTCCATTAGCACAACAGAGTATGAGGTCTTCAGGCTGTCTAAGTCTATTCTGAAGCGATAGCAGTTTGCAGTTCAGTTAAGGGATCAAAGCATTTGCACCACAAAAAGACAGACAAACAAGAACTCTGCTTTTGGTTTTTCTCTTTCTAAGTACTACACTCTGAATCCATCCCAGGTGGGTGAAGCAGTCCAGTTCTAATTCTTTCTTTATGCTTTCTCCAGCTGGTTGTAGGCACTGAGCTCCAACCACCGGGGCATCTGAAAAGTCATGAGTGATAATTGACATAGAGCCTTCTTTTCTTTATGTGTTTAGGGAACCCTTCTTTTGAGCCTGAAGGCAAGGATGGGTGAGAACCAGAAGAGGAATCCTGGTCGCCACCGTTCTCCAAAAGTTCTAGGCATACAGGCTCCTCCATCTGCTCAGAATACCTACTTATTGAAGGTAACCAGACATGGATTATCTGTATTCCATTCACTGCCCTGTGGTCCACTCACTTTCTTTCCTAAGATGAAACAGAAATTTCCTTTTCACAGAGTTTAATCGTGACTCAATTTTACATAGCATATAAGAACCTATTCTTTCCTTAAATGAAAACTTCTTCAATGAAACTGTCACCTTGGCATTAATGTTGTCATTCATTAAACTTTCTGCTGGTAGTGCTGTTGTGTTAGCATTGAGGGAATGGAGGGGCACAATGAGTCAACGGCCTTAGCATAATCTTATCATAGAGTAATATTAACCTATTAGATAGGGTTTGGAGAGTAGTGCTCTCACCTTTCTTGGTTACCATGGCAAACACAATATGAAACTGTATAGAAATTTGGTAGCCAACACACAGAATAAAAAGACCCAAAACAAAACATTGCAATTAGGTAGTTATATAAAATAAACTTAATCAAAACTCATCAATGTCCCAGAGAGGAAATATTTGTTAGTTTCTTAGGGTAAGTCTACACTGTATAATTCAGTGCCGTGCAGAGATACCCCAGCTGACACCAAGTAAGCTAGTTTAGCTACTAGAAGCAGTCTGTGCTAGCTCTGCTCTTGGCCCAAGCTAATCTATTAAGATCTTCAGAAGGACTAATCAGCATAGCTGAATGCCACACTAGATTGTCTCCAGTATGTGAATTAGGGAGAGCTTGGGTTCCTCTGCATGACAATGCATTGTGATGTGTAGATCATACTTGTTTCTGCCAAGCAGTCCTTCTTAGTGTGCAGGAAAGTTCTGTTCTTCAGTTCTGAGAATAACAGTTGGACACCACTCAGATAAACAGACACAAAGGGAGAAAAGAGATGTAGAAAAAAATGAGGAAAAATGGCCTCATATTACTCTTCTCAAGATCCAGGGTCACTCTTGGATGATTACTACTGGCTGGCAAGTTGGCTAGAACAGCTATTACTCCAGCTATCTTTTCTGGTGTGAGATGTCAACCAAGAGCCTTAATGAGGTCCCTTCCGTTTACTGGCAGATCAGAGCCACATAAAATGGCTTACTTCAGCCTTCTGGCAGTGGGCAGTGTCGGGATCAGTTAAAAAATAAGAAGAGCAAGAGAAAGAATGATTTAAGGCAGTAGACAAATAGTGATAACAAAAAGAATGCATTGGGGAAGAGAAAATACAGTGGGGTCTTGCATATCAAGCCAGGGTCCTTGCTGATGGAGTCGTGAAGGCCAGGCTGCTAGACTGGTGTGCTGAGGTCAGAGTGTCATATGATGCCATGACCTTTATGGCATGCAAACAAAAGACAGAGCTGCCAAAGTGACACAGACACCTGACAGCCTTTCCCTCTTCCCCGTGAATCATTCAACCTTCATTCTTCTCTAGAATTTTTTAAGGCCCCAAAAAAGAGAGATGGGTAGAATAGCCCATTTTCTCATTATTTATTTGTACTAATTTGGTCCCTTTCTTTTCCATTTGCCCCTTTCCCATCAATTTTTGGTGTTACAGGTGATTGGAATATTTGACATATCTTTGGTAATTTTTCCACCATTGAACTTGCAATGGATGAAGAAGGCCTAATAGACCCCAATTATTACAGCAGAATGCTTCTCAGGAACCAGATTCAGTATGATAACTAGCAAGCTAGCGACATAATATGTGCACCAGGACCTAGCAAAGGGCTGAGCCATGAGAAAGCATCAGACTTAAGAAAAGGAGCATCTGACTTTAAAAGGTCAGGGAAACTACCCTAATAGCAGGCAGCTAGAGGGTCAGAGCCTTTCCCCAGCCCAAAAAAATGGTGGTATGCTCTACCTTGTCAATACTTTGACACTGTGCAGGGAGAAATGAAGTAACAGTATAACGCCCATGAGTCTTTAACATTGACAAGTGCAAGGTAACGTACCTGGTGAAGACTAACCTCAACTATATGTACATATTCCTTAGTTCTGAACTAGCTGTTATGAGTCATTGTAGATAGTTTTTTTTAAAACATCAGCTCAGTGTGCAATGGTGATCAAAAAAGCCAGTAAAATGTTGGGTATTGTTCAGAATGGAATTGGGAACAAAATGGAAAACATCCTTATGCCATTATACAAATCTACGGTGCACCCACATCTTGAATATCATGTGCAGTTCTCATCTTTGTGTCTCAGAAAAGATGTAGTAGAATTAGAAAAGGCACAGAGAAGAGCAATTGAAACCATCAGGGGTATGGAGCAGTTGCCACACGAGGAGAAACTAAAAAGGCTAGGACTCTTCAGTTTGGAAAAGGGAAGGCTAACAGGAGGATATGATAGAAGCTTATAAAAACATGAAGGAAGATCTAAACAAGAAACTGTTTTTCACCAGGTCCCAGAATACTAGGAGCAGGGGAGACCTGCTAAAATTAGTGGGTGACAGGTTTAAAACTAACAAGAGAAAGTACTTTTTAATGCACCACATAGTTAACTTATGAAATTCATTGCCACATGACATGGTGGAGGCACATAGTATAGCCAGGTTAAAAAAGGAACTGGATAAATTCATGGATGATAGATCTATTAATAAGCATTGAACAGAATGGTTGGAGAAGTTTCCTTTGGCATCTCTAAACCAGTAATGGTGGATACCAAGGTGGATACTGAAGAGGGAATAGATCACTATAGAGATTTCCAGTTCAGTGCTCACTCTCTGTAGCAGGGTTGGCCAACCTGCAGTTCTGACACCATATGCAGCTCTTTGGTAGTTAATATGCATCTCCTTGAATCTTTGCACAAGCACATGATGTGATGTAATGGCTATGGAAGCTGGTCAATGTGTGCTTGTGAAAAGATTCAAGGAGATGCATATTAACTTCTGAAGAGCTGCATGCAGCTCCAGAGCCGCAGGCTGGCCACCCCTGCTCTATAGCATCCATTTCTGTCAGTGTCAGAGACAGAGTACTGGACTAGATGGGCCACTAGTTTGACCCAGTACAACACTTCTTGATCTGGTACAGAAGTATTATAGATCAGTCTAACCTAAGTTGCTTAATTCTGATACTACATCCATCCAGGTCTATGTTAAACCATGCTCCACCATTTTTAAACCAGTCTATGTGGACTGAACTTCTGCTTGGCTAAAGGTGTAGACTTATTGAAAGACTCCTCACAGTACAGGATGGATCAGTTTTGAATCACAGATTCACAGAAGTTTAGGGCTGGAAGGGTCCTCATGAGAGCATCGTGTCCAGCCCCGCTGCTCTGGGCAGGAAAGACTGCTGGGGTCAAATAACTCCAGCAAAGTCTGCGTCCAATCTCCTTTAAGTCAGGTGTAAATGTAGCCTTACAGTTAACCAAGGGTAGCATGCTGCCTTGCTCTGACAGGACCCAAAGTGGGGACAGAAGTGTTACCTCTACAGCATCATGAGAGTTTATGACAACAGACCTATGAGGAAAATGCTGTACCATCAGTATGTGCTCAACCTCCAGCACCAGAACTTGCTGGGTAAGTGCCTGCTGGCATTGCTATGCATATCAACAGCTGAAAGAAATTGGAGCCTAGAGAATAAACCTGGGGCTGGAGTGGGTTATGATGAGATGTTTATGGGCCATGCAGTACATCAGAGACCCAAGCAGGAGCCTGGACTAGGTTGCAGGCAGAGTACAAGAGACTCTAGGTGGCTGAGCTCTATCCTACTCAGTGGGGATCACTGGAACAACAGGAAGCAAAATGATGTGGGGTTGATGTTATTTACCTTATTCAATCACAGAGTCCTGTCCCTTTTAAGCACTACTGATAAAAATGTTAAATGCATCCAGTCACAAAATAAAGATCTCCAGTATCGAAATAGGATATCAAATTTCCATCAGGTCATTGCCTTCAGTCAGCCATCATATTCTGCATCCTTGGCTCTTCTCAAAGACTCGGAAGATTAGTTGACCTTTGCAGCACATTGTGAAAGTCAGCAAAGCTAGGTTCTGATGGGCAGTGAAGCTGTCATGAAGTCCTTTTGTAGAAACAGACTAAAGCAGCAGCAGCACTGCTGGGTGCTAACACCCCCTTTCAGATCCAAACAACTGTGATAGCTGAAGCCTTTGGTCACAGGTCAGGCAGTATCAGGTTGGAGGCAGTTTGTTAGAAAGCTGTGTACCAAATGAATTAGGACTTTGCAGCTCATAATCAACATCTTAAATTCCACTCAGATTACCTGAAGGAAATGATGATCCATAAAAAGGAGAGATTTGAAATGTAGACATGGTTAAGCCAGTACCCCTAATGTTTCAGATTTCTTCACTTCTTTCAACCCTAGCCATGCCAGTCTCCATCACATCTCAGCTGAGACAACAGCTGTCATCAGAAGGTTCTGGAGCTCCAAATGTAATTACAGATGTTATCTTCTGACTTCATAGTTCATGCATGACATGAAGTGCTTCTCATCCCATCAGCTTTTATAGCCCCACACTGCTTCAACTAGTACTACTATATCATTGTTCAGCTAGTTTTCTGTGCAGCTTGATGCTTTTCAAGTGTGCAGTCTCCCATAGTTTCATAGTTTCATAGTAGCTAGAGTCGGAAGGGACCTAGGTAGATCATCCAGTCCGACCCCCTGCCTTAGCAGGAAAGAGCACCGGAGTCAGATGACCCCGGCAAGGTGCTCATCTAACTTCCTTTTAAAAATCCCCAGGCTAGGAGCCTGCACCACTTCCCCTGGAAGCTGGTTCCAGGCCCTAGCCGCCCTGACTGTGAAGTAGCGCCTCCTAATATCTAATCTAAACTTACCCTCCGCCAGTTTGTGACCGTTATTCCTGGTCACTCCTGGCAGCGCACGGGGGAACAGGGACTCCCCCAATACCTGCTGATCCCCCCTGACCAGTTTGTAGCAGGCCACAAGGTCCCCCCTTAACCTTCTCTTGTGGAGGCTAAACAGGTTCAGGTCCCGTAGCCTCTCCTCATAAGGCCTGCCCTGCTGACCCCTGATCATACGAGTGGCCCTCCTCTGGACTCTTTCCATATTGTCCACGTCCCTCTTGAAGTGTGGCGCCCAGAACTGGACGCAGTACTCCAGCTGCAGCCTGACCAGTGCCGCATAGAGGGGGAGGATCACCTCCCTGGACCTGCTCGAGATGCATCTGTGGATGCATGACAGGGTACGATTGGCCTTCTTGACTGCCTCCCCACACTGCCGGCCCATGTTCATCGTGGAGTCAATGACGACTCCAAGATCCTTTTCCGTCTCCGTGCTGGCAAGAGGGGAGTTCCCCAATCTGTAAGTGTGGTGCCGGTTCTTCCTCCCCATGTGCAACACCTTGCACTTATCAGTGTTAAACCCCATCCTATTCTCATCCGCCCACCGTTGCAACCTGTCAAGGTCAGCTTGTAGCCTCACCAGTGATTTCATTAGTATGCAGCCTCATTGGCTGTCAGCAATGTTGCAATTAATCAGGCATGTATGTATGTGTGTGTGTATGTGCATGTGTATGTATATGTATAAAACATTTGATTTCTTCCCATTCTCCTCACCCCCTTACCCAGGTCATATTACTCAGCAAGAAGCCAGATCTTATGTCTCCTTCCTGGATCCAGCTGAATTGATGCCCCTAAGGAAGGTCTCAGATAGGAATGTGCCTCTATGATGTCCAGTGTCAAGATGAGATGAGCAGGCTATCGTCAGATCTGGGCCAGAGGAGGCAGCATAGGCAGATGGCTCAGTGGGGAAAGAGGTCTGGTATTTATCCGGTCTTCATTGAACTTTTGTGTTAGAATTTGACACACTCCCTGGTAGAATAAACTATACTACACATGATCTTCACCTGAGTCTCCACCAATTCCACTGGTTTATAGGGAGTCTCAGTGACTGAGTCCAGCTAAATGAACTCTTACAAACTGGAGATCTATGTTTCTATACGAAAAATATATTTCAACTTTAAAAAGTTTGCCATTCACACTGATATTTTCAAGCAGCGTGTTGGTGGGAGAGAGATCAAAGGAGCAAGATCTGTGACAAACGTCTGGATAACACAGAACATGAAGGTTTTGGCTATGGTAAAAAGGTTAAGATACCTGATGTAGTGTCTGAATCCAAAACAAAACAAGTAAAAAAAGATATTTGGGATCCATTTCTTTGAGCCTTAGATGACCAGGTTTGACCATTTGATGACCAGGTTCTGACTGACTTTCCATATAGTGATTTTTGGGATTTGACTTAAAATTTGGGGATGGAGGGGTGGGGTTTGTTTTGTTTTGTTTTTAATCAAAAGTCATAATTTTTCTTTTAAGTAAAAGCCTGCATTCTTCTGAGCAGCTGTAGTTAATCTGTTAAACATGGAGATCTATTAAAGAAAAAGCAAGGGAGAAAATCCAAATGGTCATAAGCATACATAAGAGTGCCTTAAAACAGCAAACTAACCATCTTATACAATTCCTTACTTGCAATTCCTAATTTGATTTAATTAGTGATTAGTTCTAATTATGATGCAGAAATTAACAACCTTTTTATATAAGAGTTCAGATAAAATAAATGTAATTGCATTTAACTTTATTGTACTGAGTAATGCATAGGAGTCTGATCCTATGATGAACCAAGCACCCTATCTCCTCTGGTGAGACAGTAGGTTCCTCAGCATCACTGAGGATGAGGCCTTCAGAGAGATCACAGGTAATAGGTAGGGCGGGACAGGGGAGAGGAACGTGCTCCCCTCTCCGAGATTGGCCCCAACTCAGCACTGCTCAGGACAGGGCAGGTTTTTTTGTCACATGGGCTGGCAGCGTGTTGTGGGGGAAGGCCACTAAGCTGTGGCACAGAAGTATAGGAGTGGATATGGGGCTTTTGGCCTGCCTCCAGGCTCCCCCACAAATTGTGCCTCCCCAGACTGAGAAGGTACCAGTCACCCCTGACAGAGATGATTGTTTTATGGTTTCATCACAATTTTCAAGCCTTGGAAAGGACCACAACTTTGTGAAGAGCTAATGAATTCTGTGTCTATACAATTATAATGGATTACTAAATGCATCAGAGCTGATGTAAATAAATCATTATATCAGGTTCATTTAGCCTGATTCCTACCCTCAGTTGGCTTGTAATACAATCCCAACTCTGAAAGCCAGCCATTCCTTTACAATTAGCTTGATCACTAATCAAAAATGGAAGACATCCTGCCAGCTTTGAAATATGCCTTGACCTACTGAATTGGGCTACAGCCTCAAACCAATAGTTATTTGTTTATTTTAAAAAAAGCCACGTGCAAAGATCTAGAAGGGCCCTATAATTAATTTTAAATATACACGGACTAGCCAGTAATATTAAATATGCAGCAAGTGAATCATAGCAACAGAAAAGTCCTTGCTACCCCACGGTCTCCTGGCAACACGTCTTTATTTTCCTCAAGAACACTTTTCTGTCAAATAAGTGGTTTACAGTAATCATATATATATGCTGTCTCTCAGACAATGTCTGATTACAAAGTAGATTCAGATATATTATTGAGGTCCACGTTTACAGTACCTGGAATGAACTCTTGCAGGGCACAGCTCCATGACACAGGGGGGAAAGCCAAACCTCCATGCATTGGCTGCCATGCAGAGGAGCCACACTGCCTCCAATGTATGGCTTCTCCTACACAGTTGAAAAGAAAGGAGGCTTGGAATGGCAGACAGCTTTTCATTTCCTGAAAGATCTCAAAAGTGCTTGAAACTGAGGGCTAGAATTTGCTCTTTGTGAAGGCACACATGTGACCCCCTCCACCATTCCAACTGAAGAAACTGAGGATTTGCAAAGGTGTATAGGCAGACAGGATTTAGCACAATGTATTTTTGGGGTTTGGGTAAACAAACTGTTAGAGGGGCTTTTGTATGAGGACAGACTAAAGAAACTAGGCATATTAGGTTTAGAAAAAGAGATTTTTGAGGGGGGACATGATAAGACTTTACAAAATACTAAATGGCGAAGAGATAAATAGGGATTTATTGTTTGCTATTTCTAACAATACAAGAAGTAGTTTCATAAAATGAAACTAGTAGGTAATAAGTTTAAACCTAACTAAAGGAAGTTCTTTTCACACAGTGGGCGCATCTAAATGAATGCATTTACTGCTCAGTATGGGCGTGTGTCTACCTGTGAATGCCCATACCATGCAGTAAATATGGCAACTTATGTCACCTTGAGCATAAATTTGATACTTACATTATGCAGGCATCAAATTTATGCCCAATTAGTTATTGTACAGTTATGCACATGTAGAAGCCTTACTGCACAGTTACACTGTGTGTGTGGACTGACTTGGGACTAAAGTTGGTCCTAAGTCAGTCCACACATAACATTAATGCACTTTAATGCCTGCACATGTAGACGCCAGCCTGTTCCCACTTACTGCAGAGTGATTTACTGCACAGTAAATTTAAACCAGCATAAATGTATGTGTAGACACACCCAGTGTGTAATTAAAGTATGGAACTCGTTGTCGGAAGATGTTGTGGAAGCTGATAGTTTAACTTGATTCAAAAATGGAATTAAACAAATTATTGGAGGAAAGTTAGGGATATAGCTCCTGAATCAGAGCTTCCTACACTCTAAATGCTGGAGGCTGCAAGTGGGAGAGAAAAAGTAGAAACCCCTCCCCCCCGGGTCATACCCAATTCACTCTCCCATTCAGCATCCATTCTCTGCCCTGGGTGACACAAGGTATGGACAAGATGGACTGTGATCTGACCCAATAAATGTCAGTTCTTATGTTCTTACATGTATGGCTGAAATTCAACCACTTGGAGAGCATAAGAGAATACAGCAACATTTTCATATGCTATGGTCATAGATGCAATATCAAAACCTAAGTAGAATAGAATAGCAAAAGTTAGATGCCACTTGAATGTAGGAGGTAGAGAACTACAGGAGAAAACTGGGGAAATAGTTAGTAGTGGTAGCCAGAATGGGGTATAACTAGGAAACTGTCACTTAGTTGTTTAAATTCTTCACTACTTTTTAAGTGGATCGTAGTGGCAACAATATGGTTCCTTCTGGATTTCTGCTCACTGTGAAACATTTTGCTTTCCAACATACATGCATAGCTAAAAGATGTTAAAATAGTTTTTTACTGCTGAGTTTTTAAAGAGAAGGAAGAATATTTGTCTGTGTTAGGAAGTTAACAATAAAGTACACTACAACCCTCGTTCACTCCACCCAGGAAGCCGACCAGGCTCTACTTACTGATGTCCTCCAAGGATATTTCTTTAGGAAACTATAGCTCTTTAACAACTGGAGAGAGATTCACACTGGGGTAACAATTCAGAATTCCCTCTTTTTCTTCCTAGATAATAATCTATTACCAGAATGGTAACATATCACATGTTATAGATTATTTTCCACAAACATTTCCTCTCTCACTAACGGGATTATATAAAAGTCAATAAAAACCAAAACCATTAATAGAATCTCAATATGAATTGTTGTCAAGCATAACATATCATATCATTTCTGCAATATAATTTTACTTTATTACAACATATTCAATGTAGCCAAGTTATCCATTACTATTGCTCTTTGGTATATTCTACTAATCAACTACTTTAACAAGCAGATCCTATCATGATAGATTATGTCTGGTTTTTATAGCCATGTAAGGCTAGCCACTGGTTATCCATAGAAGGCCTACCCAGAGCACTGAGTCCAGGTTTGGTAGTGGGAGAGAGCCAAGAGTTATCCTATCTAGAATATTGCTCAGTGCAAGCCACTGGGAGGGCTTATGCCAGATTCAAGCCATGGAGTTGGTCTCTTTTTACATGTCAGTGAGCAAATCTGTCAGGAGAGGAAGAAGAGACTATATTGAATCTGGCAATAGGCTGAGAACGTACTGTATAGAAGAGGAGAAATCCTCAGTTCCTTCTAGGGCAGTTTCACCATGAAGAATCAAGGTCTGAGGGTAAATGTTTAGTTAAGCCTGGAGCTGGGAAAGGCGAGCTTCAACATTTTCCAGCAAGAGTGATGTTGTATCAGAAATGAAAGACAGTTCTAAATTGTACCTGACTGGATCACTGAAATGAAACATGTTGTATCTGTATAGAGATGAGAAGTATAGTACAAAAACCCAACACCATGTCATGCCTTTAGTTTAGGAACTTACCATCGATCTCCTGTGAGTTCTGCTTACATTTTGATGACAATAGGTATGTAAATAGATTTGACCTATGGGCTAGGGACAGACATTACACATATACCAGCTTAAGTGATCAGAAACTGGTTTAAACCTGTAACAGAAGAGATGTTCAGTGCACATAAACAATTTGAAAATGACTGAAACTGGTTTGAGCTAAAGCTGGTTGAATGTAGTATCAGACTTAACTGATTTGGCTCCAACCAGTTTGTACAATGTCTGTCCCAGACCCCTTGCTGGTTTAAATTAAACCAGACTCCCCTAGCATGCTTTCTGGGCTGGGTGGGGCTCTCTGCTCCACAGCAGAAATGGCTGCTCCCCTCTGCTCCCTGGCTGCAATTCCAGCAGTCTCTGTAGGCATCTGCCTATCTTCTGCTCCTCCACTCCTATCCCTACTCTCTGCTAAGCTGGCATTCCCCTGTCCCTCACAGACACCTCTCAGCATTAGCTAGCAGACCACACGCTGGCTACCTCCGAGCTGTGGCACAGGAGAAAAAGGCAGAATCAACAGGTAGCTCTGGTAATGTCCCTCTGTTGTTTTCTTAATGGGGTAATAAACAATGAGTTGGGGTGATAAACATTCCCTGCTGGGCTGCTGGGGGGTGGGGGTGGGTCCCTCCCTAATTATAGCATCATGCCCCCCCTGCCCCTCAACTCAGCACTGTAGAAGGGAAAAGAGGGCTTCTCTAGCACCACCCGGCTTCTAACCTGAGTCACTGCAGGCATGTATCTGCATTTCCTCAGTCCAGAGAGAATGTCTGTCTGGTTACAAATCGGTTCAGCCTATCCAGGTTAGACTAACCTGCAAAGATTGAATCAATTCAGGCTCAGGCTTTTTGAATGTCTGCCCCTAGCCACGGAGTCTGATTCTTTGCCCTCTTACCAATGTGACACCAATGTAACTGAGTGATAAACGAGACCCATCATATTTAAACCAAACCAACCGAATACATTGGAATTAAGCAATTAAACGGGATAATATATTTCAAGAAATCACTGACTGTTTTATCCACCAAGAACAGCAGGAAATCATTTTATTTTATTTTAAAAATCCACTTTTTTATGAAAAAAGAATGTTTTAAAAACCCATAACAATTTGAGCAAATGCAAAAGGAAGTCTTTAGTCAGTACTCAGTAAATGGGAAAATGACTGATTTAAGATGCAGAACACATAAACTTTGTCTCTTTAGAAGTTATCAAAGCCAACAAATGATCTGAGGATAAAAGGGGCAATTAAAAAAGTACAAGAATGCAGCAGAATAAAAGAGAAAAGGAAGCTGCACACATTAAAGCAGGAATGGTTCAACTTGTTGTAGTGAAACATTATTTCAGAACTAACTTTAAATGCAATTTTGCAAATTTAGCACAAGTGGGAAAACAGTTTTGAAATCTCTAAACCAAAGCGGTACCTTGCAACTGCAGACAGCTGCCTTTGATCTAGGCTTCTGTTTAAAAAGCTGAAATGCTGACTATTGGTCCAGAATGTTCCATGATTTCAACTTTAGATCCTTCAACCCAGTCTCACCACAGATGAGCAGTCTATATGGTAACATTATAGTCCTGGTATAAAAAGTGAAAAGCCCCCTGTTTGCTGATAAAGCCAAACTCTATATTGTAAACCCACTGGTGTTAAGGGCTGCATAGGGTATAAGTCAAAAACAGAATTTTGCAGACTCTTATGATGTAATTTATTTATTTCCAGCAGCTCCATAATGTGCTAACCATTTCAAATACAAAAGAAAGTTTGGCCCTTGCCTCAAGCTTTTCTGTGATTTTTTTGTACCAAGTGAAAGATGACCTCTCCTAACCACACCCCCGCCCTTTACCAAAGGATAATCTCTCAAGGAAAGCGGTGGCGACAAATGGTCTACCAAAAAGATATGGGGAGTAATTCTGCATCGCCAGAGGAATGAACCAGATGACTCAATAGTTTTGGTTTTTGTGATATGCAACAATGTTAAATTCATCAGGAGAAGAAACAGCTTGTACAGCAGTAAGAGCAGCTGGGTGTCCTGTTGCAAGAGATATGGGGTAATACAGGCAAAGCAAGTCAACAGTAAAGTGGACTAGAATCCTAGTCCACTTCACCCCGGAAGCCAACCAAGCTCCACATTTGCATGTCCCCCAAGGATATTTCTTTAGGAAACTATAGCTCTGGGATAGCATCTCAGCCCTGGGGGCTCCAAGATAATGCAGGCAGAGTAAGTAGAACACATGAAAGGCATGTTGTCATGCCTTGACCTTTCCTTTGAGGGGTCTGCACCATGATGAAAATGTGCTGGATTCCCCACCACTGGTCTGTGAGCCTTCACCTGTCTAGATGATAGAAGCATCAGAGCATATAGCAAGTGATAGGATTGCTGATGCAAGTACCTCTTGGACAGTCTCCTCTGGAAGTTGGAGCTGTCTGTGAAGTAAACATGAACTATTTTTTTTCTCAAGCTTCTCGGGTAAATTCTTCAGCAGAGTGCTTCCTGTCCATCATGCTGTTTGAATGGACACCATTTATGGGATCACAGGTCTCTCCTGGAAGTAGGAGGGTAGAAGAAGGGAAGCTGGGCACCAGCTCTGGGAACTGGGCATGGTATAAGATGGGGGCAGTTGTTGGGAATTGCAGGGTCATGCCCAAAGAGCCAGAGGCCAGTATCTGTGAGGACAGGTGAGACCCTGGGCCATAATTCTGATGGTTAAATCTGCAGCCCACTGCTCCCTTTGACATCTTTTGCTGCCTGTTCTCTGTGGCTATGCACATATGACATGGAGGAGAGTAGACACCTGCTCTACCCTCTTTGATGCCAAAGGTTCATAGCCAATGCCACCTGATCAAAGCTTCCCTGAGCCTTTTCCACCCCCTACTGGAGATGCATGTTGTCCCACTGCCCTTTCTTATGCATCTCAGTGGTCCAACTTTGGGTCCCAGAAAATTGATTTGCTTCTCCTGGTCACCCCACAGGTAGTCATACATCATCTTTCCTGCTAGTTCCCTTAGGTGCTGAGCCATGAAGTCATTAATGGCCTGCAAATTCAGGGGAGGGAGAAGTGAAAATGGCACTTGAATGCCATTGTTTCTCCCTCTGGCCTAATGCAATGCAACAGAATCAGCTGTGGCACTGGGCATGGAGGAGCCACTTTACCTCATCATCAGCTGTATGGGAAGCAATGTAGAAACCCATGGCTGGCCAGCTGCCCAGACCAGAGTTGGCCAAAGACTGTGATAGAGAGTTCCTGGCTGTTTTCACTACGCGCTGCCAAACAGAGGCTGCTATCTGTGATTAACTGCAGAGCTGTTATCTCTGCCTTGTCTGTTTGTAAGCTGCTTTTGGAGGCTTGTAGAAATAGATGGGCTGACTGGTGAGACAGGACTTTGCTATTGTACACCTCTCCCCTGTTTTCTTGGATCCAATTTTCCCCTGTCCCTCCCTCCCCTCCCTTCAGAGTGGCCAAGCTGTGAGGGGGGTCTCTGTAGCTCAGCACAGCTTCCCTTTGTCTGAGGCAAAGGTAACACATCTTTCTGTACATCAGCAGAGCCTCCCAGTGTGGATATATTCTTCAGAGCCAGTCTACTTGTATGTTTTGGGAGTGTATCATGTGGACCAGTGAGGTACCCTGGAGTGGCCTAGGTGATGGGATGCTAGGAGGAGGCATAGGTATTGCGGCACAGAGGCAGGAAAGTAAATGGTACTAGTGCCCCTCTACAAAGGTTAGGTACTCCTGGCAAGACACATCCCTCAGCACAGATACCTAGGACCTACCTCTAGTATTCCTCTGGGAGGACAAGGTAGTAGTCTAACAACAGGTCCTGATGGGCTAAGATTAGTTTGAGCGGGAAGGAAACCCTAGTTCCATCCACTCCCCATCACTGCATTTTCACTCTCTGAGGAAGTGACATCCTTTTCCTCCCCTCCCCTCCAAGACTGTCTGAGGAGGTGAGCTCTCACAAGCCTCTTGAAGAGCTCTAGGGCATAGACCCACCAGCCACCTGAAAGAGGGCATCTTTGATGCATTCTGAGATGATATGGAGTGGCACCTCTCCCAGAATATGTGCCGGCTGGGGAAGTGAGAGGGAGAAACAGGTGGCAGTACAATGTGTGGAGCAGATGCTCCTCTCCACCTTCCTTTGCACAATATGTCACCAAAACAGTCTTCCATTGGAAGGCATCTGTGTTCTTGCATGGATCACACAATAAGAATTCATGTTTCGATTCTTCCAGGCCTGCTCACAACATGTGCTGCTTTACTCTGCAATAGACACTGTGAAATCA
The DNA here is from genome assembly GCF_052110815.1 of Crocodylus siamensis. Taxonomy (NCBI): domain Eukaryota; kingdom Metazoa; phylum Chordata; order Crocodylia; family Crocodylidae; genus Crocodylus; species Crocodylus siamensis. Next base: position 361,809,088 of record NC_143395.1, read on the forward strand.
GTGGGGCTTGATAAGGCTTGTGACTAAGGCCAGATTACATTTATTTATATTAACTCACACTGAACCTACTTGCACTAGTACCCTTGGTATCAAATGTGAAGTCCTAGTGAAAGATCATCATCCCTGCTCAGGTCTTCTTTATACTAAATACAGGTGCCACAGCGGAGTGAAATGATTATGAAAGCCCTGCAGCTGTTTGGAGGGTGAAGGAAATTTTTTTTCCATCATGGGCACTGTAGGTAATAACCATTATTAGTCTGCCTTCCACAAAACCTCAGTTGCATGCTCTGGTATAGGGGGGTAAACTGGAGCCAGAGAAAGGTATTACAGGCAAGGCCACAAACTCAGTATTTCAGAGATTCTAGGCACTACTACAATTGACCAGACCACCCTAGGGGGACTATTCTAACAAAGATAGTCCTTGAAACCTCCTGAGCTGCAACTCTTTGTCATGGCTCTTAGAAGTGAAGGACAGATTCTCATGCCTTATTCTCGGTGTGATTAAGAGTGTCAGAATCAGGTCCTGAGTAAGTCATTTACCAGCATGAGTCAGGCTTACAGAATAAGTCAGTTTACCCTCCACACACCCACACAATAGACCTGCAGCCTGGTAACAAGATTACACACACGCCTACTAACACCAGCTAAAATGAAAAACAAGAAGTAATGAGGTGATTTATTATCTCCTGTCCATCCTGAAGACCTCAACATATTATGCCTCTGTTCTGTATGCCTTAGCAACTGATTCATGAATGACAGTAGTCTATTAGCTTTTCACTCTCAAAAATGCAACCCCATTGCTGTGCACAAGGAATTGAGAGAACCAACCCAGTAACCAATGTATCCAAACCTTTCTCCATAGTATGTATGGCTTTTTTTTCTTGGATCCCAACAATTAGAAAGAAAAGAAAAGCAATTTGCACTGTTTTCTACAAAATGGAAACATATCAGCCAACCACTGCAATGAAGTCCATTTAAATATAAATGTTTCAGAACCTGACTGAGATTGCCTTGGTCACAGCAATGAGCAATGACCCCCAGGAGCAGCCTCCCTGAATTCAATATAATTTATCTATCCTGACTGGGAATGAAGTTTGATGGGTCTACTTCAGCCACCAACTTGTCATCAGTGTGAGTATGGCAGGAGGTTCACAATCTATTCTTAATTGTTATTAACCTGTAATGTTACTAGAGTACTCAAAGGCCTCATTCAGAATCTAGGGCTGTGCTAAGCTAAGCTGAATGCTTCCTTTCCTTTCCTTTCCTTTCCTTTCTTTGTGACAAGATATTCAGAAGGATTCACAGATTCATTGGAATCTGACATGGCCACCCTGTGAGCACTTCTGCTATGACCCATACAAATACAAATGAAGAAATGGTGTCTGCCCCAAAAAGATTATACGGATATCTATAGGTCCATACAAAAATACATTTCTGAATATGATCCAAGGAGAGATAAAAATATTAAAGAATGGATTATCAAGTGCTGATTCACAACAAGTCAGAACCAGAGGCCTTTATGTTAACATAGCTTATTCCATCAGGGTTACATTGACTTCAAGGAGACTAGTGGTAGAGCAACACACTGCTCAATGAAAGCAGGGATATCTGATTTAGGTCCATTGGCAAGCAATTACAAATACACCAACTGAAATTCAGAATCATAGTTAGAGGAACTGTCTTCGTTATTACCTACTTCCAAAATGAATAAAAGATACATCTTTTGTCTCAGTTTGTTCCAAGCCTAGTGAAAGCACCTCATCTGAGACAGAAAACAGTAGTCTGTCTACATGTGATCAGTTTGGTTGAGGGAGGTTTTAAGAGTCTATGTTCACTCAACTAGCTAGATGACAATATTATCAAGTCACTTGTCTGGCAGCTCCTTCAAGAGGCAACACTGCAGAGCATGTCCTGAAACCAGGAAAAATACTACAAATGTAATCTGGTGTCTATTTGGAACAATAGGGATGCATCCAGATGGGTGCACACGTATGTTTCCCCAGGGGCAAATAGCAGTGGCACATAACTGTGCCGCTGCTACTTGTCCCCAGGGAAGTCCTGTGCACACGTGCCCTGGTGTGCGGCAGGTTGCCCTGGATGGGGTGGGGGAGGCTGGGGCCAGCACTTGAGCTGGCCCCAGCAGCCTTACCTTGGATCCTAGGGGCTTCCTGGGGCTCCAGCAGCAGCAACCCAGTGCGCAGAGCCTGACCGGCAACTGGAGTGTGGCTCCTGCTAGCCAGGGTCCAGTCTTGGGCGTTGCACACTGACCCCATATACACCTTCCTGCTTTTTCAGACACATATTTTTTTTGACACCAGGATTTTCCAGAGTCACAAAACCCACCACACAGCAAATTAGCAGCACAGCAAATGCCTGCATACATAGCACGTGCAGTTGGTGCCACATACCACATGTGCATGTTTGCCTGGATTTGCCCTAGGAGTTCTGTTAGTGGATGCAAAAAGAATGGGATTTTACCTAAAGTTCTGTAAAACTGTCATGGATACTGAGACAAGCTCTGAAAAAGAGATATTTCAGGACCCATGGCCACCCAAGGGTGAGTAGGAATCACTGTTCCTCACCACTGAACTCAGTTGGAATTACATTCTACTTTGGTAAATGGACTACAAGTTACTGTAAGAGGTATCTCTTACTACAGATTTAAAAAGCTCCTGACATAATTTCCCATTCAACCTTGAAAAGGAATTTACAGCAGCAGTTTGCAGAAGTAAGGGCTAGGGAAGCACAGCATCAAAAGAAACAAAACTCATGAGGGCACGTGAGGGTCATGAGAGGAATTTTGTGACTATTCAAAATAGCTTGTTCAAAGGAATTTAAGTACAACAAAGAGGAACATAGAACAAGTGCTCAGAGACACAGTCAGCCACTACCTTCTCCTCATTAGATGTGACTAAAACTATAAAAGGCCAAAGAGATGAAATGAGGCAAAGCAGAATTTCCCTGACTCAAATGTAAAGTGAACTGGATCAGTACTGAGGTGATGACTATGCCATGCCATGTGACAAAACACATTTTACTGGCTGGAGATTTAGTTTTAGTTTTTCCACTGAATACATTTAGTTATATAACTAATAGCAGAGGAGTTGGATTCTAAGCATTAGAAATGCATTGGATCTATACATGCATTATGCAGCAGCCAACAGTTCCATCTTTAAGACGTAGTCAAATAGTGATTTTTGCATAATGTGTCAGTATGATTGTGAAGAAGAGCTCAGCTGGATATTGAAATGGGTAACATAAGATACTGTAGAAGCAAAATAAGGCGATCTTCAAATGGTAAAGACAAACACAAACAAAAGGAAGTTCAACACAGTGAGGAGGGACCCATTATATACTCAGTGCAGGAAAAAAAGTTAAAATAACTTTCTACAGCATTTAACATATCTATATATCTTTCCCATATAACATTCATATTACAGGTCTTAAATATTTTGAAATGCCTATTTCTCACCATATTATTGCTGCTGTTCCTGTGAAGACAAGATAATTTTGCCCTAACTCGCTCTGCCAAGAGATGAGTTTTACTTATTTTTATCTGGGTTTCTTACCCCTGCAGTATATGACCATCATAAAACCATTAACAAATATCAACTCACAACAAGGTGAGGGAGGGAAATATTAATATTGCCAGTTCAGGAATGGAAAACTAAGGTGCTAAAGGCATGTTCTGATTTTTAGCTTCATAGCACCTAACTATAAGGCATTCAGCTTTCAGAAAGGGGTATACAGTTCTGCATTAGGCAATACATGAGGAGATTCAGATGCCTCAGAATGGGCTTCAAAATAGGCAGCTCACTGAGTGGAAGATGCCTAACTAACCAATAGTAACTGCAAAAGGGAGCATATGTTAAAAACCAGTCCTTGCCAGTGGCTTAGGCAATGCCTTCTGGGCATCTGTGTCAAACCAAGATTCATAGCCTGAAAGCATCTCCTAAAATGAGACACCTAGGTAATCCCTTTCCAAAGGGAAGCAGGAGTCATATTGTTCTCTTAAAATATGCAGGTGGTAGTGATGATGATGATGATGAATTTTAAATTGGATAAAAAGTGTCAAGATTCCTTTGTGCAAATACTGGAACTCTGCTCACGTGTCCTAATCATTTAACTGAGAGCCATGTCCCCTTTTTCAGTGATCTTGAACTCGCCCGTTGCAAAGTGGATTTTCTGGAGGAGTGACCAGCTGGAAGAGTGGAAAGTGGCCCTGTGGCAAAAAAGCCTCCAGCCAAGAAATAAAGGCTCTCTCTTGGGCGGTGGGAGATGTTGAATACCCTTAGGCTGAGAAAAGCCTATAGCACAGACTGCCCACTTCCTGGCTGGCTGCGCTAATCAGTGAGCTATTGGATAAATGGGTGGAGTGGTACCACTATTACCTGCTCCTCCTTCGGATATATTTTCAAATGAAAGTAGTGAAAGGACCTTTGTGCTTAGTGCAGAGTTCAATCATGTCAGTGTGTACTCATAATGTTATGGGAGTACCTACTGGATCAGGCTGCTCAGGTGACTGAGGAGGAAGAACCTAGTTCAACGGTTCCCATCAGGGAGAGACTCCAAGCTGCTCTGTTCTGCCCAGACGGCAGAAGTTCTGGACACGTGTACAAGAAGAATGAGATGTCTAGGAAATCTTTCTGGTGAAAACTTGGTTGCCTGTGGACTTAAGGGGCTCCTATGCACGTGCAGGGAGCCGGATCCAAAATGTTGGAAATCCACTGATTAATTGAGTCTGCTGGAGCCCAGAAATTAATGTGCTCCAATATGTTCTAGTGTTATAAGTATCAGAGTCCCCACACTGAAAAATGGTGGTAGAGTTCTTTGAACTAAAGCTTGTTTGATGAGCTTTGGTTCAAAGCACCGCATCACAATTTTTCAGCGTGGGGGATGCTGATATACATGGCGCTCAGGTCTTTTTAATTAGCACAGCTCACTAATTAAAGCACCTCATGCCACCTGGAGGTGACTAAGGAGATGAGCAGGGCTTTTGAGGATCTGCTCTTGAATTGAAAGTAAATGTGAAGTCCCAATACAAGTTCCTCAGCTCTTTTGTGGATATGGGCCTAAATAATATCCAGCATTGCAGAGTAACATGGAGGTAAAGACATGTTATGATTTACTTGTGCTCCATAACTATAGGATCAATGAAAGAAGAAATGAATGGATTTTGCAGTGGCACATCTACGCAGCAAACTAAGCATACCTGACCAACAAGGAACAAGTCTAGTAAAAGCTGTGTTAATTGGCATTCTGCTATCCAGAATACTCTATTAACTGGAATTTCCAGCCAGCTGGCTGGACACAGGGTTTGGGGTGGGGGGAAACTTGCATGCGGCAGCTGCTGCTGCCACCCACCACCCTGTGCTGCCACCACTCGGCGTGCAGCCACCATCACACCCCCACCCCGACTCCGCATGTGGACACTGACCCCCAACCCATTGCTCCGTAGGGGTTTTCAAAAAGGTTGAACACCCCTGCCTCAGAGAACTGGAATTTTTAGATACCCAGCACCTCCCTTACCCCACTCATGCCGGTTAACACACCTTTTACAGTACCTCTAAAATGGACAGGGCTATTAAAAGATTCAGCAGTCATTAAATAGTTATTAATCAAGTGCCCTGCATACAAGCTATTTTTTAACTTACCCATCATTTTAACCTTTTACAGGTATGGTAAAACATTGCTATGTGGACAAGCCATATAATACCATGTCTGTCATTACAAGTTCTATGGGACAAAGTGATTCTATTCGTCTATATTTTCACATTCAGCTGTGGTACTCTAGAAATAAATGTAAGCATATCAAATACTACCAACCATCAAAGGATGCTGGGTCCACTCTTGGACTGCATAGATGTGTACAGAAGTTGAAGGTATTCAGCATTTCAAACTGGTGCCTGGCACCTTACAGGAGAAGGCCCATTATTTCATTCACTTTTCACTAAGAATAGTTCCTGTTCTGGCAAACCACAGCATTCATCACCGAGAAGAGAGAAGCATATCAGCCACAGCAGACTCTAAATGACTGTGTTGATGACCGAGGGTGCAGTGACATTTAAAAAAGAGCACTGACTTTTTAGTGATCTATACACCAAGACCCTGATCCCATGAGGCCTCCATGTGTAGAATTCGCATTGGACTTGTTCACTGGAGGTTTTGAGGGATCAAACACTGAATATTAAATGTTTAATAGTAATTCCTGCTGCTGCTGCTCAGACACAGCAGTGCATGCTGTTATGGACAGTGATTTTACAAGTTTTTCATACCCGGGACTTGACTAAATTGAGAAGGGAATAATATTTATAGAGCAATTATTTCAGGAAGGAAATCTATGGGTTTTTTTGTATTTCCCCAAAAATATAACCTGAAAAGAGAACTACACAGACATCTCTACAAAGAAAGCAGTTACTAAAACAAATAGTCAATATTAATAAGAATATGAGGCCATCCAAGAACACCTCATCCTTATTAGACAGTCTAGACAAGCCAGCTGTAATAAAGCTAAGAATTTAGTTTCCTCAGGCTACAATTTACTGTTCTCAGAAATGAGACTATTTATCAGACAAGAGAAACGTAAAGCCAATATTTAAATTGTCAGCATTTGTAATAAGCAATGGAATAAATAAAGCAAATATTACATTTAAAGAAGGTGTAAGATTTAGTCAATGTTCTTGAATACAATAAACACCAGACAGAAGACAGATGGGGAAAACAGGGTCTTTGCACCAAAAGCAAATACAAGGCTTTGTGGTATGTTTAGGGTGACCATACATCCTGGATTGGTCAGGACAATCCCAGCTTTCGGAGGCTGGCCCCAGCTGGCCAGTGAAAATTAAAAGGAGTAGCCCAGGCACAGGATGTGGAGGCAGATCAGCGAATGCTGTGAAATAAGAAACCCCTAACAGAAAGCAAAATTGCCTCTTAACAGTAATTGTTACTTCACAGGTGATTGTGAACACCTGTGAAGTAAAGAACAAGGGGTTAACGGGGGGGAGGGGGGTGGCACTGTGTCCCCAGTTTCATATTGTTCCATATGGTTGCCCAAGGTATATTACGCTTACAATATACCCCAGAGTGCCCTACAGCTTTAAGGTCCAAATCTCATTGAGCTCAATTCTTGCTGAAGTCAGCATTGTACAAGATTAAACCCTTCCCTACAAGATGTTACTTTAAGAGATTCCAGGCTTCTGGGATTCAAACAGAAAATATTCATTCTACAGCCTGTTTCTTCAGCAGGACCCACCTCCCTATAATTGATGAGGACAGCTACAATTTTCCTTTTTATATAAAGACAGAGTGTGGTCCTTAGATTTCTGGAAAGTATCCAATGTGCTTTTCAGCATAGGAAAAATTATTCTGCCCAAATGAAGAAAAAGAACTAAGAAAAAAAGGCAGGGATAAAGCAAATGCTAATTGCTAAAACACTGAATATTGCAAATGTAATCCACAACTTCAAATATCTAGATACAGTGAAAAATAAAGTACTGTACAGCATCAGAACACTCTTAGATAGCGTTTGATATTTCTAATAAATTGATCATTTTCCACTAAAGGCAGTTTATTAGTTTTGTAAACACAAGTAACCCACAAGGTAAATTCTAAGTGCAAATTTGATAGATAAAAGACAAATGCTCTATAAGTATAAGCTATCAAAGGGACTAAATGTCACTAAATAGCAGAGATCTTGGATAATATGGAGGATATTTTCAATTTGAACAAATAAAAGTCAAGGAAATTAACTAAATATAGTCATCATGTAATGATGTATAGGTAGGATTTCTCACTAGCTAAAGTCAATAAGAGTTTTGTTTTGTACATCCTGGGCATGTCTACATGTGTGCATTTACTATGCAGTAACAAATTACTGTACACTACCGGCACGCATCTACATGTATACACCAGTGTACTTACTGCGCAGTAAGTATGGCAACTTATGCTAACGTGTGTGTAGATTTTATATCTGAACCATGCAGTTTACAAATTGACTCCTGATTAGTTACTGTGCAGTAGCACATGTGTAGATACCTTACTGCACAGTGACACTATGTGTGTGGACTAGCTTATGACTAAAGTTAAATGCATTAAAATGGGAGACCATGCTGCTATGGTGAAGTAGCTGTTGGTCACTTGTAGACCCACATCACCCTATTTAATCTTGTACAATGCTGACTTCAGCAAGAATTGAGCTAAATGAGATTTGGACCTTAAAGCTGTAGGGCACTCTGCTGGTGTAGCAATGTGCTACAGCAACATAGTGTGTTGTTACAGCGACATAGGGTGACTTGTAGACATGACCATCGTGTCTTAAATTGAAGATGTGGCCAGGCATCAGCTGATTGCACCTGGGAGGTTGGGGTTGGGAGCTGGCAGTCCCAATCCAATGCACCTCTGAGCCTCGGAATTGTGTTCACCTGCTGTTCCTAGGTTCAGGGCCACACCAGAACCAAAAGCTTGGTGTATCCTTGGGGCTGGGAGCGGCAATCTTCTGATTCATACTCCCAGGTTTTAGGGTGCATTAGATTCAAAGACTCTGATGCTCCCCAAAGACTGGGAGCATAGATTAGATGGCTGCTACTCCTAGTCTCGGGGTAGACCAAAGCCCTTGGCTTCAATTCCCAGCTGATCAAGCCTCCAGATTCAGAAGCACATGGGAGTCAAGGGCTTTGATGCACCCATGGGTCTGTGAACGGCAGTCAGATGGTCAGTCATTCCAGCCTTGGGGACCTATTACAGCCCTTAACTATGTATTCCCAAGGCTGGGAATGCTAATCAGCTGATTGGCTTCATAGTTTTATAGTTGGTAGGGTTGGAAGGGACCTGAGCAAATCATCAACTCCAGCCCCCTGCCACGGGCAGGAAAGAGTGCTGGGGTCAAATGAACCTGGCTAGGTGATTATCTAGCCTCCTTTTGAAGACCCGCAGGGTAGGACTGAGTACCACTTCCCTTGGAAGTTGGTTCCAGATCCTAGCCGCCCTGATAGTGAAGTAGTGCCTCCTAATGTCTAGCCTGAATCTACTCTCAGTCAACTTATGGCCATTATTTCTTGTTACTCCCAGTAGTGCTCGGGAGAACAGGGAATCTCCCATTGCCTGCTGGTCCCCCTTGGCAAGTTTATAGATGGCCACCAGATCCCCTCTCAGCCTTGTCTTGTGGAGGCTGAACAAGTTCATGTCCCATAGCCTTTCCTTGTAGGGCCTGGCTTGCTGCCCCCTGATCATGCGAGTGGCCCTCCTCTGGACCCTCTCAATGCTGTCCACATCCCTCCTGAAGTGGGGTGCCCAGAACTGGATGCAGTACTCTAATGGCAGCCTGACCAATGTTGGATAGAGGAGCAAGATCACCTCCTTGGACCTGCTTGTAATGCATCTCTGGATGCATAACAAGGTATGGTTAGCCTTCCTGACCGAGTCCTCACATTAGTGGCCCATGTTCATCTTGGAATCAATAGTGACTCCAAGATCCTTTTCTGCCTCTGCACTGATGAGAAGGGAGTTCCCCAGCCTGCAGGTATGCTGCTGGTTCTTTCTCCCCAGGTGCAGTACCATGCACTTGCTGGTATTGAAACCCATTCAATTCTCATCCACCCACCCCTGTAAACTGTCCAGATGTAGTTGCAGCCTGTTCCTCTGTTCTAGCTTGCCCACTTCTCCCCACATCTTAGTGTCATTTTAGAATTTGAACAAGGTGCTTTTCACCCCCTTGTCCAAGTCACTGATGAAGATGTTGAACAGTGCAGGCCAGAGGACCAAGCCCTGGGGACCCCACTGCCCACATCCCTCCAGGTCAAAGAAGACCCATCCAACACCACTATCTGGGCACAGCCCGCCAGCCAATTTGTGACCCATCTGACTGTGTAGGCTTCGACACCACAGTTGACTAATTTTTTAATGAGAATGGGTTGAGAGGCAGTGTTGAAGGCCTTCCTAAAGTCCAGAAAGACTACGTCCACCTTAATACCTGCGTTCAAGGATTTTGTGACCTGATCGTAGAAGGCAACCAGGTTGGTCTGACAGGACCTGCCTCTAATGAATCCATGTTGATTGCTTCTAAACCTAATCTTCCCTGCTGGTCCCTTGCAGATGTGCTCCTGCATAATTTTCTCAAAGAGCTTTCCCAGGACCGAGGTAAGACTAATGGGCATATAGTTTCCTGGGTCCTCCTTCCTCCTTTTTTTGAAAATGAGGACCACATTGGCTTTTTTCTAGTCCTCTTGCACCTCACCAGAGCACCACAAGTGCTCATAAAGGTGTGCCGGGGTCCCACAATGACCTCTGCCAATTCCCTCAGCACTCTGGGAACTCATTAGCCTTCTGTTTTTAAAAGTAGATGCACTGTGGTCTAGTTGTTAGGTTACTGGGATTTGAGTTAGAAGACCAGAGTCTTCTTTCTAATTCTACCACTAACCTATTGTGTAACCCTGGGCAAGTCACTTTGCTTCTCTGTATCTTTATTTCCCTCCTGGCCTTTTTCTGTCTTGTCTATTTCAATTCTAAGGTCTTCAGGATGAAGACCTATGTGTTTGTACCGTGCCTCTCCCCACAAGTCCCCATTTTGGTGGGTATCACTAAGCAGCATTGCAATATTGATGGTACTGTGACCCTGCTTGTGTTATAAGATAGTAGGCCCAAAGCAAAATACAAAAGAAAGAGACCTCATGAGGTAATCTAGTCCAGCCCTCTGCTCAAGGTAGGATCATCCCAGCTAAGTGTCTGTCCAACCTGCGTTTGAAAACTTCCAAGGATGGAGAGTTCATAATTTCTCTAGAGAACCTGTTCCTACACTTGATCACACTCAGAGTCAGTAAGCTTCCTTCTACTCTCCAATATGGATTAGCCTGCTGCAGCTTGAGTCCTGTCGCCTTCAGCCACAAAAAAAGCTTATCTCCATCTTCTTTATAATAACTCTTTAGGTGCTGGAAGACTGTTATCAAATCTCTCCTCAGGCTTTCCTGTTCCAGACTAAGTAACCTGAGTTCTTTCAGCCTTTCCTTATTGCCTTCAGGGTTCCTAATCATTTTTGTTGCTTTGTGCTAGTCTTTCCAAACAATTTGCACCCTTCTTGAAGTGTAGGCCCAAAACTGGACACAAGATTTCACATATAGCCTCACCAATGTTGAATAGAACAGAATAATTACTTTCCTTGATCTACAAGAGACACTCCTGTTGATTCAACCTAATACGCTATCAGCTTTTTTTTGCAACAAGAGCGCATTGTCAGTTTATATTCAAATTAAGGTCTACTGTAACCTCTACGTCCTTCTCTGAAGTACTGCAGCCTAGCCAGTCTGTATTTGTGCATGCAGTTTGTGTATTTAATTTTTCCATCCCACTCTACCATATAGGGAAATGGTGTTATGCAGTTTTGCAACTCTCTCCTCCCTCTGACTTCTGCTCCACTACACAGTGGTCTACTTTTAGCCCTGCCCTCAGTAGTGTAGTGATGGGGGGAGGTGGGGGCAGAAGCGGGCCATAGCCCCTGGGTGCTGGCCTGGTGGGGGGCACCGACCGGGCCAAGAGGCTGCCGTGCCTCCTGCATTTGGTGTGTGGCCCACCCACCCGCCTGGAGAGTTGAGCATTTGTTTACCTGTTAAAGATGGAAATACTGGCTGCTGCCCCTCGCCTGGCATCCAGCATGCCATGGTGTCAATTTCCCCGTGGAAGTGCCATGGGGTGGGAGAGACAGCTCTGCACCCTGTTGGGATCATCCCTGGAGGCGTGCAAATACAGGTGTTGGCCCCTGGGTGCTGGAGACCCACAGTACACCATTGCTTGCCTCTCTCTTCCCTGTCTGACCTGTTGTGTATTTGAATCCCCTAGGACCAAAGCCACCCAGTACAGGTTCTGGACCCAGTACACCTTTACTGGACATGCTGAGGGGTGAACAGAGAAACATTACTAGGAGATAACAGACAAGATCATTTTAAAAGAAAGGCTAGCTTGATTAGAGGAAGGTCAAGGGTTGTTAATACCTATGGAGTGAAGAGATTACCAGAAATCACGTAGACGTTAATAAAACATGAAGACAGTTGAAACCCTCAGCTTCACCTGAATAGAAATGGACTGTCCTGGCTGGGCAGTTTGTTTTGAATTTTCAGTGGAACAGCAAGGAATGTGTGATTGCACCTCTAAGCCTCCCTTAGATTTACCCCTGCTTGCCTCTTTGACTAGGGTGGGTGGTAGAACACCTGTGGATGGTTGCGCTGTGTGAGTCTCTCTTCTCAGCAGACTGAGCTAAATGACAGCTGTCTTGGATTAGCTTGTCAGTGACTGGGTACATCTACACATTCATTAATGCATCATAATTAGGGCTCATGACAGATAGTGACAGGTATTAATTCAATGTGCTGTAATTGGTGCTACTGCAAATTAGCACAGATTAACATTTTTTTAGTGATGGTACTACGCATTAGACTAAATCTACTGTGCATTAGTGCATTAGCAGGGGTTTGCCCACTGATTAGTCTTCTGTGCATTAAGCATCTTGTGTAAACACACCCACAGAGTGTCTTACATTTCAGTTAATGTTCAATAGGTAAGATTTCTTTAAGTTCATGTATTTGTTCTCTTTTCTCCTGCAATAAACTCTGTCTGAATTTAAAGTTGTTTGTGAGTAAGTTTGTTCACTTTAGAACGCAAGTTAAAATTTCATTTCCCAGGTTTCTGTGTGGGGGCTCAAGCCAGAATAGAAAGTTGTGTTAAACCCCTAAATTTGAACCTGGCCTTTGTTATTGCAGTCCAGTACCTAGCAAAAGGGTTAGAGTATAACATCAATGCACAATGGACATTGCTTCAGAAGACTCAAATCCTTGCAGTCCAAATTCTGCATAAACCTTTGAACATAGGATGGTTAGGGACAGACATTCAAAAAGCCTGAGCCTGAATTGATTCAGTCTTTGCAGGTTAGTTTAACCTGACTAGGCTGAACTGGTGTGAAACTGGACAGATATTCTCTCTGGACTGAGGAAATTCAGGCACATGTCTGCAGTGGCTCAGGCTAGAAGCTGGAAGGCACCAGAGCAACCCTCCCTTCCCTTCTGCAGGGAGCTGAGCTGAGGGGGGCATGGCCAGGCCCCAGCAGGACTTTCTCATTAGGGATGTCTATCTGCATGGTGCTAGGCTTTTCCACAGTAGCTGCTCAAGGGGCAGAGTGTTGCCAGCCCCCAGCCCCTGGCTAGCACTCTGAGGTAAGGCGGGGTGTGCAGTGCATGCATCTGTTGATGATACAGAGCTTTTCAATCTCCCTCCCTGCTTTGTCATACTGTCTTCAGCAAACTGACAGGCTAGCAAGCCAGTTGGGGGGGTGGGGGGAGTGTTGCTGATAACAGTCTTTATCACCCGATTAGCAAAACAATAGCCTCTCTACACATTACTTCAAACTTCTTAAACAGCTTACCTGCTGACCTATTGATTAGCTCCAAATGCCCTAAGTGGTCAATGTTCTGTCTGCCTATCCCAGTGAAATTGGAGAGGCACACATGCACACAGACATCTCTTGGCATTAGCTAGCATACCACATGCTGGCTACGGTCTGTGCAGTGGCAGAGAGGAGGAAAGGACCTCTGCTTAAGCAGCTAGGTGGGGGTGTGGGGAGAGGGAGGCACGGGGAAGCCAGAAGTCAGTGCTGAGCTCCAGCCAGGGAGCAGAGGGGAGGGGCCAGCCCTGCTGTTAAGTGGACAGCCCTGCCTAGCCCAGAGAACATGCTGAGATGCTGAAGAACTCTGATTTAACGTAAACCAGCAAGGGGTCTGGGACAGACATTGCATAAACTGGTTTGAACCAAATCAGTTAATTCTGATACTACATTCAGATCTAGAGTACATATATGGGTGAAACCACTGTGTGGCTGGTAACTGTTTTGTGGCAATGCTAAGGCAGGATCCTATTTCACTTAGTGGACCATCATTCTGCAGACCACTTTCCAGATGTGAAGTTGTTTCTTTATTCCTGTAGTGGTGAACTTGCGTGCCCAGGGAGTTTAAGAATCACTCCCAATAAAAGGATGGGATAACTAAGAGTTAGTCTCAAGCTGTACTTTTGTTGTCCATTATGTGAAACAGAATTGAGCCTAAGAGTTCACTTTTATAAATTTTCAGAACAGCACCCATTGGATGCATTATATTTACTTTGATAAAAGAAAAAGTTCTTGCAGATGTTGACTAACCAGTCTTCCCAATAGTCTCTCAAGCAGTATGACAGGAGAATGAGACTTAATTACTGTGCACCATGCTGCAAATACCCTACTCCTCTTACCCTAGTCCTGCAAATACCCTAGGGTATCCCTAGTCCTCTTACCATGGTATTTGGTTAGAGCTAGAGTCAAGGTAAAGACAAACTTCTCTTTTGCAGTTTCCCCATCTACAGTCCTCAGACTGCTGGAATAATTACAGTTCTTGGTGCTTGTTTGGCAGATATCCATACAAAGGAATGCATAGTAAGTTATTTACTGAAAAAAATCTAAAGAAGAAACTGTCCTTTAAAATAAACTTTGCTGGTGCTAGGCAAATAGATTTAGAAACATTAGAGCCAATGCAGCCGCTTCTACATAAAAGGATTTTTTTTTTTACTTACCAACTAACAGCTGTGCTTGGTGGATAAGGCCCAGCAGAAGAAAATGTGTCTGTAGCTGTTACAGCTACTTTAAAAGACTGTTGCCAATATCTGTTTTTTTGCCACTTTCTTCTGAATGTTTTGTAACTTTAGCATAAATTTTAGGTCTTTTCTATATCCTCTCAACTGGAAAAGCATATCCTTTAGGATTATTTTTTGACAATTTTCTGTACAGAGCTAAGGTGAACAAGTATATTCTACTCCATTCTAAGAAAGAATATTTTAATTCATATATGTTTGGGTTTGATAATCACCATACAATATACTTCTGACTGAAACACAGACTTTGGTGGGCTGAGTTCTTCTGGTAAATGTGTATATTTTACCAGAACATAGCATGGAATTTCAGACTGTTTTGCTCAAAGAAGAGTGGAAGTGGGGGGAAGCTGCATTTGTAAAAGTTTAGAAATATATTTTGTATATACTTTGAAAGGCAGTATACTGAAGTTTTGTATGTACTGAATATTGCAGAACTGTCTGATATCAGTTTCAATGAAGATCTTTGGAAGGAGGCATATGTGGCTCAATCCAAGTCTAATTCCCAGTGGACAGGTGTTCACATCAGAGAAACAGACCACCTCAGTAAGCATTCATTAGCCTGATTGGTAGCTGTGCTACTAGAGGAGATAAGGATTGAATTGTTTAGTGAGACCAAACACCTTCTCAGCATGACAGCAGTCTTTTCAAGTCTGTTTTCAATTGAGTGGGGCCATTAGCATCCAGTATAAATTGTGGTATTTCTCAGGCTGCTGCAATTTATGGTATAAGACTGGCACTGCATAGTGTCCCAGGGATTTTACATGAGCCTAATACCAGATGTGCATGTCCCTGCCCTAGTCACATTCCAGTTGACCAGACCTTCTCAAACTGGGCTTGCATAAATTGATTTTTTTTAATGTAGATTTATTTCAGCTTGACAGTCTGATGTTGGCATGTGTCATACGTCACATAGATGCCTTTTTGATGGAAGGTCATGTAAAAGCCTTGCTCAAATGTCCTTATGAGCATTTATGGTAAGAGACATTAAAACTTACACACTGGTTATGTTTTAGTGATACAGTATGCTGGAAACTGCACTGATTAACTACCAGTGGTATATGATGCTTGTTTGTGGTTGGCTGCCTCATCAATTTTCATTTGGAAACTGAAATGGAATATAGAGGTGGATATGGTATTAATTAGGAAGGAAATTGCCTGCAATATGCCTAGAAGTAAAAAAACTTTTCTGGTGGGACTATGGTTTTGCATCCTGGCCAAACTCTAAAAGGATCATTTTACTGGGAAAAAAAAGTATGCAGTACCATTACCACTCTGAAGAGAAAGAGTGAATAAAACATGAATATTCTTGGATTGTAGGAAAAAAAAAACATACAGTGAGAAATATCACCAGCTACAGTAAACTCTGGAGAATAAATCTATTATCTTGTATAATGAACATTATACCAAACATGACTTCCTATTCATGCCTCTCTGGGTGCTCACCTTCATGATATCCTCAGTTTATTTTGCATTTTTAGCAGGGACCTGGTATTATTAAAGGCACCAACATAGCCTCCTAGGGCAATTGCTACCCTCTTAGGGCAATTGCTACCCTAAGTCCAAAGGAACTGTTTGAGTAGATTTCATATAATAATAATAATAATAATAATAATAATAATGCTATGCTAGTTATTCTAAAAATCAAAGAAGAGGCCAATTTGGAAATAAATTCAGATGCAAGGTACTGTACCCTGGATCAAACTGGGACACCAAAGAAGAACTCCTGCAAATTTGGGAAAAGCTTAAATACAGTTCCAATTCTAGATCTGAATTTCATGGGTTGGGAGCAGCTCTGCTCCACAGAGTCTAACACACAGATGAAAAATCACATGGCAATTGTACAGTGAACAGAGCCATTCACAGAGCTAAATTCTGGAATTACACCAAGAACGTCTTTCACCTTGGGGAACCTTTAAGAAAGATCTAAAAGAACAAAGGGAGGTAACTTATCAGAAGAGAGGCAAGACATCTTTCCAAGAGTAAGGACCAGCGTAAGAGAAATCACATAATGAGACTACAAAAAGGAGGCAATGATTGCAGTGTGAGGAGGGAAGAATGCAGGGAATGAAAGTGGTAATGTATAGAGGGTAATATTCTTGAGAATGAGAATGAGGAATTTAGATCTGAGGCCATAAAAGATCATTAGAAGAATATAACGGATGACCCATTGCCTCTTCTGGCCAGAATTTCCAGCTGCCACCTATCCCGCTGTGTCCAGTGTGGGGCTTTAACTCCCTGGGGTAAGTATGCTGTGGAATGGGGGCAGCACGCAGGCTGCTATTGGGATTGTCTCTGAGATGGTGGAATCAAAGTGGGTATTAGCATGAAAACTGGAGTTACCCATAACAATGGGAAGTACTAAGGAAAGGAAACAGAGAAAGGCATCAAAGTCCCAGGACAAAAAGAGGACAAAAAGTTAATTAGTGGCTACTTGAAAGGTGTAAAAAACCCCAAACAAATGATTTTCTAAATGACAGGAATGGAAAGAGGAGGGGAATGCAGGTGGAAGCAAAAAGAGTAGAAAGGAAGATAGTCACCTTCAAAAATGAGAAAATCAATATGTTTTTAGCGAGATAGTGGAGGCATACATAGCAGGTGACAAAAATCAAGACAAATTGACAAAAACTATATAAAGGGACCAATGTGATTGCAGCCTTTATCTTTGGTAATCTGGGAAAAATGAAAACACTCTTGAGACATGGAATTTGACATGGCAAAGGAATGAGCTGTGGTTAGCTCAGTTTAGAGAGACATTAGGGGAACAACTTTCCAACAGTTTTAGCAGCTCCTGACAGAGGACCCTATAGCTCAATACCAGGAGGAGCTAAATAAACTCTTAAAGCAGCTACCTCTGGAAACACAACAGAGGATTACTTCTTCATCTTCTGAGAACCTATGCCAAGAAAATTTTACTTATTACCCAAGATCCACAGACCTGGCAGCCCATTGTTTCTGGCATTGGCACCATCACAGAGGGAGTTTCTGGCTATATTGACTCTATCGTATTCCCAGATGCCACTGTAGATGCCAGGTATTTGAAAGCCACCACAGATTTCTTAAATAAACTGGGTTCTATTGAAAGCTTCCAGCAAATGTTATATTAGCTACTAGGGATGTCACAGCTCTGTACACCAACATCCCACATGAGGACATATTACAAGCCATAACAAACATAATTCCTGATGAGAAAACTGCTTC
This sequence comes from Crocodylus siamensis, assembly GCF_052110815.1. Lineage (NCBI taxonomy): Eukaryota > Metazoa > Chordata > Crocodylia > Crocodylidae > Crocodylus > Crocodylus siamensis. Next base: position 361,826,941 of record NC_143395.1, read on the forward strand.
TGTTTCTATTAAGCTCTCCAACTTTGTTCTCACACACAACTGTTTTTGGTTTGGAGATTCTCTATACCTCAGAACAAATGGCACTGCCATGGCCACATCTATGCCTTCCCCCCCACCCTTTCTGACAGACCTTGAAGTTTGTTTTTTCTGTTGCTGCCCTCTCATCTCCCCAGTACAGCTCAGGTGTATCATTGACCTTGTCATAATATAGACACATGGGAAGGAATATCTAGAGAAATTTCACCAAGACTTTAACAACTCCCACCTGTCCATCAGACTAATTCTAGAATACTCCATGCTGCATATTCATTTCCTAGACACTACAATGAAAGTTTGCAGTGGCCATGTTGCATACAATACCAACATGTGTACTAACCACCACCATTATTTTCACACCATCAGCTTTCACCCTAAGCACAGCACTGGATCCATTGTCTACAGCCAAGTTCTGGTGGATCTGCTCTGATCCCACCAAGTAGAATGAACACCTTAAGGATTTTCACCAAAGATTCCTACAATTACAATACAATCCCAAAACTGTAGTCACTCAAATCAAAAAAGCCCGACTCACACCTCACTCTGACCTGCTACAATACCAACCCTGGGGTAAGGACAGCAATCCCTCTGCTTATGATCTACAGCCCCCAGCTTGAATACATTAATTATCATCGAGACCTCCTGGAAAAGGATGGCTGTCTCAAGGTAGCCTTTGGGGATAAACCTGTCTTGGTTTACAGAGAGCTTCCCAATTGGGCATCTTCTCCAGCAACAGACTAATGAATTCCCTTCCTCACCAAGGCACCAGGCCTTCCGATGGACTCAGATACCTACTGTGTCCCCACATCAACACAGACCATATCATCACTAAATGATGTTATTAGATTCTTCATGTGAGCTTCTGCTGCTGCAGCTTCTTCTCCTTCTTTTTCTTCTTCTTCTTCTCATGTCCTTGTCATAAACTAAATGTTTTTCCAGGATCGTGCAAAAGTGATGGCTCTTTGCTGCAGTGAGGTCTTCCTTCATACAGGTCTCATCAAGGAGTTGGCAAGTGAGCAGGTACTCCATAGTCTTCACTTTACCACACTCACATATATTTATGTCATTAGAGTAGACTCATGTCTTTTGTGCCATTTGATCATGTTTGTTTTTGATCTTTCAATTTGCATGCATAGGCAATTCAGGCATCACCATGTTTGCCAGTCTAGATCTGCCCCTCTGGAAAAGTCCTCCTGGGGTTTCAGGTCCATTTCAGAGTACCTCCTTACACATAATCTTTCCTTCCATAACATCAGTTGTGACCTATCAGCCATCATGTCCAATGGCTCAACATTGGTCACAAAACTCTTTCATGCTTTAAGCCTTTTAGTTACTTCTGTGTGATCATGGAGTGGATGCCTGGGGTCTTCCATCAGTCTTCATCTTTCTGTTTGACTTACTATCTTTCTTCTGATATCAGGTGATGCAATGCCAGCTAGTAAGTGCAGGCTATACCTTAGTATTGCCTTTAGACATCCTGTTATTTAATGACAACTGTCATTTAGGACTGGGTTTCTTGACATGAACTCATCATTTCCATACTGGACATGAATACTCTGCAGTACAGTAACACAAGGCAATAGCAGGGGTCCATAATGTAGCTGGGTTCATTCCCCAGTTTTAGGTGACCAGCTTTCAAAGTATGTTGTTGTGGGCACTGATTTTCCCTTTCATCTTCTCTACATGTACTTTAAAGTCAATGTTTTGTTCAATGTAACCCCCAAGTACACAGGATTTGGGTGATTAGTCAGTGGGATTCCACCCCGGTGATGTTTAAATTTCTGCTTGACTTCGCTATAGCATAGATGAAAAACTGTGATGTACATCTTGGTTAGGTTAGTGCAAACTTGGTTCTTATTATAGTAATCTGAGGGCTTGCTCAGTGCACATCATTGTCTTTTCTACACTGGTGAAGTCCTTCTCTTGTGATGTGATGCATAGATCATCAACATATATGAAGCTCCTCATATTACGCTGCATGGGTTGGTCATTGGCAGGGATCCTGGTTTTCTCTGATTTAAAAAAATCCCCAATTTTCAGTTAAAAAAGTAACCCCAAATCTAATTTTTCCTTGATTAAAATGAAACACCTCTCTCTCTCTCTCCCCGGCTATATATATATATATATATATATATATATATATATATATATATGGTGTTTCATTTAAATAATGGAAAAATATGAATTTGGGGTTATATTTTTAAACAAAAAATTGGGGATTTTTTTAAATCAGAGAAAACCAGGATCTATGTTCATTAGTATATAGGTTAAAAAGGATCAGTGCTAGCATACTACCCTGTGGGAGGCTGTTTCATTGTCATCTCCAGTGGCTCCATTTCTTGCACAGCTCTACATAAAATGTCTATTGTCCAAAAGAGGTCAGATGAGATGCACTAGGTGGTAGTCATGTGTCATATTGTAGACTTTGGCAAGCAGGTTTCAGTGGTTGACTGTGTTGTATGCCACTGATATGTCTACAGACACAATGCCTGTTATCATCCCTTTCTCAGATCCACCTTCTATATGCTAGATGATGTTCAGTATTTGTATTTAGTATTCCAACTGCCATAATGGCTATAGCAGAAGCATTCATACCGTGGCCCCTGTCCAATTCCAATGAATCTGCTAAATTCTACTAAATACTTTGTCATCAATAATCAAATTATCCCCTATATTTACTGTATTTACTTGTAACCTGGGTGCACCCAGTATGTGTTCCTCTCTCCAAATAGAAGTGATAGGTGGCTAGGCAGAAATGCTGTGAGAGGGATCTGCAAATGCAAACCAGTTCCCTCTGTTCCCTATAGAATGTTACAAAATATGAGGTGCTCTCTCACAAAATATAAGGTGCATAAACATCAAAAATAAACTTGACTCTACAAAAGTCCCCAAAGCCCAGGCTGTTCCTAAGGCCTTGGCTGCACTCCAGTGATGAGTGGGAGGGGAAATCCCTGATGCCCTTGGGCCTTCCACAAACCCTAATGAAGTCTATGAACTCAGAGGGGCCCTCTCCCCCTGGGACCTCCCCTCCAGGAGCCCCATACTAGCCAGGAGGAATTTCCGCTTCCTGGGGGGAATCTTTTTCCCCAGGAACTCATGACTCCAGGGTCCGGAGTAAGTGGTCCTTGGTGTTGCTCCTCACTTGCAGAAGCATCCTGGGTCTTTGACTTCTTCTGGGCCACTCTCCCAGCCCCTCCATACTGCGCTGTTCACATCGACTGCCTGGCCCTGAGCCAGGGGTTGCAGACCCAAGCTACTTTAATTGGCTCCCAGGGTCCTGCTCCATGCACCTGCTCCATGCACTGTGTTCCTGGCTGCACACCAGTGGTTGCAGACTCGAGCTGCCTTGAGCAGCTCCTAAGGTCTGGCTCTGTGCACTGAGCTGTGCACTGCTCGCTGCACTTCTCCGTGGTGAGGTGGGGGACGCGGCTGCTTGCCGCTCCTGTTCAGTGAGGGGGACTTCAGGGCTCTTCAGGGCAACAGGTCCACCTGCTGGCCAGCTTACACCAGCTTCTTCTTTGCTCATCCTCTTCTCCATCCCTCAATGCAGCCACCCTTGTGCTGGGCACGCTACTCTTTTATACCCTCAGAGGGCTCCATCCCCAGATTGCAAATGGATCAATCAGGTTGAAGCAAGGTGCAGGCTTCAACTAGGTCCAGGTTCTCTGCCTCACCCCCAGTAGGGGTGGGGCAAGCTCCTCCCAGCAATCACCTGATTGGTGGAAGAGCTCCACCAATCACATTGAAAATTCTTTGAGCCCAGCCGCACTAGGCAGCTATTAGTAAGCCCGCCACATACTCAAATCCAAGGTGAGGGTTTTTTCTTCAATCAGTAGGCAGAGGAGGGTTGCCTTCATCTTGGATTTGAGTACCAGCCTGGGGCAGGTGGTGACTCAGCTCTGACCCCAGCCTCAGGTCTGAAGTTGGAGCTGAGCCACCACCTGCCCTGGGAAAGAATGGCTCATGTGATGAGGAAAGTGGCTTGCTGCTGAGGGGGTTGTGTAGGAGACTGTGGGGGAAGAAGGTTCCCCACTCCTCCCACAGTCTCCTCTGCTGCTGAGTGTCCTGAGGTGGAGCAGATCTTCTGCAGAAAGAAAGGGAGCGCGGGCATAGGGGGGTGGGGAGTGAATGGAAAGGGTCCAGTGGATGGTGGAGGCAAGCTACAAGGGGAAGCAGGGGGTGGAAGGAGAAGGGAGTGGGGGGCAGGCACAGGCACAGTGGGCAAGGGGAAGGGGACAGGAACAGGCATGAAGGGGCAGGCAGCGAGGGGAAGGCATAGGAGGGACAAGGGGCAGGGGAGCAAGGGGTAGGGGTCTGGCCCCTCACCCCACACTGTGGCTTTCCCTGACACGGGGAGCGGGGGGGAGTGAATTTAAGGCAAACTTCCACTAATTAAATTCTACACATGGAAAACTGTAGCAAAACCCCCAGTTTTGGGGGGTTTGTTTAAATTTAAAAATGCATTCCCTCCCCTTCCCCAACTCTTTCTGACTTGTTCTCTCCCCTTCTATTCCATATAGATAAGTATAAGTGAGCTAAGACATAGGATAAGCTTCAGCATTTTATTTTGATAGCAAGTTGTATTTGTTTCATTTTTTATCCTTCTTTATATTGTATAATTATTATGTTTATATTGATTTTTACAGTTTTATATTACTGTTTTACTGGTACTATATGATTTAGTCCTACATATGTAACTTAGCATAAGTCATGTCAAGTTTCCATTTTGTTTGTCAAGTCTCCATGTTGTCCCCATGCCCTGTTGTGTAACCCATGACTCACACCTACCCCTCCTATGTAACTTGGTTCCTAAATGAATGGGGATAAATGAGGGTGCTTGAGAGACAATGGCAGTAGGTTTAAAAATAGCTCCCTCTGAATGACCAAACCATCAAAACCAGTACCTGGACCAACAACCCAGCCCTTGGAACCACCCTCAGCATTCAAGAAATAAAAGATGAGGCAACCCACCATTGTGCCAAGGCTGCACATGCTCAGTAAGAATACCTGGAGCCTTCTGGAACAGGACTGACCTTGCCTGGACAGGCCCTCCCCATAGGAGATCAGAGGTAGTCTGCCCCATAAAAAGGGGTAGTAAAGACTGACTCCTTGGGACACCCTCTCCATTTGGACCAGCATCATGCCACACCAGCTATATCCACCCAGAGGCCCTGTCGGTGACCCCCCTCTGGACAACACCTGCTGGACAAAGCCCCCTTTCCAGCCTGGATAAGTAGCCATCACCCCCACCTCCTCTTCAACTGAGGACTTGGACTCTGCTTCTCTTCTCTACATGGACTCCAGCCCTTCTCTTCCCTACATGGACTCCAGCCCTTCCACTGCTTCTCTTTCTCCAGCTGCCATTGTGTGTGTGTGTGTGTGTGTGTGTGTGTGTGTATGTGGGAGTGCTTGTGTGAGTGTATGTAGGAACCAAGCTGTACAGTACAGTGTTCATTTAATAAAACTGTTATTTGGACCCCTGAGTTGGGTTTTACTTTACTACGGTTCCAGCCCTGCTCCAATCTCTACTCCTTGGCCCTCTAACTCCTGTCTCATTTCTCCCTCTCCTGCTTCTGGCTTACTGTCACCTCTAACACCTGTCCCATGCTCCTGTGGCTCCAGCCATCCTCAGCTCCTCTCTGCCTGCAAACCCTTGTTTCTTTGCCACTGTCTCGTCCACACTGCCTTTTCCCCTGATTTCTGCCACTGTTATTGCCTTATCCCCTCATTGCTACCACTGCTATTGTCTCATCCCCACTGCCTTTTCTACTGATATCCCAGCTTTCTTAAGGGGAAGGGGCAATAGCATTGTTTTTGGAGTGGAAAACATGTTTAGAAGCTGGGACTTTCTATTACCCATGAATAGTGGACTGAAGTGGATCCATCCTTTATTTGCACAGCTTGGCTGGCATGCTTTGATTGCTTTTACCCATAATGTTAAAACTGGATGCCAGAATGTGAAGTCAAACTTTTGTTTTTATCTAAGTTATACATTTTTAAAATATACCTAAGGAGGTACTTTGAAAAGGTTCATGGTTGAAAACCCAGCATAAATACTTAGCAAATCTGCGACCCAGCTTTATTTATTCATACAGAAATCTTTACTCTGCCAAAGGAACTTCAGTGGGTTACATTAAATGCTCAAAGATGCAGTGCCACCTGTTGGACAATATGGGGTCTTGTAAGGTCACGCCTGAGGTTACAGACTGTAAAAACAAATTGCAGATGACATTCAGAATGGAAGCCAGAACCAGTCATCAGCTGTGTTCAGTTGCTAATGTATAGCAGAAAAATGTATGGTATTCATATATATCTGGTTGTTTTCATTCTTGGATATTTGCAAATGTCCTTTGATAATGATTTTGCAAATATATTTAAGCACAATAAAATCTATCATTGAAAAAGCAGCATGGGTCAGCTTTGTAGCTGCGAATTTGTAGTTTACTCATAAGACTGGGCCTTGTCTACTGTAAGGTTAGACAAGTACTAACGATTTCTCCAGTGACTACAAATCTACAGTACATGATCTTCATGATTTAAGGAAGAGCCTTTAAACAAATATATATGCTACAGTCTAGATCCAAGGGGACCATCCGTCTAGTCTTCAAAATTTAGAAGACTGACAGTAGAGAAACAGTGAGTAGTTATGAACCAGTGGAGGGACTGTTTAAATGATGCATCAGTCAACCTCAGTTAACTGTGAAGTTTACATATTACACGGACTGACCAAAGCAGTAGCTAACAAAACTTGCTAACCGCATTAAAAGGTGTGATGAACTTTCTAGAAATGATGTCCCTACCATGCTATTATAGCTATCTGCAACCAATAGGAAATTCCCATAAGTACATTGTTTAATGGAGAAAATCAAAGGATAGGCTATAAATAAGGCACCTTGTACATGGATGTGCAGGGGAGTAAAGGTATGGGCCAAATTCATTCTTAGTATAACTCCTCTGGTTTAGCCCTAAGATGAATCTGACCCAATGTGTCCACCATTAGACAAAACTCTGCATCTTTTCTCTCGCAATTGGCAGTGCAGTCATTGCAGTAGTTTCACTCATTTAGCATTGTTCAGAAAGACTTTTCTGAAACACCAGCAGTTGTCATAAATGTAATAACTAACATCAGAAGATTATGATGGTTATGGTGGCATAGCCCTTTCTGTAAATGTTGTACGAAAATCTGCAGTTTGAGGCAGTATATTGTTCTTTTACCAGCTCCATTTTTCTTGGCAGTGCTGGAAAATTAAGCCATTGAGAGAAAATGCAGAATGAAAACAATTCTTTCCCCTTCCCAGTTTCACTGGCTATGGCAACCTCCTGTAGCTGCAGCGATACCTCTTTTAATTATCATCATGTAACCCTTGTCAGCATGCTACCCTCATGCATCATGCCACTGATCTTTCAATATGTGAGTTTGTGATTCTGGAGCCAAGTAGGAGTTTAATACAAGTCCCTCCCATGGTAGGGTACCTTTTGTAATTCCCTCTGCTTCTTCAAAAGTTGAGAGCAAGCAGCACAGAGAGCAAAGGTAGGCAGTTGAGAGCAGGCAGCACTGAGGTGAGCAAAGGTAGGCAGCCTATAGAACATATAAGCATTGCTTCCTAATGAGGCAGGATGGTTTTAAGAATGACAAAGATAACTCTCCCTGGGCTAAATCATCTGGCTTCTCAGATTTATTGTATTTGTGAGGCCTGAGGGTCTATGGAACTACTTCCCTCACTGACAGCAGGTTGAAATACTGTCACATCTACAGCTGTGTAAACACTAGGGCCTTTCATTTCAGCAACCAAGATGAGCCCCGCACCCAAATAACAACCCCCGCCCCACCAAACAAACTGAAAATATTCTATGTGGTTTCTTATCCTTCTTAAAAACTCAGTTTAGCTAACCTGAGCCTTAAAACATTATTTCAGCCTGAAAAGTCCCAGTGTTTTGTTTCGTAATGTCAAAATGACATAGATGGACTTTTTCAAAGGAATTTTCCCATGTGTTTGAGGCTGACATTATTCATAAAATTTGGGGGGAAATGATGAACACTTTCACTCAACTTGAAACTGAAGTATTATTATTATTATTCTTGTTATTATTCTTGTTGTTGTCAGATAAACTTATCTACAAAATGTCCATCTGTAATCAGATCTTTCAGTTCAAAGTAATTATGCTATGCAAGAATATCAGGCTGTTGGCTGTCGCTGTTAGTCTAAGGGCATAGGCAGACAAGGTTCTTTGGGTGATGTGATGTCTTTTATTGGACCAAATAAATAACTGGAAAAATTGTTCTTTGCAAGATTTCTATTCTACCCAGGAGAGCATACAATGCACCAGCAGACTCCTTCTATGCCTGAAGAAGGGTGTTTGTATCTGAAAGCTTGCAAAAACAATTTTCCCAACTATTTAGTTTGTCTAATGCAAGAAGATAGTTTTGTCCAAAAACACCCCTAAACAAAGAAGCAAACAAGAACAACAGGTACCACTGGCGACACTTTGGGGGTGCACACTGGTGCACATGCACCCCCTGAGATTAGCAGTGCACCCCTGTGATCGGTCGCCACTGACGCTGCTGGCAGTGCCTGTGGGCAGTTGCCACTTCGCTGCTGACACCGGTGGCGGCATCTGCAGGCAGTTACTGATCGCTGCTGGCTGCCGCTGCCGGTGGAATCTGCAGGTCGTCACTGACCACCAGTTGGCACTCGCCACCCCTCCTGCTGCCACCACCACCATGGCCGCCTGCGGGAACTCCCCACTTGCAGCCGCCACACCTCTGCCACGGCCACTGCCACCACCACCACTGCCACCACCACCTGTGGGCAGTCGCCATGCCCCCTGGCCTCCAGAGGCACGTGTCATTCATAACAGGTACCTTCAGAGAAAACCCTGGTCACCCTGATCGTAAAGCACATTTGCGTGCTGCCGTTCTCACTCTTGCTTGGCCCAGTCACATGTCACTAATTTGCAAGCCTCTGCAAATTATATCCTCCTTATGTCCTCCTTATGTCCTCTATGTCCTCCTTCCTTGGCACTTGCCTCTCAGGATGCCATGTTGCCATGTGTTGTGTTGCAGTTTATTATAACATATGACATGTTTTTGGGATGTGATGCAACATGGCAATACCGTTAAAATGTTAAAGAAATGTGATGGTGTATAATTTTGTATGCAGAGCAGCTGTCATCTGTGTGAAAGATTCTGCTAAAGAATGTTGAGTGGGAAATGTTGAACCTGAATATTCTGTTACAGCAGATTTATGCAGGCTCCACTGAAGTCAAAGTGACATTATTGTAATCCAGTGTATTAAAATGGAGATGATGGCTACTATCTTTCCTAGTAGGAACAAGTAAATCTCAAGTGAAAATACAAGCAAGTCCAACTTCCACCTTGTCAAGGCATTCAAATTTAGAGGAACTGAGAGGCAACTTTTAAAATGTAATAAAAGGAAAGGTACATATTGAAAAGTAAGACTAGCAACTCTCTGTGTGAAAAATTTGGAGGCATATGGCAGTACAAGGCTGGACATTTAGGGTACTGAGACAGTGTGAAATGTGGTCTTATGCCAGGCCCCATTACCAAATCTTTGTCTTTAGAAAAAAGAGGTGTGACCCACTTTCACTGATAGAATAGCAGCCCACCGAGTGCTTATGAAGAAAATAAAAACAAAGGAAACAAGGATTAATACGTAAAGTAGGGGGGAAAGAACCAATTTAAATCTGAGGACACAGTTTTTACTTACAAATTATTTTCTATTCCATGTAGTAAGCATGCCACTTGTGGCACCTGCCCTACAGGTTGCCCAGTCCTGTTCTATTCTATTCTTGATTAAATGCCTGAAAACCTTTTAATAATAATCCCTGGAACCTTCTCCTCCTCCCCTGCAGCTTCTTGTGACTCAGTCTTAAGGATAAGATGGTGATTGTCATAAAAATAGATGCCTTAATGATTTTCAGGGACCTCAAGCAGGGTAAAACCAAATCTCAGTTAGGTGCCTACATTCATTTAACACACCTAATAGGTGGAACAGACTCTGACCTGTCTGCACATCATCATGATTAGGGGTTGGATAAACATTTGACAAGGATGATTTAGGAACTGTGCATCCTGCATTTGGGCCTGCAGTTAGACTAAATGACACTTGAGGTCCCTTCCAACCTTATGATTCTGTGTTCCTATATAGTATTCAAGTCAATTTACTGCATTTAGAAAGACAGTTTAAGTAGAAGTGTGGAGTGAGGGGACCAGGAAGTTAAAGCTGAAAATGCTTGCTGTCATATTCCCATAAGTTCCATAAGGCTTTCCATAGGAGGGGGAGTGGGGGGGTGGTTGGCGGGAGCCTGCCGCACAACTCTGGCCCAGGAGGTAGCACTGATGCACTCAGGGGTGTCATAGTTGGATCCCAAGTGGTCTTTGAGCCTGTGCATAAACTCCTTATCCTGGAAGTGTGACTCTCTCAGTTCCATTGTGGCATGTGTGGCTTCCCTCAGAGAGGGGCTAGAAATCCATAGACCTCCTTCCTGGACCTTCACAGTGCATCCTGGGCCTGGGTGGCTTGTTCAAGTGCTGCAGCACTATGTGTGCAAGCAGTCACCAACCTATCTATTCTAACCCCCACATTGAGGGTTCCCTTTTGCCAGTACCACCTACACACATATCTCTGGTTCTCTGTAGGTGTCTGGATGACCATCCTGGATCCAGCATCTTGGGCTTTATGACCAGACCTCCTGGACACAAATTCAGAACCTACAGACAAGGCAGACACTGAGGGACCTCTGGCGAGTCTCCCGTCTGGACCCTTTTCCCTGCCTGAGGCCAGAAGCCATTTATCTCCTCATGAGCTGGTGCTGACCATGGCACAAAACACCTGCATTCTGGGAAAACCTAGACGCTTGGGTTCCTTCTCCCTGCTGCAGGAGCCAGAAAGTTTGAAAAATCCAAGTGTCAAGGCCCAGAGGGATGAGTCTTCTCTGCTTCTCCGGGAGGAAAGGGAGGGATGGAGTGAGGGCAGGTTTGCTAGGGAGAATTACTGTTTCCTGCTGCACCTTACCTGCATCGGTGCTCATTTGTAGCTGCTTTGCCAAATGGCACCTGGAGGATTGCCAGCAAAGAAGCGCCGATTTGCCTTTTGGTTACACCTTGGCTGAGGGTCTCAAAAAAAGCTTTCAGTGTATATTGGGGTCTGTTTGGGTTAGAGTTTGTGTAAGGTGGATCTGCGTTAACACACTGGCCTCTCTTAGGAAAGCAATGCTACCTTGCAGGATGGGGCAGCTAGTTGTCAATTACCCAGATTTATGGTCCCACTCAATGTAACACAGACTGATAAGCCCACAACAACAGTAGTGTGTCCTGACCCTGGTGCCTCTGCTTTGTTCCAGGCCCATGGTGCACAGCTGGGGCAGGGAGTGTTTTCAAGGCATGAGTTCAGTGAGGAGTATCAATAAATTGGTATCATCACTCTTCCACCTGAACAATCATCAAGCCAAGAGCACACTGAATATCAGAGTAGGAAACCACATCCTTCCCTATGAGCATACCCCAAGCTACCAAGGAGTCACATTAGACTGTTTGCTCACCTATCAATGTCGATGGTGCCTTTTATTTTTGCTGCAGGGGGCCCTTAGATGAAGGACATGTTCCCCTGCCCCAGCCCCGCAGTGTGTGGAGAACAGGGTAGGTGTGTGAGGAAGGCAGGGTGTGGGTACAGGTACGTGGGGAGGGGAGTGGGAAAGCATGTGCCATCCCAGAGTCCTGTGCCCACAGCAGGGTGTGGGGCTGCAGCAGGGCTGGGCCAGCTCCATGCATGAGCCACTTCCATGGCCCAGTGGGCAGGACCCGGCATGGGAGGAAGCACCATGGCCACCAAGATGAGTTACCCTGTATCCATCCAGTAGCAGCAGGGCACAATGACACACTGCCACCATTGCTATACCTCACCTTGGCAGCCAGAGCAATGCAGTGCTCCCTCCCCACGTTAGGACTCACTCACTGGGCGGCAGAGGTGGCTCCTGCCTGAAGCTGGTGGGGCCTCACTGTAACTCTATGGGTACAGAAATCTTGGAGGGAATGTGCCACCCATGTCACCTTGGCCCCCCTGCCCTTCTCAGTTGCATTGGCTGTGCTCCCTCACTTCATAATGCACCACCTGTGCCCCCCGCCACCCCATGACATGTCACCTGTGCCCCCTCCCCTCCACCCTCTTAGATTTACTTGGAGGGAGCTGCTCTCCACTGCTGCTCAGCTGCCACATGCATGTGCCCATGCACGTGGCACCCTCGCCCTGCAATCACCCTCCCCACTCTCCCCAGCCCCAAGCAGCCCTTTGCAGGATGGAACTCTGCCAGCAAGGGAAAACCTTCAGTTTCTCACATCCTTTAAAGGAGAAAATCCACATCTTCTCTGTTAAAGGAAAAAAATCCCATGTTTTTCCACATTTTCCATCAGCGAACAGAAAACCCAGATCCCTGGTAATAGCTCAGGGTCTCAGTCATCATTCCTAAGCATGTCACCTTACATCTAACATGCCCAACATAACTGAATCTATCTTTTACAACATAAAATAATATAGAAATATTAAGTAATTTTCCTCAGGCCCTGACAGCCCTTGACTGAGTGGGGGGCAGGGCCCTTGAGCCCCCATGTATTTAGTGCCTATGCCTATAAACATCACATTCAGAAAGTCAGCAGTAAAGTCTGCACAGGGAGCTGCCTTAAGATGTTTACCAGCACCTGGTGTGCCAAATTCAAAGTGCTCAGAACTGCCGCACTTACACCCAGAAATTTACTGTCTAGCAGTTGTCATACTAAAGTTGGACACTGAACTTAACAGTGTGCAGAGACTCATAACAGGTTGCACAACTTGCACACACACAGATGTATTGCTTGCACTCTAGGGCATTAGACCAAGTGACATAAGAAGACAGATCCTAACCTCTCCCCTGCTGGCAGATTTCTAGGCCTGTGAAGAACCCAGCAGGCTGGGTACTGTGGCCTTGTGTGTTGTGCTAAATTTAGATAAGGTGTGGGATGAATGGAAATGAAACGATTGTTCAGAGTACTCTGGTCTGAAATCCATTCCTACAGTGTTTTATATCAACACCAAGTGAGTCCCCCATTGGGCATGACCTTGATAGAGAAATGTGGGTCAAGCTGAACAGACTGAGATCTGGAGATGGATGTGTCAAAACAGCACTCTACAGAATGAACACCTTGGACAGCCCCCTGTGTGACTGCAGTGTCCAGCAAACAGCACAGCACTTAATCAAAAGCTGCAATTTTTACCAATGCCCAAATGGGATAAATGGAATCTACACATTGAGTAATAATGCTAGACAGTGGCTTACAGCTGATTGGAGGGAACAAGGGGGAGGGGGTGGGAAACAGGGGTTTTGCTGCATTGGGTCACTGAGAGTTCAGGGGTGGAGCCAGCATGATGCGCAGGCAGACCACACACACTCTGGTTGAGGCTAGAGCCCTACCCTGAGAGCTGGGGGTGAGCGGGATCTACAATGACCCATGGGATGTCAGCAGAATGTGACCTATCATGAGTCACCATGGGAGCTAGTACAGATGTTCATTAAGGCACTCTAACTTGGAGTGCTAAAGTCTGATATCACATCCATCCAGGGTTATCTTAGGGTGTCTACACAAGATGCTATGGCACTGTAGCATCCATTGGCAAAAACTGTGATGTCGCCGCTTTGTCTCTGTAGTAACGTGCTTCCTCGTTATAGTGCATTGCTACAGCGAGGTAGCAGCCAAAAATAAACATGCGTGGCTGGCATTGTACAATACAGACTATTACTGCGCCATGTTTTAGTATTTCGAAAAGGAAGCACTAAATGACAGTGCAGTAACAAAGACACCATATGGCCATGTGTAGACATGCTCTTGGAGTGGGATCCACCATTTTTACAGCACTTCATGTAGGGCGCTTTCTGCATACCTACTATGCAACAGATGTGTCTTCTGTACCTGGCCAATCTGACCACAGCTATACCAACACAAAGATGCCTATACTGGTATACCTTGTTTCTAATGGGGATTGGGAATCAGTTGTTTGTTTAAAGCACTTTCCCATTGATATAACTTCATCCACAAGACAATTTGTATAGATATATTTATTTTGTTAAAAAGCACTGTGCTCATAATTATACTAGCTGTAATTAATCCACTGGGGATAGGACAAGTAGTAACAGGTTTAAATGAGCAATAGGCTTAAATTGAGGTATGGGGAATGTAGGTTAGACATTAGGAAAAAAATCTAACTTTCCATGAATAGTTTAAAAGATTCATCCCAGCTGTAAAGAGCTGAAATTTCATTTATGTTTGTGGAATTGTATCCACTTAGAGCTAGCAAGGGTTTGACCTCTTCTTTAAGTTTTTAATTATGTGTACTATTTTTATTCAAACAGTTTTCACAGATTCCATATGTGAAAATTTCCTTGAGGTAATGCCAATCAGAAAAATTCTTTGAGGGTCATTATAAAATGCAACAAACTCCAGGCTGCTAAAATCTTCTTGTCATGACCTTTGTGGTTACTTTGTTTATTATGCATTAGGAAATCGATGGATAGGTCAGTGACAGGGACAACTCAGCAAAAATCACAATTCATTGGAGAACATGAACCAAGTGCTTATAAATGGAAGTCTGAAAGCTAAGTATGAAGTTTAATGTGTAAATCTGTTGCATGCAAAAGCTTGTGGGATATTCACACTTGCAAAAAGTCTACAACAATTGGTATTGCTGTCCAGTTCCACCCACTTGGGTAGACAAATGCAAATAAGGGTGTGTTCTAATGAAATGCATAGCTCATTCGGTGGCTTGCATGTCTTCGTTCACATTTAATGCTCAGGGATAGAGCATGAAACTGAAGGCAAGCTGACAGTTGCTGAAATGGGTCTATTCCTCAGTGAAGACAAACCTTAAATATCTCTGGATACAAATAAGTACCTGCCTTGTACATATAGCTGTGGTATTTGTGAATGGAAAATGTGGCAAAAAATGTATGTCCTCCTACGACCAGCCTTATGCATGTAGACAGATTTCCCTCTAAAGTTCTATATTCAGTGGCCTGCAAGAGTGAGTCCTGTATGGAAACACAGTTTTAGATTATTTTATAATCTCTCTCAGTTGACATTTTTAAAAATAAATGTATCTGTGGTATTATGCAGCATTTATAATGCAACAGCGAATGTGTTTTGGCAATACCAATATCTTCTATAATTGGTAAGAACCCAAAAAGTATGTACTTGACTGAATTTTTGAGTGGCAAATATTTTAGTAGAAGTAAACAACAGAAGATCTTCATCATCAGAGAGGCATTCACAGGAGGCAGACCAAGTCAGTGAATGAGCAGCAGATGGGGCTTGAGATTCAAAAATAAAGAGCACAGGCGACTTCATCTTCTAAATCTATTATTGATTAAACCATGAGCAGTCAAAACTCTCATTTTACTGATGTCTAGTACAGCAGCTCTGAGCTGCCAAGCTTAAAGAGTGAGCAACATAACAGGAATTAGAAAAAGAGCTGGATTGCATAGTTTATGCAGATGAAATGCAATCATATCTCTGTTACTAATAATAATTTCATTCATTGCTGAATCCACTCATCCAAGACTGGGGAGGAGGTGGGGAAGGAAAGAAATCCTGTACTGTGCTTGATGTCAGTAAAAAATGATTAATAGGGGTTGGTACAGCTGAGAAAAATTCATGGACAATGAAATGTATGAACTCCCCTCCACTCCCAACACCGCCTTGCTTTCCTCTCCATTAATATTTTCTCTGTCCCTTCATTTCATTGTTCCTGCCTATAATCCACATTCTGTTCAGATCTATATAGTCTCTTCAGAGAGCTGCTCTCTCTTGATTCCCTTTCGTCTCTTAGAAAGTGGTCCAGTTTATTAGATTTTGCTCCCTATGTTGCTACCTTGTTTTTTGTATTTGAAGCTCTTACACACCTGCTAAACTCTGCTTCCAGTTTAAACTGCCCCACCTTAACCCTGACTCACTAAAGATTCCCTCTTTATCGTTCTCTGGCTCAGGACATGATTCTTCTCTCCTCTCTCCGACTGTTCCCACCTTAAAACATCTTCGGCTGTTTTACATCTGGGTTTTGCTCCAGCAATAGTGCACAGGCCACATATATAATCCTGCATGGATCACTGAATCCTCCTGGATGCTTCAATCAGTGCCATTACATCTGATTCATCTTGATTCCATTTCTGCCCCTCCTTTTGAAATAACGATAGGAGCTGGCTGAAGAAAGCCTTCAGTCAATATATAGGATGTTTATTTCACTTTTGGCCTCTCCTTAGGGGGGCATGGCAGCACAGGCAGCAGCGGCAGCAGCAGCAGCAGCAGCAATGGCAGTAGCAGCTATCCAGGGCAGCTACCTAAAGTGTGTTTCAGGTAAAGGTGAATGTGGGGCAGGCAAGGTGCCTTTAGGTGCTGTCAGTGGGGGCGGGGAAGGGCCCACAGGCAGTTCAGGCCCTTTCCCCAGGCTGTCCCCTGGCCATGGCTTGGCAATGGGCTGGGCAGCATGCCAGAACAAGAGTGCAGAAGCTGTGGTGGGGTGCTGGGGTGTGGTGCAGTGTGGTGGGGATGTGGTAGGCCCATCCCCCCGGGGGGGCAGCGGCATGCAGCGTGCGGCAGAGGACCCCCCAGTGTGGGGTGGCAACAGCAGCAGGAGCCTGGGGCAGGAAGGGGTGTAGCCAACTTCCCTTCAGAAGCTCCTGTCTATTAGTCCATCAGATTACTATGAGCAAGGTCCACTAGGCTAACTAGTAGTCCCTTTTTATGGGGGCTAATGGATGAAAGAAACAACTAAATTATTGGGACAACTAATGAAAAAGACAGGATAGGAGTGTTGTGCGGGTCAAAGGGTCAAAACATGAAAATAAGTGCACCTGAGGGGGACACTGAGCAGAGCCCTCTGGTCCTCAAAGGCATCCAAGGAGCTGGTAGACACCTCCCACTGGTGCTCTGCCTGGAAACGTGCACAGACAAATGAGAGAAAAGTGGCCCCACAGTTTCCGGGCACGTTCCCAGCCAAAGCCTCCTTCCTGGTCAAATACAAGGGCCACTTGGCCAGGGCCAAGAGGAGGTTGACCAGGAGGTCCCAGGACTTCTTTGGGCTGTGGATGAGGTGACCAAAAACAAAAAGATGGGGGGTGAAATTCAACCAGAACCTCAAGGAGGAGGTTCTGTAGGTGGAGGTGGAGGAGCTGCAGCCTGGCACACTCAAGAGTCATGTGCGCCAGGGTCTTCCTCTGCCCGCTGAAGGGGCAGGAGACTGGGGTGTCTGTGAAGCTCACCACATACATGCCCATGGTGATGGCTCTATGGAGAAGCTGCCAGATGAGATCCCCAGTGGTTTGTGGGATTAGGGTGGAGTACAGACTCAGCCACTGGGGTGCTCCAGCCATGCCATCACTGAGCAGGTCTCACCACTTGGTGTCTGGGCGGGAGACAAGGGTGGCATGATGGATTGTACAGGACATGAGCATGTAGAGGTAGTGGCAAAGGATAGTGGAAAAATGGACAAGTCTGGTGTCCTTCAGCCAGCTCAGGTGGTGGAGCAGGGATTGCTGTGAGGCCCCAGCCCCACAACAAACTACGGTGGGTTGAATGACATGGGGGTGGGGCAGGGACTGCCACCCCACAGGACCTGGTCAACAAAGGCAAGGGAATCGGGAGGTAGGGCAAATTTCACCTCCTGGATCAGATGGCAGGTTGCACGTGTCATGAGTAGACCCGTGCACCGGGCCAGTGCAGCAGGGTCCACCCACTTCCACCTATTGTAGTCCAGAAGGTCTCTGATATGGGTGACACCAGCCAGGATCAACCTCTGTCACAATGGGGGTGCCTCTGCAGTCAGCACCTCTAGCTGGGGATTCCAGAGGAGGGGCTCGACAAGCAGGTCAGTGCCCTGGGTGAGTGTTGCAGGGGGCCTGGAGGCAGAGACCAGCCTCCAGGCAAGAGGAGGTCCTGGTAGAACTCTGGCAGCCCTCTCAGGTCCTGCAGGGAGAAACCTTGCAGGCCAAGGAGCTAGCAGTTATGTCAGAGCCCCTGGAAGTGGTGGAGGAGGGTGCACCCCAGGTGGCCCCATGTCATGTGGCTACTGACATCACCTAGCAGTCGCTGCAGAACCTGAAGGTAGAATGTCAGGACCTGGCTGCAAAGGCAAACAAGGCCCTGGATGCCCTCCCACAAAGGGACACTCAGGACCTCTGAGGCAACCTAGTGCTGTCCTACCAGAAAAACTCCAGCGCCCATTTCTGGAGACCTGCCAGGACCTCAGGGGGCACAAGGTGTGTAAGCAGTTCCAGAGCATGGAAAGGATCATCTGATTCAGTACCAGCACTCTTCCATGCAGGGAGGGACACCTTAGGAGCCCTGCCTATGTCCAGAGCCACCCTTGCCTCCAGCTGGTGCCAGTTCTCCAGTGGGGAGGGGTTTGTGGGGGACAGATAGACCCCCAAGTAGAGCCGTGATTACACACTGAAGTGGATCCTGTGGAGTGTGGGTGGGACTGATCCCATCTGCCACCCATCACCCAGGCCGAAGCTCTTGATTCAGTTGACCTGGGCAGAGGAGACTGCTGAATACAACACCTGACAGGCCTCCACCTTTGCCAGGTCACCTGAGTCCTGGACCGCAAGGAGTATGTTGTCAGCGTGTGCTGAAAGGACCAGCCACACCACCGGCTCTTGGGGCATCAACCCTACCACCCACCTCCACAGGAGGATGAGGAAGGGCACCAGGGCCAAGTCATACAGCTGGCCTGACTACGGGCAGCCTCTATGCACCCCTCTCTTGTCTGGGATGGGTTCCATAAGGGTCCAGTTGAACTTGACCAAATACTCTGCAGAAGCATACAGTACCTGAAGAGCCTGCGTGAAGTGGGGCCCAAAGCCAAAGGCCTGCAGCATCCCTGTGAGGTACCAGGGATCCACTCTGTCAAATGCCTTCTCCTGGTCCAGGGATACGAGAGTGAAAGACAGGCCCTCCCAGGTTGCTAGGTCCGGGAGGTTCTGAACCAGGTACAGGTTGTTGAAAATGGAATGTCTGGGTACCGTGTACAACTAGTCGGGATGGATCATATCCATAGCATGGACTGCAGGGACAGTGTGATGGCCTTCACTGCCACCCTGTAGTCTGTGCACAGGAGGGACATGGGATGCCAGTTCCTCAGGTCATGGGGATCCCCCTTCTTCAGCAGGAGGGTCAGAACAACCCTCCAGCATGACAGAGGCAGTTCCCCACTTCCTTCAGATTCATAGATTTCATAGACATTAGGGCTGGAAGGGACCTCGGAAGTTCAGCAAGTCCAGCCCCCTGCCCAAAGGGCAGGAAGTCAACTGGGGTCATAGGATCCCAGCAAGATAAGCATCCAATTTGCTCTTGAAGGTGTTCAATGTAGGTGCTTGAACCACCTCTGATGGCAGACTATTCCAGAACTTGGGGGCTCGGACAGTAAAGAAATTCTTCCTTATGTCCAGTCTGAAATGATCTTGTAGTAGTTTATGACTGTTCGACCTCGTCATCCCTTAGGGCGCTCTGGTGAACAAACGTTCCCCCAGATACTGGTGGTCACCCCTGATAAAATTAAAGGTGGCCATCAGATCACCCCTGAGCCTGTGCTTTTCTAGGCTAAAGAGCCCCATAGCTCTCAGCTTGTCGTTGCAAGGTCTGTTTTCCTGATCTCTGATCATGTGTGTGACTCTTCTCTGGACTCTCTCAAGCTTCTCCACATCCTTTTTGAATTGTGGAGCCCAGAACTGGATGCAGTACACCAGCTGTGGCCTCCCCAAGGCTGAGTACAAGGGGAGAATGATGTCCCAGGATTTGCTTGAGAAGCATCTATGGATGCAAGCCAGCATTTTGGTCACTTCACTAGCCGCAGCATCGCATTGAAGGCTCATGTTCATCTTGTGGTCAATGATAACCCCCAAGTCTCTTTCTTCCATAATGCTAGCCAGCGTAGCACTGCCAAGGGTATAAGGATGCTGCAGGTTTTTCTTCCCAAGGTGGAGAACCTTGCATTTTTCGGTGTTAAACACCATCAGGTTCTCATCCACCCATTTGTTGAGCCTGTCCAGGTCAGCCTGGATCACCTGCCTGTCTTCTGGTGTGGATGCTTTGCCCCAAAGTTTGGTGTCATCGGAGAAATTGGCCAGTCCACTTCTGACTCCAATGTCTACATCATTAATGAAGATATTCAACAATATGGGTCCAAGGACAGAGCCTTGGGGGACCCCACTGGTCACAGGACACCATGATGAGTGACTTCCATCAATTACTATCCTCTGGATGTGACCACAGAGCCAGTTTCCCAGACAGCGGATCATGGTGGACCCAAGGCCACAATTGGCCAGTTTCACCAAGAGGTGATCATGGGATAACAGATCAAAGGCTTTTTTGAAGTCAAGATA
This sequence comes from Crocodylus siamensis, assembly GCF_052110815.1. Taxonomy (NCBI): domain Eukaryota; kingdom Metazoa; phylum Chordata; order Crocodylia; family Crocodylidae; genus Crocodylus; species Crocodylus siamensis. The sequence goes on from NC_143395.1 coordinate 361,847,398, forward strand.
TATGACATCAATCTCTTCTCCCTTGTCCAGGTGATAGGTCACCTGGTCATAGAAGGAAATAAGTTGGTCAAGCAAGACCTTCCTGCAACAAACCCGTGCTGGCTATCCCTTAGGATGTTGGCATCAGCCAGTCCATTAAGGATGGCCTCTTTAATAAACTTTTCTAAGAACTTCCCCAGGCTGATGGGCCTATAGTTAGCCGGATCCACTTTACTCCCTTACTTGAAGATAGGCACCACATGGCCTTCTTCCAGTCTTCGGGCACTACACAAGAGTGCCAGGAGTTTTCAAAGCTCAGACTGCAGCAAAGTCCAGGCCGAGGATGTCCCAGAAGGCCCAGTAGAACTCCATGGTCAGCCCTTCAATGCCCAGAACCTTGTTGCCAGGCATCAGGAAGATGGTGGCCAAAAACATGCCAGAGTAAGAAGAACTTCCAGCCAGTCCCGGTCACACACACTGGCCTGCGGAAGTCCCTCCCACAGGGTCTGACAGTCTTCGGCATTGGTCGGATCCAGGGAGAACAGTTCTTCATAGAAGGCCCGCATGCACTGACATATCTCACTTGGATCCGTGATGGGGCTTCCGTCACCTGGCAGAAGGCAGTTCATGTATTTCTTGGCAACCCACCTTCTCTCCAGGGCTTAGAAGAAGCAGGAGCTGCAGTCCATCTCCTGAAGGAGATGGATGTGTGAGTGGACAAATGCACCATGATAAGGCGGTCATCCAGAGCCTGAAGCTCTTCCCACCTCTCCCAAGATTCTTTGCAGAGGGTTGAGTTGGTTGGGTCAGTGGCCAGTCTCCATCTCAAACACTTCCCACTCGAGCTGCTCCTGGACTGCTTCCCTTTGCCAGGAGTGCCCCTGAATGTAGCTGCAGCAAAAAAGCCAGACACACACCTTCCCCATGTCCAAGCCCAGGGGAAAGGTTCCTGTTGTTCCTTCCAGGATAGCCAGAACTCCTAGAAGGCCTCCCTGAAGCCCACATCCTCCACTGGATTGACACTGAAATGCCAGTAAACTGACCCTGGATGCCCAGGCACTAGCGTGGCCTGGGACCAGACAAGGTGGTGACTGCTGAAAGGGGTTGGCCAGATGCTAGAGGACTGGGCCCAGGCAAAGTGCAGCAAAGAGATATAAACCAAGTCCAACTGAGAGTGGCATGCCTGTTCCTCCCCCACCTTAACATAGGTGAAGGCAGGGGGGCTGGTAAGATGACAGGTATGCCGGATGTCCACCAGGGAGTAGTCCATCAGGATCTCCCCATGGATGCCCATGGTGGCCTGGTTTCACTCCCTGCCCAACTGGTCTTGTGCATCTAGGGTAATGTTAAAATCCCTGCCAAAGACCAGGCACTTGCAAGGGTTAAGGGTACTGATGTAAGTGGCCACTTGAAGGAAATAATCCACCAACTCTGGGTGTACACATTCAGAAGGTTCAGGACCAGCCCCTGCACTTGGACCAGGAGATGCAGCAGGCAGTCCGGCATCACCTGAACATCCTGGAGAACCTCCAGCTGCAGGTCTGGGGAGAACAGGGTGGCAACCCTGCAAGAGGTGGCTGAGAGGTGACTAAAAATGACCCTGCCTCCCCACTCCACCTGCCAATTAGTTTCATTGGCCAGAGTTGTCAGGTTCTCCTGCAAGAATATGAGGGGGTACCCCTCTGAAGACCCTTCCTGTAGCCATGGACATTGAGGGTTATGATCTTAAATGACCTTATGACTGGAGGGGTGGAATGGACAGTTCAACAGTGGCCTTGTGCATCTTAATGCCCAGTGTGGGGTCCTCAAGTTCGCACAATGCCCTCCCATAAGTATAGAGGGTGTCTATGAAACTGCAGGCCCACCTACAAATGGGCAGCTTTTAGGCCCCTTGTCTTCCCCTGCCATTGCCCTTGCAGTGGCAAGGACACTGTCAAAATCTCCCCAGCAGTCCATGGTGAGCTGTACCTTGCTTCCAGACCACTGGGGGTACTTGTGATCAAGAAATGCAAGTAGCTTACCTTTGGAGACTGCTGGGACCAAAAGGTCCTCAGACTCCATGGAGCCTGCCAGTTCTCAGGCATCCTCCTTCTGGTCCTGGGGCTCAGTGGGCTCTTTAGGCACTGTCTGAACCCCCTGCTTTGCTAAGACCCCGGACTGTGGTTATGATTGGGAGATCTCTGTATTCCCTTGGGAATAAGGATGGGGGTGGGGCTCCTTTACAATATGGTAGGGTAGAGTGGAGTCCCAGGAGGGCCTGTGCAGGGACCCAACAAAATTGGCCTGTTGATCAGGGGACCCCACCCTAACCCCTTCTGGTGTGGGGCATTGAGGCAGGCTGGAAGTAAGATTTTTCTGGGAGGGGGAGGGAAGAGACTTGTTGGGCACCAGGGTGGCTTCAGTGTCTGCCTCAGGGTCCTGGGAAAGGGGACCTCCCTCCTCAGGGCCTACCAGAGTGAGCCCCAAGGCCCCTGTCTCACCCAAATTGTGAGAAATGGAGGGCTTCACTTTTAGACCTTCTTTTGGGTTGGCCTCAGCCTCAGCACTCATAGTTCCAGGGAGCGGTCTCTGGCCAGTGGAGTGAGAGGCTTCGTCAATGGGCTCCTGTTCAGGACTGTCCAACAGCCCTGAAACCTCCTCACTGGGATAACCCATTTAATCTTTCCTGGGGGTGAGGTGTTGGGTGCAGCTGGGGAGGCTCCCAGAAGCTGGGCCACTTATTCTCCCCATGGTCTTGGGCAGGTGTCAGGGAGGGGTGAGGAGTGTTCTCCACATCAGAGGGCTCTAGCTGCACCTGGGCCTTCTTCTTGGCTTTGTGCCCAGAGGGGAACTGCACCCACTCAGCCATGAGGTTGTCTCCAGGTGAACAGGCTCCAGTAAAAGGTGAGGGTTGAGGGGGTGGGCAGTTATATCAGGGGCACAGCTAGGGGTGGGAGGTCTCACTCCCTCTTCTCTCTTGGCTGATGCACCCCTCCCTGGGACTCCATCATACTTGATTGGGAAGGCGGGGTCCGCTGAGCTCACAGGGGGGCTGGGACTTGTGGCTGGGTTGCCAGGGGGGCCTGAGGGGGAAGGGGCACCCCTCTTGCTAGTGGGACCCATGGATTCCTTCCTTACCTGGTCCATGGGGTACTTATGTTGCAAGTGCCCTGGGGCATGGCACTAGAAGCATTGCAGATTCCCCAGTGTATACAAAATCCTCACTAGGGCCCCTTGAAATGGAATCACAAGGCAGCCCGTGGCCTTCAGCTGCACTCCTGCTGCCAGTTCGGAGCTGCGCTCCCTTTGGACCCAATGAAAGAATGCATGAACATGGCAAAGGCCAGCGTCTTGGCACCCCAGTGAGAGGGCCATTACTGGGACGATAACTCTCCCTAGGATTTGGAGATGGGAGAGCAGGACCCAATTGGGGCTATAAGGTGGGACAGAGCTGAAGACCCCTCTGGTCCCCAGCTCTTCTAGGGGCTTAAGGGGGACATACTTGCTTCTCCAGCATAAGCCAACTTTCCATTGCTTTTGGTGTAGTGGTCTGAGGAAAGGAAAAAGATCCCATTGCCATGAAAGCAGGAGGCCACCATAATCTTGGGGGCCCCCACTACCCGACGCAGGGCCTGCACTCAGGTCTCAAAATGCAGGTTCTCCCACTTGGGTAGTTGGCACTTAACCCCGTGCCTGTGGGTGAGTGCCAGAAAGGGGGCCCTGTTGCCCAAGCTGGAAGGGCTGGTGGTGGAAAGTCCAGGCCCTGCAGGTATGGGGTGTCCCCCAGCTGCAGTTCCCCCACTGTGGGGCTGCATTGTGGGTCAGGGGCTTGGGTCAGTGACAGGCTGAGGGGTGTGGTGGTTGGTGTGGTGCACCTGGTCCCCTCAGGTGCTGGTAGTCTAGGCTTGGGGATGGGGCCCTCACCCTTCCCACCTCCAGATGTGGAGGAGGCTAAAGAGCCCTTCTCACTGCTCTTGTCCTTGGTCCCTGATGGTGGGGAAGGGGGCTTCTGAACCCCTCCTGGAGGGACCTGGCCAGGGGCCTGCCCCTGCTGACTCTCTGCTGGAGCCTTGCCTGTTCCCCTCTCTCCCCCCAGCAAATGTCTCAGGCTTCTCTACCCCTGGAGGAGGTCATTTGGACTCGGCCTCTGGGGTGGGGGCTGCAGGGGCATGCATCTCCTCATGGGCTTGGCAGGGATGTGCCCCCATTTGTGGGGGCTGAAGGAAGTTCTATGGGGGCATCTGCCCCCCCATAAGGTTCCTGCCCTGCCATTTCTTCACATAAGGGAAAGGGAAATCAATAAAGCAGCAGCAGCAGCCCAAGGCAAGAAGGGGTATGGCCAACTTACCCCCGAAAGCTCTGAGAATAAGCCAGCAGCTAGCAGTAGCCAGAGGCAGAGAAGGGTCTGGCCATCTTTTCCCCAGAAGCTCCTGAGACCAAGGTTGCAGCAACCAGCAGTAGCAGCAGCCTAGGACAGGAAGGGGTATGGCCAATTTCCTCCCAGCCTCCCAGGGGAGCTTTTTATATTGCTGGCCCCAGCCTTCAGCTCCCTCTGGCTGCAGATCTAGGAGGAGCTGAGCATGATCAATTTGCCCCTAAGTGGCACAACTTGCCCCACACTAAAGTGCATGCTCAGGCACATGTGTTGAAACAAAAATCCCTGGCACAAATTTGTGCCACTCTTATTTGAGCTGCTGCAAGTGTGGATGCACCCATAAAGCTTTCCTGATGCTTTCACACTGGCAGAAGGGGGTAGTGGTAAAAATCTCACTACTTTGTCCACAGCTAGGAGAACATATAATAGATGTATTATCATTAGGGGTGTGTGAAGCGGGCCCTGTTTGATTCGGATTTGGCCCAAATCGGGGACAGTGATTCAATTAATTGATTTGGATCACTGTCCTTGATGTGACTCAGCCAAATCTAAATCTGAAGATTTGATGCTGATTGGGAGAATCAGCAATTTGGACACAGACACTCTTTAAAAGTTTGTTCTATATACCTTAAGGTACCAGTGCAGCTCATGATCGCTGTGATGCTGGGGCGCATGGAGCATTCCACAGGAGTGTGGGGGCCACGATGTGCTTAGTGGTGAACCCGGAAGTGGACTGGAAGTATTGCAGATTTCTGGGTCTGCCAGGGAGCTCACTGGGGGTTTGGAGGGGTGGGGGGACCTGCACCTCCTTGGCTCAGTGATCAGTTGCAGAGGGACCCTGGGTGCCCCCCCCCAGACCCAGGAGGCATCAGTCACCAAGCCAGGTGGGCAGGGGGACCCCTCTGCATGCTCCCTGGCAGACCCAGAAGTGGAGCAGAAGCACTTCCGGTCCACTTCTGGGTCCGCTGCTGAGTGCACTGGGGAGCCCCACACACTTCTGTGGGGCTCCATTGCCCCACCATTTCAGCATTCATGAGCTGCCTGCTACCTAGAGGTATGTAGAAAAAACATTGAAAGCTGTGTCTATGTCCGAATCGCCGAATCTTTCTGAATCTCTCCAAATCAATTTGGAAGGATATGATTCAATTTGGAGAGATTAAAGTGTTCTCTGATTCAATTTGGATTTGGAGATTCAGTCACTGAATTGGGCCAAATCTCCGCTAAATCAAATCTGGGACTGAAGCTTCACATAGGCCTAGTAATCATGGTTCCTTCTAATGGTTGGTAAACAGAAACCAGACTACTTCTGTGGTTAAAATTATGCACACACGAGTGTTTTGCTGGATTGGGACCTATAGGAATTCTCTTTCAGTTCAAGTAGGAAAACCTTTTGCCTCACTAGTCTGAGATACTAGTCTGACACAGAAGAGACATGTGTTTTATCCAGTAGCTGTATCTAAAGCACCTAGATTTGTTACAGCTAACTCTCTAAGAGCTTTTCATATTGTGATTCAGCAGATGGTGAAGTCTCTTCTAAGCTTGTAACAGCATTTACCCCAAGTAGAGCATGACCTGATATTCCTGCTAACTGCTGCATTTGTACTTTGTGTTCTGTTCAGTCTCAGGGAGGCTGCATCCTGCTTCCTGCTAGATACACATGGACACACTTGATTCTGTTGCATTTCTTAGGAGGTCAGATCTTTAAGCAAGTAATGAGATTTGCCAGTGGTGTCTGGAGATTTACAAGTTTGTTCTATATCCTGTAGGCTTAATATCCTTTGCACTTCTCCAGAAACTCCTGGGATAGATGACTGAGCTACTTTGTTTTTTGCAATAGACTCTTTTTCTTCCTTTCTAAACTTATTAACATGAATTTCAATTATTTTTAGAACCCTACAAGTAATTTATTTTTAATTATCTACACTATGTAGTTGTACGTCGCTAAATATTCAGGTCAATTTAAGGTCTCTCTCTGAAAACAGGTACTATAATCCCGTAAAGGCTTTTGATCTAGTTCTATTATTGTTATTAATTATAATTAAAATACTGCCCAATGCTTATTTAGCAATTTTATGTTCAGAGAGTCTTACAAACATTAACCAATTGATTTTCACACCATCATTGTAAAGTGGGTAGGAAAATACATTTCCTTTTAGTGAAGTACAGGCAGTTCTTGGACTTACGACACAATTGGTTCCTGAAAACTGTCTTAAGTCAAAACATTGTAACTCGGAAACAATTTTCTCATAAGAAACAAAGTTATAAATGGGGGATTGGTTCCTGAACCAAGGCTCAATATCCTATTTTCACTAAAAATACCCCAGAATTTTGTACTTGATCAATTATAGATGAGTAATATAGCTACATTAATGTATTTATATTGTAAATAGCAATCATATTGATTTGGAAGGACTTCTTTGCGGTGACTTTGCTGGACTTTTTAAAAGGCTCTTGCCTGGAGTCTTCTCAGGAGTCTTGTCTGCAAGTTTTTCTGGAGTCTTGTCTGCTTTCTTAAAGAAAGTGTCCAAAGGAAGTTTGGACAGATGTTCTCCAGGGAGATGAGCAACAGAGAGAACTTGTTCACTGGTATGGCATTGCATCTGATCAAGCGTTGCAAAGTCAAACCTGATGTCATAAAGTTGAAACAGTGTGTCAATTGATAAATGTTGTAAGTTCAAAATGTTGTAACTTAAAACATTGTAAGTTGAGGACTGCCTGTACTCTAGACCACAAAGTAGAAAGAAGAAAGAGAAGTTACTTACCAACAGTAACTCAAGTTCTTCTAGGCATCCTGTCTGAGTGCATGTTCCACTATGAGTGCACATGTACCTCATTCAGTTGAACTTGGAGACCATTTGCCTAGCATTGCCTGCAGGATAGACATTCTCTCTGCCTCTTTTCATGCTTTAAGTCATGGGGCATACATTCCTCTTGCTCTACCGCTTCCTGTCCATTGCAGAATCCTAGGATGGAGTCTAGGAGTCTCAGAGGAGGAGGGGATGTATGTGGGCATCACAGGGGAATTGTATATAATCTCTCTGAATCTCCACAGCCTGGTGTGTCAAGCCCTGGTTCCATCCAACTCGGACACCTGGCCATTCAAACCCTGACCCTTCTTGGATACCCATGGTCCTCCCTCAGGGAACTGCCTTCCATACCACCTCTTGAGACAGGGACTTCACCTCTTTGAAGGGAAAAGTAGTGCCCTTGAAATCCCAAGCAGCAAAGCAGACAGGCCCTCTTCAACAAAAGGTCTTTTATTGGGCAAAGGCAGCACTGCAAGAAGTTCTTGCCCCCTCCAAAGGGTTAAGCAGTACCTCTGTTCCCAGTACAGCCTGCACATCCCCAGGCACCCCAAAGTTGTAGCTCATTGGCCATTTCCATTCCTCCCAGTCCTGAGCACCCTGTAACTAGCTTAACTATTCCTTTTCCAGTTTCTGGTCTGCACAGCACTGAGCATCACAAAGTTAGCCTGGCTGTTCCCTCTAGCCTCTCTAGTTACCAGCCAACTGCCTCCTTTTCAGCTGCTTAGTCCATTGTTTCATGATAATCTCCCTCTTTCCCTTGATGCCTCTGGGCAAATGGATTGCATCTGTTGAGGGATGGTTGTCAATCCAACCTGAGGTGTCAGTGTGGTTATACAATTCTTTGTTGCTGGAGGTAAATCTTACCTTGTCCAACAGTAGGCAGCTCTGGGGCTTCATAAGGATCCTATTAATCCTTCTTCCCCCTTGTACAAGTTAGTCATAGAAATGGAGATGTTTAACATTATTACAGAACTAACACAAAAAAACAGGCATATTACAAAAAATGGAGTCTGTCTCATGTTGATCACAGGATGAACATGAGAGGCCAGAGCAATGCTGTAGTCAACAGAGCTAATAGTCTACTGTGATGCATTAGCTGATGCATCGCAAGCAGGGCTAAGGAAGTGATACTTCCTCTCTACTAAGCTTTGATGAGACCCCCCCAGCTGAAGTACTGTGTCCAGTTCTGGATGGCGCACTTCAAAAAAGATGTGAAGAATTTTGAAATGGTCCAGAGAAGGGCCACAAGAATAATTAAAGGCCTGGAGGACTGCAAAGGATGCCAGGCCTTTAATCACTACAAGGATGCCATTCCTATTTTTGTACAGTCCTGGGGAATGAGGCCAATGGTGCAGATATTATAGTCTTGGTGCTGGCTCAGACAACAGTGCTGCCAAACCTGCAGCAACAGGTCCTCAGTCAACCAGTCATGATGGCATGCTTCCTACCACTCATACTCCAGTGCTACTCATACTCCAGTGACACTGTGATGGCATAGCATTAACCTGAGCCAGGGTATTATCTGTTTTATCACTGCCCTGGCTTGGATACAAGAAGATTTCCACATTTTCTAAATAATGGAAACTTCCCAACACTATTTTCTTACTCCCTACACACTAGTTCCAAACACATCTTTTTTCCCTTCCCATCCATTTTTTCCTTGGAACCGAACATTCCTGCCCCCCTGTGCATAAATGGGATATGTGTTTAGGGCAGGATTGTATAACTGACAGAATGATAAAGACCTCCCTGTGGACAAGACATTGCTGTAGAACACGGTGTAAGGTGTTATAGTAAGCACTGAAGAGAAAGTACTGTGCTGCAGTTATTGCTATTACATGCACAGCTACCAAACAGAAGAATCCCAGAGAACTTTGCTCAGCTAAGCAATAGGGGTGTGCAAAGCGGGCCCTATTCAATTCGGATTTGGATTTGGCCTGAATCAGGGACAGTGATTCAATTTGTTGATTCGAATCACTGTCCCTGATTTGATTTGGCCAAATCTGAACCTGAAGTTTCGATGCTGATTTGGAGAATCAGCAATTTGCACACAAACACAGCTTTAACAGTTTTTTTATATACCTCAAGGTACCAGTGTGGCTTGTGATCATTGCAATGCTGGGGCGCATAGAGTGCTCCACAGGAGTGCAGGAAGGGCCCTCAATGTGCTCAACAGTGAACCTGGAAGTGAAACGCAAGTACTTCCGGTCCACTTCTGTGTCTGCCAGGGAGTGCATTGTGCCCTCCCTGTGCCTCCCTGGCTCTGCAATCAGCCACAGGGGCACCAGTCACTGAGCTGGGGGGGTGCGGGGGTCCCCTTATACGCTCCCCGGTGCACCCGGAAGGGGACAGGAAGTGCTTCTGGTCCACTTCTGGGTCTGCTGTCAAATGTGCTGGGGAGCCCCCTGCACTCCCGTGGGACAGTCCATACACCCCACCATTGCATCATTCACAAGCTGCCTACTACCTAGCGGTATGTAGAAAAAACATTGGAAGCTGTGTCTATGTCTGAATTGCCAAATCTTTCCAAATCTCTCCAAAATGATTCGGATGGTTCCAATTTGATTTGGAGAGATTAAAAGGTCCTAAGATTCGATTCAGCTTTGGAGATTTGGCCACTGAATTGGGCTGAATCTTTGCTGAATCAAATTAGGGACCGAAGCTTCACACAGCCCTACTAAGCAAGAGTAAAAAAAAAAAAATAAGAGGACCCCTTTTTAAAACATCCCCTTTGTTTCCTGAAATATACCAATCCTATTATATTTCCATTAAAGGTCCAAAACACTGATAAACCACCACATTATCTCTCATCAAAACCACCGGCATACAAACGCTGAATGTATGCCCAGCCAGTGTTAGTGATACTGATTACTATTTTACATGTAGTTTAGCAAATCCATTGTGACATGAGAAAAAGAAAATGTTTGATAGTTTCCTGTCTAGTGAACATTGAACTTAAACCTCATAGAAAAATCTCAGAAATTGACCTACTTTTTTGAACCACAGAAACAGCCTTGTACACAGGTCTCCTTTGAGTCAAATATTAGCTATGCTAGCCAATCTACTGTAAAGATAGATTCAGTCCTTAAAAGATAATGAGTTTTCAGGGGGAAAAACAGGTTTTAAAAAGGGGTGTTTTTCAATTCAAAAGTGCTCTGAATTTTTGTTCCTGTACCCTTGAACATTTTTTTATCATTTCTAGTGAAGACAACCAATTCATGGCCAGTATTAAATAAATTTCACTTACTTTTTCCATGTAGAAAAGCTCTTCGCTGAACAGCAGCACTGTGGAATTCACTATGTCAGTGAACATCAAGATATATTACAATCCAGTATTTATTGAAGGTAATGGACAGAATCCTAGTGACAGAGCGGGCACCAGTGTGGTCCCAAAACAGGAAAACTAACTAGCAGCATAGTAGATCTTCTAAAGAAGAAAAAGTTATGTATCAGGGAAAAAAAATACTGAAATAGCTTCTAACAGTCTATAGGTGGACATTTAGCAACAACAGGTTTTTCATTAAAGTTATGTCATTCTTTATCATAACAATTTTCAACAATTTCTAAAGTTTCAGCCAAATGTAGCTTTCATTGAAGTGTTTCACCTGCCACCCTGAAAACATTCTCCTTCAGGACTGCAAAAGTAAAGATGGATGTACAAAAAATATTTATCTATCTGTTAGGGCTGTGAGAAGCTTCAGTTGCTGACTCAATTAGGAGGAGATTTGGCCCAATCTGGCAGCCAGATCTCCAAACCTGAATCACATCAGGAGACCCATTAATCTCTCTGAATTGGATCGAAAGTCTCCAATTCAATTCAGATTTGATGATCTGGCCATAGACACAGCTTTATATGTGTGATGGGATAGGTGGCAGTGACTTAGCCCAGGGGTTTTGAAAGGGTAAAAGATGATTGGAGGGCTTGGGATTCCCTTTCCTCACCAATCAGACCCCAGAGACTCTCCCTCTGGGTCACCTGGAGGGGGATAAAACGGGCAGCGCTGCTGACTCAGGAGAGACCAGCAAGGGACCACAAGGAAGGAGTTTCAAAGAGCTGGCAAAGAGCTGAGCCAGCAGGGTGGGAGCAGTTGCCCCAGAAGAGCCTGAAGGAGTGGGACCTGCAGTCAGCAATTGGACCCTCAGCAGCACAGCATGAGGCCTGCAGGAGAGGCTCCCCGCTGGGCTCCAGGATCCCTTATGAGAGGCTGTGGCCAGCAGGAGAGGCTCCCTAGCTCCAGCAAGGATCTGAGCAGTGACCTGAGAGGTTCCCAGCTCAGCTTTCAGCTCCTCTAATAAGAGGCCAGGCAGCCTGACATGAGGCCAGGGCTCCAACTATGAAACTACTTCCAGTCCACTGCCGAGCATGCAGGGGACCCCTCCGCACTTCCATGGAATGCTCCATCCTCTCCACCAGCTCAGCATTCACAAGCCACGCCTGGTACCTCAAGGTATATAGAAAAAACACGTAAAGCTGTGTCTTTGGCTAATCATTGATTCTCTGAATCAGAATCGAATCTTCAGATTCAGATTTGGCCAAATCGAATCGGGACAGTGATCCAAATCAGTTAATCGAATCACTGTCCCCTGAATTGGGCTGAATCCAAATCCAAATCAAATACTACCTGCTTAACACACCCTGCTATCTATCTATCTATCTATCTTGCAAGCTATTGCATGCTTGCAATAGCTATATATATTGCTATTGAAAGCTATATATTGAATTTTATTTTATGGATCTATATAACTTCATCTTTGCACTATAACTGGTTGCTTCAGTATAAAATTTGAAAATTAAGACTAATAAAATGATGATAGTATGGATTTGGTAATGCCTAGGTTCATCCTGGCAACAATTGTTAGCCACCCACTAAAATCATGAACTTTTAAAATAGTCTCTGATTGAGGGGAAATGTTCTGTGCTAGTTTTTAAACAATAAGGCCACACTGTTAATCATATGGTGCTAAACTAAAGAATATGGTTTTCAGACAGTCATAAAAGGAGGGACAAGAAGAAACTTAGTTCTTGTAGTGTGAAAGCATCTGGTAATACCATGATTCAACCCATGACTGATTGCCAACTAGGGCCAGGAAGGATATTTTTCCCTGTCATGAACACAGCTGGATTCTGAAATTTTTTCTCAACTTCCACTGAAGCATTGGGAAGTTGGCCACAGCTAAGGTTGGGGTGGGGGGTTAACCACGTTGTATTGATACCTCTGCAGGTAGTTAAAAAGCCGCTAGGTTCCATGCTATTTTTCACAGGGACATGTTGATTGCCAGTTTTCCGGTCAGAAAGGAATTTTAACCCTAGGTTGGATTGGCATGGACCTTGAAAGGGTATAGCCTTCCTCAGGAGCATGGGGCCTAGTCCTTTCCCTAGGGAAATGGTTCTCAATTTTTTTCTTTCACTGACCACTTGAAAATTGCTGTGGGTCTTGGCAGACCACTTAAACATTTTTTTGTTCTACAAATCAAAGCACACAACTCATATTTTAATATCAGTAGTCTTACCTTACAGGTACAGATATCTCGATTGTTCCACAACCTTTCTGTGGACCATCTGAGTGGAGCTTGTGGACCAGTGGTGGTCCACAGACCACAGTTTAAGAACCTCTGCTCTAGGGTCTTCTGCTTCCTTTTTGTTGTAGAGTCCAGTGCCCTTTTCTCCCCTGTTTTTACCCCCATGCTGGTATAACATGTTCTTGTTGGTTTGAATATTTTCCTTGTAGTTGCAGGTGAGGGTTTCCAGCTTGGGGATTCCTTCAGTTAATGGTTACCTGCACATACCAGGGACTAGACTCACTGACTCAGAAGGCCCCTTCCTGTCCTGTGTTCCTATGAAATGGTGTGTAAAGATGTCACCTGTTTAACCAAAGAATCACAGGCACATAGAAGCAACTAAGGACCTGGGCTTTCTTTTCCTTTTTATGAAATATTTCACGAGACATTACAATGGAATAGCAATGCAGGGTAAGGGCAGCTCTATGTGACATTTCATTTCATTTCTGGATACCTGGGGAGATGAATGTACTGAGACCCCAGCCTATGCATTTCTGTTCCCATTTATCCAAAAATGAAATGTCATGTTCAACAACTTATTCTTTATAGCTTAATTTCCATGTGCCCAGCCAGCCAATCAGAATAATATACAGACAATGGCTGTTGTGGAATAAATCTGTATGTATATTATATAACAATTATATTAGTCTGAACTTTTGCCCCAAGTTTTTATTAAAGGTTGATGGAAAACTGAAACACAGCAGCACTTTTTGTTTATTTCTTGAACAAACATGATCACCTGATTGGACAATAAAAATTGATAGGAAAGTTCCCCTGAACATACAAAATTGTATTGCTGCAATTAAGTATTGAATAAATAATAAATACCTCAAGACAAATCTTTAAAGCCAAATAAGGAAAGAAAACTATGAAGAGTAGCACACATGCAAAAACCTGTTTTATTATTGGTGGAAGTAGCATAAAGCCCAGTGGAGTGCATCTCATGGACCAAAAAATTTTCCATATTGAAGCAATATTTAATTAACCTGTAATAACATATGTATTTTGGGACTCTCCTCCATCTTTGCTCTGGAATTAAGAAGTGCTTTCAAGAACTGCTTAGGGAACACATAAATATCATAATTATTGGCACTTTCTAGGGAGTTAGAGCATATAATATTTCTAGAAAGATGTGGGCAAGGGATGTCTTATTATTACTGTAGTATCCTTTTTATCCAAAGGGCTTTAAAGAAATTCAAAATCTTCACATCATCAAGACAGTCATCAAAAAGCCAATTCCCATTATTTTATAAAAAAAAAATACTGCACTACTTTAAAGGACACACAATCCAATAACACCTCATAATGCCAACCGTCCACAAGTCTGGCATCCATCTTCCTAATTCTGGGGGCGTGAAACCAGGGAATATTAGCACTGATTTCAATGAGGGCAAGATTTCATCCCTAGAGTACACCCTGCTTACTTAGTACTGTCTAGCCTTGGGAAAGGTTGCTTTCTTAACAATGCTCTGCATTTGAGGAACTTAGGGTATGCATCTACATGAGATACCTAACTGCACAGTAGACAAATCTATTGCACAGTAAGTATCACCATCTACATGTGCATGGCAGTTACTGTGCAGTAAATTAGTCGACTGTGCAGTTATCTAGTACAGTTGGGGGCTTATCAGCAGCTGTCTTGCTTATGGGGCAGCTGCTGGCAAGCCCCCTGCTGGGTGGGGTTTTCCTGCCCAGCAGGGGGCTGGCTGAGAGCTGTTTCACTCCTGGGGCTGCCTGGGACCTGTCCTGCTCCTGGAGCTTTTATTATATATTGCATTAATAGTACATGTAGCTGCACCTACGGTAGAGCAAAAGGGTAAAACCCTGCTCTCAAGAATATAGTTGGTGCTCTGGACATCTTTGAAGTTACCGTACTGTTAGCTTTCCAAGTTCATGCTCCTGGTGTTTATTTCAGCTGCTATTTTGTTCTCAGATTGGCTGAGGTATATTATAGAAGGATACATACATAAACACACTGTGCTCTCCCATGGGTACTTTGCTTGCTTCTCTTCTGTTGTTTCTTTAACCCAGAATAAAAGGAATTTTGGGCTGTATGTATTTTTCTGTGCATTAACAAAGAGCTTTCGTTTGGCTGGGGTTTGCTTTTCAAGATTGTTTTGTATATTACTAATCAATAAAACAGACAAAGCTACATAATATAGAAATACATTGATTTTTGCAAACAGAAAAGACAGCTAGTAATGATTTTTAAGCCACCTGCAATTGCCACTGTAATGGAACATCCCAAGCAGCTGCTCTCAACGTCCCCATTTGCCATGTGCCTGAGAATAAGTATAGGGAACACGTTCTGAGCAGTTTCACTGTTGCATTTCTCATTTTGACACATATTAGCAGGACTTGGTAAAGAGCTAATGCTCATAAGCAAGTGATAGCACTCCCCAGAAATGCCAGGGACATAATATAGACATACCCCACAAGGCCATGTGGCTCCACTGTTCAGTCAAAGCCAGGTAGGGTGCATTTGCATCATCTGCAATCACAGCAAGCACTGTAGTCTAATCTGTTCAGGCTGCAGGATAAACTTTGGGTTTGCTAATAATAATAATAAAAATAATGACTACATCTTGAAGTGCTCTTCCTGGCATAGAGCTTGGAATGGTATTTTAAAAAAGGAGTTCAATGTAATTTTAACAGATAATGGAACTGAGATGCAGGGTAGACAGTAATCCTGTGCAAATAGGGAAGTTTTCAATTCGGATTTGGATTTGGCCGATTCAGAGGACAGTGATTCGATTCTGAGATTCAGATCACTTTACCAAATTGATTTGGCCAAATCAGCTTTGGAAGATTCAGTGCTGATTTGGAGAGATTCAGTGATTTGGATCGGCTGGAGAGTGCTCCTGCAGCTCCTCCGGCTGTGCCTGCCTCTCCTTCAGTGGGGGAATTGCAGGAGAAGCCCCCATGGCTGTCCTTCCCTGCCCCATCCTCTTCCCAGCCCCAGCCTAGTCCTGGCACTTTAAAAAAAAAGAAGCCCTGCATCCACTGACTGCAGCAGTGGTGACTGGGACTCCTGGGAGCTCATGGCAGACCCCCCCCTGCCGCCATGCAGCACGGGGCAGTGGGGAACAACGGGGATCACCTTCTCCCCCCACTTGGCACCCGTGCGGCAGCTGTCGCATTGCCTGGGTGCACTGCGGCTCAGCAGGGTGCTGCATGCTGTCTGGGAGCTGGGGCCACTGGGGCTGAGCAGTGCTGGGCTCTGGCTGACAGGTGGAGCTGCCCCAGCTCCCAGGCAGTGCGCAGCATATTGTTGAGCTGCACTGCACCCGCACCACGGGGCAGCTGCCATGTGAGTGCTAAGTGGGGGGGCAATCTCCACTGCCCCCCACTGCACTAAGCTGCATGGGGAGTGGTCTGCCACAAGCCCTCAGAGGCTTTGATCACTGCTGCCAGAGCTGGTGGGTGTGGGCTTTCTTTTTTTTTTTTAAGTGTCAGGAGGCTGGGACAGGGGCTGGGGCCAGGCAGGGCAGTCACGGGGGCTTCTTCCACGGCTCTTCTGGCTGTGCGTGACTCTGCTCTGGTGTGGGGAGCTGTGGGGGTTATGCCTTGCTGCTGCTTGCCCAGCTGGCACGGTGTGGCAGGGCACGATGCAGGCTCAGTTTGCTCTGGATGGCAGCAGGGCATGTGTTGCCATGCCCACATCAGTGCTGGGAGCAGGGGCTCTGCCCTGCCGCTGCTTGCCCCCTTCCACCTGGAGCAATCCATGCCCACACCCCATGCCCTCCCCCTGCCTCTCTTCTCCCGCCCTTGCTGAGCAAGTGGCAGCAGGGCAGAGTCCCTGCTCCAAGTGCTACTGAGCCCACATCCCATGCCCCCCATCCCCTTCCCCAAGTAATGTGCCCCCCCTCCCCAGCTGGGAAGCTTGTCCCAGCCCCAGCTCCAATACCTCCCTCCCCAAAACCCCTTTCCTCCTCCCTGCCCCAACCCCAACAGACTTAACAGTTGGAGGCAGCTGTGTCAGCTCCCTGTTTAGTCTATGGTTGAACGTCTGAAGCAGCTGAATCTTTTCTGAAGCTTTTCCGAATCGATTTTGAATTGATTCTGAGCTTTTATTTGGTCTCCCAATTCGATTCGGGTTCGGAAATTTTGAATTGGGCTGAATCTCCTCTGAATCAAATCAGCTACTGAAGCTTTGCACAGCCCTAGTAGACAGGGACTTATAGCAGAGCCCAGGATTGAGTTTAGGTTATTTTCACAATCCTCTATATGCTAGTCATTTGGCATCAGTCCCTTCAAGCCCCCTTTCTTTCTAGCTGCCTGAGTTGACCCATGAGAACAACTGCCTTTTAGTTAAATGAATGTACAACTGATCAGTAATTCTAAGAGTCAGTTCTGCAATTTGGGTAACCTGCTGGTTTATTTTCCTGAAGTGTGCCAGCTAATAATAAAACTCATACCAGGTAAATAGTGCAGGGTGTGGAAATTGCTACTTGGACTTGGTGATGTAGATCAGGTTAGTATCTGGGAAAAAATCAGAAAGGCCTTGATAATGCCTAGGTCTGCCATAGTCTTGCAGCATGGAAACAGATCCTTTTTCCTCCCATTTCCTGCAGAAATCAGACTTTTAGCTTCTTCTCCTGTGGCAACAGGTGCGCAGGGTGTCATGGGTATTTCAGGAAAATCACAGTGAGTTCACTAGTATCTTGAATGTACACTTACTTAATATGGTTGTGCACGGGTGGCCAACCTGCAGCTGCTGGCACTGATGCATAAGTGGATCGGATGCCTGTTAATCTAGAGATTGTTTTGATTACTTGCTACCACAAAACGTATTAAATTCACATACCTCTGCAACTGAGAAAAAAAAATGATGAAACTGGTATTAGCTTAAGTTTGAATTACAGATCTTGTGGGAAGAGATTTCAATTTAAGTGTTTCTCATTTCCCCCCCAAAATGTCCCTTTGACGGCTGTTTACACTGTATCACATGTGCAAATTAATTAATTAAAATAATAATAGTTACCTTTAGCAGTTATATCAGACTTTGCTTCTTCAATGCCTTGAACAAAGGTTAATGAATCAAGGCCAGTTTCTGTCAACTTCAGACAAGGTGAATAAATAGCCCCTACATACTTTATGTGTGCATGGCCCTGGGATTATACTATCTCATTTTGTTGTGGTGGTCAGCAGTGGATGCAGCTTTGAGCAGCCGTTATTGAACTGATACAGTGCTGAATATAATTGAGCTCTGTCTACACCATCAAGACCTGTGCTGCTACTGCCAGTTACTAAAAACAAAACCACCAAGCAAATAATGAGGACAGAATGTACCAGTGTGGACCAAGCTTATTTAGGTGCTCAGTGCATTCACCCTCATTCCATGGTTCATAGCCAGTGGGTTAAACTACCATCTCCCTTGCTTAGGATTTTTATTTGGCAGCAAGGTTACAGTGAAACACAGAAATCCAATATCCTTTCTATAAAATACAGGAGGAAGAAATTACATGAACTAAAATTATGACTTAATATCACATTTAGTGTGTCCTTTGCTGTGATTGGTGGACTGTGTTTCAGTGCTTTATAATTGATATTGCTCATAACACAAGGGAAAAAGAGAATGAGGGCAGGCTATAAAGCAAAGATCAGAGCTGTAAGACAAGCATATTGTAAAGTGACAGTAGGGAATGAGGTGGTTTAAGAGATCACTAGATGGCAGTCAGATCTACTGCATGGATTGCAGATGTGGGAAGAAGCATGCTGGTGGAGAGAGAAAAACAAAGTGATGAAATTACTGAGATGTTTTTAGAGTCAAATTCTGTTCACCTGACTCTCACCAGCTGTTAGGGTGCAAATGACCTGATAATACTAATCTAGAGTAGCCTTGTGTCCTGCCACACATTTCAGCTTTGCTACAGGACAGTAAAATAATCTGGGTCGAATTCAGATGCCAATAAATTTTTGTGAAGATTCTGCATACATTCATGTGGCTTAAACAGTACCTATGTTGCCATACTTTTTTCTAGCTATCTAGTACCCCCATACAACTGCCTACGGGAGTTGTTAATGCTAGTTATTATTTCAGCTGTAGTGACCATAAGACAACAGACCTCAGCTGGAGACAGCAGGTGTTCTTTAAGCCACTAGGGAAGTTTGAGAGAACATCCTGAAATGGGTACTATGGTACTTACCACATGAATTTGTGTTCTTCTCACGATTTCATTGGGATTGTCAGGGTCTAGGAAACCTGTTGAGAGAGAGCTATGAAGTTGAGGGGGTGAAGTATTCGGCCCAAATGGTAGCTAACATTTGGTCCCTTACTTATTTTTAAAATGAACTATTTTGATGCTTCTTCATAAAAGGTCTAGTGCTCCCCAAACAGTTTCCATGGTTGTTCACAGACTTTTAGGACAGAAGACTTTATAGTCACCTGACTTCCTGCATAACAATAAAACCATAGAGTTTCACCTAGTAATTTCCACATGAAGACCAATACCTTGTGGTGGACAGAATACTATTTCTCGACTTGTTGGACATGGTCACAAAAAGCAAGTAGAGGAGGAAGTTACAAGATGTTAAAAATGTTGATACGGTTCTAAAGGAAAGAAAATAACATTTGCAGACTGATTTTGTGTCAGCCAACACCTTCCAAGTTTGTGATGTCAACTGCAATAGTTTTCATGTATATGGTTTAGTATCATTATCCTTGACACATGAAATGAAGGAGAGGGACTCATGAACATATGTGGACTTCAGTTAAACAGCAGTTGATCTGAAACGGTTGGATCACTGAATTGGAGCTTACCTTTCGTAGAAAGAAATCTAGTCTTGATTAAGGCTTTAAGTGATAAAGAATAAACTGAAATGTTTGGTTCATCTATCCCAGTAAGTATATACTGTTATTTATAAAAATCTACACTCAGTCTTCAGTTTGTTTTTGTCTCATTTTGATTTCCAGCCATTGGGTCTTGTGTAGCCCTTATCTAATAAGTAGCTCTTGTGTTGAATTTACTTTCCATATCAGCTCTTGTAGACTGTGAACCATCTCCTAATCTTAGCCATCTCCTAATCTTCTGTTTAATAAATGAAGGAAACTGAAACTCCTTAATCAGCTCATAGTTAAGGGATATTTTTCAGATGTCAGATCATGATCATGATTTTTCTTTGAACCATTTCTCTCCACTATCCTTTATAACAATGGTTAACACTAGGAGTGGACAAGTTATTTTAGTACCATAATGCCCTTCCTAGTGCCACAGATAGTCCCATCTCTTCTTTCTCATATATGTGAGAAATGGATGCCTTGGAACTACAGTGCTGGGAGTTTTCTCACAGAACATTTTAATAGAAAATGTGGATTCACTGTAGTCAATATGTTCATTGCAAACATATTGATTTTAATGAGACTTCTGATAGAAACCTACCTGATTTCTGGCAGCTTTCCAGATTCCCAGGAAACCTGCTGAAGAGGGTGCCTAAGAGATGTCACACCCATGCCTTTTAGCCCTTGGTCTCCTGTGCAACTTATCAGGTAGGGAGGTTGGAAACTTAAGGCTCCCGGGGCTTCTAACCTCCTAGAGGTTTGGCAGTCCAAGCAATGAGCAAGCAAAGGAGTGTCAGCTTTCATAGTCTGTTTTATGAAGCCTGGGAGCATATTTCCTTGAAAAATAACAAAAAATTGTTCCTACAGTGGGAATGATTCAATGTTTTTATAATGAGATATTTTAAAATTTCACTTTTGCAAAAAATATTAACTTTTGGCTCTTCATTCTCAATAAGTTTCCAACACCTTGACATTTTCCACAGAAAATTCAGCTTTCTGGCTAGCTCTAATAAAAGCCTGTGTCTGAATGCAAATCCTTTACAAAATGTATCCTTATCCATTCTGTGTCAGCAACCTCTTCTCATTGTTATTGCTTAGATTTAAAACTGTATTCTGGCACTTCAGCTATTGATATGAAATGGATTTCTTGATTATAAAGAGTCAGCTTCTCTGGAGACCGATCCTACTGCTATGAAAATCAAGTAGAGTTTTTCTACTTTCCTCCCTGGGAAATAGCTCTTGTGGCTTTGGTTTGAAATAAGCAGATGTTTTGCACACTGCTGATACAAGTACTTTAGAAACCTGGCTTTTATAGGCTTAACACTCTGGTACTGGATAACAAGAGAATCAGGCTCTGGCAATAGGCAAGAGCTAGGTGGCACTTCTGAGGTGCACAGAAGGGAGGGATAATAGTGACTCAAAAGAAAATTAAATCTATTAATCACAAATGTTAATATTAAAATTTTAAATGGCAAGACTAATTAACAATATATCTGCTCCCAGTTGAGGGCAGGGATCTTGCTACTTACCTGGTATATCTTATCTGACATAAAGTATTATACAAAATCACAATATTCTCCTAGAATACTAGAAAAGTAGGGCTGGAAGGGACTTCAGTGGATTATCGAACCCAACCCCTTGCTCAAGACAGAATTGTTTCTATATAAATTATGCTATACAAGTGTTTGTCAATACTATTAATTACCTATAGTGATTGATCTGACCCCGAATGAAGGGACAAGATCCTTTAATCAGGAACCTCTTTTTTTTTAGTCCCAGCAAAAGCATTGGCATATCCCAGTCAAAATGTCCAGCCTTGCTGCAGCCAACACCCAGTGCTTCTCTGGAAGGAGAAGAAATAATTTAAAAGATACCTGTAACAACAGGAGGGGGGAAATTCTATTCCAGTCCCATGTGGCAACCGGCAAAGCCTGTAAGCATGTGATAACTTGACACCCTCAATTCTGTGTAATGTTATTAATATGATAAGCAAAAAGCAACAGTAAAGAACAGTTCCTCACACTTTCTCCAGCTCCAGCAGGAGAAAGTGCTGACGATGCTGTTGCTTAGCTTTGTTGCCTTAAGCCAAGCTTTATCACATACAGGCTGTGTATAGGCGATGAGTTCTTTTCTTATTGGTCTCCATGTCATGGTAAATGTCGTGCATTTGCTATTTGTTCTTCTTGTCGAGTATTAAATTTCTCACAGTCTAAAAGGAGAGGGAGTCCTTTCTTCTTGTTTGCTCTATGTGCCTATGTTGCTGTCTTTCCATATAAAAGTCATTTACTTTATTTAAGATTTTAACTTTTGTTCCATCTTCTTGAACCGGGGCTCATATTTCTGCTGTACAGAGCAATTGGGATGAGGTTACATATTACACTTAGACCATGCTAAGGTCTGAAAATGTGAATATCTGCACATTAATGCTTGTTAACTCATGCTAAGTGCCCTCCCCACATGCAGGTGCATGTACTTGCAGTGGCAAAAAAAAGTAGCAGCACAAATTTTTGCCACTACTTTTTGCCATGGTGCATGCCCCTGCACATGTATTTTAGTGTGGGGAAAAATGGCCCACTTTGAGGAAACTTCCACTTCCCCACTCCTTCTGGCTCCCAGCATGCTGGAGGAGCTTGGGTGGAACTAAAGGAAGAGAGACACTCCAGCAGGCAGCCAGAGCATTTCCCAGGTGGACTGAGCCTCCATATCTGCTGGTGCACACTGATGTGGTATATGCCTCACTGCTTTTTTTTAATCCCCCCTGCCCCCTTTTTTTTTGCTACCAGGATTTCCCAGTAGCAAATTTTGCCTCTGCACTGAGCATTTGCAGTGCAGGACGTGTTTTAGTATGCCAACTGTGCAAAGAGATTTGAGGCACCACAAACCACACGTGCTTGTATGTCTGGATCCACCCTGAATGTCTCAAAGATATGCCACTTAGGGAGAGGGTTAATTCTGGGCTATGCTACACAGCTTATGTTAAGGTAACCTCAGTCCACTCCACAGAGATAAAATGAGTAATTTACAGTCCTCCAGCATCCCAAGAGGCATCACCGCCAAAGCATCTCCTCCTCCCCTCCCCACAGCAAAGAAAGAGCCCAGTCTCCTAGTCACATCCTTTCTCATGAGCCATCTAGTGGTAAATCAGAGCAGTGCAGAAAAGAAATGGCATTAAGCCTTAATACGCAATTGCTCACAGCACGTTCTAACTTTAACACTATTCAACTTTCCACAGATTTAACATGGTCTAAGTGTAACATGTAAGCTCTGTAGTGAGGAAACAACAATCACTTATGATATGAGACCTTGGATTAGAAAAATTATTCCTGAGCCTGACTGCCTTTGTGATTGATTAAAGCCTAGTGGTTCTTCTTACAGTCTATTTCACTAGTGGCCTTCTGGTATATAGGCCAATAGATCTATACAACTGGATACAAATACCAATATTTCCCATATTATAAATTAATGCCTCTGTTGCACTGTTCCAATTTAGGAGCATATTTTCTTTATTTTCATATTGATCCTTTGCCTTCAAATACAATGTATATGGTGATTTAATCTCTTTGAAGTGTTTTTTTCCTCCCGTTTTCATTGTTCTTGTTGATCAATTGGATATTTTTTCCCTTGTGCTTTCAATTTTCTTATTTAAAAATCCTGTGGTATTTAATAAAAAATGTAATTCCTTCTCTAGAGTTTTTGAACTATACTGTGGACTTTAATAGAAAAATGCATTTCTACAATAGAATTCCATATGGGATGGTTAAGAAAGAGTCTCCATATAGGAGACAACACTTTGTTAAATTATGTGGGTTTTTAAAGGAATTTCTATAATCTTTCAGGATTCTAACCATAGAACATTTCCTTAAGGATTGTCTTGTGATGAAGGTTCATTTTCCATGTTTCTTGCTGAATCCAACCTGACATCCTTAATTCTGTTAATACTTCATGCCCTGTCTGTTCCTTCATTTCCAACTCCATCTAACAATCTGCTCAAATTGCATTCTCTTTTCTTCACCTTCCTTCTTATTGCTTTCAGCTCTTTGTTTCCTTCAGTGTCTCCTTGATAAATTCAATATGCCTTCCTCCAATTCCTTTCTCTCTCTCCTTTATTAGGTTGGAAAGATGCTAGTTTCTCGTAGAGACTTTATTTAGACCATTAACATTTAGAAAAATCTGAGCATTGGCCAAACTAGCCTCTGATTCTTTCATTGCTGCAGGCATTTTTACACAATGTTATGTGCTTTCATATAACTAATGAAGTCTTCTTGTATTGTTCCAAGTTGGTTGTTTTAAATACTGAAGCAAAAATGTTTGCAAGGACATAAAGCATTAAAAGCATTAAAAAAATAATAAAAGCCTTGCATCAAATTGAGAGTTTTGTGCCTGTATGGGGCTTGCTTGCATTTCTATTTTAGTAAACCACAGAGGTTCTAATGAGAACTTGGATCCTGAGCTAAACATATTAAAAGATATTCTCTGCCCCCAAATCATTTACACCCAAAATGTTTTGGGGTTTGGCTTTTTGGGGTTTTTTTGTTTTGTTTGTGTTTGGTTTCTTTTTTGTTCTTACCTTTTTGCAATGCTTGGCATTGAGATACTCTCTAATATTTTTAAACTGTTGTTATCTATGAGCTCTCTCTATATAACACACACACCATGACACTCTACTTTGTAGTAACTAATAATGAAACATTTCAATGTTAGTAAAGAGAAATTTATGAGCATAATAATAGTTGCATTATTACTATTAAATATTACTAAATGGAATTCATTTTATGACCTCTCTTAGCTGTGGTCCAGTCTCATTAGCCTTTATTTTCTTCACCTACTGGTTTCCAGTTTTATTGTCAGTTCAGGGCAGACAATGTTGAACCATTCATTTCAGTTGCATCACAACAAGAAACCAGCCCCCATGTTATTTACTAGAGGAACACTCAAGGTATTTTACATATATTGAAAACAGACTGTGTCTAACATACTGCTTTACCAGCTATAAAAGATATTAACTGTTCAGAGAGCATGCATTTACCACCCTCTTAACATTTAACACAGACTGAAATGTATGCCCTTTGATGACTCACAAGTCCCAGTGCTCAGATGTAATCATCACTCAGAGAGGAGTGGAAGAATCAAGGGTATACAACTAATGCTGCAGTGCAATCTAAGTGGCAGCGCAAAGTGGGTTAAATTTGTAAGTGGGCTGAAATTTTCTAGAGAGGTGTGAACAGGTCTGACCTTATCTGCCCACGTGCAAGATCAAATAATAACAAGGAAATACACTGCTGTGCAGAGACCTATTTAGAAGGCTAATGGGGGACTTACGTTGGTCTTCTTTACATAAAAGAGTTCAACTTTGATGAATAAATGATTCATTGTTTGATGCTTCTGGTGCCAAGCATTGAACAAAATTTCCACAGATTTTATTTGAACAAGGCCCTTGCATAGCTTACCCTTGCCAGGGAAACATGGTAGCAGAATGATTAAGATATCTTGCTATACCCTGCATTCAAGCTTTTCTCTGGATATGTGCCAAGGACTGTCACACTGCAATGCTAGCCACATCACTCCCTTTTGTACCATTAGCCTTTCTGTGCTAGCTTGATTTAGGATGACCTTTAAACCTTGCCAGGAGGAAGGACAGTCTATCCTAGCAAGAAGTGTGGCCTTGTGACAAGGAACAGCCTTACTACTACAAGAAATAACCCTCCCAGGTTCTATCTACAGTGCACCTGTGAAATGCCTGTGGAGAACGCTCAGTCAAGACTTGGAGAGGGGGAAAAGGCAGAATCACAGTGCCTTACTCTCCCTGCTTTGGCTTTTGCTTTCCTGGCAAATGGGTAGATTTAAAATGCCAGGCAGAGTTAAGCCTCTGCTTATTCTGCTGCTGCTGCTGTTGTTGTTATTATAGTCACCATCATCATCACTCCCAGCATCTTCATCATCAACATGTCTATTTACAATGAAATACAATAGGGGAGATTTTTCTCTCAGCCACACAGACCATGACTGAGACCAGATTCCAGCCATACATTTTTACTTGTGCATGCTTGAATTGCTCCATGTTTTTCACATTTAATTTTGAAGGGTCAGATTTCACTGGAGAAATACCAGTTTATACCAGCTGCCCCCCCACACGCACAAAGGGTCTATGCTCTGTCAAACAAGAACAGTGGGCTCTATGACATAAACCACATTATGGCGTGTTTATAATTGCTGTCCCTTGTTCCAAAAGAACGTCTAGCAAATACAGAGCTGGTGTAATGCAGGGTAACAGAAAGGCCAAGGAGAATATTTAAGAACACAAAATCACCACAATAATCTCCAGGACAGTTTTCATCCTGTGCAGATGTCTGCTAGCCTGGACCTCTGTCCCTGTGTGGAATCCCATTGATGGCAAAAAGCAGCCTGAGCAGCCTCTGGGGCAGGAAGAGCAGGAGGAGAAAAGCGGTTCAGAGTGGCCCTCTCTTCCTCCTAGTATTTTGAAATTCAAAACTGTGCAGTGGTGACTCCCACACTCTTCCCATGAGAGACTCCTCCCCTCCCCTCTCCCGCACAGTCATGTGTACTAATGGAGAAGGATCTTGGCTCCTATTGCAGATTGGTTGAGTAGACAGAGAAGTTGCCATAACACTGTTGGGAAATGCTGAAGTCACCAGACCACTTCTAGACTGGACTTTCTGTCCACTGTGTTGGATGGCTGCCAGGTCCAACTATTTTCCACCCCCTCCTTCACTATCTCTTCCCTTCAATCACATTCCACTTGTCCTCCAAGCTCTCCTCCTTCATTACTTCTCTCTTCTGCACTACACTAGGTCTCCTTTCCCTCCCTTTTCCTATCCTCACTTCCTCCTTTGGTCTTTTTATTTAGCTAATCTATCTCCTAAGCCTCAAAAAAATAATTTTTTTAAATTCTGAAATTAACATGCTATTTTCAAACCATCACTTTCCCCTACCTGTAGTCCTATTTTAATTGAAATATTTAATTGAAATATTTTGGGGCAGGGGTTCATTCATTTCATGTCCACCATAAGATTGGTGTCAGTGCTGTTAGAAGAATCACAGATCACAAGAAATCTGATGGAACTTGCAATAAGAATATTTCTTCCATGGTTCCCATAAATAAACTAAGTGACCTACTCAGGTTGACATGATATGGCAGTAGCAGGACAGCAAACAGAATGGGAGTCTACCAGGTTCTAAATTATCACCTGGCCATCCTTCTTTCTCCAGGCCAGTAGCTGTCCATGTGTATAGTGCTTAGCACAGTGATCCTCAGCCAAGGTGCCTAACCTGGGGATGCCATAAGATCATTAAGACCGATGCAGGGTGCTGCAAAATATTAGCACGGTCAGGTGTAGAAACAACTAAGCATGATTCACAAGATAAACCCAGAGATTTTGAATAGAAATCCCTAGCATCAAAAACATTCTGACCTGATGTGGCCTTTGAGTTCTTTGAAACAGAAGAATTCTCTATTATTTTCTGTAATCAAGAAATGAATGGAAGTTAAAAGCCAGCATTTTCTGACTGGTGCTCTATCAAGGGGTGCCCTGGCTCTTAAAACCACTAGCTTCTCACAATAGGTAAGATCAGGATAGCAGTTGTCCCTTGGGTACTATTGTAATAATAACACAAAAAAAATCTGACTCCAGTTGATAGCATGAGACTTTTCCAATCAGTACAGGATTGTGAATTACATTTTAAAATGTGATGCATATATTCTTTTAAAAAATAGTGAATGAAATCTAGCAGTTCTATAAAAAATACAGGGCCAGGACAGATAAGTGTCCAGGACTCTTAACCCATGGAAAACTGTGTTCACATAGGAAAGTAATGTAGGAAAAATTTTATCTTAAAATCTTTGTTTAAACAATCAGACACAGTAACCTATAAAACTAAATTAGAATATAAAATTATATAAATATGCCACTTTTTCCTGTCACTAAACAAAGAAGTGCAGGCATTCCT
The DNA here is from genome assembly GCF_052110815.1 of Crocodylus siamensis. Classification (NCBI taxonomy): domain Eukaryota; kingdom Metazoa; phylum Chordata; order Crocodylia; family Crocodylidae; genus Crocodylus; species Crocodylus siamensis. Next base: position 361,874,843 of record NC_143395.1, read on the forward strand.
TAAAATGCAGACTACCCTGGCTCTTAACAACAAATTAAAAGTGAAAAAAGTCACTTATTTCACCATGTAAAGGTCTTATATGTGTAGCCTGGGTGTATACCGGTAGGTACTCCCTTCTCCAATTGAAGGGGATTGCTAGCTGGTAGGGGTGCTGTGAGCGAAACTGCAGACTACTCAGTTTCCCTCTGTCCCAAAGGAGCCAGGCCAAGACAATCTGGGACTTAAGTATATACATTTTTATTATTATTTACATAAATGGATAAAAAATAGGCATAAATATAAACATATGTACAGATATATATATATAGCAGTATATATTCATATATATATATAGAGAGAGAGATCCTCTGCCCAGCGCACAGCTCCTTTTATTCTCTTCAGAGGCTCTGCCCCCTGAAGTTGTCAGACCAGCAGAGTGCAGTCTCGAACCAGGTCTAAGGCTTTTCTTTTCTTTTTTTCCCCCTGCTCTCTCACCCCCAGCAAGCATGGGGCATGGCCCCGCCCAACAATTTCCTGATTGGTGGATGGGCTGCACGAATCACAAAGAAGATTCTTCAAGCCCCAGACATGCTGGGCTGTATCTGTAAGTCTGCCACATATGAAATTTACTTCAGTAAATTAACAATTTTTTCCTCTACATTCATAGTATATAGCAATACTGTAAATGGAGGGGGGGAAAGCAAAGGAGGGCTGGGACAGTCCCCATTGTAGTGGCTTGTATAAAAATAACCTATCAGCACCATGGCAGCCAGCTCTGCCCAGGAGCCAGAGCTGCCCTGTTACGCCTCTGTTATATAGTCCAAAATCTGATACATAAGCCAGGATCATTCTCTATTGATATTGAGTACTTGATGTAATTTATTCATCTCCATGATATACACAGCTCCTATAAAGCTTATTGTTCCCTCCTGTTAAACTGAAAAGATAATAGGCGAGAAAAATGACCAGCATATAGAGCTTTTTTTTACAATATGCTACAAAACTAGTATACTCACATATATACAGGCTCTTTCAGAACAATAGTCAACATTTTAAAAACCAGTCGTTCATCTCTGAAAACACAGGCCTGATTTTTAGGGTGGGTCTGTCCTCACAACTCCAGTGTAAGTCAATGGGAGCTGTTGATATGGAGTATTTCTAAAGATCACCCGTATATTATTTAAGCCATATGCTCAAGTGTGGAGACACCTAAGAGTCAGTGATCCTTTGTGCTTTTTTTTTTTTTTTTTGGTCTCTGCGGTTGTGTTAGGCTAAATGAATAGGAAACAATTTCAATTCCAGCGTCTCCCATTGCTTCCAGCCTAGAGACAGTTGCCAGGGCACAAAGAGCATAGCAATACATTCTACCACATTAAGCAGTTAAAATAGAATGAATCACTATTTTACACATTTTTTTAAGTGAGCCAAGAGAGACATTGATTTAAAGAGTAAAGTAATTGGCACCTGGAGTTTTGATCTCAGACATAGAAATATAGAAGTTCAAGAGAACAAAGAATTCATCAAAAGTGATGCAATGTGACAGGCTATCACAGAACATCGGAAAAGGCAAGTGCAATAAAGAACACCCCTCCCCCCGCTCCAAAAAACATTCTGCCTGCCTATTGTTCACCTTTTTTACTCTGGATAAAATTTAAAAGAAAAAAACAAAGGACAAAGACTTTTGTTTGGCCTTTTTGCATGGGGTGAAAAGGGATGAATTGGCTCCTGGGTGAAATTTACCTGAGAAATTGCCTTTCTGTTCATGTATTACAACTCAGCAATTCCAATTAACTTGCCCTAACCCCTATGTAACAGTACAATCCAATTCTCACTGAAGCTGTGGAGCTGGGTCAGGTGCATCAATAAAAGCGAATGGTGACAGGGTATTTTCAGTGAAAGGCTTCAGAATTGAAGATCTTATTCCCTGCCTTGCTCTGCCAGCATCCACAGTAGACCTTCAGGATGCGTTACAAGGTCATCTATTTTCCCAGATGTTCCATGTGGTGATCAGCAGAATCAAGATGCATATGAGAAGGAAAAGACCAATAGCTAGGAAGATTTTATATTAATAAATATTTACTATATTTATAATAGCCAATGTGACCTAGACTTTTGAAAGCTTACTCCATTCAATAAAGAGCCTAACAAGCCAAAATAAGATAGAAATAATAAAGTGTAATTATAATACATAATATATAATGTAATTATCAGGTATTAAATGTAAATTTATGTTCTGTTTGGAAAAGAATTATAAAATTTACAATGATAATGTGCTTGTTCCTAGTAGTCACTAGGCAAGTTGTTAAATAGCAACTGCTAGAGTCAAACCTGTTTAAATCCACAAGCCCAGGTAACTGACTGGGAGGCTCTCTGAGCCATTGAATTTTAAATCTTGGAACACTGAAAATTACAGGCAGTGAAGCAAGCGAGTTGGAGAACTAATGTTTCTATATTAAGAAATCAAGAGACCTATTAACCTAACTGTTCCTAGGCCAAATCATTGACAGGTAGCCCCAGATATAATCAGTACAAATTTAAGAGATGGTAACATATTAACATGAGTCATTGTGCTTTTATTATTAAGGAGGTCTTGACAATCAAACCTGATGCCCTTTTGAGTTTTTCAGTTTGCCTGACAAAAGTTACCATGTTAAAATAATATAATAAGATAAAGAATACAATTCATGTAAGACCATGTGACATTCCATTTTAAAGCGATTAATACTACACAAAATTAATGTAGTGCATAAAAATGGATTAGCAACATACTTGATAGAGTTCAGGAAAAAAAACTGTAGATGAGGAATCATCTTCAAGTGAGAGCATATCTACTAAGGTTCTTATGCTAAAGATATTTCAATATTTTCAGTAATCTGGAAGAAAATATAAACTAATTACTGGGAAAATGCATAATTGTCACAGTACTAGTGGCTCAACAAAAACAGCAGGTTAGTTCTATAGAGCAGTTTGGGCTGCATGGTAATATAGGTTACATTTTCAAAACGGGAGACTATATCTGAAAAGCAGTGATTCCGAAAAGGATGCCTTTCACAGTGGTTGACTTACTGCACGCAGCATTCCAGAGTAAGGAATGGCGAAGAAAGCCAACATGAGCCTTAGATACACAGAGCAAAGAAATATAGAACAGAAGCAAGAAGTATCAAAATCAGCGGGTGTCCTCACTTTTTAAAGGATATTGACAGCTTTAATTTATCCAAAGGAAGGATAGAAGTGAGATTTATTATTTGTAGAGGAAGGTAGCTGTGTTAGTCTGAAGTCAGTCAGAAGGTAGGGTAGCTTTAGGCTAGGTACAGCTATTCAAAAAGCCCAAGGCGGAATCTATCTAAGTTACATGGTTTTCTGTAAGTGGTGTAGTTTAGATCAGTAGTGAACAGAACGCACATTCACCCTTTGGTAGGGAGGTGGGGAGGGAATTCTAGAGTGGGTTCTCCCATTTTTATACCAGTCTGTGTATTCCTTACTTCTGTTTTGTTATGGCATAGATTGCTTTCTGATCACTTATACCAGGTGTAGAAAGAAGTGACAATTTTCACCCGATCTGGTCACATAAAACAGTCTATAGCCATGACCAAACACAAGTGCACGGCTACAGACAGATTAAAAAATGGCCAATCAAGTGAAAATCTGACCCCTTGTTGCATGGCATATCAGCTAAAGATGTTTCAAAGGGTGCGCCTACACATGCAAATAAGCATGATTAAATTTAATGCATTACACTAATGTGCATTAAGCCATTTTGGCAGGTGTCTATATGTCCCTCCAGTCCTGCCATGTGCCCCTGTGGCCGGTGGGAGGAGCTCCAACCTCTGGCCACATGGCTACCAGCACTTGGCAGCCATCCTGGAAACTCTGATCCCTGGCCAGTCCCTTCCCTGCCCAGGAGATATGTGCCCAGCACAGGCACAGCATGCGCTAGCTCCCTCCTTGCCTACCCTCCCTTCTCACACCAGGGCTGCTCCATCCCCATGCCCCTGCCAGCAATGCTTTGCTGCTCCAGCCCGGCCCCTGCCAGGGACAACTAGCGTCCTGTGCTCCTGCTGGCCATGGTGCTGGACCTGCTGGCCGCAGCAGCTCCCCACCCCACCCAGGCCCCAGGAGATCCATGCACCCACCAGCGGGGGCCAGGGAACCAGGTGCAGAAGACCATGGCTCTCCTCCTGTATTCACTGCTCCAGCCTGCCTGCCCCGCTGCCCACACACCCCTACTCTCTGCACAACTCCTAGGCCAGGCACATGTTGAAATAAAAAAACTTTATTATGCTCACAGCATCCACCCCAATCCCTTCCCCCTCAACAAGCAGAACCTCTCTCCCCTCCAACCCTCACCCTCAACCAACAGTGCCCCCCCACAACCCTCCCCACCCACCAACAATAAAAAACCCACTTACAAGTGAAAACCTGTATACAAGTGGGAAACTATATACATATGGAAACCTATTTACAATAATTTGGGTGTCCAAGCCGGGTGGGGGGGCATGGCATGGCCTAGGGGGCAGAACCCTGGGACACCCCAGCACCCCAGCCCCTGGACATTCCCCCATAGGTGCAGGGCCCATGGCGACCCCAGTGGGTGGAGGCCTCATGCACAGTCGGGTCTTCAGCCATGTGGTGTGGGGAGACAGTGGTGGGTCTTGGCCCAGGCAGGTGGCAGCAGGTCTGGGGTGGGGCCAGGCCAGGTAGTCTGGTAGGAAGTAGGCATCTAAGGACATCCTCCAAGGGCCAGGCAGGGACCACCTGTGAGGCAGTGTGAGGATCCCAGGGACCCTGTGGGGAGATAGGCAGGGGCTGGGCAGTGGGGGACATGTACATGACTGCCAGAGCCAGGAAGGTATCCATGGCCTGGCATTCAGCATCCCTCAGCTGCTGGGGCTGCTCCAGGTGCTCTCACTTCAGGGCCTCCGTGCAGGCCCATTGGATCTGCTGTGCCTGGTCCCGCATCTCCGCCCAGATGACATGCTCTGCCCACCAGTCCTTCTTCCATGCCTCCTGTGATGGTTCCCGTGCCTCCTGCTCCTCCACCACCACCAGCAGCCACTGGAGCAGGAGGGTCCAGTGCCTGATGCACTGCTGGCACAGCCAGTGCATCTAGGTGCCTCCAGCAGTGAGTGGCGGTGACCCAGAGCCCACATCCCCACTGGGGCTGGTGGCCTCTCCCCCACATCCAGATGTTGGCCCCACAGACACAAAAGACAGAAGACTTCTGTGAGAGTTTAAAACTTTTCAGAGATATGATCTGCACCAGGGGCCGAGCACTGCCCAGCCTCAGATCAGGAGTTGGCTGTGCGCAGGTGTACAGGTACCATGGTAAACTAGCTGGGCAGGCCTGAGCCCAAGCAGTGCTGCTTGAACCCCCAATTCCCATGCACTCCCCTGGGGCTGGCAGCTCACTAGGTGCTAGCCACAGGCAGCTTGCCTCCCTTGCCCTCTTCCCCCCATGCTGCTGCTGCGCCCTGCATGTGCCCCTGCTTTGTGTGCCCTGGGCACTGCACAATGAGCAGTTTGTGCAGCTGGAGGGGTACCCAAGCCACTATGCCCTGCTGATTATGATTCTCCTGGTGCCTCAGGCACACTTGCACTCCTGGTTCAGAACCCTGAGCTACAATGGTGTGGGTGGCAAACCTGGGCTGCCCTGCAACCTCTGCCACTGCCTGGAGGGCTACCTGTGGCCATGCTATACAGCCTTGCCCCTTGCTACCAAGAAGGACATTGCTGCCAGCATCGCCACCTTACTCAGTGTGTGAGAGGCCCATGCACACCCAGCTGCAGGGACATGTAGACACATGCCCGTACTGTGTATTAACTCAAGTTAAAGCACATTAACACACCTCACGTAGATGTGCCCATCATGTAACATATTCTGTAGCTTGTGTCTGAAGTCCTCCCAGCCTGTCACTGTTTTCAGAATGGGAGGAGAGAAAGGGAATGGTGAGAACTCAGTCTGGGTGGGTTTCAGCACCCCCCTGGACAGTGGGCCAGGTGTATTGAAGCCTCCTCGATGTGGGAGGCTCCAGTTCACCCACCCCACCCTTCGGCACCAGGTGGGGAGCCCCAAGGATGAGCTCCCTCAGGTGACTTTCCCCCTCCCATTCTGCAAATGGCAAGCACTGGAGAGGCCTGGCTGTTGCTATGGGAAACTGGCTGCAGGCTCCCAGCCTGCAGCTAGATTGCCCTTCCCCCCTGCAGCCAACAGTGAACTTCTGTTTGATCTGGGGTAAGGTTGTAACTCCAAACACTTTGCAGAAAATGTTCTGAATTACAGCTGGGAGCTGCACTTCTGTCTGCACCTACCAGTAAGTGTAATGTCTGTGCCTGGCCTTATAGACTAAGCTATGTATACATAGATCACCAGCTTTCATGAACCTAAGTTCACTTTATCAGCCCATGTGAAAGGGCATGCAGAAAGCAGAGTACAAGGGGGGAGAAATTAGAATGCAAATAGAAATGAGGGGGAAGAGAGAGAGAAAAATGGGGAGGGGGGAACAGTGCTAGGAGAGAAAAACAAACAAGCAGTAAACCCTTAGGAACAGGGTGGCTCACAAAAGTTAATCCAGGTAATGAGATGAGAATATGTAGTCCCTTCTTAAACCATACTTAGCATGGTGCAGTGTTCCATAGTTTTCTGCTCAAACTGGTTTTTAACTTTTTTTTTTGATTGCCAAAACTGATCTGTCTGACATCAGCTGCAGAAAAATACAAAAGCCTGTGGCAGAACACAACCTCCTTGGACACTCCATCACTGACCTCAGGATTGCTGCTCTCAGGCAACCCCTCCCCCCCCAATAAAACTTTAAACCAGTTTGAATGGGGACTGAGGAAAAAGAAATCACCCACAACTGGACAGTGTTAAGTATGGTTTAAACAGGAACCACAGATTCCTGTCGCATTATCTGGATTAGCTTTTGTGCTCCCCTATGATCAAATGTGTTTACTGCTCTTTTGTTTTTCTCTCCTAGCACTGCACCCCTTCCCCCTATTTCTCCCATCATTTCCTTGTCCTTTGAATTCTAATTTATTTTTCCTTATTATGCTCTGCTTTCTGTACGTCATTTCACAGCATCTGATAAAGTGCACTTTGAACTGAAAATCCCCAATTTTCAGTTAAAAAAAAGTAAAAAATGTATATATATTAGTGGTGTTTCATTTGGATCATGGAAAAATGTAGATTTTGGGTTACTTTTTTAAATCCAAAAATTGGGGATTTTTTTTTAATCAGAGAAAACCAAGATCCTGTTGATAAGCATTCTGCAGGCATTATGGCAAAGGGGAGAAAGCACAAAGGAGCTAGTTTGAAAATATAGCAAGCAGGTAATGGAAATGAGCATTTTAGGCCATGTGAAGAAATTGCCCTTTTCATCTGTCTCCCTGCTCTGAGTCTGCCCAGCCCCTTCTGTTGCAAACTCTGGCTGCTGGATCTATCTGGTCAAGCTGGGTGACCAGGTTGTGGCAGGGAAGGAGCTTGCTCTCCCTTTGTCTTGTGCTTCCCACAAAACAAACCTGAGTAACCCTGGTCCCTCCACACCTGAGGATGCTGATGACTGTTAAAAGGATTGGTCTGCATCCTGTAGCCCCAGTTTCTGGTTGGGGTGTAGTGATGAGGTCACAAAAGTTTTAAAAGGGGTTCACTCCATTTTGGAAGAGGTCAAACATCTTTTGGGATCAGTGGTGATGTGTAGGGGGTGCAAGAATGCTGGTGCACCCCCTGTTAGGCTGTACTCCCTGTTTAGGTGATGGGCAGAGGGGCAGGCAGGAGTGCCAGTGCACCCCCTGTGAGTGCCAGCTGGGGAGCTGGGTCACCAGCAAAAGCGGCTGTGACACTTCCAGAACTGGCCACGGGACTTCCAGAAGCAGCACAGCCGGTTTTTGGTAAGTGAGATCAGCCACTGGGGGACCCCCTCCAGTCACTGACTGGTGTCAGGGGGGGCATGTGCCCCTCCTGACTCAAGAGGCACCAGCCTCCTATATTTGGAATACTGAAGCAAGCAAAAGGGCCTCCAGAGCTCCATCAGCCTCTGGATGAATATGTGAATAACTTACCTGAAATTTAGCTAGTAATTTAGAATGAAGTAATCTAGATGTGTATCAAAAAGCCGACAAGCCTATTCTGTTTTGCTCAAGGTGTTTTTTTTCCTTTTGATATTCTTCTGTTTTATGCCCTTTCCCCAGGCCTCTGATCAATAAAGCTATCTGTTATATCGCTGTATGGATGCTTGAGAGATGTGAGGCAAGCCTTTTGAGCTCCCTTTTGCTTAACTGGCTAAGGTGGGCATGGCTTTTTACTCTCCTCCCATACAGGAGGCTACTTGTGAATGCTTAAGGCTAAAAGGAATCACTCCAAAGTAGCACAGTGGGTTAAGCATCCCCAAGATCTACAGGGTACATGTACTCCGGGCTGCACAGAGCTCTAACAATGGCCCAGGGACAGATAGTGGCAGCAGTTACCCCTGGCTTCCGGGTGTGCTCCGGGAAGGGGGTTGGCCAGATGTAGGTGCCCCAAGGAGGAGGCACTCAAAGCCTGGTTTTTGGTCAGGTGCAGTGAGGTAGGTGGCTCAGTGTAGGAGTGCTCCCTACTGGCCTGCCACAGGCCAACTGGAGGTATCAGTCTATCTCTTGAACCTGAACAATATTCTAGACAAAGATGGAGAATGACAAAGAGAAGGAGAAGTAACATGGGGAAAATGGAATCACAGTAGCAGCAGGTCCTTACTGGGACTGCCTGGGTTCTCTCTCATTTCCTCCTTAAACAGCCTTATGTTTGTATACATCTTCTAATTGGTCAGTGTAGCAGGGCACCAGGGTGCCTGCTACTAGCAGTAGGAATAGGGCTGCTGAAGCTCCCTGAAGCAGCACAGATGTGGGTTGCTGGGGCAACCAGGCTGGTCACATGACCAAAAGGGGCAGGGCCAGGCCCTTATAAACAGCTAGGCCAAAGCCTAGCTAGCAGTTCTCTTCTGGCTGCTGCAGGAGCAGGGGTTCTGTGGGGAAGCTGAGTAGCCTGAGTCAATGGTTGTGGCCTGACTGGTTGCAATGATGTGGGCAAGTGAACCCTATAAAAGACTGTGACTAAGGACCCGAGTGAGTGTTGTGTTATAAGCCGGTAGGCTTCTTGTTTGTGTTGCAGCTGCTTGGCTCATGGTTTTGTTATGGTCAAACCGGAGGACCGGGTTAGGCTGTAGGGGTGTGAGAAGGCCTCATGGGAGCTCCCCAATAATCTGGGGGTTCCTGGTGCCCAGCGGGGCAGAGCTGTTTGTGCCAGTAGTGCATGTGTTGAGGGGTGTTAACCCCTGCCCTGTGGGGTGAGATGAGAGAGAAGCCCTAGTAGGGCAAGGGACTGAGACGGTGGTCCTGGGGGCCAGGCACGGCTGCAGCCACCTGAGCCCCAACCGGGTGTAGGACCAGGAGAAAGTCCAGGATGGCTCCATAGTGCTGGGGACTCTAGTGCCACAGTGGGCATGGCGAGCGAGTGCCATAGAGGCGCTCGGTGTATAGGGGTTGAGCCCCAAGGTGTGAGAAGCGCAGCATAGGCCCCAGAGGGGGCAAGCCCAGTAGGGTGTATGACCTGGAGGAAGGGTCAGGAGGCCAGGCATGGCTATGGGCCCCAGAGGGGGCAATGGGCATGAGAAGTGTGGCACAGGCCCCAGGAGTGGGTGCATGTAACCGTCAGGCATCCAGTGGGGTGTGGACCGAAGGGTCAAGGGGGCCAGGTCTGGCTCAGGCCACCTGAGCCTGACTGGAAGAGTATTGCCAATGGGCCCGAGAGGGCCAGCAAGCACAAGGGCATCAAAGAAGGGGCACTGGGTGTGAGACAAGCCCAGGGGCACCAGAAGAGGATGCCGAAGGGCAAGGACCTAAGAACATCCAGGAACAGCTGCGAGGCTTGGGGCGTGCTGAAGGGGAGGCAGGAGGCACGCATAGCCCTTAAGGCTGGGGTATACCGAGTCACCCTATAAGAGATGGGGAATAGTGCCAACATACTACTGTGGACAAAGGAGTCATAGGCAGCCTCCCTTACAGAACCATAACAGCAAAGACGTGGTGGGTGAGACAAGAGGGTGCTAGGTCGCCCATGTGACACAGTAAGGCGGAGCAAGGGGGATCACGGCTGCCCCATGACAGTTAGTTTAGTTAGGTGTCAATTAGAAAGGTGTCAGTTAGAAAAAAAATTGTGGCCTCGTGAAATTGCAGGTTTTGGAAGGGAGGAACTTTTATCCCTCTCCTCCATTCCTGGCCTGGAAAAATTTCCTTTTTCTTCTCTTACTTCATAAGCAAGCTAACACTAGCACATGTACAGAGATGCTTCTACCCACCTGCCCTACAATTTTATAACAAAAACATAGCATAGGCCTATAGCTGTAAATATAAATCTATACAAATCACTGCTGGTAGCTAATATATTTTCATTTCAAAGCCCAAATAACAAGTCTTTGCCTATTTACCAACAGCTCTTTTTGCTAACTGCTTTTGATGCCTAGGTCTTTCTCTTGCTAAATTTAAATTGAAGAATTGGGCATTTGCTTAACCTGGAAGGTTGCTTGACTCAAACATTTTTCTGATATACCATCTAAAATGCTTATAAGATTCACACTGATTATTTGGTGTTTCAAGATGGCTTGAAGCCCTACAGACTTGCCCAGTGTTTTTGAAACTGTCAAGGTAAAAAGGCTGAGAGAAGGGTGGGTTTCTTGTATATGATGGTTTGTATTTCACCATTAGAATCCTAGAAAATTAGGGTTGAAAGGAACCTCAGGAGGTCATCTAGTCCAAACTGCTACTCCAGGCAGGACCATCCCCAACTAGATCATCCCAGCCAAAGCTTTGTCTAGCTGGGTCTAAAAAACCTCCAAGAATTGAGATTACACAACCTCTCTGGGTATACAGCCTCACTAATCCAGTGTTTTACTACCCTGCTAGTAAAAAAAAAAAAAATTCTTCCTAATACCTAATGTAAACTTCCCTTGCTGCAACTTGAGACCATTGCCCCTTGTTCTGTCATCTACCATCACTGAGAACGGTCTAGCTCCATCCTCTGTCCAACCCCACTTCATGTAGTTTAAGGCTGCTATTAAATCCCATCAGTCTCTTCTTCTTTAGGCTAAATAAGCCCAGTTCCCTCAGTCTTTCCACATAAGGCATGTCCCTCAATCCCTCACTACTTTTGTTGCCCTCCACTGGACTCTCTAATTTATCCATATATAGCTTAATTTCCACTGTAACCCTCAGGTCCTCTTCTGCAGAGCTGCTACCCAAATACTCAGCCCCCAGCCTGTACTAGTGCATGGGATTGTTCCATCCTAAATTCAGGACTTTGAACTTGTCCTTGTTGAACCTCATGAGATTCCTTTTGGTCAAATCCCCCAACTTATCTAGGTGACTCTGAATCCTAACCCTACCCTCCAGCATATGTACTACTACCCCCAGCTTGGTATCATCTGCAAACTTGCTGAGGGTGTCCTTTATGCCATATTCCAGGACATTGCTGAAGACAATGAACAAAATTGGCCCTAAGACTGAACCCTGAGGCACTCCACTTGATACCAGCTGCCAACTAGACATCATATCATTGATTACTACTCTCTGAGCCCAATGCTCTAGCCAGTTTTCTATTTAACTTACAGGCCATTCATCCAGCCCGTACTTCCTTAGCTTGCCTGTGAGAATGTTGTGGGAGACTGTACCAAAAGCCTTGCTAAAATCAAGGTATATCACTTCTACCAGTCTCCTTGCCATAGAAGGCAATCAGGTCAGTCAGGCATGAATTGTCCATGGTGAATCGATGCTGACTCTTCCTAATCACATTCTTCTTCTCCAAGTGCTTCGAGATGGATTCCTTGAGAATCTGTTCCATGACTTTTTCAGGGATTTTTTCAGTGATGCTGAATGATCTGTAGTTCCCTGGATTTTTGTGAAATGAGCAGTTCCCCATTTGACAAACTAATACATGTATTATAGTACTTACTCCTCACACAGGGGCCTGGTGGGGGCAGTGGAAGGGGACTGAGCACTTACCTTCTTCTGCAAAAGTTGGGCAGGAACAAACAAGTGCTCACCTCCTTGTACAGTGCAGTAGCTGGGCATGCACTCACCTACTTGCACAGCACAGGGCTGGGTGGTTGTGGGGCAAGGGGGAGGAGAAGTCCGGCAGGGTTGAGCATGTGCCTACCTCCTTGCACCCTAAGCACCCTGTAGCAGGGCACTAAGGTGCGTGCTACTCTTGGGGGCAATGAGAAAGGTGCTGGTAGCCAGTGACTCATACCTGTTTGCAGTCAGCTGACCAGAAGGGGTGGGGCCTAGCTCCCACTTGAAACCCCAGGACTGAGGCCAGGAAGGCAGTTCCCTGCTGTTGACTGCAGGGGAAGGAATTCTGCCAGAGCCTAAATGCATGAGCAATTTGGTACAGGTGAGGGATGGGACACCCTTTGGAGTGGCTCAAGTGATGTTTTAGCCATGTGGCAGAAGTTTGTTATAGCCTAGGGGCTTGAGTTTTTGTATTTGCTGTTTATGACTGGAGGTTTGGGTGAGGCTATTAGGGGACAGAGGAGGCCTCATTTTTGGGGACCCCAGCGCCAGCAAGGGCACAGCTTTTGGGTGGGGGGGCACAGACCCCAGCACCAGCGAGGGTGCTGCTTTTGGGGGCACAGACCCTGGCACCGGTAAGGGCACAGCTTTTTGGGGGGGGCACAGTCCTTGCACCAGTGAGGGCACATTTTGGGATGACACGAACCCTGGATGATCTTAAAGAGGCCAGGGATGCCTGGTGCATCTGTGGGGGGTGTGCAGATAGATGGATTAGATTAGATAGATATAGGGTTTTTTTGTGTTGTTGTTGGGACTGGCAAGTAACCCCTGGTTCTGAACCTGTGGCCCTCTTGTTGTGGGACCAGCACCTGTGACCCTAGGCCAGGGAGGGCCCTGCTCCAGAAGGGAGCAGTAAAGGGGGCCCTGAGCCTCCAGGCACTTGAAGGAAAAGCTAGAGCCTAGGAGTCAAACCCTGTGTGGTGGGTTTGGATGGGGAGGCCTAGCTAGAATAAAAAGGGGTCAGGCCATTTTAGGTGAGACCCCAGCATACCCAATCAAATAGGCAGTCTCCCACTCGCATAAAACGTTCCATCAAGATGTGGCAGGAGAGATTAGAGTGGGACAGAAGGATTCCAGGGGTGCCCCACGTAAGGTGTGGATGGCCAGGAAGATGGTGCCGGGGAGGGAGACCTGTTATACACCCTTAAAAGGATCTTGCAGTACCCTGGTAAAGAATCACTGCTCTAGAGGCATTAAGCAGCATTTTGGAAGTGAATAGATGATTGCAAAGATATTTTGGGTGTAAAAATTAAATGAATTAGCTACAGAGCAGTTAACTGGCTATGTGCCACTCAATAGCAAGGAAGCCATATTCAAATGCATATTTGCCATCTGTTAGACTGAAGCTTCAGTTATGGAAGCTTCAGTCTAACAGAATACAGATTTATTTTTTTTCCTCGAGCCTTACACATGTGTTCATTCACATGCACACATAACATGTCGGTTTCCTTTGCTACCATTTCAGATCTCTAACTGTTTGATGTCGTCATAAATCCTCTCGATACCAAGACAGTGCATATATGTGAACTAGGAAAAGAAACAAAGCAGGTCTTTTTCAACCCCCCCCCCACACCCTGCAAAACCCAGTTTCAGTTAAATTGCTCATACAGAAGCCCCCTTCCCCCCCCCCCCCCAACACACACCCTTCTTCCATGACCACTTAAGTCTTGAAAGATTATTCTACAAAAAGTGACACCAGCATGGTATAAAATGATATTTTACAGTGAAAACCAGTTCACATAGACAAGGGACCCATGACATAGAAATACAAGGTTAGAATTTGAGTTCAACTGTGTCTTTCTCCATAGATCCTCAAGGCATTTTCCCTAGTAGCCAGGCACAACCCTAATGGAGGGTATGTGGCAATGTCTCCACCAATGCTAGTCTTATCCCAAGCCTGAGGAAAAAGGATTAGCCTTGGACAAAAGGGTCTGCAGAATGAGCTGAGGAAGGCCTGGGGGAAGCAGCTAGAATTCTTCTTAAGAATTGTGCTACATCATAGGCCCTCCTTACCACATCTATTGCAAGCCAGGTTTCTGTGTATTGATTTGTGCCTTGGGAAAATAAATATATGGGACAATTCAGACGCACACAGCCATCATGACAATAGAAGCAATGACAGTGTATTGCAGTGGTTGTTTATCTCAGTGAGAACAGATAGGGGGCAGGTGGGTAACCATCTTTATTGAACTAACAAAAAACTCTGAAGGCTTCCAAAGCAAAACAGCAGGCAGAAATAGGAGATAAACATCATGCAGAATAATGCTACCTACTAGCAGGAACACATAACATAATACTTGGTACATAACAGAAGGTCTGCAGAATGCTGTAGGAATAAAAAGATAAGAGATGCTGAGTACGTGGAAGCACTTGCAAGAATGGGTAACTTCTTCCTCTGATCAGCAGTCAAGATCATGTACAGTCCTGTTAGATTTACTACTGCTTCTGGGTTTAGTATAGCAACTAAACAGACCCAGAAAGGGCTGGGCTTGCAGGATAAAAGCCCAGAGCCTGATCTGGGCAGGCAGTCTAGTCCGTGTCCTTGCACTAAAGGGATGTGGGGATGCTTTGACTAAAGCTCAAACGGGATTTGGTTGGAGCACCCCTGCTGCCATTTTTCGGCAGGAGATGCTGATGTACATGATGCTAGAGTCTGCTGGAGTGTGGTAATTGCCGCACTCCATCAGACTCACTTAAATGAATCTGCTTCAATGCGCTGTAATTACAGTGCATCAGAGCAGCCTCACTGCACGTGTATAGGTGCCCAAAGTGCTTAATTATTTTGTTGTGCAGAATTATTTTCTACTTTGTGGATGAGCACAAGCAGTGTACGTGAAGAATCTTTGATTATTTTGCTCTCATAATCATGTAATTCTTATCATAAAAGTTCAGAGTAGTCACCATATAAGAAATTGTACATTAAGCTTTTATCTGTATGTAGCAGGGAGCTTGGGGCTCCTGCTGCTTTAAGGGAAGACAAGCTGCAGGTGAGGAAGACAATCAAATGAACCACATGACCCAAAAAGGCTGGTCTTGCAGGATATAAGCCCAGGGCCTGAGCTGGGCAGGCAGTCTAGCCCAAGGAGAGCTACATGCATGATTAGAGGACAAGAGAGCAGGCCTAATGAGGAGAGGCTAAGAGCCATGAACTCTTCGGCCTGGAGAAGTGAAGGCTTAGGAGTGACTTGGTGGCAGCCTATAAGTATATAAGGGGTATGTGTGAGGAACTGGGAGTAGGTCTGTTCACCAAAGCACCCCAAGGGAAGACAAGTTACAAACTCCTGAAAGACCATTTTAGGCTGGACATAAGGAAAAACTTCTTTACTGTCTGAGTCTCCAGAGCCTGGAATAGACTCCCCCCAGAAGCAGTGCAAGCACCTACTCTGGATACTTTTAAGAAACACTTATATGCTTATCTTACTGGGATCATTTGACCCCAGCTGACTTCCTGCCACTTGGGCAGGGAGCTGGACCCACTGATCTTCCAAGGTCCCTAATAGGTCGAATATCTATGAAATCTATGTTTAAGCTACAACAAGAAGGCCTAGTTAATTATTTCCTAAATAATTCATGCAGACAGCTGAGTGCCCAGACCACTTAAAAAAAGAAGGTGGGGAGGAGACTTGTTACTTGTAGAATAATAGGTCTTAGTTTTGAAGACATACTCCAGTAAGAGACCAAGAAACACTCGCAACATGATGTCAGCCTGGGGGGATGTGGAGGAATTCTGCACAATCTTCTTCATGGCAGATGCTTAATCCCTGCATAGAGATGCTGAGATATTACAGTCAAGTCACTGAGGATACATCAGGTAATGCCAACTAAGTCCAGCTACCTACTATTATGAACAGTTGGAGTGATTCTCTGAGGCAGAATAATGAGCTATTACAAAGAGAGTAACTCAAGCAAGGGAATCAGTGTAAGAACATCCTTGCCCAGGGAAAAAACTGGTTGAAGCATGTGATATTATGCAAGTCCCATGACAGAACAGTGATGGAAAGTATCAAAGGCACTTCAGTGCACTGGGAAAATTGCTAAGAAAAATCTTCACCAATTCATACATCACAACTTTAAATATAGCAGATTGTGTATCTGTACATTATCTGCCATGTATTGTAAGTACCAATTATACATTAGATAGATTTATCTAATTCACCTGAGTTCTGGAAAACGTGTAGCTTTTTACTGAAATAATGATAGTATGAAGTTAATGCAATTAGAATGGAGGGAGAAAGCAAAGACAAGCTTACAATATTTTATAAGCAAGTTACAACAAAGAGGATGCATCTACACATGTGCCCCACTGTGCAGTTGGTACTGCTATAGCAAGTATTAAATGACTGTGCCTTACCCGCTTATTGCTACTGAGCAGTAGTGGCGACATCACGGTTAGTGCCCACCAATGCTACATCACCATAGCTTGTCATTATGGTGATGTCACATTTAATGGAAACACGCCCACTGAGGGGTAAAATATATCAGTATATTAAAGCACAGCAGATTCCCCATATTTTAGATTACACTAAAATTATTAGTCAAAATTTTATTTATACTTTTTACCTGTTTAAATATCCGTGAAAAGTAAAAGTGATATTTACAATATATGCACACACAGTACTGTGTGTGTACTACATCTGCTCCCTGAATCTCAGCTGCAAAGCACCAAGTAAAAATTAACAGAAGCCTCCCAAGATGCAAGATATCAGACTCTTGGTTAACTATATAGTAGAATACAGCGATGGATTATTCCTGCAGCTCTTGGAGCCGCAGAATCTGCTAACATTTCTTCCTTTGTAAGATCCCCACGACCAATATAATTACATCCTGCAAAAGACAAAATAAATTATGAAAAAAAATAATGACACATTTTGCCGTCATTAAAAATTAAATATGGCTTTCAAAATCAACTGCTTCAAATATGCATGAATATGACAATGAGAAATCGGTCACTGCAGATTGCTCGCTGAAGTGGGTGTGAAGATGAAGTCAGGGGGAAATCAGAATTATAAGAGAAAACATTCTAACAAAGCCAATTAGCCAAGGTCAGATAGAAGCAGCACACATTTCTGCACCCCCTATAATAAAAGAAAACAGAATTTAAAAAGTAATGTAAGTAGCAAAACAACAATCACTCCTAAAGTTGCAGAATTAAGTCTAAAAATAAAAAAAGCCCTTCTTTTACACTGACAGGTTTTAATTATGTAAAACATTAATGAAAGGATTTCATTTTCTATCTTATTGTAAATTTGTTTCACAAAATTGTTCTAATTACCTGCAGACATATTAATAGCTCTTTGAATGATATATTAGCATAGCAGTCTAAGATGTGCTCTCATAGCAATAATAAAATGAGACTTCCAAAAAGTATACCAGCACATAACTATGATGCAGTATGTATATAAATACAGTACAAATGTTGTTCACTGTGTGGGTAAAAGCTGTGAGTTCCAACTATCAGCTGCACACCATCTAGAAAACCTCAGTATATTGTATTCTGAAAAGTAAGTGTATGAAATTGCTGCTCCCTATCCCTAGTCCCATACAGCACTGCTGACTGTGTCCAGTCAGTCATTCTCAGCTGTGCTGGCATAAAGGTCACCACTTTTAATAAAGATTTATTTTTACTAAATTAGCACTCTAGTACCAATATGGCAACAGGGCCCAGTTTTATTCTGGCTTATATTGATAGAATGAGAAGGGTAGTTGGGATAATACATGAATGAAAGAGACCCCAGCCTGATTTTCAAGTTTGAGATTGTTTGCAGGATTGGAATTATATAGAAGTGTCATCACTGCACCATCTATTGATTGTCTTTTGATCTACCCCACATATACTCAACTTACAAGTAAAAAGCGGACATTTTAGCCTCAATTTTAATTGGACATATTTTAATTAAGGGTAATAAGAAGGAAGTAACATGATAAGTGAGTCTGCATGATGTGTCAGGAGAGAAGGGAGGGGCTATTAAAAAACAATTCTGCAGAATTTAATACAAAATGGGATTTCTTTACTCCCTGTCTACACATTCCAACACTTGAAGAGAATTTCTGATCCCATTCCCAAAGTCATTAACTGGCATCAATGCTGGATATCAGGTACCTCAAAACTCCAATTTAGAAATCCTTAGGTCCTACAGTTTTTCACAATTTAAGTGGGGGTTGTAAATCAGGTGAGAGTAAATCTAGAGAAATACCTGTCCTTAAAAAATACAACATAACTTTCATGTTACAGCCTTCAAACAGCATCACAATGTTTTACAGAGAGAGAAGTATAGTAGAGACTAAAAAAAGACTGTAAAGTGGAAGAGTTTACAGACTCGACTGCAGTAACATATACAGGCTGGGGAAAAAAATACCAGTAAGAAATGGATAAAGTGAAATGCAGAAGTCAGGTTTATGAAATGGTCACTTTAAAAACAGTAGCTTGATTCCCCAGTCAATTACACTTGCTTTAGACCAATGAACTCTACTGATGCCAGTGGTCTCTCTCCATATTTGTAAAGATTTAAGTAGATGGAAAAATATAAGCCAAAACTGTTTAAACTTTCCTGTTCTTCCTTTTTTCCTCCCTTCAAGGTAGTCGGTTAACAAAGGTTTTCAAAAATAAATCCTGGACAAAGCCCAGGATTGTGTGACCACCAGGAACCAGGTTTCCCAAAAGAGGGCTCTTTTGGGTTTTGAACCAATAGTATAGTCACAGAGATAATACTAGTTCAGATTAATGCATCACATTTACTCTACGGAATCTTTTCAAGGGCTTAATTTGAGAGAGATATTCCAGAGTCAATTACAGTAATGTCACTCGATATACTTCCATGGGGTCATGCGAATCAGATTTGGCTTTCAGGTATGCCTGTACAAATCCACTGAAGGGAATGATACCAGATGGTAATAAATGGTTTCAGAATTTGTAACTGTATTATATAACCACAGTTGTGTTATGTAACTGGGTATGCTAAAATGGAATAAATGTCACATGCTTAACCCATAATCACCTCTTGTTGTGACATTTTTCATTAAAAAGTCCAAACTCCAATAATTTAGCATTCTCTTAATCAGTTTCATTAACACTGATTTTACCATGAGACTGTTTTTAAAGATTACTAAAGTAATTTATTATTCTTACCTTTTCCAAACAATTAATTTTTTACTCGAAATATCTGGACTCCTAAAAAAAAAAAAAAATGCATATCTGGATTAGTTCAGCATGAACACATATACAATAAAGTATTTATGTAAAAGCTGTGTTAACCGGCATGAGTGGGGAACGCAGCGTGCCTGTAATACAAAAATCCCAGGTACCTGAGGCAGGGGTTTTTGCTGGCAGGGGGTGGGGAGGGGGATGGGGATTGGCAGCAGCAGGATATGGAGCAGCAGCAGCACAGGGTGTTGGGTGGTGGTGGTAGCTGCCACATGCAAGCTCTGTGTCCGCCGCCCCCTTCCCCCTCTCTCTCCCCCCCCCCCCAATGTCTGGTTGGTTAACACAGGTTAAATTCCAGTTAGACATGCTGGTTAACACTAGTTTTACTGTTTTAAACTGATTACTAATATTAGTTGAGGGAATTTTCAAAAACACAAATGGGAGTTGGGTATCCATTGCTATTTTCTGCCTTGGAAAAGCTCCCTCGATGATATCCAAAGCCATTATCAAACTTTTCTGCAATGTAAAGGGGTTCATATTAAAAGCTACAACAAAAATAGTAGTAGTAGGTTTGGGTGCTGTTGTAGCCATGGTGGTCCAGGAAGTTATATAAGAAGCAAGGACTTTTTTTATGTTATCTTTTATTGGATTAACTGCATAGCTAGGAGAACTAGCTATGCAGAGTTGGACACACTCTCAGACACCAAATGCCCTTCTTTAGGTCCTTCTATAAAAATGTTAGGCAAATTTTACTTCAGTACAAATAGGCAGGATGCATCAACTTAAAAATAGGTATTTTTACATGGCTGTAGACATCTTATTCAATGAAAGAAGTAAATACAGGCTTTGGTAAAATGCTTTAAGACAGAGTCAGCCGAGGAACTGGCCCAGAGTTTGGATGTACCCTGGAAAGGTCTGGCTCATACCAGGGTGGCACAGAGTTGCCACCTGTCCCCACCACAGATCCATCCTGAAAGGGAATAGAATTTAAGGTGTTTTAACACTTTTGATTAAATAAATTGTACCTTACCCGTTGCATGAGACAAACCCACAAAAAAACTATGTTCTTATCATTTGAACTCAGGGGCTGTGTCCACACAAGCAAGAATGTCTTTGGTGCCTCAGAGCCTTTTGAGGTGCCACAAAATGCATGCAGCGCATGTTAATCTGTTCGCTGTACTGCATATTTGCAGCTCGGTGGCAAAATTAGATTCTGGGAAATCCCAGTATCTAAAAACTCACCAAAAATAGCAGGGCAGTGCATGTGGCTGCAGTGTGTGCCACCTGAAACCAGAACCTGGCTGTCCAGAGCCATGCTCCAGCTCCCAACCAGGCTCTGAGCACCCAGATTGCTCATGCTGCAGCCCCAGGAGGCACCCAGGAATCCAGGTAAGTCTGCTGGGGTAATTTTTCACATGCCTGTGCACAGTCTCCTAACCTGACCAATCATAATTTTTCTTTGCTATGCAACAGTAAACTTTATGGCATATTGCTTCTCTTGAAAAATCAGTAGTAAAATAGCACAGTCTCATCATTGAATAAATGTCTAGAGGAATTATTCCAATGCAACATGCTACAAAACTATGTTGAAATTATCAATTTGGTTCTTTTAGGAACAGTTTCATTTCTACCACATTCTTGTTCTATATATGGCAAGAAAACAGATTGTAGTTTCCTGTCTCAATGCACCTGTGCATTCATTGTATAAGCTATTTCCCTCTTCTAAATATCTGTATTAAAATTATGCATCACCCAAAACAGTACAGTCAGCATTCAAAAGAACATTCCTTACTCTTATGCATGACATAGAATGTAATGGAGACATGAAGCCAGAGAATATAATGTGTCACATTGCTTTCTAGGTCCCAAGTTTATTATAGCTCAGGGGGTTTCAACAAGACAACTAATATTTCATTAGGGAAGACTCTACACATAAATTTCAGCAGTTTGCCATGTTCTCCATTAATGAAACAGAGGAAAGGCTCTTTGATGGTTCTGAATTTCCACACAAAAATAAGAGCTCTAAAGAGGTGCTGTGCATTTGTACTAGGCCTCAAGAGTGCCTCAGTTGTTCAAGTACAGACACATTTCATCTGGAAGTGTACATACAAGTATGCAAAATATCTATGGATGTTCTTTCATAAAGACACAAGTAATTATTAAACTGAAGTTGAATATACCCTTTTGATCAACTATTTGTGCTATTACAGTTGAGAGAAGCTCCATCTATTGTAAATCACGATTTTCCCTTGGGATTTTATACCCTATGAAGTTTTTAATAATACCAAGGTGACATCTTTCCATTTGTCCAAAATAATTAATTAACAGCAATGTGCTGCCAGTGTTTTGATAAGGGGCTCCAATAAGGTTTCCCCATCAGCCGATGATAGACCATGTTCCAAAGGTACAGTAGCTTGCAGAGACAAAAGGGGAATGTATTGGTTCTCCCAAACCACAACACCCATATAGCATAACCAACAGATACAAAAAACCTCACACCCGAAGCCAAACCAAAATAACCACCCCAACTCCCCTGCTGTCCTCCTCAAAAGGAATACTGACACTTCATGAACACACTTATAATAAACTCCATTTTTAGAAATATTTATACTTTATATTTAAAAACACACCAAGGATATGGGTAGTATACCAGTGTTCAATTTAGGTAACTTGAGGAGAAAAGAATGGTATACATCAAGGATTCAAGCACGTAAAATCCAACACACAGTGGTGTTTCCTCTTTTAAACAGTTCATAAAGTCCTTGTCTCAGGACTCTGGTTCAGAGCTCCTACTGCATGCTAACAAGTTTCTAACTTAGATGGGCAAGTACCAGGCAGCCAAAGAGAGAGATAACCACTCCTAATGGCTGGCCTTAGACAGTTTCTAATCTTTCACCTCTTGCTCAGCTTCCTCCTACTCTTTAAAGATTCTAGCCAAGTGGGAATGTGAATTTCCCCGGGGACAAATAGCAGTGGTATGTAGTTGTGCCGCCCCTGCGCATACACTCTGGTGCATGGCAAGTTGCCCCAGGTGAAGCCCAGCACCTGGGCTTACTCAGGCAGCCTTATCTGGAATCCTGGGTGCCTTCTGGGGCTGCAGCAGCAGTGATCCAGGTGCATGGAGCTTAGCTAGCAGCCAGAGCGGCTCTGGCTGACCAGACTCCAGTTTTGGGTGGTACAAGGTGCAGTGTGTGCCGCCTCACTTTTTTTTTCCTGATTTTTTTTAGATACCGGGATTTCCCAGTATTTAATTTTGGCTCCACACTGTAAATATGCAGAATGGAGAACCTTTCCATGTGCACCACATGCATTTTGCCATGCCCCAAAAGCCTCAAAACGTGCCATAAAGCAAACATTTTCGCTCATCTGGACACACCCCTGGGGGGCAGATGTGAAAAAGAAATCCTGGTGTATAAAAATAGTGGGGCAGAAAAAAGCAGGGCAGTGCACATGGCTGCAGCATGCGCAGCCTGAAACCAGAGCCTGGCCAACCAGACCCGCGCTCTGCCTGCCTACCAGGTTCTGTGTGCTCGAATTTCTGCCACTGCAGATGCTGGCCCCAGCCTCTCCTACCCCACCCCAGGCAATTGCTGCACACCAGAGCGCGCATGCCTGGGCATTCCTGGAGACAAGTAGCAATGGCCTAACTATCTACTGCTGCTGTTCGTCCCCAAGGAAATGCACGTTCCTGCTCGTCTGGACATGCCACTAGATTGTATCCAGGCAGTTTTATTAGTTGATATCTTGTAAAAGGGTTAAAAACTCGCATGGGAGTATCCTCAGCCACCTTTAGTTCTTTTTGCTAAAACGCCTAGATTTAGGGTATCAACTGAATCCATCCAAAGACAAAATATTGCACATTAGAAACATTTGAGCCCTCAACATCTGTCATTTCTGGCAGCAAGAAGATAGCAATACCCAAAGAGGGGATGAACTCCCTCAGGCAATAATGGTTGATAGACTATCAAGAGAGAGACATGAGAGCCCAGCAAGTCACTGAAGATTTTCTCTCTATACTTATTTTAAGCCCAACTTGAGTTTGACAGAGTTGTCAGCCTTGTTTTCCTGAACCTGTTTCATTGCTTTTTTGCCTCCCCGCATCTCAACACCTTGAAACACATGCTGTTTTTTCAAACTGGACTGTTCAGACAGTAAGCCTTGACTGTAACTGGACTAATTACTAACAATGTACAGGTTAGAAACTCCCCCTCTAGAGAAATTTCTAGCAGGGCCTGAACCCTCCTCAAGGACTTCATCTGAAGCTCTGCCCTACAAAGATTTAAGCATGTGAGCTATGAGTAGCAATCCCATCGGCTTTAATG
Organism: Crocodylus siamensis; assembly: GCF_052110815.1. Taxonomy (NCBI): domain Eukaryota; kingdom Metazoa; phylum Chordata; order Crocodylia; family Crocodylidae; genus Crocodylus; species Crocodylus siamensis. The sequence goes on from NC_143395.1 coordinate 361,898,378, forward strand.
GAACTTTACAGGTGTGCAAGTGTGAGCATATGCTTATGCCTTTGGGTTTTAATGTTGCAGAAGTTATTCTCCCTTGTCCTAGCGACTGTTGCAAGTCATCTTTTTTACTCTTGCTATTGAACTATCTTACAAAGTTGGCAGTTTTAATTCCTTCCCATGAGGTATCATTTTATATATCCATTTTTCTTGATATTTGTCTATGCAGCTTTTTCTTCCACCTATAGGTTACTTTTATAAAATCCTTGTGCAACTTTAAACTTTAATAACTTTGGATATACCCATGATAGTAGCAAATTGTAAGCGGTGATTGAAAGCATAATTTATTAAGTTTTTTAGCATAGTGTAAACTATGCATAGAGTAAGGATCACAAATGTAGTTCATGAAATCACTCAGAAGCAACTGGAAAATGTTTTCTACAGGTTGGAAAATCCAATTGAATGATGTATCACAAAAGATGGTGGTTATGCTGAAATCTATAAATTTCAGCTGTATTGTGTTAAAACTTAATGAATTTGTGCTTTCAATCACTATTTACAACTTCTATCATGTGTACATCCAAAGTTATTAAAGTTTAAAGTTGCAAAAGGCCTTTATAAACACCCGGTACATTGGAACAAAAATAATCCTTTTTTTTCCCTTAGAATGCAATTTTTACCCTGGGGTTTCACTTAAATACGTTTATTACTATTTCTTTATATTGTAGCTTTGATTTGATTGTTTTTGTAAGAGAGAGGATAAATACAGTGGCTGCATGCAACAATAATAGAGTATTAAATGAAGTATGATTCAAACTACTCTAGCTTGGGTAACATAAGGCGTAGACTATGACAAATGGTAACTACCTTTCAAAACAAAGTCCTGCTCCACTGAAGTCAATACCAAAATTCTCACCAACTAGGTATAATGATAATCATGGGATTAAGACCTTGAACTAGAGCTCAGGACATTTGTTTCAGGTCCTATCTCTTATCATGGATTCCTGGGGGATGCTGAGGAAAGTCACTGTGTGCCCCTGCCCACAAGCTGTAAAATGGGGATAGTGATTTTTCTTTCTACTCATGGCCTTGTCATTCTCAAGACCTCTAAATACTATTTTAACACCAACAATTTTTGTGGGGGAAGGATTGCATGCTGCAATCCTAGTATTGCAAAGACATACACACAATTATCTATACACATGGGCCATCCATCCCAGTGCTGCCAGTGGGTCTGCCCTTGCACAGAGTTAAACATGTACAAGCCTTTAAAGAATCAAGAGACATAGATGCTTGAAGCAGACTAATCAGAAGGCAAAACATCTAAAAAACACATCAAAATCGTTAAAAAATGTTATATATTATTGCTGGAGCTAGTGATATTTTTCCTCATAATGCCAATCCATTTACTCTTGTGTCCCTTTCTGAAAATGTTAAATCCCTCTGCTAGATTGCCACTTCTGCAGTATGATCCCTTTAGCAGTTGCATTTTTCCACAATGGAAATTTCTGTAATGGAATTCCTATAAATATTTTTGGATCACTTAAAGATGCCATTATCTAGAACTGAAGAACATTAGTAGTTTTGTAGTTTCATAGTTTCTAGGGTTGGAAGGGACCTGAGTAGATCATCAAGTCCAACCCCCTGCCATGGCAGGAAAGAGTACTGGAGTCAAATGACCCCATCAAGGTGGTCATCTAGCCTCCTTTTAAAGACCCCCAGGGTAGGAGTCAGCACCACTTCTCTTGGAAGTTGGTTCCAGACCCTAGCCACCCTGACCGTGAAGTAGCGCCTCCTGATATCTAACCTAAATCTACCCTCTGCCAACTTGTGACCGTTATTCCTGGTCACTCCTGGTAGTGCTTGGGGGAACAGGGACTCCCCCAATGCTTGCTGGTCCCCTCTGACTAGTTTGTAAATGGCCACTAGAACCCCCTTATCTTTCTCTTGTGGAGGCTGAACAGGTTCAGGTCCCATAGCCTTTCCTCTTAAGGCCTGCCCTGCTGCCCCCTGATCATGCGAGTGGCCCTCCTCTGGACCCTGTCCATGTTGAACACATCCCTCCTGAAGTGCAGCACCCAGAACTGGATGTAGTACTCTAGCATGAACAGTGTTGCATAGAGGGGGAGTATCACCTTCCTGGACCTGCTTGAGATGCTTGTGTGGATGCATGACAAGGTATGGTTGGCCTTCCTGACTGCATCCCCACACTGTTGACCCATGTTCTTTATGGCATCAATAATGACTCCAAGATCCCTTTTTGCCTCCACACTGACAAGAAGGGAGTTCCCCAGCCTGTAGGCATGCTGCTGGTTCTTCCTCCCCAGGTGCATCACCTTGCACTTGTCAGTGTTGAAACCCATCCTATTCTCATCCACCCACCCCTGTAACCTGTCTAGGTCCAATTGCAGCCTATTCCTCCCTTCTAGCTTCTCCCCACATCTTAGTGTCATCTGCGAATTTGAACAGGGTGCTTTTTACCCCCTCGTCCAAGTCACTGATGAAGATGTTGAACAGTGCGGGCCCGAGGACCGAGCCCTGGGGGACCCCACTGCCCACATCCACCACCACTCTCTGGGTGTGACGCTCCAGCCAGTTAGTGACCCACTTGATGCTGTAGGTGTTGACACCACAGTCCCCTAGTGTTTTAATGAGAATGGGGTGAGAAACGGTGTCGAAGGCCTTCCTAAAGTCCAGAAATACTACAGCCACTGCTACGTCCTGTGTCTAAGGATTTTGTGACTTCGTCATAGAAGGCCACCAGGTTGATCTGACAGGATCTGCCCCTGATGAACCCATGTTGGTTGCCCCTAAGCATAATCTCCTCTGCTGGCCCCTCGTAAACATGTGCCAGGATAATTCTCTCAAAAAGCTTCCCCAGGATCGAGGTAAGACTAACTGGCCTATAGTTTCCTGGGTCCTCCTTCTTCCCTTTTTTGAAAATGGGAACCACACTGGCCATTTTCCAATCCTCTGGCACCACACCAGAGCACCACGAGTGCTTGTACAGCCATGCCAGATGTCCCTCAATGATCTCAGCTAATTCCCTCAGCACTCTGGGGTGGAGATCGTCCGGACCAGCTGATTTAAATACGTCCAGTCCCTCCAGAAGTTCCCTGACCAGATCCTCACTGACCCTAGGCATAGACATTAATTAATGTCTTAATTAAGTTTGAATAAAGTCTGATATCTAATATTATAAGTTTAATAGAGTACAGTCAAGTTCCATGATTTTTCTTAAAAAACTTTAAAGAAAATGTTTCTTAATTTAAATTGAATATACTAGGTCTCTTTCTCATTTCAAGTTTATGTGGAATAAATGAACAGCTGTATCTCTGGTATGCTTCCCCCCACCCCCTTCAAGAATATTAAAATGTTTACAGGATTTTCAAACATCTTTCATTCAAAGCTTTTCAAAAAGTCCCTTAAAACCTAATTATTCCTGTTCTGAACTTAGAAAAGCTGTGATAAAGTCTTGTATTCAAGGCAATCAAGTTCTGCAGTAAGGGCAGCTGTCATTTTTTTTTTATTTTGGGAAGCTTGTCAGGATTTTTCCTTGAAAACTATTGTAGAACTGATCGTAATCACACTGGCTGACTGCCCATCATGTAAACTACACTGAATACTAAAAGGATGCTATTTGGGAAGAAAGCAGACTACTAATTCCTTCCCCCCCACCTTTTTTTAACATCTGATTGTTTTCATCTTCAGGACTTTGACAGATGTTTTTCTAACTTACCCAGCTGTCACCAACAAAATGATCCATGCTCCCAAAATACCCAGATTGGTAAGTGCCACGCACTTGATTTTGGTTTTGCAGTCGGTCCAGAAAAGCATTATTTACCCTTAAAAAAACATTGAAAAATGAACATTAATAGAAGGTTGCTAAAGAGTTCAGAGACTATGAGCTTCACCATTCTATGGATAAATTTTTGCTTTTCTTGCCTAAAAACATCTGTGAACTTTGTTGCTTATTTTAAAACCCCACAGTGACTAATCATATGACACAGGCTATGGTAGGCTACATTTTCAAATCCCTGCATGGGGATTCAGCCTAACAAACTCCTAGCAATTTTATTGAAAATCATGTGACAATTATTTATGGGCTACTTTGAAAAGTGAACCTCCAAAGCTATAAGAGATGCATTAAAGTGGTTCAGGAAAAATTAGGCTGCCAGTACACCAATTATATTACCCGTGTTGGCTGTAACTATTTAGGCGACTTATGTGGCCTTTTAGCACCTTTTACACAACAAGAATTTCTAGAAGGTGCCAATTTTCTATGCCTTTGTAAAGCTATTTTAGTTTGTTGCCAATAGAGACATTACAAGTAATGTAATCAACTTTTTCATACACACATGCAGCCTCCGTACCCTAGTAGAGAGAGTTCCTCTGCCATTTCCTTTATTTTATCCATCTGAAAAGCACTTTCCTTCCAAATCATCTTAAATAGCTTGAAAGCTGCTTTCTCATTTATGCTTACAACTGATGGGCATGCTTATGATTTACACCTATTTTAGAGTGGTTTATGTCATTTTTTTTTTTATACAAAGGATATAAAATGCAAATGCTGTATTATTTCTGTCTGGGGACGCAGGGAGATGGCCTCAGTGATCTAAAAGGTCTTTTACTTCATTAGCTTCTGTGGTTTATAATCTTTCTTCATCAGCATTTGGGTACGAGACACACAAAGATATTGAATAGCATTTTAAAAAGATGCGTAAGTGGTTATTTTTAAAAATATTTGATGGGACATTTATTATGGAGAAGAATGGGGTTTTTTTTTATTAGGAAGGAAGTGGAAAGTAGACAGAAAATTGAGGTAGTTGCTTTTTGCCAAAAATAAATGGAGGGGAAAAAGTTAATATACCAAGATAAATGAAGACTGTTAGACCCAGAATTAAGACTGGAACCATTCAGCAGAAAGAGAAGAAAAGCAAAAGGGGTCATGATAGAAAATATTTCGTGGTACTGAGATAAGGGTCAGATTTCAACTGTCTCGTTAGGTACATTGTGACAGGGGTCCTCTTAGGACCAGATCTCAATGTTGGCCCACCCCTCTGTCTGCCCTGTCTCATCTGCCATGACTTGTTGTAATAAACTTGATGTAAAATGCGGGAGGCTGCCCATTTAGTGTCCCAATGCCTAGGGCATTACACATGGCTGCGACCTTCCCTATACTGTGTCCTATGCCTTACAGATGGCATCACAAATTGGTAACAGCTCTGGCCCAAGGCCAGGCTAAACTCTGCCTCTTGTTGGGCCTCTAGCATTCTACCCCTGCATACTGCCCCCTCTCACAGGGCCTCATTCACGCTGCCCACTTTCACCAGGCCACATTCATACTGCTTCTCACTGAGCTACTCTCAACCTGCCATGGATCCTTGCAGCCCCTTCTGGTCCCTACTCTACACAGCCCTTCAGACTTTCCTACTCACTTTATGGACAGCCCACACTCAACCCTTCAGGCCCTGTGGCCACCAGCCTTATGCCTCACATTGGGCTGAACTCTGCCACTAGCCCCTCTCCAGGCAACTAGCTTATATTGTCACTCTTGTGCTGGTTAGCCCATATGTAGTTCTTCAGGTTGCCTGAACAACCCTACTCTACATGCCCCCTTCAGGCCCACCAGTGCAGACCCTACTCTACACCCCACACGCACAGCCCTTCAGGTGCCACCATGCAACCTTCTCAGTGTGGGCCTCTCTATCCACTCCCGCCCCCTCACCAGAGCCCTTTTCTGTCCCTTTACTGGGACCAACATTAAACCCCCTCACTGGGGCTCAAGGTCTGATACCCCACAGGCTCAGGTGTCCACAAACACGCCTGGCCCCATTGCTCTAAAATTATCTACTGGGTAGTGGAACTGGAGTTATAAGGTATCCCTGCCCATCTTTTACTGAGGAGGCAACTGGCCTGGCATTTCTGGAGAAATGCCCCACCATGGGCAGTCCCACCAGAACATCCTTCCCCAGCAGGGCTTAGTTTTCAGTCATGCCCCAGGACCAGAAGCCTCCTGCCATCCCCATAGCTCCTGCCCTTACCGCCAAGATGTTCCAAGCAGCTCCAGCCAGGCAGTCGTCATTCCCCACCTGTTTGCAGCAGCTGCTGCTGCCTCAGCCCTGAAGGCCTTAGCTAAAATGGAGGCTGCTCAGCCCTCTCCTCCAATCCCTTGGTCCTCCTGCAGTCATGTGACCACCTCATCAGGGCTGGCCTTCACTTGCTGGCTGCTCTCCTGCCTGCTCTCAGCCCTTAAAGCGGCAGGCACCAAAGGTGCTCTGCCACATACATAAAGGTGTTTTGTCCCCTAATCCAAAAGTACAATTCTTTGTCACTGTGTGACAGCACCCCACACCCCTATGAACATCTAAAGGCAACGTGTCTCCATTTTGGAACTCAAAATTCCAAAAGTGCCTCAGCTTGGATTCATACACATGCTCAGAAGAGACCTAAAACAGCCACTTTCCTAAACTCTCATCTAAACTGACTGGTTACTGAAAGCAGAGAAAAGCTACAACTCAGTAGCACCAAATTATTTTCAGAATAGTAGTGTTAGTGGTTCCCACCTCTTGTCAACTAGATCATCTTTCCAGGACACAGGAGTCTTGAATTCTGGGCCTCCTTTGACACTTGAAAGTACCATTTTTTTTGCATACAATATGCTCTGGAATATAATGCCTTGTTTTGGAGGCAGAATGAAGAGCAAAATATGTTTCTTTGTAATAAGTAACTAAGTAGAAACAGCTAGGGAGCTGAGCCTGGTCATTATTCTACTCCCTGTGGATTACAGATTTGCAGATTTTACTTCCCATTTCACCTGTAAATGGCAGAAACTGCTCTTACCATATTTCTCGCATATAACATGCGCTCCAATTTTCAGCTGCTGGGAAATTGGAGAGAAAGGTACATGCATGCAAGAAAATATAGTATCTGAAGCCAGGTATACTTCTGAAGAAAATGCCCTACACCAAGTCAAAGAGTAAGCTAGTAGAGGGTCTACTCCATCCTTCCTGCTGAAGTACGGCAAATGGGTAGCAATCATGGAAGACTCACAGGGCAGAGGGAAAGTAAGCACAAGGGAGCCTGTTTCCATAGCTTAGTGGGGGAGATAGGAGTCTTGTTTCTAGGCTTATTTCTATTTTTTAACCAATAGTTGTTTAATATACAATGCGTATGAACTTCTGAGAAGCAGACACTGTAGAGGCAGATTCCATTGCTCTTACATAATACATTCAAGATGCATTGTGAAACACTTTTTTATAGAAACCCAGTACACATCTCTTTCAGCAGTGGGATTATGAATTGTGAATTACAAGGGAATGGAGACATGTAATGGTTACATTGAAAGAGGAAACAGTTCATCCTCACCACTCTGCTTTAGGTTTCCCAACCATTACGTCTGAGATGTTGGGCTTCTGAGTGGCTTCAGTAAGTAGGTCTGGAAAGGACCTGGTTTACGTGTGCTTATGGTCTGCAGAGAGCAGCTATTCCCCATTCTCTGTGCAGATCCTAAAACAACAAACCCCACTTTTGGAAAATGGCTAGTGCACTTGTACTCACTGAGTATAGAGAACTTGTGAGAATCATTATTGGATTGTCTGAGCGCAAAGTTGGGCCTAAAGATGTGAGTTAGAACAATCTCATTGGAATAGTGTTCTCAACCACTAACAACTGCAATTGCAAGAAGCCTTCTAGATAGGAATGCAATTTCAACAAGTTCTGTTTTCTCAATTTTACCTTCTATGTTCTCTTTGATGCACTTTTGTTCTTTCTTCCTCTTCCTGCTTTCGTTTGACTTCTAGTAATTCACTCTGGAAACAATAAAAAGTATAAAATAATGCTATTTGTCATTAATGTAATTAGGCTGAAAAGACCACTGACTACACAATATTAACTTTAACAAGTACTATATGTCATCACCTCAAATTTTCTTAATTTTAGTTCTGCACCCGAAAGAATGTTTCCTCTTCAGGATGGAGGGGACATGCTCTCTAGCAAAAGAAGCAAGGTTAGAAACAGGATGGCTAAAATCATAGATCTAGAGATATCTGCCAGAGGCAAATGCCATCCACATGGAGGGCTTTTACTTCTATTCTGACTCCTGGTTCCCAGACCACTGCTGCATCTTGGTACAGTCTGCAGTAATTTGTACCACTGCAGCATATAGGATTAGGAGGGAAGGATAATTATGTAGAGTATGCCTTATAGTCCTGCTCCAGTTCCCATTTTTCTCCTCATCTATGGCTCTGGCTTCCAAATGAAATATTATGAGGAGCATCCATCTGATTTAATGGCGTCCACATCTGCACAGGTTTTGGTTCCCCTCTGCTTGCATGTATGGAGAAGGAACTGGAGTAATTTATGATGTAACTAACAGCATTTAAAAGTTATAGATTTTTACTATGAAGAAGAGTTTGAATTCATTTTATTTATGTAAATTTCCTTGCTCTTTAAACTTCAAAACATGAACTTTTTCAAGTTTTTAGAGTTGCGTTTACCATACACTCTTTCCACGGAATTTGGAATTTTAATGTCAGGGCCCAGGATAAAGCAATTAGTATGAATATGTTTAAAATCCATTTATTCTTATCTTGCCCCATACTTTGTGGAAACTTTTTATGCTAGACAAAATGAATTTATAGGGCTGGATCCTACAAATCTCACATTAAGTAGTTCTAAATCAGGGCTATTCAACTGGTGGCCAGGGGGCAGTAAGGGGTTATGACCCCTGGGCTCCCATCAAGCCAAAATTCATCCTATTGTCTGATTGCAATAGCAGCCAGAATCTCCAGATTCCCCTTCCTCTTCTGGTTTTGATGTTGGGGGCTGAGTGCTGCAGTAGGGCAGAAGGAAGTGTGCAATGGGTGTGGGTATCCATGCCGTGTGGAACTGGAGGCCCATGCCCCCAACAGCATAGTCCCTGCTAATGTGGCACACAAGCATGTGGCCTCTACCTGCTTAGAAGTTCTAAATTATGTAAGTAAGCTTGACTAAGGTGCTCCAATACTTCCACTGGGCACATCTACATGAGATGCTAACCACGCAATAGCCTAATAATATCACACAGTAGCATACTGAGCAAAAACTGTACTACTATGCTACTGCACAGTAGTATTAGGCTACTGCACAGCAAGTATCACTAAATAGCCATGCACTGGTGCTACTGCACAGTAGCACACATTACTGTGCATTGATTTAATACTTAGTTAACCAAGTACTAAACTTAATGCACAGTAACTACAACACATTAATGAACGTGTAGATGTGTCCACTGAGACTCAACCCTAGAGATTCCTGGCTAGATAGTCTTACCCCTCAACCAGGGTCAAACCAATCACCGTATTTGTAGTCAGGAAGGAATTGTTACTCAATAGTCACATTGGTACAGACTGTAGGGGGTGTGGCCCTCTTCCTTTGATCTCCTGAGCATATTTTAACAATCCTCACAGTAGCAGGATATTTACCATCATTGTCTCACTGCCTTATGTGTGGCAGGCTAGGGTGTTATGCCTTTTGGTTGTGTCAGGGTTGACTGTGTAGTTTGGCTAATAAGTTAGACAATGGATTTGTAAAGGATGGTTTGGATAGGGAACCAGCCTCTGCCCAAGGGATGAACTAGATGACCTCTGAAGGTCCCTGCTAGCCCTACTTTTGATTCTAAGTAGTGCTACTGAAGTCAATGGGACTGTTCTCAGGAATATAAGTTGCTTACATATGGATTGCAAGACTGGTCCCTAATTTTTTTTTTTTAATGTAGTGATAAAAGTGCTACTAGATACAAGGAAATTCTGATGGAGGTTTAGTTTATGCATATCTGGAGGGCAAAGTGGTTTGAAGAATTTGTAAATGTTCTAGGAAGTTCCACATCCTAGTGCCTATGAAGCTAGTACAAAGAAGGAATGCAACATTAGTACTATTTAAAATGTTTTAGCCAGCATTACAGCATAATGCCTTATTTTGCCTCAAAAATGTTTCCTGTCAACCCTCCATTTTTCCTTGCGACCTATTTGAGAGTCAGTCCCTTGCAGGTTTTAGTAGAAGAATTCTAATATAATAAAAGCTGTGACACTTCTGTCTGTAGGTCTGTCTGTTCGTAACACTCCCGCCCAACTGCGCATGTGCTACCCAGAACTTATGGACAGACAGACATGCAGACATACAGGTGGAGGTGGTTGGGGCCAGACTGTGCTCCCTGCTGTGGGAGGTGGTGTGGGGAGAGCTCTGGGGTATGGAGTGGAGCATGCCGCCTCATGGGGTGGGGGCGTGGCTTGTGGCCATGTGGGGGGCATGGCATGTGGTGCACTGGGGGGCATAGCACATGGTCACAGGGTGTTGCACAGGAAGCAGGTACGAGGGGCACGGGCAGGTATGAGTGACCCTGCGCCTGCTTCCTCTGCACCATTCTGCAGCCGCAAGGCCCACCCACAAGGCCTCAAATGACTGTGGGACATGTGATGGCTTGGAGGAGCATGGCATGCAGGGACGTGTGGCAAGGCGGCTACAGGATGCCACATGGAGAGCGAGCATGGGCAGTTCCTGCCAGCTGCAACATGCAGCTGCGAGGCAGGGGCAGGGAGCAGGGCAGGACCTGGAGCAGTTGTGGGGTGGGGAGTGGGGCTGGACCCAAAGTGGGGGGAAGGGTGCGGGGCCAGACATGGGTCCCCGTCCTCACTCCCCCCCCGCCCATCCTTCATGACAGGCATTTTGCTAGTGCCTCATAAAATCGTTAAGAGGCTAGAGTTTTTATGGGTGATAATCTTTTGTTGGACCAACTGAATAATTGAGATAAATTTTAGACAGGCCATCAGGTATCACACATACTTAGAATAGTACTCTGATACCCCAAAACTTGTCTAAATCTATTCCAACCATGCAGCTGGTCCAATAAAAGATATCATTCACAATAACTTTTGGCTCTCACAGATTTCCTGGACCATCACGGCTACATCACTTCAATACTACCTGAGCATTGTTATGCCTTATGCCGCCTTCCTATACATTTTAATGTTATGATTACAGTGATGTTTATGATTAAAGGTAGTTACATGAGGCAGGCATGTTCCATATCTTTTTGTTCTGACTCACAGGCAGGCATTCTGGTAAATATTTAGTGCTAACCAAAGAAACATTAGCTCCATGTAAGTTGTTTGAAGTGGCTGAATCACTATATTTCTATGCAGGATGACAAGTCGTCTCAGAGACCAGTTGAATTACTGACATACTAAAGATCTCATATTATTATAGGTACAGGCAACATAAACTGGAATTACAGACTTTTACCAGGAAAAGTGTTCTCCAGGGAAAAATGGACACATCCTGCATATTTTTAATAGAAACTGAGTAGTGGTAAGGATGGCTTTTAAAAATAAAATGATGCATTTATAGAAAGCTTCGGTAACTAAAAAGAACTCCAGAAATAAAAACAAATGAAATGGAACATTAATAAAACTACACAATCAATATAAATCAGTCAAAAAATAAGTGGGAAAATGTGTTCTGTATCAATATTTGTCTAGCCCTACAAGCAAAACAAGATTAAGAAATAAAAAAGCCAAGCTTAATTTTCACTGTTTTAAATAACTGTTCAACCTGAAAATTAAAATCCGCTATCTGATTTTCCAATATGTTGAGCCTTCTCTTGGTGTAACGCTCTAAAATATACTGCTCGTATATGATGCTGTGCTTGAAGTGCACTGAAAATTTTAAATCAAGCAGTGCATGCTAAAACCTGTTCCAAAAAAGTACAACTGACAAAACCTATAAATTTTATGGCTACGTTGCACTAAGAGGTGCATGCAAGACAGAATTTACAGCTGCATGAATAAACACTTGCTTGAAGTGGGAAAGAGCAAACATCAATCTGAGGGACAATTATTGCAGCTTTGAAAATATGTACAACTTACAGCAGATTTAGATTAATTTGTCCAGTAGGTAAAACAGCAATTATTAAGGCAGGGAGTACCTTGGTTCTACTTATCAACACAAAAATATCACACATAGTCACTGCACTCTTAAAGATCTATGGAAAGCAATAAATAGCCTGAAATTAAGAGTTACCTTATACATCAGAAAGGCCCCAGCCCTACAATAGACAGGAGTTCATTTTCCTAAATTATTGCAGGTGATGGCCTACAGCTATGTATGAGACATACCCACAACTGTTTCATTTATAGAAGAATATTTTTGGTTTTCAAATACAGAAGAAAGTGTGCATACCCTTTGGGAAAGTAGTAAGTTCTACAATATATATATAAACATAGTTTAATGAAGGCATTTTATCTTGATGAATTCATAATTCCAGGTACTAAAACAATGGAAGGTTTTATGTTTAATGAAACAAAAAGTAATGTTATGCTTAATGATTTGAAATGTTTGGGAGTCAGAGGACCTGAGTTATATGTCCAGCTCTCGCACAGTGGAAATGGATGATGCCTTTTGTCATCTTTGTGCCCCCATAAACAATATTAAGGCAGCACAAAGGCCATATCATGCCACAAATGCCCAAGAATTGTGGGCATGACAAAGGTAGTATTAATTTGTGCTGCTTTATTGCACTGGCTATCTATTTGCTTTGTGGTCAGACAGTGTGGGCAGCCTGGAGCTGCTCTCACTGTCCAGTCACCCCGGGCAGTTGCTATGTGGGGCTTAAGGGGCCTGATCCTGCACACCCCAGGCATTTCCACACAGGATCAGGCCCTGGGAACACCTGCCCACCCTTCCCTGCTTAAAGAAATGTGCCCCAGAGGTCCCAGGGGACTGTTTCTGTAAGAGCAGAAAGCCAGGCAGGTACTCCCAGACCTCCAGGGACCTGATCCTGTGCAGGAATTCCTGGTGAACATAGGATTAGGCCCCTCAGGTGCAGGAGAATATGTGACCCAATGTGTGTTTTGCCCAATGAAGCAGATCAGCTATGCTGGGACAAATCCTGGAACAGCTAATCTACTCCATCTGGCAATGTCTGTTTCTAGCATCAGACTCATTAAATGAGATTGGGCCTATTACATAAGGATCTAAGAAAATGTCTGTGGGTTAATCACTGCTGCAGTGACTTTAGATTGTGTGTGTGACTCAGCATTGGTTGGGTAACCAACCATCAGAATATTTACCCAGCTATACAGACTGTTTTTTCAGGCTGTACTGAACTCAATGCTGCCATGACCAAATTGTTCCCAATACCCAAGTGTCCTGGCTTAAAGTGACTTTAGTGCACACAAACCTGCCTGCTTATTTCACCAGAAACTATAAGCATCCCTACAGTGGACAGGAGGCATTTTAGACATACATCAGTGTTACATGTACAGATCTGATTCATACAGTACATGCTTTTTAGCCAATCTTTATCATATTTAAATGATGCAGTGTGTGTGTTTCAGCTAAAGAACAGAGTAGATATATTGGATAGGTAGTGTAATAGTTTTGAAGACATTTTGACTAAGCTTTCATTTACAACTCCAGTTTGTGGGGGATTGGCATTAGTTCTCTAGTCAGAATCACCTTCACAATCTGAGGTTAGCATGGGTTCCTGAAACTCTCAGTAAGATTACAGTATTTCAGCCTGCAGGAGAGGAGGTTGATTAGCTGGAGTGCAAAACTGGGCACTATCATCTAAAATATTTTACATGGTTGTTTGAATGCACAAACCCATCATACAGATCCAAACCCCATGATCTTTGTTGAGGTTTGAGTCCTTGCAGTTTGGCTCATTCTCTGTCATGTCTGAGACTGGTCCAGAGCATTTTCCTGAGGACAGATTGCATGTATATGTCCCAATGATCAATGTATTTAATTGATTACATAACATGATTTTATGCTGAAATGCTGCACATAAAAGTGTTATGCTATTATGGTATATTTACCTTGCACCGTTGTTCTTCCCTCATTTGTTGTAATCTTCTGTTTTCAATTTCCTTTTGGGTTTCCCTATAGCTGTGGCTTCTCCCCTATTGTTCATCAGAGAATATAAAATAGATAACTGATAGAGGATCCCATTCTATCTTTATACAATTAATTAACATAACAAAAGTGGTTTAAGGTTCACTTAAGGATCTATTTTAAAACCTGGATATGAGTTTCTTTTGCATATTCCACCCATTTAAATGTTTTTATGCACAGTTTCTTTAGAGCCACATATTAAAGCAAGGACAAAGGCTGCTCCTGGAAATGAAATACTACCATTAGAAAAAAAAGAACACTTTTCAGGAGTCAGATAAGTTAACTTCTACATTTTTCACAATGCCATTGCTGGAGTGGTTTATTTTCCAAAGAAACTGTGCCTGCAGTATGTTGTAGCTAAAACACATTTAGGGAATTTGAGTAGGGGAAACCTGTGAATTAGATCTGAAATCATTAACAAGGGGCTGGATTTGATTATTCTTACTCATTATGAGTAAGTGTTTCATAGAGCAGGTTCTTCTATAGCTCGCTTGCATCTTTCGTTATATACTATAACCTCCTAGAGAAGAAAATGTGACTTCCTTTGTGTGTATATTTTGCTTATTAGCACATTAAACAACAACAACTAACATAATAAATTACAAAAAGGGGTGGTTATTGCATAGTGTGGCTTTAATAAGGGCTTTGGTACAATTCCATGCAAGTCTCATGCCTTGATAAATGTGGATCAAATTAAGCTACCAAACGACCGATGCATAGTTTGCTAAAAGGCTGAATACAGAGAGCAATTATTTATGGTTCACTCTTCAGCTGGGAGGAATTGTTACATGTGTCCAGAGAGACCCAGTCTGGGTCCAATATTATTCATTACTTTCAGTAATGACTTGGAGAAGTGTAAAGAGTATGTTAATCTAGTTGGAAGACAATAAAAATCTAGACCAGATTGTTAACACTTCGAAAGACAAGATTAACATTAATTATGAGCTTGACTTAAAAGTGGGCCTAAAAAGCCACTAATAAAATAAGGAGATTCACTTAAAAGAAAGTGACATTTTCTATATATAGTAGTCTGGAATAGCTGAATACAAATTATACAACTGGGTGTTTATTACTAGATGCACTGGAAAGTAATACCAAAGAAAGGATCTGCAGAATTCAAGGGTGTAACTTTAACAAGAACTTTCTAAGATATACATCAAAATAAAATCTATTGTTATTCCTCTTGAGTAGATGTTATATTTTAGAATCTTATAAAATTGTATCCTAAATTTTTTTGTTTCAACATAGGCCAGGTAAGAGACCATATCAAATCAACAAAATTAGAGCACAACATTTTCCCTTTGCGATTACACTTTAATTCTTAAGCAATTTTATCTCAAGTACACCAAGTAGTAACACACTGGTTGTGTGTTTTAGGTCCCTTAAATGAGTGTAGCAGCTGATAGTTTATCTGCTGATTGCTTCCACTTCCACTTGCTTAATCAGCTTTCTTTCTAGTTGTGTAGCTGTGCTATAACTGAAAGATAAATTGACTAAGGGGCCACAGTGGGATAGTGGCACAAAACATTTATATATTCTAATAGGGTAGTAATAATAAAGATATTACATAAAAACAAGCATCATAGAAATGATTCCTGTGTATTTGGGCAGTGGTTAAAAGGTGAGCTACAATGTAAAATGTTACTTCCACTTTTTTTTTTAATTTGAGAAACAAAATTGTAGAGTTTAACACAAGTAGATGTTTCAGCTGGGAAATAAAGGTATTCTTTAAACCATTTCAGATTGAGGAGATACATCCCCATTCCATCTCTGCCTCATTGTGGGCTTTCATATCTATTTCTGAAATCACAGCCAATGACAAGAACTTGCCCATGTCTTACTACTAATACAAATTAGTGAAATTGACAGGACTGTTTCTGCCTCAGAAAAACTCATGAAACCCAACTCTCCATTGTTCAGCTGCTGGTCTACAACAAGTGGGAATGCAAGGGTGGTGGTAAGTCATCTTTCTACCTGCCATATTTCTGGCTGTCTCAGCGCCCCATAACATGGCCTCATAACTTGGTCCCATAACATAGAACACCCTGATGCCATCCTAACTCATAGTCTGTTTTAGCAACCCACAGTGGCAGGCAAAATCAGCCAAAAAGGCAGAGTACATTGTGCTTCAGACACTCCCTGTTCCTGCACACCAATAGACCTCTTTAATACCTGTGGAAAATGTCAAGGAAGCTACCAACAGCTGGGCATAAAGAATTAAAAAAAGAAAAATCTGTGCACCACTTTCTTTCATTTTTTTCTTTCCTGGGGTCAATAAAAAGACAAAAAAGCAAGGCACAAGAGGAAAACCTGATGCCTAAATATATTCTCTTTAACAAGGTGATTTTCAAACTGGATGGCTGCGGTATACTTCCTGGGAGCCTGAAGCAAGTCTAAAGGAAGGGAGAGGCATTCTTTTTCCACCATAATTGCTGGCATTTAAGTTTGGGCAAAAACTAAAGCCTCTGACTATATATAAAATAATTAATAAAGATGTCCAAGGTCTTGCCAACCTCAGGCTACAGCTACCAATTATAATTTCTGCACATAACAGCTGATCTGCTGATTGCCTCCCACCTGTAATCTCCCAGGCTAGGTATGGTTCTACAAACATTGTCTTAGTACCAATACTCCCTACTGCAAATACATCCAGCAGTGGGGCAGCCCAAGGAGATGACTGCAGTTTAGGAGACATAACTAGTGAAAAACAGAGAAGCCTTTGAGGACATCTTAGGGAAGATGTAAGGAGTTATCATTTTGTTCAGTCATCTGGGTCTGACAGAAAAGCAACGGGATTAGAGCAGTGGTAACTGGGTGATACTTTATCAGGCTACTTCAGGAATGGGACAGGCTATCAAGGTGGCAATTGAATCACTTTATAGGACATGCTGGGCATATCCACATGAGATGCATTAATGCGCAGTGGACCGTTCTACCATGCATTAGCATGTCACAGCAAAAACCATGCTAATGCACTAATGCACAGTAGAATTAGTCTACTGTGCATTAAGCATCATTAAAAGCATGCTGGGATGGGACGGGCTCCACCTTTCCCCTAAAGGTAAGCGTGTGTTCTCTTCTAGGTTGGTGGACCTCCTCCGGCGGGCTTTAAACTAGGCTCGTTGGGGGAAGGGGAAGATGAGGGCAGAGGAAACATCAGACTGCCAGACCAAACAGCACCCACAACTACAGCCCAGCCCAGCCCGACAAGTGAAGCAATCAAACAGGTAAGAGGGAGGGGCCAGGGTAACGCTGGGACTAGGGGGTCAGTACACACACCCACAGGAGGCCTCAAATGCCTCTACACAAATGCTCGTAGTATGGGCAACAAGCAGGAGGAACTCACCCTCCTGCTGGCTGACACCAGCCTGGACATAGTGGAGATTAAAGAAACGTGGTGGGACGAAACACATGATTGGGCGGTCAATGTCAAGGGCTATAGCCTGTACAGGAGGGACAGGATAGGAAAGAGAGGTGGGGGCATGGCACTCTATATTAAGGAGGAATACACATCCTCGTTAATTAGCAAAGAGTCAGGGGAGGGGCACTCTGAAGTGCTTTGCGTTAGAGTACAAGGCAGTCGAGGGGAAAGGGACTAAACGGTGGGAGTCTACTACAGACCTCCCAACCAGGGAGAAGAGCTTGACCAGGAATTCTTGGGTCAGCTCAGAGAGGTAGTGAGGGCTAAGGATGTGGTAGTCATGGGGAACCTGAACTTCCCGGACATCTTCTGGGAAGAGCAGTCAGCCAGGTCTGATCGCTCACGTAGGTTCTTGGCCAGCGTGCAGGGCCTCCATCTAACCCAGGAGGTGCACAGCCCCACCAGGGGGGGCGCCTTGTTGGACCTAGTGCTGGCCGTGGGTGATGACCTGGTGAGGGGGCTGCGGGTGCTCGACCACCTGGGCGACAGCGATCATCGCCTGCTGGAATTCACCATCCAGCACAAGGTGGCAAAGGCATGCAGTAAGGCAGCAGCCCTAGATTTTAGGAGGGCAAACTTCAACGAGCTAAGGAGGATAGTTGGAGAAGTGCTGAGGTCCCGGAGGGGAGGGGAGCCAGGTGCCCAAGGAGAGTGGTCGCTCCTTAAGGAGACGATCCTCCAAGCCCAAAGGAAGGTAATCCCAACGAGGATCAAAGGGAGCAGGAGAGCACACAAGCCTCCATGGCTCACCAAAAGCATCCGGGAATGTCTCCTTGCTAAAAAGGAGGCTTACACCCAATGGAAGGAAGGAGTCATCACCAGGGAGGACTATTCTGTAGTTGCTCGGGGATGTAGGGGGGTAGTTAGGAAGGCCAAGGCAGAGATGGAACTGGGGCTAGCTTCCCAGATTAAGGACAATAAGAAGTCCTTTTTTAAATACATAGGGGGTAAAAAGAAGGTCCCGGGTAATGTGGGGCCCTTGCAGGACGCGATGGGAAACTTGGTCATCACACCAGATGGCAAAGCTAACATGTTTAACGATTTCTTCGCCTCCGTCTTCCTAAGTAGGGACCAGAACAGCCACCTCCCTGCTGGGCCCCCCTCGGGCCCCGGGGGAGGCACACCTGGGCCACAGGTTAGTGAGGATTTAGTTAGGGAGCTTCTGGAGGGGTTGGACGTATTCAAGTCAGCCGGCCCCGATAATCTCCACCCTAGAGTTCTAAAGGAACTGCCCGAGGTCATTGCAAGTCCCCTGGCACAACTTTACGAGCACTCGTGGTGCTCTGGTGAGGTACCGGAGGACTGGAAGAGGGCCAACGTGGTCCCCATCTTCAAAAAAGGCAGGAAGGAGGACCCGGGAAACTATAGGCCGGTTAGTCTCACCTCGATCCTAGGCAAGCTGTTCGAGAAAATTATGCTGGCACACATCCAGGAGGGGCCAGCAGGGGACTGCATGCTTAGGGGCAACCAACACGGGTTCATCAGTGGCAGGTCCTGTCACACCAACCTGGTGGCCTTTTACGATCAGATCACCAGATCATTAGACGCAGGGGTAGCAGTGGATATAATCTTCCTGGACTTCTGGAAGGCTTTTGACACTGTCTCTCACCCTGTTCTCATTAAGAAACTGGGGGGCTGTGGTGTAGACACCCACACAGTCAAATGGGTTGCCAACTGGCTGGAGGGCCGCACCCAGAGGGTAGTAGTGGATGGGTCCTTCTCAACCTGGAGGGATGTGGGCAGTGGGGTTCCGCAGGGCTCGGTCCTCGGGCCCGCACTGTTCGACATCTTCATCAGTGATTTGGATGAGGGGGTAAAAAGCACCCTGTTCAAATTTGCTGATGACACTAAGATGTGGGGGGACGTGGGCACATTGGAAGGATGCAACAGGCTACAATCAGACCTAGACAGGTTACAAGGGTGGGCGGATGAGACTAGGATGGGCTTCAACACTGACAATTGCAAGGTGATGCACCCCGGCACCATACCTACAGGTTGGGGAACTCCCCTCTTGTCAGCACAGAGGCGGAAAGGGATCTGGGGGTCATCATTGACACCAAGATGAACATGGGCCAGCAGTGTGGAGAGGCAGTTAGGAAGGCCAACCGCACCTTGTCATGCATCCACAGATGCATCTCGAGCAGGTCCAAGGAGGTGATCCTCCCCCTCTATGTGGCACTGGTCAGGCCGCAGCTGGAGTACTGCGTCCAGTTCTGGGCGCCGCACTTCAAGAGGGATGTGGACAGCATGGAGAGGGTCCAGAGGAGAGCCACTCGTATGATCAGGGGGCAGCAGGGCAGGCCCTATGAGCAGAGGCTACGGGACCTGAACCTGTTCAGCCTCCACAAGAGAAGGCTGAGAGGGGATCTTGTGGCCTGTTATAAACTAGTCAGGGGGGATCAGCAGGCATTGGGGAAGTCACTGTTTCCCCGAGCACCGCCGGGAGTGACCAGGAATAACGGTCACAAGCTGGCAGAGGGTAGGTTTAGGTTAGATATCAGGAGGCGCTACTTCACAGTCAGGGCGGCTAGGGTCTGGAACCAGCTTCCAAGAGAAGTGGTGCAGGCTCCTACCCTGGGGGAGTTTAAGAGGAGGTTAGATGCACATCTTGCTGGGGTCATTTGACCCCAGTACTCTTTCCTGCCATGGCAGGGGTTCAGACTAGATGATCTGCTCAGGTCCCTTCCGACCCTAGAAACTATGAAACTATGAAAAAAAAGTCTGCCTTTGTAGCTACCGCACCTTTATCTAGTATCTCATATTAGAGGTATAGAGGCTATAGCTAGAGGCTAGAGGTACTAAACTTAATGCACAGTACCTAAGGCACATTCATAGATTCACAGATTGTCAGGTGCTGGAAGGGCCCTTGGAAGATTATTGGGTCCAGCCTCCTTTACCAGGCAGGAAAGATGACTGAGGTCAGGTGACCCCAGCAAGGTGACCGTCCAGTCTTCTCTTGAAGATTTCCAGGATAGGTGATTGCACCACCTCCGGAGGGAGTTTATTCCACAGTCTGGACACCCTGACCATGAAGAACTGTTTCCTAGTGTTAAGCCTGAAACAGTCTTTCAGGAGTTTCTGACCATTACTCCTGATTTTCCTCAAAGGTGCCCTTGTGAACAGTTGTTCATCGAGCCCTCAATGTATGCCCCTGATGTAGCAGTAAGCTGCTACCAAGTCCCCTCTCAGCCTTCTCTTTTTTAGGCTGAAGAGGCCCAAGTCCCTCAGCCGTTCCTCGTATGGCTTGCCTTGCAAGTCTCTGATCATACAGGTGGCTCTTCTCTGGACTCTCTCAAGCTTTACCACGTCCTTGTTAAAGTTTAGCACCCAGAACTGGACACAGTAGTCTGGCTGCGGTCTCACCAATGCTGAATAAACTGAAAGAATCACTTTCTTGGTTTTGCTTGAGATGCATTGGTTGATTAGATTTTGTGTGCCCACAAAAAAAGCGGACTTATGCCTATGGCCAGTTTTTCAAAGTAGTGCAATACCCTTTTATGAATCTATATGAAATGGGCACATTTTCAACAAGGCTTAACACCTATTAGGTCCAGCTGCTCTCCACAAAAACTGCTAACTATTGTGCATATCTGAAAATCTGACCCCAACTGATGGTGAAAATCTGGTACTTCATTATCAGGGATGGTTAATAAACTAATTTAAAATATTCTAATGTTTTACTACTGGGAGAGAGAAACTTTAATGCTGGCAGACCTATGCAGGAGATATTACATATTTCATGGTAGCACTTACCCAGGCTGTAGATTCTGGGCCACGATTAGCAATTTGACAGGAGTTTCTCTTTGGCAACCCTAAGTCCAATCTGTTCAATAATTCATTGGTTTTGCTACAGAGAAATCCAAATAGAATTGTTAGTGCTTTCATAAAAAATAAATACAGTCTTTTATTGCACCCCTGGAGTCTAGCCTAGACTTTTTTATCATGTGATGACTGAAAAGCATCACAGGTGGAACAAAAGGTTATGCGGAGAGACAGAACGAAGTAGGACATCAGAAATAGAAGTGATATTGTGGACATAGGGCATTTATTGGGAATGATTTCTTTGAGAAAGAAAAAACCAGTTATTTCCAAGTTATTTCTATCACTATTGTTTTCTCACTCTTATGCTATTAAAAGTTAGATGCACATTCTATCAGCTTTCACCATCACCACCATGTAATTGCTTAATGGAATCCTCAGTTTCAAATCTCCAAATATCAGCTAAGTGTCTTAAATAAAGGATTATTGTTCCCCTTTGTAAAGTGTACAATGTACCTTTAGAACAAATTACTTTGTCTTGCTATTGGCTTAAACAAAATCCAAGTTCCCTTTAGCTGAAACATAGATGTACAGAATCATTTCTTCTCTTTGGACACTCCACTGACCCCTTCCCTCCCCTTCCACTCCTCCCCCACTGGCCATTGCTGCTTCCCCACTGTCCCTGGGGGAAAGAGAAGCTCCAGAGCAATTTGTGTCTGCCCCAGTTGGGTGGCTCAGGGGCTGGGTGCAGATGGGGATGGAGTCTGGACAGTAGCAGGAATGGATGCAGGGGTTCCCCCTCCCCATGCCTGCTCCCAGGGAAGTGGGCAGGGAGGGGAAAACTATTCTCCCACTGCACTGTTGCCACTGTACCTGGTTGAGCCCAGCCCCTGCGCAGCCTTGCTGGGGTGGGCAGAGCAGTTCTGGAGCTTCCCTTCTCCCCAGGACAGTGATGAAAGCAGCAGAAACAGGCAAAGGAGAGGGGGTGGGGAGGGAGAGTTCACCTGCTTTAGTGACTTAAAATTTTTTAGAGGCTCCTGTAGTGCATTCCAATTCAAAAGGGAGGTGGGTGGGGAGGGGGGTACAGCTGCACCCCCTCTGAATCCTCCCTGGGGCAAAAGCAATGCTGGAATATTGCCTCCTGTTTGGGTGACTGCCTTTTTAAGAAGGATATGAATACATGGGTGAAAGCACAAAAAAGAAAAATGAAGAGGCATGATTTGAGAAAGTGCCTTATAGCAAGAAACTTAGGAAGCTCGATCTGTTTAGCTTGCCAAAAAGATGATGGAGGGAGGACTTGATTACAGTGCTGAAATAAATCCAGAAAGAAAATACCCAACACTAAAGGGCACTTTAATTTAGCAGAGAAAGGTGTGAAGAGAACCAATGGCTGGAAGCTAAAGCCAGACAAATCGGAAATTAGGCATGAATTTTTGACAGTGGAGGTGAAACAGACCACTGGAACTAACTACTAATTGTGGGGTTGTCACATTGGTGACTTCAAATCAAGAATAGACACTATGCTAGAAAATGTATAACCCACTTGTAAGGGTGGCTCACAAGTTATTTTATGGACCAGACAGTAGAAAATATAAATTGTTGCCAACTGTGCTTACAGTATAATGTAAACGTCATGCTTTTAAGCTCTGAACACTCCCACTTCAGTCGTCCACATACAGGCCAAGAGGGGGCTGTCCCACATTCTCTAGGCGTAGCAACGTTCTTGGGATCAACACAGGGATAACTGGGTGAAATGTAAGCATCTGTGATATATGTGTGGCCAGATTACATGATGTAATGGCCCTTTCTGACCTAAAATGCTATGAAAATAAATTATTGCATCAAAACCTGGTTGTGTGGTGAGAATTTGTGTGTTTGGGGACCTTTTAAGTTAAACCTTCTACTAAACTAAATTATTTTGTATTTTTCATGTGTATGTCTGGAGGAATTGAGAAATCCTTTTTTTAAAACAAATTGAACTAGATATGTTTTTTTGGGATATGCTCTGGAAGATTATAGCTCCATAAAGAAATATTTGGCACACAGTCTGCTCTCATATAGATTAAAAGGAGGGCATATGTGGAGGAAATCTCTCTCCTTCCCTCTCTCTGTCCATCACTTACATACACACACACACATACACACATGCACGCACGCTCAGATCAGCACACTAAAAATTCAAAATGCAACTCTCAGCTTGAATACTCAGAAATTCAAATGCAAATTTGACATCTTTCAAGTTTTCATGCATCTGAGTTAAAATAAAATGGGCACATTTTAAGATTATTGTTGTCTATTTTGTGGGGCTCAACGCAACTGATTAAAACAGGGGAATCAAGATGAGAGGCGGTTGCAGCATTTGGTGACCTGTCAGGGGTAGGGCTGGCAGCTGCATATTAATTGTTTCACCCAACAGTTTGGTTATGGATGGACCCAGTCCCTATTGAAGGAGTACTTATAATAGGAAGAAGTTCTTCCTGCCAAGTCCTGCCAATTTTACCAGTTCCTGCTAGATACTTCTTTCTCTTCCTATATCTTACCCTTAAATGGTGTTGTGTTCCCTATACAGGCAACCCCCGCTTAATGCTGTTTCACTTAGTGCTATTTCGCTATAACGCTCATTTGAGATTTCACTTAGCGCTCAGCAAGTTTCATTATAACACTCATGGTCACTATCTTGGGTCATTAAAAACAATTGCGGTCGCCATCTTGCGTTATCAAATACTTTCGATTTCGCTTAAGGCTCGTTTCACTTAACGCTCAGTTTTTCAAGAATAAATTAAGAGTGCTAAGTGAGGGTTGCCTGTAGTACTTTGAAGATCTTACTTTCTGACATTGCATTCTATGTGTAGTCGTTTCAAAACTGGAAATTACCTTAACTATAAATAAGAGGATCCTAATCCAACAGAAGGGAAAGAGAGGCCAGGAAGCACAAAAGCAGCATCATGGGTGGTGTTAGGACCAAGTTCTCTACTCAGCGGCTATGTCTATATGTGTGGTGGACTGCACAGTTGTCACTGGACAATCATTTAGTATTTTCATACGCATAGTACTAAATGACTGCGCAGTAACTGGCATTACTGCACAGTATGGTCACCACACAGTTTTTGCCCAATGCTACTGCACAGTCACTCATTACTACTACACAGTATCATCATCACATGGTTAGTGCCCAGCAATACTACTGTGCCATAGCATCTCATGTAGATGCACCCATATTTGTGCCACTGCTAGTTGTCCCCAGGTATGCCTCTGCACGTGCACTCTGGTGCTCAGCAAATCGCCCCAAGTGGGGCTGACCCCTTACTTGGGGTCCTAGGGGCCTCCTGGGGCTCCAGCAGTGGCTATCTGGGCATGTGGAGCCTGGTCAGCAGCCAGAGCATGGTTCTGGCCAGCCAGCCTCCAATTTTGGGCATCACATGCTGCAGCCATGTGCACCGCCACACTTTTTTCTGGCACAGGGATTTTAGATACCAGGATTTCCTGGTATCTAATTTTGGGAATTACAGATATAATTTTGTGAATAGAATCACAGCCTCTGCGTATATTTTGCGGCACCTTGAAAGGCTTTGAGCTTCCACAGACTGCACATTCCCGCTCATGGGGACATGCCCATTCTGTTTATTATATTATCTGTAAGAGGAACAACCTGAAATTTAAAAAAAAATCACATGAAGCATTAATAAAAGGATAATTTCCTTACTTTTGCAACCAATAGTATGTTAGATTATTAGAAGTGAAACAAATTTTATTGCTCAAGCTGAGAGAAATGCCAAAGCGAAATGTCCAAATGGTTTCTGCCCCCTTTCAATTTTACTTTCAGGGTCTCCAGTCTTTGCAGAATCCTGCATTGTTTGGGGTTACCAAAAACCTCCCCATGTACAAACACAGGAACCTCCTAGTCGAGGACTGCATCAAAATGGGAGCAAGTGAGCACAGCTGTTCTGCAAGGAGATAGACAGAGAAGACGGGAAGAAGATGGAGGAAGACACATGGAAAAGAAAAGAATGGTACAGACCTCTGGAGAAGATGACAATGAGGAAGAGGAGACTGATGATGACACAGAGGAAGAAAATGATGAGGAGGAAGAAGATTGTGAGGAACATGGGGACTTGGGGTGGACCCATGAAGAGGCGGGGGAGAGAGGCAGAGGGGTTAGAGGAGGAAGAGTGCAAGGGGGAAGGCAGATGTGGAAGCAGTTTGTGTGATTATAACAGTTAAAGAAGGAGATGGCAAAGGGCATGTGGGAGTGTAGGTGTATGGTTGCATTTATTGTAATGGGGATGATGACAGTCAACTGTAGACATGCTATAGACTGTCAAGTGAACTGTAACTGTGTTGGTCAAAAGACAGGATGGCAAAGGTTTAAGTTATATATATTTTGCAAAAAAAATGTTTGTACTATATATAAGTAATTAACAAAGTGCTGCTTAAAAGTGTGTTCATGAAGTAGCTGTGCTAAAATTGGCAGCAGTTTCAAAAAAAGGTAACATGCATCAATTCTGGATGAACTAAGTCTATAGGTACTATATGCAAATTACTACAGTTGTGTTTAATTTCAAGGTCAGCGTTTTCAAATTTGCCCCTCAATTCTATGTGCTTGGGGACAGCAGGGTCTGACAGCAAGGAGGGAGGGGGGAAGGGGCTGCAAAGGTAAAGAAGTGGAAGGAGGGAGGGAGGAGGAAGACAGAGGGCAAGGGGGCTACCTGGCCACCCAAATATCTTTTCCCTCCTGTAGTAGTAGGCAGAGAACAAATTCAAGGCAAACTTCAAATAATTAAATTCTATAGCTGTAAAATTCTAACAGGTATATACATTTTCCATACATAAAATCTAATTATTGGGGTTTCATCATATTCAAGTAAACTCAAGGAGGTAATCCTCCCCCTCTATGCGACATTGGTCAGGCTGCAGTTGGAGTACTGCATCCAGTTCTGGGCACTGCACTTCAGGAGGGAAGTGGACAGCATTGAGGGGGTCCAGAGGAGGGTCACTCACATGATCAGGGGGCAGCAGGGCAGGCTTTATGAGGAGAGGCTACGGGACCTGAACCTATTCAGCCTCCGCAAGAGAAGGCTGAGGGGGGATCTGGTGGCCGTCTATAAACTGACCAAGGGGGATAAGCAGGGAACAGGAGAGACCCTGTTCCCCCAAGCGTTACCAGGAGTAACTAGGAATAACGGCCATAAGCTGACTGAGAGTAGGTTCAGGCTAGATATCAGTAGGCACTACTTCACAGTCAGGGCAGCTAGGAGCTGGAACCAATTTCCAAGGGAAGTGGTGCTTGCCTCTACCCTGGGGGTCTTCAAAAAGAGGCTAGAGAGCCACCTAGTTGGGGTCATTTGACCCCAGCATCCTTTCCTACCATGGGAAGGGGTCGGACTTGATGATCTGCTTAGGTCCCTTCCGACCCTACCAACTATGAAACTATGAAACATGGCACATCATTACATGATTAGATCATTAAAGATTAGCACAGTAATTTACAAAAACATTTCTTGCTACAAAGAGCTAAAAAGACAGGACCCAGTCCTGAAAAACAGAGGATTCTGTGAAGAATGAATTCTTAAGGGGAGGAGTAAAGGATGTGGAATTGGGCTCCTTGCTGGTTGCAAATTAGCCTCGAAAAGCCATTGTTAAATTTTCAGCCCAGGCGTACACAGTTTTCCTACCTGCCCTTTATAATGATGATTTTAAAAGAGCTCTTCTGCCTATCAGTACAATAAAATTCTCCATGGGCAAACAGAGTTTTGCAGAGCAATGTTAAAATATTAGTCTCTTAAAAAAAAGCTTATTGCAGTTTTCATTACCGCTTCCCAATAAAACTAGTAGCAGTTAATTTTGTTGCTTTAATCAATGGAGATTGAAATACCAATAACTATTTTTTAAGAAACATGCCAGTATGTTTGTTCTGCACTTTTTAAAGCACAATAGCTTCACATCCATCATAAATCTATTTTTTTCTCCCTTCAATTTTCAATATTATCAACCTTTGTTTTATAAAGTCATTCATTTCTCATTACCCAAGAATGGAAATAAAACAGCTTCGAACCTATTGTTTTCTCAAGCTATGGGATCTGCAGAAATACAGCATTACTTTAACAATGCCCAGAGGTGTGCTAGATGACTTCCAAACAAATCAGGAATACACAACCCTTGACCAGATAAGATAGCATACAAATCCCAGACATGAGGCAACAGGAGGGTAACAAGACAGTAAGTAGTGATTGAGGAGGAAGAACAGGGGAATATCAGCTTACTCGGCTATTCATTGCCAGTTTACAATGCTTGTCCTAGTCATCCTACAGTATCTTTTCCAGTCCAATAGAACAATCATTAAAATCCCTCACCATTTAGACCAGTGTAACTATGAAATAAATACAATGTATAGAATATAAGACTTTTAAACCATATTAAAGCAGCCTGGAATAATTCAATAGCCTACTTGGATAATAAAGTATTCTTTTGAACCACTTGATAGCCCAGCGGTTCAGTGTTGTGTATAGATACCAAATGTTCCATGACCTGGGTCTTGTCACACTACCTTGCTTCTTACTACTGCACTGGCTGCTCTGACACAGAGCCAGAACTCTAGTGCCTCGTCTTCCCTTTATTTTTTGTTGTTGGTACTTTTGATCAATGACCTCCATTGCACTTGTTGCTCAGTAAAAGCTATTTTTCTATCAATCAGCTGTGTCCTCACTCCCTACTTGAGTGTGGCCCTCCATGATGCCCTTCAGGCCCTGGGAACCCAAAAGTATCAGTCCAAGTACTCCCCTTCTCCGGCCACCCCAAGTCAGGCAAGCACACTGCAGACCTTGGTGAAGTACAAGCTATTAAAGTGCACTGAACTCATACTTAGGAGAGAAGGAAAAGCAGAAATGTGAAAATGACCTCAGCCATATGTCACCACCCCGCCCCACCCCCAGCATGAATACAAGCATTCCTCCACTCCCACCTCACCCACTGCAAGGCATGCTGGGCTGGGTACTCACTCCTACCCCCTGATGTCAAGGCTACAGCACTTTAATATCTAAAAGTTGGCTGTTCTACCTAGAACACTAGGATGCTCTATATGTGAACATTTCTCAGAACCAGTTTATAAGTATTGCAAGCCGATCAGTGACGGAATCATAGAAAATTAGGATTGGAAGGGACCCCAGGAGGTCATATAATCCAACCCCCTGTTCAAAGCAGGACCATCTCCAAATAGATCATTCCAGCCATGGCTTTGTCAAGCCGGGCCTTAAAAACCTCCAAAGATGGAGATTCCACCACCTCTCTTAGGTTACTTGTTCCAGTGCTTCACTACCGTCCTAGTGAGAACATTTTTCCTAATTCCAACTTACACCTCCTTTGCTGCAATTGCTCCTTGTTCTGTCATCTGTCACCACCGAGAAGAGTCTAGCAGTTCAATTGTTACATGTTCCTGCAAGTGAACCATTATGCATGAACATTTTATAATTGGCCTTCACTGTGTAATGGGACCTACTATTTTCTGCAATCGTATTTTCATTTGAATATCATTCTAGATGGCCCAGTTATACCTCTGGTAAGGACTGTTTGAAACCATAACAGCAGTGGTACATGAGGCGGAAACTGTAGCTGGGCTTCCAGCAGTGGCAGCCAGGCCAGCAGCACACCTCCCCCCACCAAAACTGGCACCTGATTCTGGTGCTCCAGCTACCTCCCCTGCAAGCTATGCTACTGGTCCTTACCTTACTAACAAATGCAGGTATGCTGTTTCCTGCTTTGCTCCACAGTAAAAACATGCTTAGTCCAGTTCTTTTACAAGTGTTATTGGTTTAGTCTCAGGCAACGGAAAATCTACCAGCAATGAGCAATCTACTAGTGGAAGGAAAACCCAATTACAGTGAGATAACTGGAACTGGCCATTGCTGTAGCCCCATGCTCTAGGCAAAATCAGATCCAGATGGAGTAGAGTTGAGCCAGATGGAATATGTATTGACTCACTGACTTTCCCTGGGAGCCTATATAGGGAGAGATAGGGAAACCGGGCTCAACTGGAGCTACAGATGCATTTTAAGGTTGAGATTTTTCTGAATGTGAAGTGTTGCTTTAGTGCTTTTTCTATTGAAGCTAGTAGGAAGAAAACTAGGCCAGTGCTGGCTGCTTGTGAAAAATCCCACCCTAAAGGCACATCAGTTGGAAAATTAGCCCATCTAACAAGTTACAAGCACTCTCAGGTCCTTACACCTGACTAAAGCTTCCAACTAATTTGTAGTTTTCAAGCATCTATTTTTCCCTCTTTTGTTGCAATGTGTAAACGACTTACACAGAAAGCTGGCTAACTGACAAATGCATAAGTGTAAACAACATGACAAAAGAAAGGAGCATCTTTTCCCTTTTGATTTCTTTTCATTCCCAGTAATCTATACGGTGCTACAGCGTATAATGCAATTTTAATTGGGCTGTTCCCCTTTAAGAGCTGTCTTGGCAATGGATATTTCTCTAGGTCCAGAGAATATGGGCTTTACAGCAACTCTACCCTCACTCTCCCCACAGAAGTGAGTCTATCTCATAGACTGTCAGTGCTGGTTAAAAAAATTAAAATGTGCCCCCCTTTGCCCCACCCCCACTGTATGAAGTGATTTGGACTTTTACAGTCATCTAAAAATTTAGGCTTGAAGTCATTAGATGAAACTGGGTGAATGAAGAATGAAGCTTCTACATGAGACATTTTACTGAACAGTAAAGTGTCACCTTTTATGTGTGCAGGGCATTTACTGCAAAGTAAATTAAGCTGCTGCACAGTTAGCTAGTACCTGTAAATACAAGTACTAGATTAACTGTACAGCAGCTACTGGACAGTACCACACTTCTAGACACTGGCTGGGAGCAAATTTGCTCCTGGTCAGCCTAGGCAGCAGGAGATTTGCTCCAATGGAAGGTTTATTGCGCAGTAAGCCTAAAGTGCACTAATAGTGCACGTAGATGTACCCACAGACTAACAAAAACCCTACTCAGCCTAATAAGTTATTGCAAGTGCTCTTTCTAACTCCTTTAGTACAAAAGTGTTGTCAACAGTTCAGCACCTTTCAAGAACAAGCCCATTCAGGAACTCTACATGCAATTCTAACCACATTATTTATGAAGCACCCGTTGACATTACTGAGCATCACAAACAAGTATCCAAAGGCAAAAATCTGGCCTATCATCACAGTATGATCAGATCATAGCATAATATTCCTGTACGTAACCAACCATTGCACACATATTTAAAATTGGCAGGTTAGAAAAAAGGTTAGAAGAAAAGACATAAAAGAGTTAAAAAAATAAAACCAACCATTCTGGTAAATTACTTTTTCCACCTCCCATTTTTTTCCACGCAGCTATTTTTAGCATCAGCCCCTTGTGTTAGTTTAATTTCTTTTCCTGACTGGCTGAAATAGTTTTGTCAGGTTTTTTTCCCCTCCCTTACTAATCTGATATTCTTGAAAGTTATTTCAGGCATCGAGTTTTATTTATTATTTGAAACAGTAAACATAAATCCAGTTTTCAAGGCAAGTACAGTTTTGCAAAAGAATACTGCAGAGGTCTTTCCATTCCGTATTCTCCATCTGCGTGTGCAATCTGCTTCGATATTTTCAGCCAGCTTACACGGGCAGATTAATGTGTACAATTAGAAAGCAACCTCACAGGCGTTCAATAAACTGCCTTCATTATTACACTCAGGAGAGTCCCTTTGGATGTCTATAAAAGCCTAGTTTTCTGCCTGTTAGCTAAATAATTGACAATGCTTAAAATAATCAGGAGCAAATGAACAAAATGAAGAACACTGTGGTGAAAGAGAGCAAACAAAAGATTTTTAAGGCTGAAAACCCCTTTTGTGCAATTCCTGTGAGCTCTCTCTCCTTAGCAGATTTTATTTACAGTCCAGTCGAGTTTGTGTTTGCACTTCTGCAGGGAAAATTTGTTACTGGCCTGCTATTTGAACCACACATCATAGAGCAGTAAAAACTGGCAAGGACACTGCTATGCATCTTGTAACAATAAATAAATAAATAACTCCTGTTTTGATTCATGGGGGTTTTTTTTGTGCTTTACAACTTCTCAGTAGACTGCTTTGGCAGGTAAGTATGTATTAGCTTGTGTTGGTGAAAATCAGGCATGGTGGCTGGCATGTTCGCCAGATGGTATTCTAGATTTTTGCATTTCTAACTCTAAATTCTAAACAGAAAATATTGCAAATGAATATATTCAAGAGAGTTACAGTAGCAGGAATTTATATACAAATACAACTTATTTAAAAAAAATCCTCTTCATGTATTTTTTTCCACAAGTTTTTCTATTTGACTCAATATTTTGAAGCTGTTGTTCCATATGTAAACTGTACACTCAAGCAGGCATCTTTTTCATAGTACAAATAGGAAGAAATATGTAATGGATAATAGACTGGCATAACCATCCATTGCTATAGTATCCAGCACTGTAAAATCTGGGAATCAAATACAAAATTCAATAGAAGCAAAACATTTTGTCAAAGACATGGGCTCCATAAACTCCAAGAAAAGTTAGTAAGGCATTGACAGCATGCATGATGGCCATAACTAAAGATGACAACCAGCATAACAAATCACAATGGGTAGAAACAGAAGTCCTGTTTGTGGTGGAACAACCTGCTCTGTCCTGGGACAGTGCAGTTCCCATTCAGACATACCTCACAGGTGTCCTAGGACAAAGCCCAAAATCTGTTGCCACAGAAAACATGGTAATAGTTTATCCTGGGACATTGTAAAGTGAGTCTGAACCCTTTTCCCCAGCAACATGGCAAGGAGGAGAACCCAGATATCTCACAAGTCACTGTTTCTGCCCCAATCCTAGGGGCTGCCCTCTTCTCTTCAGGGTGCATGTCTGCAAGCATAGAGTAGGGAACCCTACAGGGTCCACCCTTGCAGAAGTGCATTGTAGGAACTCCTTTGCAAGGGATTCCAGAGCATTTCACACTGCAGAGAAAGTGAACCCCCTAGGGGTCTCCACTTCACATCTATAGATAGCCAGACTGTTTTGCTTGACAGTGTTCACATATTCTTCTTGTGATTCACAGAAAAGCTGAAATATACTCCCTTATTTTCTATTTAGGAATAAGGGTATCTGCAAAGCAAGCCTAAGAGGGGAGTAATATAAATAGGCCAGATTATTATCATTCTCTATACTGAGAAATGAAATGACTGATGAACACCCCCCAAATTTTACAGTTGCTTCAGAATACAGTGGTCTTTTTGTGCAATAGTACAAGCTACTAAGAACATGCCACCCTGGTCACTCCACTAGTTCTCCATTGAATAGCAGGTTACATTCAATGCCCCAGCCTCATCTTCAAAGCTGTTGTAGGAATTTGCTTTAGGTACCTTAGGTTCTGCCTAACATGCTATGATCATGACCTCCTCTAAAAAAATGACCTGTGATAAGGCAGCTGTCAGTCTCAATCGAGTGATCTATATATGCATGTGATAGTTTTCTCAACAGTGGGTCTGTCTGTGAACCTGGAACTCATTCCCAGAAAAGGTCAGAGTGTACCAGCACTTTCAAAATAAAAGCCCATTTTTTGTCAGTCCTTCTCACAGTACTAAACGAGTCAGTCAGGGAGAAAATGCTGGAAGGAGGAACTTGCATCCTGCTACTGGCGTCTACAGCTGAGCTGAACTCCCCAGACAATGGTTCCCTGAGGTGTGGGATAGGAGGCCAGGAGAGGCTCTGGGGTTGGTTCTCCCCGTGCCCAGATCAGTGAGGGACAACAGCAACAGGGGCAGGTGCATCTGCACCACACCTTGCTCTGGACTGGCCCCTGCCTGCAGTCAGAAGAGGAAGCAGAACATCGCAGGGAAGATGGAGGGATCCACTTGGCCAGGAAGGGGTGGCATAGAAGCACCCAGGAGCTCAGCACGTGGCAGCAAGGGGCCTGCCACAGCAGAAGCACATAGAGGCAAGGGACATGGCAGGGAGCAGGCAGCAGCAGGGAAAGCAGTGGGTTACAGTCCGTGACTGGCCAAAATATAAAAACATAGGAACTAACATCTTCAGGGCAAGCAGCAGCAGCCAATCCCTCAGTATTATCATGACAGATCACTTAGAAAAAAAGAGGAAGTAGTGGTGCAAATTAAAAGATACTGAAAGGAATGAGAAAAATACGAGAGCAATGAAGAGAGTGAGTGTGAGGTTGCATGTGAAAATGATCAGTCTTAAAGTTTCAGGATCTAAGACAAGGGTTGGCCTCACCAGGATTTTCTGGACAGAACCTAACATAGATTAAGGTAATGATTTAATTTATGAGTTATTAGTTTTCATCAGTAGGTCTGCTTATAATAAATAATTACACATGTAAAAACTGTCCATGTGTGGAATCTAAGTATTGGTGCAGTCTTGAACTGAAGGATCATAGAATCGTAGAAGTCGGGTTGGAAGGGAACTTGTAGATCTTCAAGTCTGACCCCCCGCCTGGGCAGGATTAAAAACCGGGGTCAAATGATCCCAGCTAGGTAGGCATCAAGCCTCCTCTTAAAGACCCCCAGGGTAGGAGCCAGCACCACTTCCCTTGGAAGTTGGTTCCAGATCCTAGCTGCCCTGACTGTGAAGTAGTTCTTACAGATGTCTAATCTAAACCTACTCTCCTACAACTTGTGGCTGTTATTCCTTGCTATGCCAGGGGGTGCTAGGGGAAACAAGGTCTCTCCCAAACCCTTCTGGTCCCCCCTAGTGAGCTTACAGATGGTCACCAGGTCCCCCCTCAGCCTTCTCTTATGAAGGCTGAACAGGTTTAGGTCCCGCAGTCTCTCATTGTAGGGTCTGCCCTGCTGTGCCCAGATCATGTGGGTGGCTCTCCTCTGGACCCTCTCAAAGTTGTCCACATCCCTCCTGAAGTGGGGCGCACAGAACTGGACGCAATACTCCAGCTGCGGCCTGACCAGTGTCACATAGAGTGGGAGGATCACCTCCCTGGCTCTACTTGAGATGCACCTGTGGATGCACGACAAGGTCCAGTTAGCCCTGCCAACTGTGACCTCGCATTGTCGGCCCATGTTCATCTTGGAGTCAGTAATGACTCCAAGATCCCTTTCTGCCTCCGTGCTCTCAAGAAAGGAGTTTCCCATCTTATAAGTGTGCAGCTGGTTACTACTGCCCAAGTGTAGCACCCTGCACTTGTCAGTATTGAAACGCATCCTGTTTATGTCAGCCCACCCCTGTAACCTATCCAGGTCTTGCTGCAGTCTTTCCCTCCCTGCTAGCGTGCTCACCTCACCCCAAATTTTGATATCATCAGCGAATTTAAACAGGTTGCTTTTCACCCCATTGTCCAAATGGCTGATAAAGAAATTGAACAGCGTGGGCCCAAGGACTGAGGCCTGGGGGACTCCGCTGCCCACTTCTCCCCAGGTCAAATATGACCCATCCATCACCACCCTCTGAGTATGACCCTTCAGCCAATCTGCAATCCATCTGACTGTGTAGGCATCAATGCCACAGTCACCCAATTTTTTAATGAGGATGGGGTGGGAGACCCTGGATTTGGGTAAATATGTTATATTTGGTAGTCAGCAGTAACATGTTCTGCTATGAACAGATGCAACTTGTAAGCCATAAGCCATATGCATCTTTTGGATCAAACAAAAGGCAGGATTCTTCAGATGTTTCATAAACAGAGATGCACCGCCTGGGCCAGACACTATGAAGGGAGGTAGATGGGATGAAGAACAAACTCTGACATAACATCCCAGTGTTAGCAATAGATGGTGGGGTAGGAAGGTTTTCATCAAAGATGGGAATGACCTCACTGCAGTTATACCTGCTTATGTCAGGGCTAGATAGAAAAGAACAGGCCAATCAGCAGCTTTTCTATTTGAAACAGTTACATGGGACTAGATTGTCAGAGAACATAATTCTGCATATAGCATGTGACATGAGGTACTGTTCCCATCAGCCAGGGGAAATGAAGAATATCAAACCTCCCCAGTGAATACTGCTATAGATCAGTGCCACCTCACAGTTGTTTCCTATTGCTCCTGATGATAAAAACACTCCAGTCATCTGTTACATACCAAATGCATGCAGGACTGAGCCCAACAAGAAGTATTTATCTAACCATCTGCCAAATGGCTGAGTAAAGGTGATACAATAACCTAAATTAATGTTATGCAACAAGATACGAGATGTTACACAGTAACTTTACATTGCTCTGTGGAGTTGTATGTGCCATACCACAGTAAAAAGTATCTTAAAAGATACATTCCTGCAGCAGCATCCAAGGGTATATTTATTCTTTTCCCAAGTTCCTTGCCCTCTACACAGTCGAGGATTCCTTTAACAGTTATGATCTTGGGAAAACACCAATGTCATACAGTAGACTATATTTTTTCATTAACTCAATAAATATATATTTGTTAGATATTATGTATATCTATCTCATTGGAAGCATCTACATATTCGTTAATGCACTTTGGCTACTGCGCATTAAATTTAGTATCTCTAATCTGAGGTACTAAATAAATAAGCATTAGGCTGCCCTAATGCACAGTAGCAAAAGCTTGTTAGTGATACTTAATGTGAAGTAGCTTATTTTTACTGTGCATTAGTGTATTAGCATGCTTTTTGATGTGACTCTTTAATGTGCAGTAAAATAAGCTATTGCACATTAAAGCACACATGTAGATGTGCCCATTGTGTATCATTTTCTGTCCACTTTCCCCAAGTACAATATTCAGTAAACCTTCCTGATACATGCTTGGTGTACAAAATCAACCTTTTTTTATCATCACACATAATCTTTACTGTAATAAATCTTGACAAAGTCTGAAAATTCTTCTTTAGATACATTTATCCAGTGCTCCCAGAGGGAACAGCATTTCTTAACAGCCTTTATTATGCTTTTTGTAAAAGAGAATGCAACAAGGAAAGAATCATAGAAAAATCAGGGTTGAAAAGGACCTCAGTAGGCCATCTAGTTTAACCTCCTGCTCAAAACAGGACCATTATCAACTAGATCCTCTCAGCCAAGGCTTTGTCTACCCCGATCTTAGAAACTTCCAAGGATGAAGATTCTACAACCTTTCTGGGTAACCTGTTCTAGTGCTTTACTACCCTCCTATTGAGAAAGTTTTTCCTAATATCTAACCTAAACTTCCCTTGCTGCAACTGGAGGCCATTGCTTCTGGTTCAGCCATCTGCCACCACTGAGAACAGTCTAGTTCCACCCTGTTTGGAAACACCCTTCAGGTAGTTGAAGGTTGTTATTAAATTCACCCTCAGTCTTCTCTTATCTAAACTAAATAAGTCCTATTCCCTCAGCCTCTTTTTAGAAGTCATGTGCCCCAGCCTTCTAACCATTTTTGTTGCCCTCTGCTGGACTCTGTCCAATATGTCCACATCCTTTCTGTAGTGGGGGGCCCAAAACTGGAGTACTGTGCCTCATGAGTGCCGAATAGAGGGGAAGAATCGTCATCCTCCTGCAGTACTCCAGCTGAGGCTTCACCAAGGCTGAATACAGCAGGAGGATGACATCCTGAGATTTACTTGAGAAGCATCTATTGATGCAAGCCAGAGTTTGGTTTGCTTTACCAGCTGTGACATCACATTGGTGGCTCATGTTCATCTTGCAGTCAATCACGACCCCCAAGTCTCTTTTGGCCGTGGTGCTAGTGAGGGTAGCATCACCAAGCCCATAAGCATGCTATAGGCTTTTTTCCCCAGGTGTAGTACCTTATATTTGTTGGTATTCAATATCATCAGGTTTTTATATGCCCACTTTTTCAGCCTATCCAAGTCAGCCTGG
Source organism: Crocodylus siamensis (assembly GCF_052110815.1). Lineage (NCBI taxonomy): Eukaryota > Metazoa > Chordata > Crocodylia > Crocodylidae > Crocodylus > Crocodylus siamensis. Next base: position 361,935,253 of record NC_143395.1, read on the forward strand.
ATCACCAGCCTACCCTCAGGTGTGGACGCTCTACCCCAAAGTTTAGTGTCATTAGCAAACTTGGCCAGTCCACTTCTGACACCAGCATCCACATCCTTGATAAAGACGTTAAAGAGAACAGGTCTAAGGACGGAGCCTTGGGGGACACCACTGGTCATGGAGTGCCATGAAGATTCACTTCCGTCGACCACCACTCTCTGAATCTGGCAATTCTCTCTGAGGTGAGAATCTTATTCATGGGCATGATGTTTACAAGAAAATACGGTGAGAAGGGATAGCATAAATAAAACAGAATCTAAGTCAAAATTACTTTAGAGAAAGATGATAAAAGAGGTAGCACTGAGATAGTGCCAGAAGTCTGCTACAGACCCTCAGGATTGGATCTGAATATAGTAAAATCTAGTAATTTAGAGAAAGGAATAATTTAGGGAACTGTATCTTTATGGGAGGCTAACTTCTCAACTATATATTAGAGAAAAAATGCTTATAATCATGGTAGCATCCAGTTATTTCTAGATGTCTTTGATTTCTTCAAACCACTGAACCAAGGAGGAGATGCTGTTTTAGACTTTGTTCTGGCAATAAGTGCAGACATTATAGAAGACCTGTTCATATAAAATTATGTTAGACTATAAGAGATCATTACTTGATTCACTTAAATATAAAGGGAAAGATAAATAAAAATACATCTAATAATTTAGATTTTACACTTCTAAAGGGAAAACTGAGAAGTGAAGAGAACTAGTTAGTAAAATTGACCAGAAGGAAGAGGTCAGTGACTTGAATGTGTAGAAGGCAGGGTAGAGATGTAGCGTAATGTATGAGTAGTGTAATGTAATGTACTGTGTACACTGACAATGTGATATGACTGTATGACAGAAGGGGAGCAGCCTGGTGACTGATCATGGACTTCAAATCCTAGAGGCACCTGGAAGCAGGAGAGGAAGCAACGAGAAACCCTGCAGAGCCCGGCTGCTGGACTGCAAATCCCAGAAGACCTGGGGGACAGGAGGACAAGGTGGCAGCCTCTCAGCCCTTGGCTGGGTAGGTGCCAGATTTTCCTGGGGGCTATTGTGCCTGTTGTTAGATGCACTGAAGGGGAGGGAAGCCTCTGCACAGTACAGATGAACCACAGACCAACTGTACATGGTCCCTGACCTACAGATCTACACAGAGCAATTCTGGATGAAAGGCTGGTTCTTGGGAACACCTCTGGAGGTAGGTGAGGGACTCTATGCACTCAATGTATGTATGCCAGTGGTACTCATCACTACCTGTTTACTTGCCCTCTAAGGGTGCAGCTACATATGCAGGCATATGCACTTACAGCAGTTCAAATAGAGGTGGTACAAACTTGAGCTGGCACTTTTTGCCTCAGCACACATATCCAGGCATGCACTTTGGGGCAAATTTAGTGCTTAGAGGGCAAGTAAACAGGTAGTGGTCAGTACCACTGGCATAATTACCCGGGCAGAATAACCCTGCCTGGCTCCTCCTAGATCTGCAGCCAGGAGAAGCTAGAGGCAGGGGCCAGCACCCTGCACCCCCCACCTCCAGCCCCCACCACATCCTACTTACCAGTCCTGGTCCCTGAAGCCTGCACACTGCTTGCCCTGCATGGGCACGCGGTGTGCTTCAGCATGGGGTCAAGGGCCAGCCATAGAGATGCTTTGGCTGGCTATCAGAATGTCTCTGTGGAGGACCGAGCCTCCATTTTCCTCAGGCCATGGTCTGGGAATTTGCCCTGCCCTGCTTTTTTCCCCTGGGTTTTATTTTGTTACATGGATATCTAAGCACCAAATTCTGCAATGCTTTTTTGTTCCCACACATGCGTCTTGCAGCATCTCAAAGGCATATGTGATTGATGCCTCCTGAGTCAAGGTGGGGGGGGGCATCTGACTCCCCAGCAGCCAGTCAGCAACTGGGGCTGTGAGGTAATCCCGCCCCCCCTGCAGTTGGCACGATTGGCCCTGGGGGACCATGGGGATTGCTTTTCCTGGCGCCCCCACTCCGTGGCTGGTGCTCTCAGAGAGGGCACCAGCCCTCTCACCTGCCCCCCTGCCCACTGCCTAGGCAAGGAACACTGCTGTCAAGGGGTGCACCAGCACTCTTAGGGGGTGCACATGCATCCCCATGCACCCCTTGTGTGCTGCCACAGCTCAAAGGGGTTTGAGACACTGCAAGAGGTACATGCATGCTCGTCTGGACGTGCCCTAAGTGTATGTTGTTATACTGTGAATGCCTATTTACCTATATTTGTCCTTTCCCATTGGCCTGTTGGCCTGTGACCCTAACCCCTAGGATACTCAATATAAAGTAATCCCTCATTGGCTGTAGTGATTGGCTGCAGGGATTTGTTACAGTAGCTTATAAACTAAGTGAAAGATGTCTAAGCTTTTGTGAGTCCAAGTTCACTTAATCAGATGTAGATGAATGTATAGATTCTATATTGTAGAACGCTTCCAATTTCTTCTGGTCAAAGATGCAGAAAGTCATATGGAACTTGTTCCCCATTCAAAGGGGAAACAGCTGTAGAAAAGGGCTCCTGAAAATGGTAGAATCATGGAATACTTTGACTGGAAAAAAATAGGCTTGTCAGGAAATATTGTCAGGCCCAGATTAAGCTCTTAAGTCAGTTGGAGGGGGAGAACAAAGTCTATGCAGCCCTTTGCAGCTACTAAATTTAGGGTCATGCCTATTTTTATTTTGTGCTAATGCTGTATTAAAGGACTCACTAGACCCAGATAAACTTTTTGATACACAGCCACTTGCATGAAAATATCCCTAGTGATTCAAATTAATATTTTTACAACAATGACATTGTCCTGCTATGCTTCTTTTGAAATAGTAACAACTGTTCATAAATTAGTATTTGAATATCCAAAAGGAATGCTTCCTTTTCAGATGTTGATCTTTTATCTTCAGTGGTCATGGCTACACACGTAACTAATGTAAAGCAATACAATCTGGAGACTATAGCTCCCAGGCATGCTATTTGAATGTGCACCCAGGAACAATAAACCCCGGAGTTTATTGCCATTTGAATATGCACCTGAGAGCACAGCACATTTATCTGGGTCAGAACAACCCAGGCTGGCAGGGGGCTCCAAGGTTCAACCTGCCATCCCAAGGCTGCTCCTCCCAACTCCACATGCTGTGGAGGGCTGGCTGAGGCACAAGGATGCTTCAGCGTGGGGCAAGCCAGGAGGCAGAAAAAAATTAGCATTCCTCTCTCAGTGCAATGAAAACTTCATCTGAGTCCACAAACAACAGCAATCCATTACTATGCGCAGGTTTGAAAGTAGAGTCCGGGGTTTCCAATGAGTTTTGCCTCTGAAGCTATAGTATTCCAGTTGTCTCTAAAATGCTGTATTTCCTATTTCAAGTCAGATATAATTTCAACCTAATGTCTGTTACCAACAAAATTTCAAGAATCAAGCTCCCCTCCTCAACATTCGGAAAGACTTCTACACCGTCCAGTGTAGTCAAAGACTTGAGGAAATCTTCCAGCCTCCTTGACTCTGACTGAGTCTCACTGTCTTGTTGAAGTAAATGACTGCAGCAAGTACACCAGTAATGCTCAGAAGATAGCATTCAACAGAACCAATAACTTGAATGTATGCACTTCACTTTACCTAGCTAACAACTTGTATAGGAAGAAGCCTATTTTTTTCCAGTCAAAGTATTCCATGATTCCAAACTTCTACTGAAGAGAATGTATAGGAGATTCGCACATCCAGAAAATGTATTCTTTAATCAGCAGTCTCCTTCACTTAAGGCCCAAACAAAAGTGCAGCTCCTGGGTGTAACTCATGGCAATTCATAGAAATGACCATGAGTTAGACTGATCCTCCTGATCCAACATATGTTAGCTGTTGGATCGGCAGCATGGAGGATTGGCTCCATTTGGAGCCAATACAGAGAGAGAAGCTACATCTTCCTATGGTTCCACCCCCTTTCCTCTCCAATATCCAAGAACCTATCCAACAGAATAATATACTGCTGCCTGAATTCATTTAAATTCACTATTGATACTTTGGCCACCAACAGGCCTCTAAATGTTTCTCCATTGCCAAGAATAATCTTTGTACTGACTACTTTGATATTCTGAAAGTCTTTCATAGATTTTTTATGACTTCTCACTTGATAGTGTGAACCCTGCCTTCTAGCAAAGAACACTACCTGATTTTCTTTTCTTTGCACATTGGTAATAGCAGACACTGTGCAGTGTAAAGCATTTTAATCCTGGCTCCACGTGAACTAAACTCTTTCTGATCCATGTGATAATTTGGAGTACAGGAGACTGAGAAAATTATGATCCCTTACCATCAACCAGCATTATTTTAACCATTTCAAACAGTTCACCCTCAGTTTTTAAACTGAATCTTATAATCATTTCCCATTCCAAGTCTCTGATACACATGCACATTCAGACTGAAGACTGTTTTCAGCTGTGAGGTTTTCCTACCATTTTGGTTTTTTTTGAGTTTCCATCATTTCTAGAAAATTCTGCATTCCGTATGTGTGCCATTTCCTTGCTCTTTACTTCAAAAGTTACTGCATTTTCTTTGTTACCCAAAATAATGTAGTTAAGTATTTAAAAATGGTTTTCTTCCATGGACCTTGCTCATTTTTCTTATTCTTTTCTTTCCATTTCTGCACCTCTAACTTATGATACATTTTTCTAGCTTTTGGATTCTCAGTTATTGGTGAGATACCAACATAGGCTGAATCAACTGGTAATGCACATCTCGTGTACAGTAGCATAACTGTAGGGGTGGGGCAGTAATCAGGGCAGCAGCCCTGGACACTACTTTTGCAGTGGGGGAGGGAAGGAAGGGAATGCAAAAATAGTCATGGCTGCAGCAGCAACCGAGTGTGCCACTATCATCAGCACAGCAGCAGACAGCTGTGCATCGTGGCTGTCCCAGATGCAGCATTATCCTGCTGTGCCTTAGCTCACATAGCACAAGTTTCTCTGATATGCATATCTACAATTCAGGGTTTTCTTTCACAACTATGACTATTTTTGCTTTGATTTCATCTTTTAAAGGAAGAGTTATTTAAATATTAATGATTTTAAAGTAAAAAAGTAGTAATTTTTATCTGTAAATCACTTGTGATTTATTAAAAGTGCACCGACAAGTGCAAAGTGATGCACTTGGGGAAGATCAACTGGCACCATACCTACAAGGTTGGGGAACTCAATTCTTGTCAGTACAGAGGCGGAAAGGGATCTTGGAGTCATCATTGACTCCAAGATGAACATGGGCCGGCAGTGTGGGGATGCAGTCAGGAAGGCCAACCTCACCCTGTCATGCATCCACAGATGCATCTCAAGCAGGTCCAAGGAGGTGATCCTCCCCCTCTATGCGACACTGGTCAGGCTGCAGCTGGAGTACTGTGTCCAGTTCTGGGAGCTGCACTTCAGGAGGGATGTGGACAGCATGGAGAGGGTCCAGAGGAGAGCCACTCGCATGATCGGGGGCAGCAGGACAGGCCTTATGAGGAGAGGCCTCGGGACCTGAACCTGTTCAGCCTCCACAAGAGAAGGCTGAGCAGGGATCTAGTTAGTGGCCTGTTACAAACTAGTCAGGGGGGATCATCAGGCACTGGGAAAGTCCCTGTTCCCCCGAGCACTACCAGGAGTGACCAGGAATAATGGTCACAAGCTGGCAGAGGGTAGATTTAGGCTAGATAACAGGATGCGCTATGTCACTATCAGGGTGGCTGGGGTCTGGAACCAACTTCCAAGCGAAGTGGTGCTGGCTCCTACCCTGGGGGTCTTTAAGAGGAGGCTAGATGTACACCTTGCTGGGGTCGTTTGACCCCAGTACTCTTTCTGCCATGGCAGGGGGTCGGACTAGATGATCTACTCAGGTCCCTTCTGACTCTAGAAACTATGAAACTATGAAAAAAGAAAGGGCCAACTTGGGGTCACTGGAAAAGCCAAGTCTGGGACAAACTTCCCAGTTGATACCTCCTCACCATTTATAGTGTTGGCTTTAGATCTTGTTGGATGAATAATTCCCTCAAAAAAAAAGATGAAATTATCAGAGAGCGTAAAATTAATGGGAAAAGAGATCGATCAAAGAAAGCTATGTCATACAGTTTAGGAAATGTAGGGATAGAAGGAAGAATTGCTAAAAAAAATCTAATCCTATTAGACTTTGCAATGAAAGGAAAACATTGAGGCAAGAGATTCCTCAACTATATACATGAAATCAAGGGACGTCATGGAGCTGCTCTGAAGTGCGGATGGGGTAAGAATTTAAGATTAATTCAGGCCCAAAAATAAGATACACTTTGCCCCAATTTTCAGTAAAGACATTGTATTAAAATGCTGGAATAATAGCACAATGGCTTATTGCCACCCAGTGCTACCACCTCAGTGGCTTCCTCAGAGAGTAGTATTTGAAGAAAACCCCATGAAGACAACTTTGTTTAATCCTCTTACCAGCCCCAACATTATTTCTGTTGGCGGTCAACATTTTTTCCTATATTAAAAATAAAAAAATCACATTTTTATATAATAGGCAAAAGTTACAAGGATTCTTAAGTACCAAGTGTAAAATTGTGAACAAAACCCATTATCCCAACATACGGAAAGAGTCTTTTCCATTGTCACATAAACAAGACAGCTACAGACAGTTTGAACTTTCAGAACAACAAAAGAATGAGCAATCCTGCACTAAAATCAGGGAGAAATCAAGGAGTAGGCACTGGGCAAGCTGTTGCAAATGAAAAAAGGAGTTAGAATAACAGCATTAATTTTTTAAGCTTTGCTGTTCCTATAATAAACCATTAAATTATGCTCTCCACTTAGCAATGCATTTGTAAGGCAACTAGCACCATGGTACCTCTATAATATTCTGTCATGAGATTTTGTCCACAAAGGAATAAAAAAGTGTTTCAATTCTTGCAGCTGTTTTTCTTGGTTACCTATTCTCCCCTTTCTTTCTTCCTTTTTTTTTTATAGAATTACCCAACAGCTTTTTCTTTTTGACTTTTTCTTATAAGTTCTTTATTCTATACTGATTTGGTGAGCTTCTAAGCAAAATGTATTTAGTTATTGAAACTAAGAATAGCATAAAGTCAAAACTATTTTCTCACAGCTCAAACACTGAAAATTCTAAGACTCAGAAATCAGAGGCAATCTCTTTAGAATAATGATTCTCAACTACGGTACTGTGGCATCCTGGGATGCCTTGAAATCCTGTTAAGGGTGCTGCAGGGTGCAATGAAATGTTAACTGTTAGGTGTGCAAACATGATTCATAAGATAAACTCAGAGGGCAAGTCTACATGTGCACTTTACTGCACAGCAAACTAATTTGTTGTACAGTAAAGCATCACTGTATACACGTGCATGGCAATGCAGACCAATTTATTGTGCCATTAGATAGTCCCATCAGACACAAGTACCATCTGCAGGTAGAGTAAGTTACTGTGATTTAAATATATATATAGATGGTGATATCCCGATTAGTTTACTGCTCCTCAGACTGTGCCAGAGTTTATTCAGTCTCATTAACTGCACATGTTGATATACCCAGAGATTCCAAATAACAATCCATAATGTTTAAAACATTTTTCCTTTTTGCAGTCTTTCTGAGTTCTTTGCAACAGAAAAAATGCTCTATTATTTTTCTTTAGTTGAAAAGTTAGTGAAAACTATGAGCTGGCATTTTCTGAGGGTGCCCTGGGCCTAATGAGATTGATAACTGATGCATTAGAAGGTAGAGGATATAATTATTCTAGCCCCTGAAGTCTGATCATCACCTGACAGCAAAGGGTCTATTTCAGAACGATAGCACAACAGCCTGGAGCCATGACCAGTTGTCATCACTGGAGGAATCTCCCTATCTGCTTGTCACCTATATTTGCAGATGCCACCTATGTTTATGAAATAACTGTGACCCCTTTCAGACTCTTAAGTAGTCAGATTTAAGTTTTACTTACAGACTCCGATCTTCATCAAACATTTCTCTTCTTTGTTGTTCTTCTTGCCTCCTTTTTTCTTCCAGTTTCTCAGCCTATAATATTAAAGTATCAAAAACTGAAACTTAAGATTTCATTAAATATTGTTATGAATGTTTGCTTTAAAATGCAAAAAAATGGCCAGTCTCATCTAACTTTAGTTCACCTAGGAGGTGAACTATGTAGATCAGGCTAACTTGTGCCTGATCTAACCACAGCAGCCCTAGACAGGCAGTCCCCCTCCCATCCCGCCACCCATGAACCTGTCAACTCTCCCCACTTCACAGACTTGCCAGCTTCTTCTTTCTCCCAGACCCACTAAATCCCCCACAGACCCTAATTTACTTAGACTGCATTCCTGATGTGGCTCCCCATTTCCCCAGACCCAACAACCCCTATGATCCTGCTAATCCCCCTTGTGGACCCACTGGGCCCTGATCCCCCTACTCCTCCCCCCAACCTGTCTTCACTCAGGCCCCCAATACCGGCGAATGTCCGTACAATACAATTGGCACCCAACCTACAATCGTGCTATTTAAAGCCACACGATTGAAGATCAGATCCTGGAAACTTCTGTATGTAGCCTTAAACTTCCATCTATGTTCTTACTGCAGCTCACATACTGTCCCCCAAGCAAAAGTCTACTGAAATTCTGGCACAGAAATCCCATAGTAAATTCAATACGCCACAATTAATAGTAGACCTTCAATCTAAAATTGCATACTACATTGAAAAGTCTCTAGTATGAAGCAGCCTGAGGAGAGCTGTAAAAATCAAGCAGTATAAAATTTTAAAATAAAAATCAATAATAGAACCTTGCAGCAGCAGAAAAGAAATATGCAGCTCAAATTTAATTCCAGTGAAAAGGTGTACTGCCTAGTTTTGTTCAGTGTGTCAGCTTTGTGTAAGTCCGGTGAGATGACCAGTCAAAAAGCACATATTCCAAGCACATATCAAAAGCATCAAACCTGGATTTTAATCCTGTCATATTTTGAAGTGTTTGGTATTTTACAATTCATTTTTCACACTGATGCTACAGTTTCCCTTACATATATTTTCTAATCTTCAAAGTGATGGATGTGCATTGACTAATAAAGCAATGAAGTCCAATCAGAGCTGAATTATGTTTTTAAGAAAGTAGCTAATAAGAGAGACAATTTGGAAAAAGTTGTTGAAACAAGCCATTGCAGTAGATTAATTTTTCTTCAGCCTACACCAGGTAGCAATTTAAAACCGCCATTAATAAAATGCTTTTTGAAGCAGTGAAATCGCTAAATAATAGGAAACTAACCCATGAATGTAGCTCAGTGGGAGATCTGAAGAAACAAAATGGAACTACTCTTTGAATAAGGCACCTGTTAGACCAGCTTAGCAGATTAGAATTCAATATTAATCAGTACAGTACTTAAATGAATAGAAATACTGGTGAAATTAAAAAGTAAATATATTGATGTAGATATCAGACTGGAGATCACATTGAAGTTATTTATGATTGCTGCCATTATAAAAATGAATCTAGTGCTCTTATGGCTGGGATGTAGGGGTGGGAAGGAGTATTTAAGCACAAATATCAGCTGTATTTGTGAAAACAAAATTAATGAAAACTCCCCTTCATGCCTCCATCTTAACAGTTTTCCCAACCAGTCTTACCCAACTGTTATTTGTCCTTTTCTCCAACCTAGACAAGGCCTTGCAGCAAGAATTGAAGGTTAGCAAATTTTAGTTCTGATTAATTTTACATAAAGTGGTGGTGAAATGTCTAGCTGAAGACACCCTTGAGAGATACCCTGCTTCCACCTTCCTCACAATTAAAATGGAGGGGCTATTACCTCAGCTAATATCAACTACACCAATATGACACAAGATTTTTATCTATTGATCCAGCTCTCATCAACACAAAGTCATTAGTCTCCATGCTGTACCTGGCACTAAGATAGATTGACCAGCATTGAAGGAAATCCATAAACCTTAGTTATTGCCAGAGAAACTTCAGATACCACCTATCACCAGAATGATAGTGATACTGACTCTCATTAACAAGGAAACTGGCACCTTGGCTTCCCACAGGGAGCCCTTGACAGTCCCCTTCAATAATGGATCACTGCATGAATTTTACAACCAGAAAACCTGAGAGTCCAAAGCTCCCCACCACTGCCAGGACCTTTATAGATAGTACTGGATGAAACTCCATCAGGGACAACTATATTTGTCCCCTCTATGGACAATTTTGTTTCCACAATTTTGTCTATATTATAGGATTATATTTTTTGCAAAATACAACAAGCACACACTGCAAGAAATATCAATGATTACTGGAAAATGCAGTAAGGATTCTCTAGTTATTCCACCATCCAGAATGGTACTTGGAAAAAAAGTCAAAATACAGGCCACCAGAGAAGAGATACGATGCAACAGTGCAGGCACTGATCATTGGGGCATCTGGAGTATGGAACCTGAACAATGAGCCTGCAGAGTACTTAGTCACTACATTAAATAGATGAGATGTCTCATGGTATCTGATACTATCCAATGGTCAAGGAAAATTTATGTTGAGCATGTCCAAGGCCAGTACCAGTGCAAAGACCACCCACTAGAAGAAAGAGTAAGATGATGGAATGAACCTCCTTCTTCCCTGCACTCACACTCCATGGACCTGCATTCATGCCCAATGACTGTCTATGCCTTTAAATTCCTCACACCACAGAAATTGTACACTGCATGCTGAAACCGTCGCCTTACCACATTACAACTCTTGTATCAGTGCAGTTAACATGTGCTGGGTCTTACCTCTCTTCTTATCAAAGTATGACATTGGAACTTCTTAACCCCTTTGCCCTAGGTTAATGTAGGCTGCATGACTATCTTCATGTTTTAGATCATTTCAACATATACCAGCTATGCACCCATCTAACTACCAAGACTGGGATCCTATATTCTCCTCCAACTCTACAAAGACATATAATAACCAAAATTTTAAATATTTTCTAATAAAGTTTTATTGACCCCTGCTTAGTGCATTAAGTCTGGCTTGAAATCCTTGCTTTGGACACAAGCAAAAGAGTTGGATCTTATCCCATTTCCCTTACTAGTGTCTATCAACATTACCAAAGCACTTCAAAAGAGAGCCACATACATGATTAGAGGTCAGGAAAACAGACCTTATGATGAGAGGCTGAGACCTATGGGACTCTTCAGCCGGGAAAAGCACAGACTCAGGGGTGATCTGGTGGCTGCCTGTAAGTTTATAACGGGTGCTCACCAGGATCTGGGGGAACACCTGTTCACCAAAGCGCCACAAGGGATGACAAGGTTGAATGGTCACAAACTCCTCCATGACCGTTTCAGGCTGAACTTAAGGAAGAACCTCTTTACTGTCCGAGCCCCCAATATCTGGAACAGCCTGCCATCGGAGGTGGTTCAAGAACCTACTTTGAACACCTTCAAGAGACATTTGGATGTTTATCTTGCTGCGATCCCATGACCCCAGCTAACTGGGGTCAAGCCCCCGCCCAGGCCCCTACTTGGCCCAGCCCCCCAGGGAGCCCCGCGACCGGAGCCGCGCGAACAGGCTGCGTAAACAGGCGCTTGAGTTAGTGCGGAGTTCGCGCAGGGGAGGGCGTGGGAGGGCACGAGACCCTGCCTGTGACCCCCGCCAGCCATAGCCAGCCCCAGCCGTAGCCAGCCTACGAGAGGCATGACACGGATGGGCACGCGCCACACCCCGAGGGTCCCCTCGGGCTCTGCGGCCCCTCCACTGGGCACCTCAGAGACGGCCACCCAGACGGAGCCCATGGTTCCGGGCTCCACGCAGACGGAGCCCCTGGCTCTTGGCTGCGGGGGCTGCCTGTCCCTTTTTCAGGCTCTGGGGCCCAGGAGCATGGCCCCCTCCCCTTGCAGGGTCTGCTCCCTACTGGGGTCTCTGGCGCGCCAGCTGGAGGAGTTCCAGGCCACAGTCCAGAGACTGCGTGCCATCAGGGACTGTGAGCAGGAGATAGACTCCTACTGCCAGGCCCTTCTCCCCCGGGAGCCTCAGGGGAGAGCTCCGTCTCCCTCCGCGACTAAGGAGGACTCTGGGACCTCCCGCTCTGCCCAGTCAGGGGCATGGACCAAGGTGGTCAAGGGCCCCAAGGCCCGCCGCACCAAGGCCACTGCCCCGCCAGAGCTTAGCAACAGGTTCGCACCTCTTGTAGCCCCAGCAGAGCCCACGCAGTTGCCAGCTCCCGCAGGCAACCCAGGCTCGACCACAGCTACTGGCCCCGCTCTCCCCAAGACAAAGCGTAAGGTGTTTGTTGTGGGAGACTCCATCCTGCAGGGCACTGAGGGGGCAATCTGCCGCCCCGACCCCTTAGCCCGGGAAGTCTGCTGCTTCCTGGGGGCCCGCATCCGAGACATTGTGGAGAGGATCCCGCAGCTCCTCTGGCCCACAGACCACTACCTCATGCTCCTTATTCATGTGGGCACCAATGACACGGCTCAGAGCACCCCCAGCCAGGTCATGAGGCGCTACAGGGAGTTGGGAGTGGGGCTTAGGGATCTGGGAGCTCAGGTGGTGTTTTCCTCGATCCTCCCAGTCTCGGGCTATGGGCTGAGGAGGGAGAGGAGGATCCACGCGATGAACCAAAGACTGCGGCGCTGGTGGTATCAGGAAGGCTTTGGCTTCCATGACCACAGCCCGCTCTTTGGAGAGAGAGGCAGCGAGCTGCTGGGAAGAGATGGCCTCCACCTCTCTCCCCTGGGGAGGAGGCTCTTCTCAGCCAGGCTGGCTGACCTGCTCCACCGGGCTTTAAACTAAGCCTGCTGGGGGATGGGGGGACTACTGCCCCTGCTGGCCCGCTGAACGGCCCTTGCAAAGCCAGTGGACCAAGGCACTTAAGGGGGCACTTAAGGGAGCTCACCCCTGCCCCAGCCCTGGCACAATCTGTGGGCAAGGCAAGAGCCCCCAAGGGCACACTTGCCTGCCTGTACACTAATGCCAGGAGCCTGGGCAACAAGCAGGACGAGCTCGTCCTCCTGCTCAGTGCAAAGAAATATGATGTCATTGGGATAACGGAGACCTGGTGGGACTCCACCCATGACTGGACCACGGGTATAGAGGGCTATACCCTGTACAGGAGGGATCGTGTTGACAAAAGGGGTGGGGGTGTAGCTCTCTATGTGAAGGAAAGCTACATGTCCCTGCAAGCTGATGTTGGCAACCGGCATGGACAGCTAGAGACCCTCTGGGTAAAAATTCGTGGGGAATTCGGCACAGGGGACACAACGGTGGGAGTCTACTACAGACCTCCCACTCAAAGTCCTGAGCTTGACCAGGAGTTTGCCCGGGAACTGACTGAGGCCTCTTGCTCCAGGACCTTGGTTGTCATGGGTGACTTCAATTACCTGGACATCTCGTGGGAAGATCACTCAGTTAAATCTGAGCGGGCGCAAAGCTTTCTCTCATGCGTGGATGACCTCTACCTGACTCAAGAAGTCTATGGGCCAACGAGAGGCAAAGCGCTGCTTGACCTGGTACTGGCTACGGGGGACGACCTAATCGGCGACCTAGTGATCGATGGGAAGTTGGGTGACAGCAACCACGAGCTGATCACCTTCACCATCCGCCGTAAAGCTGGCAAGTCAGTCAGCAACACAGAAGTCCTTGACTTCAGAAAAGCCGACTTTGACAAGCTCAAGAGGCTTGTCGGTCAGGCCCTCAGGGACCATGATCCCAGGGAGATGGGAGTTCAAGAAGAGTGGTTGCTTCTCAAGGAAGCGATCCTCAGTGCACAAGCTAAATCTATTCCAACATGGAGGAAAGGCAGCAAGAAGGCACAGCAGCCCCCCTGGCTCTCCAGAGACCTAGCGGACCTCCTGTGGCTAAAAAGGAAAGCCTACAAAGGATGGAGGACGGGATTCACCTCCAAGGAGGATTACTCCGCGCTGGTCCGGTCCTGCAGGGAGCAAACCAGGAAAGCCAAGGCTGCAACTGAACTCCAACTAGCTTCAGGCATCAAGGACAACAAAAAGTCCTTTTTCAGGTATGTGGGGAGCCAGAGGAAAAGCAAGGGCAATGTTGGACCCCTGCTAAACCAGATGGGGCAACTGACAACTGACGCCCAGGAAAAAGCCAACCTATTAAATAGGTACTTTGCGTCAGTCTTTCATCAGTCACACGGGATGCCCATGCCTGCTATGGGACAGGGAAATCTGGGTGAGGGGGATCCCCTACCCTCCATCAATGCTGACCTCGTGAAGGAACACCTTGAGAAGTTGGATACCTTCAAGTCAGCTGGCCCTGACAACCTGCACCCCAGGGTACTCAAGGAGCTGGCGAGCATCATAGCCCAGCCCCTGGCACGGGTCTTTGAAAACTCCTGGCGCTCTGGTGTAGTGCCCGAAGACTGGAAGAAGGCCAATGTGGTGCCGATCTTCAAGAAAGGGAGGAGAGTGGATCCGGCTAACTACAGGCCCATTAGCCTGACTTCTATCCTGGGGAAGATCTTAGAAAAGTTTATTAAGGAGGCCATCCTTGAGGGACTGGCCCAGGCTAACATTCTAAGGGACAGCCAGCACGGGTTTGTTGCGGGTAGGTCTTGTTTGAGCAATCTCATTTCCTTCTATGACCAGGTGACCTATCACCTGGACAAGGGAGAAGAGATTGATGTCATATATCTTGACTTCAAAAAAGCTTTTGATCTGGTATCCCATGATCACCTCTTGGCCAAACTGCCCAGTTGTGGCCTTGGCTCCACCACGATCCGCTGGCTGGGAAATTGGCTTCGTGGTCGGACCCAGAGGGTTGTGATTGATGGCAGTCACTCATCATGGTGCCCTGTAACCAGTGGGGTCCCTCAAGGCTCTGTCCTGGGACCCATACTGTTCAACATCTTCATTAATGATGTGGACATTGGAGTTAGGAGTGGACTGGCCAAGTTCGCCGATGACACCAAACTTTGGGGCAAAGCATCCACGCCAGAAGATAGGCGGGTGATCCAGGCTGACCTGGACAAGCTCAGCAAATGGGCAGACGAGAACCTCATGGTGTTTAACACCGAAAAATGCAAGGTTCTCCACCTTGGGAGGAAAAACCTGCAGCACCCTTATAGGCTCAGCAGTGCTACGTTGGTTAGCACTACAGAAGAAAGAGACTTGGGGGTCATCATTGACCACAAGATGAACATGAGCCTGCAATGCGATGCTGCGGCTAGTAAAGCGACCAAAATGCTGGCATGCATCCATAGATGCTTCTCGAGCAAATCCCAGGACGTCATTCTCCCCTTGTACTCAGCCTTGGTGAGGCCGCAGCTGGAGTACTGCGTCCAGTTTTGGGCTCCACAATTCAAAAAGGATGTGGAGAAGCTTGAGAAAGTCCAGAGGAGAGCCACGCGCATGATCAGAGGTCAGGAAAACAGATCTTATGATGACAGGCTGAGAGCCATGGGACTCTTTAGCCTGGAAAAGCGCAGGCTCAGGGGTGATCTGATGGCCACCTATAAGTTTATCAGGGGTGACCACCAGGATCTGGGGGAACATCTGTTCACCAGAGCGCCCCAAGGGATGACGAGGTCGAATGGTCACAAACTCCTGCAAGACCGTTTCAGGCTGGACATAAGGAAGAATTTCTTTACTGTCCGAGCCCCCAAGGTCTGGAACAGTCTGCCAGCAGAGGTGGTTCAAGCACCTACATTGAACACCTTCAAGAGTAAATTGGATGCTTATCTTGCTGGGTTCCTATGACCCCAGCTGACTTCCTGCCCTTTGGGCAGGGGGCTGGACTCGATGATCTCCCGAGGTCCCTTCCAGCCCTAGTGTCTGTGTGAAATCTGTGTGAAACTTCCTGTCCCTGGGGGAGGGGGCTGGACTTGAAGATCTTCCAAGGTCCCTTCTAGCCCTAATGTCTATGAAATGTCTACGAAAAACTGGCACTACCTTGAAGATAGGGCTAGAACTGAAACAGCTGTGGTAATGAAGGCACATATGTTGAAACACATTAGCAGAGAGGCATGAAGAAAATCTGTAAATTGCCTGGCTTTAGCTAATACTAAAACAACTTGCTCAAGCTAAAATATTCTAATAACACAACAAAATCACTGTCTACAAGGTTTTATCAGACAAAATTCCATTTTATTCTTTACATTAAAAAAAGAGTTCCTACCATGAAAAGTGGATTATATGCAAATAGCATTGTGTCATGTACTACCTTTTTACTTCAACTGTTTTCCATCGTTTTTACACTTAGCTAATTTTGAACTAGATGCTGAAGTACTAATGGAATGACTTTAAGACTAGGGGCCAGACAATGTCTGCACAAGAAGCTGGTTCTGTGAAAGACCATGGAGATCCTCCCTTCTCCTGATCAGAACCTGAAGAGGGATAGAGACAGGGACACCCTGTTCTTCCGTCCAATGGCAAAATCAGGAGAGAGGGGGGATTCTACTTTCCATCTCTGAATAAAGATTACTTTTTGCATTAATAGGAGGGAGAGGATGAAATTGAGTAATATCCCATGCAGAGGCTGTGTCCATAAATAGTAACATTGATTTATGAGGCATCATCCTTACATATCAAATTAAATGAGTTGTACATCTCAACACAGCTATCACATATTATTTTGTAGATCTTTGCGGTTCACATTTGTTGGGGAAGTAGCTTTCCAGCTGTGAAAGTTTCAGTACCCCTGCTGACAAAACTGACTAGCTATTATCTCCTTTCAAACTGTCATATGGTTTATTTTTTATTGAATGAATAATGCCTTTGATCAAAAGAAGGATGCCCATCAAACAGGAAAAAGGGCTTGTGATTTTTCAGGCAAAGACATGCACCTAGTTAATGTTCTGCAGGTGCAGTAGGCAATCAATCTAGCTTCTGGCTGGATTAGCTATCATTTGCAAAAAAAAACCCCACAAAAACTGTTCCATAGATAATCAGGGCCAAAACCTGGCCCTACTAAACTAGTCAAATTTCTGCAGAATTGGAAAGCTTGTTCCTTTCATTATTTCCCTCTCTATCCCTATGCCTCAATTTTCTTCAGCTCTGAGCAGTGATTTATTTGCAGCCAGGCTGAGGTTGCCAGGTGCAAAAAGCCAAATCAACACCTTTTGATGGCCTTGTTGAGTGCTGCAGATCTTTTCTACTAAACAACACTGGTTATTCAGTATGTTAATATGTTATTTCAATCAAAATCCCTGCTGGCTCCAAGGTCGCTACAAAAAACACAGATTAGTTCCAATTTTTTTAGAGATCCCTTTGATGCCTCTTTATAGATTTTCACTTGCTTTATAAATATAAATTTAATTCTAGTAAATAAACAAATTTGTATGGCTAAGATATTTGCCATGATACTGCATTTTCAAAAGAAACTGCTATTTAGACTTTACTGTCTACACCCCTATAAACATTTTATGCACTGTGGATTTGAAGGCAAGAAAATTTAAGAGTAGGAAAACAGAACTGCTACATCAATATCTTTTCTAGTCATAACTGTAATTATAGCAGTCTTGAAACAGTCCACTTGTCCAGTTACCATGGGCAAATAATATCTATTTAATGTGTAAATAAAGTATAATTAATTCTTGCCCTCCCTCCCCATTTTCATCCATGCTCATACTGTGCATGAGTGTTCACAACCACCTTTTAAGACTGTAGTGCCAGCTGTTTAAAGCTATCACGAGTTACTGCATGTGGGCAGTTCCCTGTCAGTGTCCACACCTCTAGCATAGTGGTTCGCAACCTTTTTCTTATTGTGTACCCCCTTCCAGATTTACCAGCTGCCCGCATAGCATACATTTTATATTTTGACCTCTTAAATGCGAATTATTATCATAATGAAAATTAAATTTTCCTTTATACAATTTCTCCCATGTACCCCCCAGAGATACCCCCGTATATGTACCACGGTTTGGGAACCCCTGCTCTACAGGGTTCTAGGCAGGGCTAAGCCCCAATAGACAGTTGTGGGATCAGGTAAAAGCCATGGTAAAAGTCAAAATAAGACGTGTTTACTGTGGGATATAAAAACAACCAATTAACACAAGAATTTCCAAAGCAGCCTTTAATCATTAGTGTTTTTAGTTTCTATGTGGGGGATTAGTCCATATAATTGCTCATCTTCATCACACAACTGTACCTCTATGAATTTCCTACTGTCAGGAGATCCCACGTCTTTATCTTATCTTCTGAACTAGTTGCTGCCTTGTCTCCAACAATAAAAAAGTATGAAAGTTCCCTCAGCTGCCATATGTTATCATCACAAAGACTAGAAGCATCTCAGAAGAAGAATCTATAGACAAGCAGTGTGTGTGAAATAAGTGGAGGATTTGGTAATGAACTCTTGTTGGTATCATGTGGGTGATGCTGAAAGAGAAGGTACAGTATTACTCTTTTTGGCTGACTTCATACAGAGGCTGTGCTAATCAAGTATTAATCTCTGAAACTGTAACATGGTTATATTAGAAGACAAAGGGGTCTGTAGCATCCATAGTTTTAGGGTGTCTTCATTCTTTGAGGAGAGGAGCGGCAAATTCAAAAGAGTTGGCAGGCTGGATTCAGATTACGGGACTTTTCTCAGGCCAGACAACCAACCTCTAAATCTGGTCCACAGCGCTTTTCCCTGAGACTGCCAGGACCTCTGCATCAGTGCTGACAACCAAAGAGTTACTCAAGCTCCGTTGCCACAGTTGCTGGAGCCACAGTGGGCACACCTACATGAGACACAACTTTGCACTAGCACAGTTTACTGTGAAGTAAGCATGTGCATCTACACATGCACATGCTTACTTCACAGTTAAACCTCCCTAATCCTGAGTTAATTTGCTACCTCAAAATGTAAGTAGCAAATTTACTTGGGGATTAATAAAAGCACTGTAGACTCATGTAGATGCCTGACCAGAAACAAAGGGCTTCACCAAAGGATCCTGGGTGGGGACTATGTTCCCCAGCCCGGGCAGCAGGTTGCTCCAAGCCCCCTGCTCCTGGATTGCAATTGAGGAGCAGAGGCTGGGGGACTCTTATCTGCCAGACTAAGCCCCACAGTCATGGGGCTCCAGCAGGAGACAGCCCCCCAGAGCCAGGAGACAGCTGTCTCCTGGCCCTGTGCTCCCAGCCAGCCCCTGAGCTAGCACCCGGGGGAGCCTGGAGCTCCCCCGGTGGTGGTAGGTGCCCATTACAGGGCTGCAGGGAATGGTGTAAATCTGCTTCTTAATCCCTGCATGTATAGATGCCTACCCAAAAACCCTTATTCCATAGTAAATGCATATGTAGATGCACCCAGTGTCAGGATATCCAGCACCCAGAGGGCAAATGCCACAATTTCAGTTACTAGTAGTGACCAAAATACACTGAATAAATTCTGTGGCAGTGTTCTTCTGGGTGCTGTCTACATTTACATTGCAACTTCAGCAGCCATAATGACACCTTCTCCTTGGCTACTGGCAGCCACAACAAAAAGTCTTGAGGACCACATGACCCACCTACATGGGATGGATTTGGTCCATGAGCTATATGTTTAACAGCTGTTTCAGGAAATAGCTGATAGACTGAGTATACAGTCAAGAGCAGGGGTTCCCAAATTGTGTTATAAATGTCTCTGGAGGTATGCAAGATATCTCTGAGGGTTACACAGGAGAAATTGTGTAATAGCGGATTTAATTTTCATTATTATAATAATTGGCATTTACAGGATCAAAATAAGATTGAAGGGGTATATGATAACAAAAAGTTTGGGAACCTCTGCTATAAAGGCCCAAGTCTTGATTCTAATCACTCTATGACCATTTTAGATGTTGGAGGTGAGACAAAGCAGCAACAAGAGGCCAGGGTGTATAGCCAGGGTGAGCAGCTTTAACTGTCCTCATTGTGGTTCATAGTACAGGGGCATGACAGGAACATGACCACTTTACAATCTAGCAGTTGTGGCTAGGAGAGAGGTTATTTGATGATCGAGTCACAGTAGTCTCCACAGCAAGCAAGTTCTTACGATCCTAAAAATGCAGCAGAAGCTCTGGACAACTACTTTGAAGATCTGCAAACCAAGAGCTTGTTACCATATAACAAGGTATACAATGCAATTATTCATGATTGAAGGAAAACAGAGGTAGGTTGAAAGGAGGATTTGCTATTTCCAAGCCAGACTTTCCATATGCAATAACATCAGTTCTGTTTTCTCTTTTATAAGTAGCCATTACATCCTGATTTGTACTATAATTTGAATGTTGTCATTTCATCTCCTAATTCCCTTAGTACTTAGTCTTTTGAAAAAAGCAGGTGGTAGCAAATGTTTCAGTCTATGTATAAGTTAAGGGCAAGTGAGAAAGCTAGTCTTTCTTCCACACCAGGGCCAAAGAAGGAGAAAAATTAGCCAAAATTTTCCAGGCTAGATACCTAAATATCTGGCAGAAGCTAAGGTTAAATTGGGAGGGTGGAAACAGGGGCTCATTTTTAATTTCAGCCCAAATGGCACAGCAGATTCAAAATGTTTCCCAGCTTTCCCACCAACACAAAGCCTTAATCTTTAACTTTCAGCAATTTATTGTTTGAAAAGTCCTACTGCTCCACTCTGTAGCAGAAACTTTACATTTTGCAGAGGGTAGTTTTTTGTCAGAAATGTTCATTTTTGTGTTCTCTGAAAAAAATCCACTCCAAAAATTCCAAATGATAAGCATTTGCATTTTTTGTTTGCATATGTTAAGTAGAAACTTGCTACAATTTAACCACTAACTTGCTTTAATGAGTCCATCATCACTGAGTATATTGGGGATATCACTATATTGCTATATGATGAACTTTGTACTTGGTTTGCTTTTTAAAAAATCTAGCAAGTTGCACAAAGAAAAGGTTGTATAGTCAAGCACTCAGAAGTTAGTGTGCCAGAATTAGAATTGCCTGTATAACTGTATTGTATTCTAATGGAGACATACAAGAGGTGCAGAGTCTTCAGTACCTCTATATAACACAATAAAGAAGGAATTCAGAGAAAAGCAACAGAGGATTATGAGATTGCAATTCAAGGAGTATACTTACACAATCTCATAACATTTTCCCACCCTGCTGCCTTGATGAACCTGGGTCATGTAGTTGAGGGGGCTACTGTCTGCATGACAAACATGTTATTTTTTGCAAAGTTGAGAAGTATTAAATGAATGAGGCTGGGAGACAGGAATAAAGGATAGTTTCAGGTGTTGGAGAGTTGGACACTGTCCTGGAAAACTGGATTCTATCCCTGCTTCTGCTTAGGAATCTAAGTGATACAAGAAAATGTCTTAAACTAAAATCTTGTTGACAGGTGGTTTCTAAGTTTTCTTTAATGTTTGTAAAATGGAGAATTATATCCCTTCAATTCACAGGGGTGGTATGAAAATAGATTCATTATTATCTGTGAAACCCAGAAACTGGAATAATAAAAGCTAATGAGGAAGTTAATGGTTGTGCTCCAGAACAAAATTTGACAAGCATGCAATAAATATGGCATAGGGTCACACATTCCACGTACTGATAACAACATGCTCATTAAGCAAGCTCTGGACATTTTGTGCACTGAATGGGGTGGAGGCCCTATGGAGAACAACGTAATCCTTACTTGTAGTTAAATATAGTAGTAGCTAATAAGCATAAAGGGGCCAAATTAAAATTGCATTAGCAACCTTCCAGCACTTGTTAAATTGACGTGCTTTACTTTTGCAACCTTAGTATTATTTTTAGCATTTCCCCCCATGTCGGTGTACAGATATATAAACTACAGTGGTTCTCTACACACCTTACATGGAACAATATTTTCAATATAGGTTTGCATCTCAAGTAATAAAGAAGTTGGAGCCATACCACCTTTTTCTTTTGTATGGCAACTTAAAAAGCAACACTAATGGTCAATTTCTGTTTCACTTTGACTCTGTGACTTCACTTTATGACTTCCTTTGACAAAGAAGGAATCAAGACAAATGGAGATGAATCATGAAGTGCAGCAATTCAGTAGATGCCCCATTGTTTGGGTATCTTTTTTATTTTTGCATATTGGGGCCCTCTTTCATTTATCATTTGTGTAGCCAGTGTTCACAACAAAGATTGTTGTGGTGGTGTTTGCTGTGATCCATACATAAAATGCCATGATGGAATCAGGTGGTTGATCTATAGGGTCTTTAATCAGGTCTTGATTCTTGACAACTTGTGAGGTCCCGTCCAGCCCCTAATGTCTATGGGAGTGTGTAGATAAAATGGGGGGCCTAAACTGAAGCAGTAGATTTTTAAAAACACTGCTGCAATTTAGAGCCAATTAAGCCCCTGTGTTATGCACACACCAGACTTACCTGCCTCTCTGTGGTGGAGCAGTCCCTGGACTGCAGTGCGGGGTTGGAGGAGCCGGTGCTTCCCTCTGCAGCAGTGGTGGACACCCCCCCAGGTGGCACCCACCCACAGGCACCCGGCTTGGGTGATCCCAGGGGGGGCACTGCAGCCATGGAGGGAAGCACTGGGCTCCTGTGCAGCTCAGGCGGGCAGGCAGGCTCTGGGGTTGGAGGCAGTGGGGGTGAGATCAGGCTTGCCACTTTTCTTGGGCAGAGCCTGCCTTCCTGGGCTACTGCCAGGCTGCCTGCAGGGCTGTGGAGGGCTGCCTGCAGGGCTGTGGAGCTGCACAGAGCCCAGTGCTATAGGGGCAGCAAACTAAAACTCCTCAGAGAAGTTTTAGTTTGCTGTACCCCAAGTCATTTAAGGCACATTATGCCACTGAATTTCCTACAGGGGCTGGAATTAATGCGCAATACACTGCTGAGGCATGCAAACACCGACACTGTTAAGCGGTGGAAAAGCATTTAGCCCAATTTAAAGTGTCTTGCACACAGGCCCCTCATTTCATCTACACATGGCCTATAGTTCTATGAATCTATGAATTGTTTTTGCTTGTAGTCCTTCATTTGTCTTGTGGGGACAATTCCAACATTTTGAGATTTTAAGGTGCTGACCTGTAAGGTTCCTAAATTGAAAGCTGTACCTTGGGAGATTTGCAGATTTACATCAATAGGCAAGTTTGAGTTTGTTATAACATCAGAGTCATAACAACAACACTCCACTCAGCACAGTCTACTTCCCTTCCACAGGCATAGCAAGCTTGCAAGCAAATGAGAACACCAAATGTCAGTCCACATTTCATCTCACGGCATATTTGAAACTTGAAGATGTAGTTTTTCATCTTATCTGGTATAAAAGTATGAGCAATGCCATGGATCTTTCCCATAGGACTCAGTGAGGTAAAGCACTGCTGTTCCAAGGAATTATTATGGTTATTCAGAAGTCTTACCTTTTCTCTTTGAATTGCTTTCTTTTTCTGGATTTCAGCTTCTTCAGCCTCTCTCTTGATTCGTGCATATTCTTCTCTCTTAAGCTATATAGAATTAAAACATCCACAGAGATGGCATTACAGCTTGTTTTTTGATAATGTATGTCTTTCAGCCCTAAGTCCTGGTCCTGATGAAAATTACATAGAAAAACAAAAACCCACTGCCTGTATCTTACTGTAATTAGACAACAATGCCATGGACTATATAATAGCTCTACCATTAATTAACAGTAAGTTACCCAAGAATCTACACTGCTGAATGACAGTTTACACAGGTCTATATATTTTATAATGGGAATAACACCTTGATCCCTCAAAGTCAGTTGTTATATTGATCGGTTCGTTAATGTTTATGCAGCATGTTGAAAAATACAGAAGAGTGCAATATACATGGCATTATTACTATCCTGGTTGCCATTTTATAAATGATCTGCAATATGATTTACTACATATTTATGGCTAAACTCCTCATTTTCTGTGTTTTCAAGCTTTCATTTGACTCCCTTCTCAAGTTTCATGCCTTTCTTTTGTCACACAGCTGAGAATTCATTTTATAGTCATAATGAAACAGTGACATGAAACAGTCTTTCCTGAATTACACTGAAATCAGATTCATTCTTCCTGACCTTTTGCTGATATTTAGATTGCATGAAGTTGATTTGTTGTTTTTGTCTTACTTCAGCCTCTGATATTCTTCCACCTAAAAATATAAATTACATTTTATATGTTAAAATATTTTAAACTCACAAGGTTTATCATTAAAGACACCATAATACAATAATTTAAATTATGCAAAAATAGGACCATTTTTATATTTATAACTGTTTAACATTAATTTATAGCTAAAAAGGTCTTTTTGACCATTTTGTACTGCTTCTACCAGCCCGGGTCTTATACAATACTGATAAATATCTCAAGTCCTGAGAGTTCATCATTTTATTTGGGTGATATTCTACCATCTAATAACATCTTGTCTTATAGATGAGTTTTCAGATGTTCAGCCCAGGTTTTCCTTTTGCTCAGTCAAAGTTATATATTAGCTTGGTCAAACAGCATCCATTTTATCTAGAAGTTTGTCACTGAGATTTTTCACTAGCTTTGTGTGAGCATTAACAAGGCATGCAAATCATTTAATACAAAACAGTTCTCTCCTTGTTAACAAAGGAGAAAAATCTCTATAATGAAATGCAATCAAAAGTTCAGTCAAGCTACCCTCATACAGCTCAGTAGAAGCAGGAGTTGTTTCCAGAGGTCTGGGCTTTTCAGTACCAATATCCAGCCTCAGGCTACGTAAAGCTTTGAGGACAGAGCACAGATCAGAAGCCCAACAGAACTTTACTCCTGCTGTACTATGAGAGAAGCAAAATAACTCATTTAATCCAATTGTTCTCAATTCTTCTTTTCCCTATCGAGTCCTCTATTTAGGAAAAGCAAACTTTTCTCCCCTAGTTCCTGTTTAGACACGTTAAGTATATATGAATTGTAATCCCATAATTATCTGTTGCTTTTCTCTGAATTTCATCTTTTCTATGGGCATGTCTACATGAGATGGCTACTGCACAGTTGTTACTGTGCAGTCATTTAGTACTTGCATAATAACCAAGCACTAAATGACTGAGCAGTAACCGGAATTACTGCACAGTAGTGTCCCAGCACAGTTGCCTGGTAATGTTTACTGAGGAGTAGTTCATTACTACTATGCAGTAGTGTTGCATCACTGTTCATGCCGGGCAACGCTACTGTGCAGTAGTAATGTGCTGCTACACAGTAAGCATCTCATCTAGATACACCCTGTGTGTCTACACAGAGGTATTCAGGCCTTCATGCAATATTCCAGAAGTAGTTGCCTATAAAACACTAACACAACCATTACCCCCCTAGTAGGGGTAGAGATGCTAAGTCTCTGAAACTAGAAGGAGATATAAATGCATTCAATTCCCAGCAAAAACTCAAGGTGGTTTACAATAAAAGACAGACAGAAGAAAAGAATACAGTGTGAAATAAAAGCACCTTAAGCAATATCCCAGCTTGGCTTGCTCAAATAGGAAAGTCTTCCAGTGAGGTCCAGGCCTCAGTGTTGGGGTCCTCAAAAGGGAGGGAATTCCAAAGCTGACGAGTAACTACTGAGAAACATCTCCCAAGTGATTTTATCAAGCAGTACTTCTGATGGTACTAGAAGTACAGGGATAGCAAACCCATGGCACATGTGGCACAGCTGCTTTGTTTACTTAGCACACAGCAGATCTGGCAGGGAGAATTATATCCCTCCCTGGCAGGGAGTACTTCTCAGATAAGGCAATGAAGAAGGAACGGGGCAGAGGGATGAAACTGGTACAGTAGCCAAAAAGGTTGGTCCTCACTGTAGTGGAAGGTTGCTCTTAGCAGATCTTAGTGATTTTGATGGAGCACAAGGGAGAGGTTGGTCCCTTAGGGCCCAAGCTGTTTAGGTCTTTTTAGTCAAAACCAGCAACTTGAAAACTATTGGGAGCCAGTGCAGACTCTGAACCACTGAAGTTATGTGCTCCTACAGACCTATCCCCATCTGAAGGCAGGCCACTACATTCTGCACCAGCTGCAGCTTCCAAGAGGTCATCAAGAGCTGCCCCAAATAGAGCACGCTGCAGTAGTCTAAACTCAAGGTTACAAAAGCATTGATGATGATGGCCAGCTCCAAGTCCCAAAAGAAACACACTCCTGGCCACTGCCATCATCTGAAATTCTATGTGCAACAGAGCATCCACAAGCACACCAAGGCTGCAAACTTGAGTCAGAAGGGGAGGCTGAACTCTATCAATGATGGATGTCCCAAACCCCCATCCTTGCTCCCATGCCTCCTCCCCCATCTCCCTACAAGCCAAGCAGTGTGCCCACCAGCACTACCACCTCTGTCTTGTCTGGATTCAGTTTCAGCTGGTTTACCCACTTCCAGCTGCCAACTGCAGTCAGGCCCTGGGAAAAGATCAAAACAGTTGGGCCTGGGGTAGATGAAAGAAAGTGATAGAATTAGGTGTCATCAGCATACTGATGAGATCTCATGCCAAATCTCTGCATTTTCTCACCCAGTATATTCATATACACATTAAACAAAAGAGGTGACAAGATGGAGCCATGGAGAATTCCACAGGAAGGATCCCAGGAGGGACAAGGAGCACTTGCCAAGTCACATAAAAGCTTTATCAGCCTGTCATGGTTTTCAGGAGTCAGAGCAGCAGTCAGACTAAATTGTCCTCAGCTGGCTCCTTGCTTGCATGGATGTGGCTGCCTGTTTATGCACTGTAGCCCTGTCAGTGCCTAGGATGCTCCAGGAAGATAGAGGACAGGTTCCTCTCTGTTTAGCTTTGGGCTACTGACTCAATGTTCTTCATTTCCCAGTTCCTAGTTTCCTTAGGTCCTGCTTAGGTCCTACTTAGGTCCCACCTTCTTTAGGTCCTGCTTCTTTGTTCCAAGTGTCTTAGGGCCTGATGATTTGTTCCTGGTTCCCTGTGCACTGGATCCTGCATCCTGGCTTCACCCTGGTCCCTGCTGACTCTCTGTTCCAGACTCTAGCCTTGAGCCTTTGTGTTCCAGACTGCCTTGC
Source organism: Crocodylus siamensis (assembly GCF_052110815.1). Lineage (NCBI taxonomy): Eukaryota > Metazoa > Chordata > Crocodylia > Crocodylidae > Crocodylus > Crocodylus siamensis. The sequence goes on from NC_143395.1 coordinate 361,962,110, forward strand.
TGTGTCCTTGACTCTTTGTGCTCAAGACCCCATTCCAGACCCTTATTGTTTGACACCCATCTCCTAGTTTGTGACCTAGTTTGGCTATCATCTACATCCCAGCTCAGTGCAGGTATGGCTGCCTGCTCTATACTCCCTGCTAGTGACTGTAGTCTGGATCCCTGCTTCATATTCCTTATGCCCTTTGACTTGTGGATCTATCCAGGTTAACTACCTACAGACTTCACCCTCTTGACCCCCCTGTTCCTGCACCACTAGCTAATTGGGACCCTTGGTTCCCTTATCTTGCCTGCTTCTGATCTCCTGGATTATGACTGTCACATACATCCTGATGTATCCCTGGCAATGGTGAACTCTATCAATGGCTACTCAATGGTGCCCAATGGTGGCCACTATCTTGGGCACAGTTTCCTTTGTTCATCCAAGCAAAAATCATTGACCAATCCCACAAGTTCAGAGTGTGCTATACTCAGAATGAAAACCAACCTGACAAGTGACCAGGAATCCAGTCACATCCAGATGTATCTGGAGCTGTCAGAAAACCACCCATTCAAAAACCTTCCTCTAAAAAGGGAGCTTGGAAACAGGATAGATGCCTAGGTAGTCAATGTCAAGAAACTGTTTCTTGACTAGAGGCTGGACAATTTCAGATTTAAGAATGTTGGCACCTTACTCTCTTGGACAAAAGTATTAATAACCCTGCCAGCAATGGCGTTAGTCTATGGAGATACGTTCATACATAGGAATTTGAGAGACTCAAAAGCACACAAGCCAACATATTTATTGCATGTGAAAAGTAGTTGTCACATGAATGACCTACATAAACAGTTTTTTCCTCACTCTGAACATTTTACTGTTCTCTAACCATATTTCTAGCTTCTCTTGAGCCTTTTGTACAGGCAACCCCTGCTTAGTGCTCTTAATTGGTTCCTGAAAAACAGAGCATTAAGTGAAACAAGCATTAAGTGAAACCAAAAGTATTTGACAACCCAAGTTGGTGACACAATTGTTCTTAATGACCCAAGATGGTGACTGCAAGTGTTATAATGAAACTTGCTGAGTGTTAAGTGAAATCAGGTATCAATTTTAAATGAGCGTTATAGTGAAATAGCACTAAGTGAAACAGCATTAAGCGGGGCTTATGTTTTTCCACGTCCTTCCTTGACGTCACTAACTCCTTGTATTGTAGTGTTCTACGAATTTACACTTGCTCCCAGTTCTTTATGTTAAACATAACCACATGTATCGTCAATCTCCAAGGCAAACATTCTACTGGACATCAGCCACATCTCAATATATTACTGTTCATCATTACAGTTTGCTTAGAACCTTTCAACCAGTTTTCAATCTACTCAACAGTGCTCAGACCTAAGCCAGCTTGAATTAATTTTTCAAATAAGATTCTGTGGAACATTATATCAAAATGTTTTATTAATGTCAAAATATATTATGATTTGTGCATTTGCTTTATGTAATTTGATCAAAAAAGCAATCGAGTTTGTCAGGCACAATTTGTTCTTTGTACACCTGCTCTATTTATTGCTTAGAGTTCCATTATCTAAGGGTAAGGATGGAACTTCAATTATTTGTTCTTATCATCTCTCTACGGTACCTGAAATTACCTAGTACCTGAAAAGATTGGATTTCTGCCAGTCACACAAATATTGCTGATTTGAAATTCTCACAATATTTATTCAAAGTATAGGCAAAAAATGTTATAGAACTTCAGCTTAGAGAACTCTCCAGTGATTTGGGTATGGTATGGTCTCTTGAAAATGATTCACTCTCACAGAAAGATGCATTCAAAGAATTTTCATTACAACAAGCACCTACAGTTGTCACAGTAATGATACCGCTTGTATTCTCTCCTACCCTTAGCCTCTTCAGACTCAGTAAATTTAGAGCTAAAGTTTTTTGCCTTTTAAGATGTTGAATATAATATGTATTTCTCACTAATCCTCAGTTGTCATTGGCATTGCAATCTGGTAAGTACCAGACCAGGTTAGAAGGGCAATGGGTAGTCCTCTAATGTCCCTTTCTATCACCATTCTTTCATCTTTCGTATTAATTCAACCTTGGGTTACTAGAGTTAGCTATTAGATGAGTGGTCTTTTTTTTCAGACTCCACAGTCCATTTTTACTGTTCATTCCCTTCCTCACCCCTCTATTTTATTCATATCCAGTTTTCCAATTCTGAAAGATTCTGTTCCAGTTTCATGTGATATTTTCCAGTTAGGCGAGTGTTGTAAAAATATTCCATAAAGAAGGTTAGATTGTGAAAGAATTAAAAAAAAGCAACCAAAATGATCAGGGGCATGGAGCAGTTGCCATTCCAGGAAACTAAAAAAGTTACAACTCTTTAGTTTGTCAAGGAGAAGGCTCATGGGGGAGGTCTATAATGATAGAGTCATGAAGGGTGTGAACCAAGTGAACAGGAAACTGTTTTTCACCAAATCTCATAATACTTGAACTAGGGGCCACCCACTAAAATTAATAGGGGACAGGTTGAAAACTAAGATAATGTACTTATTTATGCAATGCTTATTTAACTTGTGGAATTCATTGCCACAGGAGGTGGTAGAAGCAGATAGCACAGACAGTTCAAAAGGGGACAGGATAAATTCATAATGGATAAATCTATTCATGGATATTGAACAGAATGGTTAGAGATGTTTTCTCTGGATACTAAACCAATAATGGTGGATGCTAGGGAGGGTATTGAATAAGGGATAGATCACTCCAGAGAGATCTTGTTCAGTACTCTTCCTCTATAGCAGTGGTCTCTAACCATTTTAAGTAGGAGATCACCTTTGGCATTTAAAGCAACTCAAGATCTACTATGCACTGCTATCACCTCCTGCCCCCCCCCCCAGGAAGTAAGTCTGTGGGGAGGAAAGAAGGGGGAGCAAATCAAAGCAGAGGGAGAAAAAATAATTTGAGGGCATGCCTCCCAAGCAAGTAAGTCCCACCAGGCTGGGACCCCACTCAACTTATGCCTGTTCCTGCCTCTGTGCCACTGTCCCACAATCTACCCCCCGCCCCTTCCCTCCCCCACAGACTGACCTGCTGGGCTGGGGTGCATGCATGCATGCATGTGGGCACTCATCCCCCCACCCCAGCCTCAGATCAACTCCAAGAGGCTCCAAGACCTACCACAAGAGGCTCTGAGATCTACCACTGCTCTATGTATCCACTTCATCCACTGTTAGAGACAGGATAATGAACTAGAAGGACCGTTGGTGTGACCCAGTATGGCACTTCGTATTGTCCACCTCCTCACCTACTACAATCTCTATACCAGGAGTCACCTTTAACATTCTTTGACACCTTAAACATAGGCTTCCCTCACGTGACTCACCAAGAACCAAAAAACAAATGGCTTCCTCAAATATTTTTATAGCCAAATAAGTTAGTTTTCTTTACAAATAAGTTTGTTTCATATTCCTCCCTCAAGGACAAACTGACAGAATCTGGTATTTGGAAGTCATAAGACATAGACACTTTTCATTTGTATTTTTTGAAAATAAGAGTTTCTGCAAGGCTCAGGAGAGATTTTACAAAGGAGAAAATGAAACCTTTGTACTTGATGAACCTCTGTATAGTCCAGCTTGTTAACCCACTAGGTATATATAATATCTCTTTAGTGATATTAACCTACAGCACATCTTAAAAAGCAGAGCACAAGATAATTCTTGTTTATTTTTTTGTAATCCACCACTTCAGTTCATATCTGTAGTCTTACCCAGTCTCTGTGGTGTCAAATTAATTGGTCCTGACCTGTGCTGTTCCTTCCACCTCTCCAGATCTTCTAGTTCTTTCTTAGCAACTGAAAAAGAGAAAGAAATAGTGGGCCTAGCCTACAGAACATAGGGTACTTCTAAAAAGTGTAAAACATTTAATACCCAGGGCAGAAACATGGTTAGCATACACTAATGGTTTGACCAGAAGTTAACCAGTACAAAACAGATATCAACTACTGAGCAGCTTTTCTTGCTGAAAGTCTTCAAGTTCAAACCCCATTAAAAATGGTTTAAATGGGCACAGTTATGATGCACTGGCTAGCATCACTATCCAAAGGTAAGTTTAAATAGGAAATTTACTCTGGACATAAATACATGCAAAGAACACACAAGTCACGTGTCACCCTTCATTGATCATTCATATTTCTTCCTGTGTTTGTTTAGTTCAAAAGTGGTGGGAAGAGGCATAACTAGCAAAGTTTGTTAGTCTGTGGAGGGGGGAGCGTCACTGAACACTGAAGGGAAGGAGTTGCTGAAGGCAGCGGTGTCTTAATTTTCTCCAGGGACCTATACATTCCCTGGATGCTGATGCTACTGGTCTGCCTACCCTGCCTGCCACCTCTGCAGCTGGCTGTTGCCACAGTAGAGACTCCCCATCTGGTGCCTGAGCTGGTATCCTGTCCCCCTCTATTCCCTCCCCCTCAATCCTATGTTAAGCTACTGACTGTGGGAATATCATGAGAAACCAAATCCATACTGAAGCAAGCTAGCTGTATGGATGGAAAGTGAATGCACACCCTGTAGCATGGCACATTGGTGTATAGTTTGCTTCACTATTTTTCTGAAGGGGTACAGATCAGAAGCAGACAGGAGAATATAGATCTGTGTTGTGGCAGTCCTGCAACTTGGGGTGTGGACAGAAGTGCAGCTCCCAGCTGTAACTTAGAATAATTTCTGCAAAGTGTTCTGAGTTGCACTGTTACCCCAGACCAAACAGAAATTCACTGTTGGTTCCAGGGAGGGGAGGGGGAATCTAGCTGCAGGCTGGGAGCCCGCAGCCAGGTTCCCATAGCAACACCTAGGCTCCCTGCCAGTGCTCGCTCTTTTCAGAATAGGAGGGAGTGCATTCTTGGGGCTCCCCAGCCAGTGCTGAAGGGTGGGGTGGGTGAACTGGAGCCCTCCCACCTTGAGAAGACTCCAATATACCTGCCCCACCCTCTGAAAGGTGATGAAAAACCCCAGACTGAACTCCCTCCCCTCTCTTTTTCCCCTCTGATTCTGAAAACAGTGACAGGCTGGGAGCTCTGGAGATGTAAGTTACAGAAGATGCTATATTCTGAAATGTCTTTATCTGATACTTCATGCAATGAGGGTTCATATTTTCACCTTATCGTCCATTTTTAAGCTGTTTGCGGCCATACACTTGTGCTTGGTCACAGCTACAAACTCTTTTCTGTGGCCGGATCATGGAAAAAGATTGTTGCTTTGGTCTGCACCCTTGGTGATTTCCCTTTGTAGTAAGGCCTATACGAGCTATGGTAACAGCACAATTTAGCACAGTATTTAGGTTCCTCTAAGACAGGGTGGGCAAAATATGGCCCACGGGCCATATCTGGCCCGCCAGTCCATTCCATCTGGCCCAATGGGTCCCAAAAAATTTAGAAAATTAATATTAATCTGCTGCCTGTCAAAGATAACAGGATACAAGAGCAGTAGGACCCAGGAGAAGCTGGCAGGACTCATCAGCAAGGCCAGTCTGGCCCTGATCTACCCCACCCCTCAGCCCCCTCCCATACTCACCCCCCTACAACTGGAAGTCTGCCACAGACTTCACTGCTTCCCTGCATGTCAGCCAAGCACTCCAGCACCATGTGGCCCCCAGCTGCATCTCCAAACTGTGATAGCATGGGGATCACGTGGTTACCCCAGGACCAAGAGTGGGAGGGTATGGGTGTGTGTGCATGTGTGCTTCCGTGTGTGTGTGCATGTGTTCCTGAAATGAGGGAAGGGGACAGAGAGACAGAGAGAGCAATGAGGGAGGGAGAAAGGGAGAGTGTGAGTATGTGTGTGTGTTCATAGGGCAATTCCCACACACCACCCCACCATACACATGCACCCACATGCCCCTCACACTGCTATGCATGCAGACCCCCATACCCACAACCCCTCATACAACCCAGCCACCCTCCCCCACACACTCCCCACAAACCCCATTCCCACAGCCCACATATCCACACACACCCCTACATGCTCCCTCATCCCCCATCCACATCCCTATCTATCCCCCACAGACACCCACCCCCACATACCCACAGCCCCCCACAAACCTATACCCATGCCCCCCACACCCTGCAATATACAAGAGTAAGACTTCATTTTAAGATATTGTGCAGTCACCTCTGTGTACACTACACAAACACATGTAAATCAGGACAAAAATAATTTTTGAAGTCAAATTAATGAATGTTGCAGATGTTTGATTTTTAGAATATAATTTGGTATTTTTCTGGTTCTGAGAAGGCAAAACCCCTTGCTGAAAGGTATATTTCTGGGGGCAAGGGAAGGGACTTCTGGTGGCAAAGGTCAGGAATTAGGGGCCAGGATTTCCAGTCACAAGATGGCAACCAGGGGGTGGGGCACCTGTCAAGGGTTGGGGCTACCAATGCAGCCCTCGGCAGTTTGCCAAAACTCAGTAAGCAGCCCTCCACTCAGAATAGTTGCCTGCCCCTGCTCTAAGATGTTCTGGGAGCCAGCTTTATCTTTGCCAGCCTCAGAAAAAAAAGAGTAAACGTCCCCCTCAGGTAATGTGTACACTAGTGTAGGGGGAAAAAGTATTCTAATTTACATGTGTAAAATATGTTTTTTTCCTAAGAGAGAAAAAAGCTTCAGTCACTGTGCAAGTCTCTGCATAGGTGCAGGGACAAATATCTTTCTTGACTGCTTGACTTGACTATCAAGTACTTAAACCCAAATCCACCAAAGTGCTTGTATCCAACATTGAATCCAACAAGACTACCTACATAAGCACTGATAAATTGAAGCCTAGTATCTTCTGGGCATAAGACAGAAATGCCATTTTATTATAGACTATGCTGCTACTATTAGACCTAGCTTTCATTCTCCTTGCCCTCAGCCCATTTATTTTCATCTTGGGCTGATCACAGATTGGTGCTGACAGGCCTTCTGGCTTTCTCCTTGCAACCAGAGGAAAACCAACCCCACATCAGCAAAACTGAAGGAAAGGAATTGAAACACCTTAGCCCAAACCCATGATCATCCACTAACTCTTAAGAGGCTGTTAAAAGCCATGAAATTAAACTTTAAATGTATTCCAAGTTTAAATGTATTTCAAACCTGCACACTGCTGATCTATAGTATGCAGCGATGGTAGTTCTGGGCTAATATGAAGATTATCAGTGTAGAATTACAGTGCATAGTTACTCTTGTTTTCACTGCTATTAAATTAAACTTCTTAGTGTATTTTTATTTCTTCTTGTGCATATTTTGTATGTATTATTTTGTATAGTTACTTCTATTAAGTCTTTTAGTTGAAGCCAAACAACACAAACTTTTTCAATCCAAGGATACACCACATTGCCATCTAGAAGAGTTTACTCCATGTATTCCTGTATACTCCAACGTCACTCTTCAGTTACATTTGTTTATGAAGTTTTATTGCAATTACTTGTGTTGCGAAGCTTATTACTAAATAAGCAGTTTTCATTGCTGGATTCTGTGCAGAGTTCTATCTTCTAATTCACCTGAGCTTTTCTTCATGCAAAACTTTCAGTAAAAAGGCAACCATGGTTCTTTAAGTGGTTAGTGCATTTTAGCTAATAAAGAATAAGATACCCTTGCTAAAACTGGTAGACTTGATTTGGTAAGGCAGCAAGTGCCTACAGCTTCTACTGAAGCTCCATGGAAGCTGTGCATGTTCTGTGTTGCTCAAAATCAGTCAGTGCACTGAAGGAATCTTAAACAGTAATGGAGAAGGTACTGGTAAGAATTTCCTGTACACATTTTCTAAGTGGACATACATTGTGTATGCAAATATACAACTTTCTGGAAGCACTACAGCCATATTTGAACAAGTATGAACTTTTCTAAGAGAACATTTTAACCATATAAACATACAGTATGCACGTGAGGTTTAGGGTGACATCTGAGAAAAATTAACCCATTATGGCTAAACAAGGTTCAAAATTGAATCCTCCAATCTAGATGCAAGACATCCATGTGGGAGAGACGAACCTGAAGAGAAGCATCAACCAAAGGTATGTTATGGAATTTAATTTGAACAGTCATCGCATTACTTTTACCAAAAGAACATCATTTAATAGTTAAATGATGTTCCTGTATTTTTTTGGTCAAATGCAAAATTAGTTCTAAGAAAAGCCTGCATGTTGATGGACAGTGGCTTTTATGCTGTGGTAGGTAGGTATATCATCATGGCTGCCCATCTGAAAGTAATGTAAAGGAAGTATAAAGACTCCAAAGGCCATGAAGCTCCCCAGATAAACGCTGAATTTTGTGAAATAAATCTATAAAAATATAAGGGAGTTCAGTAGATAATGCACTTACTTCTCTGTAACTCATTTCTTCTAGTTTCATTTGGTGGTACCAAGACATATGCATTGCAGCTGTAAAACAAGAAAAAGACTTTTCATATCATCATATGGGTCTATGAATACATGGGAACGTGGGAGTAGAAGGAACGGCTTTGGGTCACTGATTTTCCTGCTACCACACTTAACAATGTCATGTCAGTACTAACCTTTATTTCAGAATAGAACTTTAGATTTATTATAGAAATAGCACTGAGAGCACTTTGGATTTGATTTTGCCGTAGATATAGACATAGGGATATTTTTACCACAAGTCACCTGGTACATCATGAACATCAAGGATAAGATATTCAGAAAGGCATAGTCCTATCCTCACTTTGTTTCTGAAAGTTCCTTTATAAAATGCCAACATCTAATACCCTTAATTTCATATAGCAGGTAACTCAGCTATGAAAGTACAGTATGTCCTGTCCAGGAGCAGGTAAAGAATATTGTCTGCTGGTTGTGGCATGGAAGCTGACAGTTTTGTATGCTATTCCTATATCTAGCTTCCATCCTGGGTGCTTAGTGCCCATATTAATGAGTACTGAATCATAGAATCATAGAAAATTGGACCTCAGGAGGTCATGTAGTCAAACCTGCTGCTCAGAGCAGGACTGTCCCCAACTAGACCATCCCAGCCAAAGCTCTATCTAGCTGGGTATTAAAATCTTCCAAGAATGGAGATTCCACCACCCCTCTGGGTTACCTGTTCCAGTGTTTTACTACCCTTGTAATGAGGGGTCTAAGTTTCTCAGGACTGTTATGTAGTGTAGTAGTAAGTATACTTGAATCAAAACACTTTGAATATGTGAAGCATGAAAACTAGGGCTGTGCGAGGCTTCAGACCATGCTTTGGATCCAGAGAAGCTTTGGATGCTTCGGCATCCGAAGCAGCACGTCCAGATTGAAACGCTGACTTTGTTAGGCTTTCTGAAGTGGCCTGGAGCTTCCAAAGCGCTTTGGAAAAGCTTCAAAGCCACTTAGGAGATCCGGACATAGGGTATAATGGGGAATCAATTAAATAGCTATAACTTTGTGTTTTTTTTATCTGTTTTGGATGAAATTTGCAGGGTTGTAGCCTCTGCTGAGAGTGTGAAGCCTGCCAAGTTTCAAGAAGATTGGTGCAGGGGCTTGGGGGGAACTGCACCCCAAATTCATGAAAGCAAAACTCATTTCATGTCTAAGTGTTATGACACAGGATGATGAAAACTGCAGGGGCAGTAGCCTATGCTGTGGCCACAAAGCCTGCCAAGTTTCAAGAAGATCAGTGCAGGGATTTGGGGGAAACTGCACCTCAAGCTGCGGACAAACAAAACTTGTGACATGGGTGATACTGTATGTGTTAAGGCGCAGCAGGGTGAAAGCTGCAGGGATAGTAGCCCCTTCTGAGGCTATGAAGCCTGCCAGGTGTCAAGGAGATAGGTGCAGGAGGGTTCTGGGGCCCTGCACCCCTAGCTGTTGACAGACAAAACTCGTGACATGAGTGCTTGTGCACTGACTCTCTGTCTTGGGGCAGTTGATTGTCTGTATTGATTATTTCCTCTCCTTAGTGTATAGTTTTGTAGGTGTTCATTGATGCTAATTAACTGGCTGAAAATGGAGCCTTCTGCACCGCCAGCAGTGTCACTGGAGGGATTCTCTGCTCTAAGGGAGGAACTGTTGACATTTTTCCAGGCACATGCAGGGCTGCCGGCATTTACCTCCCCTGATCATGTGACCTAGAAAATCCGGCTGGTCCAACCCCCAAGGAAAGGGGCCACCATGGGGGCGGTAGCAGGCTGGGAACTGGTATCTAAAGTTAATATTGGCCTCTTAATTTGGATACCCATACAGATTCAATTGTGTAAAAGTGAAAAGTCAATCAATACGCTATTAAACACAGGCACCCTGTGTGCGATGGAACCACCCACTTGTCCACATCTTAGGGCATTCATGTAACTAAAAAGAAAGCACAAAAAATAGTTGATGCATGCATCACCTGCCGAGAGGTCAAGTTGAGACTACAGCCTTTCCCAACTGTCCCGTTGTCATTGCATAGGAGAAAGGTAGTGTGGCAAGTACAATTTTATAGGCCCCCTCCCTCAAATTTCCCATAAGCGACAATATGTGTTTGTAGCTGTAAAAGTTATCGCAGAAATAACCTTCGCCCATGCTTCAGTGAGAGTTACTGCCCAGGACACTTGTGCAGCACTGAAAACTCTGCTAGCTGTGTATCCACTACCCATAGAACTACAGAGCGATAATGGCCCTCACTTCCTCAATCATCTTATGTATGACTAGACTGCAAAACATGGCATGTTATGGACATATCATATCCCATAATATCCACAGTCTAACGGATTGGTAGAGTGAGCCAATGGCATCCTCAAATATAATTTGTGGTTGGCTGCTGGCCCAGCTCTTAAAGACTGAGACTTGCAACTGAATCAAACTACCAATTGGGCCAATAACTGACCTCATTCGGAAGGTAGCCCTATGCAACAGGCCTTTGGATTGGGTAGTCCCTGTGAGCCGGCAGTAAAGCGACCATGGGGTGGTGACACAGAAAAGCTCCAGGCAGGAGATCGGGTAGTAGTGAAGCATCCTCAGGAAGATTAATGGGAGGGGACACTATTAGCAAAAGGTATGTATAATACCTGGTGGGTATTTAAGTCAGATTCATCTAATGAGAGCCAAGCTCCTTGTTGTCTTGTTCCTACAGATTAGATCTGTCCACAAATGTGGCTGTAGTCATTCCTAATTGAGCCCACTATTGAAAACAAGTCCTGCTCTATCACCTGTCTAAATTGACTGGCACCGTGAAATGGTGGACTGTTATAATTGTATTCTTCTTACTAATGCCTTATTGTGTTTCCTTCTTCTTACCCAGATATTAATGAACTTACTCCTGAAGATCTAAAGGAATGGCCTGACCCAGAGGAGCATTCCCCCAAACCACGTATGCACTCAGATGACCTTCACAAAGTCCAACCACAGTATCCATACTGAAAAAACCCGCCACCCTGGAGCACGTAAAATCCTGGTCTCTAAGTAAAAGAAACAAAATAGGTGACTGGCAAGGTGGTAACTGTCAGTGCAACTGTGGCACCAGTTATTATCTTGGGTTCATTCCCTACCTGAAAGTTGAAATGGCTAACTGTGGGAGGGAAGGTAATTGTTGTAGCTCTGCTTGTTTATGGGTTTGTCGTTACATACTTCCTGAGGAAAACCCCACTAAGCTCAACACCCCTAAGTCTGTGCCCCCAATAGTGCATTCCGTATCTGTTCAGCCTCTCAAGCCACTGCATTTATGGGAAAATCCACCCCCTCCCATTCTTATGGCTAACAACACTCTCCAACAATTGTGTGAAGCCCACCAGGTGGGAGGGCATGCTACAGGATAAAACAAATTCATTACATGGCTTATAAATCATACATGCCAGAGGCGTGGTAGAATGGTATCCACTTTAATACAACTAAAAGGGATCTGCAAGTCTCTACCACTTATCCCCATCCTTTTATACCAGTGGGATTCCTAAAGCAAATTAGTGCTATGATTCTGCCAGGGCAATACTTTTTCACCAACCTGGTATCATATCATCCTCATGAGCGACAGTGGGAACTCTTCTGCTCTTCAGGAGGTGAAGTATGATTACGGGCTCCCAAGGAGGGAAGGATAAATGTAAGCTGTGAGAGAACGGGGTGTTCACTATTGTCTCTTGCTGCTCCCCCCGGGAGATCCCAATACCACCTGTGTATAACTCCACACCCTGGTGGCAGTCACAGGTTAAAATCCCAACCCTCCTAAATGCTTCATTGTTCACTGCCCGGGTATTGTTCAGACCAGAACAATGGTATGTCTGAGCTACCTTTCCAAACTGTTCAGCAGGAGCCTGCATAGCTGAAGGGTTACTTAGGTGGGAATGGCCAACCATTTTCTGTTCTACAAATACAATTAGGCCCTGCCATCGAAAAAATACTCCAGGTTATCTTTGGAGCAGACTTAACTCAGCTATGAATGTATGGAAATTAAATAAGTCCCAGAAAAATACTGAAGAAGTAGTCAATCTCCGACAGGTGGTAGGGCTGTTCACTAGGGGAGGCATGCTAGAGGGAAAAATTTTGGAGCACACTAAACAATTGCTAACTCATGTAGAACTGGAGATAGCCCATCTCGCCCACGCCATAACGGACACTGCTTTTAGAGCAGACAAAATTCAAACTTGGAGTACCGCTTGTGCACAAGTTCAGTTATCATTAAACATGCATTTTTCCCAAGTAATAAACAACATTAAAAGTAGGGAATGGCCCCCTGGCTTACAGCATCATAAAATGCCTGCAACATTTAAAAAAACATACCCCTATCAAAGTACCTGAATTACCACTTGGGAAGGCTGTAATAAAGGAAAGTGTTCATTGCTAGTGCAAGGGGTAAAAAATAAAAGCTGGGCCACTGCTTATTTGCTTAGCACAGTGCTAGGAGGAGGATGCCTTCGGAACTGGAATCTGCGCCGCCCCACATGGGAAACAGTTACCCCAGATGGCCCTCAGTATGTGGCACAACCCCACTTAGTTCAAATCAGTAACACCTTAATTGAATTAGGGACCTGTGACAGAAGTGCCTTTTCTGGAGTCCATCTATCGGTGACCCCACCCTCCTGTTATGCGCCAACTGCCTGCGTTCTCGCCTGCCATGCCTTGAACTTAATAAATTACTGGATGTTAATTAGTGGGAAGCTGCCCATTTATTGCCCCGGTGCCGGAGGCACTATCTGTGGCTCCTTTTCCTCCCCTACACCGCAGCCCAAGCCTCACAGAAGATACTGACATGGTTTGATCTGGACCTTTTTGTAATTTGGCCCTCCCCTTGTCCTCCCTGGGCTTTCCACAGCCCTATATTGCACTTGGGCTCACTGGCACTTGGGCTCTCTGCAGCCCTGTCTCACACTGAGCCCTCACTCGCACTCCGGCTCTCCGCAGCCCTGTCTTGTACTGCGCCCTCATTGCTGCTTGGACTCTCCGCCATCCCCTAATAGCCTCATGCACTGTGAGCTGTATGTTGCTGCTAAGAGTTTAATTAAAGTAAAAGATTAGTGAGGCCTTGTAAGTAGTGATGCAGTTAAAGTCAACCTGATCAGAAACATGCAAAGGCTTATACTGCGATTGGTCAGTCATAAGAAAAGTTTGTAATGTAAGAGTGTGAGTAGCTGTGAGTCAACAGCATAGCTCAAAAGTTATAAATTACCTAGCGCATCTGGAAATCAGCAGAAGGAAGACACAGCATTGTGAGAGAAGCTACTAATTTAAAAATTAGCTGCTGACATGGGTTCAGCGGGTCAGTGCATCTCGAGAAGCCTGAGGACTGAATACCAAGGTCTTTCCTGGTAACCCTCAGACAGCACAAATCGGGGATACCTGACTTCGCTGAGCTTTATAGAAGAGGAACTTGTCGTACATCAGGCATCAGAGGGGAATGCTGATAAGTTGCCAACGCAAATTGTTATTGTCTGTCATTGTTGTCTTGTTATACTATGCATAGTTGCATGTTTGTTAAGTCAATAAACCTTTCTTACCTCTTCCCTCCCCGCCCCGCCATCCAGCTGCTGCCACCAGAAGGGGTACACTTACTTTAAAAGGTTGAAAACCCCTGTCCTAGATCAGGCTTCCTGCACTCTCCCTGCTGGCATATGCCTTGAGTATGCCAGGTGGCAGCCCCTTCACTATCTCCTCAAATATCTTGCTGAGGTTCTGCCTGCAGTACTTTCCACACCTTTTCATTTATGCACTCCCATCCATGGCCCAACCAAGTCCCAGGACCCCCTGATCAACTTCCTCCTGGTCCTAGCTAAAGTTAGCCATTGATCTGACCAGGAAGGAGGCTCTGACTGAGAGGTCCTCTAATGATCGTGAAGCTATCTTGCTGTACCTCATCTGTTCACATCTCCAGGCACAGTTTCACTGGTATGTGTCCACAGGCTCCTTGGACTCATTTGAGGGCCAGTGAGCACTGACCCTCCATGCTCTGCTCCAGGTGGCCCCTTGGAACACTCATTATTAGCCTTTGACTCCCACTCCTGTCCCTGTTTTTGCATTAGTTGTCCCAAGAATTCTGTGGTACCCACTTAGTGATCCCCTCCCTCCCAGTACCAGAGAGGGCAAACAGTTTCAGTATGGGCCCATGCCTATGCTCTCTATATGTACCAAATGGGCCTGCTCTCTCTCCCTGCTTGGGCTTTAAATTACCAACTAGTTCCTCATAGCTGGGCTCCTACCCCAGGGTTGTATGCCTCCCTTCAAAGGTCAGACTGCCCTGTTACAGGCACTTTAAATTATAGAATGCCATTTGGGGTTGAAAAGTCCCTTGAGAGCCTAGACTTAGGCTTCTAAGCATGTTCAAAATTGATGCAATCACCTGGGAAAATAACCTGCGGTTAAATCACTCCCAGGAGAGCTTCTCTTGAGAGACCAAAGGTCTGTAGGTGCTGTAGGTTCTCTCAGAAGAGAACATAATCCTCCAGATCCCCCATTCCTCCCAGGAAGACAGTACATTACTCACTAGACTCTGCTGCTCCAGCAAAGAGTAAAACATGCTCACTCCACAATCCCCACATTTGCTGCAGGGAAATCCATGGGCTGTCTGGGTCAGCCAATCAGCCTGAAGTGGAATCGATCTAAATTCCACAGTTTTCTGGAAGCTGTATTGGGATGCACTATGCACTGCTGTTGTCTGTCACCTGGCAGACTAAGGGAGCCTGCAGGGCTCACTGAGATGTATGCACAGCCTGCTGCCCCCCTGGTTGTACAGCATCAGCACTGCAAACTATCCAGCCTTCAGGGCCTCAGCATTCAAATGTCTATAATCACAGCTCTGGGTAAGGTTTTCTACCAGAAGAAAAAACCTGAGATAATTCTCCCAATTATTTGAATGAATGCATGTACTCAGCCAAAGCCTCTTTAACTTTCTCTTACCATGGTGTAGTTGCAGCCACATAAACAGTTACTATGGATCAGTCAAAGTGTAGTAAGAGTCTGCCCCTGTTCACTGAAGATGCTGAAATAGTTTGCCCACTTACAATTACACTGCAGTAAGTGAAAACTAAACTGAGGCAACACAATCCTTTTTCTTTCCAGGGACTGAAACTGCTCTGGTTAGCTCTCATTATGGGAAACAGAAGACATACAAATAGCTACTATAGAGCAGCTGAGGTGCAGTAAATCCCCATGATAATTAAGGTCACAGGGACAGATAATGATTTTCATGTATCCTCAATTAGGAAAGAGTGGAACAGCAGCTCCATGGGAACTGTCCCCATGCTCACTTCTAAACTGTGATAAGGAAAAGCTAAATTAAGGTAATTTAGCCTTGTCTCATTCAGGGATAAACTGCCTGGCTTCAGCTTCCACCGCAAAAGTGGACCCATGGATAGTTATCACAGAGCAGCTGAGGCTTGGTAAGTCCCTACTCTATTAATATAGGGCACATGGTGTGCATCTACACATGTATTGACTCCAGTCTAGATTTACTGTGCAGTAAGCTACTGCACAGAGGGCAAATCTACTCATGTTCTGTGGTGCCATTGTTATGGAACTGTCATGTAGTACTTCTTTTTGGAAGTACTAAATGATGGTACAGTAACAGCCTGTACTGTGCCATGTCAGCAGCACACAGCTATTTTTAGCCACTAGGTCACCATAGCAGCACACTTTAGCAAGGGCACACATTGGTAACGTCTCATGTAGATGGACCCATTAAGGGTTTTTGGGTAGGTGTCTAGGGAGAAGATTTGCTCCCAGCTCCCTGCAGTGTACCCCCTGCCACCATCAGGGAGAGCTCCAGGCTCCTTCTGGGTGCTAGCCAGGGGCTGGCAGTGAGCTCCAGTCCAGGAGATGCTCATGGAGCTGGGCAGTCTACACAAGCACTATGGCACCATTACTAATTCCATGTAAATTTGCTACTTGCATTTGCAGATAGCAAATTTACTCAGGATTAGAGATTTACTGTAAAGTAAGTATGTGTATGTGTAAACACATGTGCTTACTTCACAGTAAACTATGCTAATTCACGATTAAGCATCTTGTGTAGATGCGCCCATGGAGTAACTGCATGCTTGGAGGAAGAATTAAGGACACCATGGGACTCATACTCTCACTGCTACATCTCCACTTGGGGTTGCAAACCTCAGTTAGCTTATGTGTTGTGGATCTCCCCTTGGATGTATTCACCTAGTGACATAACTAAGGGTGGGGGCGACTGGAGCACCAGCCTCAGCCACCAACTAATGGAGGGGAGGAAAGGGTGTAAAATAGCAGCTTCTGCCACTGCCCCATGTACCAGCACTGCTGCCTTTTCACTGGGAAATTTCCTCTTGCCAAGTAGTGTGATAATAATATGAACAGGATCACAAGTCTACTCATTACAAGCTAATACCAGGTGCCTTTGCACTTACCTCTTTCCATTGACTTATGCAGCATACAAGGTATCTAACTCTGTTGATTGGTCACGATCCTTCCTGATCTGTGTCGAGGAATTGTTCCTGACTCAGGAGGTGCATGGGCCAACCAGAGGTGATGCTCCACTAGACTTGGTCCTTGCCAAAGGAGGCAACCTGGTGACCAGCTTAAATATAGAAGGAAGTCAGGGTGACAGTGACCATGAAACCATCATGTTCACTGTCCAATGTAAGGTAGATAAATTGGATAGCAGGATTGAAGTCTTGGACTTCAAAAACGCAAATTTCAACAATCTTAGGTCACTAGTAGGGTAAGTATTGTGGGACCAGGGACTGAAGGCAAAAGGTGTGCATGAAGAGTGGTTGTTTCTTAAGGGTATGATCCTTGAAGCACAAAGGAGGTCTATTTCCATACAGACAAAAGGTAACAAAAGGGCTGGGTTTCCTTTGGCTAAACAAGGAAAATATGGTCATCTTAAGAAAGAAGAAAGAGGTTCATAAACAATATCCTTGCAAGGAAATTGAAAGATTGTGGAATTAGCTCCAACACAGTCAAGTGGATGAGAAATTGGCTGCAGGATAGAACCAAGAGAGTCGTAGTGAACGGATCTGTGTCTTCCTGGTGACAAGTAGACAACAATGTCCCACAGGGGTCAGTGCTCAGTCCAGTACTTTTCAACATCTTTATTAACGATTTGGATGTGGGGGTGAAGAGCTCACTGGCCAAGTCTGTGGGGGAGTGTGGTCACGCTTGAAGATAAGATACAAGCAGACCTAGACAGGCTAGCAAATTGGACAAATCATAATCTGATTAAGTTCAACATTGAGAAATGTAAAGTGCTCCACCTCGGGATGAGTAACCCTAACACACCTACAGGCTTTAATAAGGACATGGACAAACTTGAGAGAGTTCAAAAAAGGGACACCCATATGATCAGAGTCTTAAAAGGCAAGCCATACGAGGAAAAGTTGAAGGATCTGGGACTCTTCAATCTGAAGAAAAGAAGGCTGAGAGGGGACCTGGTAGCAGCTTAATAGGGACACTAGGGGACTACAAACTGCAGTTTGAATTTCCCGCCTCCGCTGTATCCGTCAATCAGGCACTCCGGACTTACCGGAAGTGTGGCGATACCGCCCCCTTGCACTCCCTCACTGGGGGGACCCGGCACCTCTGGAGCCCGCTCCCTGAGGGATACCCCTGGGGGTGATCCCTGGCTTGAGGGACAGTCCCCCCCCAGCCCACACCTGTTTGCGCACTCTTTTCACGCGGCTTGGGAGCGTGGCTCCCTACCGGCTCAGCTAAGAGGGATCCGGGGGGCTTCCCCTCTGGATCTGGCTCAGCTGCATCAGTCCCTCTGCCCCACTTACCTTAGGGGGATCAGCTGCTGCTGCCCCCACTGCTGCTTCATTCGCTTCTGCTGCTCTCGCCTCTGCTCCGGGTCAGGTAAGGGGGCACACGTGTGTGTAAGACGTGTGTCCTTCCTCTCCCTGCTGCTCCTAGCTCCTGAGGAGGAATCTGAGGAAGCCTCACCCTCCTGCTGGCTGACACCAGCCTGGACATAGTGGGGATTATGGAAACATGGTGGGACGCAATGCATGATTGGGAGGTGAATGTCAAGGGCTATAGGCTGTACAGGAGGGACAGGATAGGAAAGAGAGTGGGGGCATGGCGCTCTATATTAAGGAGGAATACACATCCTCATTAATTAGCAAGGAGTCAGGGGAGGGGCACTCTGAAGTGCTTTGGGTTAGAGTACAAGGCAGTCGAGGGGAAAGGACAGGGTGGGGAAAAAAAGGACAGGGTGGGGAAAAAGGGGGGAGGGGTTGCGCTCTATGTTAAAGAGCAATATACATCAACCCTCATCAAGACAGAATCAAAGGATGAGGAAGTAGAAGGACTGTGGGTTAGGCTACATGGGGGGCAAGGAGAAAAGGATTTGGTGGTAGGGGTCTGCTACAGACCCCCACATCAAGGGGAAGAAATAGATTTGGGGCTCCTGAGGCAACTCTCGGAGACCATAAAAGCTAAAGAGGCGGTGGTCATGGGGGACCTAAACTACCCGGACATCTGCTGGGAGACACAGACAGCAAAGTCCCACCGCTCACGCAGGTTTCTAACCTGTGTACAGGACCTCCACCTGACGCAGGAGGTACATGGTCCCACTAGGGGGAATGCCTTACTGGATCTGGTATTGGCAATGGGGGATGACATAGTAGGGGACCTACAGATCGGTAGCCATCTGGGGGACAGTGATCACCTAAAAATACAATTCAACATAAGGCGTCGAGTGGGTAAGGTAACTAGTAGGGTGAACGTGCTGGACTTTAGGAAAGCTGATTTCAGTGAACTCAGGCGATTAGTGAAGGACGCACTACAGAGTAGTAGTTTTGAAATGATGGGAGCCCAAGAAGGGTGGTTGTGCCTTAAGGAAACTATCCTTCGAGCACAAAGTGAGACGATCCCCGTGAGAGGTAAAAGAGGGAAAGGGGCCAGGAGGCTTCCCTGGCTGACCAGAGAAATCCAGGGCAGACTAAGGGCCAAAAGGGGAGCACATAAAAAGTGGAAACAGGGAGAGATCACCAAAGAGGAATATACCTCTTCTGCTCGTGCTTGTAGGGAGGCAGTTAGACAGGCCAAAGCTACCATGGAGCTGAGGATGGCAACCCAAGTAAAAGACAATAAGAAATTGTTTTTTAGATATATAGGGAGTAAAAGGAAGGCCCAGGGAGGAATAGGACCTCTGCTAAATGGGCAGAAACAATTGGTGACGGACAGAGGGGACAAGGCTGAACTCCTCAACGAGTTCTTCGCCTCAGTGTTCCTAAGCGAGAGGCATGACAAGTCTCTCACTGGGAGTGTAGGGAGGCAGCAGCAAGGCTCCAGACTTCCATGCGTGGACCCTGAGGTGGTGCAGGGTCACTTGGAAGAACTGGATGCCTTTAAGTCGGCAGGCCTGGATGAGCTCCATCCAAGGGTATTGAAGGCACTGGCCGACATCCTTGCAGAGCCACTGGTGGGAATATTTGAACGCTCGTGGCGCATGGGTCAAGTCCCAGAGGACTGGAAAAGGGCCAATGTGGTTCCCATTTTCAAGAAGGGGAGGAAGGAGGACCCGGGCAACTATAGGCCAGTTAGTCTCACCTCCATCCTTGGCAAAGTCTTTGAAAAAATTATCAAGGCTCACATTTGTGAGAGTCCGGCAGGGCAAGTTATGCTGAGGGGAAACCAGCATGGGTTCGTGGCAGGCAGATCGTGCCTGACCAATCTAGTCTTTTTTTATGACCAGGTTCCAAAACGCCTCGACGCAGGAGGAGGGGTGGATGTCATATACTTGGACTTCAGGAAGGCCTTTGATACGGTATCCCACCCCATACTGGTGAACAAGTTAAGGGGCTGTGACTTGGATGACTGCACAGTCCGGTGGGTGGAGAATTGGCTGAAGGGTCGCACCCAGAGAGTCGGTTTCGACCTGGAGGGGTGTGGGCAGTGGGGTCCCGCAGGGCTCGGTCCTTGGACCGATACTCTTTAATGTCTTCATCAGCGACTTGGATGAGGGAGTGAAATGTACTCTGTCCAAATTTGCAGATGACACTAAGCTATGGGGCGAAGTGGACACGCCGGAGGGCAGGGAGCAGCTGCAAGCAGACCTGGACAGGTTAGACAAGTGGGCAGAAAACAACAGAATGCAGTTCAACAAGGAGAAATGCAAAGTGCTGCATCTAGGGAGGAAAAATGTCCAGCACACCTACAGCCTAGGAAATGACCTGCTGGGTGGCACGGAAGTGGAAAGGGATCTTGGAGTCCTAGTGGACTCCAAGATGAACATGAGTCAGCAGTTTGACGAAACCATCAGAAAAGCCAATGGCACTTTATCGTGCATCAGCAGATGCATGACAAATAGGTCCAAGGAGGTGATACTTCCCCTCTATCGGGCGCTGGTCAGACCGTAGCTGGAGTACTGCATGCAATTCTGGGTGCCGCACTTCACGAAGGATGCAGATAATCTGGAGAGGGTCCAGAGAAGGGCCACTCGTATGGTTAAGGGCCTGCAGGCCAAGCCCTACGAGGAGAGACTAGAGAAACTGGACCTTTTCAGCCTCCGCAAGAGAAGGTTGAGAGGCGACCTGGTGGCTGCCTATAAGTTCATTGGGGGGGCACAGAAGGGAATTGGTGAGTATTTATTCACCAAGGCCCCCCCTGGGGGTTACAAGAAATAATGGCCACAAGCTAGAAGAGAGCAGATTTAGATTGGATATTAGGAGGAACTTGTTCACAGTTCGAGTGGCCAAGGTCTAGAACGGGCTCCCAAGGGAGGTGGTGCTCTCCCCTACCCTGGGGGTCTTCAAGCGAAGGCTAGATGTGTATCTAGCTGGGGTAATGTAGGCCCAACACTCTTTCCTGCTTATGCAGGGGGTCGGACTCGATGATCTATTGAGGTCCTTTCCGACCCTAGCATCTATGAATTTATGAATCTATGAGAGGGACTTAACGGTGGGAGTCTACTACTGACCTCACAACCAGGGAGAAGAGCTTGACCAGGAATTCTTGGATCAGCTCACAGAGGTAGTGAAGGCTAAGGATGTGGTAGTCATGGGGGACCTGAACTTCCCGGACATCTGCTGAGAAGAGCAGTCAGCCAGGTCTGAACACTCACATAGGTTCTTGCCAGAGTGCAGGACCTCCATCTAACCCAGGAGGTGCACAGCCCCACCAGGGGAGATGCCTTGTTGGACCTAGTGCTGGCCACGGGTGATGACCTGGTGAGGGGGCTGCGGGTGCTTGATCACCTGGGCGACAGCGATCATCGCCTGCTGGAATTCACCATCCAGCGCAAGGTGGCAAAGGCATGCAGTAAGGCAGCGGCCCTAGATTTTAGGAGGGCAGACTTCAACGAACTAAGGAGGATAGTTGGAGAAGCGCTGAGGTCCTGGAGAGGAGGGGAGCCAGGTGTCCAAGGAGAGTGGTCGCTCCTTAAGGAGACGATCCTCCAAGCCCAAAGGAAGGTAATCCCAATGAGGATCAAAGGGAGCAGGAGAGCACACAAGCCTCCATGGCTCACCAAAAGCATCTGGGAATGTCTCCTTGCTAAAAAGGAGGCTTACACCTAATGGAAAGAAGGGGTCATCACCAGGGAGGACTATTCTGTAGTTGCTCGGGTAGGTAGGGGGGTAGTTAGTGTCAAAGATCAAAGTCTTTGATTTCAGATGCCAATGGCAAAAGGTCAGATGGCATAAGGTCAGAAGCAACACAACAAACTCTGTAATTGTAATTTATCCCTCTGTATTAACAGTGTTGCATATACACACCCCATCTGTGCGTCATTTCAAATCGCTTGAGCTTCTCATACGAGAGAGAGAAACTGGCCTTGACAATTCAGCACAAGAGATATCTGTACCCATAGTGACCAGATAAAAATGAAACTAATTTAATGGAGTTGTAAAATTAAATATGCTACGCGCGCCATCCTGTGACCAAACAGAACCAGTACCACCCAAGTAAAAATAACCCCCCTTTTTTCTGAAACCTGAGCAAACAAAGAAAGCACAAGTGCCAGCTCATTAATTATTCATATTTGGCGTATAGTAATTGGTCACCTTCGCCCAGTATAGCTTTGAAAGAACTTCCGCCCAAAGGGGAGAACTGCGTATACACTCAAGAAGAACAGATCGTGCATGAATATTTCTCTCTGCCTACGTTATCTTTCTGGTGTATCCCCGGTTATCTCTCTATCTCTGTTGTAATCTTTCTTATCAGGAGCTCTCGGTAATCTGCAAACTGCAACGGCTTATGTGAATCGCTCGGAATCTGTAACAAGCAACTCTCTTACCCAGCCTGTAAATGCTGGGTAACATGATATCTGCATGCTGTAACTGAATAAATCAACTCCTCTGCCTACGCTGCAGCACATCAGTAGCGTAAGTAAAATAAACTTCCTCTATAACTAATACGCTGTGTTTAAATCCTCCTGACTCCTGCTCACCGTTATCACCCACCTCCCCGGTCATAAATCCCCCTCCTCGCGCCAAGCCGGTCGTGCCGACCCAGGCTCGCAGGTCAAGAGTGCACCAGCATTAGGGGCGCGACAGTTAGGAAGGCCAAGGCAGAGATGGAACTGGGACTAGTTTCCCAGATTAAGGACAATAAGAAGTCCAATTTTAAATACATAGGGGGTAAAAAGAAGGTCCTGGGTAATGTGGGGCCCTTGCAGGACGCGATGGGAAACTTGGTCGTCATGCCAGACGGCAAAGCTAACATGTTTAACAATTTCTTTGCCTCCATCTTCCTAAGTAGGGACCAGAACAGCCACCTCCCTGCTGGGCCCCCCTCGGGCCCCGGGGGAGGCACACCTGGGCCACGGGTTAGTGAGGATTTAGTTAGGGAGCTTCTGGAGGGGTTGGATGTATTCAAGTCAGCCGGCCCGGATGATCTCCACCCTAGAGTTCTAAAGGAACTGGCCAAGGTCATTGCAAGTCCCCTGGCACAACTTTACGAGCACTCGTGGTGCTCTGGTGAGGTACCGGAGGACTGGAAGAGGGCCAACGTGGTTCCCATCTTCAAAAAAGGCAGGAAGGAGGACCTGGGAAACTATAGGCCGGCCAGTCTTACCTCAATCCTAGGCAAGCTGTTCGAGAAAATTATGCTGGCACACATCCAGGAGGGGCCAGCAGGGTACTGCATGCTTAGGGGCAACCAACACGGGTTCATCAGTGGCAGGTCCTGTCAGACCAACCTGGTGGCCTTTTACGATCAGATCACCAGATCATTAGATGCAGGGGTAGCAGTGGATATAGTCTTCCTGGACTTCCGGAAGGCTTTTGACACGGTCTCTCACCCTGTTCTCATTAAGAAACTGGGGGGATGTGGTGTAGACACCCACACAGTCAAATGGGTCGCCAACTGGCTGGTGGGCCGCACCCAGAGGGTGGTAGTGGATGGGTCCTTCTCAACCTGGAAGGACGTGCACAGTGGGGTTCCGCAGGGCTCGGTCCTCGGGCCCGCACTGTTCAACATCTTCATCAGTGATTTGGACGAGGCGGTAAAAAGCACCCTGTTCAAATTTGCTGATGACACTAAGATGTGGGAGGACATGGGCACACTGGAAGGATGCAACAGGCTACAATCAGACCTAGACAGGTTACAAGGGTGGGCAGACGAGACTAGGATGGGTTTCAACACAGACAAGTGCAAGGTGCTGCACCTCGGGAGGAACAACCGGCACCATACCTACAGGTTGGGGAACTCCCCTCTTGTCAGCATGAAGGCGGAAAAGGATCTGGGGGTCATCATTGACTCCAAGATGAACATGGGCCGGCAGAGTGGAGAGGCAGTTAGGAAGGCCAACCACACCTTGGCATGCATCCACAGATGCATCTCTAGCAGGTCCAAAGAGGTGATCCTCCCCCTCTGGGCACCACACTTCAAGAGGGATGCCGACAGCATGGAGAGGGTCCAGAGGACGGCCACTCGTATGATCAGGGGACAACAGGGCAGGCCCTATGAGGAGAGGCTACGGGACCTGAACCTGTTCAGCCTCCAAAAGAGAAGGCTGAGGGGGGATCTAGTGGCCTGTTATAAACTAGTCAGGGGGGATCAGCAGGCATTGGGGGAGTCACTGTTCCCCCGAGCACCACCAGGAGTGACCAGGAATAACGGTCACAAGCTGGCAGAGGGTAGGTTTAGGTTAGATATCAGGAGGCGCTACTTCATGGTCAGGGTGGCTAGGGTCTGGAACCAACTTACAAGAAAAGTGGTGCAGGCTTCTACCCTGGGAGTTTTTAAGAGGAGGTTAGATGAACATCTTGCTGGGGTCGTTTGACCCCAGTACTCTTTCCTGCCATGGCAGGGGGTCGGACTAGATGATCTGCTCAGGCCCCTTCCCGCCCTAGAAACTATGAAACTATGAAACTACATCAAGGGCTCGGTGAGCAACTGTTCACCAGGGCACCTGAGGGGAAAACCAGGAGTAATGGCCACAAACTCCTGGAAGATCAATTCAGGCTCAACATTAGGAATACTTCTTCACAGTCAGGGTGTCCAGACTGTGGAATAAGCTCCCTCCAGGCATGGTGCAATCACCTACCCTGGAAATCTTCAAGAGGAGACTAGACAGCCACCTTGCTGGGGTCACGTGACCCCCAGTTGTCTTTCTTGCTTGGTGCAGGGGGCTAGACCTGATGATTTTCCAAGGTCCTTTCAGGACTTACCACCTATGGATCTATGAATTCCAGATCACTTATGGTACCAATTTCCAGTGCCAATTTTTAGACACTACCTATAAGGGACCTATTTGGATTTGGCTCACAGCTAGAAATTATGATTTTGTCCAACGTACATTTTTTTGCCCCAGAAGCAAAGTACATACACACACACACACACACACACACACACATCACCATTAAGTAACCTATACCACCATAGCTCTGCCATTCAGCAAGGCTCATGGGTGGGTACATAGGACCATGATGAGGTGGCTACATTATTCTAAGTGTGGGGTATAGCACACAGGGTATGGGCACGGAGTCTCAGTAATCTGCTGCCTAGAACCATACAGAAAGCCTTGTTGAATCTCCTAAAAATATGTTACCTTTGCATATACTATGAGAAAAGGACTACATGTAGTGGCAAGTAAAATATTTCAACTAGGAAAGGAAAGCAAACCATAAGAGAAATGAGGCTTTCAGTTTGAGATGTGAATTGCACCAACGATATGCTTAAAATTTATGTCCCAGTTTTGCAATTCTTAAACATATATGTAACTTTACTCATTTGATTTGTCCTGATTAACTTGCACTTGAATACTTCAAAGACCTGGAACAGAGTAACTGTAATTTTGCTCCCTATAAACATGAGTTGCAATAGGCCCTTTGATTATATAATTAAACAGGCTAAAACAATTATTTAGTTGCAGATGTCCTTTCTGCAGGGTTGTACCCATCAGTCATTTGCATAATTATGCAAAATTATTACTTTTGCACTTTCACTGGGAAATTTCCTCTTTCCAAGTAGTGTAATAATAATGTGAACAGGATCACAAGCCTACTTATACCAGCTAATGAAATAAGAGCTAATAGCCACTACTTCAAAATGCTATTAGTCATTTCCATAGCAATTATTTCCACTTTTACTGCATATACACCAATGCAAAAATGCTACATATGGCTGTAAGCTAATTGTTTCACTGCCTGGCAGTGGTAAGATTTCTCTTGGACTGTTGTGTTCAATATGGAGCGTGATATTTTTTAAAGAGATAGATGCTGGGGAGAGTTCAGTTGAAAGTAACACAAATTACTGAAGATCTGAACAGTAAAAGTGGGCAAGTTCAGATGAGAGGAGAGACTTGGGGGAGGCAAAAATGCTGAATGTGCAGAGTTCTTCTCCATAAAGAGGAAAAGGATCATTTATGTTCATTAGTCAATGAAGAGAGAAGTAGGAAAAATGGGCTTAGGCTTCAACAAGTAAAATATATTGAAGTATTGCGTTAAGAAAAATTTTAAGGCTTATTGACTTAAACAATGGAACAAACTTCCAAGGACAGTTGTAAAATCACTTTGAAAGACATTCAGGGTTCAATTTAAAATCTGGGTCTAAGGAACTGTTTAAGAATGGTCAGATCAATCCTACCACAAAAGCATTACACATGGCTACTTCACCATTCATTGTTAGGCACCATTCACATATAAAGCTGCCAAGTCAGATGTCTTCACTGTGCTGTGATGAACAACTCCCCTGTAGCTGTCTGTATTTCATAGTGGACATGAAGCCAGTTGCCAAGGATAACAAACAATCAAAAGTCAAGGCCTCAATCTGGCAATAAGGTCTTTGCCTCGCTAGAATGAAGTTCAAGAAGCTCTATAAGGATGCAGTGGTCAATTGGCATGAATCCAGTTCCAGATTTGGACCTCTCAAAGTTGACCATCTCTGAACTGATTCTGAGACCACTGCAAAAATTAAGGCCTGGCTACTCACTCCTACTCTGTAAGGGACGCATGCTAAAAAGATTTTGTACGATTACTTTTTGGAGTGTGCCCATGGACACTTCTAAGATTTCCATCTGGGAAATGTCCTTGAAAGTGATACTAAGTTCACCCACCACTGCTTTAACAGGTAATACACAACACTTTTTTGGCATTTTTTCCTGCTGGTAGTCTCAGGATTGCCCGGAGATGGTACAGATATACCCTTAGTTTATCCTCTGAATCCATGACCAAATGTTGCTGTCTTAAGCCTAAGAATGAACTGCAGGGTGCAGCCCTATGTGGAGAAGCCTTTTGCTCAGGAAAAAAGTCAGGGCACAAGCAACTACAGAGACAGAGATAAAGTAGACTAGGAGAAGTGGCCCTCTCATTATACTCACTCTTTATACTATTCTGCTACAAAGGTCAGTAAGACAGACACAAGGCACCTATGCACATTGAATTGGGGCTGAATGTCTGCCCCAATGTGTGCTAATTAGAACACATCAGAGCAGACTGGATTAATCAATTAATTGAGCCTGCTGAAGCGTGCTTATTAGTATGCTCCAGCAGGCTCTGCCTTACATCTATTCAGTATCCCCATGCTTCAAAATGACAGTGGAGGCACTTGAACTAAAGCTCCTTCAACATGACCTGGCTTGTTGTTTATGCCTTCCCACAACATTCTCCTGCACATTTAGTTCAAGTACCCATGCTGCCATTTTCAAGTGTGGGATGCTGAATACACATGACACTGTGGGCACTTTAATAATACTGGCTCTCAGAGGGGCTCTCAGAACCATTCTAATTAATGTTCCCCACCCCAGAACATGTGTATAGATGCCCCAAAAGCTTAGAGGTGTGCAAAACTGGAGATTGGCCCAGATCACACTGGGGCTCAGATATGAAGGTCTGGCTTAGATCCATTCCTAATAGTTTGGTTGCTACTCCATTAAACATTTTTGCTTCTCTTTTTTGGTCCTCTGTCCTTCACCTGGGCAGGTTTTTGAAATGCACATCTGGGATTTTGCTTTGCCTCTGCTTTTTCCTGGCACTTCTGGCTTAGCTGATTGGGACTGGGGGCAGCAGGGGGAGAGTGATCGAAGGCTGGGGGATCATGTGCTCTGTGCACAGTCCTCACAGCTGCAGGCAGGTAAGAGAGAGTGAGCTGCATGAGCAACAGGGCTGGCAATAGGGGGGAAAGGCGCTGCAGGTAGGGTATGAGGGGCACCGGGAGGGTTGTGGGGGACAGAGGGCTGCAGGTCAGGAGTGAGGGGTATCAGCAGGGACAAGGGAGCTGCGAGTTGTGAGTGAAGGGTACCAGCAGGGTCTGGGGGGCAGGGTACAGTGAGTCAGGAGTGAGAGGCAGCAGCAGGACTGGGGGGGATGTG
Organism: Crocodylus siamensis; assembly: GCF_052110815.1. Taxonomy (NCBI): domain Eukaryota; kingdom Metazoa; phylum Chordata; order Crocodylia; family Crocodylidae; genus Crocodylus; species Crocodylus siamensis. The sequence continues at coordinate 361,990,231 of NC_143395.1, forward strand.
GCTTAGGAGTAAGGGGAGAGGCAGGGCACGTGCATATCAGTGCCCCCTCCCAATCATAAACCTCTTCCCCCTCTCCTACCCCTCCCTTCTTTTCCCTTCTCTCCCCCACGGGTGTCCTCTTTTTTGAAACTGGAAATATAGTAACCCTAACTAAACTACAAATCAACTAAAAATAAGAAGAGAAGGGGAATTACCATATCTTGAAATTAATCTGGTAACTCAAGTTGTCTTCAGTTTCATACTAGTTATGCAAACAACAGTGATGAGGAAAAAATATTTACTTCTACCCTTCCATAAAACCGTGGGAAAACTGTCACAGGGAGCAGGTTAAATGATCCTCTAGATATTAACTGCTATGAATTTCATCCTGAAAATGTAATGGTAAGAGATTTTTCTTATTTAAATGAATACAGACTTATACCCTAAATAATTAGCTTGTAATTCATAGGATTCTCCAACCCACTGAATAGCATGCTGCAGGTAAAGAAGACAGTAGCCCGAAGAAACAATGTGATGAGTGTCTTGACTCCCATTTAATACACTGATTTTCAAGGCCTTTAAAATCTGAGATCAAACAGATAGAAAATCAGTTTGCAGTCCTCCTTCAAGCACACTTCTATCAGTAACAGACTGAAAAGTATAATAGCACTATAGATTTTTTTATTCTGGATGACGATAAAAAAAGTGTGATATATTTAGCAGCTACAGTTTAAGAATAAGGACTCTGAAAGCAAACGTTCCAGTGTTTCTTTTTCTTTTCAGTCTAGATGGCAAGGGACTTTTGTTCCCATTTGTACAGCAATCTATCCTTGGATTTTATGATAGCAAGTTTGATATTTTTTAAAAATTGATTTTGTTGGACACAATATTATACCTTGTCAGATTTTAAAAAGGCAAGGACAAGTTGCCAAACAGAAGAGGCCATCATAACCTTTTCTTTCTTTGTCACTTGACTACAGTGCAAACCATTCACTTCTCCCTGTCTTTTGATTTCTTTTCAGTATAAACTTTTGTTTCAGGTTAGTTCTGAATAGATGCAATTTGGGAATCAACTTTTACAAGTTAATTTAATGCCATGACATTTTACAGACTGGAAATGAAGAAACCTGAAAAGCTTGAACTACTTATAATAAGTGGTAGGTATTTTCAGGCTCTCGTCATCTGTTGATTTACCATTTCAGGCTATGAAAGGCATGCTCAAAGGACTTTGCCCACTCATTTGAGTTCATTTTGATAATGCATCCATAGGAACACTGTTGCTGGCAAGGTTCTTGAGAAATGATTCACTCCCATTACAAGGCATCCCAGTGGAACAGAAATCTCAAACTTTCCAGATTATTATGAACTTCTTAGGTCTGTTTCTTCATTTGCCAAAGTCCTTCTGTGCCATCCCAGTGGTACGAATGGATTGAAAACCTGTTCAATCTGCCTCTCCTTCCCTTGGCATTAAGGGAATTTTTTAGGAAAAGAACTGGAGGGTGTGTGTTTGGGGGGCAGGGGGAAGAGTACTAATTATTCCTAGTTACAAGAAAAGCTGCTTTAGGTCACAGTCACCTGTGTATTTCTTAATGGATGCTGAGCTCTTCTATGTCAGCTATGCTACTATCAAGTATTCAAACTGGCTAGTTTAAAGCCAGCTTGGGGACACTAACGTGTAGAAGTGAGTACAGCATAGGCATAGAGTGATAGATTCATAGATGTTAGGCTCAGAAGGGACCTTGATAGACCATCGAGTCCAACCCCCTGCATAGGCAGGAAAGAGCGCTGGGTTCAGATGACCCCAGCCAGATGCCTATCTAACCTCCTCCTGAAGATCCCCAGGGTAGGGGACAGCACCACCTCCCTTGGGAGTCCATTCCAGATTTTAGCCACTCTAACTGTGAAGAAGTTCTTTCAAATGTCCAGTCTAAATCTGTTCTCTGCTAGCTTATGGCCATTATTTCTTGTGACCCACAGGGGCGCCTTGGTGAGCAGAGCTTCACCAATTCCCTTCTGTGCCCCCATGATGAATTTATAGGCAGCCACAAGGTTGCCTCTCAACCTTCTCTTGAGAAGACTGAAGAGGTCCAGGTGCCCTAGCCTCTCCTCATAGGGCTTAGCTTGCAAGCTCTTAACTATATGAGTGGCCCTTTTCTGGACCCTCTCCAGGTTATCCACATCCCTGAAGTGTGGCGCCCAAAACTGGACTCAGTACTCCAACTGCGGTCTGACCAGTGCCTGATAGAGGAGAAGTATCACCTCCTTGGTTCTGTTTGTCATGCATCTGCTGATGCACCATAAAGTGCCGTTAGCTTTGCTGATGACTTTGTCACACATATGCTACAAGAATGGTGAAAGGCAAGGCAAAGGGTATTTGTTATGTTGGGAGGAGCAGGAAGTAGGTATTTCATCTGAAACATGACTGCTATTTTCCCCAAAAATAAAGGCATTAGGCAGTTAACGTATCTGAAACTATCCAGATCTAAACATCTATGCACTGTTACTATGAGAAGCTCTCTAGGTATCCAGTCATTTAAGGGTTAAAGTGTGAATCATCCAGTTAGTACTTTATCATCTCAAATTAGCTTTCCTGTTTTCTCCACCATTCCCCTGCCAACTTTGTCAGGCAAGAAAGGAAACTGAAAGAGATCATGGTGGGCGGAACTAGTTTACGTCAGCTGTGCTTTGTAGGAAACAGAAATTGCAATGTCAGTGATAGTTAACAACATGTTTAATACTGTTAAGAACAATTTGGAAACAAATTAAATTTGGAAGCAAAGAAGTGGCTAATATTTTTGTTCAGTTAAGCAAATATGTATTCTTTGCATGCATGCGCACACTTACAGCATAATCTGCTTATAGCATACCATTATTTATCTAGACCTAGTTACGGTGTATCCAAAAAAAGTAGCTAGAAAAGTTAAAAAAAAGACATGGTTAATATATGGATCCCAATTAGGTTTATACTCAAAGTTCAAGTCTATGCTTCTTGGAATTAGATTTTTCACTGTCAAGCTGTTCTCCAATTTCTGCCATCTTGGTTTGCATCAGGCCGGGTAGGAAAATTTATTTTAGATTCAAACCTAACCTGCGCATGGTGTTTTTAGATCTGAGGGTTGGCATCTTTGCTTATGATGAATATGGGGAAGGGGGAAGTGAAAACGAGCTGCATTGTCTTTGATATTCCAGCTCAAATACTATTTTAAAGTTAAAAATGCATATCCATGTCATTATAACATATGTAATACCATCCTCCTGGAAGCAGACAAATCAGACTCTGCTAAGATTTTGAATATAGCAAGGACATGTACTGTATCTCTAATAGACCTACACATAAATGTGTGCCCAGCAATCTTCTTTGAGCCATATGGCCAAATTCATTAGAAGAGTTCATCTCTTACTATTGGGACTATATTTACCAGTCATAATTTGGATGAACTAATCATATATTGATTAACAAGCACTTCTGAAAGTCTGGTCCCAGCTATGAACGATGAACATTTAAAGATCTGCTGCTTTACAGTTAGGTCTGGTATTCACAATGATTATATAAATACAAGTATGTAATATGCCCTCACAGAGGTTATGTGGAGTGTAGGAGTAAGTGTGTGTATAAATATATAGATTAGCTGCTACTTACTATTGTTCCTGCTGCTTTTGGCTGCATGACGTTTGGCCCCGCGGTTCTTCTGCAGAAGTTAACTGGCTCTGGGTTTCAGCTCCCCCTGTTTCCTTGTCAGTCTCCCACTCTTGGTAATCCCTAGAGAAGGAGTTGGCATTGAAGGCAGCTGCCCTGCGCTTACTGCCTTCACCCCTTCCTCCTGTGCCATACATAGCCTCAGGAGTGTGCAGTCTTGTCAGAGAAGAGTACAGACTGAGTCCTGTTGAAAATACCAGCAAGTTAGTTTCATTTCCTTGCTTCTAAGAAGACACTCCCTCTCTGACACACGCAGAAGTAATTAGCTTTCTTCCTGCCAAAGTCCATTGTCTAAGTTCAAGTTGTCAAAAAGTATCATGCAAATTTAGTGCTGGAGTTTATTGACAGATTAAGTTGTTTTGCTGCTTCCCATGCTAATGGCACAGATCTGATAGTCTCAATTCTTTTTTTAAATTAACACCCCTGAAAAAATAAATAGTCTAGATAAAAGCTAGAACCCTGCTGGTTTATAACCTAAGCAACCAAAATTATACCATCTGATTGAAAAAGTGTACCCTTTTTACTGCACTAACCCCCCCCCCCCACACACACACACAGACCTTGACAAATCCTGAAGCAAAAATACTGCACAACTTCTGATGTAGTGCCAGGATTTTTCTAGGTCCAAAAAAGAATTGGAAAAAGGCTTTCTAATTTTGCCATATAAACAGAGAGCAGATGTAGGCACTCCTCTTAAACAATAACTAACAATTAAAACAGAATCCAATGTTCCTAGCAGTATTGCAAATATGCACACCTGGCATCCTAGGATCCTACTTCACAAGTTTTACTGTTAAAGTAGAAAAGAAGTTGAGCCATTCTTAATCCAGTAAACACAAATGCACTTAAAAAACACTGGATATCAACACATCCTGATTCAACAGATCTGGGGAAACAGGCAGCTCTTGCCATTTTTTGGTCCCAGTTTATGAAAATACACTAGCTAAAGAATTAGCTTAGTTGCTCCTAGTCACCAGAAGATATCTGCACATTCAGTGAAACAGCACCACCAAAATCAAATCCCAACGTCTGGACTCTTCTTGACTGAGTCAGGTTTTGGTTCTAACCACCCAAGTTTCAGTACTTAGATAGGAAATGGATCATTTGGCCACTACTGTTGTATCTTCTAAGCCAAACCAGTGCAATAACATAAATGGAGACCTGGCATCTATCTAGATTCTGCAGAGTCTCACCAAGTCTGGGCCACAAACATAGCAACTCTATCATCAAGAACAGAACACAGGCTGCTTCTACATGCCTCCAAAACCTCGAAACACTAAAACATAGTGCTACAAAAAGCTACAATATCTCAAAGTTGGTACCTATATTCCATTGGATCCAGCAAATATTGTGGCTGCCTATTCATCATCCAGCTTCTCAGATCTAATGAAGAGTATCTTGCATTTGAAAGCTTGCCTTACTTTATGCCAACTATGCAGTTTGTTCAATAAAAGATATCACCCCCTCACCAAAAAAAAATCCTTGCCTCTCACACATCTAACATTTTTACATTTTAAATTTATGCACATATGTGGCTTCTTCTAATTCCCCAGACTAATCTAGATTCCTACACAAGGCACACAGCTTTGCAATAAAATGTTTTGGGTTGATGTGTTTGCTCTGTAAAGGCACCTGCCAGGAGTACAGAACACTTCTCTCTGTCAGGTGGCTATTCCTTTCCAATTTGTTTTTGCTACCATTTGGCACATCTTGCCTGCTTATGCAATGTATATGCTTATGAATAAATAAAATACAGGCACTTACTATGCCTTCTGAGTTCCAGCAGCAGTAGGATGCTTTGAGCTTTTTCTAATACCAGGACCCTTTCTGTATCCCAACCCTGTCTTGTAAGTGTGACAACAGCTTCTTTCTAGTTTCATGGCTTCTACCTGATAGCCAGCTTCTTCTATCTTCTTTTACTTGATTCTAACCACCACGTTTCTAGAATGTATGCTCCCATTCTCAGCTCTCTGTGACACCTCTTCCCAAGTGCTACTTCTCTCAAGATGTTCTTTCTCTTCACTACCATCTCCCGCTTGGCCTGGCTTATCGGTGCGATGCCCAAGTGCCTATAAGAAAATGACAAATTATTTAAAGCAGTTCTATCTATCTTCATTCACTTCAGGCCTGAGAATGGTATGCTGTTTTTGTTTTCGGTTGCAGATTAAAATATTTAGAACTATTTTGATCTTATCTGATACTAGTGCTCAAGGCATCTAAACAGGTCTTGCTGTGTAACTTGAAAGCACTAAGATTTAAGATAATTCCAGCCTCAAAGGGGACCATGAGTTGGCCCTCGTACAAATTCTGTTGCCTAATCTTCCATGTTTTATGTATTGTTACCATATTTTACATTACTATAGGGATATACATAATGTATGTTGGGCATCATATATAGTAGGGGTGCACGAAGCAAGCTCTACTCGGTTTGGATTTGGATTCGGCCCAGATCAGGGACAGTGATTCGATTCATTGGTTCAGATCACTGTCTCTGATTAGATTCAGCTGAATCCGAATCTGAAGATTCGATGCTGATTTGGAGAATCAGCAATTTGGCTATAGGCACATGTTTAAAAGATTTTTCTGCATACCTCAAGGTACCAGCAAGGCTTGTGAATGCTGCAATACACCCCCACCTTTCCTCCCTGTCCTGTCCCTCCCTGTCCCTGTACAGCCGATAACCCTTGATATTCACCACCCAGTCATGCAGAGGGTTCTAATTCGATTCAGAGAGATTAAAGGGTCCTCTGATTCAATTTAGATTTAGAGATTTGACCACTAAATCAGGCTGAATCTCTGCCAAATCAAATCAGGGACCGAAGCTTCACACAGACCTAATATATAGCAACATATATCTGCTTTACCTTTAGCTCCCCAAGCTGAATGAATGGCACAGGGCCAGTCTGCAGGCTGCATTGGGTCCCAGGAGCCAGGATCAGACCCCTGCCACCTCACCAGAAGTGGACCTGCACCCCCCCACACTCATCACTGCACTGTCTTCCCTGTACCCACACACCTGGATTGGGCCTATCGCCTAACTGGTCTCATGCTGCCTCTGCCCAACCGAGCTTACTGGGAGGGACCTGTGGCCCCTGCCCATACTGGTGTACCAGAATTGCGCCCCACACTGCCTCTGTCTGGCCCGATGTGTCTGATAGAGCATGCAGGGCCAATTTCATTAGAAGAGTTTCTCTCTTACTATTGGGACTATAGTAAGAGAAACAGACCCCCGGTGGGGTGTGACTTACCCCCTGCCAGGCAGCCAGCACAGGAGCAAGGACCGTGGCCACAGCCACGTGAGCCAGCGTTATGCCAGTTGTTTAATCAGCTGTTTCCCACGCGGGAAGCAGCTGGATCAATCGCAACAGCTGGTACAGCTGCCTCGGGAAAGTTTAAAAGCCCTGCCAGAACCAGGGCGGGGGGAGAGCTGGAGAGGGAAGACGCTGGTGCGCAGCACACCAGGGCTGCTGAGGCTCCAGTATGGGAGAGGAGCGGCACAGCAGATGCAGCTCACACATGCCATGCAGGGGAAACTTCCGAGCCCCCTGCAGGAGGCAGAGAAGGGGAAGCCTTTCAGCTCCCTGCAGAAGGCAAGCCAAGGGAAGCCCTTGAGCTCCTTATAGGGAGCAGGGCAGAGGAGGCATTCGAGCCCCCTGAACAAGGCTGGGATTAAGGAGGCAGTTCCACAGCTCACTCCTCCCCAAGGGAATATCTCTTTTGAGAAAGGAAGAAAGAGGAAAAGGGGAATCAAAGAGCCCGGAGAAGGTGGACCGTACTTTGTAGCCAGAGGGAGGAGAGCCATCAGCAGCCACACCAATGGGGAACCCCACCTGAAACAAGCTGCGGGCAACCCTGCAGGGGCCGAAATCCCTACTCTATGAACATCACATCCAGTTGGTGAGTGGACAGGATGTAGGGGAGGCAGAGCCCCGCAGAATATCATGCCAAGCAATCGTGAGTACTGGCATTTGTTGGGAGGCCCTCCCAGGAAGATCTGCACTGAACCCCCTCTCTTGATAAATCAACATCAAAGTTGTGGCAGGCGAGTTGAGGAGCAGGGCTACTCACCCGACAGGCTGTTCTACACGAGAGGCCCCAGACATGACCGATACCCAACCCCTCTGCAGCTAAGATAAACACAGTGGAGCAATAGGCTCCAGGTGCGGGGAAGTGATGCAGAGGAGATAAGCAGCACAGAACAGCTCTGTGACACCAATTCCTCTGTGCCAGATTGGACCTTGGTGGGCCAGGTTGGAACTCTTTGTTGACCAGATCCAGCCCATGGGCCATAGGTTGCCAATCCCTGCTCTAGCCTAGAGTCATCTAGGCACATTGTTGGAAGTACAACAAATACTAGAGGAAAAAGAGGGAGAAAGTTAAAATAACCTAGAAAGGAAGGAGAGAAATAGGAGGAATTAACCACCCCATTTACATTTTTCTACATCTTATGTAGCAAACAACTGCTAGGTTGGTGAAAGTGAAAAAAATGACTAGGAGACAAAGGGAGAAGAAGAAATGGAATAAGCAAGTAAACAAGGATAATGTGGACAGATTAAAAGAGGAACAAGAAAGAAAATAGAGCTTGAAATTGACTTAAAGATAAAATGACAAAACTAGAAATGGGCTTTGTGATTGAATGAGGTTAAAATGAATGCAGAACTGTGGTGCAAATAAAACAGAAAGGAGATGGCTTTAAACTCATCTACCGCTATAGGATGCACATATAACCCTCTGAACATCATCCAGACTGCTCCTCTGGTACCTATAAAACAGTGCAAATACTAGTGCCAAGGAACCTTTCACCAGGGATTCCCAGCCCTGCCCAGACAGAGCACTCTCTAGCCCCATGCCACATTTTCTTCTGGATTATAAAATCATAGAAAAGTGGCACTGGGGGAAACCTCATGAGGTTATCTAGTTTAGCCCCCTCACTAAAACATCCCAGCCAAGTGTGTGCCTAAGCTGCTCTTGAAAATTTCCAGGGATAGAAATTCTATAACTTCCCCAGGAGCCTATTCACCCGCATAATCAGAAAGCTTTTTCTGATGAACCTAAATTTCCTCTGCTGCAGCTTGAGGCCATTGCTTCTAGCCCTGCATGAGTGATTGGTGCCTCCTGAGTGTGTGTGTGGGGGGGGGGCACCAGATTGCTGACGGGAGAGTGGTTCCCCCAGCGGCTGATCACCAAGCCAGCAGCAAAACTGGTAAAACTGGAGGTGCACTTCCAGTGGCACTTCTGTTTTCTCCTCCGGCGCTTCCAGGGGGTGCATGGCTGATCTCAAAGGGTACACGTGCACCCATGTGCACCCCCTATTCATCGCCAATGTAGTCCTGGCCCCTACAGTGGGGGTTTTCAACCTTTTTAAATAAGTGCACCCCTGACAGCTACATGTGCAGTGGGGTGGCACACAGCAGCATGCAGAGCGGAAGCAGCATAGGATAGTGGGTGGCAGCGGCTGCCACTGCATGCAAGCTCCCCCGCTGCATCTGACTTGCCAGGCAGTGCCTGGGGAGCCTCCAGAGCAGCGCCACTACCTTTGCCTGACCCTGGCCTTGCTCCTGGGAGGTGAGAGTGCAGGGTGGTGGGTAGCGGCACTCCATCTCTGCCCACTTGTGGATACCCCCTAGGGCCTTTTCAAGTACCTCCAGGGGTATGTGTACCCCCAGTTGACAACCCCTACCCTACAACCATGGAGAAAAGTCTATCTCCATCCTCTTTAAACTCATCCTTAAAGGCTGTGCACTGCACCCTGCTCCCTTCTCCATGCTGCAGTCGCAGCTGCCGCTGCCCCAAGAGCCACACAATGCCACATCCATCCCACCATGGGCAGAAGGTGCAGCATAGCTCGGCTATGGCAGACATGTGGCACCACTTCACTCCTGGGCAGCTGCAGCTGGAAGCAAAGCACAACACACAGCAGCAGCCACCCTTGTCCTGCACACGGATGGGGGGCACACCCCCCCTTGGCCTCTAATGAGGTGCACACAGGTGGGAGCCCCCCACCCCATTGCCCCTGGACAGGCACTCAGACCCCAACCATCCCACCACCCAGCCTGGCCAGGGCCACACACACCCCAGCCCCCATCTCACTCCCTCCCCCAGCGCCAGGCCCTGATCTGTGCCCCCTCCCCCAGCCCCTTTCCCTTTCCACAGTAGAGTGATACTTGCCTGCTGTGCTGGGCAGCCAGTGATCCCCATGCTGGACTGTGATCCTGGCTGTGTGCGCACCCTTCCCCATCCCTGCTGCAGCTACCCGGAGCCCACAGCTGGGCTGTCTTCTGGCCCTATGCGCTGCCCCATGTTTGGGTGCCTGAGCCCCCTTAGCCCCAGACTTCCACCACTTATGTCTGGGAGAAAGAGCCTGGGGTGGGGGAAGGCCATGAGGCTAGGCAGCTCTGTTCCATTCCCCCTCACCATCTCAGTCCCGCAAAGCCCAGCCAACAGCTTCATGCTTCTCCCTTCCCCCTCCCTCTCCTACTGACAGCCCTGCTCCCACACAAAAAATTAACCCTCAAGGGAACACAAATTCCTTAAGGTGCTCTGCTTTAGAGCACCTTAATTTAATACCTGATTTGACAAGGGTTAATTTTTCATGCAATCAGCCATTTAAGAAGTGCTCTGCAGCTGTGCACATATGTTACATCATAGCTGTAGAGCACTTTCAGGGGCCCAACTGCACAAAAAATGTAACTTCTGTAAGCACTGTTTATTCGTGAAGTAAAGAAAAAAGCATTAAATGCTTTACCCTTTTCTGTGTCATCTAGAATTAGGTTCCTTTCTACCTGTACAAATGCAAGGAGTATGGGGAATAAACAAAATCATCTGGAAGTCTGAGTAGGTGGGACAGATAGACAGCATGCTATAACATGCATAACAGTACATAGCACAGTGTGCACTATGAATTATTGTGGAATATTGTTGTGTATTTTAAGACAATGACTAAGGATAATAAAATATGCCTAGGAGCATGACTATGATCAATTATGCAAATGATGGGGTTTTATACTGTGATTACAAACTGCACACAGTATTTTCCAAGATTTATTTGTGTGATTTTACTGTTCTTTTCCTCGTTCTGTGTACTGGAATCATGTACAGTTAGCCACAAACTGAACGCTTTATATTAAGTGAATATAGCAAAGTTTAGTCCTGTTTTTAAAAATACTTCATCCAAAAGAATATGTTACAGCTCCTGGAACATTTGTACTTTTAAAAATAGACCAATTATGCAAAACATTAATGTGAATTAATGCTCTAATATTTGTTTGGTTTTGGGGTGTTTTCAACTTTGTGCAGTTCAAATAGAATGTTCCATTATGCATAAGATTGTGCTCTTCTGGGGATAGAATATTTTCAGGAGCTGATAGCACCAATTTTAAGAGCTCATGATGCTGAAGAAAAGAAATTTCAGTACTCCCTGGGGAAGTGGCCCCAGAAGAAGGGTGAAATGTAACATTCAGCCAAGATTTATTCTTGTTTTTATTCACGACTGGAATTTGTCAGGCTCAGCAGAAAAAATGCCATTAGTTTTGACAAGTGTGTGTGTCTATGGTAGGTAATCTATTTAGGAGGTGAGAAATGCTGCACCCACTTTCTGTTTTGTGGCAAAAGTCTGAAATTGACAGCATCTGTCAAAAATCATCATCCTCCACTCTTTGAAAGGGAATTGACCCTCACTTTTTCTGCATTATGCCTCCATATTACAGCATGATCCATACTGTACTAGCTGTTAACACTCAGTTAACCAGGGGACTGAAAATTATGTTGACCTGAGGTCCAGGACTTGCTACATTCAGTCTTGAAATAGTACTGAAATAGCATTGCTATATGTAGCAAATACTATAGTCTTTTGAAGAAGAAAGAGTATTTCATACCTTGTACATTATAGAAATGATACAGTAGGCCTGCTTTAAAAGTATGAGGCTTTGAAAATGATCAGAACTAGAAATGACTGTTCTTCTCCATTAGAAAACCCTTGTGAGAGATGTGTTGGAAAATACTATTGCAAATCTAATTAGTACAATGAACAAATGCTTCAGGAGCAATGAATGTTCCCAACCACTAATCCTGGTACAGGGTTAGACAGGCCCTGAGGAACCTGTCAACATTAAAATCATGTATTTGAATAGATTTTTTTCTTTCTTTTTTAGAAACTTTGTTACTTCAGAAATTGAAATTTTTATGTTTAATTAGTTTTTCCTTCAGAGCTGAAATATTTTTTCTAAACACTTCTAAAACTGGTGGAGTTCTTTTGTACATACATTGTTATACACTCATTCTCATGCACACAGAAAGGTTGCATCTCATACTCATTCATCTATACACTCATTCCCTTCCATTCCCCAAAGAAATAATAGAACCACTGTAGTTCTTGAAGGCTGAATAAGCACTGGCTTTCTGGTTTAGGGTTTTGTGTAGTCATATTTTAAATAGATTAGAAACTAAAGATATATGTAGACAGTTATCAAGATAAACATCTCAAAACATCTAGGCAGAATAATGTCAGTTTTTAAAAAGAAATATTAAAAGTTGCATTATTTTTATTTTTTAAGTGTTTTAAGGAGTTATGAACTTCCCCATCACTAGTGCTGGTGCAATGGTCAGAAAAAATCTATGGGTTAATTTATATACATGCTATAATTAAGCAAGGCTCAAATTTTGACCCTGAAATTGTTAAATGCTGCACATTGGGTTAAAATGCTACATGTGCGCTTTACTGCACAGTAGGTTAATTTGCTGCATATTAAAGCATCACTGTTTACACGTGCGCAGCAATTAGGTCTGATAATTCCATCAGGCACAAGTAGTATCTGACAACAGAGTAAATTACTGCACTTAAATGGACGTGTAGATGGCAACATGTGGATTAGTTTATTCTGGCTCAAATTGTACCAGAGTGTATTCTCACATTAATTGCACATGAAGATGTACCCTCTATGATTTTCTCTACAATTTCTGATAACATTAAATTATACCTCCTTCTCTTACCAAAACCTTAGAAATGTTAAGTTTTCATGCCCAAATTCTAGTCTTCGTAACCTTAGATCCCCAATGCCCTGATACCCATCACCAGGGATCCTGGTTTTCTCTGATAAAAAATCCCTAGTTTTTGGATTTAAAAAGTAACCCAAAATCCACATTCTTCTGTGATTAAAATGAGAGAGGTGTGTGTGTGTGTATATATATATATATACATACATTTATATATATATGGGGGGGGAGAGAGAGGGGGAGGGGAGAGAGAAGGAAAGAGGGGAGAGAGAGAGAGTAGGGTTTCATTTTGATCATGGAAATGTGGATTTTGGTGGGTTTTTTAATCTGAAAATTGGAGGGGGGGCGGTTTATCAGAGAAAACCAGGAGCCCTGTCCGTCATGATGGGTCATGGACATTTTACAAATTCTTAGCAGTTGGCAGCAGTTCCTAACAGCTCTACTTATTGCTGTTAGGCAACTTCTGATCCTAGATTTTTCCTTTGCCTTTCCAAATCTTTCATAGATTTCATAGATTTCATAGACATTAGGGCTGGAAGGGACCTCGGGAGATCATCGAGTCCAGCCCCCTGCCCAAAGGGCAGGAAGTCAGCTGGGCTCATAGGATCCCAGCAAGATAAGCATCCAATTTACTCTTGAAGGTGTTCAATGTAGGTGCTTGAACCACCTCCGCTGGCAGACTGTTCCAGACCTTGGGGGCTCGGACAGTAAAGAAATTCTTCCTTATGTCCAGCCTGAAACGGTCTTGCAGGAGTTTGTGACCGTTCGACCTCGTCATCCCATGGGGCGCTCCGGTGAACAGATGTTCCCCCAGATCCTGGTGGTCACCCCTGATAAACTTATAGGTGGCCATCAGATCACCCCTGAGCCTGCGCTTTTCCAGGCTAAAGAGTCCCGTGGCTCTCAGCCTGTCATCGTAAGATCTGTTTTCCTGACCTCTGATCATGCGCGTGGCTCTCCTCTGGACTCTCTCAAGCTTCTCCACATCCTTTTTGAATTGTGGAGCCCAAAACTGGACGCAGTACTCCAGCTGCGGCCTCACTAAGGCCGAGTACAAGGGGAGAATGACGTCCCGGGATTTGCTCGAGATACAAGGGGAGAATGACGTCCCGGGATTTTCTTTCTTCTCTATCAGATCCCTATTCAAATACGGATCCCACCCCAATGTACTATAAAGTGTATAGCAGGAAATCTGTCATATATATGGAAAATAAAACCCTTGTACACATAAACTACACTATGATAAACTAAAAAGGAAAATACAATGCCTTACATCAGCATTTAGAATACTGTACTTTCTTGAATGCCACAAACCACCAAATAAGACATATACCTTGTTTTTGGAAGGGAGAATACAGGAGGAAAGATTTGTCTGGAGTAATGGCCTGGAGCTGGCTTTTTCCTCTGTGTTAGAAAACTCTGTGTTACAAAAAGGCCACCAGCTTCTTTCTCCCTGCCAGCAAGCAGGGTACAAGGTATAGGGCAGGGGCAGGCAAATATTTTGGGCAGAGGGCCACTTACTGAGTTTTGGCAAGCTGTCAAGGGCTGCATTAGTAGCCCCACCCCTTGACAGGTGCCCTGCCCCCGGTCGCCATCTTGTGACCAGAAATCCCGCCCCCTAACCCCTGATCTTTGCCACCAGAAGTCCCTCCCTTTGCTGGGGCTGCAGCGGGGTGGGACTGGGCCAGAATTGCTGCAGTGTCTGTTTAGTTCTGCTGCTGGCTCCACCTCAGTCCTACTGCCCTTGGCTCCTGCCATCTTTGACAGGCAGCCAGGGGCAAGTAAATATTAAATTTCTAAATTTTTTAGGGGCCACATGGGCCGGATAGAATACCCTGGCAGGCTGGATCTGGTCCACGGGCTGTATTTTGACCACCCCTGCTATACTGTATACTAGGGGTGGGAAAAATATTGGCCATGGGCCAGATGTGGCTTACCAGGTCACTCTATCTGGCCATGGGGTCCCTTCAAAATTAAGAAAATTAATATTTATCTGCCCTGTCTGCCTGTCAAAGATTACAGGAGCCAAGGACAGTAGGACCCAGGGGAAGCCAGCAGGACTCACCAGCAAGGTCAGCCTGGCCCTGCCCCACCCCACCCCACCCCACCCTATCCCCCAGCTCCCTCCCATCCTTCCCCCTACAACTGGAAGTTTCTGCCTGCTGCAGCTTTCACTGCTTCCTGGCATGCCAGCCTGCATGCCAGCCACCTGGCCCCAGCTGCATCACCAAACCGAGGGAGCATGGGGATCATGCAGGTACCCCAGGGCCAAGAGTGGGAGGTGGGTGGTGTTGTGTGTGTGTGTGTGTGTGTGTGCACATGCACACATGTGTTTGTGTGCATGTGTCCCTGCAAAGAGGGGGGGGGAGAGAGAGACAGACAGAGCAGTGAGGGAGGGAGAGACTGCGTGTGTGTATGTTCATAGGGTCCCACACCCCACCCCACCTCACCATACATATGTACCCACATGCCCCTCACACTGTCATACATGCAGATCCCCACACCCCCTCACACAACCCCGCCACCCTCCCTCCACACACAGCCTCCACAAGCCCCATACCCACCTACACCCCACATATCTACACACACACCCACAAGCTCCCTCACCCCACATCCATACTCCTATCCACCCCTCACAGACACACCCACCCTCATACACCCACAGTCCCCCACAAACCTATACCAATGCCCCACACCCCCCCACAATATACAAGAATAAGACTTCATTTTAAGCTATTGTGCAATCATCTCTAAGTACATTACACAAACACATGTAAATCAGGACAAGAATATTTTTAAAAATCAAATTAATGAATGTTGTAGATGTTTAATTTTTAGAATATAATTTGGTATTTTTCTGCTTCTGAGATGGCAAAACACCTTCCTGAAAGGAGTATTTCAGAAGACAAAGGGAGAAACTTCTGGTGGCAAAGGTCAGGTGTTAGGGAGCAGGACTTCTGGTCCCAAGATGGTGATTAGAGTTTGGGGCACCCATCAAGGGGTGGGGCTACTACCCATGTGGCCCTTGATGGCTTGCCAAAACTCGGTAAGCGGCCCTCTGCCCAAAATAATTGCCCACCCCTGGGATATAGGGTTAGGGCAAGAGTACAGTCCAGTGTTAACCCTATTACAGCTCCTTTCAAATAAATACCAGTGTTGGGCAAGTGTTATCCTATAACCAGGATAAAAGGGATATGTACCTATCTCTCATGCCCTTATTATGGGATAAAACTTGCCAAGAACTTGTCAATTTGAGAGCAGCACTGATACGGAGTACACTGAATTGTATCCCCTTCCTCTCAGCCTTGCTGGCAGGGAGAAAGAAGCTGACAGCCATCCATTAGCACAGTGTCTTTATGATTCTACACCTCCATGCAGTCAAGTTCTAGCTAAGAACAATCTGCTTACCTGCTTAAGAGATGCTCCCCCATTTTGGGGGGCTGAATTTGGGTAAACAGTGTGTGTGATCTACAAGTAAAAACAGTAAAAGAAAAACATTAAGAACTAGATTTTGGCCTTCAGTACTGTCCTGTGTAAGGAGGAACTCAAGGATAAGACAATGACCAAAGAAACACAATTCTTGTCGTCCTCCACCTCTTTTCAGGAAAAAATTCTGTTGTTTTCCATTCTTCACAGCAGATGTCTTCTCAGTTGGGTGGCCTGGCTGGTGCAATGGGGCTCTGTTTAAACTGCACTCCTCTTCACTCACTCCCTATCCTCCTGCATGTTTAGAGAGGGAGCACATTAGAAGAGGATGTTACATTTTAGCATGTATAGCGAGTTATATTGCCCCTAATACCTTTGTATGACTATATACAACTGGGCACTGTGTTTTTCAAGGTCAGTTTCTGCCACCCTTACTCACATTGAGTAATACTGTGTGCTATAACTGGGCCCTTCAGTGACCTATTTACAGAATAAGTTGTTTCCTATTCATGACAAAGGATTTTGGATTTGACTCAATGGAGCACTTACTCAGATGGTGTAAATTGGTATAACTCCATTCTCTTCAACTGAAGATCTGCCCCAGTGTGAGTGTGTGATCGACTCTGGCCCCAAACTATTAAAATGCATACATTAGAGAAAGGAAGAACTATCATGTATAAAGCATATAGTCAATAAAGATATTCTAGACTATTAAACAATAAAGAATCCCTGGCAGATGTTTCTCTAGGTGACTCTTAGACTAGTGTGGGTTATGAACAGTAATCCTTTACTACAATCTAATCTTCAATACTCATACAAAGGAGCACTTTGCTGTTTTTCTATAAGCTTCCCTCAACTTGATTTTGGTTCAAGTACTTTGGCAACCCAATAACTAAACTTATATTTTGACATAAAAATCAAAGACATGTTCTTGTCTGGCTCAGTTTCTTTTCTTCTGTTCCAGCCTACATTCCACACAGAGAATAAGGCTTTTTGCATGTGTAGCTAATATGGTGTATTTTGGTAGCCTTTTGTTAGAAGCACCGAATAAGAGACCTCAGGGGTCATTTAGTACTACTCCCTGAAGTGATGCAGGATTCCCTGTTCCTAAATCCTAATTTGTTGTCTACAGCTCAGATCTGCTTATCAAAATATACTGAGTTTTAATCCAATCCTCCAAACCGTTTGCAACTAGCTCCTACCTGCTTTTGTTTTGTCTGTATATTTGATAATTAGTTTTCTATTCCTGTATCCAACTCATTAACAAAAGTGTTAAACAAGGTTGGACCTAGGAAAGACCCCCATTTAACCACACTGAAGATGATCTTGTGTCTGACATGGTTATTGTTTATATCATTTATGGTAATGATATCTGTTACATAATTACATCTAGCCCTCTGGATCCTTCTTAACTGAGCCGGCAGGGGGCCATGCTCCCAAGCCATGTGTGAACACAGCGTGCAAGCAGGCGTGCTCTGTAAGGGCATGCCGGTGCTTGCGCTAGGCAAGCACATGGAAGTAAGCCAGGAGGGAGTCTCCAGCAGAAACAGAGGAAGACTCGGAGCTCCACGGACATGGTAAGGATGCAGCAAGCTGTTGCTAGGGACCCTACCCTGGTGGCATCACTTGGCCTGGGCTCCTCTGAGGCCTCCACCCAGATGGAGGCCATGGTGGGGTTGGTGGCCCCCAGCCCCTCTGTCTGTGGGGGCTGCCTGGCAGGGGCCTTGTGGTCAAGGGCAGGAGAAGGGTCTGGGGGCTCCCTCACCTGTCCCTCTTTTAGCCACTTACTGGCCCTGGAGGAGCAGGTGAGGGAGCTTCAGGCCAAGGTCAGCAGGCTGTGGGGGATCAGGGCTGCAGAGGACAAAACTGGCAATTATTTCCATTCTCTTCAGGGTCTGAAATCAAGTGGAAAGGCCCCCCAAGTAGGATGCACTGCAGAGGCATAGCAGAAGGTACTCACCAGAACAAGGCCTGCCCAGGCTAGCGCAGTGTCAGCTCCCCAGGTACAACTGGGGGGCAGATACGAACCTTAGGGGAGGGGGCTGATGTGGATGCCTCCGGAGGAGATGAAGCCACTCCAGGCAATGCATGGACCGAGCAAGGATGGAACGCCAAGAAGAGGAGATGCAGAGTCCTGGTCATCAGAGATTCTGTCCTGAGGGGAACAGAGGGACCCATCTTTCGCCCTAATCCCATGGTACTTGAGGTCTGCTGCCTGCCTGGGGCCCAGATTTGGGATGTCACAGAGATTATTCTAGACCTTATCTGACCCTCTGACCAGTACCCCGTGGTCCTCATACATGTGAGAACAAATAATGCATCCAAGAGCAGTCCAGACCATATCATTAAGGACTACAAGGCTCTGGGGGCCAAGCTCAAGGCCAGGGGGGCACAGGTGGTATTCTCCTCTATTCTCCCAGTGAGTAGACACAGATGGCGCCATGAGGTCTGCATCGGTGAGGTCAATCAGCAGCTTCAGAGCTGGTGTTACCAGGCAGCCTTTGGGTTCTTCGACAATGACCCGCATTTCCGCGCAAGGGCCATGCTCTGGTGGGATGGGCTTCATATTTCCCCAAAAGGTAAACTTATCTTTTCTTCCAGGTTGGCTGACCTCATATGGTGGGCTTTAAACTAGTCTCACTGGGGGACAGGGCCACAGAGACACAGGAAGACACTTCACCATCAAGCCAGGTGTCTTGACACAGGAAGTACCCAGGTAAATGACAGGGGCCACGATAGACTTAGGAACAAGGGAGTGGCACGAACACCCACAGGAGGTCTTAAATGCCTCTACACTAATGCTAGAAGTACGGGGAATAAACAGGAGCAGCTTGCTCTTCAGCTAGCTATCATAAATCCAAACATAGTAGGGCTTACAGAAATTTGGTGGGATTCCACCCAAGATTGGGCAGTAGATACTAAGGGCTACAGGCTGTACAGGTGGGACAGAGCAAGGAGAAAAGGAGGGGGTGTAGCACTCTATGTCAAGGAGCAATACACATCCTCAATGAGCAAGGTGGGGTCAGAAGAGGGGCTGACTGAGGTGCTGTGGGTAAGAATACAAGGGGGTCATGGGGAAAGGGACTTAACAGTGGGTGTCTATTATAGACCACCCAACCAGGGGGAAGAGCTGGACTGGGAATTTTTAGGACAGCTTGTGGAGGCTGTCAAGTCAAGAGATGTGGTAGTTATGGGTGACCTGAACTACCCAGACATCTGCTGGGAAGAGCAGTCAGCTAGGTCTTACTGCTCACGTAGATTCCTATCTGAGATACCTAACTCAGCCAAGGTACCTCCACCTAACTCAGGAGGTGCACAGTCTCACCAGGGGAAAATGCCCTGCTGGACCTGTTCTTTGCCTCAGGCAATGACCTGGTGGGGGAATTGCAGGTTCTCAGCCACCTGGGCAATAGCGATCATCCCCCCCTGGAATTCACTATCCAGCACAGGGTGTCAAGGGCTAGCAGTAAGGCTGAAGTCCTTGACTTCAGGATGCCCAACTTCAATGACTTAAGAAGACTAGTATGAGAGGCATTGGGATCCCAAAGTTTTGGGGAGATGGGAGTCCAAGACAGGTGGTCGTTGCTCAAGGAGACAATCCTCCGAGCCCAAAAGGAGTCAGTCCCAATGCATATCAAGGGGAGTAAGGGTGCTAAAAAGCCCCCATGGCTCAGCAAGGGCATTCAGGAATGCCTGAGGACTAAAAAGGACTAAAAAGTATACATCTGATGGAAGCAAGAAGCTATTACCAACGAGGATCACTCCTCTATTGCTCAAGGCTGTAGGGTGGCTGTTAGGAAGGCCAAGGCTGAGATGGAACTGGGGCTGGTGCCAAGATTAAGGATAACAAAAAGTCCTTTTTCAAATACATAGGGAACAGTAAGAAGGCACCAGATAATGTAGGGCCCCTGCAGGACATGACTGGCAATCTGGTGACTGCTGCAAACAAAAAAATGGACCTCTTTAACAAATTCTTTGCCTCTATTTTTCTGAGCAAGGACCAGGACATCTCCCCCACCAGGAGTATAGAAGGACTCAGGGGAGGCACCACCAGGCCCAAGGTTAGGGATAACATAGTTAGGGAACTTCTAGAGGGGCTGGATGTGGTCAAATCAGCAGGTCTGGATGCTCTACATCCAAAGGTGCTGAGGGAATTGGCAGGGGCCATTGCAGGACTCCTGGCACAGCTATACAAGCACTCATGGAGCTCTGGTCAGTTGCCAGATGACTGGCAAAAGGCCAATGTGGTCCCCATTTACAAGAAAGGGAGAAAGGAGGACCCAGGTAATTATAAGCCTGTCAGTCTTACCTTGGTCCTGGGGAAGATCTTTGAGAAAATTATCAAGGAGCACATCTGCGAGGGACCAGCAGGGGAGATTTGACCCCAGTACTCTTTCCTGCCTTGGCAGGGGGTTGGACTTGATGATCTGGTCAGGTCTCTTCCGACCCTACAAACTATGAAACTATGAGATCATGCTCAGGGGGAACCAACATGGGTTCATTAAGGGAAGATCCAGTCAGACTATCCTTATTTCCTTTTACGATCAGGTCACAAAGTCCTTGGATGAAGGCATGGGAGTGGATGTCATTTTCCTGGACTTTCAGAAGGCCTTTGACACTGTCTCTCACCCCATTCTCATAAAAAAAACTAGGTGACTGAAGCATCAACGCCTACACAGTCAGATGGGTAGCTAATTGGCTGGACAGTCACACACAGAGAGTTGTGGTGGATGGGTAGTTTTCAACCGGGGGGGATGTGGGCAGTGGGGTTCCCCAGGGCTTGGTCCTCGGGCCCGTACTGTTCAACATATTTATCAACGACTTGGACGAGGAGGTAGAAAACACATTGTCCAAGTTCGCTGATGACGCCAAGATATGGGGTGAGGTGGGCATGCCAGAAGGGAGGGACAGAATCCAGCTAGGTCTGCACAGGTTACGGAGATGGGCAGATAAGAATAGGATGGAATTCAATGCAGACAAGTGCAGGGTACTGCATCCAGAGAGAAGGAACCAGCAGCATACCTATAGGCTGGGGAACATCCTTCTTGTAAGCACAGAGGTGGAAAGTGATCTTGGAGTCATTGTTGACTACAGGTTGAACATGAGCTACCAATGTGAGGAAGCTGTCAGAAAGACTAACCGCAACTTGCCATGCATCTACAGATGCATCACAAACAGGCACAGGGAGGTGATCCTCCCCCTCTATGCAGCATTGGTCAGGCCACAGTACTGCATTCAGTTTTGGGTGCCACACTTCAAGAAAAATGTGGCTAGCGTTGAGAGGGTCCAGAGGAGGGCCACTTGCATGATCAGGGAGCAGCAGGGTAGGCCATACAAGGAGAAACTAGAGGACCTGAACCCATTCAGCCTCCACAAGAGAAGGCTGAGGGGGGATCTGGTGGCTGTCTACAAAATCACCAGGGGGAATCAGCAGGGAATAGGAGGTGCCCTGTTCCCCCAGCCACCACATGGGGTAACGAAGAATAACAGCCACAAGTTGATAGACAGCAGGTTCAGGCTAGACATTAGGAGGAATTCCTTTACCGGTTAGGGTGACTAGGACCTGGAACCAACTTCCAAGGGAAGTCGTGCTCGCTCCTACCTTGGGGGTCTTTAAGAGGAGGCTGGATAGACATCTGACTGGGGTCATACAACCCCAGGATCTGTTCCTGCCCAAGGCAGGGGGTCAGACTTGCTGATCTGTTTAGGTCCCTTCCAACCCCTGCTACTATTCTACTATGATATATCTCCAACTGGCTTTTGAGAATGGCCTGTGGACTGTATCAAAAGCCTTTCTAAAATCCAAGTGTACTATGCCCACTGTATCACTCCAACTTCACTCCTTTGAGGCTAGCTTCTTTTGGTAACACTTATGAAACACTTTTGAGTCATGCTTTGTCATCTTCAGGCAGTTTTTATTTTAAATATTTTTTTAAAATATTTAAAAAATATTAAGTAAAGCAGATAGACTTGCTTTAGAATTTCTCAATTTGAAAGCAACCAAATGATGTTAGCACAAAAAAACCAGCTAAAAAGAAGCAAATTTGAAATGTGAGTATAAAGGATAGGTGTTTTTACTGTGCATAATGCAGTAGTTAGCATAAGTATATCTAGCGTAATGAAGAAAAGCATGCTTACTGTCCAGACAGATGCACTTCATACCCAAGAAAAAATATAGCTGTAACACCTGTAGTTGAAGCAATACTACTTAGCTCAAAAATTACACTGAAAAGTCTTGCAGCATCAGGCTTCCTCACAAGATTTTTTATCCAGAACAGAAATATTTTGAAAATAACATTTTTTTAGAATATCTGTTCTTTCAGGAGGGAGAGAGTTCACTTCTGAATTCTGGTTTATTTGTCTGTGGGTACTATATGAGTGTGAGTATTAACCTGAGTGTCCTGAACAAAGTTATATTTAGATAATTATAGTTTTCAACCTGGAATTTCCTTTTCAGTGGGATACAGTATTTTTCTTTGCTTCTTATCCTAAACTGTAATTTAACAATGTCGTGGGCTGTTAGACAGCCTTCTTTCAGTTCAATAGATCTCTTTGGATCCCTTATCTGCTGTATTCCACAAGGATCTTGTAGTGTTTAATTAGGTAGTATTTATAAATTTATTTTGTATCCCTGGATTAATCCATGCAAATTGCTTTGGTATTTTGGAGCTACAGAAGCACAAAGAATTATTAAAATATTTTATTATGGAATGTTCCCAGAGCACTGATTTTTGTTTGACAAGTCTTACTAGTGCTTTAAAAGGAATGCAGCTGCTGTTGTTCATCCACAAGTATTTTAAAATTAGATTTTTTTGTAAATGTGCATTTGAATAAAACATAATGCAACATTCAATGTAACACTAATAATATATTCTGTAATCCTCACTCATGTAAAGCAGTAGGTACTTACATGAATGGCCCTAATGAACAAAATGCAGCTACTTGCATGAGTAGGCATTCTCATTGTGAGTAACACAACAATGACAGCAGAATCTGGACTTAAGCTGAAAAAATCAGTCAATGCAGCCTCTTTCATTGTGGAATTGTCCCTTGCATTCCTCTAATCTCACGTGTTTGGGTTTTTTCACTTCCCCACAGTCCAAGTTGTTTCTCCAAATACATACAGCTGCATCTTTCCTATTTTACCTTATCTGCTGTCCAAGAAGATCAGCAGTAGCTTCAGAAAATGTTTAAATTTCCTAAACGAATCATCATAAACTGGAAGAAGGCTAAGGTGTTTATACATTGTTAAAGATGCCAATACTTTTAATTTATCATTCGTGTTTTAATTTGGATTTACTAATTGAAAGAATAAGCAAACAACGTGCTCGTCTTCCTTATGTTTCTGTGAATCGATGAACAGAAAAATGATTAGGTAGGGACATTTTTATTGATTTTAAAATAGGTTTTACAATGACGAGTAATTATTTCTGTAGGTTTAACAATTAATCATATGTGTTCATATAGAGTAAGTAATTATAATATTGTCTAGATTTGCAATGGTATTATGGAACTTTGGTAGAAAATAGTGTTGTAAAATACATGGTATTTAAATAACTTGCCCATGTCCCCCTGGAAATCATGAGACATGAGGACAAAAGGCCTAGTAAAGCAAAGACAAGCAATACCTAGCACAAGGTATTTGCAAAGGAGTCTTCAGCTCAGCAATTAGGTTTCTTGTTTCGTGTGACACGCTCTGAGTGTATGAAGCTTCAGGGTCCAAGGCAAAGAGCACCCTCTTCTCTCAGGTTTAGCCAGAGGTGGGAAGATGTTTACATTGATCACTGCAGGGAGAAAGAGGGTGCAAGTCTTACTGGTCACGTCAGATAAAATGGTACACACATCTTATTTCCCAGTCTCATAATGTGACTGCAACACAGGTCAGTTTGAAGGACATGGGGACACGGAGAGTCTGTGTGAGGCTGACCAGTCAGAAAGCGATAGCAAGGGACTCTAAGAAGAGCTAAATTGTGGGGTGATAGCCATGATGGTCCAGGAATGATGCCAAAGACAGGGCTTTTTAGTGCAGTCTCTTTTATGTGACCAGCTGGGGTTGGGATAGAGTTATAGAAGTGTGATGGACTTACTGATAACAGCCAGGCATGTCTGGGCCCAAAGAATCTCCAGTGTGCTTGGTGGAGCCCTTCCACCAATAAGATAATGACAGGGAGGGATTTGCCCTGCCCCTACCCGTGGTAAGGTGAGGCAAAGAGCCCCAGACCTGGTTTAAGCCTGCACTCTGCAGGTCCAGCAGAATTTAAGGGGGGCAGAGCCTCCAAAGAATAAAAGGAGCTGTGTGCCCAGCACATGACAGATGCATCTGGGGATGGAGAAGGGAGTGGGGCAGAAGAGCTAGAAAGTGCTGCTCAGCAGGCAAAGCCCACGCCCAGAAGAGCCCCAAAGATTCCCCATGCCAGTCCAACACTCCAGTCCCAGCCGGTGTGCGGCGTGGTGTACGGGGCCCAGACTCTGGGAGGTGCTCAAGGCAGCTCGGGTCTACAACCCCGGCAGGCAGCCAGGAGCACACAGTGCATGGAGCCAGAACCCTGGGAGCTATTCTAGGTGGCCTGGGTCCCAATCCCCCCGGCAAGTAGCCAGGCTTTTCTGTGCATGGATGGTGCACAGTGGGTCTGAGGCCCTGGGAGCCTTTTGAGATGGCTCAATGTAGGCTTCCCCGCACAGCGGGTCTCCAAGACCCTTGGAGCCAAGACCCTTGGAGCCATCTGAGGTGGCTCCCGTCTGCTGCTGCTGGCATGGGGCCAGTGGCTTGGTGCAGATAACATTGCACAGAGGGTCCGGGAGCAGACTGAGCCCTGGTGCTGCAGCAGGCGGCCCAGGCTTCCAACCCCTATCAGAAGGTCGAGCTCCCCGGTGCAGGCATAGGTGCCCAGGGCCCCAGCAAGCAGCAGTCCATGGGGAGCCATTGGCCCTGGAGTCCTCGCAAGTGAGGAGCAATGGACCAAAGGGATGCCGTGATTTACCCAGGGAAAAGGGTCTTTTCCACAGGGGAGCGAACACCCCAGCCAGGCCCTCCCAGGTGAGCTATTTGGGGAGTGCATCCCTGCCAGGGCCCCAAGATCTGCCTGTGGCCTTGGGGTTTAAGGAGTTAAGTTTAGCCTGAGGCCGAAGCATCTTATATTGTGTGATATTTTGTAATATTGTACTTTGTATTTTGTGTACTTCTATATTTGCGTATTGGTAGTTTAAGAGTCTGTAACCCTGCCTGGGGGATCCTCTGGGATGCCTTGCTATCACTTACTGTGTTTACCTGTTACTTACCTGAAACCCCAGTGGTGTTGACCCATTGTAGAGAATAAGGTTTATAGTTTTATCTAGATCTGAAAATATACTGCTATAGATCTGTACATATGGTTATATTTATGTTTCTCCACTTATGTAAGTAATAATACATTTGTACATAGGTTAAGTTCCAGATTGCCCTGGCCTGGCTTTGTTTGGGACAGAGGGAAACTGTGAGTAGTCTGCAGTTTGGTCCACAGCACCCCTGCCAGCTAGCAATCCCCTTCAATTGGAGAAGCGAGTACAAACTGTGTACACAAACTTTCAAATACAAGACATTCTTCCTCAGGCCGAAATCCCCACGTAACAGGGGGAAGTGGGTGGACATAGGGCCTGTCTGTGCCAACAGCCCCTCTCTTCCCAGCATGGTGATTGGGGGCTGGCTCTACCCATGTCAGAGCAAGGTGCCCTCCTCCTCACTAAACGTGTGTGCGCGCGTGTAGGGTCAGACGCAGCCCTCCTCAGAGAGGGAGCGAGCGGACACGTTTCACTCCACACGTGCAGCCGCCTCCAGCACACGCGTCCCGAGCTCTCACTCGTGCCCGGCGCAGCCCCGCCCCCTGGGGCGCTCGGCTCGCGGTGACGTAGCGGCGCGGGTGGGGGAGGGGAGCGCGCTCGTCCGCGCTCGAGTGTTTTGGTCCCTCCTAGGCCGTCATCCGGCTTTTCGCGGCCCTGTCATGGCGGAGGCGGGGGCTTCGTCCGAGAGGCTGCGCTATGTCGAGTACGGCGGCAGGGGCCGCGCAGGGGAGCCCGACCTGGATCGCGGGCTGGTGAGTGACGCACGGCCCTGCCCGGGCTCGGAGGGGCTTGGGTAGCCAGCCAGTGCTGGGGGCGGGCTGGAGACAAGCGCGAGGGCCGGGGCGCAGCCGGTTCCCGACCGGATGGGAGCTCCCGCCCGCGCCCCACTTCAGCCTGGGAAAAGCCGCTCGTTTCGCTGCAGGGCGGTGCTGCCCGGCCCGCGGTACGGTCATTTCACCTCTTTTAGGATGTGCCATCAATAATAGCACAAGTGCTCAAGATGTAGGATCGTTTTTGAGGCAGCATACATGAGACCCAGGTCAGTCTCTCAGAGAGTTTTAACCTACTTTGGGGCTTTTAAAAAAATTAACATACTTCGTATTCCAGGTCAAATCGGCTCCAGATCGTAGGGATGGAACAGAAGTCAATGGGCATTTTATACACAGACCTTTTTGTCCTACAATGCGCTGGATATCTGGTGGGTTGGAGCAGCCCTTATTACTCGTGTCTGCTCCGCACACGAGCTCACGCACCGCGCTGCTTCGTGTGAGGTTGTATAAGCGGTGAAATGTGAGCCAGCACCCAGAAAATGGCAGTGGCGCGCTTTTGAACTAAAACGTCTCTGATGTGTTTTAGTTCCACAGTGCGCCACCGCCACTGTCAGCACTTTGCTGCTTGTACGACTGCATGTGCCGCAGCTCTGGGGACTTTTAAAAGCGCCCAGGGCTGTGGCACAGCCATGTGTACAAGTGCCCTGTGGTTCCAAAAATCATATTAGTTGAGCAGACAGAACTCAGTTGTTCTAAACACCATGGGGGCTGTTCTCAATAATCTTCCGAGGTCTCTTCCAGCCCTAATGTCCATAATGTATATGAAACCACGTGTGGTACTACAGCCAGCCAGCATCCTCCATCCCAGGCTCTCACCCTGGGACTTCAGATGCTCCCAAATCCATTGGCAGGCATCCTCTGGAGGTCCCTTCTGGCCCTAGTTCTACAGGACGGTGACTGTGATGTGCTGAGAACCTGGGATATTCATAACAGTGCACTGGGCTGCATTAGTAGGAGCGTTGCCAGCAGGTCGAGGGAAGTGATTGCTCCCCTCTGTTCGGCACTGGTGAGGCCACATCTGGAGTACTGTATTGTTTTGGGCCCCGCTATAGAAAGGATGTGGACAAATTGGAGAGAGTCCAGCAGAGGGCAACTAAAATGATTCAGGGGCTGGGGCACCTGACATCCGAGGAGGGCTGAAGGAACTGGGCTTATTTAGTCTGCATAAGAGAAGACTCAGAGGAGAGCTTTTAACTATGTGGGGGAGGGGGAGGTTCCAAAGAGAATGGAGCTAGACTGGTCTCAGTGGTGGCAGATGACAGAACAAGGAGCCATGGTCTCAAGTTCCAGCAAGGGATGTTTAGGTTAGATATTGGGAAAAAGTTTCTCACTAGGAGGGTAGGAAAGCACTGGGACAGGTTACCCAGAGAGATGGTGGAATCTCCATCCTTGCAGATTTTTAAGACCCAGCTAGAGAAAGCCTTGACTGGGATGATCTAGTTGGGGATAGTCCTGTTTCAAGGAGGGGATTAGGCTAGATGACCTCCTGAGGTCCCTTCCAACCCTCATTTCCTATGATTTCCAGGGTAGCAGGGCAGCCAGTGGTGCCTCCAGATCCCTATGAATGCTCCCACTCTGTGCACTTATTTTGAAACTCTGACCTTCACTCCCATCCCTGTTTTACCTTATTTGTTCCAAGCAATCAGGGATGTGTTCTTAGTGGCCCCCCTCATGAAGGGGACTTATAGCACTGCTTGGTGGGCTTTGGCCCAAGTTCTGGGTTGGCACCTCAAAAGCCAGGCCCTTTGAAGAGTGGACAAGGTGCAGGAACATAAGCAGAGAAAGACAGACCGTTCTTGAGTGTGTCCCTGGCCTCGCCAGTCCCCCAGGTCCACTGCCTGACCCCTCTGCAAGAAGGTCACCACTGTCATAGATCAACCTGGTTTTGAACTTGGGTGCTATTCAAGTCACAGAAGATACAGTGTGGGGAAGGAGTTTGTGTGGCTGGAGTCATCCCTGTTTGTGTGTTTTTGGTCCTTCCTTGCACACCATCCAACCCAGGAGGGAGCCTTGAGGCCATTGAGCCTGAAAAGGTAGAGAGCCACTGAAGTAAACAGGTGTCAAGCTTAAAACAAGCCAAAGAAAGTTTTTTTTTTCACATAGCATGACATTGAAGCATGGAACTCATTGCCACCAGATATTGTGGCAGCTGCCAGTTTAGCCAAATTCAGGAAGGGATGGGACAAATTCTTGGAGAGATTCTTGGGGGAAAGTTGCTTCAATTGCTAGTGAGTGTGGTAGTTAGGGATTCAGCCTCTGAATTAGAACTTCCTAGACCTATAAGCCCCCCTTGATGCGGGGGCCACTAAGGGCACATCACTGATTGCTTGAAGCAACTAAAGGACGAAATAGGGATTGGAGCAGAAGTCAGCAGTTCAAAATGAGTGTGCAGAGGGGAGGGCACCAAGCAGAGCACACAAGGGCTTGGATGCCCTTAAATGCATCCAAGGAGCCAGTGGACTGTATGAAACAGGCCTGTTTGTTGTGCCACTTAGCCCATCATGGGAAACGATGAACTTCCCTTAAGGGAGGCTACTGAGGACACATTAACTAAATACGTGGGACAACAAAAACAGGAACGGGGGTGAGGTCATAGGTTAATAATTAGGGCTTCAGAAGTGGACACCAAACAGAGCACACCGGACAGTGCCCACTGACCCTCAAACTCATCCAAGGAGCCAGGATACTGGGCCAGATGATGCAGGTCTATTTGATGTACCTTGACACGATCATGGGCTGTTGCCCATCACGGGAACTGTAAGCCTCCCTGAATAAGGGAGGCCACTGGGGACACATCAACAACAAAAAAGAAAATAGGAATGGGAGTGAGGTCATAGGTTAAAAAGTAGGGCATCGGAAGGGGACACCAAATGGAACACATTGGTCAGCACCTACTGGCCCTCAAACGCATCCAAGGAGCCAGGATACTGGGCCAGATGAACTTATGGTCTGACTCAGTAAGTGGCAATTCTTGTATTCGAATATGCCCTCTCATCTTTTGCTCCTATCATTTTTTATTTATGGAGGGAATACATTTTCTTATAATAAAGAGGAGAGTATTTTTTTTAAATTACTTTTCAGTGAAAGAGGCAAGGATTTCTTAGGGTGATGGTTTTGTTGGACCAGGTTAATATAACTTATTTATTCATCCATTGTTACAGGCTAAAATTAAATTAGCTTATTTTTCCCAACTCTTCATTTTGTGGTTTAGATAGTTTGAATGTAGTAAACATCACTGTTTGGTTGTTTTTTGTGTAAGCGTAAAGCTTTGTACTGCCTGGCAGTGGTATCAGAAGTTCTTAGTGAACTTAATGGGCATGCTCACACCACCTGCCCTGTTGAGCCCAGAAAATGAACCCCGACTTAACTCCCACTAACTGCAAGACCAGGTACTCAGTCTCAAGAGCCTAATTTTCTCCTGAACTTTATTCTTTAACTAGAGTCTCCCCTCAGCTGAGATTCTACATTTTTTCCTGGGTTTTGACTTGCACTATCAGTGCCCTCCTGTCAAAGGGATACAGAAGTCAAAATGTAATCTTTAATGGAGCTGGAAATTAGGACCCTAAACTGTCAAGGAGCCATCAAGGACTTGAGTAATAGCTTAATATCCTTGTGGGTAGCTGCATTTTGTACCAGATGCAACCTGGGAACTTTTTTCATATTTAAAATTCAGATATACTAAAATGTGGTAGTCCAGCCTGGAGGTCACAATGTCTAGATCCTCATGGGGGAGCAGCTTCTTAGACAGTAAGAGGTTTAAGATGACTTTTAGACACATGTTACCAGATCATCTAAGCTTCTAAATCTAGTGCTTTTTATATAGATGCTGAAGAGAAAAAGAGATAAAAAAGAGTCCTATGGGACTCCATAGGTGAGGCCCTGCAGAGAGGAAGATGTAGTTGTCACCACTCTCAAGAGTGCTGTTGAAGAGGAGCAGCTGTAAGGCCGTGCTACCTACTTTTATTGTGTCATGTTGGTAGCTAGTAAGGCCTTGTAGGGTACTGTACCAGAGAGATCCAGCGTTCTGAATATTGTGTGTATGCCCCTTTAGGAGCCATTAGGACTACCTCTGTAAACCCTGGTGTAAAGCATGCAGAATGTCATCTAGCTCCATATTATTTCAAAATTTTAGAGTTACCACTGTCTCTAATTCTAGAGTTATCACTGGGTAATAATTTGGGAGTTATTTAAGGTTGAATGGGGACTTGAGGACAAAGCCAGTTTTTGACTTTTCAAGGAGTTTAACAGAGGTGCTTTCCAAGAAAGGTACTTTATCAATCAGCAGGGATCCTGGTTTTCTGATAAAAAAATTCTCTTTTCAGATAGAAAAAAGTAACCCAAAATCCACATTTTTCCATGATTTAAATGAAACATCACTATATATAGGTCTTTATATTAGTGGTATTTCACTTCAATCATGGAAAAATGTGGATTTTGGGTTACTTAATCTGAAAATTGGAGGGGGTTATCAGAGAAAACCAGGATCCCTGTCAATCAGTTCCATTCGTTTTGGTGTGAAAGAAGCATACAAACATTAACAGTCTCTAAATAGGCAAGTGGGATTGTGAAACTATAAGAATTAGCATCGGAATTTAGAGGGTGCTTGAAATTATTTGTTTGCTTTTTGAAGCCTGTTGTATTCATAGGAATCTTAAATTGAGAAGAGACTTTCCCCTCTCTTCCCCATCATCAAGTATGATCCTCTGCTGTCACAAGCACCCACATCATATAATTCCACCCATAAATTTATCAATTTCTAATTTAAATTAATTAGGTTGCTCACCCATCACTTTTTTAGAAAAAGCTCTTCTAGAAATTCTCTCCTCTGATGGTTAGAAACCTTCTAATGTCCAGCCTAATTCATTCATTCCAAGATGATGTTCTTTTAACTTTTTTTAATAATTCAAGAATAGAATAATAATTTATACTTATGTTCAATTAGCTGGATTAAGATGATTTGGATTATACAAAAGTTACAAACTAGACTTTAATTTAGCAAAGAATTTAGGGCACATGGCTTCAATTTAAGCCAGTATTGTTTGTCTGTCAAAAAACAGGAAAAAGTGAGAGCTGCTTTTGGTTCTTGTTCCATTACATTGACACAAATTTGCCGTATGGGTTAATGGAACACTTCAAATGTAGTTGCATTTAAAGCCTGTATTTTATAAACTTATTTTTGAAAATGGAAACTTGTATGTATGCACACCACTGAAAATTGGTCCTTTATTGCTTTTCCACTGTGCTGCATGCAAAATTATTTTGAAACAATGAGAGTAAAAAATAGGTATAGTTGTGCTAGTCTAACACACGTGTACTTTTTTCTGTCTCTGCTGGTGAGTTGCTTTCCCTCTAGCTTATCCAACAAATCATGATGGATACAGAATTAACATCTGGAGTGACTGTTCATTCTTCTGAAGATTGCATGTTCAGTGATCTAGTCTTTCATTGTTGTGCATAGATGTCAATTCAGCTTGGATTATATGGAAAAATATAAAGTTGCTGATTTAGATAGTGTATTTTTATAGCCCAGAATCTTCAGTTTAGCAGTATACATATTGCATATATAAAAGGAAACCAAGGACTAAAGTAACAAATTAATTTATGGAAGATTTCAACGATATACTTCCTTTATTTACTTGAACCACTTCAACAGAATTACTTCCTAATTTTAATAACTAAATTACTAGGGCTGTACGAAATGCCTGTGTTTTGTTTTGTTTTGTATTTGGCGTTTCAGAGGGACAGTGGTTCATTTAGGTGTTTCAGTTCACTGTCCCATTTCGTTTCCGCCAAAACAGTTTCAGACCTGTCTAGGAATTTCAGCAGTGTTTCGGCCATAGGCTATAATAGGGAATCACAAAACTGCCTATAACTTTGTTATTTCTTGCCTGTTTTGGATGAAACTTTTGCCCCTTCTTAAGGCTAAGAAGCCTGCCAAGTTTCAAGGAGATAGGTGCAGAGGTTTCTAGGAAACTGCACCACAAACTGTTCAAAGCAAAACTGGTATCACTTGCCGGCAGCAAGACCCCGGGAAGAGTCTGGCATAGCCCCGCAGCCTTCCCCAGGAGGTGCAGACCCCTGGAACTGCGTGTGGGATGACAGCAGGCTGCCGCTGCTGGCTGGGCCTAGCATTAGCACTGGGTTCTTCACGGTGCTTGGCGTGGGCTGTGCCAGGCAGATTCAGGTGCTGGCTGTAGCCCCAGCCAGCAGCAGCAGCAGCAGCATGCTGTCATCTGCGTGCTCTGCACCTAGTGAGTGCGGAGCTTTAAAAAAACCCCCCAAAACCCTGCCTCACCAGCTCTGGCAGTGGCAATTGGGGCCTCTGAGGGCTCATGGCAGAGCCCCACCCCATGCAACCCAGGGCAGTGAGGGGCAGTGGGGATTGCCCCCCTTGCGTGGCACCCACACCATCGCAAATGTGCAGCGTAGATCGGCAGAGCACTGTGCGCTGCCTGGAAGCTGGGGTGGCTCTACCTGTCAGCAGCAGCTCCTGGTTTGATTTCCCAACGCTCTTATCATTTACCAGCTCTTCCCAGGGGGCACATATCTACGTGCAGGGTTTCAGCAGGATGCTGCTGCTGGCTGGAGAAATATCCCAGAGCTGCTGCCATCACCAGCTGGAAGGAGCAGCCTGCTGTCACCCGCATCATCTGGGGACCCAGGCACCCCAGAAAGAGCTGGGGAAAGTGATCAGAGAGCTGGGGGAAAGATTGGGGAGCTGGGGAATTGAAACTGGTTCAGTTCCCCAACACTGGGATTGGAAGGGACCTCGGGGACAGATCATTGTCCCTGGCCACCAGCTACAGATGTCATAGATTTCATAGACATCAGGGCTGGAAGGGACCTCGGGAGATCATCGAGTCCAGCCCCCTTCCCAAAGGGCAGGAAGTCAGCTGGGGTCGTAGGATCCCAGCAAGATAAGCATCCAATTTACTCTTGAAGGTGTTCAATGTAGGTGCTTGAACCACCTCCGCTGGCAGACTGTTCCAGACCTTGGGGGCTCGGACAGTAAAGAAATTCTTCCTTATGTCCAGCCTGAAACGGTCTTGCAGGAGTTTGTGACCGTTCGACCTCGTCATCCCTTGGGGCGCTCTGGTGAACAAACGTTCCCCTAGATCCTGGTGGTCACCCTTGATAAACTTATAGGTGGCCATCAGATCACCCCTGAGCCTGCGCTTTTCCAGGCTAAAGAGTCCCATGGCTCTCAGCCTGTCATCGTAAGATATGTTTTCCTGACCCCTGGTTATGCGCATGGCTCTTCTCTGGACTCTCTCAAACTTCTCCACATCCTTTTCGAATTGTGGAGCCCAAAACTGGACGCAGTACTCCAGCTGCGGCCTCACCAAGGCCGAGTACAAGGGGAGAATGACGTCCCGGGATTTGCTCGAGAAGCATCTATGGATGCACGCCAGCGTTTTGGTCGCCTTACTAGCCGCAGCATCGCATTGGAGGCTCATGTTCATCTTGTGGTCAATGATGACCCCCAAGTCTCTTTCTTCTGTAGTGCTATCCAACGTAGCACTGCTGAGCCTATAAGGAAGCTGCAGGTTTTTCCTCCCAAGGTGGAGAACCTTGCATTTTTCGGTGTTAAACACCATCAGGTTCTCGTCTGCCCATTTGCTGAGCTTGTCCAGGTCAGCCTGGATCACCCGCCTGTCTTCTGGCGTGGATGCTTTGCCCCAAAGTTTGGTGTCATCGGCGAACTTGGCCAGTCCACTCCTAACTCCAATGTCCACATCATTAATGAAGATGTTGAACAGTATGGGTCCCAGGACAGAGCCTTGAGGGACCCCACTGGTCACAGGGCACCACAATGACTGACTGCCATCAATTACAACCCTCTGGGTCCAACCACGGAGCCAGTTTCCCAGCCAGCGGATCGTGGTGGAGCCAAGGCCACAACTGGGCAGTTTGGCCAAGAGGTGATCATGGGTACCAGATCAAAAGCTTTTTTGAAGTCAAGATATATGACATCAATCTCTTCTCCCTTGTCCAGGTGATAGGTCACCTGGTCATAGAAGGAAATGAGATTGGTCAAACAAGACCTACCTGCAAAAAACCCGTGCTGGCTATCCCTTAGAATGTTAGCCTGGGCCAGTCCCTCAAGGATGGCCTCCTTAATAAACTTTTCTAAGATCTTCCCCAGGATAGAAGTCAGGCTAATGGGCCTGTAGTTAGCCGGATCCACTCTCCTCCCTTTCTTGAAGATCGGCACCACATTGGCCTTCTTCCAGTCTTCGGGCACTACACCAGAGCGCCAGGAGTTTTCAAAGATCCGTGCCAGGGGCTGGGCTATGACGCTCGCCAGCTCCTTGAGTACCCTGGGGTGCAGATTGTCAGGGCCGGCTGACTTGAAGGTATCCAGCTTCTCAAGGTGTTCCTTCCTTCACGAGGTCAATATCAGAGCAGTCCACCCCCTTCCTCTTTCCCTGCAAGCCCTCCTCCAAAATAGCTGTGAAATGTTTCAGAATTTTTCTGAAGTGTTTTGGATGGCCTGTTTCATTTTGGAGCTGTTTCAGAGCCCTGCGTCTTGTTTCGGATTCGGTGTTTCAACCATTGAAACATCCAAATACAAAATGAAACAGCTGCTGAAATTTTGCACAGCTCTGTAAATTATATTCTAAATAATGTAACAACTCTGCGTCTCTTTTGTCTTTTAAATATATGCCATGTGTTACATCTTCCAACACACTTGCAATTTGCTTTACTACAAAATAGACTTTCACAGATATTTTTATACCTTTCTTTCTAAAATTTCTGGAAAAATATTTGTAAAGTTTCACACTAAGACTGGTATTGTTTATTAATTAGACGTGGTAAAGGATAAAATAGAAACATTGCAGATGCCAGAAAAAATCGGTGTATTAAAGAGTAGCACAAACTCTAGATAGGCAAAAATTGTTGTAGGTAATCTCACTAGCTGCATGGTTGGGATAGACGTAGGCGAGTGTTTAGGTATCACAGAACACTGTGCTCTGGGCACAGCTGAGTAGCGTATGGAACAAAAGGTTATATAAAATTCATATGTAAATAAAAACAGTATATAAGAAAAATTAACAAATGGCCAACAAGCAGGAGAGAGGCAATAAAAACCTGATAATGGAAGAATAAGATTGTTTAGGTGCATTGTTATTACCTGATAACATTATCACCTGATAATCAGAACCAAAAACTTTAGGGGGACCTAGTAAAGCTGAAAAGTGGTCAGCACAATAGCAGGTTAAACTTAATTTTGATAAATAAAATATAATCAACATTATGAGAATTAATGTTAATCACTTCACACGTTGCTGCACTCCTAAGTACTGTGAGCACTCCAAACAAGATTTAGCTGTCATTCTGGACAGTTCAGTGAAATTTTTAGTGAATATGAAGCAGTGGTCACAAACCATGAAAAAAGGAGGAAAACAATCTGCAGGAATTATGAATCAGGTTTACAGTCTCACTTCAGTGTTCTTGTCACCCTATTTCACAATAGAAGAGACTCGGAGAAAGATGTCAAATAGTAAAGATTTGACAAGACTTTCATGTAAAGAGAAGTTAAAAAGATTTAGCTTAGGAGATATAAACATAATAAGGATACAGTGAAGTTAAGTTGGGCTCTCATATTTAATCTTTTTTATGGTCCAGGAACAAGAGGAAATTTTGTAAAACTGAAAGGCAACAAAATATAAAACTAATTAAAACGAACACTTTTCTAAACAGTTAATCTGCAGAAGTAAAAGCTGACATAAAAAATTTAATTTAACATAGGATCACAACCTCTCTACCATATAAACCCATTTGCTTCAGAGCAGAAGCATATCTTACTTTTTGATAGGGGCTAGGAACTAGCTTCTTTTAAGTTTTTTTTTTTTTAATTCATATCCCTCTGAAATACAGGCAACACTTGCTTAGCCCTCTTAATTGGTTTCTGAAAAACTGAGCATTAAGTGGAAATAGTGTTAAGCAGAACCAAAAGTTTTGATGAACCAAGGTGGTGCCTGTGAGTATTATAACGAAGTTCGCTGAGCACTAAATGGAATCGGGTATGAATGTAAAATAAATATTATAGTGAAATAGCACTAAACAAAACAGCGTTAAGCGGGGGTTGCCTGTATTTGCTACTGGACACTGTTAAAGGCAGGATGCTGAATTAGATGGGCCACTAATTCAGTATAGCCCTGAATTAATTCCCTTCCTCAGGGGAAGAAAAAATCCCTTCCCTTCCTCAGGGGGGGAATCCTATATGGCTGACAATAGAGAATAGGATTTCAAGGTTTGACACAGTGATGCACTTTACTAGCTGTTTCCTGCTGCTTCATGTGGCTAAGGGGTTGGTGGGAAGAAAAAACTGGCTGGGGGTTGGGTCTGTCTGGGGAGAAGCTGTAAGGCTCTAACATCCGTGTGGCCTCTGCTCCTGGCTTTACAGAAGGAATACCAAGTATGGCCGGGAGCTCTCTTGGTTATTGTAAGTCTAGGAACAGTGCTTGAGTTATCCTTGCTCCTTCTCAGGAAGTCTGTCACAATGAGATTCCCATATAGTGATTTGATGCAAACATTGATCCCCTTGTAATCCCAATCCAAATCTCCAGATTTTCTAGTTATTAATTCTGTGGTTGCTGTTTTCTCTGTTCTTTTAAACTGAATTAGAGTTCTCCTATATGAACTATTTCAGTTCATCTTAGCAAAATTGTTTTGTGTGTCATGTTATATTATCTGCTTAAAAAGTTTAGTTACAACTATGTGATTTGCTAAAGTGGCAGTAGGTAGCTTCAGAGTAATCATGAGGTTTTGTCATGGTTATTAATGGTATTGAACAATTAAAGGTATCTAATTTATCACATCAGGTGCAGAATTTCCCACTGCCTTCCAAATTCCTAATTTTGTGTTGTAAAATTTACCAAGGCTTTTAAAAAGGGCTAAGTGCTGCAAATTTAAAATACATGGAGAAATGGTTATGATTTGCTTTTATGAACAAGTCATAAAATATTGAATGCGTTAGGAGCTATCGTTAAAGCAGGGGCATCAAACACATGGCTCATGGGCCAGATTCAACATAGAGGTGTTTCCAGTGGTCTGTGTGGCTCCTGGCAGACCAGGGAATTCAAGAGTCAAAATAGCAGAATCTGGGGCACAGAATTGAGCTTCCTACTGAATTCATGGTGGAAGTGGGGTGCATTGTGGCTCCTTTAATCTGTATGTCCCTCTCCCCTCTTCTGATTGGTGGAGGGGCCCCACTTGCAGCTCACTCCTTATCAGCTGGGAGGTGAAAACTGTGGTTTTAAAGATGGTGTAATTTTTGCCTTCCGCCACTGATTGGCTGAGGGGGCCCAGATGGCCCTGCTGTTTGCTGCTGACTGGCAGGGTGGCAGAAACAGTGCCATGTTTAAAACTGTACTTTTAGTTTCCCTGCTGATCAGGAATAGCAGGGTCCTCCACTAATCAGCAGTGACAGGGGCAAGAGGCGACGTGTGTGCAGGGGAATGTGCAAGATTAAAGAAGCCACCACGCCCTATTTCTGTAAATTTGGTAGGTTCCTAGGAATGGCCATTGATAGCAGGAAGCTGAGTAAGGGCTGAGGCAACACAGACCTGCTCACTCCACAGCTGGTTGGCCTATTACTTGCCCCAATGTCTCTGCCACCTCAGCTGCTGCCACAGCCATTGGCCCTGCTGCCTCCACCACTTGCTGTTGCCACCAGGTCCAGATTCAGCCCACAAGAAACCTTACAGTCTGGATATGTCCTGGGGCAAAGGGAGAGTTGGACACCTCTGCTGTAGAGTATTTACAGAACTTGCACACTTGAGACTAAATCCATTGCTCATAGAATGGAATGTGACTATAATTAAAGTAAGTCTGATTTTAAGCTTTGTATTTCTGTTGTAGGCTGGAACTATGATAGCAGTTGGCCTGGGTGTTGCAGCTGTTGCATTTGCTGGTAAGATAAACAACAAAGTGAATATGATTTACCATGGTAAAGCTCTGTTTAAAAGGGCTAAACACAATCCTTGGCTGCATCCAGATGGGCACAGCCGTATGGTATGTGTCACCGCAAACAAGTCTGCCATGTCACACACAGCACATTCAGGTGTTCTCTGTGCTGTAAGGGAACGCTGCCTGTGTATGTGCTGTTCCACCATTTTTCCGTGGGTTTTTTTTGACCCCTGGATATCTGCGCAGCAGAATCACCACTGCTGCAGCTCCAGGAGGCCCCCAGGACCTCAGGTAAGGCTGCTGGAGCTAACCTAGTCCTGGCCCCAGCCTCCCCCACCCCACCGAGGTTAATTTGCCGCATGCTAAAGTGCAAGGTGCACCACTGCTACTTGTCCCTGGGGAACTAAACGTCCACACGTGAATGCAGTCCTTGGGTATATAAATAGGGGCAAATGTGATAGGAGTTGGAAGAATTTACATGCCCTTGATGAGACTGCTGCTGAAATATTGTGTCTAATTTTGGGGTTTACAATTCAAAGTAGATTTTGAAAACGGAGAGGATACAGAAAAATATTACAAGAACCATTTGTACTGTAAAACCTGTTATAAATTAAAAGATAAAGAAGTATCATCTATTTTACAAAAAGAATGAAAAAATACGACTTCATCCCTGTATACAAGGGTAAGATTTGAGAGAGTAAAGGCTCTGTACTCTAGCATAGAAAGCCATAACAATATCCTCTGACAGGAACCTGATGCTGTTAATCGAAATTGAAAAAATAGTGCAAAATTTGAATAGTTAAGAGCCATTGTATATGCCATATTAGTAGGACTTCTTTATAAACCAAAACATGTTCTGTTACAACTAAAATGACCTGTTTGGGCATGGCAGTTGTTAAAAATGAAAAAGCAAAATAGTATGTGACAAAGAGATTGTTTTATTTTTTAAAATAATAATAAGAATACATATCAGACATAATTATGATTTAAATTGCTAGTATATAATTAAAGTAACTTGGAGAAAATTTCTACTACATAGTATGTGATACAGGTTCTGTTCCTGAGCTTGGTAAACCTTCTCCACCTTCTTGGCCCATAATAGAATTCACTGGCTTGTGGAGGAAGCACTATCAAGCCTAACTTGACTACAAATAGAGTCTTTATTCATGGTAAGACTGCTTTTTTCCCCAAGCAAATAAAAATGCATAGTTATTCACCGAATGTGATACTGGAATGAAGCTGTAAGAACCCTGTAATAAACAGGTTAAAAAAGGGGAGGAAAAAAAGCTCTTGAGTAATATTTAGGGAGAACTGCATTGTGCTCTGAGTACGTTAGTGAATATAGCACTTCCAAGCTAAGATTGCATGTTGCTGTTTTTCCTAAAATTCATGAGGCAAATAACTCAGTTCATCCTACAAAATGTGTCTGAATACATTGAGCTTGTGAATAAGCACTGTAGGTCTTACAGTTCATGTGTTTCATTTTAGATAAAAAAAACCCCACAGCATTGTTCTTTTTCTTACTGTAAAGATTGAATTGTGTGAACCACTATAAACTCATCATCGAACTGTTGCCATGAGGTTAAGAAAATATGAGAATTTAAAAAATGAGATTAAGAGAATAAAACTGCAGAAGACCTTTTTTTTTTTTATACCAAAATTCCTATTATCTTATGATATTTTATTTAGCAAAAATGAGTCATTGAGGCGAGATTTAGGAATTAAGTAAGTAATGGTTGTTTTTTTATGACAATATTTTTCAGGTCGCTATGCATTCCAGCTCTGGAAACCACTGGAGCAAGTAATCTCAAAAACAGCAAAGAAGATTTCCACTTCTGTAAGTTAGAAGTTGTTTTATCTTAAGCATTAATTCTCTTTTATCTTTAAAATAATGACAAAACACTGATTCAAATAGAAGAGAATCTTACTTTTAGGGCAGGACTAAAACTTCTGAGTGGTCGAGGGTCACAAGCCCCCCAGTCATACACTACACAGACCGCACACACATTACACTGTGCTCTGAACGCCACACCACAACATGTGCTAGCCATCATTCCACCATGCTGCATCATGTGGTGGGTGCAGTGTACCCCCCGCTACTGTGCTGGCACTGCCCCACTGTCCTACACCACCCTTTCCACAAGCTGCCCAACTGGGGGCTCCCTCAGCCTCATTGTCCCTGCCTCTGCCTCTGCCCATGGAGTTTGGGTGGGTATGGAAGCCAGGTTTGGGGGAGGGGGAGCCCAGAGTAACAACAGCAGTAGTAGGGGGAGCAGACTAGAAATCTTAGGAGTTACAGTTTAACCTCTTGGAGTCCAATGTGCCAGTTGGACAGCCCTGTTTTAGGGTATATAGTTAACTTTTTCAGTGCAGGATTATTCCCTTCAGTTCATGCTCCAGTGCTTCTTTCAGTACATTTTTTTATGTCAGGAATAGGTTTGAATATATCTTTCATAGGATGGATAAGATATTTCCTATTCAGGATACTGAAGCAAAACTGGTATTTTTCTTTTTTTAAATTGTAGAAGAGTAAACAGTATGTTAGCATTTTCTCCTAGATCCAAAATTCCCATTGCCCAAAGTACATGATGTTGAGATAGTATGTGATTTTGGTGAGATGATTTTAAAAGCTGGAAAACAGTCCACAGAATATTGCATTCCAGTGCCTCTATTGCCCTGCCTATGGTATTATGCCATCCAGACCATGTTACCTCATTAATATCAAAGCAGATAATATTTCTGCTGGAGTGTGCCTTAAAAATGGATGCCAAGGGTTACTGTTGCTATAAGACAGTCACTTTTTGGGACCCTTCGGATATATGCTAGAGTTTGCTGGCATTCACCTTAGGTTCTTTATGATTGGAGGCCAATACCTCTGCCCTCCTACCTATGTGGAAAGCTGTGTCA
The DNA here is from genome assembly GCF_052110815.1 of Crocodylus siamensis. Lineage (NCBI taxonomy): Eukaryota > Metazoa > Chordata > Crocodylia > Crocodylidae > Crocodylus > Crocodylus siamensis. Next base: position 362,031,295 of record NC_143395.1, read on the forward strand.
TTGGTTCATAATTCTAAGCTATCAGATTCCCCAGGTTTTGGGGTTGTTTTTTTTTCCTTTTTCTTTTTATAACAGTTTCCAGTTAATTGCATTCACGGAAAATAATCAATATGTTGTTTACTCTTTCTTCCAGATCACTAATAAAGACGTTAGGTAAAACTAAACTGAACTCATGCTGAGTGATTATTAAATGATCATTTAAGATGCCTTTATTTCTGTCTCTCATATCTCTGACGCCTTCTTTGTTATTGCTTATGTAAGCAAATAACATGTAGAGTCAACAATTCTGTTAATCTATTTTTTAATTAAAATGAGTAACTGAAATATATTAAATTTTACTTTAAAATTCTGCCTCCTATTTAACTTACGGCAGTTAAATATATAGTCTTTCTTAGTATAGTACTAGTGTAAATACTAGTACAGTTTAGCCTTTATGTTTCTACTGTAAAATGTTATTCCAGTGAAAGAATTAAATACCATGTTTTTATTTATTGCTACCTTCACTAGTTTTGTTTCCAGAGAAATATCTCTTTTCTGTTGGACCCAGCTTTTCAAAAAAGTTAGTGTGCTTATTTTATTCTGAGTCTGTTGTCACCAGAAAGAGTGATGATCTAAGTTTACCTTCCTCACATTGTAACGTAAGTGTGACAGCAGTATTAAAATGGGTAATTAGTAGAGGTGCTCTGATACATCAGTCCGATGTCAGATCGACACTGATATAAAGAAAATTGTCTATATTAGAAAGCAGCCTGAAGTGGCCGATAATTTGGCCAATAAATGGCCCGTGCACAGGCGTAGGCACAGCGCAGCACGTAGGCAGTGAGGAGCACAGCTGGCAGCATGGAGAGCTGTGTGCGGCTGATAAGTGTTGTGGTGGAAGGGGAGTGGTGTAGGGGGGCTGATCAAGGTCCCCATGGTGAGAAGGTTGTGCCCCCAGATCTGCATGGGGTGGGCAGCGACAGCACTGGGAGGTGGGCTGTGGGGTGTATACGATGATTTTTGGGGTGGTTGCAGCCCTCCCCCATAGCCCTCTCAAAGCACTGCTTGTCTGGTCCACCCCTGGTGTCAACCCCAGCCCGCAGCTGCAGCCCGCCCTGCCTGCACCCTGCGCAGATCGGGCACACCCCCTGTCACCTCATGGGATGTGCACAGCAGTGAGAACTGCCCCACCCCAGCTGGGCAGCGCTTGCCCAAGCCCCAGCCCCACTCCCTCCCTCACTGGGGGGGGCCTTGATCAGCGCCCCCACGGCCCAGCCCTTACCTCCCTAGGGAACCTGTTCCAATACTTCGCCACCCTCCTAGCGATAGAGTTTTTCATAATATTCAACCTAAGCCTCCCTTGAGAACATTGCTCCTTGTTCTGTCGTCTGTTACCACTAAGAACACTCTAGCTCCATCCTCTTTGGAACCACCCTTCAAGTAGTTAAAGGCCACTCTCAAATCCCGCCTTCTCTTCTGTGGACTAAATAAACCTAGTTCCCTCAGCCTTTCCTCATACGTCATGTACCCCAGCCCCCTCACCATTTTCATTGCCCTCCGTTGGACACTCTCCAATTATCCATATCCTTTCCATAGTGCGGGGGGCAGAACTGGACACAGTACTCCAGATGTGGCCTCACTAGTACAGTATAGAGGGGAATAGTTGCTTCCCTCAATCTGCTGGCAAGGCTCCTACCAATGCAGTCGAGTATACTGTTAGCGTTCTTGGCAACAAGGGCACACTACTGACTCACATCCATCTTATTGTTCACTGTAACCCCCAAGTCCTTTTTTTCAGAGCTGCTCCTTAGCCAGTCAGTCCCCAGTAAATGGGATTCTTCCATCCTAAGTGCAGGACTTTGCACTTGTCCTTGTTGAACCTCAGGAGATTTCTTTTGGCCCAATCCTCCAATTTGTCTAAGTCACTCTGAATCCTAGCCTTACCTTCCAGTGAATTTACTATACCCCGCAGTTTGGTGTCATTTGCAGGCTTGCTGAGGGTGTAATCCATCCCATCTTCCAGATTATTAATGAAGATATTGAACAAAACCAGGCCCAGGACTGACCCTTGAGGCACTCCACTTGATAGTGGGTGCCACCTAGACATTGAGCCATTGATTATTACCCGTTGAGCCCAACAATCCAGCCAGTTTTCTATTCAGCTTACAGTCCATTCATCCAAACCATCTTCCTTAGCTTGCTTGCAAGAATGCTATTGAAGAAGGTATCAAAAGCCTTGCTGAAGTCAAGGTATATTATCCCATATCCACAGAGCCAGGTATCTCATCATAGAAGGCAATTAGGTTGGTCAGGCATGACTTGCCCTTGGTGAATCCATGCTGACTGTACCTAATCACTTTCTTCTCCTCCATTTATTTAGAAATAGATTCTTTGAGGACCTGCTCCATTATTTTTCTGGGGATTGGGGTGAGGCTGACTGGTCTGTAGTTCCCTGGATTCTCCTTCCCTTTCTTAAAGATGGATACTATATTTGCCTTTTTTCAATCGGCCAGGGCCTCCCTCCAGGATCACCACGAGTTTTCAGAGATAATGACCAGTGTTTCTGCAATCACAGCAGCCAACTCCCTCAGCACCCTCGGATTCATTGCATCCAGCCCATAGGCTTGTACACGTCCAGCTTTTTTAAACAGTCCCTAACCTTTTCTTTCACCATTGATGGCTGCTGACCTTTTCCTCAAACTGTGCTGCCTACTGCAGTAGTCTGGGAGCTGACCGTGTCTATGAAGACCGAGGTAAAAGAGGTACTGAATACTTCAGCCTTTTCCTCATCTGTCACTAGGTTGCCTCCCCCATTCAGTTAAGAGACCCACACTTTTCCTGACCATCCTCTTGTTGCTAACATACTTGTAGAAACCCTTCTTGTTACCCTTCATAAACCTTGCTAGCTGCAACTCCAGATGAGCTTTGGCCTTCCCGACTTCATCCCTGCATGCCTGAACAATATTCTTATATTCCTCCCAAGTTCTTTATCCAAGCTTCTATTTCTGGTAAGCGCCCTTTTTGTGTTTAAGCTCACCAAAGAGTTCTGTCCTAAGCCAAGCTGGTTGCTTGCCACATTTGCTGTTCTTCCTATTCATCAGGATGGCTTGTTCCTGTGCCAGTAAAGCTTCTTTAAAATACAACCCACTCTCCTGGACCCCTTTCCTCCTAGACTGGCTTCCCAGGGGATCCCGCCCATCAGTTCCCTAAGGAAGTCAAAGTCTACTTTTCTAAAGTCTAGGGTCCATATTCTGCTGCTCATCTTTCTTCCTTTTGTCAAGATCCTGAACTCAATCATCTTGTGGTCACTGCTGGCCAAATTGCCATCCACTTCTATATTCCCCACCAAGTCTTCCCTGTTCATGAGGTCAAGAAGAGTACGACCCCTAGTTGGTGTCTTCAACACTTGCACCAGGCAGTTGTCTCCAACACTCTCCAGAAACTTCCTGGATTGCCAGTGCACTGCTGTATTGCCCTGCCAGCAGATGTCAGGGTGATGGAAGTCCCCCATGAGAACCAGGGAGTGTGATCTGGAAACTTCTTCAGGTTGTCTGAAAAGAAAGCCTCTACTTCATCCTCCAGTCTGCTGGTCTATAGCACACCCTCTAACCTTAACCCAGACAGTTTCAATAGGCCTATCTCTACTTTTATACTGGAGCTCTGAGCAATCATATGGCTCTTTTACATACAGCACAACTCCTCCTCCTTTTCTCCCCTGCCTGCTCTTCCTGAACAGTTTGTACCCGTCCATGACAGTGCTCCAGTCATGCAAGCTATCCCACCAAGTCTGTATTCCAGTCATGTCATAATTCCTTGACTCTGTGAGGACCTCCAGTTCTGCCTGCTTTTTTCCCAGGCTTTGTGCATTCATGTGCAGACACCTAAGGTGACTAGCCAATTGCCCTACTTTCTCAGGAAGAATGAGGCCTCCCCTGTTGCCCCCACTTGCTTCTGTTTCCTCCAGGTCCCCTACTTACTTCAGACATTTGTTCTCCACCCCCTGGCAAAAACTTTAAAGCCCTCCTCACTAGGTTAGTGAACCTGTCTGCAAAAATGCTCTTCCCTCTCTTCATCAGGTGGATCCTGTCTCTTTCTAGCAATCCTTCTTCTTGGAACAACATCCCATAGTCAAAGAAGCTGAATCCCTCCTGGCAACACCACCTGCAGAGCGATGCATTGATGTACAGGATGTGTCTGCTTCTGCCAGAGCCCTTCCCCTTGACCAGAAGGATTGCAGAGGGCACAACCTGTGCCCCCATCCCCTTCACCCTTGCACTCAGAGCCCTGTAGTCACTCTTGATCTGCTCAGTGTCACCCCTGGCAGAATCATTGGTGCCCAAATGGATAAGCAACATGGGGTGATAGCCAGAGGGTTGGGTGAGTCTCAGTAATCCTTCCATGACATCTCGGATCTGGGCTTCAAGCAAGCAGCAGACGTCCCAGGACGACAGTTCAGGCTGGTAGATGGATCTTTCCATCCCTTGCAGAAGGCAGTCTCCAACCGCCACCACCCGTCACTTCTTCTTCATGGCAGTTGTCTCAGTCTTCCCCACCTTGGGGATTCCTGCCCTGGCCTCTTCCACCGATGGAATGCACTCCTCCTCTGTTGCTAGTGCTCCATATCTGTTCTAAAAGGCCAACCACCGCATGTAGGGATGACAAATTCTTCTTTCTGCCAAAAGATACAAGCTTCCAACTTCCTGGATGTTCATGCCCTCTTACTTTTCAAGCACCACCTCTAGCAGTCCTTCCTTCACAGTCCTACAGGTCTCTTCCAGCATGGAATCAATGAAGTCCCCCCATGGCCAAGGGTGCTTCAAAGCCTTGCTGCCTCCTCTTGTAGGTCTCTTCCCTTCTCTCTGAGGGTTACCACTTATATTGCAGGCATTCCCCCAACTGACTGACACCAGAAGGAATCTGCAAGCCTCAGTCTGCACAGCACCAAATCAGGACCTGGGTGAAAGCATCAATGGTGTCTAATCCTTCCTGGACAGAGACCTCACAGGTGGAAGCAGAGGAACAGCTGGAAGCGGCAGTGGTTCTGGCATTGTGACATCCTCCAGCCATGCCTCTGGGTCTTCTAATCTGCTGCCTCACTTCTTGCCTTTCTTTCCAAGCAAACCTTCCCTAGCAAACTCCTCTGTAGCTGTCCTGTTGGCTGTTCCTTGATCTGAAGGGTTCCCTTTTCCCTGGAACCTCTGTCTTCTTAGCCACCTTAAAGTAAAGGAATGTGAGAGAGTTTCCAAGAAAACTCCCCCTCGCTCTGGACTCTGGTTAAACAAGAGGCTTAAATCTTGGTCTAGCTGCTGAGTTTTAGCTGCTAAAATAAAACTATGTAGTTAGTCAGTCCTAATTACATATATAAATAAAAGAATCTTACCTTTCAGGCTCCCCTTCAAAGAGAGGAGTGGAAACCTGACTAGGAAACTGCTGGCAAACTGTCCTGTCTGCTTTTCCCTATTTGCCACTCTCCTGGTCACTTGGACTGCCTCCTTATTTATCTCTCCTAGGCCTGGACTGGCTAGGGCCCTTTGTCACATTGGTCCACTCAGCTGCTCAGAGCACACACCCAAGCACACAAACCCACCAAACAGACCTCAACAAGCCAAGCACATAGGCAGCGCTGGCTCAGTTACCTTCCCAGAGCAGGATCTGGTGCCTGTTTCCTCTTCCCCTTCCTCTTCTTGCTTCCAGCAACCTGCTGGCTAACTGTCCTGTTTGCATCTCCTTGTTCGCTGCTGTTCTCTCAGAGTATCATAACACTGATGCTAAAAATCAGATTGGGGGTGAGGGGGAGGGTCAGATCATCTGTGGTTCAATGAAGTTAGAGTAATCAAGTTTGTAATGGGCTTCTCCGAGTGTCATAAGGTGAAGAAGGTGAAAAGTCTGTGAAGATGAAGGTGATCTTGGGATTCACAACTTGTACAGTACATTACAACTCTAATAACTAGCTGTTATATAATGTCTGTTTTGTGGCGTTTTCTTGTGTCATCTTTTCAATGAGAGTGTGTTTGGAGATGCTGAGACAACACTTAAAAAGAAACAGACACAATGAACGTGTCCAGACGAGCATGGACATTTGTTTCTCCAAGGACAAGAAGCAGCGGCTGATAGTTGTCTCTGGGAACACCCGTGCCACATGCCATCTGGTGTGCAGCGAGTTACTGTGTGTGGGGTAGGGGAGGCTGGGGCTGGTCCCAGTAGCCTCCTCCTTTTGTAGCTACTGGGCTGGTCCCAGTAGCCTTACCTGGGATCCTGGGAGCCTCCTAGGGCAGCAGCAGCAGTGATCCTGCCGCTTAGAATCAGGCTGGCAGTCAAAGTGTGACTCCATCTGGGCAGGCCCCTGTTTTGGGCGGTGTGTACTGTCCCCATGTGTGTCACCCTCCCTTTTTTTGCATGCTACCTTGCATCACAGAGAACACCTGAATTTGCGGTATGTGGCGCTACAGACATGTCTACAACGCCACATACTGCACAGCCGCACTCGTCTTGACGTGGCCAGTGTGATGCTTCGTCCACATACAGGGATATTTGGATATACATGTATAATACATATTTAGTCCACATACAGGGATAATAATAATACATGCATAGTCCACATACAGGGATGGATACATATATATACACACATACACACAGATACACATACATACACACACACACAGATACACATACATACACACACAGGTGTATATAGATAAATATAGGTAGATATATCTTAGTGGTGTGTCATTTTAATCACAGAAAAATGTGGATTTGGGTATATTTTTTAATCTGAAAATTGGGTTTTGTTTTTTTTTTAATCAGAGAAAACCAGGATCCCTTGTGATTACAGTGCTAGGGAAAGATTTTGTACGTATCATAGCCAAATTGGCAAGAGAAAGTACATGCTTCATAGACCAAATCAAAACTATTTAATGTTTTCTTTACACCCTTTAATAGGGCACATGCAAGAAACAGTTAACTTGCATGACTTATTAAACCACAACATATAAGGGACCCTGGTAATAAGGCTGCAGAACTTGAAGTATCAGCAGGTAGACAGCTTATTTATTCTACTATTAATAGCATGCGTAAAGCAAAATGTCTCTTCCTTAATGTTTCAAAAGCCGCCTATCAGCTCTTATTTTCCAGAATGCCTTGACCTCTATTAACCAAACCCTCATGTAGAAAAAACATGACTTTTATGTCCAATTTCCTTTTGCTGCCTATATATGTGCTCATTTGTGCTCTAGTTAGAATGCTCCAGTGTAACATCACTGTCATGTGTATGAAGTCTCCCACACATTTTAAAATGGCTGCAGGGGTACTTTAGCTGAACCTCGTTGAATGAGGTTTAGATAGTGTCCCATGGCCATTTTTAAATTTTAAAATGTAGGGGTTTAATACATATGACTTGAGTCATTTTAATTAGAGAAGCACTCTAATTAAAATGCTTCTTCCCCCATCCCCAAGCATGTGTATAGGCAGCCTTTGATTTTAAAAGTGCTGCTGCAAATGATGCTTAGAATCAAGGCTTTTGGTAAAGAGGTTCTCACCGTGCACTTCCCCAAGAAGAAACGCTTTCCTTAGTAACCAAATCTTAGTAAATTTCAAATTTCTCTCAAGGTAAAGCATTTTTTTCTTGAAATAACATCAAGAAGCATGTTTTAAAAAATAAAAAAGAATTTGTATTTGAGCCTGAAACCTTACAACTTCAGGCTGATAATTCAAGTAAATCTGCATTGGTCACTACTTCAAGTAAATTCTAGCAAAATTTGGGAAAATGTTCTATATTACGTAATGAAGGTAATTCAAGGAGGAAGCACTCTTTTCCCTCAGCACCAGCCTAGTACTGTACAATTCTATTAAAGGTGTGGGACAGAAATGTTGGGCATCACTTTTAAAAGCATGTAGGTATATAAGTCTCTTGAAAATGGAACACCAGCTTCTGAGTTGCTTAGGTGTTTTTGAAAAGGGCACCTATCACCCTTTGAACAATCCTGATATTTCGCTCCTTGCCAGTTGGTTTTGTTGTTGTTGTTGTTGTTTGAAGGTTTTTTCATAGTACTAAAGATGTTCTTGTCAGTTTTGAGGTAATAATACATACCAGATCAAAAGCTAGTCCCAAATGTCAGGGAGGATGAAATCATGAATCTGTATACCACATACATTAACACACTTTTTCTCTCTGTGCAACATCTAGACTGTAAGGTTCCCCTGATTAAGGGCAGGAACTCTCAGTCAACCAAACTAATGGCTGCAGCAATCACTGTCCTTTATCATTTTTCTAACATTATAAAATACAACTCTATAACTTCTGTGAGGTTCAGATTTTCTGTGAGTTAACACTATAGAATTCTTTTCCGCCCATATCTGTTTTTCAGTAGATTTATCACTTTAAAAGCTGTTCTAGTCAAATGCAGTACCTTAGCTAGGGTCAAATAATAGGACTGAGGTCATGACACATGCATGGAACTAATTATTTTCTGGCTTTTCTCTTCCCTGTAGAGTCTTTCATCCTACTATAAAGGTGGATTTGAACAGAAAATGAGTAGGCGAGAAGCTAGTCTCATTTTAGGCATAAGGTAGGTGTGCTCTATTAGTACCATTTTTGTTCTTTGACCAAACTTGAATGGAAAAATTCTTGGTGCAAGAATTTGTGGCAATATCTGGCCATAGTTATAACTTCTTTTTTGAAAACCATTTTAAGATTCTATTTAAGCTGTGAAGATGATGATGATGATAAAAAATAAACTATACAGTTTGTTGACACTCTTTCAGGCCAGGCACACTGCTGCAGAGAACTTAATGCTACTGATAAAATCAAAATAGCACGTGGTGTGCTAGCATGATTACCTACTCCAATCTCTCTAAAAAATGACATCTGCAACACTGTGGATCAGTGTTCCCAGACATTTATATACCAACAGAGCATTTTCAAAATCTCTAGCAGGCCATCAAGCACCCTTATCATCACAATTTTACTTGAAAATTGGAGAGACTGGGTGTGAACTGTGGACCAGTGTAGTAACACTGCTCTAGATTGTGTTAATATATCAAAAAAATGCATTAACAACTTTTATTGTCTTTCTTTCAGTGGATCCTTGATTTGCTTTTGTTTTATTCTGTTTGAAAGAGCCAAGGATACAGAACAGGCCCATGTGCCCATATCAGGCAGGACTAAAGATTGAGACTTGAGGCAGGACTTAAGTTACAGATATCTTAAGGGTTCATAACTTAAGGGTCAGGCACATTACAGGGATATTGTAATTATCCCTAAAACAAAGCATTGCAAATCCATGCAGTTGAAGACTTAGGTTACATTTCAAAGATAACACCATTCCTCTTCCTTAAGGTTGTGGGTATGTATCATCAACAAGTATATTTCAGTGTAATTTTTCATGTTAATATTTTAAATGTATGGAAATTCTAGCAGATATTTAAAATATGAAAATTAAGAAAGAGTCACAAAGGGAGTAATACCATCAAATATTTCTAATTACAGGTAGTTCATTGCCAACTTTAAATCACTTATTAAATTGTAATTTTAGGAGCAGATTCATTGACACAGTCACATTGCATGATGCAGAATTTACTGATGGTTTAACCTCATTTTGCACTGGCAGAATGTTTAAACAGTCAGTATATACTGGTGATTTTGATCTTTGAAATACTAGGGGGGCAAGAGAGCCCAAACGCCAGGTTTAAATATTTGTGCATGTCCTGATGCACAGTGGAGAAAAAGCAAGAGACCTCTAGGGTTGAAACTCTTGAAATTAAGAGTAGAATATAACTCTGCTTTAACTATAGAGCAGCTACTGCTGTCTCTACTGTAAGGGAGGGAAAATTGTTTCAGAGTAGTTTATTAAAAATTAATAATGGGTTTGGCCCTGCAACTGAGTGAGATAGCTTAGCTTAACTATAGGGGTTATTGCCAGATCTTCTGCAGATCTGTAGAACTCTTTTAAGAGACTGCTTACAGGTTGTTTACTTCATTAATATATTTAGGCTGAGACTTTGCATTCCAGCACAGACTAGGGTTAAATCCAGAAAGATAGTAAGTGATTAATTAGATTGTTGCTGATTAACCAGGCATCTCAAGAAATGAAAAACATTGCAAATGATAGCTGCATTATCCATGCTAACAAATTCAAACAACTAAATCATGCAGATTTAAATATAAACATTCTTCTGCACACCAGAGCCTGTATTGGTCCATTGCATCCATAAGTGGTTATTTGTCTGGTAAGGTACATATTTAATTTAGTTGAAGTGTATATTTTATCTACCTGTCATTGAATGGAACAACATTATGTAGCACTTGTAAATCAACATGTCCCCAAGTGTAACACATTGAGCACGTTTGCAAAAATAATAAATGCATGGTTTTCAGACCTCACCAGGATGAGGAATTATTTAATATTACTATATTTTATACACTTGTATATAAACATGAGACACTTAGTCATTAGTCATACAAATAACCATTTTCCAGGAAAGCAGTTTTACTGGCACTCTTAACAAATAAAAGGGAGGAAACAGGCCTTATATATGTTTCCTTTACATATTGTTAGTTATATACATTATATTGATTAACTTTAATAGGGGAGTAACTTTTTGAATTTTTGAAGAACCAAAAGCCATAAGTATTCCTACAGTCTCCTGGCTTTTTAAAAAACGCATATTTTCTCTCCACTGTTCTTTAAATATCTTATTACTTCCTTGAAGATGCAGTTATGTGTTTTGTCCACAAGATGGTGAAAATCTCTAGTTCTAATTTTGTGAAGCCCAGTACAAATTGTTAATTTTCAGTCAGAGTATGATACTATTTATGGTAATCACCTCAATTTATTTTTACAGTCCATCTGCTAGCAAGGCCAAGATTAGAACAGCTCACAGGAGAATCATGATTCTAAATCACCCTGATAAAGGTATGCCATTCTTATTTTTCTGACTATTGGGTGAAAATGAGCACACCATGAGGTCCTTTCAGTTTTTTAGTCTCATTCTAGCTAACCCTTCATATAATCATGAAATCTTATGCTATACATCTAATTCGTAAAAAATTGGGTTTATGTATGGTTGCCTCTTGTAAATAAAACCAACAAGCTTCATGAACTATAGCAGAGGTAGGTTACAACTCTTGTCATTCGGGTCATTATTTAGAACAACACTGTTCCAGTCATGAAATTTAGCTCATGGCCCAACAGTTAATGATGCAAGCAGTTGACCAGAAAAAGGGAAGATAGTAGGTTTGAAGGCCCCTTTAATGTTAATGCCATTGAGCTGCTTGAAGTGAGTTTGCACAGGGAAATATTTTGCAGTCACTAAGTATATCATGAATGGATTTTTGGTTTTGTAAACTCATTCTGGAAAACTATAAAGCTAGGCACAGTTGCTTTGCTGGCCAGGTTTTTTAATGTAAATTTATCTTACAGAAAGGCTATTATTATAACTTTAACTACACTACAGCTGGTTGAGAAAGAAAGCCCATATGTTCATTGCTGTTTCTACTTTAAAATAACAGATGGTAAAGAGTTGCACTGTATTTCAAAAGTCAAAAGGGGGAAGTGAAGGTTTTTATATCTTGTTGATGGATTTACAGGTTTTCACCCCTGTCTTAACAAAATAAACAAAAAAAAACCTGGGCCTGCTGGTAATGTTAGTGTTTATTTTAGCCCCATTGTTTCCTTAGTTTAATTCTTAAACAGTCTTACTAGACAACCCCTGTCATTCTGCTTTGTATGTTTTCTTTTTTAATGCTTTTTCAAATGTATAAACTCTGGAGCCCAAAATAAGGAAAATAATTTGATATTGTATATGTAGAGCATATATATGTATATGTATATGCCATATATTATGATGGTTCAAATGCTACATTTGCACCTTACAGACTAACTTAATTGCTGGAACACCATTTTAGACTGGCCATTAGGAAAAATTTCTTTACCGTCTGAGTCTCCGGAGTCTGAAATAGACTCCCCCCACCAGTGGTGCAAGCACCTACTATGGATACATTTAAGAAACACTTGGATGCTTATCTTGCTGGGTTGATCTGACCCCAGCTGACTTCCTGTCCCTTGGTCAGGGAGGTGGACCCAATTATCTCACAAGATCCCTTCCAGCCCTAATGTCTATGAATCTATAAATCAGAAATGCATAAGCTTTCATAAACAGCAGTTTACTTCACCATATAGCATCTGATGTTATATGGTGAACAGGGATCCTGGTTTTCTTTCATTAAAAAAATCCCCAATTTTCAGATTAGAAAAAGTAACCCAAAATCCACATTTTTCCATGATCAGAATGAAACACCGCTATAAGAGACACACATGTACATGGTATTTCATTTTAATCATGCAAAAATGTGGATTTCAAGTTGCTTTTTTTAATCTGAAAATTGGGGATTTTTTTTATCAGAGAAAACCAGCATCCCTGGTGATGAAGTCAGCTGCCATTTATGAAAGCTTATGCATCTCTGGTTTATTTTGTCTATGAGGTGCAAATCCAGCCTGCCTTCTTCCTGACTTCAGACAAACATGGCTAACTACCTTTCTGTGCTCAAGTTCCACATAGCATTCAGTATGTTAAAATTTAGAATAAAATAATATTATAATTTCTGTTGTGATAGCACCCAAAGACTCCAGTTAGGATCTAAGCTCCATTGTTCCTGGGGATGCACAAACACAAAGGCCTTGTGTATACACTGCCTCCACACTGTGCCTAAAAGCACCAATGAGAAGCATGCCATGCTCACTTACTCCCACTCACCATGTGCCAGTGCCCAAAAATTAGGCAATGTAGCAGATCTAATGCACATACCAGGAAGCATGCCTAAGGCAGAGGGCTTGAGAGCAGGTCTAGACCCTGCTAAATTACCTGCATTGCTTACTTTCCAAGCTTTGCCACGTGCTGAGTAGGAGTGAGGAGGTAGGGCATGCTTTTCAATAACACTCCCAAGCCCACCACAGGTGCTGTGACATACCCTAAAAAATATAGTCCTGCTCCCATAACTGGAAGTACAAGCATAGATATTAATTATTGCACTTCTAGGCTCAAGAACTCCCCTCTATGCTTTCAGTTTTAAAATGGGGCCATAGATCCTAAACTCATAACAGCATCTGCACAAGGAAAATTCATACGTCCATGTGACTTCTGTAGCATTCAAGTGTTAGGATCAGAACGTAAAGCAGTGTACAGTCACAGAAGCCAATTGGAACTAAAGGAAAAAAGGACAGTAATGGCTGAGTAAAACCTGTTACACATACTATTTATGAAAAAAAGAATGGGAATTTGAGGACATCAAGGGGAATTATTCTGGCACATGTCCACGAGGGGCCAGCAGGGGAGATTATGCTTAGGGGTAGCCAGCACTGGTTCATTAGAGGCTGGTCCTGTCAGACCAACCTGGTGGCCTTCTACAACCAGGTCACCAAATCCTTAGATGCAGGGGTAGCAGTGGACATAGTCTTTCTGGACTTCCGGAAGGCCTTCGACGCTGTCTCTCACTCCATTCTCATTAAGAAACTGGGGGACTGTGGAGTCAACACCCATACAGTCAAATGGGTCGCTAACTGGCTGGAGGGCCACACCTAGAGAGTGGTGGTGGATGGGTCATTTTCGACCTGGAGGGATGTGGGCAGTGGGGTCCCCCAGGGCTCGGTCCTCGGGCCCGCACTGTTCAACATCTTCATCAGTGACTTGGACAAGGGGGTAAAAAGCACCCTGTTCAAATTTGCTGATGACACTAAGATGTGGGGGGATGTGGGCACGCTAGAAGGAAGGAATAGGCTACAGTCGCACCTAGACAGATTACAGGGGTGAGCGGATGGGAATAGGATGGCATTCAGCACTGAAAAGTGCAAGGTGATGTGCCTGGGGAAGAAGAACCAGCACCATACCTACAGGCTGGGGAACTCTGTTCTCATCAGTGCAGAGGCAGAAAAGGATCTTGGAGTCATCATTGATGCCAAGATCAACACGGACTGGCAGTGTGGGGATGCAGTCAGAAAGGCCAACCACACCTTGTCGTGTGTCCACAGATGCATCTCAAGCAGGTCCAAGGAGGTGATACTCCCCCTCTATGCAGCACTGGTCAGGCCGCAGCTGGAGTACTGTATCCAGTTCTGGGCGCCGCACTTCAGGAGGGATGTGGACAGCATGGAGAGGGTCCAGAGGAGGGCCACTCGCATGATCAGGGGGCAGCTGGGCAGGCCCTATGAAGAGAGGCTACAGGACTTGAACCTGTTCAGCCTCCACAAGAGAAGGAGGAGGGGGGATCTAGTGGCCATTTACAGACTAGTCAGAGGGGATCAGCAGGCATTGGGGGAGTCCCTGTTCCCCTGAGCACTACCAGGAGTGCCTAGAAATAATGGTCACAAGCTGGCAGAGTGTAGATTCAGACTAGACATCAGGAAGCACTACTTCACTGTCAGGGCGGCTAGGATCTGAAACCAACTTCCGAGCAAAGTGGTGCTGGCTCCTACCCTGGGGGTCTTTAAGACAAGGCCAGACAGTCATCTTGCTGGGGTCGTTTGACCCCAGTACTCTTTGCTCCTGTGGCAGGGGGTCGGGGGTCGGACTTGATGATCTGCTCAGGTCCCTTTCTACCCTACCAACTATGAAACTATGAAAATTTAAAATAAAGAAATAACCTCCCCACCAAAGCTACCAAAATAGTGGATGCCAGGGAAGGTATTGAATGATCTTTCTAGAGCAGGGGTGCTCAATCTCTGGTCTGCAGACCAAATGCAGCCCGTGGAGCCTTAGCATTCAGCCCACAGACTGTCAGGACATTTGGCTGTGGAGGAGAAATGGCAGTTAATTTGGCCAGCCTCCCGTGGTCCAAATTCCCAAACCTCAAGCGGGCAGTAGGTTGGGGCCAGGCCAGGCCATCCCCTCCCCGAGCGTGGCTAGGCCACACTGTCTTCTGCCCACAGGGCTGGGCCACCTCTCCTTCCCCCGCCCCCACGGGTCTGGTTTAGGGCTGTCAAGCCCTCTTCCCCCTTCTCATCACCCACAGAGCCAGGTTTTGGGGCTGGGCAGTGCCCCTTCCCCGTACAGGGTTAGGCCATCCCCCTTTCCTCTGTAGGGCCAGGTTAGGGCCAGGCCACCCCTCTTCTCCCACCTCCACAGGGCTGGGTTTGGGTTGTGTCAACCCCCTTCCCACCTGTGGACTGACCAGGCACTGCCCATCTGGCCTGCCAGGCAAAAAATTTGAGCACTTCTGTTCTAGAGAGATCTGATTCAGTACTCTCCTCCTATGGCATCCCCTTCTGCCACTGTCGGAGACAGGATAACTGGGCTAGATAGACCATTAGTCTGAACCAGCATGGCACTTCTTAAATAGTTTTGTTTTTTTAAAGGAAAAGAGTTCAACATCTAAAGCATCAAAATTAAACTCACCTTGCCCCAGGGCCTGCTCCAGACCTCAGGACTCCTCTTGGGCTACATCCAGTGACAGAAGCGCAAGCAGGTGCTTAACGCAGCAATCATTTGCCCCTCCCTGCTACCTTCATGAATGCCCAATGGGGCTCCAGTCCCAGAATTTAGGCTACAAACCCTCTCCTCTAATTTTTATCCCTTCTACCATCTCTGCAGACTAAATTTTATTAGTAGATGTTTAGGATTGTGAATCCAAAAAGATGACAAAAGCCAGTAGGGAAATACAGATCGCCTGAGCAAGGGACTAGCATTAGAGGTGTGGAGGTGAGGAGGGGAACGCAACTAGGTTACAGAAAATACAAAGTTAGCCAACTAAGCCCAGGGGTAGGGGAGGGGGGAGAACAGATTGACTTTTATTAGTAGATATTTAGGATTGTGAATCCAAAAAGAAGACAATGGTTGTGGGCCATACATTTGACATATCAGATCTAAAGTATCATTTTTCTTTTATAAATACTTAACATTCCCACAAAGAGGAACTCATATTATCAAGAAATACAGACCTGCACCAGTATTAAATAATTCAGTTATGTGATTATGTGAGTGCTGCCCTCATTGATCTTGCATTTAAAGGTATTGCATGTTGTAAAAACACTTTCAAAAATGTTAATCTGCTTTGAGTAAAAGCACTCTTGGCATTTAAAAAAAACAAAGGCATAGTGAAAATGCCTCTGCTTTTGGTTTTTGCAGTCTGTCATCTTTTATTGTTCAATGCTCTTGTCTCTTCCTCTTTGAGAAAAACTTTAGTAAGTTTGCTAACAAGCCAAGTAGAAAAATATGATTTACCTTTCTGAACCAGGGCTGTGCAACTTCAAAGCTCCTGTGAGCCACACCAGTGAAAACTGCGTGTTGCATGGGCCAGCATACAAACACTCCTGCCCACTGCTGCACCATGCGAGTGTAATCACCACCCCCCAAGCATGGCCCCAGTTACTCTCAGCTCCTCACATTGCCCTGTCCTCCTGGGGCAAAAGCAGGAAGCGGCTAGAGGAGGAAGCAGCCAGAGCAATGCGAGGGAGCAGTGGTCAGTGAGAGCCCAGGGGCTACACATTAACGTCTCACGGGTTGCTAGTTTGACAGCCCTGATCTAAGCATTCCCATCCCACATATTTTACTAAATATGTTAAAACAAAATTAAAAGAAAAAACACTTCCATGACTTTACTCAGTTGTTACAGTTTTACATCTGGAAACATGTAAGTGGCGATTCAAATTTCTGATCTGAAAGTCCCAGTGAAGTTCTTAAGATTTGCAAGCTGCAGCTCTGTCTTCTTCTAAAACTGCTTTTACTTTAAAAGTGATACCTATAAGTGTCTCTAATTTTTTATTCATAATTTTTCATTCATCAGAACAAATGCATAGGACAGGGCTGTTTAGAGCATACTGCTGTTGAAACCATGTTTTTAGGTACAAGAATATAGGTGTGTTCTAGGGAGTGGTAAGTACTACTACAGACCTTTTAATGTTGTTTTCAGTGGCTGTAGGCAGATGGCTGGCACTCAAGGGGAGAGTAAAAAAACAAACACAAAAAGACTGCTGAACTGTAATCAAATTGTTAGATGGAGCGTAAAGCAATGACAGTGTTCAAGACTTGAAGTTAGAAGGCATACCGTGTTTAAATAGCTTTAATGTGACAGTTTTTGGCTGGTATTTCCATGTCTCTAGAACGGGATTGGCTTGGTGTGTGATCTTAATGATTCCATGTCAGAAACTTGTTTATAATTGTTTTTTTCACAGATAATTTTTTAAGGAAAAGAATCCTAGCTATTAGTATTAAATGTACTGTTCCAGATAGAGGGCCTTGCTTCATGTGGCTACCAATAATGCAACTCAAGTCTAAATCATGTAGGTTGATGCTAGTGTAAGATCATCTCAGAAGATAATTAAGACATTTTTTTAAGACTTCCATTTCTTTGAAATTACTGCTGTGCATTATTTTTCAGTGACTATGATTTTGTCTGTATATTTATCACACGTCTTCAGCCGGTATTTCAATTTATATTAGTGACATTTTAAAATTAAAGTAATCTTTTAAAGGATTTTTAGGGGGAGAGAACTAATAAAGACATCGCCAGTAATTAAAGGGATTCCTTAGACTGCATGATATCATCTTTCATTCTGACATATAAATCTTCTCCCCCATCCCTTTTCTTTCAGGTGGATCACCTTACTTAGCAACAAAAATAAATGAGGCCAAAGACTTGCTAGAAACCAGCACCAAAAATTGATGCTCAAGGACTTCTGTGATTAGGAAAAATGAAACCTTTTATATATTCTTTTCTACAGGAAATCCTGTGGAGATATTTTGGGACAACTATCAGCCACTCATTTTACACAATTGTGTACACTGGATCAGATGATCTGTTATTTATCTTCATAATTAAAGATCTAAGACTATTTAAAAAGTGAACTGAAATATTTCATAGCAGTCTCTGTCTTGCATATTTTCCTTCTATTTATTGTGACCAGTAAAAAGCTTAAGAGAGGTCTTGTTCAACAGTTGTTTAATACAGGCTGTTCAGTTGGACTGGGCTTCAGTCACTTTTGTGTTGCATTGAAAAACTTGTCTTGAATCTTGTATAGGTTTTCCATTTATTTCAGGGAACTTTGTAACAATAATAATGTGCAGGTCTTTCACTTGTAATATAGCAGATCCATAAGGTAAGACTTAAAAAGCTTGCTACACACTGCGTTCCTTTACCTTGTAAGCATTAGGATTTGCTTGTAGGTGTAATTTCAAAGCTGCTGCCAGGCTCAGAATGATTTAAAGGTGACTCCAAATGCAGTTTTCCTTCATTACTCACTCCTGAAGAGATGTACATTTTTTTTTTAATCTAGATTCTTTTCCATGTTAAAATACCTTTTGACAATGTAAACAAACTTTTGGGGACAAACTTGTAATATTGACCTTTTTTGCATCAGATGAGTCTTAATCTATCGCCTTGCTGCTGAGCTTTGGGAAATCTAGTACCACAGTCCCTGAGGAAACCAAATAAGTTTGCCATTAAGGAGAGTGGCACCTAAGGTACCATAAATGGTACTACTGCTGTCACAGGTTCCCTTCAGTGGCGGCAACTGAGTTAACTCTCCTGACCAGCCCACATCACTTCTTCTCAAGTGACAGAATTTCACAATTTATTAGTGCAGTGGATCTATTATAGGACTAAGTACAAAGGGGTGTTCTATGGTCCCTTTGTGACCACAGTCAGCTCACTTAACTGCTCTCCCTTAGGTTCTGTCTGTGAAATGGGATGATCCCTGTGATCTAGCCATAGAAAAACAGTGGGGAAAACATAGTAGGTAAGGTTTTGTAATACATTGTGCATTAGTATTCAGCAAAATGCATGCACATCCAGTGCAGAGTACTTAATAGTTCCTAAATCTCCAGCTCATTGATTTTTTTTTTTTGAGATGGGGGGAAGCCAAACATTTTTCTTCCAAAAAAAGTACTGGTAAACAGAATAACTCCCAACAACTTTCACGCTTTTGAAAAAAATCAACTCTTTCCATTCTTTCCTGTGCACACATTCCCAAGCATGAGTACAGACAGATATCACGTGCCTTTGTAGCACTACAAAAAGTTGAGCATACAAAGATGTATGCAGCCTATAGTGCTACAAAAATGTTCCTGGATGAAACAAGAAATTCTCTGGAGTGCTCCATTTTGTAGTAATAGCCACAGAGGTGTTATAGTGTACCACAGAGCTATTATGGGTCTCTAGGTCCCCCAGCATCCCAACATGTTCCACACTGGATGGTCACTGAGAGCAATACTGGTAGGGTACAGCCTGCCCGCTCACAGACTGGCAACATGCCAAGCCACCTTCCCCACAGTGAGGAAACGTGAGGGGGCAGCAGGCCTGGGATGCTGACAGTTGCTGACAGCCTGTGGTCCTGGCTGAGCTGCAGTTGTCAGTGACTGTGGGACTTCCCCCCACAACCTCATGAATCCAATTGAAACAGATGCTCTTACCACAAGTACTAGAAGTCCAGCCATGAGAGAGAATGCGGAACTTTTGCCAGTGTACCTCCCAAATGACAAGGCTAAGGCTAAAACTCCCAACGTGAAATCATCTAGTCACTCTTCCTGCCAATCCCAGATGTATGATGCATTGGCTCTGTTAGTCCCAAGATATGGTTAAAACTAGAATTGATAGTATGCTGAAGAGTATGTTCATAACACTTGGCATGAACACACTTAACAAATAGAATTCTGCCATTTAAAAGCAAGATGTGAGTGGATCTACAAAATCAGCTACATTTTAAAGAAATTGGCCTATATTTCATGCTTGAGTCTTTAAGCACTTGCTTTTAAAAGAATAGCAGCCAATTAATGCACATTTAAGATTAGATATTCTTTTCACTGATTTAGTGGTGTGCATTAGCAGAAAAATCAGTGAAGGTTTCGGGTTTTTTTGGGTCCCTGATTTTTATAGGTAGACTCTGTAAGTGATCTGGACGATTGCCCAAAAGCAAAATTGCTCTGCATGGTAGGCAGCAAAAATGTTCCCTCTAATGACTTTACGAGCTGACTAGCTATTGTTCCCAGATGAGTGCCTTTTCTTGTTGCTGTGCAGAAAGAAGAAAACCTCACATTTTAAAGTATCAATTGAAACATAAATACATTTAATACTGTTAATTTAAGGATAGAGCAAGGCTAACTTCCAGTTCCTTTGGTTCTATAAGAAGTACAAAATACTTCTGTATTTTTTAATTCATTTTAGCTTGAGTGATTTGAACCTCATAGGCACCAGGTCTGGCAGGAAATAGATTACTCTGGTGACAGCAATTTGGTCTTATTGTTCAAGTGAGAGGGAAGGAGTTTCCCCGTCTTTTCTTTTACCTCTTTCTTCAGAGTTCTGTTGTTTCTACTTTCTCTTCTTTTTTCTGGAGCCAAATGACTCTCATTCACTACGAGACACAAGTCTGGTACCTGGTCACTCACTGAAATCTCCCATTATTACATGCCCAGACCTGTGCAAGCTCTGTATGCAACAACAAAAGTGTGTAAAGTGAAGCAGCTACTTGGCAATAACTGCATATTGGGATGGACAGTAGAGGAAAATTAAAGCCTATGTTTTGTCTATTAAATCACATGAAAAGTAAGAGCAGGGAAGTGGAATGAAATGGTTTAGTTGAGGCTGTCACTTCAGCTACCAGTTTCTTATAGTTGATTTGCATGTAGGTAATTTTTCCTTGAAACTTTCTGGTCCCTGCATCCAGAAATGTTTCTGCATTTTATCCAAAGATGGCTTAATGCAAAAAGTATTCAATACTTAAATTGCTTCCTAAAATGAGTGTAGTTAAATACTTCAATGCTTTTGAAGCTTTTCTCATAATTGTGTTTGGAATAACCTCTTCAGAAGCAGAATGTCTCTTCTTTTGGGGGCTTTTCCTGTGTGCTTTTCCCCTATGGCTGCACAGAGTTTTCTGTTTTATTGCCAAGAAGAGGAGACTGAACTTGGCTTGCCCACTGTAGCCTCCAGAACTTTCAGTTTGAATGGAGATGAAATTAACATTGCTGTTCTTGGCTTAGTAACAAAAGCTTTGGTCTGTAAATTGCTAAGCCATCTTTGATTGTGAATCAGCACAATCATCGATGTCAATGCAACCCTGAGACTTGTTTTGTCATTTAACTGCTGCTGTCAACCAACAGAATCCAGAAATACATGACTATCCAGGACCCATGAAGAGTTTATTTGGTTCTAAAACAAATATCTATCTTGTTATCTTTAGCAGCATTAAATTTAAAAATACCAAAAACAAGTCCCTCCTCTGCCCCACACACACACACACACACATAGAGTTTTAGAATTCAGTTGGAGTCTCCAAATCAGATAATTACAGCATATAGGGAACAAAAATGTTGACATTAAGCCATAATTTCACAGGCATCTTCCTCGAGCCCCCAAATGCTGTTGAACTAGTTAAAAAACTCAGTAGCTCAGTAGCTAATGTGCAGTAAAATAGGCTATTGTCCTGTTTTTGTGTTTGTTTTTGTTTAAAAATGTATGCTAGCTTATGTGTCTATATAGAGAGATATAGGACTGGAAAGGTCCCTTACAAGGGACCTCATCTAGTCCCACCCACTGCTCAGTGCATGATCATCCCTGATTGAACCACCTCAGCCAAGTGTCTGTCCAGCTCACTCTTGAAGAATATCCATCCTTGGAAATTCTATAATTTCTCTAGGGAACCTGTTCCAATATTTGACAACCCTCAGAGTCAGAAAGTTCCTCTTAATCTCTAACATAAAATTACCCTGGCTAAAGCTTGAAGCCATTGCACCTAGTTCTGTCCCCTACAGCCACAGAGAGAAGCCCATCTCCATCCTCTCTATAATTGCCCCCCCAAACCTCCTCAGTCTTCTCTTCTCCAGACTAAATAACCCTGGATCCTTTGGGAATCTTTGTCCTAAAAATGACGTCTTGGGTAAGAGCATGGTGCTGCTGTCGGGGAAGTGGTGCATAGGAAGTTTGCTCTGCAGATTAACCACTGCCTTCCTTAGGAACTTTGGCTCCCAGTGCCACCCATCCCTATTCACTGCCAAACAACTGAATGAGCCAACACATCCTGATTTATGCGATGTAGCATTGGCATAGGCAGGTTTCACTAAGCCCTGCAGCCAGCCGGGTATTGATGCTCCATGGGAGGGCACTGTAGGCAGTGTGCACTAAGTACATACCAATGAGGCATGCCAACATCTACACCGTAAGCCACTCCTTCCAGCTGCCACACATCAGGCACAGGAGTGGGCACAAGACAAGCAGGTGTTAAGAACACAATCTCTACCATGCACTCTGCTTCACTGAACACCACCTTGGGCAGGTCAGCGGTGAGGAGCAGAATGTGTACAGGGGCCTCCACTCCACCCGCAGCCACATGTTTCAGCACATGGCCAGTGCCAGCAGCACGAATACGTCCAGTGCCAACACCAGCACCCATGGTTCCATGGAGCAAGACATGCTGGCAGAGGAGCAGAAGGCAGGGCAGGGCAACAGCAGCAGACATGGGCCTGCACAGCCTGTAGGTGTGGGGGGCAGCAGAGAATCCATTCCCAAGCCTCTGGCCACAGTGCTGCCTATGGGCAAGACAGACCTCCAGGAGCTAACCATTGCAATTGTAGCACTTCCTTCAAAACTAGGGAGATGCATAGTGGGTGCATCTACACGTTCATTAAGTGCTTCTGCTATTGCACATTAAATTTGGTACTTCCAATGTGAGGTACCAGCTAAATGTGCATTAGGCTGCCCTAACACACAGTAGAGAAAGCACACTTTTTTTTTTAGTAACGCTTAAATGTGCAGTAGCCTAATTTCACCATGCATTAGCGTATTAGCACGGTTTTTGAAGTGACACCCTAATGTGCAGTAAAATAGGCTATTGTCCATTAAATCACACATGTAGACATGCCCAGCAATACTTATTGTGGAAGACCAAAAAACCTAGTTTATCATTATAATAATCAACATTACTTCTAACATCCCAATATTGTAAGGAAGCTAGAAATTTATTGAACATTATGTATGTGCCATACTTTGTTACGATTTAAGAGATTAAGATAACGTTATATTACTGTAGCAATTCCTTGTCTCTTTCTATAGGAGTTAATATACAAATAAGACTGACTTTTTTAATGCTATATGTACATCTTAGCTTTTAAGCAGTTACAGTACCTCTCTCATAGAGCAGATTTTGTGTTTAGAAAATGTATAAAAGTAAGAGATGGCAGTTAATGGGAAGGCATGTATATGCTAGTAGTAATATAAATAATGCCTTTGGAGTGCATTACAGTGGTTATGGCCAGTGATACAATAAAGTAAAAGCCAGAGTTAAGACAGATATAGATAGTATAGCTAGCTGTTGCAGAATAACAGAGCCAATTTGCCTGGGAATAAAAATTCCATACAACTATATAAAGGCTTTGTTTTTGCTTTTTAAAGTTTTATGCTATAGTCTCCAAGATATCAGTTGAATTTGAACTACTGTTCTGAAAAGTCTAAAGGGTTTAGAAAAAAAAAAGAGAGAGAGAGATGAGAGTAGCTGAGATTTGATGGGTTGGTGCAATAATTGAGTTGTGTTTTAAGAGCCAGCAGACTCTGAATCAAGGCTTAGAACTGCTGGTCAGGTCAGTACTTTGTTTTCAATACCATGCGGTATGGAGGTTTCTTTTTTCCTAGCTTTGCTTAGAGAGAGGAAATCTTGCTTGTAAAGCTGCCATTGGCCTAAAATTAACAGAACGTTGGAGTCATGGGCACCTAGTTAGCGGAGTTCAGCAGCAGGCCAGCCAGTAATTGTTTCGCGCTTCCCTCATTGGTGTCGGTGGGAATTACTGCAGTATAAATTGCTTTAGGGGACAAATTGATCAACTAAGAGAGGTTTAAAGACCTCAGTGTTTTAAGTTACTGACAGCAATTCAGGATTTTAGAATCAAGTGGTGAAATGCAGTTCCCTCCTTTGAATTTTCTGTAGCTAGAATAGAGGGAGAGATAGTTGGAATCCCCCTTTTACAAGAGCCTTAAAATGAAAGCTTGCTAGTGTTTGTGCTGGTTTTTATATAATATTTAACCCCCAATTGACAATGTTCACAGCTCATAGAAACCATTTCAATAGAAGCATTAAATAGACTGTGAGCCAGGTGCTAAACCACAGGATAAAATTTGCAAGTTGCTTACATGCTCAGCTGGGATCTTCATATGGTGATTTTACGGTTAGGATTTTTCACTCTGCAGTGCCTTAGCCCAAGTCCTGTACTTCACCCACTTCGTTAAGAATACAGCTCTGCAGATGTTACTGGGACTCCTGCCTTCACTTCACCTATGTTCTTGCTAACTGCATAACTGTACTTCATAATCTAGTTCTCAATGCAGTTGCTTTACCTGTCAGCTTATGAGACTCAAGAATTCAAAATACTCCTTTTTAGGAAGTATACAGAAATTGCTTTAGCTCTTCCTAACTTTTTCAATTGAAGAATAATCTACAGATTATTTCTATGACTACAGAAGAAACTGGTCTGTTCATTTATTAGCTTTTCAGTCAAGCTTTCACTAAAGATATGCTACAATTATGTATTAAAATGGAAGTTCAGCTCCTGAAAAAATTACTATGTAAATAAGCACTTGTCATACCTGATTTTTGCCAGTCTTTTTCCCCCAAAACTTTCTCATACTATTTAACTGCACTAGTGTGACAAATTTAACCCTTAATGAGCTAAATCAGTGGTCTTCAAACTTTCTGAAGTCACAGAACCCTTTCATATCACTTTTTCTGCTGTGGCCCCCCTACCCATATCCTAAAGATTGATGTGGAGCCAGGTGACCTGTCCCAGCAATGACTGCACTACACCCTGGCCTACTCTGCCATTACCACCAATCTCTCAGTAGAGCCCCTGATGACTTAGCACAAAACCCCTGGGTTCCATAGAACACAGTTTAAAAACCACTGAGCTGGATTCAAGTCCTCCATATACCCCTTTGACAGAAAGGTTTACTTACCCATCAGTCATACCTGATAATTGTTGCTGAAGGACACCAGACGTCCTGGGACATAACTTTATAGAAAGAAGTATATGCAGGCATAGCTGAGGACATATTTTGACCTACAGAAGTGTACATAGCAGTATGGTATCTGGGAAGGAAATGATCTGCATGTTTTTCAGACTCCCCCCTCCATCCCCCAAGTAAGGTTTTGCAGCGAGTAAATAAAAAAAAAATAACTGTGAAATAACCAGGGGTCCTAATACCTTGAGCCCCAAATCTGTTCCCCATACTGCCTGGCCATTGGAAACAAGCTGAGATTTGCCACTGGTCCAGTTTCTTAGTCCAGCTGTCCCAGTCCAGACCTTGGCAGCTCTTGCAGAGGAAAGCTTGCCAACATAAAGGTCACAAAAATCTGGCTTGTGGAAAATTATGATAGGTCCTTGCTCTTAAAGGAGTGACCAGCCTGTATTTGTCAATTGCTCTGAAATCATAGCACAATTACCAAGGTGCAAGAAATAGCAAAAAGATATATGAACAAGAGAAATAATTAAAATGATAGCTGTATGTTGAAAGAGACAGAAATATATGGAAAATAATTGTAAAGAAACAGTTGAATTCTTGCCCTGCACTACTTTCTAGAATGCAGCATCTGGCTAACCAGTTCCTGCAAGCAGCTTGTCAGTTTCACCACCCAGCTGCAGTTATCTGAAGCCCATGAATCCTTAGACCAAAAAACTTGCTGTCATGGCAATTCTTATGTCCCCAACTTTATCTGCTCATCTACATTCTTCAGTCCTTAGGAAGCATATATCACGTAACTTCCTCCCCCCAAATACACATTCTCCTCCTGGATATGTATTCTTCCCCCAGATGTGTCTGGCAGGTCAGTTGTAATTCCTGATCCAATTATATCAAGGAAATAGTTACATCCTTTCAGACATGTAGGCCACTAATCCAATATCCTTAGCTATCCATTTTTCAAGATATAGATTCTATCTTATTCGGTTCAAAGGTTACAGATACTTATCTCTCAAGATACTTGTAACTAAAGGTTTCTTAAACCACATATGTTTGTAGATAGGTCTTGGCTTATGTACCTACCCTCTTGGCTAACTAATAAACTGTCACCTCCGACACAAATTCTCAGCGTTTACTCCTCGGATGTGTGAATAGTATTGTCTGGAGCAGAACACTTAATCTAACCAACGCTATGGCCTATTGCCAGTCAGACCTTATAAAAAGACAAAATTGCAGTCATACCCAAAACCAGGGTTCATACAAAAATAAAAGCGATAAAATTAAGCACAGCTTAACATTAGCTAAAAACAGAAACCAAACGCTATATTAGTATATCAAATTTGGAAAAAATATTGATTTATGATACTCCACAAATCCTAAAACAGTCCTGCTTCCAGGTGAGTTTGTGACAAGCATTTTGGGCTAAATGCAACAATTAGGGACAAGTTCTGAATAAGAATGTGCCTGTCCAAAATGGGTCTTAAGTGCCTAACAAGTTCTAAAACTAGGTCTAAAAAGCCTCTTCTTGGCTGCTGCCTATACCCAGAGTCATCTACGCTCATCAGGCATCTCCCTCCCCCCTTCTCCTCCCTCACTGAATCTGAAACGGCTCCTGCAGTCCTGTTTCCAAGCCATGCAGAACCACTCTAATCTAAGCTCATTCAGGACCCAGAAACCAAGTTCCACTTGAGTCTGCTGAAGTGGCATATCTGGTAAGTGTAGCCAGGACATCCTAGTGCAAGCTTACAGGAACAGGTCCCTCACAAAATAAGCTACTTTCATTTCAAATATAGTCAAAGGAGCAGGTACCATTGCCATCCACCATTTATCTATTGACACATTAACTGGAGCATTATCCCAGCATCTTCTTTCAGTGTTCAGGCTAAGCAGCCACATTCAGGCAAGCAGGGGCATGCAGTTGCAGTAGTACAGGTAGTAGCAGCACAAATTTGTGCCACTACTTTGTGCTTCAGCACATGTCCCTGCACACATGCTTTGTTGCAGGACACATTGTCCTGCTTTGGGTAAACTCCCTTTTTCCAGCTACTGGTTCCCAGCGCGCTGGAGCAGCCAGGGCACAAAGGGAGCAGTAGAGATGCTTTAACTAGCAACCAGAGCATCTCATTGGAGGACCAAGCCTCCATTTGTTCTGGCACACACTATTTTCATGTGGTCTGCACCACTTTTTGTCTCCCCTGTGTTTTTTGTTTGGGGGTTTTTTTTGCTGCCAGGCAATCCCAGGAGCAAATTTTGCTCCCGTGATGCAAATTTGCAGCACAGGGCACATTTTAATATTCCAGTGTGGTGCCACAAACTGCACATGCCTACATGTTTGGATGTAGCCAACAGATTCAAATCTACCTCACCCAGTTCCCAGAAGGTTGCTCTGATCATCAGACTAAAAGCTGCACTGGCACCTTTTACCCTCTTTGAAGTAGTGCCACTAAACAGCAAAAAAGGCAAGATTCATAGCACCAGAAAAAACCTGTAAGTGGGCTCCTTGAGATACTCCTCAGCTAGTCTTCCCAAGTAAAATGA
Source organism: Crocodylus siamensis (assembly GCF_052110815.1). Classification (NCBI taxonomy): domain Eukaryota; kingdom Metazoa; phylum Chordata; order Crocodylia; family Crocodylidae; genus Crocodylus; species Crocodylus siamensis. Next base: position 362,058,734 of record NC_143395.1, read on the forward strand.
TCTTTAAGCAATAAACAAAAAAAGAATACCCCTCTGCCCTGTTCTGGGCACTAAGAGAGGAGCCCTTTGGCCTTGACCCCAACACAGTAGCCTGGCCTCCACCTGGTAGTAAGCTTGTTCTGCTCACAGCATACCTCCTAGCTGTAAACTGTTCCCTCACCCTATGCTTCTTTTCTGCTCTGCTCCCCTGGGGTTTTAAGCAGACACTCCCTCATCCAGCTGCCCTGCAGCTGGGCTCTCTGAACAGGTCTGACCATTCCCTCTTAAAGGGACAGACAGCCTAGTTACAGAATCCTAATTGTTAGGGCATCCAACTGGAAAGGAGAGAGGGACTTTGGCTTTCTGTCCTAAACCTGGGGCACTGAATCTACGCCTCCCATTTCCTTGCAAGTGCCATAAGCACTAAAACAGTAGGCAGTAGCACTGCTTCTGCTACACCACCACTGCAAAACAAAATAATGAACCCTGCTCAGACTTTTCAAAGACTAGATATAAACTCCTATCTCAGGGAGGATTTTAAGCTCTGGATCTGAAACACATGGTGGCCCCTGCCACAGCCCTGAGTCAGCTGCACTTTTTCATAAATTCATGCATTGTGGGGCTGGAAGGGACCTTGGAAGATCATCAGGTCCAGCTGCCTGCACCAGGCAGGAAAGACAGGTGGGGTCAGGTGACCCTAGCAAGGTGACTGTCTAGTCTCCTCTTGAAGATTTCCAGGCTAGGTGATTGCACCACCTCAAGAGGGAGCTTATTCATCGGTCTGGACACTCTAACTGTGAAGTTTTTCCTAATGTTGAACCTGAAATGGTCTTTACTCCTGATTTTCAGTAAAGACAGTTGTTCACCAAGCTCCTGATGTAGTGGTAAATTGCTACCAAGTCCCCTCTCAGCCTTTTCTTTTTCAGGTTGAAGTGTCCCAGGTCCCTCAGCCTTTCCTTGTATTGTGCAAGCCTGTAATCATATGGGTGGCTCTTTGGACTCTCTCAAGTTGTACCACGAACTGAATGCAGTACTCCAGTTGGGGTCTCACCAGTGTTGAGTACCCCGGAAGAATCATCTCCTTGGTCTTGCTGGAGATGCATCAATTAATGCATGCCAGAGTATTATTTGCCCTGCTGGCAACAGAGTTGCACTGCTGGCTCATATTCATGCTGTCATCTATTATTACCCCCAGGTCTCTTTCATTTGTAGTGCACGTCAGGTTGGTGTTGCCAAGCCTGTAGGTGTGCAGGGGATTGTTCATCCCTGGCTTTGCCCCAGCTCCTTGCAGTGGTGACAGCCTGTTTCCAAGCCATGGAAACAGAGCCATGGTCTAGAGCTAGAGCAGAGCTGCAATCCCTTGCTTGTGCACCTCTGCCCAGAGTGTGCAGGCTACAGGTCACAGCTCTGCCCTGGCTCCGGAGCAAGTTGCCCCCATCCCAAGTTCCCAACAGCTCTGGAGCAGCCCCCTACACTGCTTGGTACGCACGCTGCCAGTGCAGTGGAGGCTGGTCTAGTGCAGTGGAGGCTGGTCTCAATGGCAACCCCAGCCTGAACTTTCCCACGCAGGTGTGGCTGGGGTCTTCATGGAGACCAGCATAAGCCATGGGGGCAAGGGCAGCTGGGGAATGGAGTCCCTGGTCGACCGGATCCAGCCCGCAGGCTGAACTTTGCCAGTCCCTGCAGTAAGGCATAGCCTTACAACGCCCAGAACTGCACAGCCCTGCCAAGATGGCAGCACTTCTGCACATGAAGTCAAGAACTGAGGCATATACATAACGTAGGCAGCCACCACATAAAAGTTTTGAAGATAGAAATTTTGGATGTAGGTACTTAAGTAGCATTTAAGTTGCATTTTAGGGACCAACTGTTTTCTAATCTACACCCCACCCCTATTTGATATGGAAATCACTGAGTCAGTAAGCAACCCTATAATGCTTTTTTGCCCAAAGTGAGTTGTTAGCATAGTAACATGCTTTAGCATTTTTTAAAATCATTTAATTATGTCTAACATCAGAGACAGCTTTAATACATTATCAAGGTGGTCTAGCATTATGGGCACTCCACCACAGGATGTAGACAATGCAGTGAAGGTAACTTTAAGAAAAAAGTTACAGGTTTGGAGGGAGTAACACTCAAAGATCAAGACTTCTGCAAATTCACTCTTGCAAATCCTTCCTAGCAGGGGATTTCTTTCAGATCCTGGACACTTTATCCAGGTCTTGTTTTTGATGTTGGTGCTGTCTGGAATCAGTAAGAATGATGTCTTTTGGATTTTTTTAACCTGTAAGTCTCTGGCTGCTGCTACTCTAATTGCTTATGTTATATATGTGAAGCTAGATAGGGATTTAAAAGAGATGCTTTGTCAGAATTAAATGGGAAAGGGACCCCAAGTATAGCAATACTGCTTGTAATAAATATATTACCCATTTTCAGATCATGTCAGTACTTTCTGATCTAAACTGCAAGAGGAGTTATTCTCAGTCAGGGTACCAGAGTACCCTGGGATGCTGCCATATTCTTTGAAGGGTGTTTCAAGGTGGGAGAAAGCAAGCAGATAAGCTAAGCAGATAAACTAGGCTGGTCCCTGCCTAGACAGTCCCCTATCCTCACTGCCCAGCCCCTGAGTAAGGAGGTAAACACTTCAATATATAAATGAGTTTTTGGAATTAACAAAATTATGGAGGGTGCTTCAAGTTTACTGAGTGGTACCTCAAGTCCAAAGAAGACTGGGAGCCACTATACCAGAGCCTTAAAAGGCAGAAACATATTTAGGGCTTGATATGAAACCCATTGGAGTCATCAGTGGCTGCTTTCCTGTTGCGGCTGGGCACTTCGGAGCAGGCCCCTGGTGCCAGTTCACCTCTCTTCAGCTGGTATAGGATTGTTTTCCCTCCAGGCATTGCTTGTCTGTTTATACTGACTGCCACCTCTAAAGTGACAGTACTAGCGGCAGCACCTAAAGTCATGTGTGGAAGAGAATGAAGAATCTTTGAAAAGGCTAAGACAGGAGTAGGATGTGAGAACAGCAGTGCAGGCTAGATATTTGGAAACTTAAAAGGCAGGCTCATGCTATTCCAGTGCATTTAAGCAAGGTTTCCTGAAGTACATAGCACACCATCCTGAAAAGGAAGCAGGGGGAGAGGAGAGGCATGTCTCCATTATTCTCCAGTCAAATCAGTGTAGTATTGTCTGCCTGGGTTTGCAGAATCTGAAACAACAGCACACCGACATGAAACTGCCTTTTCCTTCAATGGGATCAAATTCAAAGGATGATTTAAATGTCAGCAGTGTTAATGATTCTGTAATTGCTCCTTCAAGATCTGCATGAAAGGTGCAGGGGTATCATAACAGGAAGAAATACTGGCTAGGAGTACCTAGACAAAAACCTCTACTCTCAGAAAATAGCACTGCAAGAGCTATGGAATGGAGATTTGCCCCATTGAAACCTGGCCAGAACTTATTACCTTATCCATTTAGCAACACAACAGAATATAGATTAGTTTATACAGCACAGCTGAGGCTTCTGAGTGGTCACTACTTTTGGAAATAAGGCTACCTAGTTTGGTGGCCACATGCAGATTTCTGAGCCTAATTAATGGTACCCAGTTAAGTCTTGCCGTATAAAGGTGAGGGTCTTACTTCAAAGCTCTCTGAAAATTCAGTTGCACAGTGCAACTTCCTCAGAAGAATAAAATGTTATGCTGGTCTTGCTGGCATTTGAAGTTGTGATGCCAAGGACATTTACAAGAGGGGAAATCTGATGTTAAGCCTGCTAGCAATGCTGAAATGGCTTTAGAACCACGGACACAGCAAGAGCTTTCTAACAGATGGCTAATGTTATCAACAATCCCTAATAAATGTGTGAATATAGCCGTCAGGTTCTGTGTATAAAATTTTAAAATACAAAAGTCATCAGCAATAGCAGTTGGCAGAAAACACAGTTCCAAAGCAAAGATGACACAACAGTGCATGTCCACAAAGAAGTTAGAAGAGCAAAACCATTTATTCACACATACCTTATTCCCTAAACAGACACGTGATGAGAAATATCCTCAAACCTTTTTAGTGATTCATTCTAAGGAATCAGTGACAAAAATATGAAGGAAAAAGAGAATCTCATAAAAGAGAGTGAGAGAGAGGAAAAAAAGAAATCATTTCAGTTACAGACCTAGTCTATACCAATAGTGCTATTCTCTGCATCACTTTTTCATCACATTCGTAATCCAGTGCTAAGTTAGCTTTTCTGGAGGTGGATAATGATTCTAATCACACATGATCTAATTTTCCTTTAATAGCTCTAAGTAGCAAGAGGAAGCTGCAGCTTGTCAGTGAATTGCCCATCTCCTTGTCCCCATTTGCAAAGAGACACTAATAGGCCTAAATACTTATCACTGCCAATCCCTAGTAGCCTTGTGCAAGAGAACTGTTTATTTTTGCTTCTATACAAAACACTAAGCTTTCATTTTTACTTTTCATGTGACCAGTGATTTGTTAACACCTTACGACTGCCAGTCAAGATAGCGTTTAGCTAATTGTTAAAGCTCTGTGGGCTTATACCAAGGTCTGAAGAGAATTCTCACACTCTGACTGATAGATGGGAATATTGTCAGATGTGGTTATGTTTTCACAGGATTTCCTGATTTACTTCCTTCAATGTTATATTGTTTCCTGGTTAGAGAAAAAAAATCTTGCATCTTTCTCAACACTTTTTTTCTCATCTTCAAGTAATACTTGAATATTACTCCTCTCAATACAGATTGGCATGGCAGAATTCTGTTTCAGTTGAAATGTCTATTCTGCTTTTCTTTTTCCATCAGCTTTCCACCTATTTCTTTCCCTGCATCTGCAGTCTTACTGAACCTCTGCTTTCAGGTTAAGCAGGAAAACATCAACAGAACACTTCTGACAGCCCTAAAAATCCACTGAAAATTAAATATGGTGAAATTCACAAAAAATTGTTTGGGAATTTAAAGTTGCGGACTTATTCCAATTTTCCATCATTTAAATATGAACTGTGAAAAGCAGTAATCAGTCCCTGCAAAATGAGAAGTATGTGTGAGAATGAAGGTACTAAAATAAGACATAGGGCTAAAGCCATCTTTGCCATAGCTCCCTTGATTTGCAGTTAGAGAAGGGATGAATTTGCCTTATAAATCATGAAGACTTAAGGGAAAACAGCATTAAAATCTTTCTGCCAGAAATTCCAACTGGGTTGTAAGGAGGAACAGGAATACTACCCAAAAACTCTGCTAATATTTGCTTAAATGTTGAAATGAACACACCTCATCTATGCTAGTTCATTTCTGGGATTCACTTTCCATTACCAGTTGGGAGGCCTAATTTTCCTGGCATAGAAGTTTTGGGGAAAGTGAACTTTTCAACTTAACATGCGTGTTAATTCTTTTTTCTTCTATTCCAGTAACAGAAATGCAAGGTGATTTATCTATCAATCATCAATTAACAGAAGCTTAACTATTCAGTACTGATTATCAGCACATTATGTAGTAAATCTAGAGATTTTTAAAAATGGCAAGTGAACAAATCGAACCAAGCATGCTACCATCTGCTCAGAGATATAGTCTGAGAGCAAACAGAAAAAAAACAAAAGAAATGAAATTTATCAGTTAAATTTGCAATTGCTGTTTCTTTACTTAGTGCCAGCGAGGACCTAGCCAATGTAACATTTCAAACATGACATATGTATGTAATATGACATGGCTGATACATGCTTTTATCCATTAGCATAAACTTAAAATATGAAGTATTTGAAATTCCTAACCACATTTTGAATTTTGCTAAAGCGAAAGATTAAAAAATGTGTGGCCTAGCAGCCTGGTGCTAAGAGACAACTAGGAAACCTTGATGATTGAGCTATTTGTGAATATAGTACAATAAATTATTCAACAAAACAGTTGCAACATCTTTAGAGGCACTAAGCTTTAGTTCCTGGCCTGATGCTGTGATAAACAAGATGCAATCTACTGTATTGTCCATCTCCTACAGATTCCTTTTTTCATGCCCATAATTGAAAAAATTACTGAGAATTGCTTCAGCATTATCTTTCTGGGATTGGGTTTTAACCAATCTGCTGAATAATTTAAATTGAAGTGAGTGGTTTTCTGTAAATGCTTTTGACCTTTAAGGTGAAATAACCCCATACATAATCTTCAATGCAAATGTTTATAGCTGCTAAACAATTTTCCCATGCAGCTGGCCATTTTTATATCTTGAAAAACTAGTAATGATACAAACGGTTGATTATGGTTTACAATGGCAATAAACCTCTCAGAATTGGTTGTTACCAAAATAAACTGCCATTCTGTTAAATGTTAAATAACAAGTCATAAACAGCTGAAAACAACCCATTTCTTGTGGATTATTGCCTGAGTAAATTTCAGTAGGAAGTGCAGATCATTAAACTCTGAACAGCAGATCAGGCCTAATGAAATTATATATTCACATATATGTATATTAAAAAAAGCTGAAGAATGAACAGAACAGCAAGACACATTTTAAACATGAGGTTGTCTGGTGTTTTATTCATGTAAAGACTACGGTTATCTCCCAACACAAGTTACTTTCCACTATTTCTATACCTGCAAAGAAAATATCAGTACTCAGATTAATCTCTTTATAAAGGTAGAAGACAGTGTACTCAGGTGGAAAACAGATCTTCAGCGGAACATGCAGGTTAGTGTCAGTATTAGAATAATTACTACTGCTAATCTCAACAGCTAGAAAGAAAAGGGAAACAATTCATAACAGAGGCACCATCTTCCCGACAGTGAGTGACAGAAAGTTTCCTCACCATAGCAACCAATGTTATCTCCTAAGAATAACATTAACCTCCTCCGTTACCAGTTTTATATTCTTTTACTATGAAAAGCAGTTACAAGGCTTGATTGTATTTTCATTACTTAATATGTATGGAGTACGTCCTAACTTAAATAACACTAAGAAGACACGAACAGAAACTAAAAACTTCTCTTCATGCATTAAAAAGCCAGGCCTGAAAGCAGGATCACAAATAGACAAGGAGAGGTTTCTTTTCTCCTTTCATGAAAGTTAGGCCTTTTTAGCTACTCCCAGTGGAACAGATGATCTTCGAATGGATTCTTAAAGGCTGCATGTCTGGAAGGAAATAACGGGAGACGGGGGCAGGCATCCCTTCTGAACTCAGATATTGCATTCCATCCCTCTCTACCCTGTCACCATCGTCTCAGGAAAGACTGAAATAAAGGCACTTGTACGAAATATTTAGGTATTTTAAAATAGAATGATTCTTTTTTTTTTTCAGAATGTCATCACAACTTAGCAAGTAAATGATCATCACAGCTCTATGGGATAAGGTAATGTCCTGGGAATATCATGAAGGTGCCATATAGGCTTAGTACAGACGTTCAAAAAGCCTGAGGAGGAATTGATCTAACTTACACAGTTTTCTGTAAGTGGCCTAGGTTAGATTGGTAGCAAACGGTATACACGTTCGTCCTTTGGAGGGGGTGGGGCATGCAGGCAGCCTGCACTGGCTGAGGTCAGCAGGTTGGGGGTGCTCCTGCACACCTTCCAGCATGCCCTGTGGGCTCCCCAGGCTGCCAAAGACTGATGAGCACCTGGGCTGCCCTCATTGGCTGCTGGGCACAGGCAAGCATGCCCCCAATGCCCTATCATGCCACCACAGGCCTCCCCTCACACCCAGCCCTAGGCTTCCAGAAAAGCCCCAAAGCAAGCACCCTCCATCATGAATTGCACATGCTTCCATGTCCCAGCTTGCCCACATCCCACCATGGTGTTCTGCCATCCACTCCCAAGCAGGGCGACCCAGGAGCTGCAGTATGTCCTGCTTGTTGCCCAGCACAACGCTCACTGGGGGTTGTGGGACATCACATATGCTCGTGGCTTTGTGCCCCTTAACCAAAAGCTGGATGGAGGAGGTCAACCCACCACACGCCGTTCCCATTGAGTGTCTTGGATTGGGCCACCAACTTTCATGAGGCCAATAAGGATGAACCTACCTAGGACTCCATAGACACTAAGGCTCCAGAACTACCTTCATCAACCTCCAGTTGTGGGTCTGTGCCACCAGCATCATCCTGGGCACCTGGGTCCAGACCTTCCATATTCTCTGGTGAACTTTCATGGACATTGTCCCCTAGCTGCCCCCCACCCCCTCGCATTCCGGTATGTCTGCATGTGGCCACCCCTCATTCCGAAAAAGTTGGTGGTCATCATGAAGCTGGCCACCCCTTGCAGGTTACTGCTGCTTCACCAGCCAGTTTGGTGGGAGCAAGACCATGGTCAGAGAAGGTCTGGGAGGTGTGCTATGTCATCCAGAACGTCCTGGCCAATCTCTTCATCTGCCTTGTCAATCCACAGAAGGTGGTCGCCGGCTTCTGCCACATGGGCTTCCCCAACTGTGGGGGCTGTGGACAACACCCAAATCCCAATCTTCTACCTGGTCTGGACAACCTAGGCATTCATCAGCAACAAGGGATACTTTTCCATCTTCCTGCAGGGCATCATTGCCCACCAGGGCAACTTCACCCACATATTTGCTGGTTGGGTAGGCAACAGAAGATGATGCCTGCATCTTTTGCAACTCCCCACTTCTTGGGCTGACAGAGAACAGTCACTATGCTCCTGGGGCCCCCATTTCATCATCAATTATGTCCTCATCCCTCCCCCTATCATTGAGGAGCCAGCTTACACCATCCTGCCTGGCTGATGAAGCCCTATGTGGAGCAGCTAGATCACTAAAGGGAGAACTTCAAGTACTGCCTGACAAGGTGCCACATGGTGTCATACTGGTGGGCTCTCAGTGTGCACCTAGAGGTTTCATAGTTTCATAGTTGGTAGGGTCTGAAGGGACCTGAGCAGATCATCAAGTCAGACTCCCTGCCATGGCAGGAAAGAGTACTGGGGTCAAACGACCCCAGCAAGGTGTTCATCCAGCCTCCTCTTAAAGACCCCCAGGGTAGGAGCCAGCACCACTTCTCTTGGAAGTTGGTTTCAGATCCTAGCCACCCTGACAGTGAAGTAACACCTCCTGATATCTAGTCTGAATCCACTCTCTGCCAGCTTGTGACCGTTATTTCTAGTCACACCTGGTGGTGCTCGGGGGAACAGGGACTCCCCCAATGCCTGCTGGTCCCCTCTGACTAGTTTGTAACAGGCCACTAGGCCCCCCCTCAGCCTTCTTGTGGAGGCTGAACAGGTTCAGGTCCCGTAGCCTCTCCTCATAGGGCCTGCCCTGCTGCCCCCTGATCATACGAGTGGCCCTTCTCTGGACCCTCTCCATATTGTCCACATCCCTCTTGAAGCGTGGCGCCCAGAACTGGATGCAGTACTCCAGGTGCGGCCTGACCAGTGCCGCATAGAGGGGGAGTATCACCTCCTTGGACCTGCTTGAGATGCATCTATGGATGCATGACAAGGTACGGTTGGCCTTCCTGACTGCATCCCCACACTGCCGGCCCATGTTCATCTTGGCATCAATGATGACTCCAAGATCCTTTTCTGCCTCTGCACTGATGAGAACAGAGTTCCCCAGCCTGCTGGTTCTTCCTCCCCAGGTGCATCACTTTGCACTTGTCAGTGTTGAAACCCATCCTGTTCTCATCCACCTACCCCTGTAACCTGTTTAGGTCCAATTGCAGCCTATTCCTCCCATCTAGTCTGCCTACATCCCCCCACATCTTAGTGTCATCAGCAAATTTGAACAGGGTGCTTTTTACCCCCTCGTCCAAGTTGCTGATGAAGATGTTGAACAGTGCAGGCCCGAGGACCGAGCCCTGTGGAACTCCACTGCCCACATCCCTCCAGGTTGAAAATGACCCATCCACCACCACTCTCTGGGTGCGGCCCTCCAGCCAGTTAGCAACCCAATTGACTGTGTAGGTGTCAACACCACAGTCCCCCAGTTTTTTAATGAGAATGGGGTGAGAGACAGCATCAAAGGCCTTCCGGAAGTCCAGAAAGACTATGTCCGCTGCTACCCCTGCATCTAAGTATTTTGTGACCTGGTCATAGAAGGCCACCAGGTTGGTCTGACAGGACCTAACTCTAATGAACCCATGTTAGTTGCTCCTAAGCATAATCTCCCCTGCTGGCCCCTCATGGACATATGCCAGGATAATTCTCTCAGAAAGTTTCCCCAGGATCGAGGTAAGACTAACTGGCCTATAGTTTCCTGGGTCTTCCTTCCTCCCTTTTTTGAAGATGGGAACTACGTTGGCCCTCTTCCAGTCCTCTGGTACCACACCAGAGCACCATAAGTGCTCGTAAAGCCGTGCCGGGGGTCCCGCAATTACCTCAACTAATTCCCTCAGCACTCTGGGGTGGAGATTGTCTGGACCAGCTGATTTAAATATGTCCAGTCCCTCCAGAAATGTCATGACTAGATCCTCACTGACCCTTGGCCTAGGTGCACCTCCCCTGGGGCCTGAGGGGGTCCCGGTGGGGGGACCTGATCCGGTCCCTGCTCAGGAAAATGGAGGCAAAGAAGTTGTTAAATAGGTTATCTTTGTCATCTGGTGTGACGATCAGGTTTTCTAGCGTGTCTTTCAGGGGCCCCATGGTATCCGGTACCTTCTTTTTGCCCCCCACGTATTTAAAAAAGGACTTCTTGTTGTCCTTGATCCGGGTGGCTAGTCCCAGTTCCTTCTCCGCCTTGGCCTTCCTGACTGCCCCCCCTGCAGCCCCGAGCAACTGCAGTATAGTCCTCCCTGGTGATGGCCTCTCCCTTCCATTGGGTGTATGCCTCCCTTTTAGCTAGGAGACATTCCCGGATGCTTTTGGTGAGCCATGGGGACTTTTGCACCCTTCATCCACCTTTGATCCATGTTGGGATTACCTCCCTTTGAGTGAGAAGAACCTACTGTGATTTATCATTGTCCCACATGTCGAGAACAAGCTCCCTGCTGATGTTGGGAGCCCCAGCTTTGCACAGTGGCAGGCAGCCCAGATCTGCGAAGCCCTGGCTGACTGCTTCCTCACACCTGGGGACCAAGAGCCCTCCCCAGATGAGTAGGGCTGCAGGGCTTTGAATGCCTGTGGCCCTCACCAGGCCCTGAGTCTCCAATCCCAGGCAATTCTGGTCCTGCATTCAGACAGCATTCCCCTTCCCCTCTCCCAGGGGGCACACACCAGGATGCGTGGGAATTCTGACATAAGCAAGAGACATGCCTCAATCTAAAATGTTGCAGCTGCCAAACTTTTCTCGTTTTGTATAAATAAAATCAGTTGAGCATTGCTTATTTCTCAGCTTGGTCCCTTTTCCCATTGACAAACCAGCAAACCTTTGGAGGGGTAAGGAAGGGTTGTGAAAAGGGTGAAATAACCTGGAAGGGGTGGTTAGGACAGAGAATAGGGAGGGGATTGTGGTCAGGGGAAATGCTACAGGGACTGAATTCAACAAACACAAAACCTTGTAGGGGAGGCATGGGACAGGGGAGCTTTTGGCACACTAATTCCTGGACTCAGGAGTGGAAACAAGGGCCTTCACCATGAAGGAGTTGGACAGGTACAATTATAGAATAATAGAAAATTAGAGTTGGAAGGGGCCTCAGGAGGTCATTAAATACAATCCCCTGCTCAACATAGGACCATCCCCACCTAGATCACCTCAGCCAAGGCTTTGTCTAGCTGGGACTAAAAACGTCCAATGATAGAGATTCCACAACCTTTCTGGATAACATGTTCCAATATTTTACTACCCTTCTCATGAGAAGGTTTTCCCTAATTATTTAACCTAAACTTGCTGCAAGTGGAGACCAGTTCTGTCATCTGCCACAACTGAGAACCATCCAGCTCCATCCTCTTTGGAACCTCCCTTCAAGTAGTTGCTGCTATTAAATCCCAATCTTTTCTTCTCTAGACTAACCTCTCCTCATAAGTCACATGCCCCAGCTCCCTAACCAATTTTGCTGCTCTCCACTGGACTCTCTCCAATTTGTCCACATCCCTTCTGCAGTGGGGATTAAAAAATGGGCATAATACTCCAGGTGTGACCTTACCTGTGCCAAACACAAGGAAAGAATCACTTCCCTGGATCTGCTGGCAATGCTTCTACTAATGCAGCCCAGTATGCCATTAGCCTTCTTTGCAACAAGGGCACACTTGGCTCATATTCAGCTTATTGTGTACTGTCACTCCCAGATCCTTTTCTGCAGAAATGCTGGTTAGCCAGTCGGTCCCCAGCCTGTACCTGTGCATGGGATTATTCTGTTCTAAGTGCAGGACTTTGCATTTGTCCTTACTGAACCTCATGAGATTTCTTTCAGTCAAATCTTCCAATTTGTCTAGGTCTCTCTAAATCCTAGCTCTCCCCTCCAGTGTAGCTCCTACTACCCCCAGCTTGGTGTCATATGCAAACTGACTGAGCATATACTCCATCTCATCTTCCAGATTGTTGATGAAGATACTAAACAAAACCAGCCCCAGGACTTGGGGCACTACACTTGATACCAGCTGCCAACTAGACATCGAGCCATTAATTACTACCCTTTGAGCCTGATGATCCAGCCAATTTTCTATCTGCTTTGCAGTCTATCCATCCAACCTGTACTTATTTAACTTGTTTGCAAGAATGGTGTGAGAAACCATATCAAAAGCCTTGTTAAAGTCAAGGTATACAGGTTTCCCTTGCCAACCACAGTTTTGAGTATCCACACTTCAGAGGAGGGGGGTACAGTCAGAAAATACCCCCCATGGGCCTCCTGGCCCTGCTCATATCTCTCGCTTTCCACTCCACTCCAGCCCCAACAGCTTTGCTGGTGGCCCTCACCTCACACCCACAGCCTCTGCTCCCCCAGCCCTGCCAGTTTTGCCAACCAAGGTTTTGCCAACCTTGAACTTTTAGGAACCTAATCCCCATGGTTGGTGAGGGGAATCTGTATCACACCTGCTGCTCTCCCCACATCCACAGAGCCAGTTATAGAAGGCTCAGGTTGGTCAGGTATGACTTGCCCTTGGTGAATCATATAAATCCCTAGTAAGAGTCAGCTGGGCCTGGAGGGACGAGCGTTACCACTACTGGGGGAACACCAGCTAATACATCAAGAACCTGCTACAAGACATGGTACCCCAGGAAGTGCTCAAGAGCTGGAGGGGGGCCACTTGCTTTGACGGTATACCGGGTCAATGTGAGAATCCACCTCATATGCTACCTATGGCTTCACTGTGATGAGCTGACACCCACAGATGAGTTTGTGATTGCCAGTGCTATTGATGCTCTGCTGAACCCATGACCTTACCCCGGGAGAGGTTCCCCAGACACTGGCTGCCTAAGAAGAGTTCTATTGTGCACTGCCCTTGACTTTCCAGCACAATTCTCCAACTGTCAATATACCAGGAAGGGGTGGGGGTTGCTTTGGTTTCAAGGGTTGGGGAAGTGGAGACTGTCCAGGACCAGGATAAGACTGGGATTACAGTGTGGGGAGGAGTTTGATTTGATGAGTTGGTAGAGTGACTGCCTGTGCCATGTGCAGCTCACATTGGCTCCCACTCAAGGGGTGGGGTCTCCATTTTGGGGTCCAGGTGGCAGGGTGCCTGGTGCTGGCTTCTGTCATACTACATCTCCTGCATTATGAGATGTAGTCTGCAGGAGCAAAGGTTGGGCTCCATGGGGCTGTAGTATGCTGTGTCCCTGTGCAGGGATGGTAGTCTTGGGCTGGATGTGTAGGAGTGAGCATCAAAGCCTGTGGGCCTGTGCCTGAACACAGGAACATGGGAGTCCCTGGCTGGGCATGCAGGAGCCAGGGCTGGGGGTCCATGGGACTATAACCAAGCACAGGAGTTCTCCTGGACTGACTGTCAGGTCTGTGTGCACATCGTGGGGTGCTTCATAATGGGGTGCAGGGACATAGCCTGGAGACTCGGGTGCCCAGGTCCTGGGGCTTGTGCAGATATAGACACCTCCCTTCACCTCACTACCTGCTTGCAGATGACAGATAGCCAGGGGCAGGAGGTGGAGCTGTGCTGGCTCAGGTCTGGGAGAGTTTGGGGCAGGGCCTGCTGGGCATTTGGCTGGAGCAGCTGAGTGCAAGGCCAAGTGCTAGCATGCCTCCCTGTGGAGGTAGCAGCAGGGCGAGGCTAAAAGGAGACTGGAGTGTTGTAGGACAGCAACTTAACTTGAATTGATAGGGGAACTGGTACAGAATTGCATGCAGCAGTTTAACCTAATTGTTCTGATCTGAGTGTTTCTGTTTCCTCCATTTTTAGGCTGGTCTCTGTGTGCCGAACTTCTGTACAGTTATGGGTTTAGATCGATTTCTGATTACTTAGACCAGTCTAAGTATAATGTCTGTACCTGGCCTGAAAGATGTTTCATTCTGGCCTTTGAAGCCTCTGCACTTATCTGTTTTGACTTAAAATAGGCAAGAGATGAACATGACACACAGGTTGTATTGAATGAATGCAGAGCAGGGAAGACAGATTGTAAATCAAGACTTGCTAGAGCTAAGTAATGCTCTTTCTCAATCTCTTATATGATAACTTTCATCCAACAGGTATTGGGGTAGCTAATTGTAACTGCTAAGATGAATCTTTAAAAAAATATCATTCTTCACAGCTTTTTCTTTAACCCTCCTCCCCTGCAGTTTTGAGGCTCCAGGCACAGTTATAGCTAGAATGTTCTGTTCCTGACACTCTCCGAAAAGAACAACACAGATGGAAAAAAAATGAGAGCTTCTCATGTGGAGGACTGAGGAATCGATACAACCAGAGGACTCAAAAAAAACCAGAGCAATATGCAAATCTTTGACTGGGAAAGCTTAACGTAAAAGTGAATACAAAAATAGTCTGTGGTTTTGTTACAAGACTGAAATAGCATGCAAAACTCCCAGATTATGGATAGGCATACATTTATGGTATAAACTGCACATTATCCTGATCAATCTCTGGGGATACAATGTGGAATGACTTCCACAAGCACTGCCTTGCAGAGGCAATTTTAGTTCTTAGAAGACAGCTCAGAGATGTAAAATGATCATGAGCCTTGAAACCACAAGCACCAGAGCTATAATAATGGTTCTGACATAATATACTATGACTTTGAAAAAAGTCACCAAACTTCTGTGTTTGCCATTATACTCAAGAGGGGACCTGTGATGAGAAGACTGTGTTTACACCAGACTTTGGACAGCCAAAGGGCAAGTACGACTCTCCTGAACTTGATGCCATAGCAGCACAATAACATGGTTTTACCCATAGCCAATGGATCTCAAAATATTATCAGGCCAACAGCTCAGTACTTATTGTTCCTTAAATTATAAGACTAATTAGAGTCTGGTAGCATACACATTTGTCAGCAAAACTAACTTCTGCAGCTGTTCGTAAAGATCAAGCTGTACCGTGAGTGGAAACAAAAATGGTTGCAGACAGTTCCTAGGGTAAAGAGACTATTGTGTAAGACAGGGGTGCTCAAATCCCAGTTCCCAGAGCCATACTATCCAGCTTACAGGGGTCCCCATGGGTTGAAAAATTGGCGGCAGGGAAGTGCTGGCAGTAGTTGCTGTTCCCCAGCTGTCAGATTTCCAGACCCATGGGGAGCCCCAGGGCCAGATAACACACACACAAGCTCAGTGTGCAGAGGTGGTTCGGATCCAATCCAGGCACATAATGGCTGGCTAGAGGCACCACAGGCCCCAGGGAGACAGCCTGCGGTCAAGGGAGGTGGCACAGGGCCTAACCCCGGCACGTGGAGCCCCATCTGGTCCATGGACCAACCCACACACTAAAAGGTTGAGCACCACTGCTGCAAGAGATCTATTCCCATAATACAGTGGAAATTGCAGGAGGCTGGCCCCGTGTGCTTTGAAGCCTACAAATGCCACAGTAGACTGCTGGTTTTGATTTTGGACTAGGGACTAGATCCCCAAAACTCAGACACCTAAAAATGGAGCTCATGTGGAATATAGGCATCTAAGTCCAACATTTTGAGCCTCAAAACCCCTACTTAGCTGCCTCTTAGGTCAGTGGGCAACTAATGTCCATAATGATTTAAATATTTCTCCTTAAAGTTTCTAAGGCATTTACAGCCTTATTCTGGGCACATTTTGATAGGTCTGCTAAGTATGTAGCTCCCACCTAAGCTTTATAAGATGCACAAGTCTGGTGTTCTTCGGCTTAACTTGCTTAAGAGGCCTGATCTGTTGATTGCAGAGCATGCTTGGCAGCTCAGTAGTCTTCACCTGTATGTAATAGTAAAGTCTTCACCTGTAGAAGTCCTAGTATGCTTGCAGTCCTCACTCATGTACATAAGGTACATGAGTGCATTTCTTTCACTGCCTCAGGGATTTCAAGCACTCCTAAATTTCCTGAGTCAGCACTTTAGATTCTGCTACACTGGCTAAATACTCAAAAATGTCCTGTACAGCAGCACTGAGCCTTGTAGCATGCAAGTCGCCTTGTGGATCCAACCTCAGGTCACCACACAGAAAAATAAAATAAGCTGAAGGCTTATCATTGGCTATGTGAAATGAGTTGGCCTCAGCACAGCTGGTAGTGTACAAATGACCCCAACTTCCAAGACACCATAGTGATTGCACATCACAACAATGGAATTTTGAACATTTAAATAAAATCACGTAAATTAACATCTTGTTGAATATTTCAGCAGAGAAGCTAGATCTGAATGGATGCGGAATTTAAACTCATTGGTTAGCACCTTTAAATCAAGTGTATTTCCTATTTATGACTGGCAGACAAAGGAAAAAGGCTCTGTTCTTAAATAAGAGGCATTCCCAGGGGTCGTAAATATCCCATCCCACTATTATTTATGGCTAGATGGCAAAAGGGACACTCTGAAACTTCTCTCTGGTGTCACTTAGAAGTATAGAAAAGACTGAGGAAGAACCACTGGCTTGGAAGATCCAACTTTAAATCTGTCTTTGGTTTGGTTTGTGAGCAAAACTACATTCCTATAATTGCACAAGCAAGTATCATAACTGGCCACCCACAGGCAGTTACACAAGTGTCTGTCTGTGTAACATACAAATCTCCATGTGCAGCTGTGATAATTTTTTATATATAAAAAGGACAAATAATTGCATGTTTTGATCTCAAGCTTGGATGTAGTGACTTACTCCTGTTTACAAACTGTGTTTGTGACCGAGTAGGAATTAAAATGTAGAAGTTTCCAGTGTCCAGTCTGATGGTGGAAATACTATGCAAGGCTGTCTAGTGGAGGCTGGGTCTGTGGGTCACTTGCTGTGGCAGTGGCTACAGTGGCTGGGCAAATAGGACTGTGCAGTACAACTCTTACTCATCCCTTGCCACCAATGGCCATGTCCAGCAGGGCCTCAAGGCCCTGGACTCAGCAGCAGGCCTCACCCCCAAATTCCTGCAGGCTGTACTTTTGACACCCCTGATCTGATGAATCAATCCTTCAAGGAGTGGGAAGTGGGATTTCCCTGCATGTCCATGTTCACTATTCATGTGACATTTTTAGTCTCAGCATACCTGACATAGTAACCAAGAAGCATTATGTTATTTCTGGATACCATCAGCAAACAGGAATTTTCACGTAAGGGGGAAAAAAGAAGTGCTGTTTTGCAATCCAAATAAGACAGCTAACTCAGCAAAAACAGCAAGTAGGAGAGAAGTGGGCAAAAAAGTTGCAGGTGGTATGAGAATAAACAATAATAGCTGGAAAGCATTCCTAAATGAAGACTGTAAAGTTCTCTTTTCATATTGTTTGGGTTAAAAAAACAAAACAAAAACAAGCAAGAGTGATGTAGGGACTGCCAAGTAAAGATTCATGGTGGAAAGCTGGCCAAAATGAGGGAGTTTTGCTTACAGGATCTTCATGTCCACACAATGTTTTGTTTGCTCATAGTCTCAAGAGCCGTTACAGGGCTGGGGTAATAGGTCAGTGCATAAATACAGGCTGTTTGTTTTGAAAATACTTATCTGTGAATATACTGCATAATTTGCCCTGACAATTTCTTTACACAAAATTAGCTGCAGTTTATTTTTTCTTTTTTATGTACACATGCAGCTAAGATGAAAATAGGATAAGCTGAATTAGAAAGACCTCAGACGCTTTCAGAGAGTTATACTGTCCCAGCAGTGCTGCTGGTAATCACAAACAAGTGTTTTTTTAAAGAAAGAATGCACAGTATGTCCAGTATCAAGGCAAAATATTTCGTCCACCTTTATTACACCCTGGACATGTCTACACAAGGCGCTTATTGCACATTAGCCTAATACCACTGCGCAGTAGCATGGCAGTTAAAAACCATGCTGATAAACAATTGCATAGTGTTATTAGGTTAATGTGCAGTTAAGGTATCACAAAATAACCATGTGCCAGCATTACTGTACAGTAACTCTAGTTAGTGTGCATTTAGTACTTTGTTAAACAAGTACTAAAACTAAATGCACAGTATCTAAGAGTACGTTAATGAACATTTAAACACGCCTCTATGAAGCATTAAGAAACAACTAGAACTTGGAAGTTTGGGGTGACACATTTTCCTTTATTTCCATTATCCTTTATCACTTTTTGCTGCATGTGTCTAAGTCAGGAATCAGGTTTCTTAGGGTCCTCAACAGTTTAAACCTTCACTAGAGTTAATCTTACCTTTTCCAATATGTACAAGAGCACCAAGCTGTTGCATTAATGTTCACCATATTGCTTATCTCATTGTTGCTTTGCGTTTGAGTGATAAAAGGTGGGATCTCTAAAAGCCATTTACATCCATTCTTCTCTATTATCACCCCATTCTTCCATGATCTCTGGAGAGATCTAGAGAGTTGAGGTAGCAATCACCATCAAAGATTTAGCCAGTATCCCTCTTATTTCAGCAGTGCCATCTTAACATAAGGGCTGAGGCCCTTGGTTTGAAAATGGGACTAAGATCTATAAGTCAGTGTCAAAATAAGGTATGTGTAGCATGTACCCACTACACAGGATATGTACCTTTAGGGCCGCAAAAAGAGAAAGCTAAAGCACAAGCACACCCAAGCCCCAAAACCCAAATAGGCAATCACATGAAATGCTGGAGGCATTGTCATGAACATCTAGCATACCTACCACCATACCTGTCATGCGATGGACTGTCTGTCGAGAGCTTTCAGTCAAAGCTCTGTCCAGAGCCTCCAAAATCTGTAGGACAGCCCTGGAACCTGTATCTAATAGCAGCAAGCAGTAAACATTAGAGAACCCTGGTACTGGACTTTTAAGGAATAATTTACCTAAAGGGGACCTTTTTTAGTATGCTAAACTACACAGACGACTGGTGCTTCCTGAGTCTGGGGGGGCACCAGATCGCCGATGGGGAGAGAGGGGTAGTGGGCAACCACCAACAGGGTGGGCAGGCACTTCCGATTTCATGGCTGGCACTTCCAGGGGGGACACGGCCAATCTCAGGGGGTGCACGTGCACCCCCTATGCGTCGCCAGTGCTAAACTATATCAAAGAGGCAGACCACAGATATAGAAGAGTTCTAACCAGCCCTCACCTCCCTTTGGAGGGGGGCAAAAAATATAGATCATCAAAATTAATCTGATTTTATTCAGATTTGTAACCAAGCTTCTTGCTAGAAGCTGCTGCTAGAAAGACGGAGCTTTCAACTAGTCTTTGGTATTTGGTTCTCCGTCAGTTACTGGTTTTACAATCTAATTCCCCTCCTCCTCTTCCCCCACTATACTGTGTCTTTCCACAACTGCATATGCTTCCTAGTCATCTTTACTGTTGTGGATTGCATTAGGATAGGGCTAGTAAGAAATGCTGTCTAAAATGAACCAGCCTACTCCATTAGAAATCTTCTGTGCATCTTCCAGCAAGTGAAAGTGTGTATGCTGATGGGGCAGGGTTTGAAATATTTTTTATGAACGAGATTTGTTGTCCATGTCCTATGGACATTGTGCATTTGAGAGTTACGGTGTCCTGCCATACAACATGTTTCATTTGTTCATCTCTGTTGTTGCTTATAAATATTGGTTCATTTTAAAATGTCCCTATAGCACTGTAAAGTAATAGCTCATATTAGCAGTCATTTAGCCATAGCTGGATCTAGATATTTTTAATCACCACAATAAATATAAAAACTCCAGCTGATTGGCAGAAAATCTTCAAGTACCTGAAGCTGTTAGCTTTCTCCCATCAGAGGATGTGCTGAAAGGAAGCAAGGTCAAATGAGCTCAGTTAGAAGCAATTGCCAGGGACAGCTATTTCGTGCAAATTAACATGCATCCTGGGATGCAGAAAGGTGGTGCCATTTTGATTACAAGAATGTTCTTATTATAGGTCTAATCATGCAAGAGGCAGAGTGTCTTCAGCTTCTGATCGTGTCAATGGGCACTAAGTGTACTTCAGGCAATTGGCAGGATTGGACCTTAAATCAGTATCTACTTTGTTTTTTTCCCCCTTAAAGTCACTTCACATAGGAAGTATGTTCTGCAGTGCAGGAACCTCAAGAGCATTCCCTTAATTATTGGTCTCCATATCCCTAGAAAGCCAACAGACCAGATGTTTTCCCTCCTAGAAAAAGCCTATGGGAAAAATTAAAACTCAGCTGCAAACTTTGCTGGATTCTTGCAGTGTTTCATCCAGGATACCATACTTCCATTATCAAAAGAGAGGACATCTGTGGGGGGGAAAGAAGTGGGGAGGGGTATCTGATTGTGAGGGGAGCAGTAAGATGCCCATGCCCTGCTGGTGCCCCTCCCTCCCAACCTGCAACCCTCTGCCCCCAGCCCTGCCAGTGCCACTTCACTCCCAACCCGCAGGACATGAGGACAGAGGGGCCAAAAAAGAGGACATGTCTGGAAAAACTCAGATATATGGTAACCCTGTCACCACAGTGAGGAGCACTTGCAGCCTGCACTGATTCCTGAAGTCAGTAGGTAGCTGCACGCAGCACCACGGCAAGGAAGTTTGGCTCCCAGGGTAAAGCCCACAGCAGCAGACTGCCCTTGCCGCGAACACAGATCTGTGGGACACTCCTCCACCCCATGCTTTCCCAGAAGTGCATGCAGCAGCAGGAGCCCCCCTTCCCCTGTCCCTGAATGCCCCCCCCCCCCCAAATGAGCCACTTATGGCTTTGTCCAGCACCCTGCAGCGGCTGGGCAGCACCTGTTGGCATCCCTTCACTTGGCACGCGGGGCAGTAGCCCTGCTCCCCCCCTCCTTGCTACAGTACTGGCTGCACAGACCAGGAACTGTCCCTGTTGGCTGAAGCTGTTCCCTCTTCCATGCTATTGCAACTTCTTAGAAATCACCTTGGAGCACTGACTCTACCAAACTGTCACCTTGAAGCACTGACAGTGGGTATTGTCCTGACAACTTAATCATGTTAGTTTTAAGACAAACAAGACAAAGACAGAGCATTTTGTTAGCAATATACCAACAATATTTACTAAGCATGGATTCTTATGATCCAAACTAAACTGTTTACATGGTGTGTGTATAAATCCTAAAAAGTAAGCAGGGCACTTATCAAATAGATTATTTTCCAAAAGCACCAGGAAAATTATAGTAATTACCTGCCCTCCTGCTATATTATCTATATTCCCAAGAAACGTTATAGCTTCATGCAGAAAAATAAATAAATATTTATGCAAGGGATTAGAATAGCTGAGCAAAGGTTCCAGTCACTTCTCATGGAATGAGCACTTCTCACAAACAGCAAATATTCCTCAGCAGTGTGAATATTTCATTTGAGGTAGTATGTTCCTGCAAATGAAAGCTATGTCAGTGAAGTTATCTAGATAGGTGCTACTAGGTTTAGAAGGACTCTAGGTTCTCTAGACTACTGCCACATTGTCATGCCTTTAGGCGAGGCAGGAAACTTTCTTAACCTTCTTAGTTTGGCAATAGGTTGCTTGGTCCAGTCTACTAAATAATTACAGCCTATTTTCTAGGAATAATCCATAAGGGTAGCACTCATCATGAGGGATCCTGGTTTTCTCCGATTAAAAAAACCCCCAATTTTCAGATATAAAACACCCCCCAAAATCCTAATTTTTCCATGATTAAAATGAAACACCACTAAGTGTTTCATTTTAAAATCACAGAAAAGTGAGCATTTTGGGTTAGTTTTTTTATCTGAAAATTGGGGATTTTTTTTTTAAATCACAGAAAACCAGGATCCCTGTTCATTGTTAATGTAGGTTAGGCTTTTATTACACTCTATCCCGCCACAGCATTCTTTACTTTTTAGGTCCCGCTCATGTAAATATGTTTGTTTATAACCTGTGAAACACAAAGAACAAATCTGTGTGACTGGCTTTAAAGTAAATCAGTTTAATCTGTAAGGCTTGGTTCAGTTGATCTTCTGGACCCCAAAATAATCAAACGGTATAGATCACAGGATAATTACAATACTAAGCATTTCTACAGCATCTCCAAGAGCTCTACGTACAAGTAACACTTTTAAGTCTCACAGCACGACTGTGATGCAAGCACTTTTATCCCTATTTTAATTAACCTTTTTACTTAAACATTTAAAAAGATATTTGTTTTAAATATGTATATGGCCCCCATTATCACAGTATGGGAGTGCCTCACAGTCTTTAATGGAATTATCCTCACTATATTCCCATAAACTCAAATAAAAGTACCTCTTTTATATGAGGGGGATGAGGTTAGAGGGATTCAAAGACAGGTATAAAAAGAGAATTAGGTCTGGCCATATTCAGCCCTGCCTTATTCTTAGACATCCACCTCTAACAGCACAATTCCCAAAACAATAGTATTTTGCTCTAACAACAAAATTCTCAAATCAAAAGTATACCCAGTGCTATGTCTAAACCCTTATTTACAGTCAACCATAAGGGTGCCTTCAACTAATGCAAGCCAAATTCCTTTCCCAGTATCTGCGGCTGGGAACAGAATTGAAATATACTGGAAGGAAGAGGGTGAGTTAGAAGGTGAGTGGTGGGAGGTAGACTTCATTTCTGGAAGTTCAGAAATGCTGCCAGGAGTTGAGCTAAAGGGTTTACGGCATAGATGGTTGTTGAGTATTGCATTAGGATTGTCTTAAGGTTGGCCGCACTGTCAGAGGACATGAAGCCTAAGTTTCCTATACAGCAAAGAGGAAGAATTTGGTGCAATTCACAATAGGAAGTAGGCCATGGTGCAGAGGGGAACACACTAAGTCTAACTGAGCAGAAATACTGAAGAGTGGGGTCTGCCTTTCTGTAAAATTGAGTTGGCTATGTGAAGCTGATTGTCATCCCAAAATCTAGTCCTGAAGTTACACACCTAAGTTATCTGTTTAGATATGGACAATTGGCTTATTCTTTTCGTTTAGAAGTTTCATGGATTACACTCCTGAACTGAGCTCCTAAATTCTGCCTAAGTTGCACTTGAGGCACTTATGTGTTTTTGTGGCCCTAGAGTGACTTCTTCCAGGGGCACAAGGGAAAGTCAGTGAGGAGCCATGAATGGAGTCCATCTCCCCAGCTAGAAGCCTATTCACTGAACCATTTTGCTTCTCATTTTTGCATTTGGAAAACTCAGTTACAGACAAGCTCAAATGTCTACTCAGTGAGAAAGCCAGACATGAGTCTAACTCTAATCACCATTCCAGTGTTTGTACCACCAAACTATCCTTCCTCCAATAAAATGACTGCATATATAGCAATAAAGGCATTGCCATCTAGATGTTTAGCAGTAAAACTGGGACCTGTTTCAGTGACTGCTGTCAAGCCCAAACACTAGATAGGGTTTAGATATGAAAAACTGGTCTCCACTTCTATCTAAGGTCCAGATTCAAACAGATTACATAGGAATGCAGATAACATAAAACTGGAAGAAACCTCCTGGGTCATCTAATGCAATGCCCATGTCATACAAATCCCTTTATAAGCTTATCTAGCTTAATTTGAAAAAGCAGGTGGGTTTTTTTTGTTTTCTCCTTTCCAATTTGAAGGTTATCCCCAAACCTCTCATAGGGTATTTTAAGGGTTTGCGGCGGGGGTGGGGAGGAGGGGGTTGTTTTGGTTTTGGTTTTTTTTAAGTTTTTAGCTCATGTTTATTTGTGGTCAGTTATACCCACTGGTTCTTGTTCTAGCATTGTTCTGTAGCTTAGCTTTTTTCTTACCTGGTGTTTATTCCTGCTTTGTATTTCTAGACAGAAATCATATCCTCTTTCAGCCTTCCCTGTGACAGACTAAAAAAACCAAGCTCTTCTAGTCTCATTTCATCTAGCAGGGTCACCATTCACCTCATCATGCTAGGTTTTTTTCCTAGATCTATTTAATTTATCTCTTTTGAACATGGGTGTACACAGTTCTCCAGCTGAGGGCTCCCCAGGGCTTTCTAGAACAATATTAATATTTCCCTATCTCTAAAACTACCTCTGCAACCCTCAGATGCAGCAACATTTGGCTTTTCAGAGCTAAATCACTTTGGCAACTTAGGTATCCTGTGATAATATCTGGATATTGAAAGCATCCGCACATTTAGGATAGAAGTAATTCTCACCAGGAATCCACTACTTTTTTATACCAAAGTCATCAATGAAAATATCAAACAAGACTGGCCCCCAAACTAATACTTGAGGATTCCCACTGATAATCTCCTTCCACTCCTTTCAAATTTACCTGTTGCCAGCTTCTTACTCCACCTTCCCATGTCTTGCCTAATCCTCATATTCACTAATAGTTTTCAGTGTGATGCCACTTAAAACTTTCCTGAAGTCCTGATAGATGAGATCTACTTCACTGCCATTGACTACAAAAATAGTTCTCTTATCAAAGAAGCTATAGGCACTATCCAGCACTATATACCTTTGATAGATTTGTGTTGCATTTTATCCTATTTTCCATTTACTTCCATGTCTTTAATGATCTTTCCCTTTAAGATATGTTCTGAAGCCTTGCATGCTATTGAGACTTGCATCCACCTCCTTGGCTCCTTTTTCAATGGAAGTTCTACATTAGCTAACCTCCCATACCCCTCATGCAATAGGTTTAAAAATACTTGCTGTGGGACCAAGGATGTCTATGTGCCAATTATTTCCAAAATTCTCAAACTGAGTTTATCTTCTCCCACCTGACTTGAGAACATTAAATTTATTGAGTATTGCTTCTCCCTGGATATGGGAGGTCCATTCCAATTATATATTTTACTTTTTGTCCCCATTCCCTTTATTGAAAACCAAGGCACAGATGTTCTTTTATTATCTGGGTCATGCCTACATTATCCTTAATCTCTTTTCTATCCTCACTTCATAGCCACACAACTTATCTACATGAAACTTTCTGCTATTTAACCTCCTTTGTCAAGGTCTAACTCAGTTTGAATTCTGGGCAATTCTCACTTCATTCCTATCCTTCCTGGAGGTTTCCCTTCCAGGTTCTCTTGTTCAGCAAAATGACTGCAATTCTTTATACTGTGCCTCCTCCCCCCTTCCCCCCCCCCCACAAAAAACCAAACACACAAAACAAAAAACCAAACAAACAAACAAAAACCCCTCTCCCAGTTATTGTCCTGTTCATGGGCAGGCAGTAGTGTTCAGCTGCTTCATTTTTTAAAACACTTTACTCAAGTCGGCCATCCCCCCTCAGTAGGTTCAGCTATCATCAAAAGCCGAAATGAGACCTATTGTAGAAAAGTATCTACTGCATTCATAATATGCATTGGATGTCGTAGATGGTGCACACCACACATCAGTAAGCAAGGGAATGCTTCTTCGTATATTAGGAAAGATCCATTAGAACATAATTCAGTATCACTCTCACAGAATACTGATGTTATTAGTATAAGGGGAAATGGGTGTACTTATTTAGCATGAATGAAGTAATCCGTGTTAGGAATACAGCGATCTACAGCTTGAACTCTGGTGCCTACCAGTTCAGGGAGTTGTACCAGAAGAAGGATGAAATGTTGGATGCTTGGTGAGATTCAAATGAATCTATTATTGTTATTATTAGTAGTATACACTTGTTGTATAATGGTCTTAAAGACCATTATACATAATGTATAGAACCCTGAGTATATTTTTTTACCTTCACATGCACGGGTGTGTATTAATATTTCCAACCCAGATAATTTAGCATTTCCCTTAAAAACCTAAAATCATGATGCAGGGGTAGCAGTGGACATAGTCTTCCTGGACTTTCGGAAGACCTTCGACACTGTCTCTCACCCTGTTCTCATTAAGAAACTGGGGGACTGTGGTGTCGACACCCACACAGTCAAATGGGTCGCTAACTGGCTGGAGGGCCGCACCTAGAGAGTGGTGGTGGATGGGTCATTTTCGGCCTGGAGGGATGTGGGCAGTGGGGTCCCCCAGGGCTCGGTCCTCGGGCCCGCACTGTTCAACATCTTCATCAGTGACTTGGACGAGGGGGTAAAAAGCACCCTGTTCAAATTTGCTGATGACACTAAGATGTGGGGGGATGTAGGCACGCTACAAGGCAGCAATAAGCTGCAATTGGACCTGGACAGGTTACATGTTACATGGGTGGGCAGATGAGAACCAGATGGGATTCAACACCGACAAGTGCAAAGTGATGCACCTGGGGAGGAACAACCAGTACCATACCTACAGGCTGGGGAACTCCCTTCTTGTTAGTACAGAGGCGGAAAAGGATCTTGGAGTCATCATTGACTCCAAGATGAACATGGGCCGGCAGTGTGGGGAGGCAGTCAGGAAGGCCAACCATACCTTGTCATGCATCCACAGATGCATCTCAATCAGGTCCAAGGAGGTGATCCTCCCCCTCTATGAGGCACTGGTCAGGCCGCAGCTGGAGTACTGCGTCCAGTTCTGGGCGCTGCATTTCAAGAGGGATGTGGACAACATGGAGAGAGTCTGGAGGAGAGCCCTCCGCATGATCGGGGGGCAGCAGGGCAGGCCCTATGAGGAGAGGCTACGGGACCTGAACCTGTTCAGCCTCCACAAGAGAAGGAGGAGGGGGGATCTAGTGGCCTGCTACAAACTAGTCGGGGGGATCAGCAGGCATTGGGGGAGTCCCTGTTCCCCCGAGTGCTGCCAGAAGTGACCAGGAATAACAGTCACAAGCTGGCAGAGGGTAGGTTTAGGTTAGATATCAGGAGGCGCTACTTCACAGTCAGGGCGGCTAGGGTCTGCAACCAGCTTCCAAGAAAAGTGGTGCAGGCTCCTACCCTGGGGGTGTTTAAGAGGAGGCTAGATGTACACCTTGCTGGGGTCGTTTGACCCCAGTACTCTTTCCTGCCATGGCAGGGGGTTGGACTAGATGATCTGCTCAGGTCCCTTCCAACCCTAGAAATTATGGAACTATGAGACTCAGCTTTCATAATAAAAGAGCAAAGCTGTAGTTTGAAAATATGACCCACTAGTTCCCTAAAGATTCAAAAACCAGAAAGGTATGTAAAAAAGAACCCCAAATAAGCTATTTTTTAAAAAAGGCAGGTAATGTTTTGGAAAGTGTGTTGAGGTTGGCAATAGAGACTCATCTTGTTAGGGCCTCTTGTTACTGGCATGTGTACAGGGGCACACTTTTTTGGCAAATCAAAGGAAAGATCCTAGAGGAATAATATTTTTTACAGCAATTTTGTGGAAAATCTATCTTCACTGAGGTATGCGGTGAAAGAAAATCCAGTGCTTTATGAACACTATGTTTCAGTCCAAAATATATATCAGGCCACTTAGATGTTTAGCTCCATTTTTTATAAAATAGTTGATTTCCCTTCTAATGCATTCTAGGATCCTCCAACTCTGAGGCTCCTAAACATATTTTTATCTCATTTCTAGTCACTTATGCTCCCAGTGAGAACAGTTCTCTTCTCTTCCACTTTTTCTCAGCAATTTATATTTCTGTTTCATGCTGCAGACAACTGAGGAGAAGCTGTTGCTTTGAAAATACCAGTTCTCCCCTTCCTACAATAACTTTCAAGCACTTAGTAAATTCACAGGAGTGAACGTGCATGTTAGAAGAACATTTTCAGGCAAGTAAAAAAATTGTCCCTTTAAACTTTAATTCTTTTCTCTAAGACTCTTGCTTATAAAAGAAAGAAACTTCTTTTTTCCACTAGTTAAAAAAATAATACAAACACAACAGGAAGGCAACATTTTCCTGCCATCCATCATGGATGGATGAACTTTCCTTCAATAGAAAGACTCAGAGGTGAGGCTGTGGGTAAATCAGTACTGATCTTTTGTTCAGTATATAGCCTGACCACAGTACCCTAAGAAACAAAGACATGACTAACATCAGTGACAGCAAACAAAAAGAAAGCACAGCCAAATTAAGCAAGCTTTCAGGAGAGGGTTGGCTTAATTCCTAAACCAAAAACTTCATTTGAATTTAACTCACAATACAGACTGGTCAGGCAGTTTCTCACTGTAGTCTGTTTCAAAATCTAGGCCAGAATGTAGAGAGGTCTTTTTGTGGTGAAAGTCAATTGTGATAATCAGAAAGCTAGAAAGTTCAAAAAAAACATGACGTTGCATTGGTGTAGCAATGTACTACAGCAATGTAGCAGGCACATGACCAGCAACTACTTCACCATAGCAGTGTGCTCCCCTGTTATAATGTGCCACTACAGCAAAGTACCTGTTAAAAATAATCGTGCATTGCACATAGGGCGCAGTAACAATGTCACTGTAGGGAAAGTGGAGATGGGCCCAAACAGTTCTAGATTTTCCCGAGTCAAATAGCTTCTGTAAAGAATGTTCTTCAGATTAATTATGTAGCAGGCTCACTTTTCAGAGCTTGGGTTGAGTTCCAGGCTTGAGATCCTGCTGTTTTGATTGGTGGAGCCCATCCACCAAACAGGAGGCAACGAGAGAAATAAAGTCATGCCCCTTTCCTGAGGGGAGGGGTAGAAGAGCTCCTCCAGACCTGATTGAAGACTGTAAACTGTCAGGTCTGGAAGACTTCAGGGGTGGAGTCCTGAAGCGTATAAAAGGACTTGCGTGCCCAGCATGAGGGGCAGATGCAGTGAGGGACTCAAAAAGAGCGGAGCCAAGAAAAGCTGGGGAGCTCCCCCCAGAGGGCAATAGGTCCAAGGCTCCTGAAGCTGCCACTGGAGGAGCAGGCTTGGGAGCGGTGCGAGACCTCTTGGCTGTTGACAGCATACAGAGACAGTGCACGGGCATGGGGAAATAGTAGTGTTTCAGGGTGAGGCCCAGCACCCAGGAGTCAGCAGCCGTGGTGCAGCAGCTGAGAGGAGCTGAGCCCTCGGTGCCCAGAGCAGGGCACAGGGTGGGGAGGAGCCCAGCAGTGCAGGAGAGGCTTGGAGAGGTGCTCCAGCAGAGGAGACTCCATTGAACTGCACGCTGACCACCACCGCCTAAGGGAGCGTGAGTCATTGGGCCCTTGGTTTCCACAGGGGAAAGACATATGGGGTGGGCAAACCCAGACAAGAGGGTGGGTGAGCAGCCCCTCCCCCTGCCTAGTCAAGGCTCTAAGGGGAGGGGCCCCTGGTGCTTCCTGGTCATCCCCCCCCAAGGGACCCCACTGGAAGGAGGACTCTCTCTTGCCATGGGTCAGGGACTATATTAAGGAATAAGTGTTATTAAGATTGTTCCTGTCTGCGCCTTATATTTTTGACATTAAAGTGTTTTATTGTGATGGGTAAATAGTATTCTTTAGGGTTTGACCTTGATTATTGGTTAATGTTCACTATGTAAATATATGTATATGATATTTACTTTTATGATTATGTATATTATAACTCAATAAATTGTATATAGTTAAAAACTTTGGGCTTGGGCTAACTCTATAGAGGAAAGAGGGATCTGCTTGAAATTCTGCCATCCTTCTCACAGCACCCCCTCCTACCTACCCATCCCATCCAATTGAGAATAGGGCACACCCTTGGGTGTACCTAGGTTACAATTATAATGGACTACATGAAAACACTTAGGTCCCTAGGATCCAGAGAGGGATAGCTGTTCACAGGCACCTTTGAGCTTGGTGATTTTCTATTGGCTAACTATAAAAGCCAAGATCTAAGTTTTGAATGCTACTCTATGGGTTGTTCACCTAAAAGATGGAAATTGCAGCATGTAACTTATAAGGGCCTAAGTCATGGCTATCAGCAAATATCTTTATCATAGAAAAAATAGGGTTGGAAGAGACCTCAGGAGGTTGTCTAGTCAACCCCCCTGCTCAAAGCAGGACCATCCCCAACTAGATCATACCAGCCAGGACTTTGTCGAGCCAGGACTTAAAAACCTCCAAAAATGGAGATTCCGCCACCTCTAGGTAACCTGTACCCGTGCTTCACCGCACTCCTAGTAAGATAGTTTTTCCTAATATCCAACCTAATATGCTTTGCTGCAACTAGAAACCATTGCTTCTTATCCTGTCACCCACTTAGAACCCTGAGTCTAAAGTCTTCTCCTGGGGGTAGTCACCTACAAGTCTTCTTGAAAGAAAGGAGCAGACATGCAAGTTTTCCACTGCTGGCAGTGATGGCACTACTAATGCCTACTTTTCATATAATAGTGAAATAGTTAGAATACTTTCCCAGCAAGCATGAGACCTGGATTTGAAGCCTTCTTCAGCCAAAGCCAGGGTCATAGTCACATCTCCCAGTTCTAGGACATTGCCCACATTACAAGGCTATAGGTTAGGCACTGTTTATCCACCTTTGGGAGATGTGCTATTGTTCAGAAAAAGAATGTAAACAGAGAGCATGAGAAAATGACTCCTCACTCTAAAGGTTAGGGTATTCAGCTGGAAAAAGAAACTTCTGGTCCTTTCTCCCTAAGCTGTTTATGTATTGTATAGTAACAAGTTATTGAATAAAATATCCAGCTGAGTGTCATAACCACAAGATTACAGCTACAGTCCCTCTTGTGCTTCTTACATTCCTTACTATACAATGACACCACTTGAACAAAAAGGGTTTAGAGCTCTTCTCTCCCCATCCCCTCTCTCTATCCCAAAACAAACCAGCCTAGCATATAATGTGGTGGTTAGGGTACTTCTATAGGGGAAAGGGTTTGGAATCTACTCAGGCTGATGAAGCCTAAAACCTAGATCTCCTACTTTCTGGAAGAGTGTGTCCTGGGAGCAGGCTCTTCTGTAAAAGTCAGCCTCTCCTCTTCTACCAGCAGGCCTTTTTAAAAATAAAGCATCTGTGATGGCATTTCATGGGGTATTTCATCCTGTTGCTATGTTAACAGTATCTTCAGGTCACATACAACAGTTTAGGTCTCTCAGGGGAGCAGATTTAGCTACATCACAAATAGGCACTCTTAGGCCCCTGGCAGATGTTACCTTTATTGTGTGATTAATGCAAGTTTTTGTGTTAGATAGTAATGTACCAAAGCATCAAGGGAAAAAGCCTGAATCCACTACAAAGAAGTGATTCAGTGAATGCAGAACTTTCTGTGGTAGGTGCACTTCGTGCATTAATTTGAATGTCAGGCATGTTATTTAGACATAATACCATCCCAAAATGCCCTGCTCTCCTTCTCCAGGGCAGCTGTAGCAGTGGATCCCTGCTAAGGGTCTGCATCTCCCAGCAGCTTCTGCCACTACTTGTGTCATTCTTGCCCGTCCTGGCAGAGGCTGACTGGGGCTGTGACCCAGGAATTTTAACAGGCTGATAGTGCTTGAACTTTAAAAGGTTCCCAAGCCCAATCTTGTACTTTAAAAGGCCTCAAATCACTGACAGGCACCTCTGGGGTGGGAGGAATGTTATGGGAAAGCTCTCTGGGTGGAAAATGTACCTTTGACACATCCTAGCCAGGGGGCTTTGACCATGTGGCTGTCCATAGTGCTCTATTTTCTGTGGAGATACAGATTTTGTAAGTTGACCAAAATAATATCTGCCAGGGGAACAAATAGAGTACAGCAAGTTAGAAGTGGCCAGGGACTTACTGCAGTAAGTCTCTTTGGCCACTTTTATATGTTACTAAATCTTGGCCAGTTAACTTTGTTTCTTTGGATGTGTCTACATGTTCAATTAATGTGCTTTAGGTAATGTGCATTAATTCTAATACCTCCATTGTGAGGTACTAGAAAAAATTGCATTAGCCTATTTTAATGTGCATTAAAGAGCACATTTTTTGTGATGCTTTAATGTGCATTAAAATAAGTTAATGCGCATTAAAGCACACATGTAGATGCACTCTTTGAGTACTAAGATGCCCCGGTTTAATTATCACTTACTTCATGGTAAAAGTAGGTAATGCAGAGAGCTGATATGAGGTAAACCCCTGCCCCACTTTGAATTCATTCTAACTTGTTTATTTGTGATGTGCTTAGTTTAGACATCCACATGGGGCACTAGTGCAGCATAACTTCATTCAGCATCAAGTATTCCTAGGCTTTTCCCCCACAACTGATAAGCCCCTAGAATGAGAGCCAATGAAAAGATTACATATGAAATTAAGGTACAGCCAAGCATTCTAGGCTATTGTCTTTAAAAGTTATAAGAAAGATATGATCCTGAGATATGGGCTAGATATACTCTGAGTTAGTCTTCACTGATTATTTGTGAAGTGTAGTCTTTTTGGCTTGGATTTTACCACATAATCCAGCCATTCGCAATAGATTTCTTCCCCTTTTAGTCTTTTGATCTCCAAGTTACTCTATATGGAAGAGATACAGGAAAAGATATCATTTCCATATCAACTAAACCAAGCTCCCTTTTATCTCCTAACCACTACATAATTATTTCCCAACTGTTGAAATTGCGGGTTAACACATGATTGTACAACTTAAAGCACGAGGCCACAAAGTGCTGGCATCTCTCTAGAATGATTCTAGTTTTAAATGAAGTTAAAGATCAAATAATATGCTTTAAAGATAGTACTCAGATGCACTTGACTGTGATGCTTAAACATTAAACAGACATTCTGACTGATATAACAAATACATACATTTTAAAAAACCAACATTTTACTTGTTGGACCCCAATTTCCTTATGTACAAGATAGACACCTATCAGAAGAGATAAAGTAATATGTGCAAAAAGGGGTTCTGGATGCATTATTTTTGCCCAGGTCTTTAAATTCATAGTTTGCTAGGGAGCAAGGGAATGACGTTAAAGGTTAAACCTGAATTCTATTCATGCCTTCGAAGAGGAGTGCAGTCTAATGAATGCAAAACAACATAGCCAAAGGGACTAAGTGAAGAATTAAAAAAAATCTGTTATATTAGAGAACTGGGATCACATGCTAGTCCAACAGTATATAGTGGAAGCTTGGGGTCAGTCCATGTGACGCTATGCTACTCCATTGGCAGTCTGTACTGCAGAAGAGCATATAGGGAGTTTGGTAAGTCTGCTTAAAATCACAGTGGCTTCTCAGGCTACTCTAACTCATAACTACTTCACCTCTAGAGTCTTGGTGGTGTGAAGATAATTTAACTAGTTTCATTCCTTTGCAGCTCCTCCCTTGGGCTTTGACTTCCATTGTGCTTCTCCTTACAGGACTGATGCAGAATCTGGTCCTATTCTTATTCTTTCAGAAGTGACCATCTGCAATCCCTGTTATTGCAAGAAAATTGATTGTGGCAGTTCTTATATGAGGCAGTAAGGACTCCAAGAAAATGTCAAGCTACAATTTGACCAACTGTGGGGAGCCCAGTGTCACCTTCATATGAGTCTAGGTCAACTGACTACTGGCTGCATACATGTAATAGGACTGGAGAGAAGGATGATCCTTTTGAAAGTGGACAGCTAAGAAGTGTAGTGGCAGTAGTATTGTTTTTGCCTTCATTACTCTTCAAGAATGTTCTTCAGAAAAATTAAAGCCACTTTAGTATATTCCCCTGGGCTTCTGCCATTTGTCTTTTGCTAGACCTCTCATGAGACAGTATGTTCCTGCAGCTATCCAGCCTTACGTAGTAGCCCTTTAGCCTACTATACACAATTGAGCATAAATGTCTCAACTTTTAGACAGGTCATTCACTTAAAGAATATTAGCTGTAAATCTAAGGGATGGGAGGGGCTGAGCATGACACAAGAATAAACAATGATTAGGGAACTGTTTTCAGACAATGATTGCCATATTTTTGGTATTATAATACCTACACAACTAGGTCAGAGAAGAAGCTGGCATTGTATACAATTTAATAGCATTTCTTTTTCAAAAGCCCCCATCAGGTTGTCCAGCCTTCTGAAAGAAAAGTAATTGAGCTATTTTTTTAAGTTTGATTCTTATAAACAATTCTGATCCCCATCAAAATTAATCTTTCCACCTCTCAGAAATTCTTAGATTCTATTGAGTTATTTGGGAAATTGGATTTTGTCAGCTTTCTTTCTGGTTGCCGTCTACCTTCTTTTTATAATTAAAACTAAAGATGTGTGTCTAATATGTATGAATCTAAGAAAAGCACAAAGATAATGTGTGTTTGAGCCTGCAGAACAAAAACAACAGCTTGATGAGTGTCAGTGTCACATCTGAGTGCAAAAAAAATCTAACTATTTTTGGCAAAGTGCTTGGAAAATGTCTGGGCCATCCAAGAGGACTCTCATGCATCTGAAAATTACCTTGAGAAGTTTTTGTAGCTGCAGTAGGTGTTGTGAAAACAGTCACATGTAAATCTGAATTACTGTGTCTTAGACACATGCTAAAATCCTTTGCTCATTGTTGCATCCTATATGCAACAATTTATTTTTATGCCTGGGGTGGCGGCAAGTCAGAGAAATCCCCTCCCAGATGCATCCTCTAAACTATATTTCCCCTGGCTCAAAAGGTTTAATCCATTTCAAGCCAGAGAAAAAATGCACCACCTTCTTTCTATGCCTTCCTTATAGTTTACAATGTCTTGCATTTGTTAAATATATTACAGCACTCTATTTACCTTGTCTTCAGCTCCAAGACCTTTATGTGACTTGCCTTTTCTGCAAGTGTCACAAATAAATCACTGCCTATAGATGTCAGCTGTTAGCAGTGTTCTCTGCTGTCTGATACCTTCAGGAGGCAGGATTAGTTCTAGGGGGAAGCAGCAGGGCGGAACTGTGCAGATTTAAGAACACCATGAGCCACAGCCATCATGATCCATGTTACTAGAAAACCCATTTAAAATGGCAACATTTACCAGATGTTCCCTTGTTTTACATTCAAAAGGCCTTAGGAAACCTGACAAGATGCAGCGCAACACTGTCCTGGGCTGCAACTAAAATGGTTCCATAAATTCAGTGGCCACTTGCAGCAAGTACAACACAGTGTGGAAGGCAGGGAGCTTGGCAGCGCACCCCTGAACTGAATACCAGCTTCTGAGAGAGTCTCCGATCAAACAGAAGACGCAGTTTCTGAACCAGCATGTGTTGCCCATCCATACTCTAGAGCTCTATGTTCTGGATCTCTGAGTTACTGACTGCATCAGTGATTGGGTTACTGTGACCTTGACACTTGGAGCCCTTTCAGAAGGGCAGCAGCTGGTGCCTTCTAATTGTTATGTATGAACAAGCTGAGAATAAGTCAAATGTGGTACAAACCAGTTCCAACTTTAACCCTGATGAAGGAGGGTTAAAGTTGGAGCAGGTTTTACTGCATTTGAATTATCCTCAGCTCCTTCACACAGACCAGCTGCTGCCCTTTTGAAACCTTTTGAAAGGGCTCCAAGCTTTCCTGTGTTCACACCCTTAGTGACCACACAAGTTGGAAATCAAGTTCTCCTTTCTGCATGACTGATGTGATGTGTCCACTGAGAAATAATGTACCAATTGATCCATATTTCTTGGAGAACGGTGAGTTATTTTCCTTCTCCAGCTAGTCTGGACTGTGAATGAGAGCTAGCCCCACATGAATTGTACTTGGCTACAGTAGCTCAAATAGGAGAAATCTGAACTAAGATTTAAATAGCTGTGAGGCTTTCATCTGTCAGGACAAAATAACTGTGAGCAAGTAGCCTTTCATCTTTCATGACTAATTCATATTGTGCATTTATATAAATCTTTATGGGTTCTCATTGTAATTTCTGGCTCCTTACTTCTTCGCAAATTAGATAGATTGTCATTTACATGTAAATTTGCCCTATGTGCAAGATTGTCATTATACATATTTTATTATGTGGATTGATAGATATTTTTCCTTTGCAATTCCCTCTACCCATATGACTTCCAGTAAAATAAACAGAAATTACATAATGAACAAATTTAAAGGCATGATGTGCTGATGAGACAAGAAGCCAGAATCTAGCTGATGGTCTTGCCAAGTCACAAATATAGCATGAAAACCATGTGCAAGAATGGGTTTGAGTAAAACTGGAAGAGGAATACCCCAGTGCCAATAGCTTTCAAAAGGCTCAGACTAAATTGCACTTTCTTTGTAAGCAAGATATTTGAATGCCTACTTTTTTCTTATGTTTCAGTTACTGAAAATGAAAAACAAATGTGTGACTACTAGAGTCTTCACACTATGTTCTGCTCTCAGTGACACACTGTGCTTCCCGCTAAGGTCAGAGTATTACTGAAAACCCAAAGAAGGATGTTTTTCATGGTTTCTTGCCTGCAAATAATTAAAAAGAAATACTTCAACATAATCTTGAAGTAATAACTTTAAGAAATACAATACAGCTACCCAGCATTCAGTTTGCTAATTGAAGTGAAAGAATTCGCTTTGCTTAGGGCACCTACTGATGTAGTTGGAATAAAGTGCACTCAGTTTTACAGGAAGTGAAATTTCACAATTGCTGACACTTCCTATTTGCTATCTACTATCTCATAATTGATAATCATGGAATGCAGCCTATAACTAAGTGTCTATAATGGGGGTATTCAAGCCCTAGTCTGCAGGCCAGGCCCAGCTCACAGAGCCATGTGATCCAGCCTACGAGTTTCTCCCAAGTCTGGAAAATTGGTGATGGGGGAGCAGTGGAATTAAAACTTTCACTACTGTCCCCCTTCTAGACTTCCAACCCCAACATGGCTGGTTTAGCTTGGCAAGGCTACCCCCCTGTGGAGGGATTGGACCATACCCCTAAACAGCTGGATTAAGCTGGGACCCTATGAAGCTGCATTGGCTTTGGTCAGGCTCTTTTGGCCCCTGGACATTTCCAAGCAGCTGGAACATGACCCATCTGGGCCAGCACAGCACAGCACACCAGATTAGGCCCACAGACTGGACCCAGCCTGCAGACAGACCTGACACCCTCATCTAGCCAATGGCCAAAAAGGTTGGGCGTCACTGGTCTAGGACATGGGGGCTTTGAGCCCAATCTTGCTATATTGACTGGAGTCAAGGTCCACAAAAAAGGCCTTAAATGCTCAAGTTCAAAATGTTGACCCTCACTCTCCCTGCCCAAACTGTTTCCTACCCATGGCTGTTAGGAGCTGGATGTGCCTAAATTTATAAGCGTCTAAGTACATGCCAGTAAAGTTCACTACGTGACCAGGTGTACATTATCTAGAGCATGGCTGGGCATGCCACATTAGCTCTCAACCTGGAAGCAGCACAGCCAGTTATTGGCCACATGTAGTGCAGCAATACCATGGTTATACTGTCTCTGATTATTCCTGGTCACTCCTGGCGGTGCTTGGGGGAACAGTGACTCCCCCAATGCCTGCTGATCCCCCCCCGACTAGTTTATAACAGGCCACAAGATCCCCTCTCAGCCTTCTCTTTTGGAGGCTGAACAGGTTCAGGTCCCGTAGCCTCTCCTCATAGGGCCTGCCCTGCTGTCCCCTGATCATACGAGTGGCCCTCCTCTGGACCCTCTCCATGCTGTCGACATCCCCCTTGAAGTGCGGCGCCCAGAACTGGACGCAGTACTCCAGCTGCGGCCTGACCAGTGCCGCATAGAGGGGGAGGATCACCTCCTTGGACCTGCTCGAGATGCATCTGTGGATGCATGACAAGGTGCGGTTGGCCTTCCTTACTGCCTCCCCACACTGCCGGCCCATGTTCATCTTGGAGTCAATGATGACCCCAAGATCCCTTTCCACCTCTGTGCTGACAAGAGGGGAGTTCCCTAACCTGTAGGTATGGTGCCAGTTCCTCCCAAGGTGCATCACCTTGTACTTGTCTGTGTTGAAATGCATCCTATTCTCATCCGCCCACTCTTGTAACCTGTCTAGGTCTGATTGTAGCCTGTTGCATCCTTCCAGTGTGCCCACGACCCCCCACATTTTAGTGTCATCAGCAAATTTGAACAGGATGCTTTTTACCCCCTCATCCAAATCACTGATGAAGATGTTGAACAGTGCGGGCCCGAGGACCGAGCCCTGCGGAACCCCACTGCCCACGTCCTTCCAGGCTGAGAAGGACCCATCCACTACCACCCTCTGGGTGCGGCCCTCCAGCCAGTTGGCGACCCATTTGACTGTGTGGGTGTCTACACCACAGCCCCCCAGTTTCTTAATGAGAACAGGGTGAGAGACCGTGTCAAAAGCCTTCCGGAAGTCCAGGAAGACTATATTCACTGCTACCCCTGCATCTAATGATCTGGTGATCTGATCGTAAAAGGCCACCAGGTTGGTCTGACAGGACCTGCCACTGATGAACCCGTGTTGGTTGCCCCTAAGCATGCAGTCCCTTGCTGGCCCCTCCTGGATGTGTGCCAGCATAATTTTCTCGAACAGCTTGCCTAGGATCGAGGTAAGACTAACTGGCCTATAGTTTCCCAGGTCCTCCTTCCTGCCTTTTTTGAAGATGGGAACCACGTTGGCCCTCTTCCAGTCCTCCGGTACCTCACCAGAGCACCACGAGTGCTCGTAAAGTTGTGCCAGGGGACTTGCAATGACCTCGGGCAGTTCCTTTAGAACTCTAGGGTGGAGATTATCGGGGCCGGCTGACTTGAATACGTCCAACCCCTCCAGAAGCTCCCTAACTAAATCCTCACTAACCTGTGGCCCAGGTGTGCCTCCCCCGGGGCCCAAGGGGGAGTGTTCAAGTTGTGACAGTGATGAGGTTAGTCACCAGGCTCATGTCAAAGCTTTGTCAGGCTTTGGCATCAACATATTTCTCCTACATGTTTCACCTGTTGCCCATACAACCCAACCAGGTAGATGCTCTCCAAACACGCCTGTCTCTTTTATCCAATAGTTGAGTGATTAGTATTCTCACCAGGGAAGTGGAGATAGACAGGAGGAAAAAACCTGTGCTCTATTCCCTGCTTCAATGAATATTTAAATATTTCATGCAGAGTCCACCAGCTTTAAGAGGAAAGACTGGGAGCATCAAACCCTAGCCAGGGAGACAAACTCTTTTTGTTTGTTTAGTCTTCTGTCTCTATTTGAGTTAAATTCCTGTTACTGGCAGCCTCAGGGAAAGCTTTGGCTGAATAAGGACTTTAAGATCAGGTTCTTGATGGGGAAACAAGGCAAAGCAGCCAAGTAATACATTCAACCAAGGAAAGAATTCTTCCTGGCTTCAGCAAGGAACCAGAAGCCCTGAAGTATGGGATTAATACAATAAAAACTAATGCAACAGGCTTCGTAAGCATGTTAAAAAAGTCAAGAGGGAGGAGGAACAAAAACAAAAAAACGCCC
Source organism: Crocodylus siamensis (assembly GCF_052110815.1). Lineage (NCBI taxonomy): Eukaryota > Metazoa > Chordata > Crocodylia > Crocodylidae > Crocodylus > Crocodylus siamensis. Next base: position 362,098,052 of record NC_143395.1, read on the forward strand.
AAAAAACAAAAAAAAGGGAAGGAAACCTAATCCAGAAATGGCTGTGAGAGCTTGGTTTTCTTTGGCCTGCATGAGGTCCAGATTTCCTTGGAATATTCCATTTTACCCTGAAACCTCTTTCTTTAGCTTCAGCTTCTGCTACCAGATCCTGCCAGACGCAGAGTAGCTGTTTTCAAGATTTTTACATAGGAAAAAGGCCTGGAGCTCAGTTCTAACCGTAGAATTTTGTATCTGGTACGCAGCAATGCAGAGAGGAAGCACATTGACTATTGTCTTCATTTAGCTCTTCACAGCCTACACTTGGGCTGTGTCCTTGGAGGATTCTGTTTTATTTTGCTGTCAACATAGTTAGAATTCCTACCCAGTTTAGTTTACAATGCATCAAGTAATGAGAGTTAATGAAAACCTCACTTCAGATTAGTTACACAAAAAATGCTAGCACTGATCTTTGAATAGCTCTCACAAGGGACTCTTTCACAACCGTCCAAAGGCATTGTTTTATTTGCACTATTTAAAATTAAGTTTCTGACTAACATACATGGGTCATATTTCAGTTGAAGACCATGGCATCATGAGCCAGAAAGGTCACTGCCTTGATTGCCTCGATTGCTATTGGAAGTCTTGCTATAATTATCTAGAGAGATGTAGGGTGTCTATACACGAGTAGCAAGGCTGTTCTGATGTGCTGTAATTACCACGCTCCAGCTGCCTCCAGTGTCTTACATATCAGCATGCCCACACTTCAAAATGGCAGTGGGGGCACTTTAACTAAAGCTTGCCTTAATTAACGTGCTCCCATCGCCATTTTTCAGTGCAGGGATATTAATACACAAGATGCCCCAGGTGCTTTAATTAGAGAGGCTCTCACAGCCAATCTAAAGAGCCCCACTCCCACCCTCCCAGAGCACATGTATAAATGCCCATATATATAATTTGATTCTCCAATTACACCCAAACTGACAATCAAAGTTGTTTTGGAGCCTTCAGTAAGCCAAATACTCTGAGATCCTAATTATCCACTTATTTTGTGCCTCATCCACTCCCTGTTAGCCAATGTAAAAGCCTTTTACTGATGAATAAGATATGCTTTGATCCAAAGACTTTCAAATCACCTTGACCTTTACTGATGCCAAGAAGTTTTCACAGGTGTGCTGCATATTGCATCAAGCATGTTCTAGTCATTTTTAAAATATAAGCAGTCATTAGGAAACATTGCTAACTAATGAGTCTGGCCTTCCTCTCATTACCCAGTAATATTTCACTGAGCTATTTGTGATAAGCCATGCTTAAGTTTCATAAAAAGATCCTAAGACCAGTTCTGTTTTGCCCAAACCATCCTCCATTTGTGTTTTACCTCGATTGATTTTTCCAAGTTTTCTTTGACTTTATGAATTGAATGGTCCCTAAAACTCGAAATGATAGTCAGTAATGCCAAGATGTTTCTTGGTTTGGCTGTAGTCACGCCAAATCCTGGAGTTTGGCGTCTCAATAACCTATAGCTTGACTCTCACAGACAGGAAGCTGGGTCATGGTCAATGAAAACATTTGCCAGTATAAAAACTTAAAACTGATTGAGAGAGAAATGTAAATAATTTTTCTCTCTGCTTCTAAAGCTTTCACATACACAGAGCATTAACATTGTAACTCTACCTGAGAGAAAGTGAGTTGTAAGGAGACACAATTTGGGTGGTGGCGGTGATGATGCTAATTGTTACAATAACAATAATAATTAAGTTGAAGTGACCAATACGAAATAAGACTATAGTACTACTACTATTACTGTTACAACCTTATTGCTCACTGATCACCTCTGTTTTACAAAGTCTCTCTCAAGGATGAGCTATGGAGGTTTTCCTTTAGGTTATAGAAAGATTGTCAAAAAATGATATCATGTTCTTTTTTTCTTTTAATGAGGTGGCTTCTTTAGCAAGCCCGAGATGTCCAAAAAAATTGTAGTGTCGTTTTTGGGAGCACTTATGACTCTGCCTCCTCTCCTGACAATCTTGTGTTCAAAAAGAAATGGCTGCTGGCTGGCTTAGGGACTTAATAATAACATAGAAAGCCATGCATTTGTAGGTCACAGGTTCAAATCCAGCTCTGGTTGATAGTGACTAAATGTTCTAACTGACAGATGTTTTGAGGCCTCAGAGCAGGGCCAAGTGTATACGCTAAAAATGACTCTCTAGTCAGCCATATGTACAAATTGGACAAGGATTTAATGGGGATAGAAATGAAACTGCAAACGATTCCTATAGGTCTTGGCTAGGGTAGTATTTGAATCTTGTACTGTTGCTCGTCCTGCTCTGTGGACAAACAGAACTTCAGTTTCTGAGGCTGTCAAATGCAGTCCCTCTCCAGAGCAGTAAATTCACTTTAGTAAAAAAAAACAAAAAACCCCACTACTGAGCCACCATCTGGCTTCATTTTCATCAATATGTTTTGCTACATCAAATAGACTTTGCTGAATCTTCTCATTAAACAATTCCCACCTTGCTCTACAAATAAGTAATTAAACAGGAGACAAGCAAATCTAGGACTGGGGATGTGGTCAATCGATCAACTAGCCGCTCATCTCTGGAGAGAAGTTTAAATTCTGATCTGGTTAGAGAATTGTTTGGCTGTTTCCACTGTTATGTATGGGACCCGATAAAAAATCAGCAAGGGGACAGTAACTCATCATGGATGATCACTGGCAAAGCTGCAACATGCTTGTACATGCCCTATGTAAAGGTTTGGCTACTAGTCATTTATTCATGAGCAGTCATGTCATTTGCTAACCTTCAAAATACCCACCCACAATTTGATAAGCTAATAAGGCCTCACTCTATGCTGCTAGAGAATGACAAAAATCTTATTTTTTTCCTACAACAGCAGCAGCCACCTCTATTGTAAAGCATGCCCATAGGAAAAGTTTAATTACAGAGAAAATGCAGGGTAGAGATGCACCTTATAGGCTAATTCAGAAATACAGACATTTTCATGAGCCTGTTCTCACTTCATCAGATGACGTCATATAAAGGCCATGGTTTTTTAGCTAACTATAGTCCATGGATACTGCCTATGGAAGCTCCCACCCACTGGTGTATTCAGTTGCAGATATCTTTTTCTAGGACTAAGTAGGCAAAGCTAACTCTCCCCCTGCTTTTTAGTTTATGTCTGACTTTGGGGATGTCCTTGTTTGGCTGAGGTTTGGTTTCTTTGTGTTTTTTGGACAGCACACCAGGTTCGGACAAACTCCCTCAAGTTCGTATTTTTAATCCTGTTATCTGGTGTTTCACTGCTTTGCTCTCCTTTCTCTTATAAAAAGAGTGTTTTGTGCTCTCCCTTATGGCATGAGAGTTAACACTAATAGCTGCAGACTATGAGTTCCTCTTCTGCCTCCCCAAACAAAAAACAAAGATCAACTATATTCAGCGGGGATGGAGGGGAGTAGGGGGGGAGGTACAATTTGCAAAACTGTAGTGTGGCCAATTGCAAAAAATTATCAACAACGGGTTTCCCTTAGTAGGGAAGATGAAAGCTTTCTCTCACCCAGCTAACTACAACACCATATAGATGTATGCATGGCTTTCTTTAGAAAACAGTTAAAGATATATTGGTTAGAAATCTTTAGGCCTTGTGAACATGAGGAAACTGAGATGCCTACATATTTTGACATGACTCTGTCGGCAGTCTTATTTTGGAATAAGAGGATCTACACAGGGAGTTATTCTTGACTAGCAAGAGTACCTAAAATTCATGCCCTATCTTACTTTAGAGTAGGTCCCCTTTGTATACAAACCCTTAAATTGTCATTTGTGAGATTGAAGACCCCATGTAGATGAGGCAGGACAGACTAGTGTTTTTAGGGCTTACCTCAGCCAATTTATTTTAAAATTTATTTTAGCTAAAATGTTAGCTAAAATGCAAGTAACACTTTTTAAAATTTTGATGCAACCCACCTCTTGGCAACTAACACTGGAAAAAATGCCAGAAAATTATCCAGCCCTTTCTAATAAAGGAAGTGGAAGTCGCAAAGTTCACATATACTCCTCTCTGATGAAACTAATGACACAAATTCAAATGTGGGCTGCAGTGCATACCATGCAGAGAGATCTTGCATGGGCAGATGAATGAACTTGATGACCTCGAAGCTGTTTCTTTGAAATATTGTATTAATATTAGCAAGAAGGTTCTAGTTTCTTAAGAAGAAGAGGCAGAAGAGTCAAGGAGTGGGGATGTGATGTTTGCCTCTGGATACTAGCACTGGTTGAATCCATACTGGAATATTGCACACTATTGTAATTTTCAACAATAGGAAATTAGAAGATTGGAAAAGGTGCAATAAATAAATAAGCCTCTAAAAGGATTTGAGGACTGAAGAAAACACCTTACAGTGAGGGATTTTGACAGCTGTATCTATTTTCTTCATCAAAAAAGAAATGACTTGATTACTTCCTCAGAAGCTTCACAGTGACAAAATACTAGAGACTAAATAACTATTAAACGTAGTGGGAGAAAAAAAATCTAACCCCTCCACTTGCCTTCCAAGAATCCCTGGGTAGAAGTAAAAGCAAGACGGACTGTAGTTAAGAAGTTGATAAGTGTTTTCTTTTATGTTTTTAAAATGCTCAGTTATTGCAACAAATAATCATGAATGCATTAGCTCTTGATGCATTAGCTCTTGATGTTTTCATGTGGAAGCTAGATATTTGGGGAGCACACTAGTCACGTGTAAGCTACTCAGGACAAAGATAACTGCAAAATGTCATGGCATGTGGAAGAGCAAGTCAGAGTAAATGATCTAATGATCTCTTCTAGCCTTAAATGCTATGAATTAAGGTGGACATAAGGAAAAACTTCTTTTCCATAAGGGTATCTAGAATCTGGAACATGTTCCTAGCAGAGGTGGTACAGTTGCCATCCTTGGAGACGTTCAAGGAGAGGCTGGACAAGCATCTCTCTGAGCTCGTCTGAGCCTAATAACCACCTGCCTGTGGCAGGGGACCAGACTTGATGATCTTACAGGTCCCTGCTGGTCCTTTGATTCTATGGTTCTATGACTATGAAAACAAGTGAAAAGGACTTAACAGCTGAAAAATGTTGTAACCAAGTACAGAAGGACTGTATTCTATTTAAAAAGCTAGCCCCCTCCAAGACATGCTGGGGAAAAGTCATAGAAGAACCCAGTAGAAATGAGGTCATTATGAAAGCAGATTCACCTGCAGAAAGGGGCTACTGCATGTCTATCTCACAGAGACAAACAGGTGCTTTGAAATGTACAAGGGTTTTTTCAGAAACAAACGGCAATTTTAAAATAAAACCATTTTGTATACGTCTACCTGCTCATGTGAATGAGTGAAAGCTAACTCTGCATAATAATCAAATTAAATAAAATAAAGGGTTTACCCTTCTAACACTTGCTACCATGTGTATGGCTTATTATAGAATCAATGCAACCATTAGGGCTGTGCGAAGCTTCGGTTGCTGATTTGATTTGGGGGAGATACAGCCCAATTCAGCAGCTGAATCTCCAAATCAAAACTGCTTGATAGATTAGTTAAAAGATCTGAATCAATTTTGAAGTCTCTGAATCAATTTGGAGGTTCAGACAGTCCCTGCTTGCCGCCATAGGGAGCTGGACCTGGGCTCTGTGCTAGTAAGTGGGGGGGTGGCTGGGGGAGGTGACCATGGGGGGAATCCCACCAGGCCCCACCCCCTTTCTGCTCCCCCAGCTCCCCTAAGTGCTCCCCAACCCCCATCCACTCTCCCAATCCCCTCAATGGCTGCCCTGCCTGACCCCCGCCTCCCAGCACTTAAAAAAAACAAACCAAAAAAACCCACCTCTGCATTCACCAGCTGCTGTAGTGGCCATCGGGGCCTCTTGGAGTCATGGCAGAGTCCCCCCATGTAGTGGGGGACAGCAGGGATTATCCCCTTACCTGGCAGGAGCTGTTGAGTGTGGGGCTTTTTTTTTAAGCCGGGGATGCTGGGACTGGGTGAAGCAACCATTGACAGGGCTGGGAGAGTAGGTGGGGGGATGGGACCTGTTCAATCCGGAGATTTGGCCAATTTGGCAGCAGTGATTTGAATTGCCAAATCGAATCACTGTCCCTTGAATCAGCCAAATCTGAAGCAAATACTAGCCACTTTGCACAGGCCTAGTAGCTATGCTCCTTAGAAAAGGGTAACTTTGGGATGCTCCAGCCTTAACAGCAACCACAGAAAGTCTGTACTTGCCTAGTGCAACTTCCACTATTAGGCAAAGCCTTATCAAGAAAGTTGAACCAGGTAAGTGTATCACCTTGTGTAGATGCTCTTAAAGATAGCTTTAATTTGTTACATCCATTTAGTTTACTTCAGCACCTACATTGAACCTAAACGCACCTACATTCAACACCTTCAAGAGTAAATTGGATGCTTATCTTGCTGGGATCCTATGACCCCAGCTGACTTCCTGCCCTTTGGGGAGGGGGCTGGACTCGATGATCTTCCCAGGTCCCTTCCAGCCCTAATGTCTATGAAATCAGTAGAGAAGAAACTTTCCTCTGGACTTCCCAGTACATGGCATTGTCTGCCTGTTTATTTCATCAGCTCCCTGAAAACAAATATCTTCAGTCATGCCTGGTCTAACCACAAACCCATAATGATAATATATGAAGGAGGGTATTTTTCAGCATGTTCAGCAGCAGCTGTCTGAAGAGACTGATTGCAGAATTCTCTTGCAAGAAAGCAACCAGTTTTCTGCTAATTCCTCTGTGTTCTTTCAGGGGATACAATTAGGTTACTGTGCAAGTTCCACACAGGTTTTCAAAATGAAAGAGGAAAAGTGGCATTTTCCTTCAGATATGAAATAGCCTTGGAGTCTAAATCTAACTCCTCTTATTTAAAACCCTATCACAGGCAGCTCTGGTCCTGCAAAAGTGTATTTGTTTGTTTTTCCTATTTAATATGTAGAGTTCTGATAGGAAAATTTTCCATAGTAAAACTCTCCCGTATGATTTCCATTTTTTGTGCATACAGCAACGTTCCTGCTTCTGTCCTATTCTACCTTTCTACCACCTGAACTGGGAGCTTTGCAAATGCATCTAGTGGTTTGACCTTCCCCATTGGCCAGCTAAGTACAGACGGTCAAAAAGCCCAAGGCAGAATTGATCCAATCTACACAGGTTTCTCAAAGCTGCATAAATTAGACCATTAATGAACAGAAGTCACATTCACTCTTCCCTTTGGCCAAGGCCAAAAGATGGGAGATGCTCCCACATGCCTCCCAGCTCTGTATGGCAGTGAATGGCCCAGGCCTACCCCATTGCTTCCCCACCCCTACACACACCTCTCAGCCCTCCCCCTGCAGGGGGAAAGGAACCCCTGACCCCAAACCCCCCACCTGGGGCCTGCACAGGGGGTGGTGGGAAGCCCCTGAGGCAAGGGCTTTTCTGCAGGGTAATGAATGCCCCAGCCCTCCCCCTGTCACCACCAGCTGGCTGGGCTGGGGGGCAGGGGTTTTGCTGCCTTAGCTCTGTGATAGCCATGGGGCAGGGGTGCCTGGCTTGGCTGAAGCAGATGAGCTAGGATGGAAGCAAGCCCACCCTGCGAAGGAGTGTGAGGTGGCCACAATGCAATGCATCCTGGGATGCTGGGGGAACTGCGACTTAACTTGTGTCAAAAGGGATCTGGAACAGAAGTTCAATAGACCAGTCTAAACTAGTGATTCAATCTGATACTACATCCATCTATCTTAAACCACTTATACTGGTTTATATATAACTTCTGTCCCTAACACTTTTATGATATGAAACTAGAAATGCCACAGGTCAGCAGGCAGTGCTCCCTATACCTGAGCATAGCTATTCCTAAGTGAACATGATGGTTTGTGGAAGTCACAATGATGTCAGTTGGGCTTGAGATGCATATACTTCAGTGAAGAATCAGGTTCCAATGCAAGTGTCTAGACTGCTTCTAGGGCTCTCCCCAGAAGCATAGCCCTCATCTACTAGCTTTAGCTCTTGCTCTTCTCCTACTGAGCCTAGAAATGAGACAGTAAAGCTGCTTGTGGGCACCCCTTGCTGCCACTCTCAGGCCTACCAGTGCCATAGAGCTCAAGAGTGGTGGCAGAGGTGCTCCTAGGAAGACTTCTGAGTTTGGCAAGTGTGGTGCAGGAGTGGGTGACCAGGGTGTACTTAGCAGAACTCTTGGGAGTGCTGTGACAGTGGTACAGACAAGCCCAAGAGCAGACCCAGGGGGAGTGCAGTGGTGCAGCACCACCTCTCCTTCACTCAACCATGCTGTGGTTACAACACCTGAGGATGATTTTTTGTTTGGGTTTTTTTTTTTTTTGAGTCCCCAAAACAAGTAAGAACCACATCTCCCTTCTTTTTCATGCTCAGTGGTACCTCTCCTCCCCTCCTCCTCACTGTCCTCCCATGCTCACTGTTACCACTGCTGCTTTCTCCAGCTGCCTTGAGATAGAGATGCCAGAGCCACTCCTACTCACTTCATCTAGATGCTGCGAAGAGCTGGGCTCTTCAGGGGCAGTAGTAGCAGTGAGTGGGTTCCTCCTATGTGCCTGGTCCCCCTGGTGTTCCCTGCCAGCCTAGGAGTAAGTAAAAGGGAAGGAAATCTGCTTCCTGCTGCTGCCATCTCTAGCCAAGCCTGGCTTTACATGTAGCCCAGCTGGAGAAGAGAAGGAATAGTTTTGGAGCTACACACTCCCCCTGCCTCTGGGTCAGCTGGGGACTGCAGCAGTGATGGGTGAGGAGAGGAGGGATGAATGTACTGCTGAGCATGGAGGGGAAGAGACGGGGAAAGAGAGACTTAAAAAAGTCCCCTGCTGCTGCTCCTGTGGTGCAGTCGGCCCACCCTGATGTGGAGGGGTGGGAGGCTGGAAGCTGGGGTGCAGCCACCCCTGCAGCATAGGTGCTACTCCCACATCCCCTTTTCCAGAATCCTGGATCTGCCCATGGACAATCCCTTCCTGCAACAGGTCCTGAGCCTGCATCAGAGCTTTCTTTTTTTGTTACCAAACATAGCATTACACAAAGCTTATGCATCACCTAAGCCCTAACAGAGGCATTCAGTATTGTTTAGTTAATACAGGACTTATCCACACCATAACAATGCTGTCTCTGCTTGGCTGTTCCCAGCTACAGCTTGCCCTCCCATTGCTTCATGCCACTCCAAACCCAGAAATACATTGGTAAGGCTGCTTCGGATTCATCCCTATGTGGCTGCTCTTGAGTCCTCAGTCCGTAGCATACATGAGGGTGACCTTGGAGCATCTTCACCACCAAACTGCTATGTGTTGAGTGTGCTGTCAGGTTATTGTGATCTTGGTGTTAGTAATGTGCCCTTCAATTCCAACCTGTTCAAGAATCTGGACATTAGTCTTCCCTATATATCACTGGGTACAGACATTATACTTTTACTGGTATAAGCAAACAGAAACCAGTCTATACCCATGAAAAAAAGAAGATGGGCACACCAAACTGGTCTATATTCATAACAGAATTCAGACCTAGACAGGTTACAACAGACAGGTTACAAGGGTGGGCGGATGAGGACAGGATGGGTTTCAACACTGACAAGTGCAAGGTGATGCACCTCGGGAGGAACAACCGGCACCATACCTACAGGTTGGGGAACTCCCCTCTTATCAGCACGGAGGCGGAAAAGGATCTGGGGGTCATCACTGACTCCAAGATGAACGTGGGCCGGCAGTGTGGGGAGGCAGTCAGGAAAGCCAACCGTACCTTGTCATGCATCCACAGATGCATCTCGAGCAGGTCCAAGGAGGTGATCCTCCCCCTCTATGTGGCACTGGTCAGGCCGCAGTTGGAGTACTGCGTCCAGTTCTGGGCGCCGCACTTCAAGAGGGATGTGGACAGCATGGAGAGGGTCCAGAGGACGGCCACTCGCATGATCGGGGACAACAGAGCAGGCCCTATGAGGAGAGGCTACGGGACCTGAACCTGTTCAGCCTCCACAAGAGAAGGCTGAGGGGAGATCTTGTGGCCTGTTATAAACTAGTCAGGGGGGATCAGCAGGCATTGGGGGAGTCACTGTTCCCCTGAGCACCGCCAGGAGTGACCAGGAATAACGGTCACAAGCTGGCAGAGGGTAGGTTTAGGTTAGATATCAGGAGGCGCTACTTCACAGTCAGGGCGGCTAGGGTCTGGAACCAGCTTCCAAGAGAAGTGGTGCAGGCTCCTACCCTGGGGGTTTTTAAGAGGAGGTTAGATGAACATCTTGCTGGGGTCGTTTGACCCCAGTATTATTTCCTGCCATGGCAGGGGGTTGGACTTGATGATCTGCTCAGGTCCCTTCCGACCCTAGAAACTATGAAACTATGAATAGAAGTTTGGTGCACACAGGGTGTGTCTACATATACACATTTAATGCACCTTTGCAGTATTTAAGGTGCATTATGGGCACACACCTACATATGAAAATGCTTGATGCATCTTAAAATGGTGATTTCAAGCTATTCATGCCCAAATTTGATGTCTGCATAAAGCAGGCATCAAATTTAGGCGTGACTAGCTAAGTCGCATTAGCAAATATGTAGATGAGCTAATGTGAATTAATGTGGTGTGTGAATGGATAGACACCATGTTAATGCACGTCTCCATGTGCACTAATGCAACTTATCTATTTGTGCCTAAATTTAATGTGTCTTAATGCACATTAGCGTGTCCATGTGTAGATGCACACCTAAATCACTTTACGCAAAGGCACATTAAATTTAGGCACATGTAAATACATGTAGACATGCCCACAGACTGGTTAAAAAATGGCAGAGCTCAGTCTAAGATTTGATCCCCGCCACCACAAAGGGCAAATGTATGTTCTGTTTGCTACCAGTCTAAACCAGGCTGCTTACCAAAAAATGTGTAATTTACATCTATTCTGCCTTGGGCTTTTTGGTTGTCTGTACCTACTGTAAGTGAACAGCGTATTCTGGAGTGACTCCCTTTATGTATTCTCACTGATCCCTGGTGCAGGCCAATGTTTGTTCTCTACTGTAGTCCTGTCTGGTTTTGAATAGTAAATCTAAACATAGAGGTAAAAATGTTAAAAAAAGAGAATTGTATTGTATACACTTTATCATAGAATGTCAGCAATTTATCTATTATTAATTATGTGTACTATAGCAGTGTCTGAAGGCTGGCCAATACCCTATTGTATTTGACATTGTATGACTCAGAAAAGTAGGGAGTGCCCCCAAAGAAGTAAACAGCGAAAAAAGGATAAAATGTAGGGTGAAAAGGAAAAACACACAAGCACTCTGACAAATATGAGGGTTCATGCCATGATTTATTTATTTTTTGGTGGTGTTTTACTTAAGTGAAGAGAAGCTAAATGGAAAGGTAAGGGACGTTAGGAGAACAAAGAGGGTTGCGGGGCAGGTGAGAAACAAAGGTGAAGTGAAGACACTGTTAGGGTGCCCCCTAAAGCTGCCTGCTCAAATAGCAAGTACTTATTGTCTGGTATCCTATCCATACAAATTTGTATAAGAACTGACGCGTACAAACCTTCACATGCATTATTCAGGCACCTGTACATGTACACACTAGTGCAGAAAGAGGTGCTGCTTTTTGGATGGGCCTGATTAATTTTCGTTAGCATAACTAGCATAAAATTGCTAGAGTCACTGCCACTTGCTTTAACGTGGTTACTGTAGCAGCTGTAAGAGATGCAAATGGTTTCAAAACACAATTTTTGCCTGTTTCGGCTGAAACTATATATATTTTGCTCTGCTAATGTATTTGAAGATTCTGTTGTCTCCATTTTTACTACACAATTAATATTTCATTTGGTATTTATGTATTGTATATAGATCCCAGAGTAGATGCTGACCATTCAAAGTGGCAGTAGGCTAGCAGCCATATACGATCATTTCTTCCTGGTTGATATTTGACCCTAGCTATTCTTTAGTGGAAAGATAAGAAGAATTCCTCTACAGCCTATCTATAGAACTGGATACTTCCTGAGCCTGTTGTATTTTGTCACATTTGTTGTTGTAGATATATAGGGTTGGAGTAATACTTGGTTCTTTAAAGATTGATTTTTTGTCATAACCTCTTCTGCCCACTTAGTGACATGTCTTTGAGAGAGCTTTCCAACCACTTACACAGCTCTGTGTAAAAGTATATTTTGCAGTTGTAGAACTTCAGAGTGATTCTGCAGAGACGTGATTTTCTGCAGTGTTTTCCTGAGTCAGTTTTTCTGTGCATAAATGTTGTGTGTAGCCTATTGCTGGCTTCTAAGGGGATGCTGGAACACTATATACCATATTTTCACACATACAGCATGCCTCCACATATAGTATACATCTTGTTTTTGAAGGGCAGACTGAAGGGGGGGAAAAAGATCTTTCTTTGTGATAACTGAATAGCAGCACCTCGGGAGCCAAGTTAACTGCTAGCCCTGTATGCTGGATGGGGCACGCAGACCGACCTGGAATGTTGTTTCCAGTGCTGCACTGTGGGCTCCAGAGCCAGATGCCAGGTTGGATCTGGCACGCCAAGTCCAGGACCATGTGCTGGCTCCAGGGCCGTGAGACAGCTTGGACCTGGTGTACTAGGCCCGGTCACAGATTGACCCCCATGTACCAGCCTCATCCAGCATTTAGGGTCACGTCATCCGACCAAGGTCCAGAAATTTGGTGTGAGAGGAAAGGTGGCAATGTTAATTACTGTGGCACCCAGCGTCATGGGAATTAACACTGCCACTACTCCCCCACTGCCAAATTTCTGGACCTGTGAGGTGGGGGGGTCGGTTTTTCTTGAATATAATGCACACTGCTATTTCCACCACATGATTTTGGGGAAAAAGGTCTGGGTTATGTGTGAGAAAATATAATATTTTAAAACAAATACATATTCCAAAACTGTAGTCAGGACAGAGTCCTTACTTTTCTTGCAAAAAGTAAGAAGAGAGTTCTTACTTTTTGCACAATTAACAGGGCACTGCCAAATGTGAATTCTTTAATTCCTTATTTGACTCGCAGCACAAAAGGATTAGCTAGGAGTTAGGAGTAACTAATTGGCTGCATTGTAACTGCCAGCTGAACACTGAAAATGTGAAATTTATATACTTTTTAAACCTGGGTGCTTGTCTAGATATTTTTAAAATAAAGTAAAGTCTGTTTGGTTTAACACCATGAAATTTCTGGTGGCATCAGTTTTACTTCCTTTGATTCATGCTAATTCCATAGTATCTTCTTTGATATCCACTACCTTTCATCAACAAGTATGCAATTATCGGCATTGGCTCAAGAAGCAGTGACGGCCCCTGGCTGGACTGTAATAAGGTAAAACAGCCAAAGAACACCATGTAAAAACAATAAGGTAGAAGTCATATTTATTGAAAAAAATTAATATATTTGCTATAAAATCTGTAACAGTAATGCAACTGAATATTTATTTTGATGCATAAACCTGAATGTTACATACCAAATACAATACAGTAACACTGGTTTCCTCTTTATTTACATGTTTATGAAAATTGATATGCAATCCATGTCAAAAGAACTTATAATGGAGAATAGTTACATTAGAAAAATAATATTCTTGATAAAGCATTCTCAAGGAGTCCAATCACATTTTTAGGCCTCTTTCAATAAGGCAAAAATCCCTGGTACAGCATATAACTTAATTTACAAAATACAATAACTGTTCAGACACATCTTCAAGTTTTCTTTTGGTATGCTTTTCTTCACTGTAAAATTACTTAATTTTCTTACTAAACGGAAAGACTTTCAGCAACATAACTTAATGAGTTCTACTATATATTACATATACATTGCTGTAGCTTAGCAACCATACCTGGGCAATCTTGTTTCTTAACTGTTTGCTCAATGAGCTTTCCCTTGGATGTAGCACACATTAGTATCTTGACATTCTTACAATTGTGATCTCTTTCTTCAGTTTTCATAGGAAACAAATCTGTCACATCTTGAAACGCCTTTTAATTTTATTTTTAGGAACTGGTGCACAACTACATTTCCACTCACAAGAGAACGTCACAAATGTAACTAAAATAGGGTTGGATAACTCTGAAAATGTACTTCTATGTGCCAAAACCAAATTTCTTACTTTTAATACTTTGTACCCTGCCATGCTCTAGGATTTCTTTTTCTGCATAGCTCCATTACTACTAAGAGTCAAATTGTTTTAATTCCTTCAAAGGCACAAAACTTCCACCTTTTTTCCAGTGTTGCTCCTACACCAGTGAATTCTTGTTTAAACATGCGTGGCAGTCTCATCAAAAGCATTTCTATTTCATTTGCAGAGATCTGTGGAAGAGGGGAAAAGCAAAAATACAATGAAAGGTTACCCTGTACATAGAAAAAGAAATTTAGAAAGTATCATTAAAACTGTTTTCTAGGTAATTAAAAAAAATCCTCATATTTGTTAGTAACAGGTATTTATTTTTTCTTTGAGAGATCATAAAATGTTATGTCTATATACAGAAAGAGTCATGTTCCCACCATGCTATATAAGAACCTGCTATCCATTTTAGACACTGTTAGACAGATAGTCTGTTCTGGAAGAAAATGTTAATTTTCCAAAAGGCTGGGGTAGATGGGACTCCAAGTGCTTTTTGTACTGGAAAGAGTATGAAGGGAACTTACGCCATTCCTAGGGTCCCCTGGAAATTTCCACACAGTACAGTAGCATTGTTTAGACTCCTCCCATCTTCTGTTAGGAACCGAGCAGCCTCCAGGGTACTGGGTGGAGCTATCATCCCTAAAAGAGTTCTGGACAGTACCTTGTTTATGAGCATTAAATCTCCCCACATCTTACATGCCACCATAAAGCTGGCAAGTCAATCAGCAACATGGAAGTCCTTGACTTCAGGAAAGCCAACTTTGACACACTCAGGAGGCTTCAGTGAGGCCCTAAGGGACCATGACCTCAGGGGGAGGGGAGTTCAAGAAGAATGGTTGTTCCTCAAGGGAGCGATCCTCAATGCACAAGCTAAGTCTATTCCATCTCAGACGAAAGGCAGCAAGAGGGCACAGCAGTCCCCTGGCTCTTCACAGACCTAGCAGACCTCCTGAGGCTAAAAAGAAAGGCCTACAAAGGATGGAGGATGGGATTCACCTCCAAGGAGGATTATTCTGCACTGGTCTGGTCCTGCAGGGAGCAAACCAGGAAATCCAAGGCTGCAACTGAACTCCAACTAGCTTTGAGCATCAAGGACAATAAAAAGTCCTTTTTCAGATATGTGGGGAGCCAGAGGAAAAGCAAGGGCAACATTGTACCCCTTCTGAACCAGATGGGGCAACTGACAACTGACATCCAGGAAAAAGCCAACATATTAAATGGGTACTTTACATCGGTCTTTTATCAGTCCCATGGAAGGCCCATGCCCGCTACAGGACAGGGAGGTCCATGTGAGGGAGATCCCCTGCCCTCCATTAATCCTGACCTTGTGAAGGAACACCTTGAGAAGCTGGATATTTTCGCGTCAGCCGGCCCTGACAATCTACACCCCAGGGTACTCAAGGAGCTGGTGAGCATCATAGCCTAGCCTCTGGCATGGATTTTGAAAACTCCTGGCGCTCTGGTGTAGTGCCCAAAGACTGGAAGAAGGCCAATGTGGTGCCTATCTACAAGAAAGGGAGGATAGCGGATCCGGATAACTAAAGGCCCATCAGCCTGACTTCTATCCCAGGGAAGATCTTAGAAAAGTTTTATTAAAGAGGCCATCCTTAATGGACTGGCTGACACCAACATCCTAAGGGATAGCCAGCATGGGTTTGTTGCAGGTAGGTCTTGCTTGACCAATCTCATTTCCTTCTACAACCAGGTGACCTATCACCTGGACAAGGGAGAAGAGATTGATGTCATGTATCTTGACTTCAAAAAAGCCTTTGATCTGGTATCCCATGATCACCTCTTGGCCAAACTGGCCAGTTGTGGCCTTGGGTCCACCATGATCCACTGGCTGGAAAATTGGCTCTATGGTCGAATCCAGAGGGTAGTAATTGATGGCAGTCACTCATCGTGGTGCCCCGTGACCAGTGGGGTCCCCCAAGGCTCTGTCCTTGGACCCATATTGTTCAACATCTTCATTAATGATGTGGACATTGGAGTCAGGAGTGGACTGGCCAAGTTCACCGATGACACCAAAATTCGGGGCAAAGCATCCACGCCAGAAGACAGGCGGGTGATCCAGGCTGACCTGGACAGGCTCAGCAAATGGGTGGACAAGAACCTGATGGTGTTTAACACCAAAAAATGCAAGGTTCTCCACCGTGGGGAAAAAAACCTGCAGCATCCTTATAGGCTTGGCAGTGCTATGCTGGCTAGCACTATGGAAGAAAGAGACTTGGGGGTCATCATTGACCACAAGATGGACATAAGCCTGCAATGCGATGCTGCGGCTAGTAAAGTGACCAAAACGTTGGCTTGCATCCATAGATGCTTCTCAAGCAAATCCAGGGACGTCATTCTCCCCTTGTACTCGGCCTTGGTGAGGCCACAGCTGGAGTACTGCATCCAGTTTTGGGCTCCACAATTTAAAAAGGATGTGGAGAAGCTTGAGGGAATCCAGAGAAGAGCCACGCGCATGATCAGAGCTCAGGAAAACAGACCTTATGACGACAGGCTGAGAGCCATGGGGGTCTTTAGCTTGGAAAAGCACAGGCTCAGGGGTGATCTGATGGCCACCTATAAGTTTATCAGGGGTCACCACCAATATCTGGGGGAACATTTGTTCACCAGAGCACTCCAAAGGATGACAAGGTCGAATGGTCATAAACTACTGCGAGACCGTTTCAGGCTGGACATAAGGAAGAATTTCTTTACTGTCTGAGCCCCCAAGGTCTGGAACAGCCTGCCAGCGGAGGTGGTTCAAGCACCTATATTGAACACCTTCAAGAATAAATTGGAAGTTTATCTTGCTGGAAGCCTATGACCCCAGCTGACTTCCAGCCCATCAGGCTGGGGGCTGGACTTGATGATCTTCCAAGGTCCCTTCCAGCCCTAATGTCTATGAAATCTATGTGCGAGGTTACTCAGGCCACAGCAGGTTACCCAGGAGCCCTACCATTATCAGTTATGACACATCCACACCTTGGACCTAAGTATGAACTTGCTTGCACAGAAATTACATCAGTAACTCAGAGTTGTTCCTGATGTGAAATCAAAATCAGCATATTTTCAGATTTTTATTGAACTACTACAGTTCAAAAAATATCGCTTCTCGGCCTCTTGAAGGCTCAGATCAAGTATATGGGCTAACAAGAGAGCTTTATGGTCTTCCTATGTGACTGGCCTGGAAAAATATCCTCTAGCTTTGCATTGAACTACTGAGATATATTCAACTAGCAGGGCAACTTTTTGGTTAGCTTTAACATGGTACACCTGAATTTCCTGATGTTAAATAAGTGTAAATTCCTTGCAGAAATATTCTTGCATTTTTGGTAGCAAGACTCTTCCCACATAAGGAGTATACTATAATACTGCAAGACCACTATTTCTGGGCTGCTAAGTGCTCACCATGTATTTCAGTTTCTCTGAGAAGTGTATGTCCCTTAATGGTCTAAAGGTTCAGACTGTAACTGATTTGTAAGGAACTAAAATATTCACTTCATTTTTTGGTTTCCACATTTACAACAAAAAGAAAATGGATAAAGTCTCCCTTCGTACAGTCTGTCAGGTGCTTTTACAAAAGCTAAACTACTGAAGCAGTATTTAATGTAGTTTATTTCATTAACTGTAGTTTCAACACAGCAAGCAGCCATTAAAGGCCAGATTGCATGGGACCCTGTGTAGGCCTGTAAGCAGGGACAGCGCCAGCCTCTTCCCAGTGGAGGGCTGAGGTGGGCTAGACAGAAAATTGGTGGTGGTTGGGGGGGAAGGGAGGGATGACCGTGCAGACAAAGGCCCTGTGGGCCAGGCTGGGCCAGTACCATTCCGCTTCTACAAGCAGGAGTAGGGCAGGTGGCAACAGCCTGAGGGGGAGGGAGGTGCTTTGGCCAGGGGTGGCACTGGGAGGGGTGGCTACAGGGGGGCTAAGGCTAATTTTGAGGTGGCCATAGCCCCCCAAATCCCTCCCTAGTGTTGCTCCCATCTGTAAGAGACGGGAAAGGGCAGAGAGTCAGTCCAAGTCCCTTGGATTCCCCAAGTGAAAGGACTGTACAAAGCTAATGTTCAAAGGGCCTGTTCAACATTGGCAACAGGAGCTAATCTTTTGCAAATCAGAGGCAGCTAACACTCTCTCTGTATTTGGCAGCAGGTCCAGGGCTCCAGAAGGCATTACTCCTGCCTCAGAGTCTATCAGAATATTTGTGTGCCTTGGTGATCCCCATGGAGTGGTTGCTTCAGTCAAGTTCCCATTGGAAAGAAGTCCTTCTCACCAAGAATCAGTGTTACAAATGCATCTTTACTAGAATGATCAGTAAAGAGGACAGTAACTGAACCATCCTTTTTCTTCCACAGGCTCAAGTTCATTGTTAAGGCACATGGATGTTACGAAAGCAAAAGGAAAAAAAAAAGAAAGGAAATAAATGTAGGAGACAAAGAGTAATGCATGAGATATCTTTTTAAAAGGGAAAATGGACAAAATATATTGCAGGAACAATAGGCAAAGCCAAATATAAAGTAAGACCATCCATGCACTCTACCCCAAAGTATCACCAGAATTCACAGAAAATAACTGAGTTATAAAAACTTCTGTTTGCTTTTCCTTCAATCACTCCACTGGTATATTGTAGTTCTTCCTTCCACTGGGCACTGAGTCTGCCTTGCTATGCGTTTGTATGGTACTTAGCACAATGGGGCTCTATTGCTGACTGCGTCCTTTGAGCGCTCACTAAATACATGGAATACTGCAGACATCTGTGCTGTTGCCACCTGTATAACAGACTTGTTTATACAAAGCAGTATCTGGGGACTGCATGGATAGGAAAGTTATGGCAAATCTATTAATATTATTAGCATGCTCCTGTGGTAGTAGTTTTCGTTTTCAAAGCATCTCACAAATACGAAGCATGCTAATTTAAGCCTCACACCACCCTTGCGAGAAAGGGAAATAGCCATCCATCTTCCTTTTTTCTTCCCCGTGCCCAAAGGAGTTACTGTGGAGTTCTGAGGCAGGAAGATGAGGTGGTTTGCTAAAGGTGACGCAGAGGATCAGTATCAGA
Organism: Crocodylus siamensis; assembly: GCF_052110815.1. Taxonomy (NCBI): domain Eukaryota; kingdom Metazoa; phylum Chordata; order Crocodylia; family Crocodylidae; genus Crocodylus; species Crocodylus siamensis. Next base: position 362,117,187 of record NC_143395.1, read on the forward strand.
ACCAGTCAATCCAGAGCCACAACACAATTAGTTCCACATCTTGCACGCTTTCTTGCGAATGGAGTGAACAGCAGGTTACTGTGGTGTCACGTGTGTGCGTTCCATGGAGACAGCTCAACAAGCATGGGTTTCCCTGAAACTATCATTCCTGTTTAGACAAGGGATAGCAGGGTTCCCATTGAAAGTAACTGAAATGAACCACTGAGATTACCTCTCAGGATTGCACTATCAATAAATACACAGTTACTAAAATCAGTTACTTCAACAGCTACACTGGTTAGGTCAAATTCTGCTGTTTGTACTCTGCAGCAGTTATGGAGCACTGCAAATGCATCTAGCACACTGCACAGAAACAAAAAGGGGCAGGGTCCCTTTCATGAGCAGTTTCCAAATTTAGGGTCTGATTCTGCAGCCCTGACCCATGGGAGTTGTCCCACTGAAGCCAATAGGATTTGTGTGACGAAAAGTTGCAGTCTCGGGCCCTACCTTAAACAAAGGAAGATACTGCAACTAAAAGTAGGAGAGCAAAGATATGGACAACTGTAATCTGAGTTGTATTACGTTGCACAGGCAGTCTGTATTTTAAATGTTTGCCAGTGTAAATTAAAGAGAGCAGAAGAGGAAGGGAAGCTGGAGAGAGAGTCAGCTGAAACCTAGCAAAAGACAGTGGGTTTAAGAAGGGGTTTGAAAGATGACCAGGGACCTACTGAATTCATGTTTTCACAGATTTCATGGAAACCATGAAATCCAGTATTGTCCATGAAATCAGCAATAAAAACAACCCTCCCAGGAGGGTCCCCACTGCCAGAAGGGGAAGGTGGCGGGGCAGCACAAAGGGCAGTAGGCAAGATGGCAGCTACCCCGTTGTCCCCCCCCAACCTGCCAGGGTCTCTCAGCCAATCAACACCAAGGGCCAGGGCTGCAAAAAGGGAAGCCAATAGTCAAGATGACAATTATCCCCTCATTTCCTTCCTCTCTCTATCCGGGCCGCTCTGCCAATCAGCACTGAGAAGCAGGATCTCTCTGCCAATCTGTGCCAAGGGGCAGGGCCGTCACAAGATGACTACAGAATTAGAGCTTTAAGCTGTGATCAACCTGCAAAAATTAGTAAGTTCCTCTGTGATTTAGGTGGACCTCTAAAGATGAGTGAGGGCACTGTGTAGTTCCATGAAGAGCATGAAAATAAAGTGTACAGGCATGAGTAGGAGAACACATGGGCCAACACAACACAGCATCAAGCTAAGGCATAGGAGGGGAATAGGGGCTGAGATCTCTGCAGGGGAAAGGGAGGGCAAAGAATTTGAACCATAGACACATATTTATTTGGATTTGTATGGTTCTGCAATGTAAACATTGTCTGACACTTTGGGCACCCCGGACAACCTTTCAAAAAGACCCAGGATGGCCAATTAACTTGACATCAGATAAACAAGCAATAACATAACAAAAATTCCCACATAATCTTCTCTAGAGTCCCACAACCATTGCTGCCTGACTCCACTTCGAAACATCTTGTTATGAGGAAAGGAAAATGATGCCTTGTGAGGTACTAACAAACTATGACAGGAAGTAAAATGCCAAAGGCTTGGGGTCCTTTCTGTTAGCAATGGGCTTCTAGCTCAGGAGTCGACACAGGTTTAATGACACCGGCAGGATCCTGAACGAAGACAGGAAAAGGATTCTAGGGAAGTGTCAGATACTCAAGTAGCAGGCAAGGCACATTCCCCTGGCTACTGTCTGAATGTCAGTCAGCTGAAGTAAACACGAGATCTGATCCACAGTATCCAACTAATAATTCATATTTTAACAACCATGTATGCAAATCACTGTTAAAGTATATAATGGCTACTTCCAAATTATGCCATTGCTGGTATTTATTTCCTTATTTTTGTAAAGCAATGGGAGATGCTATGAAGGAGGAGACATAATGCTGATTGTACCGACAAGATGTAGTGGTAATGGGAATATGCGTTTTCAGTTGGCTTTTTTTCAATTAACGATTTTCCTTGCATTGACACAAGTATCCCCATCTTTTCCCACCAAGCAAACAGAGAACTTTCTTTATAAAGAAAGAGGGAAGACACACAGTTCTTCATGGAACGCATTACAGTATGTTCCCCTGGCCTTCCTGCAGGTTATGCACTGCTGTGGTCAACTCTCTAACTCCCCATAGCAGGCCTCCAGCTCTGCTAATGCTTTATGCTCCATTCTGCCTTTTCTGCATAGATGTCACACTTCAAAGCAAGCAGGGGGACCACTGATGGAAGCATCAATTCTCAGCTATCCTGAGGGACAGCAGGAAGGTAAGGGGAATACAGTGCTTGGTTCAAGGAGCTCCAAAAGACACAGGTGCAACAAATGGGCTGTCTGCTCCTCCTACCACATCTTGGTGACAACAGTGAAACTTACCTTTAATTTTATTTCCTGAATCCTAGTCATTCAGGATTGTGCTTCATGTAATCAGTCTGTGCCATTTAAGACAACAGCATTCCTTGCCATGAAATACAGCAAAATAATACACGGCAAAAGACCTCAATATAAACACACATTATATAATTTCTGAATGAATAAAGGCTGCAAACCTCCAAGCCCCACATCCTATTATCTCTCTAATGAAAACTCATGAAGAGTTTAACCTGAAGTGAGGAATAATACAATATTTCTATAGAGAAAACAGATTTTGATTAAACTTTTTTTACCCTAGAGTCCAGCTGCTGCATATAAGACCAAAGATATTCTATATTGGCTCCAAAAGGATGGACGTGAAGAAACGTGGATATGATACCTGCATTAAAGCAAATGCATAGAGTCTTGAAATTACCTGAGACAATATATCAGACATCTTAATAAAATAATTCTGAATAAGTTTCTCTGCGTGTTTTTCCACCTGATTTATGATTCTCATTTTTCATACACAACCCAATAAACTAATGAAAACAGCACATTTTTTTAATACAGTCATAATAACAGGGTAAACACAATCCCTCATCTTCAGGAATGACAGCAGTTTGCAAGTAAGTGACCAAGATTATTAACTGATGAATAAAGGGATTTCTAAACAAAGACTTGCTGGAAGCATTTCAACTACCAATTTTATGCTTGATTTACCAATGTAAAATTGTGGATATTGCAATGGTAAAATTATGGTTTTTTCTCCTTCAGTGGATGTTCTGTTGTGAAAATGTTACATAAAACTGTGTCACAAAATGGACTCCCATGAATTTTCCAAATAATCACTGTGGGCACGTGCAGACGTGCAGCATGCAGCACTGCCGAACTGTCTGGGGTGCCACATACCACACACACTGCACATGCAGGTATTCCCTGCACTGCTACTTTGCAGCATGGGGGGAGGGGAGGATTGATCTTGGGAGATACCAGGGTCAAAAAACCCCATGCCTAAAAAAAGCGGGATGGTGCACATGGCAGCAGTGCATGCCACCCGAAACCATAGCCTGGCTGGCTGATGCCACGTTCCAGCTGCTGGCTAGGCTCCCTGCTGCAGGACCACTGTGGCTGCAGCTCCCAAAGGACCCCAGATAAGGCTGCTGGGGTCAGCATAGTTGCTGGGCCCATCCTCCCCTACCCCACCCGGGGTAACATGCCACATGCCAGAGCATGCATGGCCCGGGCATTCCCTGTGGACAAGTAATAGTGACACACAGTTTGCTACTATTGCTTCCATTCCCTTTCAGCCATTTTCTTTGTCACAGGCAGATGACAATACACTGTTCTATTCTATAAGCCCTTGTGCTGCTGTTACTTGTCCCTGGGGAAACGCACGTTCCCACTCATGGGGACGTGCCCAGTGTTGCTAGTTATGAAAAGCATTTAATCCATACTACACTCAATTGCTGTTTGAAAGAAACACAAATCCTTCCTGAGGCAGCCAAAGTTCTTTGGGTAAATGCAATATCTTTTATTAGACCAACTAAATAGTTGGAAAAATTGTTCTTTGCAAGCTTTTTGGTACAAACACCCTTTCTTCAGGCAGAGGAGGAGTGCCTGAAGAAGGGTGTTTGTACCTGAACACTTGCAAAGAACAATTTTTCCAACTATTTAGTTGGTCTAATAAAAGATATCGCATTTACCCAAAGAACCCTGTCTGCCTATGTCCTTAGACCAACGTGGCTACAACCAACACCCTCAAATCCTTTCTTATTTACTTATACTTTTTTCCTTAAAAATGGACAGGTCTGTCTGTCTTCATTGTAATTTACAAGATCATTTGAAGAGGTCTGGGAAAAAAGGGTTTGGAAGGAGTCAGATTCTAATTCTAGAGTTTTTCCCATAGTGAAAATCAAGTGTCAGCATAATAGCGATGAATAGAGAAAGCAGGATGTTGGATGTCAGCATTGCTATTAAAAGCATTAGCTTTAGCTGATTCCTCCCCATAAACAAATGGAATAGGAAGTGGTATATATAACATCAGTATATATATAACTATTTGCTCAAAGTTGAAGTAAAGGATCCAGGAACAATATTTTAACCCACTTTAGATGGGCTTCTTAACTAAGAAACCTAGGGGGAAGTTCCTTATATTTAAAAACCAAGATTTATGGTGTATATACATTAGAATAACAGGTTATTATATCTTGTATAATGTAAATCCCACTACTAGTGTTGAGAGTGAAGGAACCAAGATACATCTTGACTAAAACTTCTCCAAATATTGGCAACAGTACAAGAAGACAGGAAATCTTTTAATTTTGTATTAGCATTGCAAAGAGCATCTGTTCCACCTTCATACTTCCAGTTATGCTTGCATTATTATGCTCATGGTCTAGATCACGGCTGTTCAACTTCTGGGCAACCAGGAGTCCAAGCTGTGTGGGCCGCAGTCCCAGGGGCTGCATGAAGCTTGGGCCACAGATTGAAAGCCGCTCACTGTGCAGGCAGCTTAGCATACTCCCTACTACATGCTATTTCTTTGTGGGCTGCCATCTGGACAGCTCTGGTCTAGATCCTGAAAAAGAGTTACTTTATATGATGGGACTCAGAGAGATTTCCAGTGCACTGTGCTGAACATGAAGTACATCTCTAAGTCTTTGCTGGATCAAGGTCTTTTTCAATCTTCCTAGAGCTGATTCTGAACTAAAGCCCACCAAACCTTGGAAGGAAGATAATCCTATTTTTCTAGTGACACCATTTTAATACTAAATAAGCCAAAATGTCAAATCCAAACACCTCCATGTCGGGGTGTTCAAAAATTCAGATAACTTTTCCATGCTTTTTTAAGGCATCTTTAAGTAATGTGAATAAAATAAAAGCTTCCTTGAACATATGCTTATAATTACTGAGTGGGGTTACAAAGATGCTAACATATTAGGAACTCTGCTTTTGGGTTTTTTCTTGAGAAGTTTAATGCTTGTGAAATACTGAATGGCAATACCAATGGCAGCTTTACCTCATCACGTACTTTAGGGAGTGCATTCTCAGTAGGTGAATAGCCAACCCCCCCTGAGCTTAATGGTAAACCATGCAATGACTTCAGGAGACCCAGGTTTTCATCCACTATGTCATAGGTGAAGAATTGTACAACTAGAGATTTTTAGTTGAATAATGTCAGGGAACCTTAACTTTCCAACACCAGATCGTACCCTTAAACTATTTCCTTGAAGTACATTATTTTCATATCCTCATGCCAGCTATCTGGCACCTATTGTGAAATAGTAAATGCAACCTTCTTAAGGTATCCATTATACACAGTTTTTTTGTCAACAGTTTACTAATATTGCTTCCATTCTCTTTCAGGTATTTTTTTTGTCACAGGCAGGTGATAACATATGTTGTTCTAGTCTATAAGCCCTTGCTTAGTACAAGTACATTCTGCATCTATCTGTAATAATGATACGAGCAAAAGAGCAGATCCTGCAACTCTTTCTCATATGAGCAATCCTTATGCTAAATTCAGTAGGAATATCTGGCCGAATAAGGTTTAATTATGCAAGTGAGGATTATAGGAATGTTCCTACTACAACCACTATGCATCCAAGTGAAAAAATAAGTATTTCTGGTACAGTGAAGATAGAAGCAAATATACACGGATGACAAAACTTAGTTTCAGGTTGCTTACTCTCATAAGCTGGGTTGTCACAGGCAGTGCTGAACTAGCGCTGAGTTGTCTTACCTATTAGCAGTGCTTCCTTCTCTGATTTTAGACCTTGGTTTCGCTTCTCAGAATTTTTTTCTCTGTCTTGGTTGACCAATGCTACTGTCAATACATTGACTTCCTATAAAGTTTAAAAACAAAACAGATGCTTATGTAGATTTCATTCCTTTCAATTAAACCTGTCTGTTCCATTTAAACTCTATAAAAAGATCATTACTTAAATTTACACCTAAAGACAAGACAATTATAAATAACTGATTTGTTTGCAGAATATTAGTCTTCTGAAGCACTGTTTCTCTAGCAGAGACATTTCCTGTATGTCATAGGTGCCAACTTTGACTCTACTGATTCATTATTAGATAATACTGAAGAGAGTTACCTACTGTGAGAGAAGTTTAGAAGAGCCCAGTTTTTATCAAATAGAATTGGGACCTCAAACTCCTATGAAGATTTAATCTTAAGGAAAACATTCAGGTTTTACTGTTGGACTGTTTTTAGTTTTCTCAGGTGGCTTTGTGGCAGGAGAAGAGGAAAATTAGACCTGTGTAGTTGTTGGGGATTTCAGGGGATGTGAATAATCCATATTTTAAAAAGAAAAGTCACTCCTACCCGTCTGGTATCCTAGCAATTGTTTTACGACTGAAAGCTTGCCAGCAGGATAAAATGATTTTGAAAGTTCTTCTCTCTCTCTTTAAAAAAATTTAGGTTAGCTTCCATTTTTATAGTCCCCCAAATTGAGGAAAATTTATTACTACACTCTCTGTGAGATTCTCCAACTTGTCCAGATCCTTTCGGGGGGGCAAAACCAGACACAGTACTCCAGATGTGGCCTTACCAGTGCAGAATAGAGGGGAATAATTACTTCCCTCGATCTGCTAGCAACACTCCTACTAATGCATGTACAAGAATGAATAAACATGGATCTGACAGTCATAGAAGAACGCAAAAGCCTGTAACAGAACACATCAACCACCCTGGGCACTCAATTGCTGACCTCAGGATTACTGTTCTCAGGCAGAAAAAAAAAATTAAAAACAGTTTGAATGGGAAATTTCAAAACAAGAAATCATCCACAAACTGGACTGTGTTAAATATGCTTTAAACAGGGACTATGGTTTCTTACCTCATTACCCAGATGACCCCTTTGTTCCTATCAGTTCTTTGCTTGTATGTCTCCCACAGCATTCCCCCTCCTTATTTCTCCCTTCTCTCTCCTTCCTGCTTTCCTACCTATTGTTTTCTAATTACTCACTCCACTTTATATTCTGCTCTATGCTGCCCTTTCACAACAACTGATGAAGTGAACTTGGGTTCACTGAAGCTTATGCTCTATATTATATTATTTAGTTAGTCAGTAAAGGTGTGCATCTACCCTGCCTTATGACTGACTTCATACTAACATGGCTAATAATCTGTCTCTTATTTAAGGATCAGTGATAAGAGACCTGGCTTACAAACCAGCTACTGGGCTGAGAGGAAGATTAACAAGAATATAGGATGGGACCCAGGAGATCTTGTCTAGAATGCTTCTAAAAACAGTCAATTTGGAGAGAGGAATGAGTGACTATGGAGATGTGTTGTCCCCAAACACACCAGATTAGCAGTTATGGGTGGGACTGTAAAGTTTTGTCTAGTAGTGATGCAGGGAAAGTAACTATACCACCCTTGGGAACAGAGAGCAGATGGAGTTTCATTTAATGGCTAGATCTGAGAGTGTACAGAACACATTGCATAATTTAGAATTGTGTTAATGGACACTAAAGAAAGTCACATCAAAACTTCCCTGGCTACAAGGATTTTGGGGGTATAAAGCCTGGAAAAACTGGTGTTGGGAGGTGCTGAGGACCGCAGTGAAAAGGAAAGTGTAAGAGGGAGATTGCATGCAGTTAAGCAAATAAGAGCAAATGGATTTGAAGACAATTCTTTGGTACAAGACTAGTTGCTCTATGGAAGATGATAAAAGGGAGATATTGAGCCATTCCGAAGAGTTTGACAGCCAGTACAACAAGCCTGGCTTAAAAACTCAGGCTGTGGTAAAAATAAGAAGTGCTAAGAACTGTAAAAGACCAGAACGTTGGTAGGAATAAGAACGCTGGTAGGTAAAATATACCAGAGCTTTGGTAGGAATTAACCATGGAAGTCAAGGGAAATGAGCATATCTGCAGAAAACAAATCTTGAAATTTGTAATGTTAGTAGCTAATTATGCTGTACTTTAGGTGCATATCTGATAGAAATTATACCAGTAGGATTTACACCTGTGCAATATATTTGTGTTCAGGGGGAAAAGGTGTGGTTTTTATAGGTATAACATTTATGCTTAAATACAAAAAATAGGCCTCAGAGTAGTTGGGCAGTTAATTTAGGAGTGCTGGATGAGTCTACAACTTATAGGAAGTGCCACTGATTGAGACCTGTCGGGTATTTCATCCCTCTGACATGAGCACTGGTGTCTATTATTGGTGGTCCGTTGAACATAATTTGAAAACCACTGCATTTTAATAACACCTCCATTTTCCAACAGAGTTCTTTAACTCTTAGTAAGAGACCATCTCTGCTTGGCAAATGATATTCTCTGAGCCCTTAAGCAGTTCCTTTAACAAATTTCATTATAGAGGGAATTTTTTGCAACCAGCTGTCTGCTGCTTCAATAGAGGACAGAGGGTGGCTGAACAAGTGAGAGAGCAATATTCATTAGAAATGAAATGACCTTGAAAGGACTAAATGCACTACATGGATAGCAGAATCCAGATTAAACAGTGCTTGGAAGTCATTAGGGACTAGGTCCCCAGAGTACTCATTATGCACAAATAACATCCAGTGTGACAGAACAGGAAGGCATGATTAGAGTGATACAGTAAAGGTTAGACAATATAAGAGGGAAACCAAGAAGCATTGGGGAACTTTTCTTAGCATGGGTGGACTCATTTTTTAGGATTCTGTCACAAGTACCAGTCACAGAATTTCCATACAAATAGGACCAGATTATCACCTTGATTTTTTTCCCCTCAAATAGGTGATGACAAGTTATGAATCCCACACCCAAATTTTGTTAGAAAGATGTCACTGAGCCAATCAAAGAATGTCTGATTCTGCAGATGATGCTTTGGGTGACCTCTTCACATCTGGGGCTATGGCATCTGGATCAAAGAAGGAAAGGCCAGTGGAGTGTCTCTCTCTGGAGAAAATCTCCCTCCGGGGTTACTATGAAAGATAAGGCTGCCATGTGAATCCTTGTCTCTTACGGACTCCCTGCATTTTGGCTCTTGGTTTTGATATGGGTAGAGAACTACTATGATTCTGGCACTGCCAAAGGAAATATAGAGGGCCAGAAGAGGTTCTGGGTCTCCATACAGTTTCCGTGGAGGTCCTCTGAGAATGGTTGATTCCTCTGGAGCCCATGAGATTTCAGCAGGTTAGGAGGACCCATCTCTGTGGATAAGACAGAAGCTTTCATACCCCACTACAGGATGATTTTGAAGAAAACTGGAGAGTTTCCCAACTATCCTAGAGGAAAGCACAACATGGCCCTTTGAAACCAATTGCTAGACACCACATATCACTTACAGAGTTAGAATGTGGCCATCCTCTGTTCTTGTACAGGAAGGGTAGGTGCAATGTGAGAAGTCTTTTCTCTCTCCTGCTTGGCTTGGCAAAATCAGACCCTGTATGCTTCCATGAGCACAAGATGATCTCTGAACTAGCACCCACATGTTTCTTAACCGCTCCCCTGCAGTGAGGAGAGACTGGGCCACAACTCACTTTGCCCCCATACTCCCTTCCACACACACCAGCCAACAGAGCTGCACCCACCTAAAATAGGCACAGTTGCTCAGCTACCCTGGAGTGGCTCCTGTTGTGATGCAGGTCCAACTTTACCACTTGTTCAGGGCTGCGCTTGACAGGCACAACTGGGACCGTAATGCTTGTTGCTTTCAAGACTCTGCTACTGGTTGCGTGATCTGGATGCAAATTTCAATTATCCAGAGACTTTTAACATGCCTTCAATTATCTGGATAATCCAAAAGCCTGATAATTGCATGAAAACTATTGCTTGCTGAGTGTCTTAAAAATGCTTGTTTCCTTTGCTGCAGTGTGTGGGATTTTGCAGGATTCTGAGGGGTGCTGAGGATATTATGTTTTGTGACGCACCCAAAAATTACCACAATTTACATGAGTTCAGAGCTTGTGTTGCCACCGGCGCTATATACACGAAGTCCAATTAACAACTGCTTTGCACAATTATGCAAGCAGTGGCAGGAGGAAAGGAAGCAGAGTAGGAAGTTACTAGGTGTTGGGCACAGCAGGCACTTAAAGGAGCAACTGCAGAGTGCTGGCAGTGCATAAGCAATACACTACAATTTCTTATCAGCCCGAGGCCTTCTCAAAAGAAGGATGAGTAGGAGGTGAAAAGCTGTAAATCTGAAACATGAGCAAGAGGCACTCAGGTCATCAGAAGCAGGGTGAGAGATGGTATAGGCAGAGAAAGTAAAGGTGATTTATGCTTTGAAGGAGAAAAAACCATGGGGCTAAACTCAGCAGTTCTTGGTTGAGCAAAAGTACTTATATGTGGACTACAAAATGTAGTTACTTTAAACATATGGGCCAAATTTTACTTATTTATACTTGTGCATTGCTAGTTATTTTATGGTGAAGAGAATTTGATTTTCAGTGTTAACTTCCCCTCTTTTGTATAATAAACAACTCCTTTGGATTTGCAGACTGGTTAAATCTCTTTCTATAATCACCCACAATAATAATTTAAACTTGGTGTCCAGCTCATCTTGGGCCTAATTCAGTGCCTGCTGAAGTCCTTGGGGGTCGTTCCTCTAACTTCATTTTACAATGGTTCAGGGCCAAGTTCAGTGAACACCCAGTTGGAGCTCAAGGTCCAAACAATAAAAATATTTACACAGTTCTGCTTTTTAACTTGTTCTCTCTCTTGTTTTCTGATTCTATGATGGCCATTCTTCATAATTACTTGACTAAAGATACTCTGACACTTACAAAACCTCTATTATTATTAGTGTGCTCTTTTGGCAAAGTCTCAAGTATCGTTAGTTTTACTTTAGCAAGGGAGCTGTTTCAAAGTCTACTCCAGTCTGGTACCTGACATGGACAAAATGATCACTGCAAAGTTACATGGTCCTAGAACTGCAGGGCAAACCTTTGCTGTGTATCTGGAACATGGACGTCTATCTTTGCCTAAGACATCAGCTCCAGGTACTTATGGAAACAGCTTGGTTTCTTCCCAGTGTGTCAGACATAGGTACCTTTCAGAGATGTAAAAAAGAGGCAAGACAATAAACTCCAGAAGTCCAACCAACTTGAATGTAGCCAGAGCTTCTAACACAACAGCTGCTGCCAGCTGAACTAGTGATAGGTTGCACCACCCACCGCAGGAACATTGTTTCAATCTTACTCACTGTGCCTCTCCCAAATTTCTTCATCCATAATCAGCCAATTAGGAAGGAATAGCTCACTGCTTTGCTACTGGCCCATTTCATAATAGTGTCTACTACAGACTGATTTATCATTTGAAAATGTATAAAAATAGCACACTTTTATCTCAAATCAACCTATTATTGTTCAGTTCTTCTACCATGGCATACTTTAATTTCTTTTCTTGACTGCAGTAATATAGAAAATAATATTAAGTATATTAAATAAATTCATTGATACAAACCAACTGCTGATGACTGTTTGAAAAATTAACTGGTATTAAAAGTATATCAACAGCAAAGAAGAAAAGAAATTAAGCAGAAAAGAAAAGACCTTGAAAATGATACACTTTAAAATGTATGTCTATGTATGTAAGATTAGTCTGTTTGATTTATCCCACATGATAGAAATGTTTTCAAGAGTAGCGATTAATTGTATTATAGAACTCTTGACATGCTATTTTTCCAATCCATTTGCCAGAGAGACGCTGTCTATTTTTCTGTAGCAAAGCATTTATTATTATAACGTTCACCTGCTGAGTTTAGGCAACTAGCAATAATGTAAAAATGTCTGTCTAATGTAAGCTCTCTTTTTATATGGTCCCCATTATCCCTGTACTTGAAAACATACATCTCATGTCAATGTTCAGCCTGAAAACTGCATGGGATGACTAACTTTAAAAGTCACTTTGTATTTTTATTTTTAAGTATATGCATGGTCAGCTAGCACCATTTTCTTATGCTCTGAATGCAAGGATTGGGGTAAATTGATGAATTCCCAAATATTATTCTTCATGCAACCTTAAGGTGACGATATTAGTTTAAACTTGTTGAAACTATTTTAATTGGATTTGTTAGTATGCTACATGCAAGCATTGTGGCCTCAAGGGAGGAGGGAAGTCACTGTTGACGCCCATGGGTAAGAAGAGTGTTAAGGGTAGTCTGAACTCTACAGATGGATGGCTGTTCCACAGAGGACCCCTCATATGTTATCTGTTGGTGAGCAAAGGGAACTGACAGGCTAAGCCCGTTCTCAGCTGCATTTCTATTACATGGCAGTTTGAGCATATTTTTTTTTTGCAAATAAAACAGGGGAGGGGTAAGGGATACCACTATCCCTGTTGGATAAGAAAAGGACAACAGGACTATATCCAAAGTGCCTGGGGTGAGAAAAGGTCACCCTAGATGCTTTATAATTTGGTGCGGTGGAATGAAGGAGACCCACACAAGAAAGAGATAGAACAGCAAAAGAAAACTGTTGTGCAAAACCTAGCATTCCGAACCCTACGCAAAGGAGCAGCAATAAGCATCACCTTTTTCAAACAAAGGATTAGACTTACATTATGATACTACAAAAATATACACATACTTGTTCATTTTCTTTTATGACCTTCTGCTACTATCAAAAGGAAGAATGCAAACAAATTGCATAAATGAGTCGGACTTTGCCAAATGAATACTTGCTATCACTGAAGGCTGTGAGCTGTACAAACCATGTAAACCAGGAATCAGTTGCTCCTAAGGTACTGTCTATTCTCAACTCCCACTGACATCAGTTCAGATTGAGGGTGTTCAGCATGCTGTAAGAAGCGCTCAGTGTTGCACAGGTTCAGGACCTAATACTGTGCTCTCAGAACAGAGGCACAGTGATGCATTAAAAGGAAAAGAATGGGAATGAAAGGAAGCAATTCTATTTTAGAAATGGAACTACTAGGTTTGTGAGATGGTCCGATAGGCTTCCTTGAAGAAATAAAGAGAAGAAGTCATAAAGCCGCTTATGTATCATATTGTAAGAGGGTGAATGAGTTTTCATCAAGCATTTGGATTTCTAGAGATACCAGCTTTGGGGGCTTGAAAACTCTATAACCAAAAGCAACCTCCCCACTCACAGAATATAAGCTTTTAGCATTTCTGAGAGCTACCTGAAGCATCCTCCTCCTTCATAAGACCTGGACTAAAGCAATAACAACTTGCCAAACCTATGCCTCTCATGAACATCCACTTAGCTTACCTCCACTACCCCCACACACGTTACTGCCTGTTCCATTAGAAGGTAGTAGTATGATACACTGTAGGGCTATGGGACCTAGCAAACCTTTGCACTAACAGTCCTAATATGCTTCAAGCAGAAGCAAAAATATCCCATAATACTGGGGTAGGGAGCTCTAGCAACTCTTGAGAAGAATACAGAGTTGTGATAGAAGGGAGCCAGACTGTATAGCTTTCTATACAATTAACAGGATTTCCGTACCAATGCATGATTAAAAATGGCTCTATTTCAGTGATGGCAGATGTGACTTCAGTCTATGGGCTTACATATTTTGTACAGTTGCTTGGAATGAAATGGTAAACATAATTGTTAGGTATTACTAAAATGCCAGGTGTTAGAAATGTCTCCCTGCAGAGTTCATGAAATATGGAGTCAGAAACTTCCTTGCTTTGTTAAGAGTGGGTGGCTGAATGTGTTTTATTGTCTTTCTCCCTTCTCTGCTGAGGTTAGATGAATCTGTTTCAATAAAAAGCAGAGTTACTATACCATTGTGGCATTTGCAATTAGAGACAAGGGAAGTGATGTGATTTGTTGCACTATATCAACAAAACGGTAATTGCAAAACCCTTGAGTCTGATACAGACAACATAGTCAGTGTTAGTTCATGCTTCAGCCCACTGTGATAGAGATCTCCTTTGAATAGTTGGACTTCTGTGGAAGCAGTGTGGCCAAAACCACAGACTGTACTTCTGTGAGGAAAGAGGCCTAAATGTTTCACCGTAATGAACCTGCTCTTCTAATGGACAGCATCAGAACTGGGAGGATGAAGCTGTGAACTGTTCGAGTATTACAATCTAAAAACTTCTAAAAAGTGAGGAGGGCAACTGATAACACGGCGGTATAAAACCAGCAAGTATGTATTATTTTTCAGTCATGGTAGTGTTGAATTTATTACATTAGTAGTCTCCATTTTATGTCCATTTAAAAAAAAAATGGAGGAAGGAGCAGCTTTGAGGACTGTGTTTCACAACAGGAAGGATGGAGAATGACCCAACCCTCCAAAATAGCTTTTGATAAGGCAGTCCCCTGGGAGGTGAGGGTTTGAACCCCTTAGCTAGAGGAAAGAATTGGACTTGGGTCTCCCACATGCTGGGTGACTATTTTAACCACTATGCTCTGGAAGAGAAGGTGAGGATGGGACAACCCCCCCCCCCCCACCACCACCACTTTCTTCTCTTACTCATTCTTACAAGGACTTGGTGGTTGCCACAGTCCTCTTTGAAGAGTCTGATCTGCTATGTATGCTTTCAGAAAAATTACTGGATCAAACTCCTTGGGAAAGAAAAAGGGAGAAGTTGCTAGTCTGTAGCTCCTGAATGGCTCAGTTGTGAGCTAAGTGCCAATTGCTCAGATCTGTCAAAACCAGGATGCTTCTGGGCAAATGCGGAACAGAGCTTTAGGAACTTGAGGACCTGCAATATAAAAAAATGTGAGGCACTGGCCAGCAGTGGGGGCTTTCAAGACTGTAATTTTAGACTTAAGTATCTAAATTCTGCCTATGCTCCAATTCTTGGTATCTGAAGTCCCTTTCTGGACCTGACTTACAGTTCTGCTCAAGTGAAATGTAATCACAATGAAGAATTACCGAGCCATAACAAAACACTTATGTTAATTTTAAAAAATGCAGACAATCACTTTCTTTTGGTTCTTTTGCATCAACAGTAACTTTGTCAGGGGAAGTAGAAGAGCAGCCTCCTGATGAGTTTGATGATCCTGCACTGAAACAACTTGAATGGCATCATTATCCTTGAAATGCAGCTGGCATAATTTAAGCCCCTGTTAAGTCTTCCAACTAATCTTGAAAATCAGTTTAATTTAAGAAGCTGATTCTTTTAGTTTTGGACAAACCAAAAATGGCAAAGATCATCTGGTGTTTATGTCGTGAAAACATCTGCAATGTGAAGGCCTGCACTCTATAAGAGATTACATTGCCCCTGGCCTAGTAGTAACTATATGAGTTGTCAAAATGGTTGAAGTATTTCACTCTAAACTCAGCCTCAGATGGCTACACCCAAAAGTGGCAAATGTAATAAAGGGGACTGGAGGAGAGGGGTAGAATAAAAGTATCAGCATAAATGTTGGATACCTGGCTGAACATGAGATATGCCCCAACAATGGTTAGGTATCCATAGGAAAAATGTACTCTAACTTATAATTGTTGAATTTATATCTGAAGGAAAAAAAATACAGCATACTGTATCCAAGTGGCAGGAGATGCTAACCAAAAATAACGAAAACACAGACTATGGCAAGCTTTACTACTTGTTCAGACAATGAAACTAAAATATAACAAGATAATAGAAAGTCTCATCTCCAGTTGCTCAAACCTGCTGAGATGTGGATGATTAATATGTTGAACTGGGCTGAAAGAGACATAATTCTTAAAGTCCATTAGTGAAATCCCAGCCCCATTAAGGTCAATGGGAATTTTGCTACTAACTTCAGAGGCCAGGATTTCAACCCTGAAATATATTGTAGCTATTGAGAAATTCTTCTTCAACAATCATCGGTCTCATGGATGTTGTCTGAAATGGGAAGATCGATGCTCCAACTTCCCAGAAGTTGTGTCAAAACATTCACATCCAGCAGCCAAAGTTAATTAAGTTTTATAGTGGGCAACAGGATGAGGTTGTGGTGAACCACATAATCTATTTTTTTTTGTTTTTATTTCATAAAATATTTTATTTAAGAAAATATTCCTTGCCCCTCCACTTTTTCTCAGAAAAAGAAGTACTTTTTTACACGTTGAGACATTAAGATCAACAAGAGACCAGGAAAAGATAAAAGGATAAAATCTGAACATAAAACTGCCCATTGGCTAATATATTTCTCTTTAGTTAAGAAAGTGATATGAATTAAATATCGCTGTGACCAGCAATGAAGGGGAAATAAATAAGATTTTGTATGAATTGGTCAGAACTAAAGACAATGAACACTCTTTTCCTAGCTACTGGGCCCCTGAAAATGCACGTTGCACAACAGCTCTTCTGTCAGCCTTGGTTATGGGACTGTTGAAGTCACTGATAATTCAGATTTCCCACAGGGACAGGATTTTTGCTGGGGACAGTATACACATTATGCTGGTGCTTTTCTTCTACATAGTGTACCGGAGGGAAAAAATGGAACTCACAATGTATTAAAAACCACATCAGTCATCAACAGTAACAATTACTACTACATGCAACTAGAAAATCGTTTATGACATGCTCTCCTAGCTGTCTGCAGGGCCCAGCACATGTTACAAGGAACATGTGATTTGCTGACTAACTAGCTCCGCATCATCTACATGTGGGGTGCTTTTAGGCCACAGCAAATGAATTAGTAAACAAATTAATACTTTATATACAAGTGTATTTATTTATTGTTATAGTTAATAATTATATAAATTATATAGATTATATATTGTGTTATATAAACAAATTAGATAAAATATAAACAAATTATACTGAATTGTATAAACTTATAACAATATAATTTATAGTTTATTTATATTTAATATGTTTATTATTTAATAAACTAATTAATATTAGCTTACTGGGACACAAGTCCTATCCTACAGCAGAGTAGTACCATGCAGTGAAACACGTGTAGATGGTGACGGAGCTGGCTGGGGTACAAGGGTGCTACGGTATAGATGCTGCCGGTCAGCTAGCTCTGCATTATAGCATCCTTGTGCACAAGCCAGCCCTTCTCTAGCATGCTGAGCCATGAAGGAGCAGCTCTGGGCTGGCAGGCTGACCACCCTCAGTCAGCTGCATTGCCCCAGCTTAACATGCTGCGGTCCTGGGTTCATGTGTAAATGCTGTGTCTGTGAGCAATAAACTCTGGTGTGAATTTATTCTACATTAATGTTATCTACATTAATATAACATGTAGATACACCCAGTGAGCATAAGATTACTTTTGTCAAGCCTTTGATATGATTGTGGGGCATGCTCTGGGCAAAAGGAGGTGAAAATCCAATACTGGCTCAGTAGGTGTGTGTTAGTGATTGGGACCCTTTCATCAGTGGTGAGTATTCATTTCTAGAGATGTTTCAATTTCCAACATTACTTTTGGTATGTTCTGGCCATGAGAAATTCTATGACCCATCCCTGCCTATGGCCATATAAGACGTATAATATTTTTATCTGTTTTCTTCCCTGAGGAAAGATGTTTCAATCTTTTGTTTTAACAAACAACAATATTATTACATAAAATACATCTAAATTAGTGACAGGGCTTCATGACTTAGGAGAATTATTTTGGGGGGGACTGCAATATGGACAAGTCTTTTTGAAGTATAAGACTCCAGTAAATATGCAGAGACCGTAATAGAGGCTTCTGCAGCCCTTTTTAAGATGCTGGTTTTCACTAGCAAAAGATGTAAGTGGTTCAAGCTTAGTTGTAGAGAGATAGGTCATATTCTGTTCGGATAGCAAACAGATATTGTCATAGTTCCTTGCCAACAACTTTCAATCATACCTTCAATGTGAAGGTATTTCATTTGCTAAATTCAATCTGTCAACTGTATCAAATATGTACTAATCCTATTTTATGCATCACAGTCCACTAATAACCAAGTAGGAACCACCAAATCTTTTCCTCTTTGATCAGCTCAGATTTAGACACTGGCTAAGGGCAAAAACCATAGACTCCACTGGTAATGAAGGTCTGGATGCATTTTTCAAAGAGCAGCGCTTGGGTATTAGATATTCCACATAAAGTAAAATTGCACTGATATTTCCAACTTCCTTTCCAACATTCGTTGTTTCCATAAAGAAAATCACATTTCCTTTCACTATTCAGTCTTATAACATATTTCTCTGCTACCGTTTGTGTTAGCGCTTTTGTATCTCTTCCGGATTTTACCATGGAGTGATTTTTAAACTCATTGCTTCATTGCAGTGGTCTAGCTTCCTTTACTATCAGTATTTTAGGAATGGTGCTGATGCTGTTCCTTTTGAATTCAATCCTACAATCACACACAACTAGCCATAATATTCAATTTCCTTTACTGTAAAGTGCTCAACACACCACACCGAGTATGTGAAAAAGAAAATGGAATTTCCATTCTTTAGGAAGTTCAGACACTCTCAAATCTCATCTTGAATTAGAATAAAATGTAATTTTTGGAAAATGTACTTCAAAACAAAACTACTGAACTATTTTGTCTTTGATATTTCTAAGTGAAATTTTGTTCTGATAAAGTTGAAATATTTTGTCATCATTTTTTGACCTACTGTAGTGGGAAGGTGACAGTTCTCAGGCACCAGAGTGACAAATTCAGGTTCATCAACTTATCTCTTCCCCATTCTATTGTAAAAACAAAATGTTTCAAGGCTGCCCAAGTGCTACCTAGAGATAGCAATTTTTGCTTTTATGGAGCTTTTAAAGAATAATTAATTCCTCCTGCAAGGGGCTGAAGGCTCAGCAGTCCAATTGACTTCACTGATGAATCAGACCATAATGCATAAGGTTCAAAGAAAATTATAAAAAGGAAGAAAACCCCTTCTTTAGTCAAACTAAGTTAAAGAGTCCCACAGAGCTTTAAAGACACATTTAAGAGTTAAAATGAGTCCTTACCTGTCTAACTGATACTATTTTAGATCATTAAAACAGCAATAATTTTAAAAAATCATGCTGTTACTGTTTCGCTCTGCCAAGACAAAGATATTAGGCCAGCCACTTGTTTCAAGCCATTTTCATGTTCAGATGCTTACAATGAAGCACTGTATTGCAAAGTTTGGATTACAAAAATAGCAGGAAAATGTACCCATTAGTTCTCTTTACAATGAATAGCAACGAGACAATAGGACTATTTCTATTGGTCTTAATTTTTTATAAATTATGACCAGACACAGTCCCTTTAAGAAACTTAGTACTGGAAGGTAAAGTGACTCCATATGTGCCTATAAAGCCAAAATGCAGTCAAATCTGTGGTAGAAGGTAGCAGTCGTGATGACAGTGTAGCATGGTAGGATGGGCAATCTTGGCTACTAATATAAAGAAGTTTTCTTACAAACATTCCTGTGACATCTTTAATATCCATACAGAGCAAGCAGGACTTTGGCTGTTAAGATCACATCCAAATAATCCCAGAAAGGAAACTGAATGGAACTCAGTTCATCTATCTCAAAATGAACTTGGCAGGGATTTGAACCTGCACCTCTAGGAAGAATAGATGTTCCAAACCTGATTTTTAGACCATTTAGTCATTCTATCAACTTTTGAATGCAAAAAGCAAGCTTGGGAACATAAACATGCAAATACAGCTATACCTACATTTGCCTGAGATTCGTCATGGCCATTGATTTCTGCTAATTCCTTGGCACTTTTTAACTGCAAAGATTAAACAAAAAACAAAACAAAACAAAACAAAAAACAAGCACATTACTTGAGTATTTCACAGTTATCTTTGATTTATTTGAAGTAGCATTTTATAAAGCCTCCAATGAGAAAAACAGATGGAGCATATAATTCTAATGAGTTTTTGCTCAAACCATTTTGAAACCAACATGTTTAATGCTTGAAAGGTTGGCAAAAAAAAAAAAAAAGGAAAATAGTAAGGCTGGGTCATTTTTTAAAAAAATAATAAGATTAGAAAGTAGTTTCAAGGCATAAAAAGTATATAAAATTGGCTCTCAAGAATAATAAATGATTTCATTTCCCATCTTGTTTCTATTAATTTAAACTTTGCAGTGTTTGCAAGTTGCCAGTAGCTAAACAGTGTTTTGCTAATGATTACTTCTGAATGATGTATTTTGAGCTGCTTAAAATGCTGAAGTATTACTGTAGGTTTCCTTTGTGGGGATGTATCCAGAAAACTGACGTGGCTCCTGGGTATGATGGAGGAGGAGAAGGAGGAGCAGCTCATTTATTTGGCTTATGGGAGAAAGAGCTGAGAAGACATTGTCAATTTCATATGGAGGTTCTGAAACTTTTTTTTTTCAATAAGCTTTTTAATCGCAACTCAGGATTACTTCAGGGGAGGCTCTCAAATACCCATAATCAAAAGAATTAAAGAAATTACCCATCTGACATCTGGGGCCAAATTTTCAAAGGTTTGTGCACATACCACTTATGGCTGAACAAGCATACAAAAAGGTATATGCCACAATGTTCATGTGCCTGAATCAGATAACTTTACATGCAGAAAATTGTGCTCATGCTTTTAGTACACCCAGAGACAACTGCACCTGCCCACTTTGATTCTTGGTTCACCCAAAGTTTAAAATCAATTTCCTCCCAGTGGCAGCAGCATTTCTATTCAGGCAGCAGTGAAGGACTCAACTGACTCCATGGTTCATTATAATACACTTGATTCTTTCTAAATTCTCCATTTTGTAGGCATTAATGACCTCCTCTCCCTTTTAATGTCTTTAATGAAACTAATCAAACTATCCTTTGTTCTGCACTTCTTCTGTCTGTTACCTAATCTGGATGATGTATTTCCTATATCACAGTCCCGCAGATTGCTTTTAACTCTACACAGAAACATTAACTCACATGTGGAAATAACTTCAGTGATTCACTGGATGGACTGTCAAGATGTTTAAGAAGGCTAGATTTTGTTTTATAAACCTGAAAGAGATGTATATTCATTCTAATGACTACAGGATTAATTAAATGTCTTTTGATTATTTTTGGCCTTTTATTGTGGTTTTTTACATAATATATGATACAGCAAATTCATGCACATTCCAATGAAGTTATAGTTGGTTTTTTCCTTGGATCTTAAACTGACTAATACAGCCCTAGGCCCCTAAAGTTTCTAGGTTTTTTTTTAACTGCAGAAAAACATTTGTTGTGTTATATGTGATAATGCACCACACTCTGAACACTCCTTTTCAAAATACTAGATTTGCCCCAAAAAGTTGGACCTTTTTTCTTACCTAATTCAAAGGAGATATTTGAGAATGGTGATGACAATGATAGTAAAGAAAGTTTTCTGCTGGATGCCTTTGTTTCCACCTGTTTTTGCTATGAAGAAGAATTTTCTATAGGCATCACCTTTTATGCATGATACATATATACTTAATTATGTAAGGACAATTCTAAAAGTCTGATGAAACAGAACCTGCTCTGTTTGATTCAAAACATTTGATATTTATAGTGAAAGCAGTCCGAAATTTTTTATGTGAATGCTGTAACTTTTCAATGCAACGATAAGCAACTTTGTCAGTGAAAGCACAATAAAGCACAAATGAGCAGTAGGAGGTACTCAAGAATGGTGCAAATTGTTTTTCCCTCATGGAGACCAAGAATGTAATTTCCACAGAGCAACACTAGTTATGAATTTCTGTTTTCAATTGTATTTCATGGTAACTTAAATAACTAGCATATTTCAAAATGAATTTTCATCCTGTGTGCGCAAAATCTTAATTCCACAAGTCATCCTTACATAAGTAGGATACTGAATAAGGCAATAGACAGGACAACGCATTTCAAATCATCACTTACCTTTCCCCTCCCAGCCTTTTCTAGGTTCATAAAGTACAGTTACCCTATGACCACTAACTGCTCCCTGGAAGGTGCTCCATGTACATGTGTCTTGCCAGTGACTCCAAACTCACCACTGAATCACATTATCATTCTGTTAAAGGCTAGAATCTATTTCTAGGCACATATCTATCCTAGACACTTCCCCTTACACTTTTCTGCCATCATTAGAACTGATTCTATGTCAGCAATACCAGGAGTGGTAATGGATGCCAGGGAGGGCAATCAACAGGGGATAGATCTCTATAGATATACCCAGTTCAGTGTTCTCTCTCTCTAAAGCATCCATTCCTACACTGTTGGAGCAAGTATACTGGACTAGATATACCATTCATTGGTATGACCCAGAATAGCATGTCATATGTTCCTATGAAGATAATTAGAGTAGACAGTCACAGACATGAACAGCGTGTCCTCTAGACCTGCTCTAAGCAAGATTAAATACACAGAGACCGCTATACATGAGGGCGAATGTTTGGTTCCCCGGGGACAACTAGCAGTGGGACATCTTGTGTTGTCACTAGTTGTTCCCAGGGAATGCCTGTGCCACATGCCCTCTGGTGCATGGCAGGTCACCCCAGGTGGGGTGGGGGAGGGCAGGGCCAGTACAGGCAACCCCTACTTAACACTGTTTTGCTTAGCACTATTTCGCTCTAATGCTCATTTTAAATCAATAGCTGGTTTCACTTAGCACTCAGAAAGTTTTGCTATAATGCTCACAGTCGCCATCTTGAGTCATTAAAAACACTTGTGGTCACCATCTTGGGTCATCAAATACTTTTGGTTTCACTTAACGCTTGGTTTTTCAGGAACCAATTAAGAGCTCTAAGGAGGGGTTGCCTGTACTGGGCTGGCCCCAGCAGCCCTACCTGGGATCCTGGGGGGCCTCCTGGGGCTGCAGCAGCAGCAATTCTGCTGCTCAGAGCATGGCCAGCAGCCGAAGTGTGGCTCCTGTCAGCCAGGCTCTGGTTTTGAGCGGAGCATGTTTCCTGGCTTATTTTTTCCATGGGTTTTTTGACCTCTGACTATCTAGGGGTCAAAAAACACCCCTGCACTGCCCCCTTGCAGTACAGAGAACAGTTGAATGTGTAGTACGTGGCACTGCAGATGTGTCTGTGGCACTACATACCACACGGCCATGCTTGTCTGGATGTGGCCAGAGGGTGCTATGCTGGCAGCCAACAAGGCCTTATCTCTCACCACCACAACCGATAGTAGAGATTCATCAGTACCAACAATGGTAGAAAAATGTAAGGAAAAATATGTCTAACTCTAGACACAAAGACTAGGGGTAAAGTCCCTTTTTTCCAATATTGTGCTTTTTGGTTTAAATTAAAATGATCATCTCTTATATCCTAAATGGTATGAAAAAAAGAATAAAAGCCTTGGAAAACATACAATATTGGAAAAAATAGGACTTGCCTTACCCCAAAGGCAGGCTCCATCGCAGTTCAATGGCGAGTGTGATGTTACCAGCAGAGAGCATGGTGAGGCATCACACTGAACTAGAGCCAGCAATCACCCAGGGCCTACCCTTCATAGACCTGAAAGGAAAGGAGAAGGGTTAAGATTTCAGGACTTTGCCAAAATACCCATGTTTATCTGAGGTGCTTGTTCCTTAGGGACAGTTACAAGGGACAGGAACTGCACATGTAAAATATATGGGATTTACATGTACAACCAAGGACCTAAATTTAGCAGTTTGCAACATATACTTCTGCAGGCTTTCCAGGGCAGGCTGAAAATTTTGTGGCAGCTTTAAGTAAAAACAAAAAAAATGTGGGTATGTTGATTTTAATACAGAAATAAATAATGCAATCAATGCAGTAGCTTCAGTGCTATTTTGTTCTACATAAAATGTCTGCTTTCATGTGACTCTAACCGTGATTTTCAAAATCCAGGGCACAGGCAATCCAGAAGAATGTATAAACATGTCTGTACACTGTAGAAATTGTTGGAGGAAAACAACATGTTTTGTTTCTATTGAAAGATTATGGTTACCTAAACTATCATTTAGGGGCACATTTCAAGGATAATTCTTGTGATGAATAGGGATACATCCCACCTGTTTTTTTTATCCTTACGTTGTCTGAAAACTTGAGAAGACAGTACTGCACCAATTTACAATTAGTGGTCCTGCTAAGATGCAAAGGTCTATGTTAGTAGATGTTATTTCAGGTTTGAGATTGGATCTTTCTATGTGCTTTTATAATAGCAATTAATTATGATGACTATCCTAATGGTACTCCGATTTGGAAGGGATAGCTGAAGATATAGCAAGGTAGAAAGAAATTGCACAAGATAGGAGATGGTAGACAGTTATAGGCCCTCAAGGCTTGTGAGACCAGAGAAAGAGACACAGAGAGAAATGGTAATTGTAATAAGCATAAAGAATTGGAAGTCCTAATACAGTAAAAGCAGCATGATCCAACTGGGGTAACCGAGATTTTGTTGGATAGTTTCCATGACTGGAATATTAAAAGCAGTATTTCTTTATATAAAAATGAGACATACATTTGTTCTGAAGTCACTACAAGATGGGCAGGAGATCTGTTGAAAATATCTGGGTCAAGGTAAACTGGAAGAATTGAAAGAGAGATGTCATGATGGATAGGCCATCAAACCAGGAGAAAGGGTGGACAAGCTTTTTTTTCAAACAACTAATTGAAGAATCTAATTCACAGGGCCTCATGCTGAGGGAACTGGGCTTATTTAGCCTGGAGAAGAGAACACTGAGGAGGGGGATTTAATAGCAGCCTTCAACTACATGAAGGATGGTTCCAAAGAGCTAGACCATACTCTTGGTGGCAGATAACAGAACCAGGACCAACGGTCTCAAGTTGCACCAAGGACAGTTTAGCTTAGATATCAGAAAGAGCTTTCTTACTAGGAAAGCACTGGGACAGGTTACCCAAAGTAGTGGTGGAATCTCCATCCTAGGAGGCTTGTAAGACATGGCTAGACAAAGCCTTGGGTAGGATGATATAGCTGGGAATGGTCCTGCTTTGAACAAGGGGTTGGACTAGATGCCCTCATGAGATCTGTTCCAACCCTAATTTTCTTTGATTCTATGATCTGTTGGGAGGGTAACTCGGCCCTGCCTGGACAGTCCAGCAAGATTTTGGAGTATATCAGAGATAATCCTGGAGTGTGTCAAGGCAGCATGGCCTGTGGGAGAATGTAGCCAGACAGGTCAGGGTGACCCATGGGCAGCAGCACAGTATGGTGGGAGACGGAGAGTATGTGGCATCGTGGGCAGGGTGGTGGGTCAGTGTTCGGGGGGCCACACAGCGCAGCATGCTTGGCCTCAGGGTGCTGGCAAGGTACAGGGTGCTGCCCATCACAGACTGCGTGGTGTATGTCTGGGATGTCTGTGACCTCCAACCACTCAGAAGTTGGCCAGCCCTAATATGGAGAATGGGATTGAGTGTACAGTTAGCAAATTTGCTGGTCATGCCACACCATATGATGTTGTAGACACTTTGGATGATATAGTCACTTTGGAGGATAGGGTTAGGATTCAGTATGACTTTGATAAACCAGAAAACATCTGAAACTTACTGAACATAATTAAATAAGATTAGGTATAAAGTCCTACACTTAGGAAACAATAATCACATACACAAATACAGATTGGGAAATGACTGTCTAGGCCAGAGTACTGCACAAAAGGACCTAGAGGTTATAGTGGACAACCAGATGAATATGAGTCAACAGTCTATTCTTATTTCAATAGAAGCCAATAGCATACTGGGCTGTGCTAAAAGGAGCAACGCTTGCAAATCAAGGGAAGTATTTCTTTCACCCTATTCAGCACAAGGGAGGCCTGTAGTATGGAGCTGTAGTACTGTGTCTAGTTTTAGGAACCACACTTCAAGAAAAATGTGGGCAAATTAGAAACAGTACAGTGGAGAGCAAAACAAATGTTTGGTGTATGGGCAACATGATTTAAAGAGAAAAATTCTGGGATTATTTAACTGGGAGAAGAGATACTTGCGGAGAAGAGGAAAGTTTGATACCCGGTTTTCAAACACCTAAAGGGTGATTATAATAAGGATAGTGGCTGCCAGGTACAGAAGAAGAAATAATGGTGTTAAACTACAATAAGGGAAATTTAAAATAGAAATTTGGAAGAACTTTGTTACTACGAGGGTGGTTGAACACTGGACCAGATTACCTAGAGAGGCTGTGGAATCCCCATCCAGGAAAGTTTTTAAAGATAGGCTAGAAAAATAGTTTACGGGAATGTGTTAAATAGGGATGTTCCTGCCTGGAGCAGGAGGCTGGAATAGAAAACCTTCTGAGGTCCCTTCCAGCCCTATTTTTCTATGATTCTAATGTATGTTAAAAAATGTACTTTTCTATTCTTAAGGCAATATTTTATGATGCCATATTCTAATATTAAAATATGTTAAAATAATGTTTCAAATGGGAATGATAGAATCATACTATACAGGCGTATCTACACATCACCCTGTGGCAACGTAGCAATGTTGTATATCAACATATGGTGTGCAATGGCAATGTAGTGATCCTGTGGGTCTAAATATAATCACCAGCTACATCGCCACAGTGGCGCACTCCCAAGGTATAGCAGCACTCCTGAGCGACGCAGGGAGGAAATCCAAGCATGCGCTGCCCGCATGGTGCAGTAACCACCCCTACTGCACCATGCTTTAGTTCTTCCAAAATGAAGAATGAAAGTACGGCGCCATAGCAACATCACTGTAAGGCGCAACGTGTAGATGCACCCTACCTGTTCCATTTCTTTTATATTCTCTGTGTCCTTTAACTCATTCCATCATCTGAAATTGTATGTTTAAAAAATACTGTAAAAAAATCCATTCTTCCTCATATCCTTCTGCTTAAAACTATGTTACTTCAATTCACATTGATAACTGTAACCATAAATGCTAGAGAGATTTTTAACGTGAAAACTATTCTGAAAAATCCCAATTGTCAGACTGTAAAATACATTTGCCACTAAATGCACTTGATGACAAATGGCAGATATGCAACAAAGGCATAATTCTAAAAATAAACAGTAACAAAATTTTGGATTAAATACAACAATTCAATACATCAATATTTTTAATACATCTATAAATACTTTTTATACTTTATCAACACCTGGTATTGAGGCAGAATGGCTGAAAACTTATGAAAGGTGCTTTTTTAAACTAACCGTCTTAGTCTTTTTGAAACCTTGCTACGTAAACAACTGAGATTCTTCACTTCTACGAAGTGTTTAAGAAAAAAAAGGCTGGATGCTTAAAATAATAACCCCACTGTTTTGACTAAAAAGTTAGGGAATGTTAAAACAGAGGTCTTATAATAGGGCCACTCCCATGATCAGGGGGCAGCAGGGCAGGCCCGATGAGGAGAAGCTATGGGACCTGAACCTGTTAAGCCTCCACAAGAGAAGGCTGAGGGAGGATCTAGTGGCCTGTTACAAACTAGTCAGGGGGGACCAGCAGGCATTGGGGGAGTCCCTGTTCCCCAAGCACTACCAGGAGTGACTAGAAATAATGGTCACAGCTGGCAGAGGGTAAGTTCAGACTAGACATCAGGAGGCACTACTTCACTGTCAGTGCGGCTAGGATCTGGAACTAACTTCCAAGCAAAGTGGTGCCGGCTTTAAGACAAGGCTTGACAATCACCTTGCTGGGGTCGTTTGAACCCAGTACTCTTTCCTGCCATGGCAGGGGGTCAGACTTGATGATCTGCTCAGGTCTCTTCTGACCCTATTAACTATGAAACTATGAAATAGAAGAGATGTTGTAACTATGTAGTACAAGTATTGAGTTGTGACTGCTATCTTCACAACTATATAGCCTACACACCCAGCTCACATTTGCATACTCTATATGTGTGCACAGTATGGCACTTCATCTCTCAGCATAGGTTCAGATTTCTCTTTGCTGTGAAACAATCCATCTTGCCTTGCTTGTAAGACAATACTTTCAAATACACTTATCAATGCCACACAGCACTTTAGCATCAATGAAAGCTAAACTGAAACGATCAGATTTGCAAAGTATATAAGAGGTTCTCGTCTTCCCACTAGAAGAAGTGCTAGATAAGTGCACCAATGCACTGGGAGTTTTTTTTAGTGTCATCATTATTCAATCTTTTGTAAATTTGTGTCTGCATGAATAACACAGAAGATGTTAAACTCATTTTCCCTGCTTCTGGTCTTAAAAGAAATGGCTGCTTTCTTTGAAATATGTTTACTTTTCTGGCATATTTAACTATCCTAAAATTCATTTGTCTTCAGATAGAAAACACTCACACATCACTGGTATCTGTATAGAGGAACATAACAGAAAATGTTACACAAGTTGTGAAATTCAGTATTCTCAACTGCAAAACTGACAGATTTCAATCTCATTTTGACAGTGTTTTCATAAGCTATAGTATACATTACCTTCAACTAGCATTTGCGTATGCTAGATAGAATAGACACACAGGTCATATATATTGTTATACCCTGCTTATAATTCAGTCAATAGCCCACTTCCCACTCATTTATAAGTGACCAAAAGAACTATAATGCATTACTAGAGGATTATTCTATTAATATAAACACTCACCTGTTCCTGAAGAACTTTAAGCATTGCTTGTGTATGTGTTTGTTCTTCTTTCGCTTGTTCCAGTTCAGATTTCTTATTATTTAATTCTTCCTGTATACTCAGCAATTGCTGCATAAATAAAAGAAGTTTCTTATTAGTATTGTCTGAAGCTGATCAATTTTAAATATTATAAAGCAGCACTGCAAACAACATTTTTCAAGATACCTCTGTATTTATTGTTGTTTAGCCTATTTTGTCTAAGTCGATGTAAATTATTTCCACCTGCATTTCCTGCCACAGCTGTATTCCACAATGAAGGCATTTGTTAATGTGGGGTTAAACTATTTGTTAAAAACCCCTGGTGTACTATATCACCCATAGAAGAACTGTCACAGCTGTCTGAACCAAAATCTTAGTTACAGAGGTTTTAATAATACTAGGGTAAAACATTACAGTGCATAAATAATTTAAAAGCACAGCACTTTAATATAATTAGTCACTGGCCCAAAGCCATTTCATTCTACACAAAGCAATATTCTGGAAAGCACTGGCAGTTGCCAAGAAGACTAAAGATTTCTTTTTTCCTTGTTCTGTGATGGTGATGTTTTATTAGATCAGCAGGACTCAGGCCCTACAATCAATATATCAGCGAAGAAAACTGCTGATACGAACTGTCAAAACAAAAAAGCTATGACCAGAGAACTATTCTGATGCACAGAATTTCTGGGATGCAGGGACATTTTTAAGGGCTGGGTCTTCTGGTCTTAGCCAACTATAAATTATACACAGACTCACTAGATACAATTATTTCAGAAACTAAACCATATTTCTGAATAAAGGTGTCAAGTGCTACACACTGCTAAAGAGCATGAAAATGAAGGCAGGGTACTAAAAATAGCTCCCTTAGTAATCAGCTTAAGAAAGTTTGATTTGCTTTGGAAAGATGTTGCTCTAATTAGCTTTTGTATTAAAAAAAAGCTTCTGTAATGAACAACTGCTCCAACAGCAAGAAGACATGGTTATATCAGTGGGGACCAACCTTTTTGCCAGACATACTGAAACCTCTCCAAGTGCCACTTTGATCCCACGCTGCTCCATGCCCTACCTACTGCTCTGTTTCCTGCTTCCTGCCCTATATGTCACTGCGCTGGCTGTCCCCTCCCTGATCTGTCATATGAAGAGCTTCCCATACATTTTGTGGCATGCATGCTGCATGTTGGCTACCTGTGGGCTATATTATACTATGTATAATATTATATGCATAATATTATGCATGGTATAATAACTTGATATATTATACACAGTAAAAATTAAAGGTCTAATTTAACCAGCTGCTGAACACTCATAACTCTCTGACTATAGCTGATGCTGCAGGTGATCGTCACCTAGAAAAATCAGTCCTTCATGCGCTAATTAATTGAAACAAAATAGCAATATTTATGCTGTCATTGGCAGTCTCAAGTATCAAGGTATCTGCTTCAGAGCAGTGTCCAGACCACTTTCAGAGCTGCTGGGAAATGTGGGAGGCTTCAAGGCTTGACTAAATATTGACAGTGGATTTCTGATAAGGGCTGACGCAACTAAATGGAGTCAACTGATGCTTGAAAAATCCATAGCACTATCATGGGGGAGAGGGGGAAACTGTGTATGTGTGACTATATTTTACCTAAAGACCTTAGACAAATGTCCTGAATATCTTCCAATTAATTTTAGTCACTGTCCAGAGTACTCCCGAAACCCCAGGCCATCTCAGGAAAGACCGTCTCTGGAGATGGATGGATGCTATTTAAAGCAGGACTAGGTTACATTAATGGCCCTTTTAATGTGTACATGTTTTAAAAGCTTCCAATAACCCATCTCATCAGAAAAAGTTTCTGGGCCAACTATGTCGTTTCCTGCAACTAAGAAGGTTAGTATGAACCGACATAACAAGAACAAGGGAACTGTGTGCACTCAGTACTATTGTATAACTTTTATGTTTATCAGAGATGGCTGGAAACTTCGTATTAGCATGCATTTTTTTTGCTGGAAACTGCCCATACTGGAATACTTTATACAAGCAAAATTAAAAAAAATTCTGATGGACTGACAGGTAATCTCATGTGATAGATTTCCTGTCAGTTCATCTGCTTGGATGATAGTAGCTCATTCCAAGAGCTGGAACTCCTAAAACCCCTAAGGGCCTGGAGGCAAAATCTAGCAGGGCCCCAAGGCTTGAAAACTGGGGGGCTAAGCTGTCAGATGCCCAGAGGGACACAGGCACCAGTTCTCCAGCTGCCATCCGTTCCATAAAAAAATCCAATATTTTTTCTTTTTTTTCCACTATGATATGGAACAAAATTACATTTCCAAACCCTTCAGAATTTTAAATGGAGCAGAAAATCCCCTTCTGCTCTAGCTGTTACACAGTTATATATTGCCTTCAATTCTGGCATTTTCCTACTTTTCAGTGATGGATTTTGCAACCTGAGTGCTATTTTAATGTACTTTTGGGTGTAATTTCCTGGGCTTTTACATCACATGGAATCATGTTGGCACCCAAGATGTTCATCAGCTGACCTGGAACCTTCACCTAGCCTGACAAGGCCATTTTATCACAGTCCATAAATTTTCATCCAGGAATTCCTAGATTAAACCCTAAGACAATGACTTGCAGACCCCTAAAAAAATCTAAATGGAGGTGTGGACTGCTTTGGAAATTTTGAATGGAGGTGCAGATGCCCTTGAATTGTGAGTGTGAGTATTCACATACTTTCAATTGATCATAGTCATCTCTCCTGGACCCCTTAGACAGTTTGTGGACCACAGGCTGAAAACCACTGACTTAAGGCTTTAGTCATCAAGGGACCATTTTGTTTGCTCCAGACCAGCAGGAAAGACCAAAAGGCCAGCAATAATTGAATCCTCTTCAATGACAGGAAACTGCCCAAGTGAGATATTCCCAGATGTTCCCAGCAGATGAAGTGCACTCTGTGCTGCAGAAGAACATGAACTCCCCTGCCCCAAATTTCTACCCATTTGTCCCAGGCTAAAATTAATTCTCAAACCACAAATCTGGCCATCAGTTTGTTGCTGAGCAAGATTCATGTACCAAGAATTCAGGAAAAAAGATTATCTTCACCAGCAAAAGTGGTTGTTTTACCCTGCCCTATGAACAGGGGTGATCTGACCCCAGCTGATTTCCTGCCCCTTGGGCAGGGGGCTGGACCCAATGATCTTGCGAGGTCCCTTCCAGCCCTAATGTCAAAGGGCTAATCTGCGAAGCTTCATAGGCAGGATAAACAAACATGCAAACAAAAAAATAACCCACAGAATTACGTTCAAGCCAGCTGTGCACAAGGAAAAAATATTCCTTCCATCCTCCTGAAGTCAATCAGCTGAAATCTTGAATCATGAGATCTTATTACAATCAATGTCTCAGTCCACATCTGAAAGCACTATGATCAGGCTGAGGACACAATTGGCACTTCTCTTTTCTCCAGAGCCCATGAAGGAATGAGATGAGGGGGAGTATAGATATGCTAGAGGGTAGGGCTAGGATTCAGAGTGACTTAGACAAATTGGAGGATTGGGCCAAAAGAAATCTTATGAAGCTCAACAAGGGCAAGTGCAAAGTCCTGCACTTAGGACAGAACAATCCCATGCACCAGGCCAGTCTGGGGGCTGACTGGTTGGGCAGCAGCACTGCAGAAAAGGACCTGGGGATTATAGTGGACAATAAGCTGAATATGAGCCAGCAGTGTGCCCTTGTTGCGAAGAAGGCTAACGGCATACTGGGCTGCATTGGTAGGTGTGTTGCCAGCAGATTGAGGGAATTGATTTTTCCCCTCTTCAGCACTGGTGAGGTCACATCTGGAGTACTATGTTCAGTTCTGGGCCCCTCACTACAAAAAGGATGTGGACAAATTGGAGAGAGTCCAGCAGAGGGCAATAAAAATGGTGAGGTGGGCTGGGGCACATGACTTATGTGGAAAGACTGGGCTTATTTAGTCTAGAGAAGAGAAGATTGAGCAAGGATTTAATAGCAGCCTTCAACTATCTGAAGGCTCATTCCAAAGAGGATGGAGCTAGACTGTTCTCACTGGTGGCAGATGACAGAACAAGGAGCAATGGTGTCAAGCTGCAACAAGGGAAGTTTAGGTTAGACGTTAGAAAGAATTTTCTCACTAGGAGGGTAGTAAAACACTGAAACAGGTTAACCAGAAAGGTGCTGGAAGCTCCATCCTTGGAGTTTTTCAAAACCGGGCTAGACAAAGTTTTTGCTGGATTGATCTAGTTGGGGATGGTCCTGCTTTGAGCAGAGATTGGACTAGATGACCTCCTGAGGTCCCTTCCAACCCTAATTTTCTATGATTCTATGAGCAGTGGCACGTGGATCTAGAGAGTCCGACACCTGAATGGAAACCCAGCTCAATACCCCTCCCCACATCCACAAGGGCTGTAGGATTTCTCTCAGAAGTATGCATTTCAGAAAGGTATCTAATCCCATTCTAATAAGCAATAGTGAGTTCCTTCATCTCCCCTTGTAAACTCTTTCAATATGTAATTACCTCCAGAGATAGGAAACTGCATCTTATTTCCAGGATGAATTTGTCTAACTCCAATTTTCAGCCCTTGAATGTTGTCAGCAAGATTGAAAAACAT
The DNA here is from genome assembly GCF_052110815.1 of Crocodylus siamensis. Lineage (NCBI taxonomy): Eukaryota > Metazoa > Chordata > Crocodylia > Crocodylidae > Crocodylus > Crocodylus siamensis. Next base: position 362,150,485 of record NC_143395.1, read on the forward strand.
CTCCCCACCCCCATTAGATCACTTTCCCAAATATAAGATCAAGTCACCTCTCTATCTTCAGCAGTTCACCAATCACAGTTTTTCTCTTTAATCACCACTCCTCTAAGTTTCAGTCTCATCATCATTATGATTATTTAGATTTACATCCCACCTTATCTAGAAAGGCTCAGAGCTGCTCAAAATAGATGAGACAAGCCACAGATGAGAAATAACAGATGACTCCCTAAATGACACCCTAGAACATGAAAACTCCCTCTTCCCCCATCACCCTCTGTTACTCTGCCTTTCTCCCAGGAGAACTCTGTCCCCATCTCATCCTCTTTTCCCCCCAGGCCCCACTTATCCACTCACTCCCACACCTCAAAACCAGAGGAGATCTTTCAACTCCTTGTCCCTTCTGTACCTGAAGCTTCCTCTGTCATACTTCTTGGACCTCAGAAGGGGAGGACACTGAGACACACAGGCACCAGTGACACAAGCTCCTTTGCTGGGAGTGCTGGTACCTGACTGCATCATCACCCAGAGCAGTAAGTAGTTTTAGCTTTAGGAAAAATCCACCTCATCTCTGTAGATCTGGGATGCAGCAAGCTGAGCTGTTCTCAAGGCTGCCCAGTCCAGTTTACCCTAAGAACTTAAGACAAACTCTTAAAGGTTTTAGAGGCTAGACCATAAAAAGTCTCTACTGAACATGACCAAACTGAGATCTTTTTTAAAGGCAGATGTATATTGGCTGCATTAGTTTTTCAAGAAAATGGATGACAACACAAGAGCTGGGAGGAGCTGGCTGCTAACCAGTTCCAATGGCACTGCAACCTCAGCCAAGTAGCAGCCTAGTTTGAGGTAAAGTTTCTTGCCCTTGAAGCACAGAAGAGAGAGTGGAGGAAAGAAAAGGAGAGAAATCCCAGCCTACAGCTTACCTTCCCCTGTGGAAAGATCTACAACTTCTGTGGACAGATCTATGGCTCAAGGACTGGACTCTTAAGTCACCTTAATATCCTGTAACCTCTTTCTAAAGGTGTGGCTTTAGTCACCATCCTTTTCTCTCCCTGGCTATCATCAGTATCTGAAGCATCTTCTCCCCTCATGTGGCTCAGGTCAGAGACTCTTCTTTTCTTCTTGTATCCAGCTAAAGAAACTTGGCATGTGTTATTCTTTTGCCAAACAACCTTTTTCTTCTATGGCTTTGTTTCTGGAAATGACCAAATCATTTGGGTTGAAGCCTCCCAACAAATCCAGCTTAAGGCAGACGCCTGGCATGAAAAGTTTCAGGCCAAACAGTTGAAGTTTTTCAAAGTCAACAGCAACTGAAACTGAAACATGACCATGCAACAGACAAAAATCAGGCACCCTTAATAACAGATGGTGCTACCTGCCTGCGACAAGGCAAGGTTACAGTCAGTGGTGCCAAGATTATTATAGAGAGTTATTCTGATTTTTTCCCTTTTGACATTATTGTGCTTATTCATGCCGATGACATAGATATATTTCTTCTCCCTCCCAATCACTTGTAAATTGCTCAATACAACAAATTCAAATACATATGTATTACTTTTTATGGTGATGCTTGCATTGCTATGCTTGTCCCTGCATCCCTTCATCTACCACAACTCCCTGCCACTGCCTTGGCTACCTCCCCGACTTATCAGCTCGTCTATTTTATACATATCATCTCTTCCTGCCTGTCTCAGTGTGCTTGCTAAGTTCTTTGTAGTATAACTACCCAACTGCCTCCTTGCTTGTGTAACTATCAAGCCCACTATACCTGAAGATTGGAAGAGGGCCAATGTGGTCCCTGTAAAAGGAAGGCAGTGACCCTGTTACAGAGCTGCGTGAGAACAGCTACCCATTCGTACAGAACCCGCAGTTCAACATAGGAGACGAGCTACAGATTTGTTAACTGCCAATAAAGGACTTCCTGCACAGGGGCAAGCCACCAGGAAGGTGTTAATTGCTTGTTAGAGACATTGTATAAAGAAGCTATAGTCTGAGTGAAGACCTCCCCCGGAAGGGGAACCAGAGCTGAGGTGAGTAACGAGCTGGAGCAATAGACAGTTTCCCTGCACAGAGGCACAGGCTGGGGGGAGAGATAGGAGAAGCCCCTCCCCAGGATGGTTAGCAGTGGTGCCACAGGAATGCCGAGAGAGATCGTTACAGTAGACTGAGGTTGGTGGCGGCTGGCAAAGACACTTTTTCTTTGATGTTGTGGAAAAGGGGCGGGATGTTGATTCAACGCCTGGGCAACTGCACCCCACCTGACAGCTTACCTTGGGCCCAGGAGAGGTAAGGCAAGAGAGAGAACCAGCTTCCAAGAGAAGTGGTGCTGGCCCCTATCCTGGGGGTGTTTAAGAGGAGGTCAGATGAACACCTTGCTGGGGTCATTTGACCCCAGTATTCTTTCCTGCCATGGCAGGGGGTCGGACTAGATGATCTGCTCGGGTCCCTTCCGACCCTAGAAACTATGAAACTATGACTAGCAAACAGATGTACATGGCAGTGAGCTTGCAGGCAGCTCTGGCAGCCGAGCGGGAAGCAATGTGTTGTAGTCCTCATTAAAATTGGTAAGCCTCCCCCTTGTTCAGTGTTACCTTATCCACCCCCAACAAGATATGGCAGGAGAGACAGACATGAGAATGGGGAGCAGGATTTAACACTTTGTTTTGATCAATTCAGAAATCTTGCCCACAGTGCCCATCTTTAAGAAAGGGAGGAAAGACAACCCAGGAAACTACAGGCCAATCAGTTTGACCTTAATCCCTGGGAAGATTTTGGAAAAAATTATCAAAGAGATCATTCTTGATGGGCTAACAGACGGCAACATTCTGAAGGACAGCCAGCACAGGTTTGTTGCGGGTAGGTCTTGCCTGACCAATCTCATTTCCTTCTATGACCAGGTGACGTATCACCTGGACAAAGGGGAAGAGGTTGATATCATATATTTGGACTTTAAAAAAGCCTGATGTCCCATGATGTACTCATGGAAAAATTGGGCAACTGCAGCCTTGACTACTCCATAGTCCAATGACTGGAGAACTGGCTCCGAGGTCGGACCCAGAGAGTGGTAGCTGACAGAAGCGAATCAACATGGCACCCAGTGACTAGTGGTGTCCCCAAGGCTCTGTTATCAGACCCGTACTCTTCAATGTTGTCATAAACCATCTGGACATTGGTGTCAGAAGCAGACTGGCTAAGTTCACTGACAACACTAAACTTTGGGACAGTGTCCACATTTGAGAATAGGCTGGTGATCCAGGTCAACCTCAATAGGTTTGCAAGGTGGGCAGATGAAAACCTGATGCCATTCAATACAGAGAAATTCAAAGTGCTTCACCTTGGGGGAAAAATCCCTCATCACACTTACAGACTCAGCAATGGCACACTCACCAGCATCATGACTGAAAGTGACTTGGGGGTCATGACTGACCACTACATGAATATGAGCCACCAGTGAGATACTGCAGTTGGCAAAGTGAACAAAACCCCGGCTTACATCTACCGATGCATCTCAAGCAAGATCCAGGATGTCATCTTCCCACTGTACTTGGCCTTGGTGAGGCCGCAGCTGGAGTAATGCATCCAATTCTGGGCTCCACAATTTAGGAAGGATGTAGAAAATCTTGAAAGAGTCCAGAGGAGAGCCATGTGCATGATCAGAGGGCAAAAGAACAGGCCTTATGAAGAGAGGCTGTTTGCTATGGGACTCTTCAGCCTGGAAAAGCATAGGCTCAGGGGTGACTTGGTGGCAGTCTATAAGTACATAAGGTGTGTGCATCAGGATCTGGGGGAATGCCTGTTCACCAGAGCACCCCAAGGGATGACAATGATCACAAACTACTGCAAGACCATTTTAGGCTGGACATAAGCAAAAACTTCTTTATTGTCTGAGCCCCTAAGGCCTGAAACAGACTCCCCCCAGAGGTGGTGCAAGCACCTATTTTGGACACTTAAGAAACACTTGGATGTTTGTTTATCTTGCTGGGATTCATTGACCCTAACTGACTTCCAGCCCCTTGGGCAGGGGGCTGGATCCAGTGATCTTATGAGGTCCCTTCCAGCCCTAATGTCTATGAAATCTATGAAACCATTCTATTTCCAGTGAGGCCATTTGCTCAGTCAATTTCCATAACTTTTTAATACATCTACTAAGTCTTTCTTCTCCCACAAATTGTGAAATTTTCTCTGTAGAAGTGGGCAGATTTTTACCAACAAGAATTCTTCATTGTAAATTCATGCGATTTATTGATTAGGCCTCTGTTATCTGCTAGATGTTTGCAGGGCATTTAAACACCCTAGTAACTAGTCTGAAAGCTGCATGAGTCAAGATGGAATCAAAATCATCTTCTGCAGATGGTTATTTGGTAGTCATAGAGAGATGAATTTGTGGAATAAGTCCAGGGGACTGCTGTCCAGATCACAGCAGGCTCCCATGCTGACAGTTTCAACAGAAAGACTGAAATGGAAATGGAAACTGACTAAATCAAAAGGTGGTCTCTCTCCAGATCACAGTTCAGGCACTTTGTGTGAACAGCATAAAGAAGCTTACTTATATTGACACTGACTCTCCTGTATCTGCTTTGCAGATAAATAGAAAACTTCAGTCTCCAGTGCTATTAATCTAGTATTAGTCATGAAGACTAAAATAGTTTTTAGAAAAGCATTCCTGCATATTGTAAAAGGTAAGCTGGGGGTTTTTTTTTTGGTGGGTTTTTTTTTAAATTCCCCATCTCCAGTGTAGAAATTCTTATAGCAAAAGTTCAATACCACCCATCTTGCATAGATTTCAAAAGTGCAGACAGAAAATTACCATCTTAAACCAATCTTCTCTGCTTCTGAAACATTAAATATAGAAGGCATTATTGAAGCCAGCTGAATTACTCAGACCGTGTGCAATGTGGTGCCAGCATGGCTGAGAATGCTAACAACCATATAACACAGGATGTCTCCAAATATGTGTAAATCCTCACAGGGAAAGCAATAGGCTTGCAGTTGAATATCACTATACAGCCATGAAATAGTCTCCCAAGATCCCTGCATTCCCCTCCCCAAATCAGTGTTACATGTACACATTTAAATATATCTTATGAACACGTATACATGCAAACAAGTGCATACATGACTACATGCACACCCAGGAACAACAAGCTTGCATAATGAATGGTTCCACCAAGAAAGCATCTTTTAGAATCAGCAATCTCATTATGCCAACAAACATGGGTTTAAACAATGTGGCCTAAGAAGCGATCACAATGCCAAGAGCTATGTATAGGGCTGTGAGTTGGTTTGAATAATAGAAAGTCAGTTGTTCCTACATATTTAGCAGTCATACTACTGAATGGCCTACCATCAGTATTTCGGTGATCACCTTGTTCAGTGCTGCTAAATGTCCAATGCAGGATAATAAAAAATAATTTAATTTTAAATAAAAAATAAGTAAATTACTCTTGCTATTTGGTACAGCAGCTTAGTTTTTCAAGGTATCCATTAGAGCAAACCTAGAAAATTCCATCATAAGGAAAAGGATACCAAGTCTCCTTTCAACTTCTGGGCTATGGGCAGGTATTCAAAAGGCCTGAGCCTGAACTGATTCAATCTTTGCAGGTTAGTCTAACTTGGCTGGGCTAAACCAGTTTGTAACTGTTCAGACATTCCTTCTGGACTGAAGAAATGTCAGAACATGCCTGCAGTGGCTCAGGCTAGAAGCTGGGGGCATTAGAGCAGCCCTGCCTTCCCTTCCACAGTGCTGAGCTGAGGGTGGGGCATGGCCAGGCCCCAGCAGGATGCTCTAATTAAGGAGGGGTTCCCTCCCTCCCCCCCCCCCGCTCTTGTTGTTGATAATAGAGCATTTAGTTACACAGCTGGGAGTTACACAGGGAGTTGTTAGCATTTATCAGCCCATCAAACATATCAAAGCCTCTCTCATTACTTCAAGCTCTTCTTAAACCACTTTTTCCAAGGAAGGAATGGAGGGACATTACCAGCTACCTGCTGATCAGCTCCAAAAAGCCCTAAGTCAACACTGTCCTGTCTGCCTTTGTTTGTCTCCCACAGCACAGACCATAGCCAGCATGTGGTATGCTAGCTAATGCTCAGAAATATCTGTATAAGGCAGAGGGGAGGAGGAATCACTGCTTGAGCAGGAAGTCATGGGGGGTGGGGAGCACAGGGGAGCTGAGCAGACATCTGCAGTCTCTGCAGGAGCTCCAGCCAGGGAGCCGAGGGGAGGAGCCAGCCCTCCTGGGCTGGAGCAGGGAGCAGAACCCTGCCTAGAGTTACAAAGGAACTGGGATGCTGGGGGACTCTGATTTAACTTAAACCAGGAAGGAGTCTGGGACAGACATTGCATAAACTGGTATGTCCCAAATCAGTTAAGTCTGATACTACATTCAACCAGATTTATCTCAAACTGGTTTCAGCCATTATCAAACTGGTTTATGTGTACTGAACATCTGTTCTGTTTCAGGTTTAAGTTTCTGGGGTGGGCTTAAACACTTAAAGTGGTTTATGTGTAATGTCTGTCCCTAGCCCTGGAGATCACAGAAGAGGGTATCCAGTGCACTTCAGTGAAATGACACTCCCAAACAGACCTCAGAGGGATCATTTTCAGTCCCTAACAACTTAGGGCCTGGACTCACAATGCTTGCTCATGTTAGCAGTTGAAACTCATGCATGGATGAAACCATTTCTCCTGGCTTAAGCGAAAAACCTACAGGTGCAAGTTTCTGTTACAAATTCCACAAGCTGTACAGCCTAGTGATTTCTTTTTGTTTTGTTAAAGCAAACCTAGTTGTGTCAAATTCAACTTCATTCTACAAAAACAAAGAGAAGTCAGAGTTTGCCATATAGCAAAGGACAAAATCAGCAAGGGAAAATGCTATTTACAAACAATGGAAGAAAAGAATGTAAACATCTCTTGGCAGAATTCTCCTTAGGTAAAAGGAAAAAAGAAAATGTAATCACTCACACACATACACACACACTTTACCTGCAAAATAAAGCACAAACGCCTCTCACATACAGACACCTTTCCCAGTAACATAATGGACTATTTGTGATATCACGCTTGTATACTACTATGGCAGACAAGATTTCATATCACAAATGGCCAGCACATGGCAGGCTTGAATAATGAGTGTGCAACTTCCCAGCTGAGCAAATATGCATTAGTAACAAGACACTGATGAGGCCAGACAAATCACCAAGGAAACAAGAAAATGTGAAAGACAAGTCAAAGGAGCTTTCAAAATGAGTCCTAAATAAAGCTAGCCACAGCGTAGTTTGTTAACAAACAACCAGTGTTAATATATAATTGGGGATGATACAGAAAAGGAGGATTGTTGAATTAAAAAAATAACAGTGAAGGGAAATGTGACATACCATCCATCTCAAGGCTGTGGCAGTTATCCTTTACTTCTCCTAGCCAGTTCCTGGGTCCATGGACGAAATTCTGATTGCAGTGATGGTTCACAGAATTTGTAGTGCAAGAAGCCTCTAAATTCTGACCTAGCTGGTACATTGTTCGTTAAAAGCCCTGCATATTCTTTCCCGAGTGCTGGTGTGCCACCCTGTGCAGTGAACTTTGACCAGGAGCCAGCTGCATAGTCACCATTTGCTGATTAGCTCTTGCTGCTAATAGCAACATGTTAATCAGTGAGCGGGGGGAAGCTGAGCATCCCCCCATCACCTCTGAGCTAGGGAGGAATTCTGTCTTGCTGTTTCCACAGGAAGATGGTTCCTATCCTTTCCTCCCCCTGTTATCACCTGTATAGAAGTCCCAATCCTGCACTGCAGAAGGGAGGACCGAGTCCAAGAAATACGAACATGTTATTTGTGTGAAATGAAAACAGACACACAAAGACTAACACCCCCTCGCCCAGCCCATGAAACAGCACCTGAGACAGCAATAATTAGACTTCAATCTCACATGTTTCTTTTAGAAGGGATGAAAATTTCAAAAGGAGTGTTTTTAATTGTATAAGCAAATGGCTCCAATTAGCACAGAGGCACGTTCCCTGTAAACATACCCTACTCACTTGTAAAGACCCAAAACAGATTTTAGATTTTGTTTCTTTTTTTCAAAGAGAAATATTTCATTGATTTTCTTCAAGGAAAGTTAATAAATAAAATCAGTAGCAGCAAGGCTAGATGAAGCACAAATATTGGTATAAAGCCGTGAAATAGGTCAATTTGGCATGAATTTTAATCTCACTGCTAAATTATAAAGAAAATAATATCTTGTGCTAGGATTGGGACTTTCAAAAACCACCCACTGGCTTAATTTATTTCTACTAATTTCTTTGGAGCTGAGTTAGGAAAGCACCACAATTCCATCCTGAAATGAAGAAGAATGTAATAACCAGGAGAGGTCCTATGCTTAGGTTTATGTTATGTTATTCTGATAAAAAAGTCAGACTGTAATCCTTATGAGAACTAGATTTTACTAGGACTACCCTGCAATTTTCGTATAGATATTAGTGCGTTTCTAAGGCAGCTCACATTCAGTGAAAGGTGTGATGGGATCTGAACTACAATCCCAAAAATTGTGCCAAATGCTGTGCTAGCATGGCAGGATGCCTGATTTGAGGATGACGGATCAAACCCCAACTGCACTCTACTTGTCAGTAAAGGGGGAGCCCAGGATTATGATCCCAGGCTCTTTCTGTGCTAGCAAAGTTGCTCAGCAATCAGGCGACTGTCAGCTGATTTTGGGAACGTATTAAAGTGGTTCAAACCCCAGACCCAGCCACTGATCACCTCTGGTATTAGTATAGGGACCACACCAGGGCTTGAAATGGGCATGGAGCACAGGGCAAGAAGCAGAAAGTAAAGCAGTAGATCAGGCAGGAAGCACAGTTCAGGGAGCAGAAAGCAGAGCAGCTGACTGGGCAGGGTGGGAGGATCAGAATGGCACGCAGGGAGGGCGTGGAGCTAATTTGTGGCATGCCATCCAAAAAGGCTAACCTCCTCCCTTGCTACCTTACAGATGCTTAATTTGGGAGACAACTTCAGTTTGCAACTCTGTGATAAAGACAGTCATGAGGTAATTGATTTTTTGGGGGGTAATATAATCATCAGCAGTTAACTTTTAGCTTTATCATCAAATAAGTAAACAAAAGTGCTTAAACATCTTTACTGGGCCACTTCCTCCCTGTCCTAGAAACAGGGATGTTTGGTCAAAATTCAAATGTCAATCAGAAGAAAACAAGAACATAAAACACAGAACCGAAGGGGACCACCCACATCATTGAGTCTGGTCCCTGCATCATGTAATCCCTCCCATAAATTTATCAATGATTATCAGTGCTGACAGTTTTTTGCCACTGCAGTTGCTCCAGGCAAATTTAAAGATCAAATTAGAATTCATACAGTGGAGAGCAATAAAAATATTTCCAACTTAATTACTCTAGTCTATTTATTCAGCAGGTAAAAAGGCAAATATAAAAGTAATATTTTTCCTCTCGTTTATTTACTCTGCTCTTTAATACTGCATTTTAAAAAGAAGCATTTTATAACTATTCATGTGTATGCTGGGCTACATGTTGAGTAACTGGTTGGTGAGTGCTGAGTAGGAAGATAAAACAGAACACGAAGCTTTTTTGTTGTCAAGATAAACTAATGAGTGCAATTCACAACGAGCTCCATGCAGCTGACAGTTAATGTGTATCTTGGTGCTTAGCTTCTGCTGAAACATCTAAACCCAAGGGGAAGCAGTTGTTATTGTCCATGGCAGTCCTATATTCTGTGTGTTTTCAGGCTTTTACCAAAGCATCCAGGACTTTTGCCATTTGGGTGATAGAAGGCAGGGTAGATTTGTACTTTATTTGGGTGATAAACAGCTTGCTTGCGGGTGAAGGATACAAAATGATGGAAACATATGAGCAGAGGGTAAAATCCTTCCTGATCCCAAATATGGCAATCTGTTTGACCCTAAGCAGAGGGGCAAGACCCTTTAGCAAGGAACCTCCAGGTTTTAATCTCAACAGTTGCACTGGTGCAGTTAAAATCCCCAGACTTGGCTTCAGCCAGCATGTAATGTTTCTGAGGAAGGTAAAAAAAATCCCTGGCATTTGTTACAACAGAAGGGAAAAAATATTCCTTTTTGCCACCATGGAAAACAAAATTCCAAGGCACATGAATGGCAACCAAGTAAGTATAATGCTAGCTTTTTGGAATATGAAATAAGTATATGCAAAGTTATGACAGTGTCCTCAGTCTTGTTCCAGATACATCTAAAGACATGGTCCATATTTCAAGTAACCTACACAATAAGGATATAATCTAACTCTAATGATCAAATCTGCATAATCCACATAAATTTACATAATCCACACAATCTATATAACTTCACATAAATGTACATGTTCTTATTTGAATAATAAGGGCATAATCCAACTCTTGCGAGACTCTGAAATCTAAGCAATGCTGAGCATTGCTAATTCCTATTGCCTTTGGTAGGAGATGTACATGCTCAGCACTGCTCAGTCCAAACAACCCAAATTAAACTGTCCTGACAAGCATGGGAAAAGTTCCCTCTAATACATGTATTCATAGTGCTGGCACAAGTGCTGTTTGAATGATTTCCATGAAAAATATCAGAAAAAAGGTAACTTCTGATGCAAAACATTTGAGTCTTCATATTTTTGTTACATTTTGCTTTTTTCAAATAACTTTCTTGTGGCTTTTCCTAAAAATGGCCAAGTCAAACTGTAATTTTTTCTTTTTAAGTTGTGCTACCAGCATAGTGTTTGGGCCAGCAGTCTCAGCCTGTTCAATATCTACAGACTGATGTACTGGCCAATTTTATTAATGATATGATAATATGACACCCAAGGGACTCCATACTCATCTGGTATTCATCGAAAGGAGAATTAAGTAAACTTCCACATCGTTCTCAGAATATATATATGATTACACACAACAATGAAGATAAAAAAACAATGAATAACTGCTTATTACCTGAGTACTGCGCCATGCAGTGCCCTGGGCAAGGCAGTGGTCTTATGGCAAACATAGCTTATATGTAATTAAAGACTGGATGATAATGCACAGGGCACCTTATATCTACTGCTTCCTAACTTCTGAGTACTTGGCTTTGTGATTCTAGAAACTTTTTTTCCCACTTTATCTCTGTGTATGTGTAGTTTCCTAGATCTCTAAAGAAAAGCAAATTGAAAAACTAGAAATTCTATCATGTGGCAACAAACTGACACTTGAACAGGTCATCCGCAGGGTTTGAATCTTAAGCACTGCATGGACCTCTGCCACTAGAACTAGAAGAGTAACTGATAGCACCAGGAGTGTCATTCTCTGTATCAATGGTTCTCAATTTTTTTGGACTCAGAACACCTCTTGCTAAATTTGAGCAAGCTGTCATTTTCACTTGCTTTTTGACTACAGAAAAATAATAGAGCAATTATTTTGTTGCAAAGAACTCAGAAAGATGACAATAAGGCAGAATGTTTTTAATACTATGGATTCCTATTTGAAACCTCTGGGTTTATTATGTGAATTGCGCTTGCACGCCTACCAGTGCTAACATTGCATGGCACCCCAGATATTTGCTGACAGCAGATGAATAGTGAGACTCGGAATCTTTGATTTGACTTCAGATTTTGGAGGGAAGTGCATTCTAGTGGGCACAAAGTCTTTTTGTGCATTTCCTTTAAGACTGACAAGCTCCTTGGGTTTCATCCCTACCCTGACCAGAAACAAACTGAATTTTATTAGTAAATGTCCAACCAAAGTCATGAACCAAAAAATGACAAGCCATAAAGGAAATACGGAGTGCCGGAGTGAGGGGCTAACATAAGAGGGATGGGGGTGAGGAAGGGAATGCAGTGAGATTACAGAAAATACAATGTGAGCCGATTAAGCCTGGGGGTAGGAAGGATGGGTGGGGAAAGGGGGGAGGGTGGGTTGTGATGCTGAGAGAGAAAGAAGATAGATGCATGCCGGGGTAGGTTGAAGAAGTTGCTCAGGTCTATAGAGTCCTATCGGAGGGGTCTTTGCCAGGTGCAGTGGAGTGGTCCATGGTTAGACAGTGGCTCTGAGAGTCCAACAGGTGCAGAGGGGGTTTCAGGCAGTCCCCTCTAGATCCAGTTCGGTGGTGGTTGGTCTGGTGGGGTTGGTGTACTGGCAATGGTCTGTGATGGGCTCAATGTAGGTGTCATGGGCCAATGGATGGTGTCGGACACCATGAGGTGGTGCATCAGCTTAACGTAGTGGCGGGAGATGCAGCAGGCACACAGGATGCTCTTGTTGCTGGGGTTCCAGGCTCTGAGCGTTCTCCTGATGAGTGTGTTGACTGTCACATCACAGTTTCAGTTTCTAGGGTCGGAAGGGACCTGAATAGATCATGAAGTCTGACCCCCTGCCCTGGGCAGGAACAAGTGCTGGGATCATAATAACACACCCAGATATCTATCCAACCTCCTATTGAAAACCCCCAAGGGAGGGGAGAGCGCCACCTTCCTTGGGAGCCCATTCCAGAGTCTGGCAATCCTAACTTTAAAGTAATGCCTCCTGACATCACACCTGAACCTGCTCTCAATCAATTTGTGGCTGTTATTCCTTATTATCCCAGTTGGTGCCCAGGGGAACAGAACCTCACCTATTTTCCACTGGCCCCCAGATCCTCTCTCAGTCTTCTCTTGTGAAGGCTGAACAGATTCAGGTCCTTCAGCTGTGGCCCCTCAGGATGTCGGCCAGTGAGGCATACTTCTCCCACTTGTAAGCCCGGAAATCAGTGAAGACTTGGCACCAGTTCTCGAAGGGGATTGTGACGTCCACAATCACAACTTTCTTGCCCCCCTCATGGGTGATGATTATGTCAGGGCACATCCGGCTCTCTCAGCCTGGGACGGTGCAGTTCATGGAGATCTCCCACACTGTGACCGGGATGGCCTTCACCAGGTGGTCCTGGACAGCATTGTGGTGGAGCTGCCAGGCTCTGGTATGCAGCCTGCAGCTGCACAGCACATGTGGGAGTGTCTCCATCATGTAGCTGCACTGCCAACTGAAGTGAACGGCCCCATTCAGAGGCAGGCAGTTGAGGTGGGCACGGTGGAGGAAGTTCCAGTCTGTGAAGCTTTTGAAGCTCCTGCTGGGCATGAAGTGGTTCCTGGAGTCCCACTTCGAGGCAACGTTGAAGACCTTGCTCTGGTCAGGTTTGGCCCTCAGGTCACTGGCGTACTTGTTATGGACAGTGTCCTTCAGGAACCATTCCAGGAAGGACCTCATGTGGTGCATCACAGTGATGCAGTTGGCATGTGGAGCTGGCTGCAGTGAGACTCCTAGCTCCTGGTGCTCCTTGGTCCAGGTCCAGGCACAGCCAATGCACTTCCTGAGGTGACATGTGGCATTGCAGGCTCAGCTCCGCAGTGAGGCAAAGTCCCTGCCGTCTCTGCTGAACTCACCCTCCAGCGAGCCACCGAGGAAGGTGGCCAGGTCATGTCTGGCAGGTTGCCTCATGATCCTCTTGCAGATGGTTTCCTCAAGGGTGCTGGCAGCGTACTACACTGAAGATCTTTCTGAACTTCTATAGCCCTAGGCTGTGCAGAACTTATTAAGACACTCTATGGCCATGATCTATTCAGAGGTTCTTAGGAATGGAGCTTGCTCCACTGGTTTGTGGGAATGGCACATACTCAGTCTGATCAGAACTAGGGATGCACCGATAGAGATTTTTTGAGCCAATATTGATGGCCAATTTTTAACAAGCCATATCAGCCAGTGTTGATCTGATATGCAGCCTCACAGTGTGGAGAGTGGCATCCAGTTGGTAAGTCTTTTGTGGGGGGGAAAGTGTGTGAGGTAGAGAAGGGGCATTGGGGGTGCAGATTGAGGCCCCCATGGTGAGAGAGGGAGTAGGGCTGGTGCTGAGGCTGGGACAGGGGAAGGTGCTGCCCCGCTGGGGTAGGGCAGGGCACCAGATGGAGCCGCGGACTGTCCAGGAGGCATGGGGAAGAGCAGCGCCTGCTGCTGTGAGCACCCTGGGAGGCCATTGGGGGCTTGTGTCCCCAGATCTGTGCATGGGGTGGGGTGGGCTGTAGCTACAGGCTGGGGCTGGGGCTGCACTGGCCTCTTCCTAGTGGGTGGTTGCACAGTGGCAGCACTGGGAGAGAGGATTGGGGAGCTACAGCAAATTTTGGGTTGGTTGCAGCCCCCCGAACCACCCTAGCCCAGCCCCCCACTGGGAAGAGCCCAGAGAAGCCCTGGCCCCAGCCCACAGTGGCAGCCTACCCTTGCCCTGCACAGATCTGGGAACACACGCCACCAACCCCATGCCCTCCCAGGGTGTGTGCAGTAGTGGGAACCCCCACTTCCTTGCGACCTCCCCGGACAAGCCATGGTTCTGTCCTGTGCCTCACCCCAGCTGGGCAGAGCTTGTCCCCACCCCAGCCCCAACTCCTCCCACTTCCTCTCTCACCATGGGGGCTTCAATCTACCCCCCTACGCCCCTTCCCTTCCCCCTTCCTCCACAACAGACTTACCAGCTGGACCTGGCTGTTCTCCATGCTGCTGGGCTATGCTTGTGGCCACCTGTGTGCTACACTGCATGCATGCACGGGGCATTTATCAGTCACATTATTGGCCTCATCAGACAAAAAAAGCCAATTGTCAATACTCTCAACTTTCCTCATATCAGTGCTGATTCAATATGGGACCGATTTATTGGTGTACCTCTAGTCAGAACTGTAAGTTAGAGGAAGGAATGTGCTTAGTACCTTAACTACTAAGCTCTAATAAATCTCTACTTATCTTATGTGAACATAAGTTTTTCAAAGCCTTACAACTTGCCCCAATTGAGTCCATTTTCAAAGCAATAGCACAACTGATGCCCTTGACACAAAGGCCACTTACTGCCAATTTTGATGTCTCCAACACAAAGCAGAAAAGAAAGAGTCACAACAATTTTCTTAAATGGGCAAAACAATGTCTCATTCTCTTCAGAATGGAATGGTTTCACTTGAGGCAGGGACTGAGTAAGGAAAATTTCAGCCCAAGTAGTTTAAGTTTGGCAAGCTGTAATCAACCTTAATAAGGCAGAGCTGCCAGTCCCACTTATAATAATGTACATGGTAGAAATAATTGTGCTGTTATGTGAACATTTTGAATCATTTCAGAAAGGAAGAAAGATTAAAAAATACTGAGTGATTAAAGGTGTATGCTAAAATAGCTAACCCTTTCCTATGATTACAGAGTTTTCTTACACAATTTCCAGCATTGCAAAAATACCAAGCCTTTTGAAACGTATATGCTTTAAGTGTATATCCTTATATAGAAATACACTGAAGCTCTGGAGCAGTGACAAGTTAATTTAATTTCCGTCTTAAAATCAGGTAAAGTCTATCTCATTTGTTACCATGGATACAAGACATTATTTCCATTTGTTTGGGATTTTATAGTGGCTATGAAATTAGGCTATGACACATTTTCATGGATGGAGTTGACTCAAAAACATATAACTTCAATGCCTGACCTGCCATTGTTCCAATGGATTTTCATTTTTAGACAATGCATGTTGGCAGATTGCTACTATTGTCCAATGCATGTACTTCAGGAGCAGATGTATATGTTTGCTGATGCTGCTTTTGAACAGTAGGAGTGAGAGGAGAGAAAAAAATCATTCATTTAATCACTATGATAAGAGCATGAAAGAATCCTGAAAAATGGCCGGATGTTTGGAGTACATTAAGAATATATCAATGTTGTGTTATTTGCTACAGTTTGGTAGCAAGTCCATTTACAGAAAATTCCTTGATTCGGTAAATGCATCCATTTTTCTCTGCAAGACCTGTTCTTCAGGCTGCAGCACCAATAATTATTCTTTAGTTTTCAAAGTGAGAGGAAGGAGGGGGTTAGAAGAGAGTGGGTGTGAATTGAGAGAAGGAATACATTTTTGTAATACAGACTTATATGTAGGACTCAGGAACTCAAAGGAATCTAGTTTATCTTGTTTTAAATTAACTTTAATATATGCAACAGGATAAAAGGGAATGAGAAATCTTTTTGTTAAATCATTACCAGCAAAGTCCTGGGTATATGTTTAATATTTCATATAGAACCTGATTTTCATAGATGCTGAGCACCTGCTATGCTGATGGATTTCAACTGAAGCTACCAGTCCTCAGCATTTCTATAAGCATAGCCCAGAGTTCTACAGGTTCTACATAAATCAAAGGCTGATCTTAAATCAAAGGCTGCTATTTACATATTCATGGATAAAGCACAGGGAAAGTGTAGATATCCAGGGATAGTATGAATGCTACTATTAAACGAAAACTGTCTATCCAAAGCCACCCCCATAATCCACCTGGTCATTGAATCTGCTCACAACTTTACAACAAATATCATGGACTCCACTTTAATAACACCCATGCTCTCCTTTAGCAGGCACTACCACTGGACTGCCAGCACCCTTTTTTCCAATTCCTTGACCCATCTACATTTAGAAAATGGGGGTGGAGGTGGTCTGCCATATCATCACATACCATATAACACATCTTTTTGCCCCAATTAAAGAGAAAGTAGATGCTTCACAAATATGCTAGCACTATATTATTAATCTTAAAAGCAAAGTAAAAGCAGATACAACTATTATAATGTGCACTAATTTGGTAGATAATATATGAAATCTAAAAAAGCACAACAAACTAGGAAAAAATAGTCAAAACAGTCAAAAGATATTGTGTCATTAGATCTGAAGTTATTACAGTTAAATGTACATCTCTTATTCAGATTTGTAAAACAAAATCTAGCCTTCTTGAACAGCTTGACAGTACCTCCAATACTTCACTGCTAGTCATTACTATGCCTGAGTTTAATATTACCACTTAAAGTTTTTAGCTGGAGCCTAAAACAGTCTGCAGGTCTGTGAAATATTAGAGTGACATTATTGGGAGTAACTAAAAGACAGCAAAATTGAGAAGAAAGGATAGTTTGAACAGTAGAACGTCAAGACCATTAGAAAGTATAGAGGGCTGTTAAGTATTGGTGGACGGAGAGAGGTTAGCAGGAATCAGGGAGATGATAATGATCCACAAAGTTAATTGACTCCCTCAGCACTGCCTGAATAGAAATGCCATTGCCCCTCCCAGGCAGCTGGTTTTCAAGTTTGGATGGAATAGGAATCAAGGGGGGCTCCATTGCACCCCAACCCCCAGGTCTACCCCTACCTGTTTGTATTCATGTACCATAGAAAATTGTTGGGTTAATTCCAAATTAGCAAAAATTCACTGCCAAGGACTTTAAAATCAAGGCAGGGATAAAATTCAGTGTCATGACTACATAAAACAGATAGAAAATGATAACGCACTGTATGGTTTTTCTTAATATTCTTGGTTAACAATATTAACATTTAATCAACTTTCCCACAGTGATTCACTTACAATTCTGAGGACCTGATCTCCTTTGCTTTGAATCTTAGGTAGGTTCAGAGCAAATACAACAATGCTGAATGAGTTGTAAAAGGCTTACCATTTTGATTTGGCAGCATTTTATATCCACTTTGTGTTGCTGTGAATGACTTGACAAAATTCAAGGCAACAGAGATCAGGCATCAAGTCCTACATATAGCAAAGCACGTGATTGATGTATGCTATTAATAAAGCATGAGATTACTGACATGCTTAAACTTTGTGCTTAAGTGCTTTGAAGTCAATTTTTGCTACCAATTTTATTCCTGAATTAGAAGAGCAGCTAATGCCAGATTTGCCAACTCTCAAGTATTTTGTTTAGAAGTAACATGTTTGCGCTTTAAATTATCCCAACTCAGAAAAGTTTTTGGACATAGCTGTAATCTGTGCGTTCACATATCTGCTACTGAAATTTTCTCTTGATCGGGAGCTATAAATCTGGAACCTCATAGCCATCCCCACAACTACCAGTTGCACTTTCACAAAGGCAGGATTTATGATTTCTAGTGGTGAAATCGGAAGTAGAAGACTGTTAATTTTTTGGACACAAATGCTTAGAAATAAATTCCCAGTTTCTAGCATTAAGTCACTGTCAAGAGTGGTGGAGGTGACACTGTGCTTGACACAGGCACATCAATAGCTCCATTGACTTCAAAGCAGTTTTTGGCACTGGAAAGGTGTGTGGTACTATTCCACAAAAAGCACTATACTACTTTTGTATAACTACTCTTTTCTAAATTTAAAAGCTACCTCCCTCTTCCCCTGCCCCAAAGAATCATAAAAATCTCACTTGACTTATATGCAGGGTTAATCTAAGGCAGGGCCTTCTAGAGTCCTGATTTTTGTACCTGCTGTATTTTTTTGCATGCAATAAATATACCAAGTGAGAAATAATTTTCAGCCCAGTTTTTAGCTTAGTATGTTTAGTCCATTTAACCCTTTGGATCCTTTCTTGGGTTAGTTGATTCTCCTGTGGGATTTTGTGAGAGCAAAAGCAGCTCAAAATCCTTTTTCATACTTATTAACTTATTAGCCAAGTGCCTGTCAAGAATGATGGGAGGTGGGGCTGGGGTGGGACAAAGGCCTGTGTCCGGCCCCACCCTGTGCTTTGGGTCTGGCCCTGCTCCCATCTCACTTCAGGGCCAGGGCTGCCGCTACTCCCCCACATCGCCACGCTCCAGGTCCATGTGGTCTGTATGCCGCTCCCTCCCCGCCTCTCCCCCCCCCCCGGTGGCTGTTGGCAGAGCCCGGCAGTGGTGGTGGAGTGCCATCACCATGCCCCCCTCCCCCTCCGTGGGGGCTTTTGGCACGGTAGGGTGGCAGCACCCCATCATTACGGTGGGTGGGGATGAAGCCCCGCATCTGGCCACAACCCCGCTTCTTGTCCAGTCAGGGAGGGGGTGAATGGGCCCGCTCCCCCCACCCTCACTGCCTCTCCTGCCTTCAGGGTGGTTGTCAGGGTGTGGTAGCAGTGGGCCACCACCACTATGTCCCCACTACCCCTCGCAGCCAGCTTGTGTTGGGGCTCAGCATTTCCTTGTCCCCCCCAAGTCTGTGCTCCGCCTGCCCCTCCCTGCCCCCCCCCCCTTGTCTGGTTGGGCAGGCCAGTTTTCCGCATCCTCCCCACCCACTGCTGTGTGGCCAGGGCTGGCCGATCTTCCCCTCCCCTGCTGCTTTAGGTCTGGGCCAGTTCTCCCCACTCCCCTCTATCACTGCTGCCTGCATGGGACAGGGGGCCCTGTGTCCTCACTGTCAGGGCAGTGCTCTGCTGCACTGTCTTCTGGCTGAACATTCATGGAGCACTCTAATTGGCTGTTTGTCAGCCAATCAGAGTGTGAATAAAGCATTATAGACAGATGGGCAGACAGACTAAGGCTTTTTATAATATTAGAATGTTCAGAGGAAAAGCTGTTTTTCCTAAAATTGAATTTGAAAACATGTAGGTAACTTTTAAGCAGGGTTGAATTATAATTGGAATAATATTGCATATTTCTGGGAAGTGACATTAAACACTTCTCATGATACCTGTTGCATGCCTTGCATTGTCTGCTGTAGAAATTGTAGCTGTTGGTCCTTTGTAAGGCTTTCTTCTGTACGAAAGAGTTGCCCTTTCTCTTGTTTTAGAAGCTCCACCTCATTTCTATAAGCATCCAACTGCCACCGGAGACTGTCATTTTCTTCCTTAAGTGCATAAGCTTGGGCAGCTAGAGCTAAAAGAAAATTAACACACCAAGAAGTCAGTAAAATGAATTATTGCTGATAACTTAGGTGGCACTGGACAGATAAAAGAGGACACAACATCAACATTTACAACATAAATACTCCACCCTTTTGCTTAGTCTACATTAGAAGAATTCAACTGGTAAAAGCCATTAGCACATTTGTAGAACATCTTGTGACCAAACAAAAAACATTTCAACTTGTCCACTAACGGTTAACAAAAAGTCTAATAAGCAGTTAGTATATGCAAGTCAAATAAATGTGTCAAGTTTAACCAGTTCAACTGCAACTAGTTTAATGTCACTGTAGACAGAGAATTGGTTCCCTGATTCCTTCTCACAAATACTGCTCCATAGTACACTCATAGCCTTTTGAAATGTGCTGCACCTGAGAGGTACTTGCAGACTGTTCAAGAGACAACCAGAGGATACTACAAAGGAAAGAGTTAAGGACAGCACAAGTGTGAACACAGAACAACCCTTTAAACTAATTCTAATGGCACAGTAGATCGCTTACACTTGAAGTGATTCAATACCAAATGGTTCAGTTCTCTGTCACTGACAAGCCCAGATAAATGGATGGCTTTTTCAACCTTGGGTAGGGCCAGAAGAGCAAGTATAAACAAAAGTTCAGGAGTTGTGGAAACCCTGCTCTTCGAATGTTACTTAATGGAAAGATGGTCCTGGGTTGGTGTGCAATGGCTAGAAGAAAAGTAGCAAAGGCATAGAGAGATTGAGGACTGCTGCCTTAGAGAAAGTACCTGAGAAACACCGTAGCAGAGTCAGTCTAATTTGGGAAAATGAACTATTACTACCCATGGATACCAGCACTGACTCTCTTCTATCCTGCCATCCAGAGCTGTGAAAAGAGTTCAGCTGGGAGTGTATGTAGAATAAAATGGCTTCCAACTGATTGGGGAAGAGGACTAGAGCTCTGGCCCAAAACGAAGCCAATTATGCTTTTGATTAGGGGTATGTACAGACATTCAGGGAGGCTGGGGTGTTGAGGTTAGATAGAGTTAAAAATGGCCACCCTATCTGAGGTAAGTAGAGACAGGGTGGCTGTTGGGGGCTTGGGAAAATCAGAGCAAGGCAAGCAGGCTCTGGTGGGGCAATTGGGGGAAAAGTGGGGTTCTCATGGGGGATCTGGGGGCAAGCTGGGTCTGCAAGGGGATCTGGGAGACTGGGGGGCAAGCAGGGTCTGTGGTGCAGATTGCAGGGGCTAGCACATTTTGCTGGGAGGGGAGGTTGGGTGCAAGTGGGGTTGGTGGGGTCCAAAAGAGTTTGGTGGGATCAGGGGGACTAGAGGGTGGGGGTGGGTGTTGTGGGGACTCTCTCTTCCCCCCCAGGCCCAGAGGCTATTTTTAGCTCCCCGACCACCCCTACCCCCAGAAGAAAAACCTCCCCCCACACTGAACCACCCCTCCCCCAACTCTGACCTACTTCCTTGGCTCCCAACACTGGTGAATGCCAGTAAAACCAGCTCCAGTAGCAGCTTATCAGGTGGGATATTTGGCAGGCTGGGGATGGGATAAGGGACCAGGGGCACTAAAAAGAGTCTGGGACCAGGAGGACAGATAGAAAAAGTGCAGCCCCAAAGCTGGGGCCAGTGGCTAGGGTTTCTTGGTCCCAGGGCTGTGCTGGGAATGGTATAGAAGTTCAGTTAGATTGGTCTCGCCAGACCCAAACTAAGTTCAATTACCTCAAAGTTACAATTAACTTAGATTGGATCAGCCATTTTTAGACTAATCTAAACTTCCTAAACTTCTGTAGAGTTTGCTTTTAGATCTACTTAGCCAGGGATCTAAGTGTAAGGTCTGCATCTGGGTGATCTAAGTTAGAGCAGGTGTCCATGTTTAATGTGATCTAACCTCTCCTCAACCTCCCTGAATGTCTGTATGTGACTTAGGTACATCTATACTTGGAAATGCATGGGTTTTCTCAGCAATGGTGCAGTTAGACTGGTGCAACTAGCTCCAGTGGAGTCAGGCTGCAGGCAGCTTTACTACCAAGTCATATATGGAGCTAATAAAGCTGGCATTTTGTCACCACTGGAAATTCATATTCCTGAAAACAAGCAAGACATTTCTGAGTAGAGGCAAGGCCTAACAGTGTTGAAAATGGTTTTGTTCTGGCAACCACTGTTAACAAGATGTTATCTCCCAGTGTAGGTGGAATTGCTAAGTGCTGCTGTAGATATCCATCCCTCCTCACAGTCTGGCTACTAAATTTAGGGTATATTTTAGGTAAGAAAATGACATTCAATCCAAGAGCAAAACTGTGAAGTTCTTACTCCATCCTTAAATTGGCAATGACTTCACAGCATTTCCCAGCATTATAATAACAGTAACTGAAGCTAGTGTCTGTTTAATATTTATACCATGGTAGCACCCATAGGTTCCAATTGCTTTTTAGACCTTTTTGTTTGAAGGAGTTTTGAGTCCTTGCAGATTCGGTTCCAAGAGAGAAGAAACATGGAACATCCACTCCTGCCCTCCCGCAAATTGCTTCATAACAATGGTTATAGGACTCATGTAGAGAGAAAAATGATGTAACAGAGCAAAACTATATAAAATGCAAATGTTCAAAAAAAGTGTTGGCACTACAAGAACATTAGTACATTAGTAGCATTGAAAGACACTTAAGTCATTTCCTTAGGAAGAAGCTCCATTTGGCCCCTTTTCAATTTAGAATGGCATTTTTATTATCATAACTGATAGCAGGTGTTTGTGAAGAAATCGATTAGTATGCAGGGATGGAAATTACATTTGCCAAATGACTTGCACAGTCTGCAATGTAAGCTGAAATTTGTGTAGCAAAAGGCAGAATGCTATAAAGCATGTACTAGGAACATTATTTAAATAAATTATCTGAACATAAATACATGTAGGGAAGTGTGGCATCCATTATTTTAGGGATGCTGTTATCATCCTATAGAACAACTTCGCTCTTGTCAGTATTTATACTTGGCAGCATCAGTGGTCATTTGGCATACCAAAGTGTATTACAATAATATTTTCATTCTTGGAATCTGATAACATAACATCATTATGAGACCACTGTAATTAAAAAAACAAAAAAACACCGTAGCCAATTCCATCACCATTTTGTAATTGGGGCACATAACTGATTTACATTCCTGATTAAGTGATTTCAAGCTTAATATTACAGAATTCTTATTTGTCCACCTACCATACCGAGGTGGGTAAATTCCAAATGATAAGAAATTATTCACTTGCCTCTGAACTTCAGGCTTTTTTTTAAAAGACCACTCTTCCATAGTGAGTCTCTGACCCCCTGTGCAACATGACTCACTAGTTAAACTATTTTGTTGCCTGGATATGAAGTCTTTCTATATCATTATAATAACAATAATCTACTTTTGATTAGAGAAATTGCTGACCCAATTTAGTTTTGTTATTCTGACATTTACTAATACATTATTGAAAAAAATTGCAATGGTTATTAAAATACACATATAAGTTCATTGTTGCATCCTTCTGGAAGATTAAACTGTAGCTATAGCATTGTTGCATCAAATTAAATTGTTTTGAAAAGCATGTAATCAACCTTCCATGAAAGAATTTACCCTCAAGAAACCTTTGTGATGAGTCCAATGGGCAAATAAGAGACTTAAATCTTTTTTTTCCCACAGCAGCCAACTAGCTATGTTAAAAAAAGCCGACTGAGCAAAAAACAAAACGAAAAACAAACAACGCCCCATCTCCACTCGAACAAAAAGTAGTTTTCAAACTTTGCTCTTCTAGTTCAAAGATGGACTAGAACCAACGGACATTATAGCTTGGGCATTCCTTCCAGTCTTCCAAGGAAAAATAAATGCACAAACTAGCATTTTCACATGGAGCCAAAGCATGTTTATTGTTAGCTAAAATCATTATATAAAGTTATATAGCGTACTACAGGATTGGCACTGAATTCCACTCAGACGTTTTAACTAAACTAGAGGCAAGTATTTGTACTCTCTTGATGCAGAAGGACGCAGATGAAGTAGAGTCAATACTTTTCCAAGGGGCTGGGAATGCAGGATGCAGACGTGCATCTTGTGGGTATCACTCCGCTTAACCTGAAGTGAATACTCTAAACACTGTGGAATGGAATAAGGCCTGTAAATCTGTTGGCCTTAGTCTCCAGTGGAATTAGGCATAATGCCTCTAATTGCCTGCCCTGGCTGCAATAACGGTTCTGGAATATTTCCCCTGCCCTTCTCTTCCCTGATTGAACAATTTCTTCCTCTCCATTTACTGTGCTGAGGCTTTGGGAGATGAGTTGGGGCCAAATAAGAAATGGAGCAAATAATAGAAATTGGACAAGAACATGTTACATATTTTAAGGTACCAGTCAGTTAGAAAAATGGTTTTCAATTGAAATGATGGGTAACATTTTAGAGCAGTGCCACCAAATCCTTTGAAGGGTTCCATGAGGTGTGAGGAGATAAGATAAGAAAAGCAGATAAACACAGTCTAAGGCTTGTTCCTCCCTGAATCATGGTTCACCTGCCACTGCCCAGCCTTTCTATAAGGAGGTAAGTACAGTAATAAATACACTGGCTTTTCAAAATGGGTGTCGCTCAATTGACAAAAGTTATGGAAAGGTGGTTTGAGTCCAATGAGGGGTGCCTCAAGTCCAAATAGGTGAGAACCACTGGTTTAGAATATCTGTCATCCTCAGCAAAGTTCAGATCTTTCAGGTTTATGAAGCAAAATCTAGCCTCCTTGTGCATCTTGACAGTGCATCCAGTGCTTTACTGAAAGTTATTTCCACACATGAATTAATAGTCACCTGAATTAATGTTTCTACATCTGAGTTAATATTTTTAGCTAGAGTTAAAAACAGTTTGCAGTGTGGTGAAATAGGAGCTATGTTACCAAGAGCAGCTAATAGCAGAATTTCAGAAGAAAGGGTAGCTTGATTAGTGCAACATCAAGACCATTAAAAATAAGTAAGTGTCATTAACACTGGTGGAATGAAGAGTTTAGACAGAATTAGGTAGATTATAATGAGCCATGAAGTCAATTGACTCCCTCACTGCTGCCTGAATAAAAATGCTGCTGCCACTACCAGAAAGTTGATTTTAAATTTTGGGTGGAGCAGGAATTAAAAGGGATGTGGTGCTACTGCACCACTGCATCCTACCCCCGGACCAACTCCTGAACACAAGCTATCCCATCAGATCCAAATTATTACAAATTAAGGAAGTTTGTTGTATGGTGCATGGTAGCAGTAAGTCTTGAGGAAGGATTCGAAGAAAGTAAAGTGACTTTACCGACTGATTAGGAGAGAGCATTCCAAGTATAAACAGTGACATGGCAGGAAGCGCAAAGGCACTCATGAAGATATAGAAAGATGGATGGGTGAAGAGGTTTTCATTGCTAAAGCAAGTGTGTGGATAAACAGAACTATAAGGTACAGGAGTGGATAACGGGAGAGCAAAGCTGTAAACATCCTTCATTTTTCCAGTTAGAAAATGTAATTGTAACACAAAAGAAGAATCTCTTGCAGGTGCACTTAGGTTAGTAATAAATTAAAAACACCCACCCAGTTAATTATTCTTAAACAAAAATAACACTGAATTTGGTGCACTAGAACTATCCTACACTAATCCAACAACTTGAATCATGCACTGTCAAGCAAATTATCTCCCCTTGCTGGAATTACATTAAACAAACACAAACTTTCTGAAAAAACAGATTTTAATACTAAGGTATTAATATTAATAATTTTTCTAAATTAATTACAATTCCTACAAATAATAAACTCTGTTTCCTTCCAAATATATAGACTTCAACATGAACCCTCTTCCTTCAAAGTAAGGAAGAGATTTTTTTCCCCAGATGCATCAGCAATAAGAAATGAAATTATTTTTATTTGCCTTTGGTGCAAATTATTGCAGGGCTAGACTTGATACCAACAGCCAGAATGAGCAGACACTAAATCCAACATATAAAGGAATATACTCAACTTTTGCACCCTGACTTCTCTCAGGGAATAGGAGGTCAGGAAATAAAATCTGGTCTCTTACCATCACTCCTCTGGGTTACAACTTTATTACTTTACATCTTGTTACTTGTATTGCTTGGGATCTCTAAGCAAACTACATCTTTGGCAAAAATGGCACTGGGGTGATTAGCATGACAGAATGATCTGGGAAACTGGAAATAATTGTCACAGAAATGTTGGTTCTGAATAACCTGGGTTTAACACTATCCATGGCTAATGAGAGAAGCCTTCTTTTAAAGTCTGCATATTATTTTGGAAGGAAACTTTATTATTTCCAGGCATCTGAATTCATCAGATAACATTTTTCAAATCTGTTTGGACCACTAACAATATTCTATGTAATAACTTTCTCTTATTACCTTTGCCCTCCTCTTCCCTCTTGTATTACCTCATACTGTGTGTGACGCATACCAGGAATAGTTTATTTTAAACTGTAAACTCATTGGGACTTGTACTTTATGTTCCTATGCCAGGGGCAGGCAAAATATAGCCCACCAGATCATTCTATCTAGCCCATGGGGCCCCTAAAAAATTTGTAAATTAATATTTATTTGTTCCTGGCTGCCTGTCAAAGATGACAGGAGCCAGGGACAGTAGGACCCAGGGGAGCCATCAGCAGGACCAAGCATCCCAGCCCTGCTCCATCCCCAGACATTTCCCTGCCTTCCTGCCCCTGCACAACGTGGCCATGGCTGCATCACCAGACTGGGGGGCACAGGGCCGCGCCAGTACCCTATGTGTGCGTCTGTGTGTATATGTAGTGGGGGGGAGAGTGTGTGTGTATATGTGTAAAGAGGGGCAGAGTGTCTGTGTGTGTGTGTGTGTGTGTGCGCGCATGTGTGTATTCATAGGGTGAACCCCACATATCCCCCCACCATATACATGTACACTTCCCCCCTTGCACTGTCATACACACAGACCCCCCACACCACCTCATACAACCCAGCCACCCCCTCACACAGGCCCCCACAAACCCCATACCCACCGACACCCCATGTATCCACACACTCACATGCTCCCTCACCCCACACACCGACAGCATCCCACAAACCTATACCTACACCCTCCACAATATACAAGAGTCAAACTTCATTTTAAGCTATTGTGCAATCACCTCTAAGTACACTATGCAAACACATGTAAATCAGGACAAAAATATTTTTTGAAATCCAATTCACAAATTTTGTAGATGTTCGCTTTTTAGAATATAATTTGGCATTTTTCTGGTTCTGAGATGGCAAAACCCCTTGCTGAAAGAAGTACTTCCAGGGGTAAAGGGAGGGTCTTCTGGTGGCAAAGGTCAGGGGTGAAGGGGCTGGGACTTCCAGTCACAAGATGGTGACCAGGGGGTGAGGCACCTGCCAAGGGGTGGGGCTACTCATGTGGCCCTTGAGAGCTTGCCCAAACTCGGTAAATGGCCCTCCAGCTGAAATAATTGCCCGCCTCTGTCCAACGCAGTGGTGTCCAACCCATCCAGCCCTGTGATCTGGATGAGTGGTGCAGAGCCAGGCCACAGCTGGACTGTGCCTGCAGACTGACTTTGGATGCTGAATCAAGCTGTGGACCAATCCTGTAGCCCAACCCTGTGCATTGGATTTGACTGTGGACTGGTTCCACACACTGCCCTGATCCTGTGCACAGGGCCATGTTATCTGGCCCACGGGGCTCCCCATCAGGATTGCTAACCCCAGTTGTTGTTTTTTACTGACAATCTGCCAACATTTTACTGAAAACCAAATGTTTTTTTACTTTGGTTGTTGTTAAACCCCTAAGTTTGAACCCAGCCCTTCTAACTGCTATCTGAGGCCTGGCAGAAGGGTTATGTTTACATTATGTAAAACATGCCAGTAAAAACAGTGGTCATTAGAAAAAATTTTGCAAATTGTCAGTAAAAAACTTTTATTGGGTTGGCAACCCTCAGCACCATGGTGTAAGAGAACTTTGGTGGTGGGGAGTAGAGGAAGGCAATCCTGGAAAGAGGGAGCACAGCCCCTTTGCAGAGACAGTAGATACTGGGCTGGGTGAGGTGGGGGGCGGTGAGCAGAAGCCAACACTGACCTGCAGGCACACCCTTGTGACCAAGGAGATTTTGAAGCAGAGACACCATTCCATACTTGTACTTCTCTCACTCCAGACTAAGTATTTGTGGTACTGTGCTCTGAAACAGTGCCTTGGGGAAGGGCTGGCACAGCTGGCTGAGGTGGAGCCCTGGAGTTCACAAGAACTGGGCACTGGCTTAATCCATCAGCTTCCTACCTGGCTGGGCTGGGCTGGGCCCTGTTACTGGAAACAGTGGAGTAAGGAGGATGGTGAGAGGTTGAGCCCTGACCCTGGCAGGGTCAAAGGGTGGCAGGAAACAACTTTGTGGTTCATACTAGAATCCACAGAGCTGGCAGCAGGAAGCAGGTACAGACTTCAGTGCAGCATAGCTCTTATAGGGAAAGAGGGTGGGAGCCACCATTCAGGCCATGTAGGCCGCCTCTCAGAGAAAGGTTCTCCCTACCACAAGACAGAATGACAATGGGTCCCTACGCCAGCCATGCTGCACTACACAACAGCTTAGGACTTGCCTCCCCAAGGTGGGGTGGGAAGTGGCTGGGTTCCCATGGGTAAAGCTTCTACAACATCCCCCTTAGGTACAGGGGACTCGCATTGCCACCTGACCCCGAACCTCTGTCCTTACCCCTAGAGGGGCCACTGCATTAGCGCAAGCAGAAATCAGCACTACATCTCCTACATTGTTGCTTCTCCCACTTGCACTGCACTAGACCCATGGCATCCCCCAGGGTATGCACAGACACCAGCCTTGGCATCATCCAGTCCCTGACCTGCCCTGCCACCTCTTGTCGCATTTCCCAGCCCTGTAGCTCTATGCCAGCTGCACAGCCTCCCATCCTGTCCTGCCCAGCCTGGGGCTGTGCAGCCCTGCATATTTTTGAGATGAGGACTGAGCAGCTGTTACAGAATGGGACACGCAGTGGGAGCACATAGCTGGCACACGAGGTTAAGATACTGGGCTACTAATGAATACAGAAATTTGGCGGCAGTAGAACAATGGAAGGGTTAATTGCCATGGCTTTCAGAGCCATGGCAATTAATGGGTGCAACTGCTTCTCTGCTAAAATTTCCAGACCCATGGGGATCCCCACAGGATGGATAACATGGTTAACAAAATCCACTAAGGACTCTGCTATTGCTATTGATATTACCTGAAAGGTGCACAGATACTGTAGTGATGGACGGAAGTATAAAGCCCTAAGATAAGGTCATACCCTATTCTAACTATTGTGTGCCTAAATGTGATCCTATTCCACCATGCTCAAGATCCTGAAAAAACATTAGCTGCAAAAGATGGTAGGTCCTTTGTCCTTTTGTGACTCACTGTTAAGGCTAAGATGATAGTGTGTTACAAAAGCAGATATATTGATGGTTTCTCATATACTTCAATGGGATAGAACAGCATCATACTTAGGTGCCTATTCACTTTTAGATGTCTAATACGTTTAGTAGGACCTGGCTTATAGATTTTAGTTGCTATAAGCTCATATAGATTGTAGCCTGTGCTGCATGATGGCATTTCCTTCCAAAACACTGACTAGAACACTTATGGAACTACACTCAGAAGAAACAGAACATGAAATTTTGATAAAAGAGGTGAAAAAAGATGTTTCTGAGCAGAAATCTGTCAAGGTTGAAACAGATCAGAAAATGATGGAAACCATATTGCAGAAACTGTTGTGCAAGCTATCGCACAGAATTCAGAAAATGATTACAAACATACAAAACTACTTATTAAATGTGAGACTCCAACCTTGGTTAGGTGCTTCTTATGCAGTCTGAACTTTCTGAGATGCATACAATTAGTGAAAGAAAAAATCTGAAGAAAAAGCAGCTTTAAGTAAAATACGACTCAAAATTCACTAATATCCAAATAATATTTGACTAGCTCAGAACAGAAACACAAAATGAGCCAACTTTCTGGATGGACGGGCAGCAGAAAAAGTACAGGCACTTCCAGTCATAAAAATATATTAGGACTAGAGACATGAAATTACTCAATATGACAGACTTTTGTCTAAAGATTTAAGGTCCAATGCAAAGTATACTGAAATCCTATTAACTTCAACGTGCTTTGAATCAGGCTCGTAGCACCATACTGCACAATATGAGATGGTCTAGAGTTCCAGCACAGGTACTAAATAATGTTCATGATTATCCTTAGGTACAAGTCTAGCAGATACCTATTCAAATTACGCATGGAAAATGACCCCTTATTAGTTGATTACAACTCAAATGTTCTTGAAATTGAGCTGCTGTACAACATGTACAATAGCAGCGTAATAGCACATTGTAAATTGCCAGGGGGTTCCAGCTGAACTAATTACAAATAACAGACCATTATTCATAAGTGGTCCATTTCGACAATTCTTTAGGTGTATTGTTCCAAGCACAACACATAAGATTCTTACAGTGTTTGGTCAAACAGGTTGGAAGAAAAATCATTGCAAATGGAAAAGAAATGGATTAAAAAGCCCCAACAGGCCCCAGGGAGATGTGTTTAGCATCATAGGAATATATCTTAATTAGCACTGTGTGACTAATTGATTTACATTTTTGGGGGCAATTTTAGTGAATAAAAAAATTAAAAAGTATTGTTTTGGTTTGCCCTACATGAAAACATATCAAGATGATTTTTGATGACCTGAAAAGTCAAAAGGAGTGCATTTCAGGTTAGACACAATGTTTCTTTTGGCAAAAAAATAAATAGATTGAAATAAATTCATTTAGATTTTCTATACTTTTACAAGTTTTCAATAAGACTGAACAAAAATGAAAACAAAAAGTTATTTTGATTTAAAATAATATAACATTTCAACTTTCCTCTTTTTTGGTTTGTCTCTGACTCAATCAAGTTAGCAAAACCAAGATGAATTTAGTAAAATATACAGTTTTGCTGGATCTCCATTTTTCACTGAAATAAGGAAATTTCATCTAACTGTAATTTAAGAGGAACTCACTGCCTGTTTTCTTAGCTCAGTAGCTGAGGACTTATGGACCAGAAATACCTTCATTACCAATTGCTAAAAAGCTTCCTAAGGCAACAAAAACTAATCCTGAAGCAGATAAAAAGACCTATATATGTAGAAACCAAATCAGAAGCTCAAACAATTACCCGTATTGCAAGCAGGAGAGGAATTTAGATTCTGCACAAGAAATGTCTTGCATCATGCCAGCGAAAACACTATACTATTTGCAGCAAAGGGATACATTCTAAATAC
This sequence comes from Crocodylus siamensis, assembly GCF_052110815.1. Taxonomy (NCBI): domain Eukaryota; kingdom Metazoa; phylum Chordata; order Crocodylia; family Crocodylidae; genus Crocodylus; species Crocodylus siamensis. Next base: position 362,181,412 of record NC_143395.1, read on the forward strand.
CCTGGACAACAGTTGTAGAGGAGAAAGATTACAGATGTATACAAAGCCAAGGGGGAAATTGGCAATTTTAATGAATAAATAATAAAAAATATTGTTTTTTAGGTGAGACCTACACTTTCTCTGCTTCTATCCCATCCTTGCAATGCAACTCTCTGCAGCTCAACACTGTTTTACGAGGACATTAAAGGTATACCTAGAGGATGCAAAGCGTTGATGCTGACAGAAACCCAAGGTAGCTTTAGGAATAGTTTGGTTTCATTAATCTGAACACAACATCCCACTAACATGGCTACACTGCTTCTGATTTTAAAGCTAGCACATGCAGAGCTACCTGGACAGTACAACATACATAGCCTTGTACCATTCAGACTCTGGTTAGCTTGGGTATTTCTGCCTGGTACTACCTTTTATGGTAGACACACACCTTTTATACTACCGACTGTGCTTGTGTTCAGAGAGGAGTAGTGTGTACTCATCAAGGAAGAGACCAACAAAAAGCACAAGGCACAAACATAGGTTTGTGTGCAGCTCATAAAAGCATCTGAGTGGCTGAATGGGCCAATGTGGAAAGACATTTTTGAGAACCATAATGGACTGAGTAATCAGAAAGCCTCTGAGGTTCACAGACAGCACTTCCAGCCTGATGTCCAAAACGAGCTGAGAAAATTCCTACTTTTCTGTGGAATCTATCTGTTTATCTTAACATCCATGCCAGATGATATTGCTATGCGTTGGTTTTTATTAACAGAGGGCACGTTCACATATGCAAATAGTGCACATGAATAAACTCTGGAGCTTATTACTCTGGAGCTCATTACACTGGAGTTTTTTGCTTCCAGGCTCATGTTCAAACGGCATGCCTGGGAGCAAAATCTCTGGAGCAATCAGCTCTGGAGTTTATTCATGAGTAGCATGTGGAGCCCGGTCAGAGCAGCCCTGACTGGTAGGGGACTCTAGGAGTTAGCCTACCAGCCCAGGACTCCTCCAACCAACCTCAATGTGCTGTGGAGGGGCTGACTAGGACAGGAGGGTGCTTCAGCATGGGGCTAACCAGCAGGCAGCCCTTGCATGAAGCATCCTCGTGCCCCAGCCAGTTGAGTCAGTATCTACATGTGTGTTGCTGTGCACAAAAAAACTCTACAGCAAACGTCTTGTGAAGACATGCCCACTTCATACTAATTTGTACCTGTTATTCTTAGTTGGTATGTTTTTATTATATCCGACTTTAAAAATGTAATTTAGCCATTGAAATCAATATGTAATGGGCTCTGGCATGTGATAGGAATATAACCTTCTGCAACTCTGACATATTATGTGACTGTGGACAGGAAATATAATATTCATACCAGTGCTCCTGCACTCCCACCTATATTGAAGACTTAAAGGCAACTGCAAAAAAGGACAGGATTGTTGCCATGCAAACTGAACAGTTTTATGAGTTAACCCATTATGGTACTTTGCAAAGTCTTCTGGTAAATATATCTAAATCACAATTATGAAGCAGTTGACAAAAGGTCTAAGATATGTGTGCTAGGTGCATAAAATAAAAGGTTAAAGCAACACTTTGTCTCTGCCTGTCTCCCATCCTTGCAATCCAACCCTGTGCATCTCAACACTACATTTGTTGCTGACAGCAGTCTTTAGAATCAAAGTCAAAATACCACTAATGAGGCCTCTGTCTCTCACTGTTTTATCCTGGTCTCTTCTCTCATCCCCAGAACCTTTGGCTTATAGCTCTCAGAAAAGAGATGTCTGTTCACCTCAGACGTTGCGTCTGTTTTTATTCCCTCGGTCTCTTATCTGGTCTTTTCTAACTGTTAGACACTTGAAAACCATGAACCTTTTCAGTTATATATTTTTTCAATGTTGTATTTCTGACAAAAAACTGAAATCTTGGAAATCTGAACTTGGTCTACTAATCATACACTCTTGTCTTGCCAGGCTCATAAGAAACCCTTCAGCAAACCTGATACTAGTGCAAGGGTCTGGCACCATCATGGCTCTTTCAGCAGAAATGCCTTTTTCATGGTTGTTCTACATAGAGTTTGTAGCAATGTAGAGATCATATTTCAATGATAAAAGGTAAATCTGAGACCTCATTTTCCATATACTTTCCTACCAATGTTTCTTAATTTTTTTTTAAATATCTGTTTTAGAGAATTTGTCTGTTCTTAAGCTTCAAATATAAAGCATGCATATTTGTCTGTTTCAGAATTATGACCTTTATGCTTTATAATTTCTGAAGTCTTCAGAGCTTTAGCCAATGTGCTAAAACAGAGACACTGGTCAGAAAAGAAGAACAAGGAAGATTTTCATTCTGACAATGCTGGACAACAAGGAGATAATTCTTGAGCCTGTATGGCATGTGGATTCTGCTAATGTCCATGTCATATTATCCTGATTAAAAAATAATCAGAATTATATGCTTTGAAGGGGGGGAGGAAAGGAACCTGACAAAATCTAGCTGTTTGCTAAAGGAAGTCTTAAAAGAAAAGTTAGTCACTGATAGGCTATACATTTTAGTAAAGTTAAAGAAGTTAGAGTTAAAGATTTAGCTTAAATAAGGGCTTGACTAGGCCTGGAAATAGAAATAGAGGATAAGAGAAAATAGTATCAATTTAGCAGTGCTATGTAAAGCAAAAGTAGTGTAAAATAGAAAACAGAAATGTTTCAAGACTATCAGAATACAAAACTGATATGGGAGAGATGTTGAGAAATAAGCGATATAAAAAGCCCATGGGTATGAGGATACAGAATTGATGGACTCTGGGAAAAGACTACATTTTAGTTAAGATTGAACTGCAAAATATTCTAACTCTAGAAATCTGGGGATCATTCGCTGGTTACTATTAACGTGAGAGGTTGGAAGAGGATGGTGTCTATGAGTGAGCTTAATATGAAAAGCCCAGTAACTTAAGCACTGAGAATAGCATAGTATAATAAAGGGTGTGATTTTAAAATCAAGAAGTGCACTCTACCACTCACTTTAGAGTACACTCATTCCCATCTGAGCTAGCTGATTAACCAAGATTTGTATAATTGGTTAGCTAATGACTTTTACCATAACCATAGTCTTCACAGAATTTTTAAACTTAGCACCAGATGCATTATAATGAAGATTCTAAGAGTTTTACATATTAATGTTACTATTAAGTCTTTCAGGGTCTTCAATATAAACATGTTTTTAATCAAAAGTCAATTTGGAAGCTGAAACCAACCACTGAGATAGCAAGAATGTAAACAATTAAAAAGAAAGAAAAAGTAAATACTTTGGTAGCAGTTATTATATTATTTATTTATGTATATAAATGAACTTACAATGCCCAAAGTTCTGTCCACAGAAATGGGAGGACAGTCTCAGAATTAAAATTATTTAAAGCAGAGAACTGAGTTAATTACAGAAAAGAAGATAAAACACATAGGGTGCCTATACACATGTTCTGGAACGGGGGAAGGAGTGGGGAGAAGGGAGGGCATTTTAATTAGAGCGGCTCTTGGGAGTGTCTCATGTATTCAACATAGTGCATTTCAAAACGGCTATGGGTGTACTTTAACTAACAAATGTGCTTTAGTTAAAGCACCCCCATGGCCATTTTGAAGCACAGGGTGCTGAATACTTGGGCTGTGTGAAGCTTCGGGTGCTGATTCAATTTGGAGGAGATTTGGCCCAATTTGGCGGGAGACTCTCCAAATCCTAATTGAATCGGGAGACCAATAAAAAAGGTCTGAATCGATTTGAAGCTCTCTGAATTGATTTGGAAAAGACTCAGAGAGATTCAGAGATTTGGGCAGTCCCCACTTGCTGCTGCAGGGAGCTGGACCAGGACTCCATGCTGGTAAGCAGCAGGCAGGGGAGGGGACAATGGGGGACCAGCTGCCAGGCCCCATCCCCTGCCTGCTCCCCCAGCCACCCTGAGTGCCCCCCAACCCTTGCCCACTCTCCTAGCCCCGTCAATGGCTGCTCCGTCCAGCCCCAGCTCTTTAAAAAAAAAAAAAAATCCCCTGCTGCCCTCCACTGCCCCACACTGCATGGGGGGCTCTGCCATGCTCCCCCACCCCCTGTGCACTCGCCCAGACCCATCAATGGCTGCCCCATCCAACCCCAGTGTCCCGGCTCTTTAAAAAAAAAGCCACAAAGAAAAGCCCTGTACACATTGGCTGCTGCAGCAGCCATCAGGGCTTCTGAGAGCTTGTGGCAGAGACCCCCTACCATGCAGTGGGGGGCAATGGGAACACTGGGGATTATGCCCCCACCTGGCAGAAGCAAGTGCTGGGCTTTTTTTTTTTTTTTCAAAGAGCCGGGACGCTGGGGCTAGGCAGGGCAGCCACTGATGGGGCTGGGAGAGTGGGCAGGGGATGGGACCTGTTAGATTTGGAGATCTGGCTGATTCAGCAGCGGCCAAATCTCCAAATTGGATTTGGCTGAATTGATTTGGGACAGCAATTGGAATCACCAGATCGAATCACTGTCCCCTGAATCAGCCGAATCCAAAGCGAATACTAGCAGCTTTGCACAGGCCTACTGAATACATAAGACACTGCAGCATGCTGAAGCACTGTAATTAGAATGCACCGGAGCATGTGTGTAGGTACCCACAACATTGAAAACTGTAATACACCAACAACAGCCATTCCCTAACTGATCTTTATCTGACTAGCAGTGGTAAAATGGAGTGGGTGCTGGCCACATAATAAAAACAAATCATCAGGGAAGGGCAAAAATGTGAACAAAACTTGATGATGTAGAAAACGGAGTAACAGAATCAGTGTGATATGGGGATCAGGAAAGAAGACGATCTTAGAAAAAATGTTCTCTATTGACTTGAGAAGTGGGGGAATATGGTACCAGAGAGAAGGAAGTTGCAGTTCAAACAGGAGACCATTAGATTTTGTATGGGAATTTTGACTATCTGAATAGGAAGGTGATCTCAGAGTTTTTAAAGATTATGGGAAACGAAATTAGAAGATTTAGATGCAAGTTCAACATGTGGAAAAACAGAAAGGAAAGTCAAAGACAATGCCCCCAACATGTATGCCAAGAAGGAAGATGTATATTATTAAGAACAGCACAAAATAACGCTAGTGAGGAAAAACTGAGAGGAAAACTACTGAGTTCAGCTTCGTTTCTGTTGCATTTGAGTTGATAGGAAGCCATACAGGAGGAGATATGAAAGAAAGAGGCTGAGATTATGATTGCTTTTAGGGAGGCAGGTTTCACAGTGTTTAAAGCCAAAGAGACCATTAGATCATCTAGGTCTGATAACATACGCCATTAAATTTCCCTCATAAATACTTACGTTAAACGGAGGATTTAAGTTATACTAAAGCATTTCAGTCCTTAGGAAACCAAGTGGTGATTCACTCCAGAAACAGGAAGAACTGTGGATCCACCATTGTCCAGCATCACCACAATGGCAGGGAAATGATTCCATGAGATGAGATGGGAAGGTGAACAACACCTGACTGGGCGGGAAAAGGTTGATTTCTGGAATGGCAGTTTATAGATATTTTGTGCTGTGCGAGTAACTGAGTTTACTCAAAGAAAGGGCATGTAGTATAAAGAGCAATGGAGGAAGCCAGAGCCCCTGCCATTACCCTTCCTCTTTTGAGACTGGGAGAACGGAGGAAAAGGACCATCCCAAAAGTCACATTAACCTGTGTCAGGAAAATCAGGGAAGAACGATGCCATAGCTTCATGTGAAAGTAGAGCTGGAAGGGATCTCACAAGGTCACCTAGTCCAGCCCCATCCTCAATGCAGGATCCCCAACTAAACCATCCCAGACAAATATCTATCCAACCCTCTCGAAAATTTCCAAAGATGGAGACTCCACAACTTCTTTAAGTAGTCTGTACCAATGCTTGAGCATCCTTGTAGCCAGAAAGTTCCTCCTAATCTCCAACCTATATTTCCTGTGCTGCAGCTTGAGGCCATTGCCCTGTAGTCCTGTGCCTAGAGAAAAGCCCATTTCCATTCTTGTATTCACCCTTGAGGTATTTGAAGACTCTTAACCTCCTCCAAACTCCTCCTTAACCTTCTTTTCTCCAGACTGATTATCTCTAGTTCTGTTAGCTTTTCCTCATAAATTATGCTTCCCTAGCTGCAGCACTTCCCTTCACATCTGGCCACTCTCTCCATGCTCCTCCTGGAAAAGAAAGACACACAGGACCATTTCACCTCTCTCTGTTTCTGGGAGATGTTGTGCAGGGTACAGCACAAGGTGGTTCTCTCCTGCCTGCTTTCGGATGATCAGGGAACCCTAATGCGGAAGAAGCATGCATACATGCCACAGACCATCCTGGTCTGATCGTACAGCAGATGTGCAGGCCAGTTTTATCCAGTGCTACTGACACTCATTTCCGAACCATTGAGGTAAACTGAGCACAGCAGTTCTCAACTGGGGCTGCCACTACATTTGACATTGTGGAGGGGTGCCCTGACTCTGACACTGCTTTACACCCATCCCAAACACCACAACTCTGCTTCAGACCTTCAGCTGGATGCCAACTAAGTGCTGAATATCTGTTCTTCCTAGAGGCATCTATCTCAGAGATGATCTTTTCTAATACTTCACCTTAAACACTGAGCCCAGAAAGAAAGTTTCAGCTATATCTCCTTTGTGTAGATAAAGGGAGTTAGAGGTTGACATTTTTTAGGAACTGCTCGTGCCTCTGGAATTTGATTTCACAAGAAATAAGACTGAGCTCCATATGTAGACATCTCTTCATCCAGATTCTCTATGAATGTCAGGCTCCTGAATCCTTTGATAGCTGATATGAGTTGTCCTGAGTGCATCAGAAAAGCATAATCACCTCTGATCTCCCATCTAGGTTTTTTTCTCAGTATTGTAATATAAATGATGCCCAGAGGCCATGAGGATGGTCAGCTGATAAATGCTTCTAATAAAAATAAATAAATAACAGCAATATTATTTCTACACTTAATTCTCTGGCAAAGGCCTCTTCCAACTGTACAATTATGTTTCCATGGAAATAGATTGCACTACGCTCTATAAGTGAGTGATTTGGTGAAAGCTTGGAAAGGGCTAAGTAACTAGCTTGAACTAACTCTGAAAATATAATTAGCATGATAGTAAAAAAAAAGTCAACAAGCTAGTCTGGGGTCTTACAGACTATTCTAGCAATATGCAGTTCTTTTCCCTTCATCTTCAGACAAAATTTAATGAAAAAATGAAACAAATGAAATATTTTCTCTAAATTTATGCTCACTTAAGCCAAGTTGTCAACTCCATGGGAGTTAATTATTCTCTACATGTGTGGATGTAACTGTCATCAATGGGAGCAAAAGTTAGGCTTATATATTGAGAGAAGAATGTGCTCAAGCTCAGCACAGTTACATTCATGATCATGCCAGATGTTCACAGGGATTCTTCCTCATGGGAATTATTTTAGAAATTTCTATTTGCAGAAGAATAGGATGTTAAGGATCATCACACAGAAGCCCCTGGCAAATGTTAAATTTATAGTGTGATTAATGTATAAACATGTTAAGTGCAAGATAAATGGCCACATAGGCAAGATATTTAAGATGTGGTAACATACCAAACCAGCCACAAACATGTTTGATATATAATGGTTTGCGGCTGTTCTGTTTTATGTTTAATTTTCAATGCGTGACATGTAGGAACTGGCACGTTCACAGGACCAAGGTGCAGCTGGGGTGCACTGCACCTTTTAAAAATCCTAGGATGCTGTGACCCCAAGTCTCTCTCTGATGTTGTGTTCCTAGTGCACAGAGTCCTGCAGCTAGATCCTGAGTGTAAGGCCCTGGGACAGCTTGAGCCTAGCTGCACACCCACTTTTTAAAGGGACAGCACAAGTCCAAGATCAGGAGAAGTTTTCCAATGACAAGTTCATGGCTCCCTCAGACCTTTAAAAAGTGGGCAAGCAGCCTGGCATGGGGGAATTAGTTCTGCCAAGCCATGCTCCAGGCTGCATGGCTTCATTTTTAAGTTGCTGGCAGGCAGGAAGCTTGTATCAGGGACCAGGTCCCAATGCCAGGCTACCTGCACCAGCGGTCACACAGTTGGGATCAGAAAATTTTTATCTATGATCCCAAAATGTGTGCATCCTGCCATGCCTGTCTGGGATTTTGGGGGATAAAATTCCTCTGATCCTAACTGTGTGATAATATTAACCTCTTCTGGAGGGCAGAGGAATCAGCATATGCTTAAAAAAAACCTGTCTTCATTTTACATTTGATATCACCCATTGTTTACACATCTTGACCAATAAAAAAAGGAAGACTCAAGGAAGACTCAAAGCATTTGTCTAAAGAAATTCTTACAAATCTGCTTAGCAGCCCCTAAACAATGGGATTAATTAGCCTCTTCCTAGTTTTACTACACATCGTGTATTTCTGTAACTTCAGTAGTTTATGAAGGGGCATTGCTGCTTTTGTAGTAAGGACTCTTCACAAATCGCCGTGTTAAGGTAGAGGAATAGGAGAAAGAATAGGCTGGTGGTTGCAGTTGCTTGAGATCCAAAAGGTTCTACCACTAAATTAGTTATATATACCATTGCTAATGCTTGTAATCTTATCATGTGTCTTATAATATTTGCAGTTTTTTGTAAAGCCCTAGCTCCTGGAGACAAGTGATTAGGTGAGAATCACAGCTTTAAATTTCTAGCTTTCGCAGCTGCAAGGAAATGCTTGGAAATGTGACCTGCATGCTTGTAAGTTAGGAGGCAAACACAAAGCTGTAAAAACACATTTAGAAGAAACGATCTCATTATTTTAAAACTAATTTAGTGATATTACCAGACCTGACATGATTTTGGAACACTTGGGGTTGGCAAGAGACACACACAATATGATCAAACCAGGGAAAAAACTAAATTTATCATTGCCTTCTGTTTTTACTATTTTTCCCAGTAGTTGGCCCTTTCATTTTTCTCCCACCTTGTCTCTTTAGTTCTAACACTGTGGTAAGTGTCCCATTATAAACAAACACGCAGGGGCATACACAGCATTCATAAAAAGCAATGTAGAGATTTCCCAATGGAGATTGTTTTTAAAAACTTGGTGAAAAATAATTCCTTCTCTTCCCTTGCCATTAGAATAATTTGTTTTCTGTTTCTGATAAGGTTAATTTTTTAGCTGGTAATATTTTATTCTTACTAGTAACTGCCTGAAAAACCTCCGAAAGTGCTTAAAGCACCAGTTAAGTGCCATTAATCAAACACTAAAAGTCCTTAAACAGCTCTGCTTCTTTTCTAATTGAGAAACAGCTGTTTAGACAGTTCTATATGGTGACCTTGCTTGAATTAAAAATGCTGGCAAAGAACCAGGCTCTGGCAATAATCGATGTTTTTCAAGAAATTACTGTATTCCTGTAACATTAAAAATGATCAGGACATATTGAGAAGAGAAGATGTGAATTCACTGTGAGTAAGAAAAGCTGTTGAAATCCATTAAATGGCATTCATGATTTAGTTGAGAGCAATTCTTTCTGAGTCAGTATTAATATAAACATACCTGAATGGTAGGTGTGCTACCCTGTTACATAAGATCTCCTCTGGTCTGTATCAGTACATACAATTATTCTATCTCAAGGGCAGGACTTTGTAGCGCTCCTTGATAAACTTTACCTGCTTTATTGTGAACCATTTCTCTTGCCTGTCCAGTTTATTTTGGATCCTGGCCCTACTCTACACTTGCATCAATATAACTTAAATATATGTAAAGGAACAAGAATTTATATAATGTAAGGCATGACAGTATTGCCTTCTGCATTAAATTATTGCAATATTAAGGGCTATGACTGGCAGCCTCTCTAACACCTAAGTTCAGCTCCCAATTTTAAACAAAATAAAAGGAATTCAATATTCTTAAAGAGAAATTTGCAGATGTATTTCATATTTTACAAAACAAGGGAGCACATAGTACTCCTGGCATTAATGTCAGGAGCAATGCTAGGTCTACTAACAGTAAATGTAAAATTAGAAGCTGAAGAAGGTGTTAATGAGACCCCACCCCCACCCCCGGTGGCATTGCCACTCCATCTCTCCAAAGGCCATGTTCATTAGGGAATAAAAGAATGGCCATGTTCATTAGGGAATAAAAATTATATTTCAGTCTCTGATGTGACTGATGTTTTGGGTATTTCTGATTCCTAACAGAATAATTTATTTACAAAAATACAGTCCTTTCATCATGGCTAGTATGAATTGCTTTCTTTCAAAACTCTCAAACAGCAGGTATTTACAGTCATTCATCAAACTAATTTCATGACCTGACATTAGACTGGAGTGGAATGCTGATTATTAAAATTTGTTAATGAAGCTGAAATATATCCTCTGCTAGTTTGGGACTGGGTGAAAAAACAAAAAACTCAAATATGCAAAGAACTTGTGCACATACAGGAATAATATTTCCTTCCCTTTGAATGACACAGAGTTGACTGAATGTATCTTGGAGTTTCTTGAATTTTCACCAGTTCTGTCTGTCCCAGACCCTTTGCTGATTTAAGATAAATCAGACTCCCCCAGAATCCTGGCATGCTCTCTGGGCTGGGAGGGTCTCTCTGCTCCACAGCAGGGCTGGGAGCTCTGGCAGAGACTCCTCCCCCCTCCCCCCCCAATGCTTGCTGGACAATCAGGGATCCCCCCTCTCCTACCTCCCACAGCACAGACCCTAGCCCCACAGACCCTAGGCATGTGGTATGCTAGCTAATGCTGAGAGGTGTCTGTGTCTGAGTGTCTCCAATTTCACTGGGACAGGCAGGCAGAACAGTGCCTGCTTAGGGCTTTTTGCAGCTAATCAACAGATCAGCTATTAAGCCACTTAAGAAGAGTTTGAATTAATGGAGAAAGGCTATTGTTTTACTGATGGGGTGATAAACACTGTTATCACCTCCCTGCTGGCTTACTCACCTGTCAGTTTGCTGACAGTATAAAGAAGCAGGAAGAGGGAAATTGAAAATCTCTGCAACATCAACAGATGCATGTGCTGCACAACCCCCCTTACCCCAGAGTGCTAGCAGGGGGATGGGGTCTGGCAACACTACTGCCCCTTGAACAGCCAGCGGGGAAAAGACTGGGATGGTGCAGGGAGGGTTGGGGTTTATACCCCTCACTAATTAGAGTGTCCTGCCAGGGACTGGTCATGCCCCCCACCCCTCAGCTCAGTACTGTGGAAGGGAAGAGAGGGCTGCAATAGCGCCCCCTGGCTTCTAGCCACTGCAGGCCATGTGCCTGAATTTTCTCAGTCCAAAGAGAATATCTGTCCAGTTACAAACCAGTTCAGCCAAGTCAGGTTAGAGTAAGCTGAAAAGGCTTTCTGAAAGTCTGTCCCTAGCCCAGAAGTTCAGCGCACATAAACCACTTTCAAAATGGCTAAAACCAGTTTATCAGTGTCAGATTTATGTTAAATTGGATTATTGAACTTCTGTCCCAGGTCCCTTACAGATTCAAATTAACTTACAGTCTCCCAGCATCTCAAGATGCTTTGCACCTTCTCTATAAACCCCTGCTCACAGGGTGGACAGGGTAGCATTGGAAAAAGCTGTCTGCTCCAGCAGAGAAGGAAGGCATGCTCTAGCACCCCTCACCTTCTGTCCTGGTCCACTGCAGGCATGTGGCTGCATTCCCCTAATCAAAAGTGAGTATCTTTTCAGTTGCTTATTGGTTCAATCTACACAGCTTAGACTAACTTGTGAAGATTGAATTGATTAAGCCTCAGGCTTTTTGAGTGTCTGTACTTAGCCATCAAGTTGAAGAGGAGGAAAAAATATAGTATTCAATTCCATATGATTATACAGAAATCCAAGAAAGTCTGATGCTGTCCTACCCACCCCATGGTCAAAACAAGACACTGAACAGTCCTTTCTTAAGAGCTCAGTCAGCATAAGAGTCATGAAGAGCAGTCACAACCTCTGGGGCTGAGCATGGTGCTTCATTATTGCTAAAGCAACAAAGGGATCTAAGGCCCCTGACAGGTGCTCAATTAAAGGCGTCATGGACTCTGATTCGCAATCCCAGCAGATGAATGGTAGGGAGTGCAACTTTGGACCTGATTCTCAATCCCACATTGTGCCCTGCTACTGGTGCGGGGAGAACCCAGAATCATAATCCTGGGCTCCCTCTGCACTGATAAGTGGAAAGCCTGGTGCCTCGTGCGCTCTCACAGCCAGAGGCCCGTCAGCTGATCAGTGCTTTCAGCCTTGGAAAAACACCAGAGCCTTGAAGGGCTTCAGCATGCTCCCAAGGCTGGAACCACCCAGTACCTCAATCCCAGGACTGGGACTGTTGGCTAGTTCCCAGGAGCTCACCAGCCCCATGTTGAATTTAAGGCATGATAGGAACCAGACACAACATTATTACACATTTTGTATAATAACTTGTGGTTTATTCCCGATTTTATCACACCATTAACTTCACGAACGTGTGGCCTGGTTGCTACTTAAGACATGATTAGCAAGTTAAATCATGCCCTAAGTATAATACCTGCCAGGGTACACCTATAAGAAGGGGTACATGTTGCAGGTTGGTGATGGTGCAAATACTACTACCCATTATAATCACAAGAACTGAAGAGGTGGCTGGAAAGCAGAATATTTCTAAGGAATGTCATGAAACACTTTTGTCAGCTGATTTTCCCATTCTCACTTCTTTTCATAAGAGCACTTGCATGAGACACTTCTCCTAGCTGGAGGCAGAATAACTGAAAATCCTAACAACAGTCATTATGCACTCCTCCCTGAGTTATAATTGATATCTTTACTCCTTCCACATCTCACCTCATGTTCTCTTTTACAACTAACATTACCTAGTATGGATGCAGGATTTACTCACTTTGCTGAGTCCTGTGTGTATTTCTCAACACCACAGAACTATCTCTGCATGCAGACAGGAAGCAAAAGCTGAGTGCTAGTACATTGGCACGCTGTACTTCTTTCAACTGCATCCAGAAGCCCACAGGATCAAGCTCTATATTCCAAATCAATCAATAAAACACAAGAACAATGACAAGCTGCTGATAGAACAAAATGGAGCATCTACCACCCAGTACCTCATTCCCCACAACTACTAAAAAATGCCCATTTCCTGAGAATTGAAACATTCTGGAGGCAAAAACACAGCCATGTAGGATCTATAGCAAAGGACTAGTTTAGATGTAGGTGAGTTGGAACTGCAACTAGCCAGCACCTGCAAGTAGGAAGATCTTCATCAGAGGCATTTCAGGTAGATATCTGGCAGCTCTAAAAGTGATACAACAATTGCTGGAATATGAAAGTCACTGCAAAAACACAATGGAAATTGCATGCCATAAAAACTTCAAAAAATAATCACGTACTCTCCCATGGCAAAGTAAAAAATAAAAACTTGGCAGCAGTTAGAAGTCCAACTCTGAAACTCTGGAAATCCTACCTTCAAACGTTTAACAAATGCCTTTCTTTTAACAAAAAGAAAACTCTTAGCATCTTCAAAGGGCTCTAGAAACTGTGTATACAAACTGGAAAGAAGCAAAGTAAAATAGGATGTCCATTAGGTTTTTCCCCTCTGCCTCTTCTCTGTGTAGTCTCATAATCTTGAACAAACAAACAACTCACCTTAAAGTAATCACATCCTATCTTAATGATTTGAATTTAAGAACCAAATTCTTCAACGTACTGTTCACGGAAATGTTTAGTGGCACACATGGCAGCTGAATATAAGCAGGTTGTTCCAGATAGTTGTCAAGCTGACAGCAAAGAGTAGAAAATCCCATATCTCCTCAGTGTCCAAAGTTCATTTATCAAAGCAAACAGCAATACCACCCAGTCTCAGTAGCACTGGGAATTTCAAATACCATCCAATTTTGAATCCTGGCTGTGTTCATTAGGTTCTTAACTCTTATAATGTGAGTATTTCCCAGTCACCAGGCTGCTGAACGTGTAGGGAAGAGGAATCTGAAATCTTTGGAGGGGTAAGGTCTCAGGATTTTAGTCAGCTTGATACATCAGTGCTCTCAGTTCTCTCCGTCTGATTCTAAATCTTTGCATTAAGGTTGAAATCAATGTGTTTCTGATTGTTACCTTCCATGTTATCTTAAAAATGATCAGGCATTTAATGAACATGATCTATTTCTATTGTAGATTTAAATTTGAATGAGATTTTAAAATACAAGATCACATGTTAGGAAGTGTCCCTAAGGTCAAGAGAGGCGGTGCAGCATTATATAGCAGACAGTACTAGAGCTTAATTTAAGTACCGGAACTTAATTTAAAAAATAAAATGATAGAGCCATATAAATAAAATTGTATTGCCAACTCAAAAATGGAGAGTCAAAGAAGATGCTTGTTCTTTGTCCATATGTGATTTATGGCTCAAGCCAAGGATTTTCAGTGTTATAAATAGGCCTTATTCTCTTAAGGTTTAAATGAAGTTGGGAGTCAAGACAAAGCCCTGTATCTAAGAAAGCATTATAACAAAATGACTTTATACAGGGGGTGGGGTGTAATTGTGAGAATGATGCTAATAAAACCTACATCAGATTGTGAGGAAGGTGAAAACAGCATATGTTCAATATTGTCTTTCATTGATTTTGCTGCCAACATCCCACTTCAACAATGTTACAGCCACACTTCAAGATTCTTAATGGAGGGGCATGGAAGAAAAATCAATACACAGAACCTGCTTGTGCTCCTGTTGAAGTCAATTTGAGTTTTGCTATTAACTTCAGTGGGAGCGGGACAGGGTGTATACTGTCTCCTTTTATCTCCAACAAGACAACATTCACTGCTATTTTGCATTTTAGGGAGGTAAGATCATGCTATGTAAATAGCACAGTAAAGTACCAAGCTACAACTGTGCATTCAGATATGTTGCCCTGTTTTATGAAACCTAATGAAAAATTATAGGCTGTGTCCTGAACTATGAAAGCTGCAGTAAAAGGTATAGGATTTGAAATAAATTGTGATTACAAAATCATTTCTTTATAAAGAAATATTTTCATTTAGATATGAAGAAAATAAAAACATTTCAACTCAACACTGAGTCTCAGAAAATATTTTTGTTTTTTCTTTACTTTTAACTTGCAAAACTCGTTAGGATTACATATAACTTAAGGCTTAAAGATTAAAAGATTATGAAAGTGAAGACATAAATAATTAGAGCTTATATGGGGCACCTCCAAAACACACTTTTCACTGTTTTTAATAATAAAGTGAAACAAATCTAAAATTATCTTAGGAAATTATCTGAAATATTTAAATCCAACAACATACTGTTAATTTTGTTCAAGCATGAGCTCAAAACATATTTTAACATGCTGTCAAAATGAGATGCTAAGAGTGTCGATAAAATGACACTAAAATAAATGTAAATTTAGATTGCTGTCACAAGTGGCTGCTTGGTTTTGTGAAGATGTTAGGTTGCTATAGCATTTTCCATAGCAACTTTGCATCTTATTACATAAATAATCCCTCAGTGTCCTTAAAGCTTACTAAAAAACAGGATTAAATCTATTCTCATATGTAATGATCCTGCATAAAACCTTATCAGTATGAAATACCCAGGAAACATAATAAAATGTAATCTAGATAATAGCATTTCTAGCAGTTGAAAGGCATCAAAGCAACATGGGCTTTATGCTGCATCTTATAGTAAACTGGTCATTTTTGTATAATCCTTATTAGGTAAATATAACTGAAAATTCTGTTTTCTTTTAAAAACAAAAGTATAGCTCTTTACCCCTTCAGTGACGCGTACTTCTGTGGAAGGATGCTAAATTAACACCGCAGAGGAATGCACCTGATAAATAGCACAAGACTTCCATTTTATTTCCCAAAAGGGTTTGGAAGCATTGTCTAGCATTGATTTCGGAAGTGCAGATGTGACTAAATTCAGCCACATCACCACATCTACTCACAGGCTTTATATAAAGGTAGGCTTTTGTGCTTCCTAAAGCAGATACTGCTATTTGGATATGCTATGCAAAAATGCAGTGTACATTGCAGCATACAAACATGTCAAGAAACCCCAAGTTGGGGCCTGTCTTATGAGATCTCAGTTCCAGACTAGCTGCTGTGAAAGAAATTGGTACAGGACCTTCCCTAAGAGAAAGGAGCAAATATCTTTTGTTCCTCCCTAGTGATCATCTCTGGCTGGAGTTGCATCCTGACCTTTTCTAATCAAGGGAAAATTGTTTTAGTCTTTCATATTTAAAATAGTTTCTTAGCTATTGCTGACAAAACTTCCTAATTAAAGTGTGAGAAAAGCAGGATTTCTTCCAAAGGTATCTTCCTCTTCACATAATCATTAATTTATTATTGCAGGGATACTTACAAATTAAATGGCTAAATACATTTTTTTATGCATTTCTCCAAAGAAAAAAGGATGTGCACTATTCATTTTTAAGGGATATAAACTATAATATTTTATGTGACCTTTGTCAACTTTTTTTTTTCATTATCATCACCCAGATCTGGGGCCTGTTAACTAACAGTGTTGTTTTCACAACATGTAGTGGTAAAAATAATAAAACACATAAGTCAAAGTTCAGTGGTCCCAAGTAAAAACAAGATACCCGATTTAAAGAAAGGGGACAGAGAAATCTCCATTTGCCAGAGGCACACCGAAGAGTAAAAAGCCGTAAGTTTTAGATGAGATTTCAAAATAAAAAGAAAGAAAGAGCAGCATTAAGTTCTGAACAGTGGAAACAGACATTTATATTCAAAGTTGCACTGATGTATCCATACAAGGTTTTCTATCAGTTTGACTAATTCAGCTTAAAAACCACCTTTAGCTAAACTTGTGCAATTTCAGATCTTGATAAGACCTTTGAAATAAAAATAAAAGACTGCATTTTCTGAAGAAGTTTGTGAGAAGATAAATAAATATTAGCTGGATCACTTCTGCACTTATTTGGGCTTTCCATCCAAGTACTGACCAGGTCTGCAGCTCTTATATATGGATAGCATTAACCCTAGAAAATTATTATTATTTTCATAGAGGCATGATTTTCAAATGCTAACTAACTTTCAGCGGGATGGATACTCAATCACATAGATGCTTTGGAAAATCCCACAAAAAGGCCTAAGTTGCAGTAGTTTCATGGACTCATAGAAAAGTAGGCTCAGAAGGGACCTCTGAAGGTCATGTAGTTCAGAAACAGACTTGAGGGTCATCATTGACCACAAAATGAACATAAGTCTTCAATGTGATGTTGTGGCTAATAAAGGGAGCAAAACACTGACTTGCGTCCATAGATGATTCAAGCCAATCCCAGGACGACATTCTCCCCTTGTACTTGGCCTTGGTGAGGCCACAGCTGGAGTACTGCATCCAGTTTTGGGCCCCACAATTCAAAAACGATGTGGAGAAGCTTGAGAGAGTCCAGAGAAGAGCTACGTGCATGATCAGAGGTCAGGAAAACAGACCTTATGACGACAGGCTGTGAGCCATGGGGCTCTTTAGCTTGGAAAAGTGCAGGCTCAGGGTCGATCTGATGGCCACCTATAAGTTTATCAAGGGTGACCACCAGTATCTGGGAGAACGTTTGTTCACTAGAGCGCCCCAAGGGATGAGGAGATCGAACGGTTATAAACTACTGCAAGACCATTTCAGGCTGGACATAAGGAAGAACTTCTTTACTGTCTGAGCCCCACAAGGTCTGGAATAGCCTGCTATCGGAGGAGGTTCAAGCACCTACATTGAACACCTTCAAGAGAAATTTGGATGCTTATCTTGCTGGGATCCTATGACCCCAGCTGACTTCCTGCCCTTCGGGCGGGGGGCTGGACTCGATGATCTTCTGAGGTCCCTTCCAGCCCTAATGTCTATGAATCTATGAAACCCTCTGCTTATGGATCATCCCTACCTAAAACATCCCATAGAAATCCTTGTCAAACCTTTTCCTAAAAATACACAATCAATCCTGTCACACAACTACCAGAACTATTACTTAAAGACACCAAAAGCACCCAAACAAGAGGTAGAGCAGGGGGATAATGGGGTTCAGTGTGTTGTTGCCACAAGAGTTATTAAAACCTCTCAAGAGATCCAGAAGGCAAACCCCCCATAGTCTGTACCGATCTGACCATTCAGTATACTTTGTTCTTGATCCCATATGTGGTGATTAGGCTGACTGTGAGCAGAGGGGCAAGACCCCCTAGCCAGGATTCTCCAAGTTTTTATCTTCAGCAAGAGCATTGGCACATCCCATTCAAAATCTCCACCTATGGCTGTAACCAACACCCAGCGCTTTTGAGGAAGACAAACTCTGCCACCCCTCCCTTCCCTCTGCTCCCCACAATACCTCTAGCAACAGGATAGGTAAAAAATCCCTTCCTGGCCCCATGTGGCAACCAGAAAACCACAGAAGCATGAGAAATATCAAATACCTTCCAGTTTGCTCTGCACCCTCGAGACAGCTAGTATAACTCCACACATCGTAACTTCTTACTGGCCAGCCAGAATTCTCCATTCTGTATCCCCTCCATAAACTTATAACAGCTATTTCAGTGCTCTTTCATAATTAAGCGAGTTGTGGAGAAAGGTGTGTCTGTATTGTGCGCACAACTTGCAGTTCATTGATTTGGTAGTATGCATGCAATGGCCAGTGCTAGAGTATACACTGATAGAAGCCACAACTTCCTATTATTTGCATTACAGTAGTGACTAAAGACTTCAATGAAACCGGGGCCAGCCAAGTGCTGGGCACTGAACAAACATTATAGAAAAAAACAGCTCCTACATGGAACCCTAGATGGAGAAGAGAGAGAATGTTTCAAATAAAAGGAAACACCGTTGCCTCCATTTACAGGTAAGGATCTGAGACACTGAAAGATCAACTGAGTTGTTCGCTGTCACCCAGGATGTTTTTGACAGAGCTGGAATTTTCCCCCGATTTCCTGAATCCCTATCAAATGCCTTAACCACAGAAACCACCTGGTGGCCCTTGGCAAAGAAGTCTATTTCTTTCTTTTATGCACTACTTACAAAACTGTCAGCCACCACAGTTGCATTCACAAGAATTCACAGCACAGGAACTGCAAAAGGAAGAACAGCCCTCCCCTCCCACTTGAAAGGAGCTTATAGATAACTTCACAATGTAAAACAAGCCTTTTTGCTACTGCTAAAGCTAGTAGTTTCACTTCACTAATTTTTAAAATTACTATGAAGTCTTCTTTTGGGCGGATTTTTGCTCACGGTGCCATCACATGGAAGACCAAGCACCCAGAAATTCTGATCGTTCTAAAGATTTCCTGTATTCTCCAGGCCCCTGTGGAGGATGCCACTTTTTCTGAACTAATGCTTCAATAACTGTACCTTGACTTTCAAATATAATATCTAAGCCAGTTACCAATTTTTTAACAATCTTAGTTTTACATCAGAAAACTTCTCTTTTCCCTTCCAGCTCAAAAATCTGAAATGCAAATAAATCAAGGTTTAAATCTAAAGCTTGAGGTGTGGGAAATAAAATATACATGTAACAGTTGTATCCTTCAGGCCAGATTTAGTGGGTAGTTGGTGTCTGTTGTCTTTTGCTACCAGTCCCAGCTTTATAAAGAATGGAGGTCTGAGGGAATATATCATCCCTCCAGACATTTTTGTTCAGTTTGTTCAGAATGCTGTGTCTCTGCATTGCAGCACAGCCTGAAACAAGGGTCTGACAGGCCTAGTTTTGCTATGGTTAACAAATATGAGAAAAAGGATAGTTTTGCATGCAAAAGAAGTACATTTGAGTTGAAAAATGAGTTGATATACTTTGTGGTGAGTTATTATTAGGCTGTAATATTAAGGAATAACAGTATGCTTTGGTGGAATCTGGCTTGTATCTTAAGAGGGATTAGTACAATCTGTGATCTGCAACAAAATCATACCTGACTTGAAGACCAGGCCTCTACCCCATAAGAAAAGTACTCAGTAAAAAAAAAATCTAAGCACCTGCTTCAAAATGCCCAAATTCAAAGTGTACAAGAGATAATATTTAGCTTAGTGTTTTTCTGGGACTTGAATGTCACCAAGTTGTAGCTAATTCTCACATGTTAGGATGCCCGTGCATCCCTAGCCTGCAGGTCTGTTTAATGCAGATGGAAGTGATGGGGATGATATTCATTTGTCTTTATCTCAATAGACTGAAAGTTTTGGCTTCAAAGAACCTACCACATCTTTTTCATTCTATATGATCTAGCTGTTAGGTATGTTTGTCATACTCATCACCAGAGTATCTAAATGCTCTTGGATGTCAAGTTATTTTTGCACAGGAAAAAGAACAATAGCATTTGATTAGGAAAACAAATGGTTTCAGGAAACTAAAACTGTAACTTTAACAGTGTGAACTTTTAGGACAAAATCCAAGTAGCCAAACAGATTGGGAATTATCATTTCTTACAATAAGGCATGGTAATTGGGAATTATCATTTCTTACAATAAGGCATGGTATCTTTCTTCTTTGTGGTCATTCGCACCATTTTTCACACATGCAGAATCAGGTACTTATTCTATAAATGGGGGGAAACAATTAAAAAGTTTTAAGGATGAGGAATATGTAAATATCTGCCTTCTCAAAAAATATGCACCTTTACAATAAAGTTTTAAAAGGATATTTTTTCTGTGGAACAGATATAAGACAACATAAATAGATAATAAATCCAAGAATGAAAAAAGATGCGTCAGGAATGCAGATTCAAGTATTAGAATCCCTATGTTAGGGTTAAGAAGTAATTTTTTCCTCTCTCAGAAGTTTTCTGGTAATTCTATACTTTAGGGCTTTTTCTGGTCACCCCTAATGGTCAGCAAGAGATTTCTTCCCCCCATTGATGCTTTATTGCTTTCTGTTTTTTCTTTCCACCCTTCTTTAGAAGTGTTTGATGCTGGCCAAAGACTAATATGGGAGTTCTGACTGAGGTATACTGGCATTCAGAAACCTCTTGGTTATCTGTCTGGTAGACCTTGCTTTTCTGCTCTTGCTCAAAATGCTCACCAGATTCGGTCAGAAAGGAATTGTCCTTTCCAGAGATTAGCAAGGACTCAGGGGCTAGGTACAGACTGTCAAAGAGCCTGAGGCTGAATCGAGTCAGTCTTTGCAGGTTAGTCTAACATTCACAGGTTAAACTGAAACAGAATTGAACAGACATTTACCTTTGATTGAGGAAATGTAGCCACATGCCTGCAGTGGCTCAGACCAGAAGCCAGGGGGAACTAGAGCACAGCTCTCTGGCTGTGTGTTCACTTCCTCTTCCTGCTGCCCCTGAGGTCTCTGGTATTTGCAGTCCAGAATCACAGCAACTGGACTCTGCAGGGTTGCTCATCACTTCCTCTTCCTGCTTCCAGGTGCCTCTGGGATTTGTAGTCCACAGTTGCAGCCAGCAGTAAGTTTGAGTGGGGTATTTAAGCCAGGGGTTTGCCCCCATGGACTGGGATGAATCCCCACCTGGGCTCACCCCCACCCCACCACACCCCCTTGTCAGTCAGCCCTCGTTGCTCCAGGTAGGGAGCAAAGGGATGGGGCCAGCCCTGCTCTCTGTAGGAGACAGCCCAGCCCAGGGCTGGAAAGCATGTTGGGATGCTGGGGACTGTGATTTAACTTGAGCCAGGATGGGGCCTGGGGCAGAAGTTTCATAAACTGGATTGACCCAAATCAGTTAAGTCTGGTATTACATTCAACCAGGTTTATCTTAAACCAGTTTCAGCCATTCTGAAACTGGTTTATGTGCACTTAGCTTCTGTTCTGTTACAGGTTCAAACTAGTTTCTTATGACTTAAACCAGTTTATATGCAACTTCTGTCCCTAGCCTGGGGACCGTACATAGTCGTGTTTTCTCTGCAAATGTAACTAAAATTACTTCTCTGTCATTTCAGTGGCAAGGCACTGGTCCTTTCTCCTCTACCTTTTACCAATGGCATGTTGTAGTGTTCTTGGTTTTGTTTTCATAAGGTGCTTTGAGGCTCTGGTCTGTGAAGAGTTGAAGTACATGATTTCACCAACTCTTTGGATTAATGCCACTCCTTTAATGTATGTAAGTTAAAAAAAAGAAAAAGGTCAAGCAAAGTCATGTAGAGAAAAAATGAATCACCAAAGAGATGGTGAACTACACTAGTCAATAGAAAAGGGTCAAAAAATAATTATTGTCCACAGGCCCTGATTTTGCTTTCACTTTTACACTGGGGTACCTCCATTTGTTTCAGAGAAAGTATGCTTCGTTTACATCAGTGATGGTGAGGGAAGAATCAGATCAACAAAGCTTATTTGAGAGTTTGAGGCTAGAAGTAGAAAATGGTAAAGAACCATGTCTTTGGAGAATCACTCTATTAGAGTTATATTGTGAAGTACAGACTTTGTATGTGATGTATTAGCAGGGTTGTTCAGGTTATAACTAATGCAAATTATATGTCCAAGTTCATAGGTAAGTAGATGAAATTCAAATAAGCCAAAATAAGTTGAGAGAAAAAGCCACAGAAGTCATGGTTTTCTGTCAAAATGTGTCCCTCTTCACTTCAGGAAAAAAACAACCATATTTTCCCATTTGTAACATTATTAATTTGAAGCATAGTGCTTGAACTGTACCTTTGCTTAAGTAGCATTTATTAAACCCAGACAAAGTGTTAAGCATGACAGGTCAAAACTTAATTATTATTTTTCTTGAGTGTGGTGAGTAGGCATTTCTCACCGTATATTGTTATTGTTAATTATCATTATTTATCTCTGTGAGACTGGCCATGGCCAAAGCCAATGATTACATCTCCATAAATATCTGTCTTTGCCAGCAGTATTTTTCCTGAAGAGCCACTGTGTCAGTTCCAATCATTTTACTAATTAATTCTGGAAAACTCAAACCCATACTATTATTTTAGGCAAAAATTAAAGCTGCCACTAGCAGGGTTTATTGTGCAAACCTTTCTTTTTGAAAAATATTATATCTCCTTGAAGAAAAGTGGCCTATTCCTAGCACATTCCTGCTAACAATGAATGTGTTTATATATTTGAAGAATGGAAACCTGCTTCAACCTTTACTTCTGGAGATCTTAAGTCTCATAGCCACCATCGCCTGTGGTAAAAGAACTTTCTCTTGCATATATGTAAGAACACGTACAGTTACGCAGTCATAAAAATCCAGTCATTAAAAGAGTTATGGTCATGGAATATGGTGCTTGAGTCCAGTTCTAAGTCAAATTCTTAGCAATACTAACATTTAGTTTTTCTGCATATATCTTGTTTCATTTGTCCACATATCTAAACTCTTATTAGTAGGACCAAATTAAGTTTGGTCGAGAGCTTTTATAAGCTGTTTATTTATGAAGCTGAGGAACACAGGGGTAGACACTTGTTAACTCCTCACAACTCTCTATACCACAGTTATTTGGCAGACCCTGAAATCAAAGGAAAGATTGCAACCATATCTCTGTAAATAGTGCATGCCAGTTACCATGAGTCACCAAGCCAGTCCAATATCCACCTTCTGAATTGCTCACCTTGGCAGCTGACTGTTCTCCAAAAGCTGGAAAAGTTTTTTGCAAATGTACCAAATGTACTTGTTCTCTCTTTCAGAGTAGTTATTTAATTTACTCCGATTAATCTAACCTCTTTAGGAGTTAATTCCATGAACAACTCAGTTAATTAGCAGGGTCATACACTGTAATGTATTTGCTGAAAAGGTTCAGTGTATAGAAAGAAACAGAACTTTGGCTGCTTCCATATTTAAATAATATTACCATGGAATCAAATTCCATTTTGCAAGGTTGGAAAAACCCTTTTGAAAGAGCCATAACGGTTCCAACAGTGGAAAAAACTAGAGAGTTTTTCGACCATGACAGCTATCTAGACACAAGTAAAAGTAATTCAAAGAAAATACATACATGGATGATTCAAATGCAACAGATATCCCATGCTATATAGCCATTGCCTAGTTCTACCAATAATGTAAGATTTTAAAAGACAAGGGTGACATATTACAGGACACTGCAGGGGCTCTCTGCCTTACCTGATTCATCTACTCGCAGCTTTTTACTGGGATTGTCACCACTGTCATCATCAGACATTTCCATCTCCTCTTCCCGGCGGATTCCCATGAGCTGTTCGCTGTGAGCATTCCGGAGCTCCTAAAACCCAAGATGGCCTCTTATCAGTATGGACTTCCATGAGCTGATCTCGCTATTGCTTAACTATTTTAGGAGTACTCTAATTTAAGAACAGTATTAATGATCAACTTCAGTACTGAACCAGTGCATGTGTTAGAGTTAGAAGAGGGGAGTTCTTCAGGGTAAAATATTTAAAGAATTGTTTGTCAGCTACAACATGTGCAGGGGGAGGATGGGGGAAAAGAGTAGATGAATTCCCTTTGTTTAATGATTATTAGTCCTGCCTGGTGGCAGTCATAATGCCACACATGCAGTACTTCATAGATCATTTATCAATCAAAGAGTATATAAAGGTGTTATCAGGTTGGGCAAAACACAACCCTGCTCCTATATGCCACTTGGTTTCCCTGTCTGTATATCATAAACCCAATTTTCTCAAATTCTAAACACGTTATTGGTATCTTCTGCATCTTGATATGAAATACATGTCAGAGCTAATGGCCCATTCTTAGAGAAGTCTTTACAAGGGCAGAAGAAAGGCAGAAAGCCTGTATCTGTGTAACTAAGTAAACGATAAGCAAGCAGAAACCTAGACAGTCTTTGTTCGCAGACAAAAAGGACAGAGCTGGAATAATGGCTGGCTTTTTAATGGTAGCACAGAAAAGACTGAGAGAATTCCATTTTGTCCTAATAATACTGTCAGGTGTACATGGGGATGTTGCACAGTGATTAGTGTAGTGCTTTTCAGTTTGCAGACAGCTAATTTTTCTATCGACAAAGAGCCTAATTCCCAAAGAGGTGGTTTAAAATCTTTGAAACAAGAAGTAGCCACGTGGAAGGAAGAAATGGTGCTGAAGGTTCCCACTATTTATCCATGCAATTAACAACAAACTGTCATAGTGGGATTGAAAATAAAAGGAGGGTGTTTCCCTGAGGCTGCACCCTGAATTCATCAGTAAATCTGGAATACTATAATAAAAGTATATATAGCCATTAATCACTGCAGAGGCAAGGAGGCTAATTAATGGGTGTTTTGCACTGGAATAATTCAGAAAAAAAACACTAAAACGGTAAATAGCAAACCTGTATTTAATGAATTAAAAGCCATTTAAAGCAGAAAATTATTAACCACTTTGCAGTTCCATACTATAAAGGACCCACAAGCATCATTCACTGGGGAGGATTCTGTATCTACTTAGGTAGCCGCATGGGTAACTTATTTTTGGTCATTACTATCCCTGCAGCATCAATTTCCACATTATCTTTAACAGCCAAACTAATAATGTCTCATAGAATCATAGAAGTAGGGTCGGAAGAGACCCTGTAGATCTTCAAGTCCGACCCCCCGCCTGGGCAGGAGAACAAACTGGGCTCAAATGACTCCAGCCAGGTAGGCATCAAGCCTCCTCTTAAAGACCCCCAGGGTAGGAGCCAGCACCACTTCCCTAGGAAGTTGGTTCCAGATCCTAGCCGCCCTAACTGTGAAGTAGTTCTTAGGGATGTCTAATCTAAACCTACTCTCCAACAACTTATGGCCGTTATTCCTTGTTATGCCAGGGGGCGCTAGGGGAAACAAGGTCTCTCCCAAACCCTTCTGGTCCCCCCTAGTGAGTTTATCGACAGTCACCAGGTCCTCCCTCAGCCTTCTCTTGTGAAGGCTGAACAGGTTTAGGTCCCGCAGTCTTTCACTGTAGGGTCTGACCTGTTGTCCCCGGATCATGCGGGTGGCCCTCCTCTGGACCCTCTCAATGTTGTCCACATCCCTCCTGAAGTGGGGAGCACAGAACTGGACACAGTACTCCAGCTGTGGCCTGACCAGTGTTCCATAGAGGGGGAGGATCACCTCCTTGGCCTTGCTTGAGATGCATCTATGGATGCACGACAAGGTCCGGTTAGCCCTGCCAACCGTGACCTCGCATTGTTGGCCCATGTTCATCTTGGAGTCAGTAATGACTCCAAGATCCCTTTCTGCCTCCATGCTCTGCAGTCCCCTTCAAGGAAAACCTGTAATGGCCTAAAAGCGATCAACTAAAACACAAACACAACCCTAAGCATGTGCAAGATAAGAGCCTGTAAGTGATAAAGGACCGTTAAAAAGCTTTAACTACAGTACTAGTCTAGCCAAATTTAATCAGATCAGTGGTCCATCAAATCCAGGATTCTGTCTGACATTGGCCAATACCAGATTCTTCAACTGGCCACGCAAACATTTTTACAGTGGCCAATTAAGAAATAATATTCCCAAGGGGAGAAGATTTACTTGTAAAAAAAGCCTTTACAAATCAATCTACTCTTTCTGGATAAATTATTAACTTGTAGATGACTTTATTAATTCCCACACTCACTGCCTCGAATTATGTTTTCTAACTATGAGATCCACAAACTCACTCCCTTTTAACAAATTTGGGTTTGTAGTTAGCTGGTGTCATTTGAAGCATCTTGTAACGCAAAGTGACTGAGTGTTCAACTTCCTCCCACCTTACTGCTTATCATGTTGAACTACAAATCTTTTCAACTTCTTCATAATGCAAAGTTTGAAGAGGGACTGGTTGAACAAGGACTATAGTCCAACTTCATGAAGAGCAGATCTGCTGATCAAGACAAAGCTCCAGAGAACATTTTATGAAGTGGCATTAACAGATCGCTAAATACGTCAGCTGCAATTGCAGATAAGTAACAGGACTGCATCAAATGCCCTTCTATTTATGGTAACTGAGAAAAAACAATAACAATTTTTTTAGGACTCAGGCCAACGCTCAGAGTGAGAATACACTTTAAAACACAAAATAATTAGAAAGGAAGCAGAAATGTTCTCTTTAAGCCAGCAGATATTTCCATCAAATAGGAATGATCTGAATGGCAAATATATTCACAGAAAGGTATAGTTAGATGCAAGAGCAGTAAAGCACCCCACACCCTTTTTTAGGGATTTTTTTTCCCTACAGTTAACTAGCCAGAGCTCAGAACTGTGGAAATGCCCTTTAGTTCCTTTTTTCAGGCTGCAGCTCTTCTCTTGCAGTCCTGTTAACATGAGATCATGCTGGGATTCTCATTAAAATGACAACCCAGGGGATTAAGCAGCTGCCCAATGCATGTTCTGAAACATTCAGATGCCTTTTAACTATCAGTTGTCATTTTCTTGCATTGTTTCTTTTCTTCAAGTGTGTAGTTCAGCTTTCCCTACAGAACCTGCAAAGTACAGTTTTACGTGAATTTACCAAAAGCAGAATTGCCTGCCGGAACTTACACTTTAGCACCAAACAAGCTATTATTCAAGGTTCAACTACAGAAGTTGGCAACCACACAGGAAATTCAACTGTATAGAAAAGCAAGGCATTTAAGATGCAAAATGTGACAATCCAATTAAAAAGTTGGGATCATGAAATTTAATAGTACAGTCAATTTTTCAAATAATAAGACATCACGTTCAAGGTTCAAATAATAAGAACCTTAGTAAGGCCTTTCATTTGGCTTGCTTGCAAAGCTTACATAGTGAGAAGATGGGCAAAGGGAAGGTTTCAAGCGAATTAGCAAAGCATGGACTAGTCAAACAATATGATTTAAATTCAACAGAGCCATTTGTTGACATTTGCATAGCATTTTACACCTGTGACATAAGAGCTTTCTAAATAAATTGGTTCAACCCGAGGCTTCATATCCTTCTAAATTATTTTTATTGTTTCCTTTCTTTAGAAAGGACAACAAAATGCAATAATATTTAAAGAAGCAAAGATGTTTAGTGAATTAACATTTATGGAAAGTCCTGCTTTTATGCAATTCATTCTATTAAAGATTTAGAAGCTAGCAAATGAATGCTATGATACATCCCTTTATGAAAAGCTGATTTAAGAAGGGACACTTTTAATACAGTGAATGTAAATTAACAGAAAATGTTGTTTTCACACCTTTCTAAGAAAATAGATAGGTAACAGCCCCAATGTCTCGAACTTTCAGTTAAAGACTTTATTTGCCACTCATTTGAAGTATTAGTGAACAAAATGCAAAATATAGCTCTTACCAATAAATTATGCTAACATTTTATTTTAAGTGTCCCATTATTGTGAAGTCATTTGGTATTCACCATAATAGCAATGATAATAAAGAATTCATTTGGTATTCATGTGGATGTTACATCTAGTGCCATTGGTATTCAACTATAATTTAGCATTAGTTAATGGGCACTTAAAATGTTACCCACATGATTTATATCAAGGCACTTTAGTGTTTCTCAAATTAAGTGTACAACACTTATTTTACAAGTGTACTACAAAATAATTAAATAAGTGCATCTTACCTTCTAAAGTTTTTGTTTTGAGACAGGGAAAATCATTAAGAAGACTGCAATGTTAACAATTAACATACTGTACTACATGGAGATAAGCAACTTGATATAAATTACTCATATAAAGTAAGAAAGAAAACAAAGACAGTGGTACTTACTTTTTAAAATACAGGCTCATAGCGTATCTACTGAATTAAAAACGAAAGCTGGATGACCAAAAATGTAAAGTGGGGCTACTACTTCCTTTGCTACCAAACAGAAGTGGAATCTCAGACCCTTTTCCTTCATTTCTTATACTCGTGCATATGACAGATGCACAGGCATGATTTCATATAGCTACTGCAATGTCAACTATTGTTACATTTATTGTGTTTGTAAACCATGAATTTTAAGTTAATGTGAGTATTTACTTTTTAAAATAAGGACACTGAAGAGATGGGAATGACTACATCCCAGTTCTGGACTGAATAAACCTTAATAATATTTTTCAAGAAAATTTTATTTTATTCCCTAGCAAACTTATTATGTCCATATAATAATGCAACTAGAAAAAATAATCTGCATTATACCCTGCTTTTTCCCCACCAGATCTTCCTGTATTCTTAAAAAGCTATTTTTTCATATAAAAATGTAATTCTGTAGATATTTTAAAATATCTTGACTAATTTCACCACTTTAGTTCATTATGTTAGAGTAATTAACATATTCCTCCAATGAGTTCCCATTTCTTGTATGAAAAACATCAACACATTGCTCTCCATCCTAGTGTTATTTAACAAATTTTATTGTAATGGGAGCAATGGGAGCAATTCATACTGTAAATGAGACTGTATAATGGCTAGTTGATTAACTGCTAAAACTGGTCATAAATATTGTGGAATGCAGTATGTCCAGCTACAGTCACACTTGTTCTGTGTCAATCCAGCTGTGAGATGATGGGTAAAAAGTAATAATAAAACCACCAACCTCAGAATGCTTTCGCCAAATGTCTATGTTCTTTCGCTGAGCTTTCGAGAAATGGTCCCAAGCTTTTTGTCTGGTAGAAGCGTTGAAAACGGCCACAATCTGCTCAACTTTGGTGAACAAGGAAGTCAAACAAGACAAGCAATTTATGTTGTGATCACTATAGAGAAGCCAAGCAAAGACACTAGGAGTCTATGGATGATGTCATTACTGAAACAACATCATCAATATCCATCCAATGACGTGTCTTTTGTACTTACATTTTAGCAATGTTGGAGATGTCTCCCTTCAAGTCTGTCTCCATAACTTTAGTCTATACAATTTATAAATATATACTTAAGATTGAACATGCATTTGCCTCTCAATCAGATTAATTATAATTGTGTATACCTTTGTGTATGTGGGTATGTGAACATATATATGCATGTGTGTTTTTTTGTGTTTAGTGACTGGAGGGAGATGAACTACAGGCAGAGTAGGTTGGATCAGTATTTGAGTCTGAGGCTTCCCTCATACTTTTCTAACAGAATCATCCCAAAGAGGCCTCCTTTAAGCTAGAATCTGATATTTAGGGATCCTGGTTCTTCCTAAATATCCCCAATAAAAAAATCCCCAATTCTGGATTTTACCCCATACCCACATTTTTTTCATGATTAAAATGAAATGCCATTTCTAGATATATGTATATCACACACATGGTTTTTCATTTTGATCATGGACAAATGTAGATTTGGGGTTACTTTTTTTAATCTGAAAATTGAAGGATTTTTTTTTTATCAGAGAAAACCGGGATTCCTGCTGATATTTAATCCCAATTCCAAATTTAATAAATTTAACCAAATTTGCTCCTTGCTCAACAACTGCTTCATCTTACATTTCCATTTTATCTACATCTAATCCCATTCCTCTCTTTGTCTTAGCTTCATTCCATATGCAATATATTGTTAATGTGCACTAACCTATATAAAATGCTTCAGCAAATGTGTGATGCTCCCAAATCTTGACACTAGGGCTTGTGAGCAAACAAGATTGCTCACAAGCCCAATTTTTGACAAGTGAATGGGCTGATCTTCCAACTGAGCTTTTATGTTGGTCTATCTGTTCAACTGGAATGAGTTCCATTTCTGTTTCATGGTTCTTTGCTATTTATTCTGTTGAATTCTCTAGCTAAACTACCACTATCTGTTTCATAAAGTTACTGATCTTTGGCTGTCTAATCCTACTACACTTTGTGGGTGTCTACACGCGATGCTTCATTGCCATAGCAATGTGCTAAGGTGATGTAGCATCCATAGGTGTCTGCACATGGTCAGCAGCTACTTTGCTGTAGTAGTGCACTTCCCTGTTATAGTGTGCAGCTATAGCAAAGTAGCTGCTAAAAATAACCATGCACCACACGTATGGTGCAGTGCAGGCAGTTACTGTGCCATGCTTTACTCCTTCTAAAAGGAAGTAGTTAAACATGGTGCAGTAACAATGTTGCTGTAGGACAATGTGTAGATGCACCCTCTGAGAAAGAACGGAATGATCTATCTCCCTTTGAATGGGCCAAATGACCCTCTCTTGAACTACCAGAGAGAGACATGGATGCTTCTGTTTAAATGATCAGCAGTGAAATGGGTAAAAAGGGTGATATTTCATCTTTTGACTGAGGACTTAACATCAAAGACATAAATGGGGGTATATTTTTCTTTTTGCATTACTATTGCAGGCTTCTTTCAGTCCTAGGAAGACAGCATTAATTTGAGTCACATATGGAAACTTTCCTTTGCAACAATCAGGACTTGTTAATTAATTGCTAAAACTATAACATTAAATATATTTTAAATGATATTTTCAACTCTCCTTAAATTAAACAGGCTGCCTCAAAACTACTGCAACGATTACCTGTCCCATTCCTATTTAGTTCACACTCTGGCAGGAGATGCAATAATTTCACTGTGTTAACAACTGCTTGGCTCCTGGGGTGTATTGATAAAAGACAGAGTTATAGTGTATGTATATTAAATTAATTTGAAAAAAAATAATGAAAATACATAAGTACTTCTCATTTCAGATGTATATAAATTACTGATAGAATTGAATTATTATGTTGCATTAGTGATGCAGGTGCATGGACTATCTTGCCTAATTAACAATCTCTGTTTAGTTAGCAAATGGAAACTGAAGTATAAAAGGTTCACAAAGATAGGAAGAAGTGCTGGTTTACCATCCTCCACTAGAAATTAATTAATAAGATCATCTGAATTTTGTAGAAACCTTTGAACTTTCAAGTATTTAATTAAGAGTTTTTTCTGCAGGTGCTAATATTTATCAGAAGACTTTATCTGATAATTTTAGAAACTCGTTTCAGTGAAAGCAGAAGACAAGAAGAGGTCATTAAGTTTTTCTCCACATCTTTCACAGTGTGCTGAGGAGTGAAGTGTGCTGAGAAGACCTTCTTCAGTGATCAATTTCTCAGGTGTTCCAAAAAAGAAAATCTAAAATGTTAAGTGTGTAACATCACAAAAAGTTAAGCAGTTAGAAGAACTATTATCCAAACTACCTCTCCAGATACAGGAGAAAATGTTACATGCCTATTCCAATCAATGTTACTCGGCACATACACGGAGAGACACATCTACATATATGTCAAGCTAACATATATGACTTTTGAATTTCCTAACATATTTCTCTATTAGCTCTTGTTGTACTTTTTTCATTTAGAAAAAAAATAATTTCATATGAAACCCAGCTGAGTAGTCCTCACTTTGGCAGATACTCTATTGACTCATTTCCCTGAGTAAGGACCTTGAATCCATATTTTCCTTAGTGGAATTCTTTTATATCAAAGCTGATAAATTCAGGTGGAGTGATCTTCACCATATGTAAACTGCACAGTTTGCATACAGCTCCTTTGACTACACACCAAAGAATTATAGGTGGAATGATGGACTATGCAGCAATTTAGCTTAGGCGGGTCTTTAAAAGCAGAAAGCAGGGTAGAGTTAAACCTTGTAGACTCATAAATTCAGAGATACATACGCTTTTATAAGCAACATCTCACTTCATCAGATGCTATGAACAGATGCCCAAGGAGCAGGAAGTCCTTTCATAGCACCTGACAAAGTGAGCTGTTGCTTCTGAAAGGTTATGAATCTCTGAATTCATTAGTCTATAAGGTGGAACTGTACCCTGGTTCCTGCCTGACTTCAGACTAACCCAGCTAACTACCTCAATCTTTAGAAGCAGGGAAGATGATAATGGGGAAAAAAATCCACCCACAAAACTAAGTTAAAAGGCAACTGAATAGAGCTCTGAATTATACCTCCATTGCTCGAGATTGTAGGGGGGCTGTTAGGAAGGCTAAGGCAGAGATGGAACTGGGACTAGCGACCCAGATCAAAGATAACAAGAAGTCCTTTTTAAAATACATAGGAGGTAAAAAGAAGGTACCAAGTAATATGGTGCCTCTGCAGGACATGCTTGGTAATCTGGTGGTAGCACCAGATGACAAAGCTAATCTCTTTAACAGATTCTTTGCCTCCATTTTTCTGAGCAGGGACAGGGACATACCCCACACTGGGAATCTGGATGGTCCCAGGGGAAGAGCAGCCGGGCCCAGGGTCAGTGAGGACCTAGTCAGGGAACTTCTGGAGGGACTAGACTTGTTCAAATCAGCAGGTCCTGATGATCTCCACCCCAGAGTGCTGAGGGAATTGGCAGAGGTCATTGCAGGACCCCTGGCACAGCTTTATAAGCACTCGTGGTGCTCTGTTGAGGTGCCAGAGAACTGGAAAAAGGCCAATGTGGTCCCCATTTTAAAAAAAGGGAGGAAAGAGGACCCAGGAAACTATAGGCCCGTTAGTCTTACCTCAGTCCTGGGGAAGCTCTTTGAGAAAACTATCCAGGACCACATCTGCGAGAGACCAGCAGGGGAGATTATGCTTAAGGGCAATCAACATAGGTTCATTAGAGGCAGGTCCTGTCAGAGCAACCTGGTTGCCTTCTATGACCAGGTCACAAAAGCCTTGGATGCAGGGGTCGCGGTGGACGTAGTCTTTCTGGACTTTAGGAAGGCTTCGACTCTGTTTCTCACCCCATCCTCATTAAAAAATTAGGGAACTGTGGTGTCAACACCTACACAGTCAGATGGGTTGCAAATTGGCTGGAGGGCTGCACCCAGAGAGTGGTGGTGGATGGGTCTTTTTCAACCTGGAGGGATGTGGGCAGTGGGGTCCCCTGGGCTTGGTCCTCCAGCCCGCACTGTTCAAGATCTTCATCAGCGACTTGGACAAGGGAGTGAAAAGCACCTTGTTCAAAGTCCCAGATGACACTAAGATGTGGGGAGAAGAGGGCACACCAGAAGAGAGGGACAGGCTACAACTAGATCTGGACAGGTTACAGGGGTGGGCAGATGAGAACAGGATGGGTTTCAATATGGACAAATGCAAGGTGTTGCACCTGGGAAGGAAGAACCAGCAGCATGCCTACAGGCTGGGGAACTCCCTTCTTGTCAGCACAAAGGCAGAAAAGGATCTTGGAGTCACTACTGATTCCAAGATGAACATGGACCGCCAATGTGGGGACATGGTTAGGAAGGCTAACCACACTTTGTCATGCATCCATAGATGCATCATGAGCAGGTCCAAGGAGGTGATCCTCCTCCTCTATGTGACATTGTTCAGGCCACCTATAAACTTGCCAAGGGGGACCAGCAGGCAATGGAAGAGTCCCTGTTCCCCAAGCACTACCAGGAGTAACAAGGAATAATGGCCATAAGTTGACTGACAGTAGATTTAGGCTAGAGATCAGGAGGCACTATTTCACAGTCAGGGCGGCTAGGAGCTGGAACCAACTTTGAAGGGAAGTGGTGCTCGACCCTACCCTGGGGGTCTTCAAAAGGAGGCTAGATAGACACCTAGCCGGGGTTGTTTGACCATAGCATCCTTTCCTGCCCTTAGCAGGGGGTTGGACTTGATGATCTGTTTAGGTCCCTTCCAACCCTACCAACTATGAAACTATATGTTTATACCTGTTGAGGGTCATCTCCTCTGAGTTCCAGTTTCACTTGATTCATTTTTCCTTCAGGGAATGCAGAGACTTGGCCCAACACCAGACCACTTCTGATATTGGTTTGATGCCTACAAATACTGGGGAAATCTACAATGTTCTTTGTCTAGCTACTGACCCTGTCTCACCTACCACACAACACATGACAAGAACCCGAACTCTCAAAAACAGTTAATGATTGATACACATCTTTGTAAAAGTGCTTTGAGCTTTATGGGTGAGCTGTACTGTAGAATACAAGAGCTAAGTATTATTAAGTGTCATTAAATATTCATTGACAAGCATCTGTTGCTAAATACAATGTTCTATAAAATTTTCATTAGCCATATGCAAAGTTGTTTGCTTATAGAGAACATAGGGATTGGCCAAATTTTTTTTAAAAAAAAAAACCTGAAAGGGTGCACCCTCCACTCCAAATGTTTTTTTACCCATCAATACAATTCAGTTTGTTTGCAGTCTTCCTAGAAACTTACATTAAGGCTGATAATCAGCTGACCTGTTTCAGGCAAAGGATTATTAGCCTATTGTTTTTCTGCTGATTCATAAACTTGTACTATTGGATGTGTAAGTGTCAGCTAATCCTTAACAACTGCAGTGTTACTGTAACCTACTTTATTATAAGTGGAAGCTTGTATTAAACCTATTAAATGGATGCTTACAGCACTATTCCTCAAGACTGTGGCCATAAAATAAAGCAGCACCAGGTTGTCTTAAATGTAAATTTTAAAAACATCAAGCAGTAAATTTGAGGGGCTAGGCAAACAAAAAGGTGGATCAGGGGATGATCAGGGATACCAGCAGAGGAGAAGACAATGCAGAAGAATGGAAAGCATAGGGATTGAAAAGAAAAGAGATGGGGAGAATGAAAGACATACAGTTTTGTAGCTTGGTAGGCAATAGGAAAACATTTCCTTTCTGCTGTGTTCTTTTTAATAAATTATTTCAACTATATAACTAAGTTAAGGCATCTTGAGATTCTTGTGACAAGAACAAGCTACTTCAATTTTGCTTTACTTAATATTTCATCAATTGTTATGCATACATGAAGGCTTCTTATTCCTTTTCTCCAAAAGTGCATAGCTAACTGAATGCCTCATAATGCCTTTACAACAAAAAGGAATGATGAACAAAACAGAACAAAACACCAGACCATAACAGAATAAAATCCAGTGTGGACTAAACCTGAAAGACAAATCTTTACTACAATAAAAATTCAGAATTCATAACAATAATACCTGGATATTTACAAATAAGGGACACGGAATTAAAGATCCAAATACCCAAGTATTGTGGGTAGAATTAATAAGAATGTAGCAATTTAAGGTATGGACAAACAAGCATTTTAAAAACTTTAAAAGGGGAGGGTGAGATGCTGCTTAGGAGCACACACTCACTATTACAACATACCCCTTAAGTCTGCATGATCCTTTAGTGCAGGGCTCTCCAACTTTTCACTGGCTGTGGCCACATCCCACCCCACCCCACCCTTGCAAGCCACATGCAGAGAATTTAGAAAGATGACAGCAGGTCAGAATACCTTTGACATTATGAATTCCATTTTGAAATCACTCATGGGTAGGCATTTCCACACCTAATATTGCACAGTACCTAAAAAGGATCTCCTGGCACCCCAGATTCACTGCTCAAGTGATAAAAATGAACTAAATAACTCTAACTTTTATCCTGAATGAAACCAAAGTAAGGTTGCACAGGTTTCACTACATTTGTATCATTATATACCAGCATTCCCAACCAGAGTGCTGCTGGACACTGGTGTGCCATCAGGCACTTTCAGCTGTGCCACAGCATTTTGGCTGGAGCCAACCTCCCACCTGCTGTGGGCAGCCAGACATAGGGGGGGGCATGGCTCCAGCCAGTGCTTAAAATGCCACGCCACCTGCTTCCCACCACTCACTACCCCCATGTCTGTGGAGTTCAGCTGCTCGCCACCCAACCCCCTGCCTCTCCACACCATTTGGCCACTCACCATCCCAACCTCTGTCTGCAATGTTCAGCCGCTCGCTACCCCATCTCTCCCAGCGCTCGGCCGATGTGGCATGGGGTGGGGGAGGCCATGTAAGTGTGCCGTGGAGTGAAAAACATGCTGCTATAGGTTCATACAGACATAACATCATAACAGCTTCTACTGGTATCACTTAATACTGATACAATTGTTACATAGCTTAGAAAGGTTTGAAAAAAGCATTACAGGTGACACTATCAAAGGAGCCCACCCACAAGGAAAATTTTATGATCAGTGGACCATGTGATTTTGGAATAAGAACTTCAAGGCAGGAGGGATATGCCATTAGCTTGGTCCTGTTCAAAAGCTTGGCTCTTGAGTTCTGAATAAGCTAAAGTCTGCCAATCAATTTGGCAGGAAGCCCAAGAAACAAAGAAATAAGGTAGTCAAGGCTAGCTTTTATAAATGAATAGATTAGAGTCTCCAGGTCAGCTCTGGATAGAAAAGGGTGTATTTCTGGCAATACTCATGAAATGTATTTGGTGGCATAACTGAATAGATTCCAGCATTGAGTCCAAGTCAAAAAATTACACCCTGACCTCTAACATGCGAAATTGACACAGTATTTGAGTGAAGTGGCAGAGAAAATGAAAGCTGCGGAATTTTATAATTAATTGAGACTAAAAAAGTGGTGTTTAGTAATTAATGCAGAAACTGATTTACCTTCTACACATTTACATCTTGACGCTTGAGCCCTTTCTCTTTACCCAATACATATTACTGTACAGAGAGAGACAGATGCGATTGTCATCAGCTGAACAGGGAAGGCAACCATAAAAGTTAGAAATATCACCCTTGGGAAGCGTGTAGATAATGCAAAGTATGGAACCTAACGTAAAATATACTGGAGTTGGTTAATCAATTAGACAAACTGTAACATAAATTAATGTCATGGTACACATATACAGTGCAGACTTGCATCTTACTGGCAGTGCAACATAATGCATTTACCACAAGTCACCAGAAGTCTTGGTTTGCAGAAAACAGGGGAAAAAGACTAGTTGCTTCAACTCAGACTACCCTACCACTGCAAATTTATTACTTCATTCTTGATTCACAATCATTAAATTTCCTTTGGGATAAAGTCAATCCATGGGGAAGGGAATTGCCAGAGGAGTCTACTACCCTGTGAGAAACATGTGAGGGGCTAAATAAATGGAAATTCTTCCTGGAGCCATCTGTGGAGCTCTTCCCAAACTGTTTTGTCACTAGGTAAATAGATATATTTGCTCGTGGAAAGAATAAGCTATGGTTACCTATTTCCAAAGTTCCAGAAATCTCAAAGGATCAATAAGGGTGCTGTTACAGGTTACCATTAAACTGTGGAATGTTAGATGAGTTAGCAGAGTGTCACAGCAGTCACAGGTTGATAATGTCATCTCAGACTTACACAACTGTGACTTGACACTAGAGGACCTGGTGTGCATGGGCTTGGACTGGAGCCAGGTCTCTATCCCTCCTCTGGGGTGGGAGAGGAGAGGGAGAATAGCATATAACTCGGAGGTGGAGAAACGAAGCATGGGGTCTGTGGCTTCTTTCCTTGGCAATAGCAGGAGAAGAGCTGGAGCTATGGGTGGAAGGAAAGAAATCTTGAAAAACTGTTTGCAGTGAAGGGAGGTCGGGGTACTAGTAAAAAGAAAGGAGTGAGAGAATTAAAAAATTCAAGGATCAAAATCTTGCATGTGACTCAAAGAACTGGTGCTAGCTCCTACTCTGGTGGTCTTTAAGAGGAGGCTAGATGAATACCTTGCTGGGCTCATTTGACCCCCGTACTTTTTCCTGCCATAGCAGGGGGTCAGACTTGATGATCTGCTCAGGTCCCTTCTGACCCTACCAACTAGGACTGGGTCAGGGGAAGGGGGAACTAGATTAGGGGCAGCAGGGTTTGTGCTGACTGAGATGGGTGGTGGGCAGGGGCTGTCCAGGCCTACAGGGCTGGGAGAGAAGGCCTGCTCCAAGGAGCCTTGCAGAGCCACTTTCAGCTCCTCTGAACCTACTTTGGCATGGGGTCACCCATGTCATGCTCCTGCTCCAGACAGTAGTACATGTCAATTCACCCACTATGGAGGTTACAAGTGGTTAATTGAATTTCTCCCATGCTACCTCATTAGGATAGCTTGTCACATTTAGCTTTAGTTTCACCTGCTTGAGTGGTGAATTATACTATTATTTGAACTTTTCTTTTATATTCAGCCTTATTTAACCATTGTTTAACTTTTTGTATAGCCTCATTATTATTTGAACTGTTCTTTTGCATTTTGTGTCTGCACTATCAGCTAGCCTTGAGCTCACTTTCATAGGGAACTTATGGTCCAGTGTTATCAACATAGGCGGGTATAATGTAAGCCTAGCTACTAGCACAAATTAACTGACCTTGGCACTAACTGACTAAAATAGAAGAAAGAAATGATTGAATATGTTAATGAAAGGCTATGGGACAGTGGGACGGTGCCCAACTGCAGAGCCCTTAGAATTTCCAGAGTTGGTGGACAAACGGAATTAGGAGTCCAGGGCATGCCTAAATTCAGACACCAGTAAAAGACCAAATTAAGATGTGTGCACGTGGTGGCCTTGTTGGAACAAAAGAATATGCTGACAGAATAAAAACCATGAACACTATGATCATCACAGGGAAATCAATCAATGGTACCCAGAAATGAAGAGTCATCAGAGGACTAAAATTAAAGAAAAAACATAAAAGGGGGGCAACAAGGAAGTTCGATGTGTGTAATTCTTCAACATCTGCACTGAAAAACAGCCATTACACACAGATAACCACTCTCTACTTCCAGGAACCTATTCTGTGAAGTGGAGTAGCATCTGGGATTGGGTGAGACCACTTAACTGTTTTTCTCTCTCTTTATGTAGAAACTATTAATACATTTAATGTGTTAAATGAGTTAGGTTTTAATTAAGTTGAATAGTGTGAGGTGTATTTTATATTCACTCTGAGTTGATCCTTTAGCACCATGGGTACGTAACAATCTGGCTGCCAGTTCCATGCTCCATAGTAATCACACCAGGGCAGAGTTGAGAATCAGCACACTTGTTGCATGGTGCAGACCACAGCACTTACACCAGGGCTCAGAACTGAGAACCAGAATGCTGACAGCTCAGTACAGACCTCATCACTCACACCAGGGCAGAGCTGAGGACCAGCATGCTCACTGCATGGCACAGAACATACTGTTTGACTGGGCCAGTACTAACACCCCCAGGTGATAGAGGAGAGTTGAAAGTTCACTCATGGAGCAAGCATGCGGGGGTGGGGGGGAAAGAGGGGAGATGGGGATGGTTGGAAGGCCAGGAGTGGTACTACCTAGGATGCTGGAGGACTGCAAATTGAGTGCTTTATTTTTGCAGAGCAAACTATTAACATTTTACCTCAACCTGTGTAGAACAGATCAAAAATAACCCTCATTCCAAGTGGTGTAACTTTAAAATGCTTAGAGGCTACTTGGAATGAGTTACAACTTTTAATGCATGAATGCTTCTCTTCTAAGTGCCTTTAGAATGGTCTAAAGGTAACTTGTTAAATGCCACCTAAGAAACAAATGGCCTCTGCATAGAAGTCCTGGCCCCCTAGTGTCTATTGGTTTCCTGGAAGCAAAGCTTCAGTAGAAACCAGCAGACTACAGAAGCCCTCAAGACCACTCTTTAAAGGAAAATCTGCACCTCAGAAAGGGCTATCTGGGAAAGGACATATTAAACCAAGTTGTACTACATTTCTTGGCAATCTCTGAGGTGCCAACAAGAAATGATGTACATCTCTTAGACTGTCCTACACCTAATAGAAATCTGCCCACTTACTGCCATGAGCCTTACCAGTTTGCATCCCCAACCACAGGATAAAGTTCAGCTTTGCAGAGTTATTAGCAGGGTTCTGGGGAGAAGGATGCTGCCTTACAGCTACTAGTCCATCCACATTGTGCATGGGAAAGGTGAGAATTGAGCATGAATCCCTTGTCTCTGCATGGATCTAAGTGGACCTCATTAATCAGCTCTAATAAAATTGAGATTAGGACATTTTCTTGCAGACAACATACCGCCAAATAAGATAGTTTGTTTCTGGAAGGCCGAACGCAGAGAAAAAAATCTTTCCAGAGTCACGGCCTAGAGCTGGCTTTTTCATGAAGATAATATGCTGCCAGTGTTTACTCTTTCACAGCCATTGTGCTCAGTCAAAAACTGCTTCCAAATTAAGAGTGAAAAGGTTAACTCTGGACTGCTGCCTTCCTGCTTGCTGACACGGACAGAGAAGCTGGCAGCCAACTTGAACCTTCTTGCTTTTGCTTTAGCAAAGAAAATCTGATTCCATGCTTAAGATATGCACCCCACTTTTGGAGGGCTGTTTTTTTTTGGTGAAAAAAGTTGTGTGTGGTATGTGAGTAAATACAGCATTACAGGGTATCTCAGATCATTTAAATTGTTCCCATCCATTTTACACATGCACACACAAAAATCTAGATACTAAAAATCTGCCTCTCCCTACATCCCCCAGACTCACTGATTTCAGCTGTACTAGTCAAAGTTTTTTGATCAGTCAACAAGAGGTTGAGAGACAGGCAGTGGCATTACCAGAATTTTACAGGAGCATAGTTTCTTTTCCAGGTTATAATAAATAGATTAAATTCATATAAATGGAGGGGGAAAGGGGAAGAGCGAGGGACCCTATACACATTCCACAGCCATAAATTATAATCCCTCTCTTACCTCCAGAAAATCTTCTAGTTCACTATCTATGTGCCAACACTGTTTTTTTTTTTAATCTTGCTTTTCTTTTAATAAGAAACACGATGAGGAAAAGCGAAACAAGGAACATCATGGGGATACTGAAACTTCCACATGGCTCAGAATTTAGAAGACGACATGCACAATGCTTGTTCGAAGCATTTATATTAATAATTAATAACATATACTTCTAGAAATTTAAAAACTCTTCTTGTTATACTATGAAACTACAGAATGTACACAAATAAAACACAGCTCAATATGTCCTACAAGGGATTGCCAAAGAAATCTGTCTAAAAATAAACTTAGGAAATCTTTTAAGATGTGAAATGTGGTTTAATTCACAACAAAGGAACTGTCAGCCCAGTGTAACAACAGACTTTGGCACAATGCCCTGTGATAAATCACTTGAACTTAACAAGACCACTATACCTACATGTCATTTCTCAGCAAACAGGAATCTGACATCAGGCCAACATAATACAGTAGGGCAGATACAAATGTATAGTACTTTCTCTTTCAATGCTAGCATCTTGTATTAAGAAAAATACATCATGGACCATATACCAAGTCATGAAAAAAAATAAAGATTTGGTAGATGCCACTTACTTTACCATGTTGACTATATTATGGTTTGACTTCAATTAACTGCTCTCCTTAATAACTGAAAATAATGTTTTTTGGGTCAGTTTTAAGAATAGTTGTGAAGATACTGCAAGGAGGAACAATTATTTTTGTGTCCTTATCTCATAAGAGCTCCCTCATGAAGCCCTGTGTGGAAAAGGCATCAAAATGTATTTGGACTCTGTGTCTCAGTAAGTGAAGTAACTCTCAAAGGTAATATGCTCTAATATGTTCACCCCTGGAGGAAGTCTAGTGGTCTGAGGGCTGCTTTTGACCACCCGCATGCTCAGCAACAAGAGTCCTCCAACAGAGCAAATGCAAAAGTAAAATTTATTCAAATTCTCCAAATACAAATACTGG
The DNA here is from genome assembly GCF_052110815.1 of Crocodylus siamensis. Taxonomy (NCBI): domain Eukaryota; kingdom Metazoa; phylum Chordata; order Crocodylia; family Crocodylidae; genus Crocodylus; species Crocodylus siamensis. The sequence goes on from NC_143395.1 coordinate 362,223,472, forward strand.
TAGCACATAATAACATATCTAGATAAGCCTGTAGGGCCTACCATGTATCAATTTAACAAAACATTTGATCAGAGTGAAACAAAAGCCACAAAGGCAATGTGGTTGGTCATAGTGTGGTCAAGCTAGAACATACTGGGCTTCACTAACCAAGATCGGATTGAGCTAGCCTCTCCTAGAATTTCTCACTTATGTCTTATTTAGTTGGATGGGCCCTGAGGGCATCTGTGATGTCCCCCTAGTGATCATCTTAATCCTGACCTGCTTGCCCATTCCAGCCTCTTAGGTTTTCACCATGCTGCCTCGCCTGTCATGCCTTGATGGTAACAATAAAGAGAGGAGGCTGCCCTCAGAGGCTGGTAAGCTCTGGATGCTCTTCCTATTCTCTTTTCTTCCTTAATTTTTACTTGGCCTGCCTGATTTTGGCCTCCACCCCCTGATGACCTCAGACTCTTGGCCTGGAACTCTGACCCCTCTAAACACTGGTCCTCCCTGTGGGGGTCTGATCCTTCTGGACACTGGCTCTTTTTGAGGGGCTCAGACCCTTCTTCATTGTCTTAAAGGGTTCAAATTGTGGCCTCCATTCACTCCTACAGCCGTGCACATGCTTCACAGATGTTATTCTGTCAGCGTTTTGGTCTTCCTGTAGAGACCCCATTCCTCTTGGTTTTAGCCCACTGTTATTATGGCTGCAGGTCTCCAGTCCTGGACCTCTTGTTCTGGCCCAGCTATTTTGGCTTTAGGCCTTCACTTTTGGTAATGCTAGGCTGAAGGCTGTCTGCACTTTTCACCTGCCAATGTTGTCCTCTCCAGCTCAGGCTCTGACCCTCTTGGCCTCAGCCTGTCTCTGTTCTATTCTCTGGGCCCTTGACCTGACAAGGCTGCTCTATACTGGGTGCCCCTCTGGTGCCCCTGTGGTCTCCTTACCACCCTGGTAGCCACAACCTGGTTCTCTGGCCTTCTTCCAGCTACAATTCACTCATAAGCCCCCTCCTGTGTCTCTCAGGGTTCCAGCAAACTTTTGCCCTTTAGCTGATGGCTTTTGCAGCTTCCTCAGCAATCTGTATTGCTGGGGTTTCCCTCCTGTTGCAACCCATGCCAGCAGTTGTGTTCTCAGCAGGAGTCAGGGCTGACTGAGCACTGTGGTTGAGAGGCTAGGCTTTTAGTAGGCTAGGCTCCACCTTTTTGAGCTTTTTCCTTGTCCAGCAGTTTCTAAATAGCCCAGTACTGGGCTTGTTCTCACATGTTGTAGTTAAAACCCTGAGCTGTTCTCTCCCCTGCTGCACTTTAACCCCTTGTGGCTTCCCCTTTCTTCATGTTGCTCAGTAGCTGGCCCTTGCTCAGCTGCCTACTTAACTGTAGCCCTCCATTGCTGGTTTCCTACTCTCTACGTAGCAAGGGTTATGGTTTTCTCCATCTCTCATTTCCTTTTATACTACTTCCCTGAGCCTCAGTTATGCTGACCTGGCCTATTTTAAACTTAATACAGCCTGAGGCCTACAAAAACTTCTACAATGCAAGTTAAAAGGATTCAAACTTAGGATTATAGAAAAGTAGGGCTGGAAGAGACTTCATGAAATCACCTTATCTAGCTCCTGCTCAAGACAGGACCATCCCTTGCTAAATATCCCAGCTAAATGTCTGTCTAACTTGCTCTTGAAAATTTCCAGGGATGGAAATTCCAAAGCCTCCGTGGTTAGCCTGTTTCAATGTTTCACCACCCTTATAGGAAATTCTTCCTAATCTCTGGCCTAGATCTCTTCTGCTGCAATTTGAGGCCATTGCTCCTTCTCCTGTGCATCGCAGCCACAGAGAAAAGTATATCCCCACTTAGACAAGCTATATATGTAGGGTCTGGCCCTCTATTTATAAAGAATAAGAAACACTGACTTTCAGGAGTGCAGGCATCATAATGTGGGTATAACCACTGAAACCTTGTTGAAGGTTATGGTCTAGTTCTGTACAGTATTCAGCATGTCCTTAACTCCATCCCTGGTCTACAAAACACTTAAGCATGTGCATTGACCTCAGTGGGACTTCAGCATATGCTCAAATGCTCTAAGGCTTGATTCAACCAGGTGTTAAGTGCCCTGAACTCCTAGCTGAGTCAACAACTTGCAGGATTCAGATGAATAGGGGCAATTTGGGGCCTTGGATTGAAAAACTTATAGGTCAGGCTTATCATTTACTGGAAGACATCATGCATATTTAGTAACCCACACTGAACAAAGCATAGAATAATAATGCAAAGTCTTTAGGTGATATCCAGATCCCAAAGAATCCAACAGTAAACCTCAACTGACTTCAGTGATGCTAGGATAACATAGTGTGCTAGAAAGAAAGGATCCCAAGGTTGATAAAAACACAAAGGAAGAAGCCATCAGAAACACAAGAGGTTGAGACTATAGATGACATTGTTATACAGCAGCATACAAACAAGGAAGGAGGAACAGTAAAATACAGAGCAAATGCATGGAATCTTTCATCTTACAAGACGGCAAAAATGTATTTAAAAATATGAGATGGAAAATGGGGAGGGCAAAAAACAAACAAACAAGCCAGAGCTCCAGTTGAGGCTTATTCAAAATTTATGAGTGAAAAACTGCCCAATAAAATCCAGAATAAATATGCTACTCAAACATGGCTAAATGGAGCATAAGGGTCCTTAAAAAATATATCAAGGTAAAAAAGAACCCCACCCCCCCAGAGAACAGTAAACTTAATGACTGTTTTTATTTGCATTATGGAGGCACTTCATGACAACAACTGATATCAGGGCCCCTTTGCGCTAACCCTGTACACTACATGAGACTGTCTTGGTGTTGTAAATAGCTTAAAATCTAAATAAGGCCACCTACAAAAGAAGTCTATGCTATAAGGAGCAAAACCATTGAAGCATTGGAGTGAACACAGCTCGTTAAATTCTCAATTTTTGTGTAGTTAAAAAATCCATTTTTTATTATCGCTCTAGCTATCATTTATTAAACACAAGTTTTAGGATTTATAGGCTTCAGGGAGGAAAGCATGGTTTTAGGAGGAGATAAAAGGGAGTGGGTAGAAAATTTAGAAGGGAGTGCCAGGTGCATCAGTCCAATGGAATGACACAAGTGTGCCTCCCAACACAAATCTCCAGGAAAAACCCTGTATTGTAAAAAGTGTTTTACATCTGGAAAAACTACTAATCTAAAATAAAAGCAAGCAAATAGCTATTTTTCTCTTGCTTTATCCTTTTAATAACTGAAAAAGTCACATGAAAAACTATGACCATCTGTAGTATATAAAGCAGGGGCAGTAAACTGGTGGAGTGACAGCTATTAAACAGTTTATTTTGATGATTTCACTGGCATAAGCAGTCAGATAATTAGTTCATGTACTAAGCACTTGACTCAAATTCTGGTAATCTTCTAAGTACATGAAGATAGAAATTTGTAGCAGGGACTTGAATACCTGTAGGCCTTTTGTAGCTGAGCCATAAGCTGAAATGTTCAGGTCACACTAAACCTCATTAATAGGACAGTATTTTATATTGAGACCCACATGTAGTCTGTGTGTGTTCTGAACATGTGCACTTTTAGCCATCTTTCCTTTCTTTACTGCATTACTCATTTTCCCCTCTTATGTTGATATTTTTAAGTAATCTTCAATTTGTTCTTTTATGCTTCTCTCTGTGGAAAGGGTAACTATTATACCTGAGGTTATTTCACATATGTGTGTGTACACACACACACACACACACACATATGGGATATGTATGTGTTTTTGTATATACGCACACAGAGTACATAGGCTGCACTTCACTTTATACGCATACATACATACATAAGAATGGCATTTTTATAGCTAAAAATGGCATATAAGTGAAATGCAGTTTATCTGTTCATAAGACACATTAATGCTAATATGGGGGGGCAGTCTGTGGTGTTGAGAAAGTAACACCTTGCAGCATATGGCAAGCACATACACTTTGTGTTTATTTATATAAGTATGGGGATTGTGACATCTTTTACCCAGACTCTCTCTTCACTGACTTTCCCCTGAGAAACAGACCTGCCAGGGGGATATCTCCCTCCAGGGCATTATTAAGAGTTTGTTGGTCTTGCCTAACTAAGTCTCACATTTGAGGGCCAGCCCTGGGTTTTGAAGATCACAACTCTATACATAATAAGAGCTAACCAGACAATAAGACTGAAAGACTGACCCAAAACTACAGGGCTCTCAGTTTCCAAGTGACAGATATTCCACAACAGTTGGTGTGAACTGGGATAATTTAAATGCATTTAACTGAGGTTCTAATTGCTGACAATAAGAGATTTTTTGACAGTGCTAAACAAGTCATTTTTAAGTATTAGACTTGGTTGTTATACACATAAGTACTGACACCCTGGTATGCACTGAACAGCAGGACCATTTGTGATACTCACATTCCTCCTCATACTGATTTTCAGTCACAGAGGTGAAAGAAGAATTTCCTATCCCAATATGAATATTAATTGACCTTGAAAACTTACCAATTGAACATGTGTCCTCAGATAACAAATCCCTTTGTCTTTTAGCATAGCTTTTTGGAGATAACCCACAGTGTTTACTAAGTTACATTTTAAACAGAGGTCTGCTATTAATTTTAACGTAAACATCAAAGGCACAAAAGGACACTAAAGTGAAACATGCAGATTGACCTCATTCTGGTAAAACGTCTTAATTTTTTTGCCTTGCCTGTTTATAAAGGGCCTACCCTTTTGACTATTATATGGCTCACTCTTTGGTTTGCATGTGGTAATTAGAAACTAGCCTCTTTTTCACCAGTTTGGGTGAGAGATTTAATGAATCAAACCAGGTTTGTAGAGATGTTAGACATATTAAAAGCCTGCATAAATGAAGCACATTATTTGGAGAAGAAAAAAAAAAAAGAAGAGCCTAGGCAATTATACTGATTATTGTTTTATGAGGAAACCCCATTAAGGTAACTTCATTGATTATACTTCTGTGCTAAGAAAAAATTGCCAACACTAAATATTTAAGGCACTTTATCTGCCAAATGAACACTGGCAGAATATCAGCCAAGCACTCATGCTGCCAGCAGTAGTGCAGTATGTTCTTTTACTGTGAGGGTGGCCTCAGAGCACTATTAATAACTCCCTAAAACTTGTTCATTTCTATAACTTACTTTTACTTAACCACTGCCCAAAAATGTATTTTAATTGTTCTCTAATTCTGTAATTACAAAAGGATGGTTAGAATTCCTTATATCTACCAGTCACAAATTAGAAATGACTGCTCTCCAGACAAAGTGTGATCTCTGTTCCAGATCATGGAGGCATTTGGTTCATTTCCTGAAGAGTTATGGAGCCTACAGTATGTCTTAGTCTAGAAATAAAAAAACTACTGAAACTTTGCTCACCTTGAGACATAAGCTCTTAGGAATGGTCCTTGTTCCTCCAAATTGCCATAGAGTATGAAATAGGATATGAAAGTAGGATGTGACATTATTGTATCTACTTACCCCCAAATAAACAAAAAACACTACCACCACTACCACCATCACTACAACACTGGACAGAAAAGGGGTTACTTACATTGTGTGAGGATCCCTGTTAAGGCATTTTTAAAACTCTCCTTGGCTTGTTCCATTTCTTGCTCATGGGCTGCTTTTTCATTCATGAGGCGGCGGACGTGACTATTTGCTGACTGCACCATTGAATAGAATTGGTTTGCAGAGCGACGATTCACCTCGCCTCGCTCAATCCAGGTAAGCAGTACTGTGATGGCCTCAGAAAATTTGCTATCATCTAAAACAGTCAAACCACAGGTTTAAACTGACGGCATAAATATCCTAGTACAAATACATTTTCTGCTTTATGTCACATTAAAATCACCATAAATAATGTTTACACTGTATCATATTGGGCTTCACTTTTTTTGGTCTGTTGCTCCATCAGGGGAATGGAGTTGAAGTTATCATGTGAAGCTCCATAAACTGCCTCTCTGATCCTTTCTTCTGTTTTTTTTAATGTTTTTCTCTTTCAAAAAAAAATGTGACTTGAATCCTTGCTTATGCTAAGGCCCCTTTATGCTGCACTGGCAACATAAAGTGATCTTGAAAATGGATTAAGCACATTTTAAGGGGCCTTCGCACTTCCAGGGCATGAGTATAAATGAAAACCTGGTCTTGTCTCTCTGTTAGTGGAAGGATCTGGTTTGGTCATACTTGTGTCAACTGATTTCATGAAAATAATATTCCTTTTAATCACACAATGACTGAACTCAAATGAAAACACACAGATTAATTAGGATAGCCATTTAAACAGTTGCCTTTTTAAGAGGAGCTCCAAGCCATTATTCTGATTATTGTTTTATGAGGCAACCCTATTAAGTAAATTAATTGATCATATTTCTGTCCAAGTTGTTCAGCAGAATTCCATGGCAAGATTCTGCAGAAACAGTTAATACTTGAATTACAAAACTCATCTATATACTGTTCCAACAGTGCAATACCTTCTGATTGAATAATGTTTTAACTTGCAAATTTTGTAGTTTAATTTGAACTGAAACTGAGATAAAATTTCAAATGTTCTTCTGTTCCCCAGTATTATATGAAACAAGCAATTTTTAGCTGCAGAGTAGCAAGAGAAATAATTTGCAGTTTGTATGCCCTTTATTCATCTCACAAAACCCAGTCTCAAAATTGTACAGTTTATTACAAAACACAAAATTAGGGGGAAAAGACTTTTGTTTCTATTTGGAGGAAATGAGGTGGGAATAAGGGTAATACTTAGTATTGAAAAACAGCTAGTAATATGTTATGATTACTTTTGTCACTGAAACCTTGTTTTTGACCAAAAGGGGGAAAAAAAGAGGAATTAGTACTGCAAAATATAAAATAACAGTAGAAACAATTTAAAGCATGTTAGTAGCATTCATATGTTCAAAACACTGTATACACGTTGCTAATTTCACTTCACCAATAACCCTAAATAGGACCTGACTGAATATTACTGTCCCTCTTTCAGAAGTCAAAAACACAGGTTGAAATGACTTGGCCAGGACCACATGGAGAGGCTCATATAGAGCCACAGGACCTGGATACCCATCCCTGTGCTTAGACCACACTGAAAACTATGGCAACATCTACTATTATGATAGAGAATGGAACACATCTTGCTGGGGACCCAACGATCTGTAAGGCCCCTTCCAGCCACTAATAAACTATGAAACTAGGAAATGCCATTCTCCTTTAAAGAGCCTAATATGATTGGATTATGTGTTACATCTTTCAGGAGGCTCATAGGAAGTGTGGTGTATGGCAAGACTTTTTTGTGATTTTTACTATTCATCCGTGCCTGAAAGTCCCAGCAGATCATTATAGATGACTGGTCATACTTTTTCTCCCCCAGGTTGCACACCAGGGAATGACATGTTATATACCACATTGATATGCATGATATGAAACATTCCTTCCAGACAAAGACTACCCTGTTTGAAAACATGTTCATTGGTTGTAGTTAACCCTACAGACCACCTGAGTGCATTTAGCATCATATTAGTGAACAGATGATAAACAGAATGCTACTGTGAAGTGCTGACCACCCTAAGAGCTTTCTTCTCTGGGTTACTGACAAAGTTAAATTGCACTGATTATCCTCAACCAATGTATATCTGAGGTCACAGAGAGTGACTGTGATAATGAAATAATTTAGGTTGCAAATTTACATCTCCATTTCATCAAACTGGATTCCTTGGTATCCCTTGTCATCTATGAGCTGTGATAGGAACCTTTATAAAACTAATATCTAACACTAAAACCAACTGGATGGAAGAGAGAACAGAAAGCAAGGAGGAAAGCATCCTGATGAAGGGAAAGGACCTTGTAATTATTTCAGACTTTCAAGTAACATACAACTTTCTGCAGTGGTTTGTAATTAGTTGTTACCTCACTTCTTTTGGATTCCCAGGTGACAACAGGGACCTGGAGTATTTTCTGTCATGCTGAGTTGTCCTACCATCATGATTCTTACTGCGGCACATGGGCTGAACCACAACAGTTCATGTCCTTGTTACTTCTGCATGATATACTGCACTATCTAGGCATTATCATGTACTACTGGAATTTAGGGGCCCAATTTTAGGCAATCAAGTTTCAAAATGATGGCCTCAATAACATCAAAGTCTTCTGACATTAGAAACCATCTATCTCTGTGCTGACTTGTAAAAACGAACATTTTTAGTTAAGTTGCCCTTATTCTGGAATTATCTATTTTTTCCTATGTACCACAGCCCATGTTTGGCAGAGTACAGGATATTATGTGTGATACAGAGATGCATCTGTGCACTATGGTATTTTAGTCAATGTGGTATTGATTAATAGTGGATGAAGAGTGAGAAGCAGTAGATTTATTAAAATGTATATGGAATTTAATGTTGGAGGTCAGTGAAAGTGTTTAGATAAAACTAGGGACTATTTTAGTTCTGTGGCTATATTGCTGAGTCTTTAGTATAGTTCATTTAAATGTCTGGTCATATTCCCAGAGACTGAGATATATACATAATAAACATTCTAATAAAAACTGACTTTAGATCTTTTCAAAGCACCAGACCAAATTCTACAGCTGTATTAATGCACCCAGAATCCTCCAGTGGCACAGCCCCTCATTGTGTCATTTGGACACTAAACCATCACACGCACTTAATCTTTATCAGGATACATGGAAAATGAAGACATATTGTAAGAACACAAGAAGTCAGATCCTGGAGACTGTACAAAATAAAAACTAACAAAAAAGAATTATAATCATGAGGGGCCTGTTTCCATCACTTGTTTAGTGTGAGTATTTACAAGTATGGTACTCACCATCAATAAACAGAAGAACTGGGTTACAGATTATAACTGGAAAATATCTGGTAGGCCACCTTGTCTATCACACTTTCCACTGCAAAATTTTGGCTTGCAGTTTATTTTTTAATACTTTACCTAATCTTATTTCCTGTGAGGATGCCAACATCTGTTCCTCAAGAGACTGTTGCAACAAAGTCAACTAAACTGTGGAATAGTGGCTGTCACGAACCCATCCTTGTGGTACCATGGAGCCCCCAGTTTTCCCCACTTTTCTGATGCCTGTCCCAAGTTTTGACCAAGGTTTGCCCTGTGATAACTCCTTGTCCCCACAAGCCTCAGTTCCACTGATTTTATACCAGATCTTATAGTTGTAGTAGAAAAATCTCTGCCAGCTCTAGGTGGCCTCCACTTGGACTGTGAGAGAAATTTTTGGTCCCCTTTACATAGAATGGGTTAGCTTGGAATATTACTTGCCCAGAGATCACTCTTTCCCCAGGAAGTCAGTAAGGAGACAAAACAACAAAAAGATGCATTATATAAGAGAAGAGAATAATACAAGAAGAACATCAGTTTGAAGTAGGGGTGTCAAATGACTAAAAAATCTGATCGCAATTAGTTATACAATTAAAAAAATTAGTTGCAATTAATTGTGATTTTATTCGCAGAGCTAAAAACTCAAAACTGTGTGCAGAAAAACTCAAAATTATACAAAATTATGCAAGGTACTTTGTATGGTTGAGGGTGTGGTGTGTGTGAGGGGTGGAATTTGTGAAGTTGTGGGGGGCTGTGGGTGTGTGGGGGGGTTTGGAGTCCCCACATGTCCTGGCAGAATGCAGGGTACTATGGGTCAGGAGTGACGCGCAGCAGCAGGGCTGGGAGGGCTGTGGCTTCTGAGTGAGGAGCAGAGGTAGGGCATGGGCATATCACTGCCCCCCCAAAAAAACATATTGCACCCCCCCACACAGGTGTCCTCTTTTTTTTTGAAACTGGAAGTATGATAACCCTACACAAATGCAGTCTAGAGGTGTGTAGAGCGCTGCCAAGCAGGTAAGTCTGTGGAGGGGAAGGTGTAGGGGGAGAGGAAAGGGACAGAGGGTAGATCGAGTTCCCCACAGTGATGGAGGGAGTGGGGCAGCAACTGGGGTGAATGGGGTCCTGAGGCCAGGGTGGGTCATGGGACTGAGCTGCAGAAGGCTCATCCAGGGAAGCCTGGGGGGCGGGGGAGGAGGGTGCAGCTCTCTGCCACTGCGTGTACCTTTGGGGGAGGCATGGGTGGCATGTGCCACCTAGATTTGTGCATGAGGCGCCCCCCACCTGCCCAGTGGCAGGAGGCACAACAAAGCACTGCACAGTTCCTGGAGCAAAGGCAGCAGGGCGCAGAGCCCCAGCCCACAGCAGACAGCCCACTTCCACCCTACACACAAATCTGGGGGGCACATACCCCACATGTCTCCTCCACGGGTGTGCGCAGCAGTGGGGAGCTGTGCCTCCCTGCACCCTTGGACAAGCTTCCCATGGCTCCATCCCACAACCCACCCTAGCCCGAGAGCCCCATTCACACCAGCTCCTGCCCCGCTCCTCACCATGGGGGGCCTTGATCTGCCCCCCCCCCACACTCTCGGAAACTGCAGGCTTTCTACTGGCTAATGGACCATTTCACTCAGCTGCCTTTGCTATTGTGAAGTTGTTTTTCCCATCACAAGTACATAAAAACTTGAGTGCTCATTCCACCACTGGCCCCTTCTGTCTGAGATTAGAAGTGGAAATGGTCCTCGTCCTAAAACATAACAGCAAGAGATACTTAGCAGTTTTGCCAACTAACTTTTCCTGAAGTATGCATCCCTTAGTTCCTTTGATTAAACCATTTCCAGAATCATAAAGATACATGCAGACAACATAACATAATCTATACAGCGATAAAAGCAACATAAATTGGTAAACCGTTAATATGGGGTTTTCAGTGAGACCATATATGCTATATCAATACAAAAAACCAAGAAAATGTGTATGGCACTCCATGTACCCACAAGATGTGTTGTGGTTTATGACAGTAGCTTAATTAGGATTAATAGGACAAACTTATACATCACTGCATCATGTGCATTTTTTATAAGCTTAAATGCAAGAAAACTTTCTTAAGAGGTCCATTAAACTGTGGAATACAAGTCTTGCAATTCAGTTTAAACGTGATTTTCTTTTTAAGTCATATATCCTGTTAAACTTCAGCGATTCATTCTATATAGTTCATTCTGATTTTTCATGTTACATCCTTTGAATATTTTGGATGATTAGAATGAAGATAACAACTTTCATACAGATAGGGATAGTTAGCCATGTTAGTTTGAAGTAAGGCAGAATGCAGGGTTGGGTAGCAGCTTAGGGCATTTTTATATGTGCTCTCAGTGCCACTCTAATTAAAGCATCCACAGCAGTTCATACCAGTATACTTGCTTTTCAAAAAGGTGGTGGAGGCACTTTAACTAAAGCTCGTTGAACCAGCTTTAAATAAAGCCCATCAAACAAGCTTTAGTTAAACCACCCCTACCACCATGTTGAAGCACAGGGACACTGATACATGAGACAAGGAAGCTGGCTGGATTGTGCTAAATAGCATACTCCAGCAGACTTGCTTAATCTAGTCTGCTCCAACATGCTGTAATTACAGTACTTCAGAGCAGCTTCCCTACATGTGTATAGCCATCCTTAAAGACTGAATCATTCAGAAAGGCATAAACTATAGCTTACTTCAACACATGTTGTGAATGCATTCATAGCATAGCATGTGACCAAATATGCTTTAGCCTATGAAAGCTTATGCCTTTGTGAACAAGCTGGTCTTTAAGATGCCATCTTGGCTTGCCTTCTTCATATAAATGATGATGCTAATGCACTGTTCTAGCTTGTAAACACTCAAAACGCAGGTGATGTTGAGCGTTAAGTAAACGGAATTGAATGGTTTCTTCTCCTTTTATTTGTAGATATCTTGATAGTTACAATTTAACATGTAGAAGAGACTCAATACCTAATTTCGGTAAAGAAACAGACGGAAGTTAAGAGATATGGTAGGTAGCTGCTGCTTACTCCAGATACGACCTCTGAATGTATAGTTTCATAGATTTCATAGACATTAGGGCTGGAAGGGACCTCAGAAGATCGAGTCCAGCCCCCCACCCAAAGGGGAGGAGGTCAGTTGGGGTCATAGGATCCCAGCAAGAAAAGCATCCAATTTGCTCTTCAATGTAGGTGCTTGAACCACCTCCGATAGCAGGCTGTTCCAGACCTTGGGGGCTCAGACAGTAAAGAAATTCTTCCTTATGTCCAGCCCGAAACAGTCTTGTAGTAGTTTATGACCGTTCAACCTCATCATCACTTGGAGCACTCTGGTGAACAAAGGTTCCCCCAGATACTGGTGGTCACCCCTGATAAACTTAGAGATGGCCATCAGATCACCCCTGAGCCTGCGCTTTTCCAGGCTAAAGAGCCCCATGGCTCTCAGCCTGCCATTGTAAGGTCTGTTTTCCTGACCTCTGATCATGCATGTGGCTCTTCTCTGGACTCTCTCAAGCTTCTCCACATCCTTTTTGAATTGTGGGGCCCAAAACTGAATGAAGTACTCCAGCTGTGGCCTCACCAAGGCCAAGCACAAGGGGAGAATGACGTCCCAGGATTTGCTTGAGAAGCATCTATGGATGCAAGCCAGCGTTTTGGTCACTTTACTAGCTGCAGCATCGCATTGCAGGCTCATGTTCATCTTGTGGTCAATGATGACCCCAAAGTCTCTTTCTTCCATAGTGTTAGCCAGTGTAGCACTGCTAAGCCTATAAGGATGCTGCAGATTTTTCTTCCCAAGGTGGAGAACCTTGCATTTTTTGGTGTCAAGCACCATCATGTTCTCATTCGCCCATTTCATGAGCCCGTCGAGGTCCCCCTGGATCACCCGCCTTTCTCTTTGCCCTAAAATTTGGTGTCATCAGCAAACTTGGCCAGTCCACTTCCGAATCCAATATCCACATCATTAATGAAGATGATGAACAATATGGGTCCGAGGACAGAGCCTTGGGCGATCCCACTGGTCACAGGAAACCATGATGATTAGCTTCCATCCATTACTACCCTCTGGGTCCGACCACAAAGCCAATTTCCCAGCCAGCGGTTCATGGTGGACCCAAGGCCACAACTGGCCAGTTTCGCCAAGGGGTGATCATGGGATACCAGATCGAAGGCTTTTTTGAAGTCAAGATACATGACATGAATCTCTTCTCCCTTGTCCAGGTGATAGGTCATCTGGCCATAGAAGGAAATGAGATTGGTCAAGCAAGACCTACCCACAACAAACCCGTGCTGGTTATCCCTTAGGAAGTTGGCGTTGGCCAGTCCATTAAGAATGGCCTCTTTAATAAACTTTTCTAAGATCTTCCCCAGGATAGAAGTCAGGCTGATGGGTCTATAGTTAGCTGAATCCACTTTCCTCCCTTTCTTGAAGATAGGCACCACATTGGCCTTCTTCCAGTCTTCGGGCACTATACCAGAGTGCCAGGAGTTTTCAAAGATCTATGCCAGAGACTGGGCTATGACGCTCGCCAGCTCCTTGAGTACCCTGGGGTATAGATTGCTAGGGCTAGCTGACTAGAAGGTATCCAGCCTCTCAAGATGTTCCTTCATGAGGTCAGCATTAATGGAGAGCAGGGGTTCTCCCTCACCTGGACCTCCCTGTCCTGTAGCGGGCATGGGCCTCCCATGGGACTGATGAAAAACTGACGCAAAGTACCCATTTAATAGGTTGGCTTTTTCCTGGGCGTCAGTTGTCAGTTGCCCCATCTGGTTCAGCAGGGGTCCAATGTTGCCCTTGCTTTTCCTTTGGCTCCCCACATATTTGAAAAAGGACGTTTTATTGTCCTTGATGCTCGAAGGTAGTTGGAATTCAGTTGCAGCCTTAGCTTTCCTGGTTTGCTCCCTGCAAGACCACACCAGTGCCGAATAATCCTCCTTGGAGGGGAATCCCATCCTCCATCCTTTGTAGGCCTTGCTTTTTAGCCTCAGGAGGTCTGCTAGATCCCTGGAGAGCCAGGGGGGCTGCTGTGCCCTCTTGCTGCCTTTCCTTCAAGATGGAATAGAATTAGCTTGTGCATTGAGGATCGCTCCCTTGAGGAACAACCACTCTTCTTGAACTCCCATCTCCCTGGGGTCATGGTCCCTGAGGGCCTGACTGACTAGCCTCCTGAACTTGTCAAAGTCGGCTTTCCTGAAGTCAAAGTCTTCCATGTTGCTGACTGACTTGCCAGCTTTATGGCAGATGGTGAAGGTGATCAGCTCGTGGTCGCTGTCACCCAGCTTCCCATCGATCACTAGGTCTCCGATTAGGTCATCTCCAGTAGCCAGTACCAGGTTGAGCAGCGCTTTACCTCTCATTGGCCCATAGACTTCTTGAGTTAGACAGAGGTCATCCACGCACAAGAGGAAGCTTTGTGACCACTCAGATTTTGCTGAGTGATCCTCCCACAAGATGTCTGGGTAATTCAAGTCACCCATGACAACCATGGTCCTGGAGCATGCAGCCTCAGACAGTTCCCGGGCGAACTCCTGGTCAAGCTCTTGACTTTGGGTGGGAGGTCTGTAGTAGACTCCCACCGTTGTGTCCCCTGTGCTGTGTTCCCCATGGATTTTAACCGAGAGGGTCTCCAGTCATCCACCCTGGTTGTCAATATCAGCTTGCAGGGATGCGTAGCTTTCCTTAACATAGAGAGCTACACCTGTGCCCCTTTTATCTAAACGATCCCTCCTGTACAGGTTATAGCCATCTATACCCGTGGTCCAGTCATGGGTGGAGTCCCACCAGGGCTCCACTATCCCTATGACATCATAATTATTTGCATTAAGCAAGAGGATGAGCTCCTCCTGCTTATTCCCCAAGCTCCTGGCATTTGTGTACAAGCAGGCAAGTGTTCCCCTGGGGGCTCTTGCCTTGCCCACAGATTGTACCAGGGCTGGGGCAGGGGTGGGCTCCCATAAGTGCCTTGGCCTGCTGGCTTTGCAAGGGTTGCTCAGCAGGCCAGCAGTGGCAGTAGCCGCCCGTCCCCCAGCCGGCTTAATTTAAAGCCCGGTGGAGCAGGTCAGCCAGTCTGGCTGAGAAGAGCCTCCTCCTCAGGGGAGAGAGGTTGAGGCCATCTCTGCCCAGCAGCTCGCTGCCTCTCTCGCTGAAGAGCAGGCTGTGGTCACAGAAGCCAAAGCCTTCCCTATGACACCAGCGCCACAGTCTTTGGTTGACTTTAGTCTGCAGAACAGAACTGCATATTTAGTTGAGATGCACTGAGATGCAGAACTACTTGTTCAAACTGAACAGCTCATTGATGCACATTATTTCTCAATAGAACCTACAGGAAATAAAAGCACCCCCTTTTGTTTTGGAGTTATTAAACAAAATTGATGTCTATAAGAGGTATAACTCATGAGAAAGAATATATTTATGAAAAAAAATATTAATATAGTACCCATCCAGTGAGCTGTCAGGACCTTTGGGCCGGTTATGTTTAATTGTTGGTTTTGTACACGGTAAAAATAGGTCTTAGATTAAAGACCAGACACGTTATTGGTTATGTAATTAGTAGATATGTTTTTCTAAAAAATTAACCAATGGTAAAGGGTTATACATACACATCAGAACAACATTACTTTATAAGAACACTTCTCTAAAATATTCTTCAATTTCATTTTCATTCTTAACAATTTAATTAATTTACCACCAGTGGCTGACATATAGCAACTCAAATTGAATTAATTTTCTTCATTCCCAAATACAGTGCAACACTTTCTAAGCAAGCACAGGCTGATCTGAAAAAACAGATTTCAATACTGGGTAATAAATTTAATTTTTATTGAGCAGAAAGATAGAAGAGAAAACAGAAACAATAGAATCTAATTTAAACAGGACTTGGACTGCAGCCTTTTTAAAGCCATTCATTTAGGAGGAAGCTAATTTTGCTCACAAGTATTGTTAGACCCTGATTCCATGTGGCACCCAACGACAAGGAAGATGACGATTCAATTGCCCATGGATCCTGGTACTCATTAGCCAGAGCAGAGCAGGGAGAAAACACCAACAAACATTGCTCGCAATAGCTTTAATCAGAATGGAGACAGCTCCAGACTAGCTCCCTGTAGCAGGATGGAGTCTTAGGATCGCCGTGCTGTCCCCTAGGGCTCTCCATACCATGCCAAACGTAAGCTAAGCACCCTCGGAATCTTGCCCGCCACATCTTTGATATTATGTAATTATTGTAGGGATGCTGCCCTTCATTCCCTTGGCTATGGTTCTGCTGCTACCCCGCGTCTCAGCTCTATAATGGGGTTCCAGGCACCCCAGCCTTGCTCCAACCACCCCTGTACCATGCCTCGCAGATGTACCAGACAGACATTGTTTGGTCAATTTCACTCTCCTGCGCCCCACCGGCGCTTCTGGCTTGCCTCACAACCGTGCCCTCTGGCACTCATCAACAATCTCCTCCCCCGCTCTGGGGCTTCTCGCGCCACCCGCTCTGGGGCCTTGGGGCTCAGGTGGTCGTAGCCATGCCTGGCCCCCACCCTCAAATCTCCTCCTCGGGTCTTAAACCTCCTGTAGGGCTCAGGCAGCCTCAGCCTTACCTGACCCCTCAAATCCTCTGCTCCCCTTATCAGGGCTGTGGTCACCACACCCCTGAATATCGTGCCCTCTCTAGAACCGGGGTCCCCATGCTACCATGGAGCCCCTATGAGCCTCCTCCAACCCCTAATAGCCTCACCCGATCCTCCAGTGTAACAACAACAAAAACAATAACACAAGCCCCTGGGCTATAATGCAAATCCATGCCTCATGGCTAAAACATCCTCCAAATCACACCGCAGGTGTTCCATCGCTCACCCGCGTCACTAGCTGCTTGCACATCTAGGCCTTTTCTCTTTCACACATTCAGGGCCGAGCTCCATCCTCCTTGGCCGCAGGCTTCCCTCTCCCTGGGCTTTGGCCTGCGATTTATATCTGAGACAGGCCCTGCCCCTTCCATTCAGCTGAGTAAACAGGTGCGTGTCCTTAAATCCCTCTGGTTGCCCCCTAGCAACCAGCCCCTGAGCCACTACTCTGGCTTTCCAAGTAGCAGGCATCTTAGTGTCCTGCTACACTCTCTCACTGATAGAATATGGAGAGCCACCCTGAACAACAGTTTTTTCTAATATTTATACACCTTGGTTCATACATATTAACATTTACCCTGCCTTGTTCCACCTCCAGTTTCCCCCTTTTCTCCTCCCATTTCAAGCTCCTCCTCTATTTACTGTTTACTTCATTAACATTGAATTGCCTATGCATTTCCTTCATTTACATGCCTCTCTGCTAAGAGCGCATGCATAAGACCATGTACTCGGGTACTCTCAGTCACTTGCTGGCTCTTTCTTGTTCTTTGCTGATTTCAGCACCATCTCCAAGGTTTGGCTTCTGTCTCATCTCCTGATGATAGCTGGTGGGCTGCATCTTGTTCTTCTTACACAATGGGCTCTAACACTACTTTGTTTAGAAAATTGCTTGCCTATGCATTTGCAAAGTTAGTTACTTTTAATATATCATCCAGCCTTGTGACCAGCAGCTTTTTGCTGAGACATGGGAAAAAGCCTTCATTCAGCTGCACACTCAGCACCCCCAGATTCCATATCATTCCCCCAACATCCAAAATCCATATCATTACCCTAACAAGTATCACTTCAGAGGTACAGCAAAAAAGATGCACAATCCTGTTTAAATACATTTTCTTAAGATAGGTTTCATTATATAATTGTTCCATTAGAGCAGGAGTGGGCAGAATATGACCTGTTGTAGACTCCATTTCCTGGCAGCCCCTGCAGTGCTGCCACTTTAAGACCCAGCCCTATTGCCCGTTTGCCCTAAACCCACCACTGAAGCGGGACCTGCATGGGCAGGGCACATGGTCAGGTGGCTGGAATGGGGCTGCAGCCAGGAGCAAGAGGGGTGGGCAGAGCTAGGAAGACCCCAGGATCTTGCGGTGGTTAAGGGGGGGTGGCGTCAGTGCATAGCCGCAATCTGCTGCCTGCATACCCCTGTGATGAGCACGGGTTCTGCAAGCACAGGCATGCAAGGAACACATCATGGTTCTGCCCTGGTCTCACACTGCCACTGCCCCAGGATCCTGGGATCTCCCCGCCCCCACCTGCCCATCTTACTCCCAGCTGCAACCCCATCCCAGCTACCCAGCCATGCACCCTGCCTCTGTGGGTCCTGCCCCTCTTGGTGGGAGCAAGGCAGACAGGCTTAGGTGCCCAGGCAGTGGAGATGGGTCTGGCAGCAGCAGCACAGCTGGGGCTGCTGGAAAATGGAGTCCAGCTGTGGGCTGGACCTGCCATTTTACCCATCCCTGCATTAGAGTGTACCATATATTCTTACACTCAGATAATTCCTTCTCCAAAGTTACAGTGTATTTTAGACAAATTATGCCTATGATGACAATGCATCAATTACACAAGCCTACACAGTACTTATGCACTGTCTGTTGGGCTTTCAGTTGTATTGAAAGCAGTGATGTATATCTTTTAAATACTATCAGTCTACTGATGACAGCAAGCTCCTATCTATTGCTTAAGATTTTAGGTGTCTTCTGGATTCAATCAAAGGTCTCCAGAGATAATATATTTTAAATTCTTTTTGTGTCAGTTGAAAATATTTGGCACTTACATCTTTGTTCAAAAGTGACATGAAGGGAAAAATAAAGAAAATACATCCTTAGGCATGAGTAGAAAAGTGTTGTCTGAGCTCTTCTGTGGAAAAGCAAGAAATAATTCTTGAATCATTTGCATTTTTCTTTTCTGAGACCTGAGTATGTCTAAGCAACCCAAACTGGCCACAGCTCTGGCTAAAGTTGCTTCAAAACACTAAGTGTGTGGGGGGAGGGAGGGAAGACAGCTTATGGAACTCTTGCAACTTGTAGCAGGAGGCAGAATTTGCTTCAGAGGAATCTGGAAGTTTGTGAGTACTCATCTCTTCAAAGTTTAACATGTACGTTGGTTTTTACAGAATCAGAGCAACAGTTCCTACAATCTGAGCCATTACAAAGAGATATGCCAACCCATTACTCCAAAGACAGGCAATGAAATCCTCTAGTATCACTAGCACTTCTAGTTATAAAACTATGTCAAACACTGCAACATGATACTTCTGTATTTTTATGATGAGATTATATTACTGTACCTCTACTAGGCACGACACAAGAATAGTAGAGTGGGAAGACAGGGGCTACATTGGCTTTAAGACACTTCCCAATCTGGACTGCATGGGTGCATCCACACATGCAGGCACATGCGCTTGCAACAGCTCAAATAGCTCGCAATAGCTCAAATAGAAGTGGTACAAATTTGATCTGGGGCTTTTTGCCTCAGTGCACATGCCCAGACATGCACTTTGGTGTGGGGCAAATTGTGCCACTTGGGGAAAAATAACCCTGCCTGGCTTCTCCCAGATCTGCAGCTAGGAGGAGCTAGTGCTTGGGATCAGCACCTATTTTGGCTCCAGCAATATAAAAACCTGCCCTGGTAATCAGCTCAGGGCTACTCACTCTCAGGAGCTTCTGGGGCCCAGCCAATTGATATCTGGGGACACTACCCCTTGTGCCAGCTGGACTGCTGCAGCAACATGCCAAATCCATTTTTTTAAATACCCCAAAATCCATGTTATTCCACAACTAAAACAGAGGACAATGCTACATATGCATACACACACACACACACACACACACACACAGATCAGTTGGGCAATGCTTTATTGATATATTTACAATGTTAAAGCAATTTAGAAGCCTACCAGTGTCTCTATCATCACGATAAAATAAATTCTAAATATCTATGTGTTGATGTGTGCTTTTGGTTTTCTTCTTACATGATGCGTATGTGATGGGGGGATGTGGGGTTTGCAGGAAGGGGGTGGGTGGGTGTGGAGGGATGTGGCTTGGTGTGTTGGTAGGTGTGGGACAACTTGGGGGAACTGTGGGTGTGGGAGGACCTTTTGGGGGGCTGCTCATTAGGGGCGACTCCCCTGGCCACCACAAGGTGCAGCCCTCCCACACAGCACATGGACTGCCCCATTCCCACAGGGCCCCAGCTCCGCCCTGGAGGGTTACATCCCCTATCCCCTGCAGGAGCCCAGGCAGCCTGCAGGGCCACAGCCCCCACCCAGAGGGTCTCAGTCACCCTGCAGGGCCACAGCCCCCCACATAGGGCCCACAACTTACCCCCTGCAGCAGCAGTGGAAGTGGGACACTCAGAGTGCACTGCTGCCAGCCTCCCCATGGCACAGAGTGGCTCCAAGTGGCTCAGAGCCACTGCTGCCTGTGTCACTCATAGGGGGCTTGCACCACTTGCAGGGACTGTGTGTCATGCTGAGCTGGATCCTGACAGGACTGGGGCCACTTGCACTGCCAGACTGGGCTGCTTCCATGGTGGCAGGACCCAGCACGATGGGACAGCTTGCACAGAAGCCGTGCCTCTCAGAGCTGCGCATCCCACTCTGATGCAAAGCCAGACTATGGAGCAACAACGGGCTGGGCTGGGTCAGGTCCTACCGCATGCCACCGGCTCTGCCATGGCCACCACACACCGCCAGCTTCACTGCAGCTACCGCACACCACCAGCTCTGTACTCTGGCCGCTCGCACCCTTCCTGCCTGCTCCCCCAACATGGGCTGATATGCCCCAGGCCCTGCACACCGCTAGGGATGGCTCTGGGGCTGCCACATGCCTGCTCCCACAACTGGTGGCTGTGGCACCAGCGGCATAAGGCAAGCTCTCCTAAAAGACCGACTCCCAGGTTGCCTCCAGGCACACTCCGGGACCATGCCTTGCTCTGCTGTTTCCTGGCATGTTTTTTTTTTTTTTGATGTCTGGATATCCAGGGGGTCTAATTTTGTCCCCATGCTGCAAAGTTGCAGTGCAGGGAATTTTTTTAATTCCCACATGTGCCTCTTGCAGCACCTCAAAGGGCTTTGAGATGCTGTAAGATGCATCAGCGTGCTTGTGTGGATGCACTCCATGAGGGCTAAAGAAGCTCATGGCATATAGAGTAGACACTCTGATAGGCCTGTCCATATCTGGCAGTCTCCTGAAGCTGTCCTCTAGGCAGCTAAATCAGATGCATAAGCTTTCATAAAATGCTACTGCTTACTAAGACTTAAACATCTCTGTTTTAGTTAGTCTGTAAGATGCATATTTACCAAGCCTTCTGAAAGACTCCAGACTAACTTTCCCTGCTCTGGACAGCTACCTTGTTTAAATGATCTGCAGTGCTGTAGGTATCTTTCATGGCCCTATTTTCCCCAGCTATGCACTCCCTAGACTTGGGCTCCTAACTACTCTTGGCTTGGGCTCTTGAGGAAGTCCTTCCAACTGCCCCAGTGCCTAATCCTCAGAAAACCTCAGAGACAGTTTATTTAGGACCTCTATTTCACTCTAGCCCTTCTATGTGGTGTAAAGGGACTGACAGAGGAGGTGGGGAACCTAACCCTGATTTTTATAATTCCTAATCTTTTGATCTTTATAATACCTAATATCTCATTAAAGTATACTCCCTGTTTATTTGTGTACTTAACCACAGATGTGTCACACTGTTTTCATAAAGCATGCATCAGTTTGCCACTGACCTAGAAATGTAAGTATTAAGTCTACTAATCATCCCTACTTCTCTTTCTTTTCCTGTTTAAATGCTGCATATTGTGTCATACTGAACACAAATCTCAGTACCAAGGGCTCCCTTTGAAGACCAATTAACATCCATCTTAGTTGTTCTTGAATTATCACAATGACATAACATATCCAAGACTCTTTTTGGGTTATAAACTAGAAGATTACTAATCAGTGTAAACTAATTTTAAGAAAAAAGGCATGCTTACAGAAAGGTATCCCAAAATGTAATCCCTCCAAACTGTCTAATCAATCACTTTCTTCCAGACTCAAATCACAGAGGATTCTTCCAGAGATGGGTGTTTAGTGTTAGACACAGAAATTCATTATCTTATCCTGCTGATGCCATTATTTCCAATAAAATGTAATTATGAGGTTATTGAGTTTCCTCCCTATTTCTGAAAGTTGTACTACAAACTTTTAGATCTGTGAGTTTCAATTTCCTAGTCAGCCATAATTAATTTGAATAATTTTTCAGTGCTGTACACTTAATCAAGTATGATTATATTAAAATTCATATGGATGTAATATGGATTACATGGATCAGGACCCTACTCAGAATATGCCTTACTGTGATTTCATTTCTTTTAAGGCTTGCTAGCTAAGCCAAGCAACCAAGTAATTGGGGTATCAGGCCACAGATGGCTGAATAGGCAACACTGCCTTCATAACAGTTTTTGCTAGTAACTTCTACATGAAGCTATCCCAGCTAGATGTATGGTGTTACAACAGATGACAACAACACATTAAAGAAGGAAGGGAAAAATTATGATCTAAAATTGGGAAGGGTAAGTAGACACTTGACATGAAAAGGCTGAAACATGTCTATTATGTGCCTGTGTCTTGAATCTGCTAATAAAAAAGTTGACAGAAATAGTATCAGAACCTTTTCATCAGCAACTGAATGAGGCAGTCCTCACTTTGATTAAAAGGGCCTCTATGCTGATTTCCCTTCTGATGCAAGTCTACATTAATTTGAGTCCCTACTACATTAGATTTGCCTTTCTGGATAACTGCACCTCTTCTGCAATGCTCAAAAGTCTGGCTGTAAGCACAGAGTAATAATGAAAGCAGAGTGGATTTCTTCTCAGTGAAATATCCTATTTCCTAAGCAATTAAATGTTGTTTATATTTCAACTCCATGCAAGAGTTGAGATTGTCAGGCTTGATGTTACCTGAATTCTGTACAAGATGCATCCCCAGTTAGTTCACTCTACTGTAACTGCCATCTATTTATTTAAATTTCCAATCTGTTCTCTCTTCAGGGGATAATACTGTGCCTGGCAAAGACGCAGCTTTTGAATTTTGCAAATTACATTTTTTTAAATGGAAAAGCATGTGAATAATTTTCCTGTGCTCATAAAAAGACAACACGTTTAAAAGGGAAGTAAATAACAGAGTATTGTATGAGATTTACAGATGTTTATTGTGCCCTTTCCCTAAAATATTTTTAAAACTGTTATTCAGATTTGATGAGATGCCTTTGTTAGACAGTAGAACTACTTGACTACCTGCAGAAAATAAGATAAATGCATTATTTCAAAAAAGCCTATTTGCAAGAAGTGATTTGTAAGGATGACAGCATTCAGTACAGATGTGCTTGAATTAGGAATATCATAGTATTCAAGGTTCCCCTTTGGAACCCAAATGCCATAAGCACACAGATTAAAAAGATTTGTTCCAGTGCACCTGATAGAACAGTATTAGAGTGGCATTCTGTATAAAGAAAGAAGGTCAACCTATTCACCCTATCTTTAGTTGTGCCTCTGTTGTCCTGGATACAAAATTGCAGTTACACATGCCCATAAAAGAAAATGCCAATGTGTAAACTGTAATCTCAAATATCTATCAATACATCTCAGAAACTTTTCAACAACAATGTATTTGATTACGAGAATTTGTTACTGCTTATTCCCACCTACAATATGCTAAGGTCTCAACATCTGAACACTGTAAAACAGACAAAAAAGAAAGGAAGGGAAGTTCAACAAACAAGTAGCCATTTTCATAATACCCCATCTTATGACAAGTATTTTTTCTTGTTGAATAAGATCTGCAGGCTACCTTCAGATGCCTACAATAACTACATTCTGCTGTAGAAAACCTTGATGACATAGGATTTCTAAACTACCTGCCAACTTGCTACCATGCTTCACAAAAATGAATAAGACTCTTACCACGTATATGTGATTGTCTCTCAGAAACAAGGTTGAACGCTTCATTAAACCAGTTCAAGGTAGGACCAGAGTTGGCCAAAATGTTTGGGTCTAATATTTTATTCATCAAAAAGTGAAAATTTTGGTTAACTAAAACTATTAAACTACTAACAAATTTGTGTGAAATTTGTCACAAACCCCACTTCAATGAAAAATAGTAAAAAACACTCCCTTCAAATCAAAACGAAATGCTACATGTTGAATTAAACCTTTTTATCTGAAATACATATTTATTTTGCGCTTTTTTTCTTGTTTTGTTTTGGTCAGCCAATGATTAGAAGAAAAATTGCCGTATTTACTAATATCCAAGACAACTTCAAATTTAAGGCAATCCAGTCCCCCACCAATTAGATTCCAGGCATGGAAAGTTTGTAAATTTATCTATTTCATGTAGAGAACCTAGGGGCGTGTGTAGATGAAACAGAGGCCCTAAATTGAAGTGGTGGGTTTTAAAAAACACCGCTTCTACTTAGGGCTAATTAAACCTCCACATCATGTACACACCCCATTGACTTACTTGCCTCTCCGGCAGAGAGGGGAGGGCGAGCTGCTGGCAAGCGGAGCGGTCCCAGGGGGAGGAGGGGGATGGTGATTATGTCCATGGCACAGGCAGTCCCGGGGGGCACTGTGGCCGTAGAGGGAAGCACCAGGCCCCTGCACAGCTCAGGCAGGCAGGCTCTGTGTGGGGGTGGCAGGGTGATCAGGCTCGCTGCTTTTGTTGGATGAAACCTGCTTTCCCAGGGCTTCCTGCAGAGCTGTGGAGCTGCACAGAGCCCCCCTGCAACCTGCCCCCTGGTGCCCCCCTGCAACCTGCCCACTTGGTGACTACCACCCTGATATCTCTACTCTCTAATACCTGCTCCCCTACCCCTGCCACTTACCTTCCTGTTGCAGCTTCAGCTCTGGCTCCAGTGGCCATTTAGCCACTCAGCAGCAGTTGTTACGGCAGTAGGTCCACCACTAACGTAGGGCCAGGCAGGGGCTGGAGCCAGTATGTGCTCCATGCTCTGTGCCCACAGACCTGCGGAGGTGGGGAAGAGAGGCTGCAGGGGGTAGATGGTAGGGGGAGCAGTAGTCTGGGGCCAAAATCAGAGCCCCAGCACTACCCCTCCTCTTATACTTGAATTCAAGGTAAGGGGTTTTTCTCCCATGTGGAATGGGAATGGTGGGGGGAAGACCTCATCCTGGATTTGAGTAAATATGGAATTTGCATTGCTCTGAACAGGCTATTTCACTACAATTTAGACTGAATGCTCTAGTGCAGGAACTGCCAACCTGCAGCACAGCTGCCACAAGTAGCACAAGCAGACTGTGTGGCACACAGAAGACTGAGAAGGGGACAAAGCAGCATAGTGGCAGACAGGGCAGGAACCAGGAAGCAGAGGAGCAGATCACCTGGCAGAATAGGGCAGAAAGCAAAAAAAACCAGATCAGGTAGGAGAAAGGGATCAGGGGGCACTTACAGAAGTGACATTTTGTTGCGTGAACGGCCTCCCAAAAGTGGTCTTCAGCCATGTCCTGACAGAAGTGCCTGGCTACGGAGTGCATTAAAAGTGCCCAATCATCTAACAAATGAACTCTCATTACATGAGGGTTCAAATGAAGGCACTCCAAAGTGGAGCACCTTCGTTAACTTCTGTCAGTCCCTGCTAGGAGTAGGGCTAGGCTGACATGCCCTACTCCTAGCGGGGGCTAGGGGGCTCCAATCCACCTGACCCCCACTTCCAACAAACCTTAGATAGAGCTCCCTCCCCTCCCTTCCCACCCTCCCATCCTGAAGAAAGCAGTGGAGCTGAGGGGTGGGGGGGCTCAGGGAGGGAGACTGCAGACACTCAGCCACCTCCAAAGTGGAGCTTGATCCCCCCCCACCTCCAAAGGAAAATATCTGTTGGGTTAGGGGGATTACTGCAACTCATGGGTCTTCCTGTGAAGTTCCATGAGTTAGAACAGGGAGCTGCACATCTGTCAGCACCCAGAGTGGCACCCTGCAAGGGTGCTGGGCTAATTTGTGGCATGCCTGCCAAGCAGATTGGCCCCCACTATTTTAGTGGCTATATATTAGAGGTCTGAGATTAGACCTGTGTTCCTCACTAATGAGGTGTTAGCAATGTGTCAGATACTCATTGCTGTCACATGGATACCACAGGGTGATTTAAAATAAAAATATGATAGGCAAACAGTGTTGGAAGCCACATACTCAGGCATTCAGAGACAAGAAACTCCATGAAGCTCTTGCTAATCAATACAATTACTGGTTAATGTCAGATATACTGCAGAAATAAAACACCCAGGCTTTGCCAGCCACAAAGAGTTTTACAGGGAAAAGAATGTGGAGAATACAATTTTTCAGAGTTGTGTAGAGCTCTGTGAAAGAAAAGAAAGTGGCATGCTTTGGCATGTAAATAAAAGCAGTGAAGGATTGAGCTAGTTCTTGGTGGTCTCTGGAGTGGGTCTCCATTGGCAGCCCTATCAGTTTATGTATTATTTAAACTTTCATTTTAAAAATAAAAAGTCAGACCATGGAATTGTAGCCTAATGGTTGACCTAAAATGATGCAGCTTCAAATGTGAACTAAAACTGGAAAGAAACTGGAAACTATTACTGTCTCCTCATGCTCTATGTTGTGCAGGAGCACGAGGCCTTAAATGTTGTGGAACTTACCTGTGTGAATTGCACCCGGTCCCATTCTTTACAATAGGTACAATCGTTCTAAAGATTACAGACATTAGTTTTGTTGTTGGCCATGATAACTATGTTATTGTGTTGCCATTTTAGCAGAAATAACCATTAATTCTTGGAATTCAAGAGAAATTTGGGACAGTGGGTGACATTTTCAAACTGTGAACAGAGCTTGTATCAATACTTTGGTCCAGCCAAAATATGATATTGATAGAATGTGACCACAATATTTCATGAAACCTAGGAGAGATATTGGTAATGGGGAAGCAGTGCAGAAAACCAATGTGTAGTTTCAGCAAACTTAAATCAAGCCATCCCTACAGCTCAGGAGTCCAATTCTCATTTATACTTAAGGCATTTAATACTGCTGCGGCAAAGTAAAGGGACTTTAACATGAGAGTAAATTACTTTTACAATGACTTTATCACCTCTATACACTGTTAGGATGGTGGAAAGGGACCTTAATGCAAAAGAGAATCGGGCCTTGTGCATTTAAAAGTTTTCATGGAGCTGTTTACTGTTTGGAATGCTTTAGAAGAAGATAAAACAGAGGACAAAAGCATAGTAGCAACTGCACTAGCCCGTTTCCTGAATACAAATCTGGATACTGTCTTAGAAAGAGCACACAGTGGTCATGGAAAAGTGTTTGCAGCTGTTTCAAGCTTCATCTAGCACGGCAGACAGATCTTGATTTTCAGCAGAGATTCATCCAAACAACAAAAGCATTGGTTACAGCAGTTCTTAAAACCTCACCACAACCTTTCCAATAGCAGTGGCTGATGTTCCTAAAAGCAGACGAAAAAGTGGCTGTACGGGCAACACCAGCAATAGCTCAGTTCCTAAAGTTCAAACAGCCCAAGCATTCTTTTCTTGATAAAGAAAAACAAAGAACACAAATTCAACCTCTAGTTATGCCTTGGGCATTGCCTGAGAATCCTGCCACCAACTGCTCTTTCAAGGCTCAGCCCGGGTCTTTGCTTAAGAATGGAACAAAGCAATCTATTGTATACACCATGTGCCAGCCAAGCATCCTTGAACCAGAAAGACATTTGTATCAGCAAAAATGGCATTTTCAATTCCATACGTTATGCTAAGATGTGAAAGTATTATCAATCCTCATGTTCCAGAGTATAAGATGAGCACCAGCTGGGGTCAAAAAAAATATATATCCCCCCATGGTACAGTAATGCACAACTATGTGAGTTATGAGATTTTTTGCCTTCCTCTGAAGCATCTGGCATTGGCTGCTGTCAGAAACAGGACAGCAGATGAGATGGACCATTGGTCTCTTCCATATGGCACTTTTGATGTTTTAAATGTTTAGCACAGCAAGAGAAGAGGTTGTTCCTTCTACTGCAGGCTAGACCTGCAGCATGATCAGTCCTTTGTGTTTATGAGATTATGTGTGCAGTTGCAAAATTTTAGTCTTTAAGCCTAAAAACAGGCATTATTGTCACCAAGGAAGGAAGAGAGAAAAGAAAACACAGTAACTGAAACAGACATGCTTACATACTGATTTAAGATTTTTTTTAATGTTAGCTCAGTTTAAAAGAATTCAACCCACAAAACCTGAGAAGTAAAAAGGAGATGAATGACTCCACTACATGCTGCTAGGGATGCAAAGCTTCAAGAGGGAAAGGAGAGTTGAAAAGAGCTCAGATCTTTTTGTGATGGGGAAACCAAATAATATTGTGTCAAGATTTAAGCATAATAAGAATAGGTTGAAATGTACAGTTTTAATCCATTGGTGTTGCTTGGTATTTTCTCTCACGAAGTGGGCATTGGACTAAAGTACATCCTGTATTTGTTCAAGGATTGGACTAGGTTACCCTTGAAATTCCTTCCAAACCTATGATTCTACAACAGGGATCATATTCTTCAGTTGATTCTGCAAGATCAATATATTATCAATAATCAAGTTCTCACCAACAATAATTAAATTAAGGATGAGGTCTCTGACCAAGATTTGTCGGATGGCACTACAAAGTCTATGATGGCACAGTTATTTCCAGATGGTTGACAATAGTTAGGCTGTTCTTGAGCTGTGACTATTGTCTATCACAGTAATATTGCTTCACTGTTTCTTTGTATTCCTCCATCTGTCTATTATTGATTTATAGTCTTTATCTTATGTTTAGACTGTACGCTCTCTGGGTACGGGACTGCTGTTTTGTACAAACCTTGCACTTTGGGATCTTGCTTCATAACTAGGGTTCCAAGACTGTATTAGAGCACAAATGATATTATTAAAATTCAGTTTGTTATAGTGTGCCCATTATATTTGTACCAGGCCTGTAAAGTCAGCGGTTCATTTTCCTCCAAAACTAGATCCTCTTGATCATATCCATTGCATGCGAATCCCAGGACGTAAATACGATGGAACCCATGCTAGCGTACAGAAAGCCACATTGCATCACCAACCACAATGATCCTCATTTGATCTGAGTTCTGTAGTGGTGACAAAATCTTTGATCCATGTCCATGATACCTTAATTCTTTGGGGTTAATTAAGGATCTTATGGTCACCTGACAAATTCTTCTCTTATCCTTTAATCTGCTATGTTGACTTCACTTCCAGATAAAGAGTTCCAACACTAAGTGCCATTTTATCCAGTGAGTATTCCAGCTGATTTCTGATAACTCTCACAGCTAAACAACTTCTGGATCTTGTGTTCACACAGGGCTTTATGACTCCTGAGCTGTATTAATCATCTAATTTATTATGAACATAAGTACCATACTGGGTTGACCAATTTAGCCTAGCATCCTGGCTTGGGCAATGGTAAGAGTAGATACTTAGAACACAGGGGCCACAGAAGGGTTAGCCTGCGGCTCGCAGGCTCCTGCCTGGCCCCTGCCCATTTGCATTTTGCTACAGCAGCTGGGAGGGGGCTGGACTGCCCAAGCTGTGTGCATGGCAAAAAAGGGAGCTTGCCTGCACTGAAGGCAGGTGATGCATAAGGCTGGAAGAGGCAGGGGTAGATGCTGCACGTATAGCACGGGAGAGCTCAGATGCCATTGCTGGGGAGGCATGTGAGAGAGGTGGGGATCCAGGCTGCCTACAATAAACCCAGTGGATGGGTGGCACTGGGTAGCCTGGGTCTCCACGCCTCCAGTCATGCATGCTGTGCAAGCAGCAGCCTCTCTCTCCCAGCTGTGTTCAAGGGCCTGGGTTGCCTGTGCTACAGAGTTGACCATGTAATGCACACAGTGAAGGGAGATGCTGGGCAGCACAGCTCCACTCCCCCCAGCTGTGTATGGCACATGTGCAGTAATGCCCTCCTCCTAGCTGCACACATTGTATGGGAAAGCCCAGGTTCCTGTGCTGGGGGCGGAGGGCAGGCTGTCCATGTTGTGTGTCCGTGTTGAGGGGGTGAAGTGGGCAGCTTGTACACAGTAGCAAAGAGTGTGTGGGGGGAGGGAAGGGCAGGTCTGTGGCCTGCATGGCATGCAGGCCCAGCTGCCAGGAAATTGGACTTCCCTGTTTTAGTTGGAGAGCATTGAACCAGGTATATCTACAGTAATCTCTCTCTCCCTGGCAGCCACCACCATTGGATTAGAGATGCCAGAGGGAACATCTCTGACTCTTCTATTTAATAGACAGTCATGGATTTATCACCCATGAGTTTGTCTAGTCGCTTTTTGAACTTGGCTGCTATATGCCTCTACAGCCTAGTGTGGCAATGAATCCCACAAGTTAAGTACACACTGCATAAAAAAGTACTTCCTCTTGTTAGTTTTAAACCTGGCTCCTGCTAATTTCACTGGGCCACCCCAAATTCTAATATTCTGGGGCTTGGTGAATAACAGCTCCCTATTCACTTTGTCTGCACCATTCATGATTTTTCAGACCTTTATTATAACCTCTGCTCAGCCTTTTTCTTCCCAAAGTGCACTTTAAGTGCTGATCATATCAATACATTTCAGGATGACTCAGAGGCAGAGTAACATTCCACTCTATCAGCTGCCTAGGATTATGCAATGTATTTTGTTTTCAGCCAGTATGAAGTAGCTCTTTATACCCTCTTCCCCATATTGTTTTGGAGTGCAGGAAATGAGTGGGAAGAAGTTTAAGATGCTGGAGGCAAAGTTTTTCTACCAGGTCCAAGAGGCTGCAGCAGTGATTTTTCTTTGAAGTCTTACATTACAGTTATGCAATAGGCAAAGAAAGTTTTTGACAGATCCACCACAGATTCTATAAGTACTTAAAGAGCAGAACTGTCCTGGGCTGTGGACAAGTCAGTAAGATTAGTTTGTAGCTACTCAGTTGTGATTTGAATTGTGCAACCGACAACCATTGTGATTTCATAGTGCCCTGCAATTAATTCCACATATATATTAGAATTGTATCTGCATACATTACAAATATACATGGCAGGCACCATATCTGCAGAGACAATAGAGTGCACTGTCCTTATCCTACTTTCTAAATATGTGTTTCATAGTTAGCACAATGTGTCAGTGTATTGACAGCAAGATAGTCCAAATCTAATCTGGATATTTGCAATTCTGAAACAGCAGCAAGAACCATATTTTCACATGACCTGGCACACAGCAGAGGCAAGATGCTCGGCTGCTGTTCAGGGGAAAGGATGCCAACCACAGCTGCTAAAAGCTTAATATTGAAAAACAAAAACAGAAACAAAGTTAAGAGGAAGGGATGAGCCATTTGCTTTACATTTTCCCATCTGATTCCAAGTCTGATTTATATGTTAACTATTAGGGGCTGAAATCTTCAAGCCTTACCTTGAGTAGTACTTACTCAGCATGTGTACACAGAACAACATCAAACAAGTAAGCAAGCAAGCAAACAAGACAAAACCCTACCAAAACAAAACACTTCCTTGAACATGCAATTCTTCCCCTCGGGAGAGGATGAAAGAATGAACTGCCTGCAATAGATGTAAGTCCCATCGCTAAATATAATAGCAAAAGATGTTCAGGTTCTAGTGATGCAAGAGGTACAAGGGCCTACATAAAGCAGAATATTCACATTGAATAATCCTACTAAATTCAATGGAAGTATACCGCTACTCAATGTGGTTGTAGAATTGGATCTTAAGTATAAAAGATGGCCTGTAACAAGTTGTCATGTTAATTACTCCAAGAGGGATAATTATGATTTTAAAGGATTGTCTTATTTGAGGTGGATTATATGTTCAAGTTGGGTATTTATTTACTATGTATTTTCATGTGTAACAAAGGAAAAGAAAGATGTGTAAAAAGTTTTGTAAGTTAAGACCCCATTGTTAAAATGAAAATGCAAGTATTGCTAGAAGGACAGCTATTAGATATAGCTGAAATGTACATGCCTACCATATCATACATAGCAGTAGCTGGGGGATGGAAGGGAAAAGGAGGAATAATAAATTATATTAAAGAGAAATTAGTAGTCTGTTTATGATGAGGTTGTCTTTATCAGTATTCTTATGACTGGATGGTTTCTGCTCTTATGAAATAATATAGTTAAAAATACAAGCCCCCCCACTCCAACAAATGTCCATTACCTTTCAATTTTTCAGCCAGCAAAGCAGCTTCGTGTTCAGAATAATGCATTATTGCTGGAGGAGATGGAGGCCGTAGCCTATCTTCTTCCATTTTGCGCCTATGACGTTCTTCTCTGGCCAGCATTCTTTGTTTGCATTCCCACTCGTAAAAGTCATCTCTTGCCTGAGCAAAATCGACATGAAGGCGACCTGAATCTTTTTTGTCCGTGCTAGATCCTAATCTCATGCGGTAACCTGAAACCAACAAGCAGAACCGTTGCAATTTTTATTTGCTGTTTTTAATGTAGTTAGGAAAAGATCTTGAACTACATTCACTTATTCCTACCTATTGTTGTAGTAACTCTCAGACTTTTTGCCTGCGTACAAAGATCCACATGCATCTGTACATTCATCCTTTGTAAATCACGTATCGCTGCAGTAGGTGAGTTGAAGGGCTAGGCCCAAAATTTAGGTCTAGACACACTCAAATTTTGGCCGTATTCTAAGCCAAGGTTCAAAAAACATATGAGCACAGAGGTCATTTGCAAAAATTTGGATCCAAATTAAATTTGGAGTTTGAAAGATCCCCTGACCCTATGAATGTTTGGATCAGGCTTGTATCTCCATTTTGGTACGATGATTTAGACAAAAGGTTGAAATCCCTGAAATCCCTTCCAACACAAATGAGCAAGCTGTGATATAAAAGTCAAAAGCCTTCTTTCATAGACAAAATGGCACCCCACCCTCCACTGAAACTGAACCTTTCATAACTGTAAACATAATATGATAACACCATGATAAATAAATATATGATTGATTTTGGTCCATGAAGGAAATAATTTGAATTATGTAAAATGGTTGTAAAGATATGCAGTGGTTTATTAGAAGCAAGCAATACTTTCTTATGGGTGAGTCTAACAGCTATGTCCCACTTTTGAAAACACCTTATGTATTCATAAATGGGTCAACACTGCACATGCTAAACCATAAGAGTTTGTAATTAGTTTTTTTTTCTTGTCAGGGCTGTCCAGTGCCTAGCACAACAGGGATCTGATCTTGATTGAAACTCCCAACTGCTATTATAATATGAATAAATAATGATAAACTAATAAAGGTAACCTACTGGGACAGTATAGTTTAACAGCATCACCTTGGCTGCTAGTGTATATCATCTTTTGTTCAGAATTATTTTCTCAAGGTATACTTTAATAGCTGAAAGAAAATCTTAACATAATCCGGACAGTTCTAAACCAATGATTCAAGAAAAATTTGAGTGAATGGTGTGTGGAAAGCTGTATATACTGGATAAAACCCCATGAGATACTAAAAATTGGAGAATTCTCTAATTTTCATGGGACATACACACATCTCTCTATACCAAACTACTGCAGAAACTCTGAAAATGAACAGCCCCATACAGCCCTCTGATACCCTTGTCCACACTGACTCGGGGCAAGCTGAAATGTGACAAGCTTAGCCCTTCAGGGTGGATCCAGTGCAAGGGGACATTGTGTTCAACTGTAGCCATACATCTATGAACATCCGTGGCTGGTTGTAAATGGCATGAAAAAGACTGCAGGAGGAAAAACAACTGCTAATTTAAACAGCAGCCACAGGGGAACTACCATTCAACTGTGCTGACTGTCTGTTCATGCCTTGAGCTTTGATCCTGTCCCTCCCAGCTATTCCAGGGGTCTGAGCTGACATTTGGGCTTTACAAAGTGAGGGGAAAAACTCAGATTTGAATGTGGAGGGATGAATGTTGTGTTGGGTTTGGAGTGCCTCTGTAAGAATTTATATTGGGAAGTGTTAATGTATGAGTACAAGGGCTGCACTTACAGAGAATAAGACACGACAGCTTCAGATAGCTATGCATTTACTGATGTGTAAAAATAATGAAAGCTGCTACTTGTTTTCAAGGTTTACCTTTAACACTCTGTTCAGTGGTCTAGCCTAGCAAATGGGAGTGGCAGGGGGTGGAGAGGGAGAGGTAGGTAGCTCAGCTTCCACAGTGGGCAGAGAAAGATACACCTAGATATGAGGGTGGGGGGAGGAGGGGAGGCTTAGGTGAGGAAAGACAGTAATGTTTTAGACAAGATATAAACTACTTATTGTTCTAAAACCCTGGTGGCTCAACCTTTGGGCCCCATGAGACAGATGTGTGGGGCCCATGTTACCCTGATCAGGCTCTGTGTAGGCTGGACTGGGCCCTGCACTCCTAGATTAGGCTCCATGCTGTCTTGGCTTGGCCCCATGCCACCCTAGCCCTGTACACCCAATCTAGCATGCTGGGCCACATTATCCAGCTCACTAGTATGTAAATCTGGCAGGAGGCAGCAGCAATTAACACTGCCACCACACTGACTGCCCAGTTTTTGGACCCATGGGGATCCCAGTGGATTGCATGACATGGTTCTGTGGTCAGACAGGAGATGAGCACCACTCTTCTAAAAAGCTCTCCTTTTATGCTTTGTCTTCTTCCAACTGTTATGATTAAACAATACTTTTCCTGAGAAGGCTGTTTGCAGTCACCACATTCAGTAATAGTCATGAGTTTATAGGATTATAAAGTAGGTTTGGAAAGGACCCTGTGAAGTCATCTAGTGCAGCCCTCAGCTCGAGCCAGGATCATCCCTGATGCTCTCAAAAAGGACCAACCAAACTTAATGGGATATATTAGGAACAGGGAACAGAGGATCTAGAAGGTGCTGAAGACTGGGACTGAGACAGTCCATCCCAGGAAGGCAAAGAAATGAGGCCCCATGCCTGAGGGAGTTTGGGAAGAAAGAAGAGTTGAGAAAAGAGGAGCAGAGGTACAGCTGTCCCTCATAACTGTGACAAATATCACCCCCAAGCTTATTCCTGGCACACATTCTTCTAATGACTAATTTTATAAACTAAAAGTATATTATCAGTAGTGCAAAGGGACATTGTCAATGTGCCAAGTCTCAGGAGCCTAAAATTAGATTTCCCAGCTGTGCTGTGTTTTTCAGTAGGACACAAACACATGGTACGAGTACAAGCATGCTTTCCTTCTGCTCTGCCTATTATAAGAACAGCGCAGAAATACAAAAAACCTTGCTCTTCAGAAAGGACTCCTGATCATTTCAAAATATCTTCCCAGTCTTAAGAACAAAAAAGAAAAAAAAGGATAGCTGGTAAAAGCGTACCCATCCAGCTTCAATGAGAAGCTGATTTTTTAATCAAAGTAACCGGGAGCTGACCTAGGATTTTGAAAATGGGCGTGCAGAACATATGGGAGCACTCACTGCAGTAGTAGATAGAGAGCTCAGTGTACACGTGCCGCATGGGCAAATGTGGCTGCACCACCACACACCCTGGGCCCACTGCTAAAAGCAGCCTTTGTTTTGGGAGAAGACAGAAAGAGTAGTGTAATCTGATCACAGAACTTGGAAGCAGAAATTCCTGAGTTTCATTCTGCAGTTTGGTGCCTGTTATGGCCATGGGCAGGAGGTTTTTCACAGGGCTTCCTCTGGAAAGCCACTTCTGAGTGTTCCAAAAATATATATAGACATTTTCAAAATTGCTTTAGGTCAGTGTTTCTCAACTTGTGGGTCACAACCCAAAAGTGGGCTGCGAGAATATATGAAAGGGTTGTGAGCAAGTCTTGGAAAAATGTAGGAAAGTGTAGGTTTCTTCCTGCAGGCTGGCAGCATTCCAGTCTACAATATGCTGCTTGGGATTACTGGAGGCAGTGGGTGCACATGTGTCTGCATATGCACACGTATGTCGCGGGCATGCAGCCAGGGAGGTCATGGGAGCAGCCCCAGCAGCTGAATGTAGTTAAGTGTATGGGGAGTAGGGGTTGGAGGGCCAGGGCTTGGGGACTGTCTGGGGGGGAGAGGGGGAGGTGTTTGTGGGTGTGGAGGGGATGGGTGTGTGGGGGGAGGTGGGTCCCTGCCAGCATTAGGGGAAGGTGGCTGGGCACTGAGGCTGCATCCAGGCAGGCGGGAGGAAATGAGGGGAAGAGCATGGAAGGGGTCTTTTGGGGGCAGTGGGGAGCTGCATGGCTGGGCTGCCAGCACCAGGGCCAGTGCCTGTATTCACGGGGCGAGGTGCCTGGAAGATGCTGCTTAGGGAGCACGTGGGGCCATGACCAGGCTGCAGGGGATACCACAGGCCTCCTCTCCTAATCCCTCCAACCAGAGCCAGGGCTGGATTCACTTTGCTGCTACCCGCATCAGCCAAAGCCACTACAGCCAACACACTCAGGCCTGAGTGGGATGGGGCACCCGGGGGCTCCCTCCCATAGAGCTGGGGGCTGCAGGTTGGGAGTAAGAGGCACCATCATGGTGTGGGTGGAAGGCAGGGCACTGTGGGTTGGGAGTGAGGGCACTGGCAGGGCCAGGGGGCTGCGAGTCAGGAGTGAGGAGCACTGGCAGGACCAAAGGGCTGGGGGTCAGGATTGGCCATTAATGTTTACAAATGGGTCCTGGTATAAAGAAGGTTGAGAACCACTGCTTTTGGTCATCCAGGAAAAACTGTAAAAAATCATATTTAATGTTTATCCCCTCAGAGTGCAGCTGGGTAACCAGCCAAGGGGATTTCATAAACATTTTATCTTAATGTCACAGCTAGTCCTCTTGGTTTTAAAATGCCACAAAACATCCCCCTTGGCCATGGTGAATCAAGTTATTTTAACACCTCTAATGTGGGATGCTGGGACAGG
This sequence comes from Crocodylus siamensis, assembly GCF_052110815.1. Lineage (NCBI taxonomy): Eukaryota > Metazoa > Chordata > Crocodylia > Crocodylidae > Crocodylus > Crocodylus siamensis. The sequence goes on from NC_143395.1 coordinate 362,260,074, forward strand.
GTGGCACAATGGCCTTAGCAACAACCAGATTCAAAGTCTCATGAAGCAGGAAGAAGGGTGGTATGAACATTTGTGGGCTGCGTGTGTCTCTCAGACTCTGCTTTAACTATGGGGCCCTTCTGCAAATCAGCTAATATGGCAGCTATGAACCACAGAGAAGTCTCAATGGCTATTATTTTCCTGTATCCTATGATCAGATGTTCAATGGTATTTAAATGGTCAATAGCGCAAACTACCATTTCAGAACCATAAAGCCTGTGAAGTGCATTCCCTCTCTGCAAGGCCTATGAAGTCACTCACTCTCCCCACTGAAAGTCCTCACTAACTGAATCCAGCAAAAAGCAAAGGAAAGCATTCTGGTCACTTACCAGAAACCTAACCTTAAATGAACAGCATCAGGGAAGTGAACTGCCATGCCATACAAACAAAAGATGGTATTTCCACATTCCATATCCAGTATATGCACTATAACTTGACTTACCTTCTATGACCAGGAGCTGCTAAAAAGGGGGTTGGCTCAATGAATGTCCCCAGTTTGGGACATAGAGAAAAGGATGCTTAGATAGGAGGATCCAGGGACTTAGGTGCCCAATGAAAACTTAAGAAAGGGAGTTCAACCATGACTTGCGGAGCAAAATACAGACCTCAATTCAATTTCCCTTTTCTGCAATCAAAATCTAATACAGTTTCTCCCCTCTTCCTCTCACAAATATCTATGGGGGGGCAGAAGTGAAAGAACTAGTAATTAAACCACTTAATGGATTTTATAATTGCATAAAGTACTATGGTGATAAGCATGGGATAAATACCCAGATAGATGAAATTAGATTAGACAGACAGATAAAACCGATTAGATAGACAAACATCATTATATCACAGATGTCAAAGGCATGGTTTCCCCCTCCTATAACAAGTATACTGTAGTTATAATAAATTATACATTCTATTTTTATGTCTCTTTTGTGTTTGTAGGCAGGGGGAAATGCTTTAACAGTATGATTTTCTACCACCATTTCAGAATGCATTATGTTTCAAAACATTTATAATGTTCAGTTAGAAAAACATAGTAATTCAGTACAAATTAAAGCGTGCAGCAATCCAGTGCATGGCCTCCCTTCTCTGCAGTGCTGAAATACAGACTAGAGCTAGTTTATTCTGCAAAATCCCATAGAAATCAGAGCTGACAATACAACGTAGACCTGGCAGCAACATTCACCTGTTGTTCTTTTTCCTCCCTCCAAGCCCTCTGTCCCTTCCCTAATGTGGCTGGAAACAATAAGCAAAAATTCTCTTGCCTAAGAAAAACAGGAATGGGGAAAGAGAAATGTGAGACGAGAAAGAACTATGGAAGGAAGTGTGAATGCAAAATAAAAGGAAGTAGGGATGAGAGAGTAAAGAGGAGAGAGCTGTGGACAGCAGTACAGTGGAGAGGAATGAAGGAAAAGGGAGAGGGAAGGATAGGATGAAGAGTGTCAGAAAGAGAACAGGCAGGGGAATTAGGACATAAGCCTGAAGACACTGATGACCATTTACAGTGCTGCAGTACTGGGTCCTACAAGGAAAGGGCTAAAAATGCTCCACCCAGGTGTGCTTCAGATCAGGAATCCAACCAGTAAGGCTGTTCCAGCCTCTTTCACATTCACCAGACCTCTTGAGTGGGTGCTGGAGTCAACTCCAAATCAGCCTTACTGATGAACTTCTAAGTGTAGAAGTTATTAATGACCAAGTTTCCACTTCCTATAGGATTCCTTTTTTGGCATTTCAACTCATTGAAGAGATCGCTATTTAACCTGGTTGGTTTCCTACAGCACTTCCCATTCTTCTTTTGCATGAGGATAGTGGACTTCTGCACCTTTAAAAGCACAGGCAGCTATCCTGGACTCCTATTCCTCTTAGACTTGCATCCCAGGCTAAGTACAGAGAGTCAAAAGCCCAAGGAGAAATTGATTCAACCTTTGCAGGCCTCTCTAAGCTGCACAGATTGAACTGATAATTAACTGAACTCATGCTGAGTTTTCAGTCAGGAAAGGCAGCCAGATGCCTGCACTGGCCCAGGCCAGAAGGTGGGGGGTGGGGAGCTACAGCGCACCTCCCAGCCTACAGGCAATTGCTGAGGCAGGCTATCCCTGATTGGCTGTCCAGCACATGCCCCCAACCCCCTGCTGTCTCCCCCTGCAGGCGGGCAGTCCACCATCCTGGCACCAAGAGCGGCCCACATGGGCAGAGCTGCCTCAGGGGTTTTCCCCCAACATGCCCAGGGTTCCCCAAGCCCCAGCCTCCCCTGCTTTGGGAGCCTTGGGGATTTCTCCCCCAAAACCCTCCCCGGCATGGTGTGGTGGCTGCTTAGCCAGCCTCAAAGCCACAGGTGGGAGGAGGGGAACAGTCCCCTGTCCCAGTGCCAGGGGGTCCCTCTCCATGGGCAGCCCCCTGAGACGAGGACAGGGGACTGCTTCCCATCTCTCACCTGCGCGGGCGGGCCGAACGTGTGGGAGAGGGTGGGCAGCTGGGCAGGTCAAGACTCAGGGACGGGGAGAGGCTCTGTTCCCTACACCCTGCCCTGCCAGGCTGGCAGGCACAGCCAGGACACAGAGTAAGGAGCAGAGGCTTTGCTGCCTCAGCTGTGTGACAGCCCAGGTGCAGAGCCGGGTGCAGGCTCAGATCTAGGTCTAGAGCTGGTCTAAAGCAGACAGCATAACTGCAGAGAACAGCAGTATCCAGGTCTACAGCAGATGGCACAACTGAGGCTTGCCCACCCGCCCTGCAAGAAAAGGGCTGGGGGGGGAAGGGCACAAGGCCTCCTGGGATGTTGGAGGACTGTGACCTAACAGCCAGGAGGGGATCTGGGACAGAAGTTTGGTAGACTGGCTTAACCTAAATCAGTAAAATCTGATACTACATCCATCCAGGACTACATTAAACAATTTTGGCCATTTTGAAACTGGACTATGTGCACTAAACTTCTGTTCTGTTACAGGTTTAAACCAGTTTCACTTGTACTGTTTTATGTGTAATTTCTGTCCCGAAACCTAGTGGATCCTGCCCATCAGTTCACTGAGCTTGATAAAATCTGCTTTGCTGAAGTCCATTGTCTTTATTCTGCTGTTCTCTTTCCTTCCCCCTCTTAAGATCTTGAACTCTATCATATTGTGGTCACTGTCACTCAAGTCACCTTCACATTCTCAACCAATTCCTCCCTGAAACTTCTCCCCAGATACTGGAGCATATCAACAAACAATTGATTTGTAAACTCCAAGAGGATAACTAAGTGATAAGCAACAGCTGACCTGGCTTTCTCAAGGGTAAGCCAGGTCTAATGAATCCGATTTTCTTCTATGACAAGGTGATAGGCTTTGTAGATGGGAGGTGGAGCGATACACTCCGACTGATATCAGTGAAAGCCTTGAGTGCTTACCACCTCATGGGATCAGATTCCTATAATGTAATTTGTTCCAGGCTGGGAGATGTGCTGTTTTTATTTGTCTGTCAATGGCCACACTAAGCCCTCATGATATGGAAGTAATAAATCAGGAAACAGAAAGGAATAGGGGATAAGCAGATTGTGAATAAATGAATGAAAGTATGGTATAATGGTAACAGAAGAGAAGAGAAAAGGAAGGAATAAAAGGGAGAACAATACATACATTGTTTAAATATATTTAATTCTTCTAAAAATGAATTTCACTTGTCCCCAAGGCTCATGCAACTCTGGGGTGAGACAGTCACTTTGAAAATATTTGTATCATGAGTTTGCAAATCCAAATATATTCGACAGCTTAATAACTAAACATACAGAAACAGCTGTCTTATAAAGGAGATCTTTCAAAACAACAGTTCTGCAACTTACCAAGATTAAAGGTGTGAAACATGATTTTTTATTTTTAACAACAGTAGCTAGAGATGGTCTTGGGAACATATACTGTATTATACTGAATCAAGTTACTGACAATTTTACTCTGTGGGAAACTTCATGGAAATCAATGGAACTTTCAAGGGGAGGAGGGGGAGCCTGGTTGTTACTTTATATGAGTAAGGGTATCACAATCTGACCCACAATGAGGTAAGTAAATACTTGTGTGTATGGAGGTAGAACTCTTTAAGGCCAAACTACAGAAACTACAAAAATATGCCAATGAAACTGGAAACCCTGTCACAGAAACTGGCACTTACTGCAGCACTGCAGGCCCAGCACCCTTCCATAGTTTCATAGTCAGTAGGGTTGGAAGGGACCTGAGCAGATCATCGAGTCCGACCCCCTGCCATGGCAGGAAAGGGTACTGAGGTCAAACGACCCCAGCAAGGTGTACATCTAGCCTCCTCTTAAAGACCCCCAGGGTAGGAGCCAGCACCACTTCTCTTGGAAGTTGGTTCCAGATCCTAGCCGCCTTGCCTGGGAAGTAGCGCCTCCTGACACCTAGCCTGAATCTACCCTCTGCCAGGTTGTGACCATCATTTCTAGTCACCCCTAGTAGTGCTGGGGGAACAGGGACTCTCTCAGTGCCTGCTGGTCCCCTCTGACTAGTTTATAACAGGCCACTAGATCCCCCTCAGCCTTCTCTTGCGGAGGCTGAACAGGTTCAGGTCCTGTAGCCTCTCCTTGTAGGGCCTGCTCTGCTGCCCCCTGATCACGAGTGGCCCTCCTCTGGACCCTCTCCATGTTGTCCACATCCCTCTTGAAGTGCGGTGCCCAGAACTGGATGCAGTACTCCAGCTGCGGCCTGACCAGTGCCACATAGAGGGGGAGGATCACCTCCCTGGACCTGCTCGAGATGCATCTGTGGATGCACGACAAGGTGCGGTTGGCCTTCCTGACTGCCTCCCCACACAGCCGGCCCATGTTCATCTTGGCATCAATGATGACTCCAAGATCCTTTTCTGCCTCTGCACTGACGAGAAGGGAGTTCCCCAGCCTGTAGGTCTGAGTTCCCTAACCCGTACGTATTTCTGTGACAGGGTTTTCAGTTTCATTGGCATATTTTTGTAGGTTCTGTAGTTTGGCCTTAAAGAATTCTACCTCCAATCCGTGAGCAAAACCATTTAAACCTATATAAAACTTAAAAAGAAAAAAAAAACCTGTGCAGTAGTGAATTCTGAGTCTGCTGAATTGTTATGGGATGTTGAGAAATTTCTCTTGGGTAAGCAAAATTCTCAGAATCACATGAATCTTGGCAGGCACAGAAAAATGTGGAAATGAACCCTTATTGCTCCTACCCAAAGGTGCCGAGATAGAGAAATACTTGCTGAGGTAAAAGCTAAGAAAATAAACATCTATTAGCACCACAAAATACAAATGAGGAGCCCAGGAAATCCATGAAAGAATGTAAAATACCAGAAAGGAAAATGGCTTTATCAACCATGAACTCCTCTGCGAAACGAATGTGACAAAAATTCTTCTTGCTTTTTCGAATTGCTGTAATATCTCCACACTGCTCAAAGACCTCCTGAATAATTTCTTCTGTAGCATTTTCTGGTAATCCTCCAACAAATACAGTCTTACACCCAGGAGGTCTCTCTCTCGTTGAAGGTGGTGGAAGATCTAAGTAAAAACAAAAATCATGTCGGAACACAATGTTTTGTCTCGTTATACTTGTAAAGTATTCCCACAATCAATTTAAGCAACAGAAGTCATTTTTAAAAACATTTTTAGGAGGAAGGGAGAGAAATAATTACATATTTTAGACATTGACCGAAGCTGGAACCCCAAATCTAAACTGTTCCTGCATTTTGGGTACAAGTCCAAACTCCTGCTGTTGTGGCTTGCTGTCAGGCTAGATCCGGAGTGCAAAAGAGGTCATTTTTCTGCATGGATTCGGCTAAAATCTCACAAGAAAATACTGTAATTTTTTGGAGCACAAAATCCTTAGTAGTGGTCTGAGACTCCTTAGTGGTTCTCATGGGGGACTTCAGTCACTCTGGCATCTTCTGGGATAGTAATACAACAGTGTACAGGCAATCTAGGAAGCTTTTGGAGCCAACTTTGTGGTGTGAGTGTTGGAGAAGCCAGCTAGGGGCCATGCTCGTCTTGACATGCTGCTCACAAATAGGGAAGAATTGGCAGGGAATGCAGAAGTGAATGGCAAGTTGGGAAGCAGTGACCATGAGATGACTGAGTTCCAGATTGCAAGGAAAGGAAGGAAGGAGAGAAGCAGAGTAAGGACTGTGGTCTTCAGAAAAGCCAACTATGACTTACTCAGGGAACTGATGTGCAGTATCCCCTGGAAGGCCCACCTGATGGGAGAAAGGAGTCCAGGAGCACTGGCTGTATTTTAGCATAGGAAGGAACCATCCCAATGTGTAGCAAAACTAGCAAGTATAGCACAAGACCAGCTTGGCCTAACAGGAACTCTTCAGTGAGCTAAAACACAAAAAGGAAGCTTACAAGAAGTGGAAACTTGAACAGACAGCTAAGGAGGAGTATAAGAGTATTCTCCTCCTTAGTTGTATACTCAGCCATGTAGAGGTGAAATCAGGAAGGCCAAAGTGCAATTGGAGTTGCAGCTAGCAAGGACATGAAAGGTAACAAGAAGGATTTCTACAACTATAGCAACAAGAGGAAGTTCACGGAAAGTATGGGTTCCTGAATGAATGGGGGAGGCAACCTAGTGACAGATTACTTCACCTTCACAGGCAAGGTCAACTCCCAGATTACTGGGAGCATATTTTGGGGAGGAAGTAAGCAGCCAACAGTGGCAAAAGGACAGGTTAGTGACTACTTAGAAAAAATGGACATGTACTAGTCCATGTGGCTGGGCATGAAGCACCTCAGGGTACAGAGTGAGTTGGCCAGTGTGATTGCATAACTGCTGGCCATTATTTTTGAAATCTTTTGCTGATTAAGAGAATCCCCAGATGATTGGGAAAAGGCTAATATAGTGTCCATCTTACCTCAGTCCCTGGAAAAATCATGGAACAGTTCCCCAAGGACTAAGTACTTGGAGGAGACAAAATGATTAAAAACAGTCAGCATGAATTCACCAAGGGCAAGTAATGCCTGACCAACCTGACTGCCTTCTATGATGAGATGACTGACCCTTTGGATGCAGGAAAAGCAATGGACAGGCTATACCTGGACTTCAGCAAGGCTTTTGATACAGTCTCCCACACCATTTTTTCAAGCAAGGTAAGGAAGTATAGGTTGGATGAATGGACTGTAAGGTGGATACAAAACTGGTGGGATCACTAGGCTTGGAGGGTAGTAATCAATGGCTTGATGTCTAGCTGGTAGCTGGTACCAAGTGGAGTGCCCTAACAGTTGATCCTGGGGCCAGTTTTGTTCAATATCTTCATTAACAACCTGGAAGATGGGGTAGAGTGCACCCTCAGGAGGTTTGTGGATGCCATCAATCTAGGGGAAGTAATAGGCACACTGGAGAGTAGGGCTACGATTGAGAGAAACCTCAACAAATTGGAGGATTGGACCAAAAGAAATCTCATGAGGTTCAATAAGGACAAGTGCAAAATCCTGCACTTAGGACAGAAAAAAATCACATGGCACCGGTACAGGCTGGGGGCTGACTGGCTGAGGAGCAGCTCTGCAAAAAAAGGACCTGGGGGTTACAGTGGACAATAAGCTGAATATGAGCCAACAGTGTGCCCTCGTGGACAAGAAGACTAACAGCATAATGGGCTATATTAGTAGGAGCATTGCTAGCAGATTGAGGGAAGTGATTATTCCCCTCTATTTGGCACTGGAGAGACTCCACTGGGAATACAATGGACAAATTAAAAGGATGTGGAGAAACTGGAGAGTGTCCAGTGGAGGGCAATGAAAATGGTTAGGGGGCTGGGGCACATGACTTTTGAGTAGTGGCTGGGGCTTGGAGGGGAAAAGGAGGATTTAATAGCAGCCTTCAACTACCTGAAGGGTAGTTCCAAAGAGGATGGAGTGAAACTGTTCTTAGTAGTGGTACATGACAGAACAAGGACAAGTGGACTCAAGTTTCAGGAAGGGAAGTGTAGGGTAGATATTAGGAAAATGTTCTCATTCAAAAGATAGGAAACATAGGAACAGGTTACTCAGAGAGATTGCGAAGTCTCCATCCTTGTGGGTTTTTAAGACCCAACTAGACAAAGCCTTGGCTAGGATGATCTAGTTAGGGGTGGTCCTGCTTTGAGTAGGGGGTTGGACTAGATGACCTTCTGAAATCCAACCCTAATTTTCTGTGATTCTCTAATTTGATCTTAGACAGTAAGCCCTGGCTCTGGTGTAAATCTGATCTGAACTCAGCTACTTTGTCCCATCTTTAATTTTTGGACAACACTCACCAAAGACAAGGAGTTATGTGCCTTCAGCAGCTTTGGAAATCAGGTGCCTAAACTATGGTTCTAAATTCCTAAGCCTGGGCACTCCATTTTGAAAATTTTACTCAGTCTTAGCATAATTTCATTTTTCTTTCATCACACAAAAGCCCAGAAACAGAGTGGGAAACATGATGAAATGGCAATATAATGAAAATTCTCTGCTGGTTATCTACTTTGTCTTGTTGCCAGATAATAGAACAGAGGCCAGAACAGAGAAAGGCTAACTTAACCACATGCACAGTACTCATTTGGCTGTGAAACACCACTGGATGAACAGACTTTTTATATTTACATTTAAATGAGCAAAGTATTACATTTTTGGAGGCTGTATAAAATATGAAATGTACATTGTCATAACATTTCACCTCGTTAATATGTAGATTAATAGAGGATTCTTCTAAAAATAGCACTGTTAAAAACTAGCACTGATTAATATGAATTAGACATTAGTTACTTAAACACAGTGAGAGTAAAGTTACAGTTTTAAAATAATTTTTTTATATCTCACCTCTATGATTGTGAGTAAATAATGGTCTGAGTACATTGCAAATGCAAAACAATATATTTCTTTTTGTCTTGGTGAAAAAAGACACGTTGGTGAAAGTTGCTTTATCGATGGTCCTAGCAATCACGGTCCTCTCGCTTCTTTATAGAGAATAAGATTCTGCCTTGCAGGTGGCTCTGAGAAATACTTCTACTTGTCTGGGGCCATAATGAGGTCATGAGGTACTCAATCCCTATCCTTAAGAAACCACAGAACTACTCTTCCTATGGGCTCCCAGGAGGGTAGAGAGCAGGAGCTAGGGGCACTTACTTTGTCTTACATCAGAATTAGCCACCAATTTGCATTGGGTATGCTGACTACCATGAAGTTAGCCATGAATATAGATTCCTCCTGCACATGGGAAGCTCCTGAGCAATTCCTTTATGTGCAGCCAGCTCTTCACAGTCCCCTTCTATAGTTATTTGCACAATCTAGCCCCAAAGAGGCACACAATAGGAAGATCTTGTGCAAGCTTCTTGCCAGTGCCTCATCAACATGCCTTGCCCATGACTTAGCCAACATCTGCAGGAAATGAGAATACAGGCAGTTTTTCATGCTTACCTTAACTTAGGCCTTCTCCTAATGAAGTTTTCAATAACTAAGCCCATTTGTGGTGGTGTTTTGATGATGAAGATGCCTCATCAGGGAGTTAAACTACAAGCACCAAACTGAGTTCATATAGGTCAATGAATGACCATCAAATATTAACAATTTTCAATCGCTTCTGACTTGAACTAGATTTTTGTGATGCAGAGATAAAAAGGAAATCTACATACAAACACTACAAATAACTGAGATGGCTGCCTCCCTTTAGCTTCATTGTTTAAATTTACTTTCTTTCTTTTTAATTTAAAAATATACATCCCTGCTTCTTCTTTGCACTCGTAAAGATGAATGAACTTGTTCTAATACGCTACTGCACTTTATACACTCAAGCTGAAATATGTTTTGGTTGGAAACATTTTTGCTACCAACATGCATCTAAAAATGATTACCTTTATTAAATCAATTCTCTGTCTTGTGTGTATACACCACTGTGGTTCTTTCTGCATTTATAAGAGGACTGAACTCAAATATGGTTCTGCACCTAGGCCCATTTCATGCAAAAAAAATTAAGAAAATAAGATTACCAAGCCTACTTTTCTCAGAGCCACTTACTTGGGTTTGGAGGGAACAGTGTACAGCTTTTGCAGTGAATTATTTCTTTGACTACAGGCACATCAGTTGGTGGTGGCGGCGGTACTAACCCCATGCCTGGTATCATTGGGTTAATTGGAGTTATTCCAGTCATCATGCTAAGGCTTGGATCAAAGCCTGATACGCAGATTGAATCTGTAAATATGCAACATAAAATCTCAGTTTATAAATCTTGAAACTACTTCTTGTTACCATTCTCTTGCACAAACTGCTTTGCTTTGCACTTTTTCAGGCATCACTGTTAAGGTTGCATTTTGTTAAAAAAAATTAAACTATGCATAAATGTTATGTACTTTAAAATATTAATATGATTGAGTAGAATAATGCACATTAAAATAAAAAACCATGCACCATGAAGATGTGTTATTATTTGGAATGTAATTTTCTGTTTCATAATGCCACTGTGTTGTTTACACTGCCTTCTGACCCCGAATTTGTGAAGAATATCACTTAACACTGATTTGCCCTCTACAGCTAATTGTCAGACAGTTTTATCAAAACATAGCCTTCTCACATAAGTGACCTTGATTTATGAACACCACAGAAAAAGCTCCACTTCTAAATGTAGTTTATATAAATCTAGCATCAGAATTCCAAGCGTTTCTTCTTGGAAAATAAAGTTCCTGGTATACCTAATAAGGTCTTTGAAGCTGAAAATGTGCCATTCTGAAGGTGGTACTTAGGTGGCTGAGTCATTTCTCTTAAACAAAGTAATTATTAAGTGCATATTTATAGCCCCATAAAGAAATTCCAAATAAAATGCATACTTGGCAAATTGTGTTTGGGATTTTTGCCTCCCTGATTTCTTTGCCAGATCTTACATACATATTAACACTGATTTGTGTTGTATAGCACCAGAGTGACACCATCATGAATTATGATATGCAGATGTTTTAGACAAATATGAAGCCAACTTTTTGCATTCTCTCTTTTCTTTTTTTAAACATGGTTTGGGGTTTCCTGGGGCACGATAAATAAAATATTTGAGAGAGTGATCTATTTGTTGGCACAACACTGCTGCTATTTGATTTAATCAATTATTTAAAGACAACGTTCCACAGGTTTTCTGCAGAGCTTTCTAGATAGCAACTGAGAAGTATTTAATGATACATGTAAAGTCAGGAGTTAGCAGCTTGGGAGTTTGTTTTGCAAAAACAGAGAAAACAGCCTTTGAGTAAAGAGATTAGGAAATTTGAACTACATATTTCTATGAGGCAGCAAATAGACCCCAGCGTTGGAAATACCTTAAGTCTTAAAATTGCTACTAATGGATAAATCCACTGGAACAGAGGAACTTTGAACAGGAAGGGGCCCACTGGGCCATTGAGTCCAACCCCTGTGTTTGGACCATTTTTTTTATCCAAAAGGGCCAAAGAAAATATTCACTCTGGTCCCTCTTGCACACTACAGATACAAAGCACCCTCCAAAAAAACCCTGACAATACAAAGGGTAAAGAGGAGGAGAGGCAAGGGTACTGCCGATGCCCTGACCACTGCAGCGTCAATGTAATTTATTTATTTATTGGATTTATATGCAGCCCTTCCCAACAAAGGCTCAGGGTAGATTACAATACAAAAATAGAATAACTTAAAAACAGGAGAATGACAAGAGGGCCAAAACAAACTTAAAAGGGAACTAGAATATCAAGATAAAACAGAGACTCTCCCAAACAACACCTCATCCTAGTTTTGTTGGGTAAACGACTGCACAAATAAGAAGGTCTTGCAGCACTACTGTAATACGTCTAGGCTTGGGTCTGGCGAGCCTCAAGAAGAAAGGAGTACTAGCACGGAATAGCAACTGTGGAGGACTTCCTTCCACATGTTTTCACCAAGTGGACTTGGCATATGAATGGTACTTGTACACCAGCAGTGACTTCTCTGCATCTCAGCATTTGCATTTGTAAAACAAGAAGGATATTACACTTACCTTTGAATATAAGCACATAATGACTTGGCGTGTTGAGGGTCTGGAGCATATTGCTAGTGGTAAATACTATCACTGTGTTAATATTTTATTAATATTCACTGAAATATGAATAATTCTCTTCCACAAAAATCACATAAAGAAGATGTGCTGTGGCAGAGAACTGACATTTTCTGTGGCAGAGAGCTGACATTTTCTCTAGCTCTGCCTTATGCTCTCCATTCTCCTTATACTATGTTGCTTCATTGCTCCCAGGCAGTTCTGTATCATAGCAAGCACATGGCAAGCAAGGATTTGCTCTAGGCTTACTGAAGACTAGTATTAATGAAAACTCATGATACTACATTACTTTTTTAATAAGTGGGTTTATGAAGAAAGGATTTTCCTTTTCTTCCGATGTATGTGCATTGCTTTTTAGATTATCCTTTGAAATTCAGTCTGTCATTTGCTTCATGAGATGTGGTAGTTGCTGTATTAAAAATTCATGTTTAGTAAATGCTAAGAGAGAAAGTCAGAGGTGAAAGGGCAGGATGCAATTCATAGAAGTCCTTAGGTTATGCTAATTTGCTTACTCTTATTTTTAGAAGTCAGACTTCTGACAGTCACAGTAGGCCCATAATTTCCCACAGCTAGCCTGCTGTGGATGGAAGCCCATCATTAAAACTTGCTGCCAGACAGCTTGAATAGTTCCATTTTAAACAAAAATTAATGGCACACAGTATTGAATGTGATATGTCAGATCACATCATACCCAGACATGTAATTCTACAGTGTCCACAGCAGATTCAACACCTTCTGAAACAGGGGAGGGGCAGATAGAAATGTACAATAAAGTGGGAATAAGGCAGACTTCTTCCCATCTCTTAGTCACCTCTCAGGGCTATATGGAACCCAAAGGAAAGCATTGCCATTACTGTTATATTTTGTGTGCAACTCCTGTCTTTTTTAATGTAGTTGCAAGGAAGAGTTAACCTTGTTTATGGAATCAGACCGCTGAAACAGTAACAGCCTCATCTCAAAACACAGGCACACATCACCACCCAAAACAAAGGAACATTCAGGCAGAAGAGTTTCACTGGCTATGGCTTTATTAATATGTGCATGTCTGTGACAGACAATTGCAAAGACCCAAGAAACAGAGCGAATGCAAGAAGACACAGTACAGAAAACCTGGTGATGTGGCCCTTAGGAAAAAAAACAAAACAAAAACAATCATTAAAAGCAAGAGGTTTTTTGCGACTTAGTGCTGGCTGCAAGGATCTTGAAGCTGGGAGCAAAGAAACTATCCTCTGCTGGGTTCAGAAAATAAGACTTTGCACATTCTTTGTAAAACGTAGGACTGCATCAAAGAAACACTTGGCTCTGTCAGCAATTTCTCTTTCTCCTCAACCCATAACACTCAGATGTGGCTAACTGCTCTGGTCAAAACAAGATAAATAGTACACAAGAAAGCTTCCTGAAGAATGCATTGGGTCAACATTTTTGTGATGTCCTTTCACATGTATTAGAGAGAGAGGCGAATAATCAGACCATCTGATACAGGACTCAATCAAGAATTCCTAAATGATAACTCACTTTCCCACAGATGTGATCCAAAACCCGCTGAAGTTAATGGGAGGACTCCTAATGGGATTTTGATCAGGTCCATAATTACTGTCTCTGCACCTTGAGAAAGTTACTTAACTTTTAAACTTTGGTTTCCCAACCTGTTAAACTGGGAATGAAATTCTCACGTGCATTACATGAGCACTGTGAGCATATATCAGGCATGTTTGTAAAGGAGACTGAGAATGAAAAATGTTGTCTGAATGTTAAAAATGATAAGTAATGCCTGTAGTCTGCAAAGCTCTCCCAAACTTGTTATTTGCACTTATCTAAATGTGAACTAGGGTTTTATAATTAACCTCCTCTCAGTTTCTTACAAAAAATCTCAGTGGGTCCCAGAAATAATATGCCCCTATTACAATTACATATCCAAACAACACATATCTTATTGGTTTTTCCTAGTTGGCTTTGTGTCACTATAGGCAGTGAACAGTTTTGAGATATAACCAGCCAGTTAATTATTTGCATGCAGTGGGGGGGGGGGGGGGAGGGGGGTATTTTAATTAGAGTGGATTTTGGGAGCCGCTCTAATTAAAACACCTACAGCATCTCATGTATTCAGCATCCTGCTTTTCAAAGTGTCCGTGGGAGCGGTTTAACAAAAGCTGGTTTGATAAGCTTTAAAGTGTCCCTGCCACCATTTTGTAATGTGGGACACTGAATATGAGACACTGCAGCATTAATACATGAGACACTGCCTTAATCAAGTCTGCTCCAACTTGTTCTTATTAGACCACATCAGAGCACTTGTATAGACACCCAATGTGCCACACAACGTGAGAACTTGTCATTTTATTTTCCTTTTGGCTACTCCTTTCTATTTTGTGGGCCATTTCCCCTGCAAACCTCCACAATAGGCATACAGAGTCTCTTTATCACATGCTGTCACAGGCTTATTGTCATATTTGTTTTGCAGTCTATTTCTGAGAAATTAAAGTCTTCCAATCCACATATTATCAGATGGTAGTGTTTTTCTAATTGCATGTAACATTTTCTTTTACTCCTACCTGTCCAGGTTCCCAGACCTTTTCAAAACATGGATAACTGAGGGAAATGTTATATAGGCAGGGAGCTTTTTGTAGAATATCTCCCTTCAACAGAATCACTTCACTACTTCCTGGATCTGATTTCAGTTGGATGGTTTTCATATAGCTCCTGATCCTGCTCAGCCCCTTGGACAAGTTGTCACTGTTTTCTTCTAACGAGATGATGATGAATATTCCCTATGTATTGCTGAAAAATCCTTCTAAAATTCTACAAACGAGGTGCTGGAGCAAATGCCCATCATGATTCTTCAGCGCAGTTTGAAAGGAATTAATAAAGTCATTAATAAAGAGTAGTGCCCCTAACTCCTATCACAGCTCTGATGGGATCTAGAAACATCCCAAGTTTAACTGTATTAGTGTTGCTGAGGTGCCCAGCAACATGAGCCTGGAGATACAGTTCCTGTCTAGGGACTAGAGATGACCATCCATCAGTGCCACCAATGCAGTCTGTTTCATTTCCTAGAACAATGTCCATTTGGATTAGGTCCAGGATACTAAAGTTATCTAGATGGAGAATGACACTCTCGTTGAGCTATTCAGCTAACTTGTTTGCTCTTCAAAGGAGGACATACTGATAAAACTATCCAGAATAGGAAAGAAAATAAGAACTGACCCAAAACACATATCAGTTACTGGCAGATATATGTGGATGTGTAATCATTTAGGTATTACAGTCATGAGTACATTGGAATAGCTACAGATAGATAAATTATGTATATATATCACACCCTGTAAGAAGGAAAATATGATATATTATGTATCCATTGATTCTTAGATGTCTTAAAGGCAGGGAGGTACTCACGTTGAGATACAAAAATCTTTGGAAGTGTTGAAATGACAAATATTAACATTAACTGTGTTAAGAAGATACAATTTAAAATGCAAAAATAAACATGTCTGAAGATATAAAAGCATATTTTCAATGTATTTACACAAATTACCAAATCAGTTCATTAAAATGCAGAGTGTGTTGTGTTGATCCAGAACTTTAAGTTAAGCATGCACAAACTCAGCTTTACTTAGCTACAGGCATGTCTATACTGCTTCACTGTATTCCTTAGAGGGCTACTGAGGACCCCACCCACACACTCCCACTGCTATTGTCAAGTACATTATGGAAAAAACAGGGAGGATTGGAGAGAGGTACTTTTAGAGCATTTTCACAGTCCAGTTCCTACGTCTAAGGTTTGCTTCTTGGAGGTACTCTCAGGAGTGCCATAGAAGCAGTTTAGAGCTGTGCTTGGAGCCCATCTGGTCACCACCAGAAGGAACTGGCCACCAACGTTCCTGGGTCTGCTTGTGAGTTGAGAGAAACATCAAACACTAACATTTTCAGGCCCATGCTCTACCAATGGCTTGCAAAACAAAAGTACTCCCCTCTGACAGAGATCACTGAAAAGCTTTGAAGAACAAAGTGTTATCTGAAAACGGAGGCTAATGAGGCAGAGAAGAAAAACATTTAGAGCAACCCTGAAAGTTCCTCTCTTCTTTTCTATATGGGGACACAGAAACAAAACCCCAAGGCAATCCCCTTTCACATTAAACGTTAGGCCCTGAAAAATGCAGAGGGAAGATAAAGACTTTCTGGAAATGATGTAGTGCACAGTTTAGGTCAACCTTCTAACGTAGTCTGCTAGTCTAACATTCAGAGAAAGAGAGATTGCATTCTTCCATCCTTCGTGACAGATTCTTGGTGTGTTGCTGTCTATCCCTTCAAGCCAACTGTTGCTGTCCAAATGAATCTCAGCTCTGCCAAGTTAAATTTTTGCTTAAAATAACAAGGGCTCACAATTTTGTTAACTGTGGACTTTGGGGGACGTGCTTCCTTCCCTATATTGTGCTGCCACAGCTGCTGCTGCGCTGAGTTTTAACAAGTCCCAAGTTTGCTCAGTATAATTTTTAAAGGGAATAATGGTGTAGTTCCATTGCTAAGGTTAGTCATTTAAATGTGACGTTTGTTCTGCTTGTCATCACGGTGTTTTACAACAGCTGCCAAGTTATATATTTGTTTAATTAAGAAGAGCACCCATTTGTAACAACAACAACTCTTCCATGCATGCACATGAGCGGGCAGGGTCTTGTCTCAAATAGGTTTGTGCCAGCAGCACTTTGATATGCTGTGTTTTTATACTATGAGCATGTTAGTGGTGAAAACAATTAAACATCTCTTTTTTTCACCCTGTCCCTCCAAATGATGAGCAACCAAATTACATTGCTTATTAGTGCATGTGGTCCTAGCAGTGATACTTTTACATCTACTTTTGATTCAATACAAAGAAAAAATAAAATCCAGATTGAGGAACCATTTTTGAGCAATATGTACTGGGCTGATTAGGACAGTGTAGGCAGGAGCTGGTAAACGAATGCAATATCACACACATCACACTCATGTTTTTGCAGAAGAACAAATGAACTGCTCCTCATGAAGGGGGAAGTTCTGCAGCTAGTGCTCCAATAATCCAATGCAGTTACTATTGTTACTATACTGAGAATGAATGTGGAATCAATTTTTGAAAAGAGAAAATTAGTTACTTTGGAAAAAAGTCAAGTCTAGTAGCCTCTCTGTTGCTGCTCATGCCAAAGAAAATAACAGCAGTACTACATGCCATATGACAATGGCAGAGAATGACAGAAAGAGTAATTTTCTTTTAATGCTGAACAAGGAATTTTACAAGAATAAGTAAAACTTCCAAAAATTACTTTGTCTCTTCCTAAAATTCTTCCCTGTATCCCACAGAGCCAAGCCAGTAGTCCTGTCCTCATACCAGTCTTCTGTTTCTGCATAAGCAAAAAGAACAAATACTTGACCATTGGTTAAGTTCTAGATGAATCATTAGTTATAATGCTATCCAAATCCAGGCATTTTTTTTGGCCTTCCAGGATGCATCCAGATGAGCGTGGACGTTTGGCTGTCTGGGGACAACTAGCAGCTGCACACTGTGCACCACCACTATCTGTCCTCGGGGAATGCCCATGTCATGTGTGCTTTGGAGCATGGCAAGTTAACCTGGGTGGGGTAGGAGAGGCTGGGGCCAGGATTATGCTGGCCCCAGTACATGCACAGGCAGCGCTTCCTTGCAGCAGAGAACATCTAATGTGCTATATGTACCACTGCACATGTTTGTGGCACCACACACTGTACAACCACACTCATGCAGAAGTAGCCCAAGAGAGCTTTAAGTCACTTGCTGTCATCTCGTAGGTATACCAGTTGATTCATGATTAGTATGTTCAGGACTCTTCTCAATATGACTAACTCCCTTCACTAAAGAAATGGTGCATGCACCATTGACTTACGCGGCTAGTGTTATCCAAAGATCACATGCCAGTTTGACTAAATTTGGAACCAGCTGAAAAGGTAACATTTTTCTTTTGTATAGAGTGCTTTGATCAGCCTCAACCAGGTAGGCTGAGATGAGATGCAGTCATGTTCTGTGATAACATCTGGCACTCTTCCAATATATTTTCTCATCAAGTTTTTTATGGGCATTAGATTTTTTGGTAAGCTTCCAGAAACATTCCAATAAAAAACAGAAAAAAAGTCTGAGACCTCTTCTATTCAGGATCTCAGTCTCACCCTGAGACATACACTTGTCTTTAATGTTGGCAGCTAGTTCTGATCTATCTTCTGATAAGCAGCTGAGCTGAGTTTACTCCAGAGGCTGACTCAGTCAGCAGGGATAATCTGAGGTTTTTGTTTGTTTAGTTGTTTTGTTTTTAAGTAGAAGTACCTTTTCAAACTGTGCTGTTCTTTCCACCACTCCATTCCCAGATGGGAACTAGAAGTAAAATGCTCAATATGTTGTTTCTCAAAAATTTAGAATTAAGAATTGGTAAATTGTGGCCCCTACTATTTCTTCCAGAATGCTATAATGGAACAAATGTCTGAATTTTACAATAACCTGCTGACTTGTGCAGAAATATAATTTCTACAATAGTAGAAAAATAGCCACTGGTCACCAGACAGGTATGCCTTTTCCTTCACATAGTAATAATATAATCTTTTATTACAGCTATTTGGGTAATGCTCTGGATATGAAAAGTTCTTAGAAGTTATGCCAGGGGTGGGCAAAATGTGGCCTGGGGACCAGATGCAGCTCACCAGGCCATTCTATCTGGCCCGTGAGGCCCCTAAAAATTTAGAAAATTAATATTTATCTCCCCCGGCTGCCTATCATGTGGCCCTCAATGGCTTGCCAAAACTCAGGAAGCAGCCCTCCGCCCAAAATAATTGCCCACCCCTGAGTTGTGCCTTTCTCTTTTTTTTCCAGCACTCATCTGTTGAGGTTCAAAAATATATCAAACACCATAAACTCAAATCATGCAGTCACCAGGAAAGATCATAGAGATTTCATTACTAATATGTGCATCAGAGATTAGATTGTATTTTTAAATCTACAGCTACTCTTGTCATTTACAAGACCCCATGGACAATGGACCTAGTTTCATTTTTTTTACAATTTAGATCTTAGTCTGACACAAACAGTATATCAAAGTTCACTTATCTAAAGGTTTGGATGCCCTTGAAATATATTTTAAAACACAAGTAACTCTACTTAGCCAAGTTAAGAATTTAAACTGTGTTAGCAAGATGAGTTTAAATAAAAAAAATAATGAGTGCTTCTTGGTCGGCACAAAGACTTTGGAGGCAGTTTGCCAGGCAGGCCACTTACTGAGTCTTGGCAAGCCACCGAGGACCACATAACAGGCAGCCAGAGGCAGATAACTATTGTTTTCTATATTTTTTTAAGGGGCCCCGCAGGCCAGATAGAACGGCCTGGTGGGCTGCATCCGGCCCCTGGTCCGCATTTTGCCCACCCCTGGGGTATGCTGGTGATAAGAAATACATTATTAGCGGACATAGTGAAGGGGCTTTGCCTGCATTCAAGGTCTCACATCTCTCAGTTCATGAGCTGCCAGAAGGCAAATGGCAGGTATAGAACATGATGTCAGCTTGTCCCCCAGAACTGCAAATCATGTCCCCAAAGTCTTTGAATATTCTGGTCAGCTTTCAGAAAACAAAAATCTATTATGAAAACACAAAACCCCGACCCATGGTGTGCCTATACATTAAAATGTGTGTATTGGACAAAAGTAGTTATGTGTGAGTTTGGCTTAGCCTTAGAGGATAATCAAACTACCTTATTTCAGGGGAATGTGGGGAAAGTAGGGTTCTAGGGAAAGTTATATAATATCTTTAGCCATACTGAAACTGGCAGAAGTGGTACTCCTGCTTTAAGAGCCATCTTAAGTTATGTGATACTCCATTTAAAGCTTCCTGATCACTGAAAGGCTCTTGCAAGGATAGCAATTCAATAACTTAAAAGTATATGAAGCAAAAAGAAGATGATTTGCCAACAGTAAGGGTCAGCAAAGTTCAACTAATTGCAGAGTGATGAAACATACGATCAAACTTGCTTGCTTGCTTGCATTAAGATGCATATTGTATCATGACCCAAGAAGATTGAAGAGAGACTGATACACCCAATAACTACCTCACTGCAGAACCTGCAAATGCAGACCTTTCTAGAGGATGCACAGAGATAACTTCAGTGCAAACCTGGTAACAGCCTAAACAAACGATTCCCTTAACAGTGTGCTGTTACCTTGCACAAGGCTTTTAGAAAGCCTCTTGCCCTCCCACCCCCAATTTCTAAAACAGTGACCAATGGCTTTGAACTGATCAGTCCAGAATCATCAAACAGCAATGAGGTGCCTCTGTTTCTTTATGGACAGCTGTATAGAAACAGGCAAAGGAAGCACACTGAGCTCTCCCTTGTGTGAAAAACAGCCAAAAGCAAGAAAAGAATAAGGAAAACAAAACAGGCAGTGGAAGACAACTGAGGTGCTGGAAGATGGCCATTTGTGAATGTATACAGTATCCTGTCAAAGACCATTTGTGGAGCCCACAATTGTATTAAACATATGACATTGCCTGTTATTAGTCAGACAAGCATTCAGCAGTTCTGATTTCATATTCAGACCCCAATCTACACTGCAGTTTGAACTGCCTAAGCCAGGACTAGATCTAGATATTTACTTGCTACCAAGGCGGAGGTACAGTTGCTCAAGCCAGGGACAAAATCTCATGGATTTGTAAAAGTGTTTATAATGGGATTAGGCCCTGTGTAGGCTCAGAGCTAGCTTCTGGTGCCCAGGACGCCTGCAGTCCTTTTCTCCTGTTTTGGGACAACTTCAGTGCTAGCAATTGTCTTAACATTTATCACTTAAAAAATATTAAGGACCCTTTTTTGAGGCAAAGAGCTTTCACAACATAAAGTGGTTATCAGGGTGGAAAGTACATCACAGAGAATTTTCATTAAAATAACTAGCGCTTTGCAGGCCCTCATATCTTCCATTCAGGAATAGTCTTTGGGGAACATGGAGCTTGTGGCTGCGAGTCTGTAATTCCTAGTAAGTGGATTCCTGCCTGATTTGTGACTGTGCTGGAGCTGCCTGAGCTTCAGCTGCTACAAAATCCCCTCCAGTTGCCAGCCACCTCCTCTGAGCTGCCAATGTGGCCTCCAGCCACAGTGGGCGTGAATGTGAGAGTAAAGTAAGGGATCCAGCTAAATGGAGAAGCTAACTGAGCAATAGCCTTTTAGGATATAGGATGGCAGAGAAACTATGGCAATAAATAGAAAGATGATGTGAAACTGGAAGGACGGACAGACAGGTAGCGGAGAGGACAGGTAGGTAGCGGAGAGGATCTGGCTTTGCTGCCCGGTCTTGCCAACAGGAGACTCAGTTGCCTCTCTTCTCCCTGCTTCTCTGTGCAGTGGGAAGGAAGAATATGAGAATATAGAAAATTGATCTGGAGGGATCATAAATCCCAATGATGAAAGAAGGAAACAGGAGGATCTCTGGGGGTGGATGGGAATAAGAAAAAGGCAGAGAAACTCACGTGGGGTTTGAGGACAGTAAAGGAGGAAAAATGAAACAGAAGTGGAGGGGATGGTAGGGAAACAAAGGGAAGAGAGTAAATGAAGAGAGCTCTGGGCTGCAGGCATGTAGGAAAGAGAAATGTGAGAAGAACGGAGACACATGCCACAAAAATTGCACTGTCACAAAAAAAAATCCCCGCACTACAAGGGAAATGGAGTGGGTGATGTGGTAGGTGTTTTCCATCTGACACATGTGAGAGAAGAAAAAAATAAAGTGTAGAAAATAATAAAATGGAAATAACAGAGAAAATGCTGTGGTGATGAATCAGATTTGGATTAGGAGAAAAAGGAGGGGGACAGAGTGACATGGAAGAAGGGAAGAAGCAAAAAAATAAAAACCCAAAACAAAACAAAACACCTCACAAGTGCAGCTGGTAGATAGTTCAGTTTCAGATGATGTATCTGTGCTCCTATATTTTATTGTCTCTCCTGGCAGGTTTCCTGCATCTCTGAAAATCGCTAGAAAGGGATGGGAATAGGTCTCCTTTAAACACCTGTATCAACAACAGTGCTGACTCTGGATTCTCTATTTAAAGAGCTAAAGAAAAGGAAAGACAATAACAAACTCATGTACAAAAAAGTCATTGGTGAATGCTAGTCCAGCACCCCCTAGGTCCCTAATTTTTTTTTGAGAAACAACCATTAAGGAAATGTTCAGTAATTGGAAACTGCCTGTAGACAGCAGCACAAGCCAGCGGGGCTCCATGCAGGCATGGCTGTCTGCCTACATGGGGCTGTCCACAGGATGAGGAACTATGTCTGGAATACTGGAAGCTGCTGGTTGCAATTCTGGAGGAACTCCAAAACTGGGAGTGAGCAGACCAGCAATTCACCTCTTAGCTTTCACTCCTCAGGCTAGCTCTGCTGATACCAGGCTGGTGACCCATGTTAATATCCCATAATATGAAGTGTGTAATGAACACAAGTCTGTAAGGAGACTTTTTTCCTCCAAATTAAGGAAAAATCTAGATATAAACACAGGAATATTTCTCACTGACAATAAGCTACGTAATTCACACAAGCTCTACAATGCCCCTTACACTTGCTCTATAAATAAAGACATCATAGCCTCCTCAATAAAACACTTTGCACTTGAAAATTACATTTATGGGACATACATCACCAAACAAGGATTCAAGTTGAAGCCCTTAATCCTGGCTTTCTCTAGAAATGTTTCTGGGGAAATATTTTACAGCAGACTGTCCAAAAATTTCAGTTGCTCGCTGTATCTGGCTTTGTGGTAGCTGAGAATATACAAAAGCAAACCTGGCCTGCCCTTGATCTCAGCTCAAAGTCATACTGTGAGCATCACTATACGTGGCAAAGACTGAATTAAACACATTACTTCCCCTGGTTACAGAAAAATCATAGAGCAAATCATCCCTGGTTCACTAAACCCTGATAGCTAAAATGCTTAGCACAAGATCTCAGTCCTGCATGGGACTTCTCCCTCAGTACTGTACATGATAGCAGCAACAATAACACAACAATAAGCTACCACAACAGACCTTGTCCTTGGTATCTGACAGCAATTTTAACACTACTCTGGAAAAAAGCCTGGTTATTCCACCGTAACATTTATTATTTTACTCCTTATATAGTTATTGTTCACAAACAGTGCACAACTTGCCATCAAAGGGGCATGTGAAGCCAACTGCAAAGGGCAAACCTAATCAGTTTCCCTTTGCAACAGCCCCTGCAAAGCTGAACCTGACAGGGAAACCTGAACCTGAGATGGAAAACTCAAAGCTTGATGCTGAGGGAATCTGACTACAGTTTGTCAGTTTTTCATTGCTGACAGCCCCGAGCATTAGAAGTTTGACGGAGACAGAAACTGACTAGCGCTAGTTGGTTTTCCTCTACAATCTGCTGCTCTTCCATGTGTAAAAGCTGCACCTGCAGACATAAAAATTAAAAGGGGGAGAAGGAAGGGAAAAGAAAGAGACAAAAAAGGATACTAAAAAGGACAGAGATAAAAGTAAAAGAAAGAAGTCACAGAAATGCAGGGAAGAAGAAAGAGCTGGAGGTGAGGGGAAAGATACATAGAGAATAACTTGGCCTAGAAACCTTTGGGGTGTTTATAGCAGTGCCTCTGCTCATGCACCTTTTCAACCAATACTCAGGACTCTGGAGCACACTTGTGTGTAACTCAGGGGGTGCAGGACTATTTTGGCACAGGAAACTAATATCTCTAGTGCCATCCCTGTTCAAGAATCAAGCACTTCATGAGGTTTTGTGCTTCCTGTTTCCATGGGGAATACTCATGGAAAATTACAATGTCAGCCAAAGAATCAGTCAGAAAGCAACCACGAAACCACAAGCTTCATACACATTCACATGAATTTCATTTAAAAGTTGAAATCCTATATGTAAAAATATGAAAACAGAGAATATATAACATCCAATATAATATAATGGCCATAACATGCAAAATGCAGTTCTATTTCCTTCCTTATTTTTAAAGCACTTTTCACTTCACACTGATCTCAAGACATACATCTGCTTTTTTTCTGCCAACTCATCCTATTACTCCAGCTCTGGCTTCTTCACACACTGTGGGCAGACCTAACTTTGAATCGTAATTAATTTTTTTCAGTTTAACTTACCTCTGTCTGTTCCTGTAGCAAAAGAACAGTGGAACAAAACTATGGTAACTTTAACCCTTCT
Organism: Crocodylus siamensis; assembly: GCF_052110815.1. NCBI lineage: Eukaryota > Metazoa > Chordata > Crocodylia > Crocodylidae > Crocodylus > Crocodylus siamensis. The sequence continues at coordinate 362,284,302 of NC_143395.1, forward strand.
TCATTCACCTAAAGGTATAGCAATTTAGCTCAGTTACACTGCTATAATAATAGACAGCTCTAACAGTGAAATTAGAACAGTGGATGTGTGTTCCTGATTGGCGAATACCCTTACCACTTCTAGAACAGTTCTCTGGAATATCTATCCACAAAAATGGTTTACTTGCTGATGATTCACTTTATTTGCTGTACTTCTGTTCTTAGGCACTTATGGGCTGTCAAGCTTACTTAACATCATCTTTGTCTCTGTGTTATAAATTATTTTCTGTTTAAAGTTTGAAAGTGTCCAGAGTAGCTGCTTGCACCACCTCTGGGGGGAGTTTATTCCAGGCCTTGGGGCTCAGACAGTAAATAAGTTTTTCCTTATGTCCAGCCTAAAATGGTCTTCCAGGGGTTTGTGACGATTGATCCTTGTCATCCCCTGGGATGCTCTTGTGAACAGGTGTTCCTCCAGATCCTGATGCACACCTCTTATGTACCAAGTCACCCCTGATCCTGTGCTTTTCCAGACTGAAGAGTCCCAGAGCTCGCAGCCTCTCTTCATAATGCTTATTCTCATACCCTCTGATCATGCATGTGGCTCTCTTCTGGACTCTTTCAAGCTCCTCCACATCCTTCCTAAATTGTGAAGCCTAGAATTGGATGCAGTACCCCAGATGTGGCCTCACCGAGGCTGAGCACAGCAGGAGGATGACATCCTGGGTCATGCTTGAGTTTCACTGGCAGATGCAAGCCAGAGTTTTGTTCGCTTTGCCAGCTGCGATATCGCATTGGTGGTTCATGTTCATTTTATCGACAGTCATGACCCCCAAGTCTCTTTCGGTCATGGTGCTAGCAAGTGTAGCATTGCTGAGCCTGTAAGTGTGATGGGGGGGTTTATTCCCAAGGTGGGGCACCTGGCGTTTCTCCATATTGAATGCCATAAGGTTTTCATCCACCCACCTTGCAAGCCGGGTTTAGGCACCTACATGTTGGCTTCAATCACCAGCCTACCATCAAGTGTGGAGACTCTTCCCCAAAGTTTGGTGTCATCAGTGAACTTGGCCAGTCTACTTTTGACACCAGTGCCCAGATCGTTTATGAAGACATTAAAGAGTACAGGTCCAAGAACAGAGCCTTGTGGGGACACCACTAGTCACTGAGTGCCATGTTGATTCAGTTCCGTCAACTACCACTCTCTGGGTCCGACCTCAGAGCCAGTTCTCCAGCCACTGGACTATGGAGTAGTCAAGACTGCACATGCCCAATTTTTCCATGAACACATCGTGGGACACCAGGCTTTTTGAAGTCCAAATATATGACATCAACCTCTTCCCTCTTGTCCAGGCGATACATCACCTGGTCATAGAAGGAAACGAGATTGGTCAAGCAAGACCTACCCGCAACAAACTCATGCTGGTTATCCCTCAGAATGTTGTCTTCTGTTAGCCTGTCAAAAATGGTTTCTTTGATAATTTTTTCCAAAATTCTCCCAGGGATTGAGGTCAAACTGATTGGCCTGTAGTTTCCCAGGTCTTCTTTCCTCCTTTTCTTGAAGATGGGCACCACATTGGCTCACTTCCAATCTTTGGGTACGTCACCTGAGTGCCACGAGTTTTTGAATATCCTCCCAATGGCTGCGCTATGATGTCTGCCAGTTCCCTTAGCACTCTTGGGTGCAACTTATCCAGACCAGCTAATTTATAGGGGTCTAGCCTCTCAAGATGCTCCCTCACAAGATTCACACCAATGTCACACCAATGGTGGTGTGACAGGAGGCAGCTGGTGAGGCCAGGTCTCATGCCGGCCTGCCCACCTGTCTCTATGGGACACTCCACCCAGACTTGCCTGCCACAAATTTGCTGTTCCATAAACTGTTGGTATAATGTGGGAGACTGCCCATTACTGCCCCAATGCCACGGGGCATTAGCTGCAGCTCCAAACCTTCCCTACACTGCAGCCCATGCCTCGCAGATGGTATTCAGATTAATATTACCCCCTGGATTAAGACTGGAAGAAACCTAGTCCAAAGTTGGGCTTCATACAACCACTCATTCACGCTGCCTTCCCTCTCACAGGAGGCCCCTTCTACTTCACCCCCCTCTCACCAGGGCCTCTGGCATACCACCCATTACTGGGTCACACCCCACTGCCCTTGCTTCTCCTTTAGTGGCCCCCACTACTCCCACATGCTACCCACTCTGGGGTCTCCAGGATCTGCATCCCTGCCGGGTTTAGGCACCTACATGTGGGCATACCTGGCCCTCACTACTCCCCCAGATCTCCGAATTACCCATCAGATGGTAGGGCTGGGGTTAAGCGCCCCTACTCACCTTTCACCAGGGAGGTAACTGGCCTGACATTTCCTGGGGGCTCACATGCCACTAGGAGCCACAACAGACCACCCTTCCCCAGCAGGGTACAGTTTTAGGTCATGCCCACAAGCAAGAGCCTCATGCTCTCACCTCTAGATGTTCCATGCCGCTTGGCCAGGCAACGTTTGTTTCTGCCTGGGCTGGCAGCAGCAAACTGCAGCTTTTATATATATAGTGTTCCCAAAATGGCTGCCCCCATTAGGCACCTGGTAGCTGACTGTCTCTGCCCTTAAAGTGGCAGGCACCCAAAGGTGCCCTGCCACAGATGGGCATATATTCAATTTCACCCCACATCATGCTTGGCACAGTGGTCCCTTTGAGCTGGTGAAAAACTGATGCAAAGTAATCAGATGGGCTTTTTGCTGAGTGTTGGTAGTCAGCTGCCCAAGCTGGCTTAGCAGGGGTCCAATGTTGTCCTTATTTATCTTTTGACTCTCCACATATTTGAACAAGGACTTTTTATTGTCCTTGACTCGTGTAGCCAGACGGAGTTCAGCTGCAGCCTTGGCTTTTCTAGTTCACTCCCTGCAGGTACAGACCAGTGTAGTATACTACTCCTTATTGGTGTTTCCTGTCCTCCATCCATTATACATCTCTCTTTTCAGACATAGGAGGTCCATAAGTTCCCTGTTGAGTCAAGGGGGTTATTGAGCTATTTTACCACCTTTCCTACAGGTGGGGATGCACTGCCCTTGTGCTTCTAGGATCACTTTCTTAAGGAGCAACCAATCATCATGGATAGTGAAAGTTATCGACTCACATTCACTGTCACCCAGCTTTCCTTCAGTTCTTAGGTCACTGATTATAACATCCCCTTTGGCCAGTACCAGATCCAGCAGTGCCTTGCCTCTTGTCAGCCCATAAACTTACTGGGACAGGTAGAGCTCATCCATGCATGTAAGCAAGCTTTGTGACCAATCGGTTTTGGCCGAGCGCTCATCCCATGAGATGTCCAGGTAGTTGAAGTCTCCCATGATGACTGTGCACTAAGAGCGTGCAGCCTCAGCCTGTTTCCTGGAGAATACTTGGTCAAGCACTTGTTACTTGTTTGGAGATCTGTAGTAGACTCCTACCATTGTATCCCCTTTACTACATTCCCCTCATATACTAACCTAAAGGGTCTCCAGTCATCTTCCTTGGGTGCCAATCTCAGCTTGTAGGAATGTGTAGCTCTCCTTCACATAGGGAACTACACCCCCATCCCCTTTTTCAGCACAATCTCTCCTGTGCAGGGTATAGCCATTTATACTGGTAGTCCAGTCATAGGAGGAGTCCCACCAGGTCTCCGTGATGCCTATGAGATTGTCATTTCTGTTTATCAGAAGGATCAGCTCCTCCTGTTTATTCCCCAAACTCCTAGCATTAGTGTACAGGCATGTAAGTGTGCTGTTGGAGGCCCTAGACTTCCCTGTACTCATGGAGAAGCTCTGTTCCTTGGCTGGGGTAGGAGTGGGTTCCCTTGTGTGAGGGAGCGGCAACTAGGGGCGGCCGTGAGCTCCCTAGCGCTGCCTACCGTCACGTTAGGGTGACGTAGCACCCTCAGAACCTCGCCCGCCACAACTTTGATGTTAAGATATATGATGTGGAGGCTGCCAGTTTCCCTAATGGACGGTCTAGTTCTTCGTCCCTACTCCAGACTGGGGATTTAATAAGCGTCCTGCCTTAAGGGCAATGCGTGCCTCCAAGCCTCCCCCTTAGCACGCCCCAAGCCTCGCAGCTATTCCGGGGGACGCTTGTATGGTCCCTCGCCCCTCGGGTGCCCTTGTTCGCACTCTCGGGCACCGGGGCTCTTCGCCCACCTGGCGCCTCCTTGGGTCGGGCCCCAATCTCTGGCCCGTTCCCCACGCCCTGGGCCTATCACACTGGCGCCCAGCCACTTGCTGGCGCCTCCTGTGTCGGCTCCACCAGCGCCGCTCACTACCGGCCCCCCCTGGGCCGGGTTCTAGCCGGCGCCTGGCTAATCGCTGGCTCGGTCTGAGTCTGGAGCACTCTCGCCGCCCTAGCCTCAGCGCCCTTGGGCCGGCACGCTCCCTCTCCCGGATCTTGGCTCTCTCGCCGCCCTAGCCTCGGCGCCTTCGGGCCGGCTCACTCTCGCCGCCCTAGCCTCGGCGCCTTCGGGCCGGCTCACTCTCGCCGCCCTAGCCTCGGCGCCCTCGGGCCGGCTCACTCCCTGCGCCCGGATCTCTCGCCACCCTAGTCTCGGCGCCCTTGGGCAAGCACTACCGCCGCCCTCGTCTCGGCGCCCTCGGGTGGCTAGCTAGGCTGCTCTCGCCGCGCTAGCCTTGGCTCAATCGCCGCCCTAGTCTCGGCGCCCTTGGGCCGGCACTACCGCCGCCCTAATCTCGGCGCCCTCGGGTGGCTGGCACTATCGCCGCCCTGGCCTAAGCTCTATCGCCGCCCTGGCCTCGGCGCCCTCGGGCCGGCTCACTATCACCGCCCTAATCTCAGCGCCCTTGGGTGGCTAGCTAGGCCGCTCTCTGTCTCTGCCCTGCTGCGAGGGCCTTGCCCTCTCGGGCTGACTCTGCGCCTCCTGCGCTCTGTCACTGCTCCGCTCCAGGGTTAAACACCGCCCTTCTGGGCTGGGGTCTGTAACCCACACACTGCGCCTCCCTGGCGCAATACCATGCCCAGCCGCACTGACACTAGTGCCACCGGCACTGTGCCTCAACTGGGCCCTGGGAACCCCCAAGCTGTTGGGGAGCTCCCCTGAGGCCTCCTCACTCCCCTACAGCCTCCCCGGTCCTCCGGATGTAAACTATAACTAAACACTCAAGCCATCTGGCTATAACATAAATACAAAGGCTCCACACGCCTAACAACTCCAAGCCCCACCAGGGCTCTCAATCCTACCTCCAGTTAGGGCGATCCTGTTCCCTGCATCATTGCAGCCGGTTAGCACGATGAAGTAGTAGCCACTAACCCCGGCCGCTCAGCTCAGCCGCAGAGCTCCTGCTCCTGCGGCAGCCAGAAGGGAACTGTGTGTCAGGCTCTGGCCTGAGCTGGTTATAAAGGCCTGGCCCTGCCCCCTTCCGGTCATGTGACCACCTGGTTGCCCTGGTAACCCGGCACCTGAGCTGCCTGGGTGATTGGCAGCCCTGCCAATCAGCCTCAGAATCACGGGGCACCTCTGTGACTCCGTGACACCTTGAGCATCCTAACCTGCTCATTTTCCAGTTGATGCTTGGTGAGCTTGCTCCAATGGTTGTCCGCCCATCCCCCAGTGAACTTAGTTTAAAGCCCATTTGAAGAAGTCAGCCATTCTGGCTGAGAAGAGCCTCTTCCCCAGTGGAGTGAGGTGACCCTGGAGGGGTCACAAAGACCTGCAGAAAAAAAAATTGCAGCAGCGCATGCAGTGCACAGTATGCTTAACTGTACAGTATGTGGTCCTTCAGATGTGTTTGTGGAGCCACATATTGCACAGCCACACTCATCTGAACACGCTCATAGTGGTTAAGAGTCCAGTAGAAAATAAGATTGACAAATCCTGAAACAGTGTGCATGTGTATTAAAATGAGGTCACCATAGTATGGTATCCTGGAAATTTCTAAAGCTGCGTAGGCAATTTCTCCCATCCTCCAGGGTCAAAGAACTGAGAAGAATTTTGCTGAAACTATAAAAGAAGCTGTAGACTTGCTAACCCTTCCTTTGGTGTTAAAAGGCAGAAGCAGAACTGAGACTTAATTTTAGATTGTGGACGGGTCATATTCGACCTGGGGGGAAGTGGGCAGTGGAGTCCCCCAGAGCTCAGTCCTGGGGCCTGCGCTGTTCAATTTCTTCATCAGCGATTTGGATGACGGGGTGAAATGCAACCTGTTTAAATTCGCTGATGATACCAAAATTTGGGGTGAGGTGAGCACGCTAATAGGGAGGGAAAGACTGCAACAAGACCTGGATAGGTTAAGGAGCGAGCTGACATAAACAAGATGCGTTTCAATACTGGCAAGTGCAAGGTGCTGCACTTAGGCAGTAGAAACCAGCAGCACACTTATAAAATGGGAAACTCCCTTCTTGAGAGCACAGAGGCAGAAAGGGATCTCGTAGTCATTACTGACTCCAAGATGAACATGGGCCGACAATGCGAGGTCATGGCTGGCAGGGCTAACCGCACCTTGTTGTGCATCCACAGATGCATCTCAAGTACAGCCAGGGAGGTGATCCTCCCCCTCTGTGCGACGCTGGTCAGGCCACAGCTGGAGTACTGTGTCCAGTTCTGTGCACCCCATTTCAGGAGGGATGTGGACAACATTGAAAGGGTCCAGAGGAGGGCCACACGCATGATCCGGGGACTACAGGGCAGACCCTACATTGAAAGACTGCAGGACCTAAACCTGTTCAGCCTTCACAAGAGAAGGCTGAGGGGGGACCTGGTGACTGTCTATAAACTCACTAGGGGGGACCAGAAGGGTTTAGGGGAGACGCTGTTTCCCCTAGCGCCCCCTGGTATGACAAGGAACAATGGACACAAGTTATTAGAGAGTAGATTTAGATTAGACAGCCGCAAAAACTACTTCACAGTTAGGGCTACTAGGAGTTGGAACCAACTTCCTAGAGAAGTGGTGCTGGCTCCTACCCTGGGGATCTTTAAGAAGAGGCTTGATGACTACCTGGCTGGACTCATTTGAGTCCAGTCTTTTTCTCCCGCTCAGGCAGGGGGTCGGGCTTAAAGGTCTACAAGGTCCCTTCCAACCCTACTTCTATGATTCTATATATTTTTGTGTTCTTTAACACAGACAATTAAAATGGTATCTTGTTAAGTCTGTGTGTGAGATTTGGGATGTTTTACTTCATAATGGTATTGGCATGTTTCTCCTTAAAAGCCTTAGCAAATAGGCCTGAGTCACAGCGCGGGGGGCTGCAGGAGGGCTGTGATTTCCTGAAGGCCCCCTTCCTGTGCCAAGTTGACCCAAAGGGCACCCTCGATTCTCACCCGCCACGTCTTTGATGATAAAATATATAATAGGGAGGCTGCCTTTACATCATCTTGGACACGGTCTTGCTGTACTCTCTGACCCCATGGGCTCCTGGACCCCTTGTGGATCCCGCTTTGCAATGGGACACCCTAGCCTTATGGGCCATGCATGGCTCCAACCATCCCTTTACCACGCCCCAAGCCTCACAGATGGCACTGATGTTGTTCAGTTTGGGCCTTATTATAACCGGGCCCCCTGGTCCACCCTGGGCTCCCCGTGGCCCTGCCTCGATCTGCGCCTGCACTGGCGCTCAGGGTCCCTGCGGCCCTGCCTCGATCTGCGCCCGCACTGGTGCTCAGGGTCGGTGCACCCCAAAATGCTGCACCCTCTCTGGTGCTGGGGTCCCCATGCTGCCGTGGGTCCCCTATGAGGCCTCCTCTTTCCCCTAATAGCCTCACCCAAGCCACTGGTCTTAAACAGCAAACAAAACACAAGCCCCTGGGCTATAACATAAATTCTAACCACCCAGCTATAACATTATTCGGGCCACACCAGGGGTGCTCCGTCCTTCACCAGTCTTGGGGTTGTACCTACGGTCAGGCCTCTCCCCTTTGCTTGCTCTGGGAGAGCTCCTTCCCCCTTGGCTGCTGGCAGGGAACTGCCACCTTGGCCTCAGCCCTGGGGTTTATATGTGAGCGAGGCCCTGCCCCTTCCAGTCAGCTGACCGTTGGCAGGTGTGGGCCATTAGCTCACTCTGGTTGCCCTGGTAGCTGGGGCTCCTCACTTTAAAGGAGCAGAGCACCTAAATGCTCTGCAACACCAAGCAAGACTTAAACAATAATTTTAAGCCATTGCTCTTGATATTTTATGCTAGTTCCACTCATGCTAATAAATCAAATTGCAAGGACCATATTCTTAAAAAGTACCTTAGGACAACAGAATCTTTCCTGTTTGGGGTAATAAATTACTTATTGGAATTGTCATAAGTATGTCAGATTCTTTGATTACCAATTCTTAAATACCTCTAAGTAAATGTATTAGGAAATCTTGATAATTTGTATTGTTCTCTGGTATAAACTGGCTGACCTCAATACTTTATTTACTTATATCCCACACGAACCTTTCCCCAAAAAATCAACTCCCCAAAATTGGGGTGCACATCTTAATGTGGGGGAGACATTGATTTTTCTTTGCTGAAATAGAAGCAGGAAGGAACAGAAGCATGCAGACACTGTGCTCTAATGGCTGCCGAGATGGATGTTGCTTTTCTCTGGTCCCAACAAGCAGAAGGAACATAGTATGGTTAATCCCTTTATGGTTAATCCCTTTATAGTCACTAAGGACTTTTCAGTAGCTATTTGTTAAACACTATAGTATGTGCATTAAGTAGCCTTTGAGTTGCCTCAGGGCAAGTGAGGTGTCGCACGCAGTCTGTAGTACTTGAATGAGGTCTGTGGTGTGGAAACAACATTTTATTATTTAAAAGAACTTATATAAAGAATGATTTACTGTAAGAGAAGTAACACTCCTGCTACTGCCCATACAAGAGTCTGGAGCACAGTCTTGTTGCTGTTCTGCCATATCAGGAAGTACCTGTTGCCTCACCCAGGCTGTCTCCTGGGATGCCACACTTCTTCACCATTCTGTTTCCAGGGTGACTTACTCTACATCACAGTCACCCATGACTTTGGAATAATCCTTTTTTTTTCTTTTTTACCTTCTCCCTTCCAAAAACAAGGTATGTGTGGTATGAGAGAAAATATCGGTGCTGTTTATGACAATGACTTGCAAGATTATAAGCCATATTCTATATACACACAGTACATTGGCTCCATCTAAACATAACCGATGAAGAGCTGGTTAAATATTTATGTTGTCCTGAGTGAATTAAATAACTGATGTTTGGTGAAGAGTACAGATCCTATTCCACCTCAGATGACTAAGTGGTATTCAGGCATCTGAGTACAATCTTATTCCACTCCATTTGAGGCCCTGAGAAAATACTAGTGGAAAAGCTGGGTGGGTCCTCCTCACTATTCTTTGCAACTTAGTGTTGAGGTTAAGAGGAAAGTGCCTATGAAAGCTTTTCACAGAATCAAACAAAGTGGAACAGGATTGCCATTAGGGTATGGTCACACCATGGCAACAGTATGTCCTGGTAGAGGTGCTCCTACTTATGCCCTACAAACCCACTCCTGTTCATGGTGGTAAGGCTGCTCAGGGGTCATCCCCAGCAACCAAAGACAAGCTCCTGGCACAGCCTCACCAATGTATTTCTGGATTGGAGCATGTAAGCAGGAGCAGGTAGGTGGGGAATGCTCCAAAGACCTGCTTCTGCCATGGTCTAAACATACCCTTGGGCATTTACAGGGCAAAGAAGTGCAATCCTGTACTGTGTCCTGATTTGAGAAATACCATTCAAGGTAAAATTTGACCTTGAAAGAACTTAATGCTAAAAGCACTGAATGCCAGTAAAGGGGCCACTGGGATAGTGACATACCTGCTTTGTTAGATTCCAGCTTCAAAACCCAAATTGTACCTCAACAAAATCATGAAATTAATCTGTATTAGCACATTGTTGAAAATGCTAGGCATAACCATTGGACTTTGCTTGAGGTGGCTGTGAAAGTCATTAAGCTCCTTTATATACACCAGTATCTGAAATAATAACAGTCTCCAAATGGAAAGCATGGGCAACATACCTGTGCCCAAAACAGAGGGAGATGAGAGTTCACTGAGGCATTTAAATTGTGCATATGGAGAGGTTATGACTGGGTACTGTTATAGGGAGGGGAATACACATATATATGTGCAGAGGAGGGACAGCTCAGGTAGAGAGGCTATTGCACAACATAGAGAGATAGAGAAGGGCTAAAGCTTGACACAGCATGTGACCCTAAGAAAAAGCCTAAAGAAAGTTTTTAGGCTAGGAGAGTGCTCGCTGAAAGAAGCTTGGAGCTCTGAGCAAGGGAACTGTCTTCTTTTGTTTGATTCATCCTGTTGTTCAAGAGAACAGGATTTTGCTCATTCTTGTAAATAAATAAAATTGCACTGAAGGTACTGTAACAGCCACTAACCATTTCTCCTCCTATCTGGAACAAAAAGCAAGACCCCAGAGTTCTGACTTGCCATGGAGTCTGAAGGGGCAACAATATTTGCTATGATACAGGACAATGAAAAAGATGGGTTATTTTTTGTTTGGCTAAAATAGAAGTAAGTATTTTTCTTCACATTGCAGTTGTTACATTAGTGTTTTGTCTGCATTTTCCTTTCAAAAACAGAGAATAAAATCTGAACTGTTAAGTTTCCAGATGTTAGTGCTACCTTAAGCCACAGCTGGAAAGCTTATAAATTTAAGAATTTGTTTGAACTAAAGATATTTACTTTGATGTTTCCTGAACCCAATCTTCATTAAATGAAGCACCCTATGCCAATCCGTCTTTAACTGAGGTCTTTCCAAACTTCACATATGAAATTTCCATGGTGCAGTTGTTAAAGTCACCCCAGTTCCAGATGGTGTATGCTAACTTCTCTTTTAACCTAGGAAACCAATTTTCTTTACATTAGTCGGGTAGGAATGTGAAGAAAATCTCAACCATTTTGAAGTTCCCATTGTAAGCAGCTACATCAAACAATATAGGGAGCATTTTTCTGAACTGCTCTCCCAAAGGAAACTATAGAGAACCTAAAGAGATGCTAAACTGGGAAACCTCTCACCATGTATTGATCAGATCTTCATAAAAAAAATGTTCCTCTTCTTTCTTGAATTCCCTGCATACTGTGACATCATGTATCTGTCTTTGATCAGCTGTAGAACAGTGCTGGCCTTTAAATAAACACCAGGAGGATCCAGAGGTGAACAGGGGGAAATTTATACATTGTTCTTTCAGGCTTTCTGTAAACTCAAATTCAGAAGGCTATTTATGTCTCTATTCACATTCGAGTTACAATTTGTAAGCTTTCTAACACAACTCTTTCCACCACCCAAATAGCAGGACTCTCTTCTCATCTACCATCTGGGGACTTCTCTGGGGATTTCTTGGGAAGTACTTAGCAGATATAGATGCCAGAGTAGCCAGCTGTTATGCCAGCTCTAACCCCAGGCTTCAATGTAGGAGGTATACTGATAGCGTGGCCAGAGAACGATGTAAAGTCCATTGGGCAGCCAGCTCCTGTAGGCTAAAGCATTCAAAGAGTCTTCTAACCTCTACCGGAACTGATGTTCCTTGAGAACTAGGAAACTAATTGACTCCTAAAGGATTGTCCCAACTTTCCTATTCTTGCAGCAGAGGCGAATACAGGCCTCAATTTTAAATACACAATAAGTAAGAGTTTGAAAGAGTAAAAGGTTTATGGAGCTGCCATTAGCCAGCCCAGCTGGACCAGGTCTACAGTCTTTGTTGATTTGCACTAATAGTTTTCAATTAACAGGCAACTTTAGCAGGAGAACTAAATATACCATGAAGAAAAACAATATCAAAGCCAACAAAAAAACCCCTCAGAATTGTTACAAAAAAGATTATGGCTCATCAAGCAGTTTATTATGACAGTCACACAGCATTTTTTGTACAACAAACACACACCTCTCATCATCTTTACAAAATAAAAGACTAAAAGGCTGATAAATACTTGTAAGAGGGAGAAAGCATCTCTTTAAGTGCGCTTGTATGTTAGTGCCTCCAAAGATATTTAAAATATAGGCACTGCTTTTGGCTTTCAGGAGATATAAAGGCATATTTTTCGTTAAAATGGACCAATCAGTTTGACAGCATTCTTACAATGTAATATTTCATTATCCAGCTTAACTGAGGAAAGATCTTGTTTGAAAAGAAATCAGGAGTCTTTATAAGTGAATGACATACTTTAGGAAGCAGAGTGAGATACTGTGTTCTCAAAATTATTTAACTTCTCTGTCGATTAGGGCAGACACCAGGCTTTGTTGTTCATATATTACACATATTTTAATTTAGAGTACATCAGTGACGCTGTACAAAACTGTAATCTCAGAATGCTTGCTGCTAGAAAATTTCATCTATAATTTTTGGCAACTTGCAGCAAAGATCCATTTGTTAATATTTCAGAGTAGCAAACTAAAAGCATAATAATTTAACATGCATACACACAAAACCAACCACAAGCTTCAAAACTAAATTAGCCTTTCTTGCTGTTTGCAATTTACTATAAGAGTCTTTAACATGTGACTCACTTTGACAGTGCTTTCAACAATGAGGCAGATTTATAAATGCTGAGAACACAGCAGCCATTGGTTACTTTAAGAAGAATTCTTTTCTTTTTTTTTTTTTTGTAAATTAAAGATGAAACCAAATGGTGTCAGAGAGGCTTCTTTTGAAATTATAATGCAGCTTTTTCTCAGTTTTAAAGAGAAACTGTCTTTCTTTATGCCTTTTATGGACTTGAAAATGCTATCCACATGATGAGGCCTCTTTAGCCTCTCATCAGCATGGAGATGCATTTGTGCCGTTAAGGTTGTGTCAGGACTTCTATTATAAACCTCTTTTGTCAGAGATTTGTAACTCAACTGTAAATAGGTGCTCCAGACTGAAAATGGGTAGAGAGGTCTCGATTCAAGGATTTACAGTATTTTTAGCATTTTTCCCTCAATAGGGGAGAGGGTGGGATTGCTTTTTGCGATTTTTACTTACAGGAGTTTTAAAAAGAGAAGGGCTCAAATGCACCAGAGATAGTGCATTGGGAGGTTTAAATGGGTCAGAAAAAGTTGTAAGTAGCACAAACTCAAGTAATTTAGGATGCAGCATGAGTATAATTATTTAACCTGCCAAAAGGCCTTTGACCAAGTCCCTCCAAAAAGGTTATGAAAGACACTGTGCAGTCTTGGGCTGAGAGGCAAAGTATTGTCTATACTGTCATATATCAGAAACCAGCTAAGAGACAGGAAAGAAAGAAGACAAAAAATATCAGTTTTATTCCCAGCTAAAAGCTAACAGAGGAGTACTAAAAATGTAATGTGTTATTAATTATAATAAAAGAGTTAGGAATGAAAGTGGTAAAATCTTTGGATGAGGAAAAACTGTTTAGGACAATCCATATTAGGAAAACATGAGGCATTTCAAAGAGATCTCAAATGGTTTTGGGGAATGGGAACCTTGATGGCAAATTAAAATCAATGTTGACAAATGCAAGATCATTCACAATGGAAGTGCACAACTGAGGCACAACAATCCCCAACATACTTACAGGCACAGTGACTAGCACCATGACTGAAAGGGACCTAGGTGTAATGATAAGCCATAGTATGAACGTGAGCCATCAGTGCAATGTTGTAGCCCGCAGGGCAAACAATACTCTGGCATACATCAACTGATGCAACTCAAGCAAAACCAAGGCGGTGATTCGCCCACTTTACCCAGCACTAGCGAGACTGCAGCTGGAGTACTGGGTCCAGTTCTGGGCACTGCACTTCAACAAGGACATGGAAAAGCTTGAGAGAGTCCGGAGAAGAGCCACCCGTATGATCAGAGACTTGCAAGGCAAGCCATATGAGGAAAGGCTGAGGGACTTGGGTCTCTTCAGCCTAAAAAAGAGAAGGCTGAGAGAGGACTTGGTAGCAGCTTACCACTATATTAAGGGAATACATCAAGGGCTTGGCAAACAACTGTTCACCAGGGCACCCTTGGAGAAAACTAGGAGTAATGGCCACAAACTCCTGGAAGACCCTTTCAGGCTTAACACTACGAAAAACGTCTTCACAGTTAGCGTGTCCAGACTGTGGAATAAACTTCCTTCAGAGGTGGTGCAATCACCTATCCTGGAAATCTTCAAGAGGAGACTGGACAGTCACTTTGCTGGGGTCACCTGACCTCAGTCATCTTTCCTGCCTAGTTCAGGGGGCTGAACCCGATGATCTTGTGAGGTCCCTTCCAGCCCCTTACAATCTATCAATCTACAGGGCACCTTACCTTGCAGTGTTCTAAATTAATTGGTTCAGCAGAGAAAAAAGACCCATGAGTTACATGAGACAACTCAGTACTGAAAAGAAACAGCCTGTTAGCAGACCTAAGTAATGGGATGGAGAAAAGTGTCAGGAATATTATATAAATCAAAGATACATCCTCATTATGAATTCCGTAGTTTTAGTCATTCCACCACAAAAATAGATATGGCAGGTGTACTGGATTCAGAGAGGGGCAACGAGAATGATTAGAAGCACAGAATAAGTTCATATGAAAAGAAATTGAAAAGATCAGGATAGTTTATTTTAGAGAGGAGACAAAATGAAAAGATGCAAAATAATGAATCATATACAAAAGGTAGCGGGGAACTTCTAGTCACTCTATTTCTTAACACAAAAAACCTATGCACTATTTATTTAAATCTAAAGGTGTTCAATTTAGAACTGATAGATGGCCATATTTCTTTATACGACACACTAAGCCTGTGGCATGCACCATCATGCTTTAGAATATTACAGAAGTCAAGTCCTTTGCATATTTACAGAAATGGATTAGATATTTCTAAGTAGAACAAGAACATCCAGAGACAGAATTATAGGAGCGGGTCATGGTACTACCTATTATTACAACTGCAAGACACTTCCTATTAAAAAAACATTGCTGTCAGTTGCTTGTAACTTTGCCCAACATTAACTGTCAGCTAAAATTTTACATTGTGGGTGTCTGTTTAGGCTTTTCTTTTCTCCCTTTTTTTCTTCTTCTTTTTAAAATTTTAGTCTAAGCCCATCTGCTACCTCCTCCAAGAATGAATAAGGGGGAGACTATATTTCTTTGGTCACTTTACAAAACATTGTTGAACAATTCTAGCATACACATGCTTGGAAAGAGAGACTTGACTTCTGGGAGAAGTAGGCTGTATGTCACTTTTGTTTCCCAGTGAAAGTCTGCCTCAATTCAGCCTAATCACATGACTGAAAAATCCCCGCTTGCACATCTCCTCTTGTACTTCCCCACTTGCTGCTAAAATCTCTCTTCGTTGTACATGCTTGAGCCTCGCACAGCTACTAGCCCTGACCAGACTGTATATGTGTCATCTCCAAAGGGCAACTGATCTTGCTCCATCCAAATGCCAGGCACAAAGCCTGATCTTCCCTTTGATCGCTGGTACTAACCAGGGTGTGGCTGGGCACTGGAACAGAGAATAGGACTAGAGCTTTCATTGATCTGCCCTTTGCTAGCACTCAGGGCCTGTGGAGAAAGAACCTACCTAATTCATTTCCAGAGGGCACAACAGCTATATGAGGAAGAAGGAAAAAACTAGACTGGGATGAGAATCCTCATGAGATCAGGGTTAAATGCAAGGAAGAGAAAAATGGCACTGGTTGAAGAAGGAATGATATTACTTGACACTTCTGTATTTACTTCGGCCCAGTTCCCTTACACCTCAAGCAGGATCTTGAAATACTTAAAAAAAACAACCACAATTTCCTATCCTTCATGACCTTCATGCTGTAGGTAAGGGTCATGGATTCAAACATGGAGGAGGAAACAAAATCTTGAGTTAGTACTCATTAAACGTCATCCAGCCTCTCCATTGAATGAGACAACGGTTCTACATAAAAATATCACAAGACCACGTTAGTTAGAGTCTGTGTTATAATATATGTATAAAAGAAGGGGGGTTGTTCATGTGAGCAAGTCATTGTTACACAGGCAATTTTAATTCTGGTATTTCCGAACTTTTGAGTGATTGATTTTACAACATGAATAATCTTTAAATGGAGTATTGTTCATAATTTAATACAGTACTACACACACATTTTTAGAAGACAGATATACTGTCACAATTCAGAGCATAAGCCAACCTCTAAATATTAGAGTGAAAGGAAAATTGCTCCGAGGACAGGGTGTTCCATAACTGTATGTTGTTAAATCCCTTCTAGTTTCCACTAAAGTTTTTTGTACTAGCCACTGTTGGTGACAGGATGCTGAATTTGAGGGACCAGTTATCTGATGAGTTTAGTTATTCCTGATGTATATGTCAACATTGTATCCAAGTTAGAGAACCAGTCCCTTGTTTTGTTTGATCTGAGAAAGGCTGCCGGTACTGAGCATAGTACGAGTGAATTCTCTGTTGTACCAAAAAGTGGGATCTAAAGTTCTGAGCTTTGCTTCTGCACAAACCAGTATTGGTCAGTGCTGCATAGAAGACTAACTTCATGGTGAAAAACTTGCAGCATTTTAGCTCTTTTCTGGTGCAGGCTTTTATGCAAAGTCATAATACAGTGAGCGCATCTACACGAGAGGTTACTGTCTACATGTGTGGTCCTATTAGGTTGCAGTAGATTAATAAATGCCACTGCAAGGCAGTCCAGCAAAACACAAGTACTACTGTGTAGCAGTGTTGTTTTGTGTGCCCAGGGATGTGCAGATGGTGATGGGGCTGGCTGTAGCATGACAGTGTTTCAACGCAGGACTAGATGACAGGCAACTGGGGGTCAGCCTATGACCCAGGGCTGCTCTAACCAGGCCTCATGTGCTGCGGAGGGCTGGCTGAGGCATGAGCAGCCCCCACACTGAAACCCCCTGCCCCCTCCCTCCAGCATTTGGAACCTGATTGAAGCAGCCCTGGGCTGGCAAGGGGACTTGGGGGGACAAGGGGGGGGCTGCATCAACTGGGCCCCATGTGCAACGGGGAGGGAAAGGAGGGAGGCTGGCTGAGGCACAAGTGTGCTTCAGCATGGAGCTGCCAGCTAGCTAGACATGGGTTAAGTTGTAAGTTCTTGACCACTGCAGTGTCTTAAAGTATTCATTTCCATTTGTGCAGCCTAAAATTTAAGAGTCACTTTCTACTCCCCTTCCCTCTTCTTTCTGTTTAATACATTTCTGGAATCAGAGTAGCTAAATCTCTGCAGCTTGATCCTATTAAAAGTTTGCCAGGTCTGAAGTAGCTAATTGGGTCTTGGCCTATATGCTCTGTCTGTGATTTTTCTGTAACTGAACATGAATCATCCTAGCCAGAAGGTGGGTTTTTATCTTCTGTTATTCTTTTCTCTCCCTTGCCACTTGTGAGTGAAAAACTATTTCCCCCAACATGCAGCTGCGCTATACAAAGTTCTGAAATACTCTCCTTTTTAATGTACTTTAGTCATTTTATTTGTATCTGTCCATTATGCAAGAATTATATATTATAATGTACTGTTTATAAAAACATCCATATGGGGTTGGCAAACCGGTCAACAGACTGGTCAAATATTGTCAATTGGCTAGTCAGTTGACTGCATTTTTTTGACTGGTCAAAGATTATAGCAATTTTACCAAAAAACTCCTACACTTACGGGTTTTTTTTTTACACATTTCTTAATAGCAAATTTGTGCTTTTTCTGTGTATTATTTGGACCGATTGGCAATGTTTTACAATTTTTGACTGATATTCAATCAGTCAACTGACCAAACTTTATTTGACTGGTTAAATACCCAACCCTACATCCCCATTTAGACACTTCATATTATTGAATGGTACTATAATTAACCCAAGTTTTCATAAGAGTACAAACTGTGGGCCCCAATCTATGGGTCATATCCTCACCTGTGTCAGAGCTATATTTAAATGAAGCTAAGGAGAGGAAATCAGCTGTATCTTTAAATTAATGTTACAGAAATATAATCACCCAGGCTAGTGGAGACTGGTTTGCCTCCAGTGTAATTTAAATCAGCCTTAGGGCAGGTAATGTTTTGTTGGTTTATAGCACTTATTTAGTAGCTGTCACACTGGCCATGCTCACTTTCACCCTGACATTCCCAATATGGACAGTGAAGTGTCAATTAAAATGTCTGCCAGGCAGGTGGATCTTTAACTTTTGCAACAGGGCAACTTCATGACCCTTTATACAACCAAAATGACATAGAGGTGACAAAGTGACAGCCTTTCCTAAATCTAGATCTTATCTTTTCTTCTTAAAAACTATGTGTAGTCATGTAACAAGTTTACGATCTAGGCTTCTTTTGAACAGTTATTTTGGTCTCTGTATTACAACAATGACACTATTTGTAGTTCACTATTTGTAGTTCACTGTATTGTATGTAGTTGTACATATTTATATCAGGAATGTGTTATTTAAAGCTTCACAGAAAAGTATATACACTGTAAAAATTAAGGTCAGGAGCTCTATGCTTTGTTGTCACTTAAGAATTAAATAGCTGTAAGGTCCCCAATATAATACTCAAAAACACTTACGCTGCTGATATTACTTACACACTATTAAACGGGGTGTGTTCTTGAGAATGAAACTGCAGGGTAATAATGGTCTTTGGGCTAGTAATTCAAATCTACTGATTTTGAATTCACCTTTCTTAGCATTTCAGCAGCATTACAGATGAACATTAAGTATTGCCAAGGCTGCCATAACCCCCCAAAAATCAGAATCAATATCATTATGGATTACAACCAAGATGTAGCCCACCCAGGAATAAAAACACAGTGGCTTGAGTAATACAAACACCTCCTCACTTTAGCTGCCACTTCAAACAGCTGACTTTATTCTTCTGAAATTCTCTCTCTGAGGTTGGTTAAAATTGGTAAATGGAATATGAAAAGCAGAGCTACTAAACTGGTAGCATAGGAAATCTAAATCACACAACAATACTGTTTGAAAGCCAGATAAAACTGAACACTATTTTGTGATTTAAAAAGAGGGGGAGACAGGGAAAAATAACTTTTATACATTTAGATAAACAAGCTCACCTAAGGAAAAAGTCATCAGATACTCATTAAATACGCATCACACACTCATTAAAAAACAAAACACACACACACACACCTATGTAGGCCTCAGTGAAGTATGGTTAATACAACCATTGATCAGTGCATATGCAAGTCATATAAAGGCCCAGGTAATAGCACAAAATGAAGTAGGCTGGAGATCAGCACTACACATCTCATACATGGCTTAAGAAACAGGGTTGGTTTATAGATTCCTCAGAAGCCAAACAGATGGAAACCAATGAACCAAGCAGGATCAGAGTGACCTAGTAAATAGTGTGACCTTTTTACCAGGTTGGGGGACCTATCTCATAAGAACTGGATGTGAATGATGTCACTTAATGATGTGCTAATGATTTAGGATGCGTATGTTGTACATGAACTTGTTTTGATTGGTGTATAAAAAGGGGCCTGGGAACTCTGGGAGCACTTTGGGGCTATGTTTCAAGCTGGTACCATGTACACCAATAACCCAGCTGAATGGTCACAGATGCTGGTATTTTGGCTTGTTTGTAGACAATAAAACCTGGCTGAGCCGTTTGTATTCAGAACCAAAAACTGCAGTCAGTCTCTTGAGCATAACAATGAATTGTTAGGTGTAGTAGCACAATTGTGTGATGGTATCCTTACAGTACACCCACAGACCATCCAAACTGAGGGAGGCTCACTCACATGACTAGTAATACTCAACTCCTGACAGCACTTGACATGTTTACAACCTACTTCAAGGTTCCCTTTGAATGAACACTACCAACATGTCTTAGAGAGAACTATATTCCCAAATACATATTACCAAGTAAATTTTGTATTCAGTTCCATCAGTATAACTCCCCAGGATTTCATCAGTGTAACTGAGAACAGGATTTGTCCCATCCTGTATATTGTATATTGGCGCACAAAAAATGAGTGCCATACATAGTAAGAAAAACATTCACCTTGCTACTGAATGACAAGGAAGGAAAAAGCACGTTTGAATGATACTCTAGCCTTGATCCTCTCAGCAGGAGACAGTGAGGCATTTGGACAAACTTCAGCCACAGGTTAACATAATTTATACATGTGAGGAATGTAAAGTGCTCAATGAATGCTCTAAGCTCCTCAGTCACCACCAGATACACTTTTAAAGATTAATCTGCTCAAGAGACATAAAAAAGTCGATTTGTACTTTCAATTCCATACACCTGCCCACAAACCTTTGTTAGAGAAAAAAAAAGGTTTTATAGTTGCACCAGTGTTATAAGGAAAGAAAGTAACCAAAACAAAAAGGAAACTGTTGAAGTTCATGTGATTGAGGTGTTAAGGTGGCACTTCCCCCATAAGCCTGAGAATCAAACTCAGACTAGCAGCAGAAACTTAGCACTGTCACCAATGATTTGCAACACTACAGTATTATTCTCAGATTGAGAAAAATTGCACAAGGTTAATTTTTGTTTTTATTTCATCAATATTAATGTACAGTGCTTTTTCTTATAATTATGAACAAATCTTAACTAATAACCTTTATTTATAAACTGTAAAAGATCCATTTGCACCTGGTCAGTCACTTAGCGTCATCTCTGTATTTGGTTTGTGCAAATTCCAGAAGTGGTAATCATATATTATAACATTTCCTTGGGCCTGTCTTTCATATTTTATAGCGAAGGGACTTCCCAGCTCTCATTTTTACAGTTCATCTCAAGTAAATCCAAGAGCTTAGTTGAACATATTTAAATGAAAGAGCCACTTAAGAGAATGATGATGAAATTGTTGTCTTGATAGTAGGCCAATTGTCCAACTCCTGTGTATGAACATAGTCCAATTTTACATGCCATTACTAGAGAAATGGCATAATTACCCATTTCAATCTTCATGTGAGAGTTATCTCTACATTTATGTATGCAAGGCTTTCAGTCTTCTTGTATTATTAATGATGTAAAAGACCTTAAGAATCAATATAATTTCCTGTAATTTGCTGATTACCAAAATGCAAAGTTTCAACATCTGAACACCCAACTCCTAAAAAAGGAGCAGGGCTTGTGTGCTTTGAATTTAAAAGTTGGGTTTCCTCATGAGTTGAGTAATAGATAGAATAGATAAACCAGACGTGGATGTATGCACGGAAAGTGAATCTGTTCTGGAGTGCATTTTGATCTATACTGCAGCTGCTTTGCAAGAAGCCAAACTCCTACTGCTGAGTTACACACTTTACTGGTACTTCTTGATGCCCATTCAGAGTAACAGGTGATTATTTTTCCCTCCCTAATACCAGATTAAAGTGTTGGCTTTTGTTGCAAGGCAGACTGAAGACTGTGGTGAAGAGTTAAGAAAAACACAATAGCATGTGGTGCAAGTGTGACCTCATAACCTGGATCCCCTTCATTTCTAACTTCAGTTAAACACTCCAAACATCGATATGTGTCCCATCACCTTCATTTCAATGAACTGACATATGGGGCAGATGGCAAGGGAATTTCCTCACTTTGTTAAAAAAAAAATCTTAAATTTGCCTGACTGAAATGATGTCCCTGCAGATTCCACTGGGTTTGCAAGATGGAAACACAGATCTAGCAGGATAGTGATAGGGAACCAGGAATGGGTAAAAATGACAATAACATTCCCAAAGCTCTGGTTCCTCCTCAGATGGTTTCTGAAGTCGATTGCTGCCTACAGCAGATCATGCCCTTGAACCCACCTGGTCTTGAAGCATGGGAGGGGGAGGAAGAATCATGCCCTTCCTTCTGTCTGATTATTTCAAAATAACAGAGATTGCCACCTTTGTCTTCAGATGTTATGGACACCTGAATCTATACCCCATGCAAGTCTTAGGAGGGCATGGCTGGTAGCCCCCTGTATGCCCTACTCCCTAAATTTTACAAAAGCTCCTTCCCTCAGTAGTAGGCTGCAAATTTTCAGAAAAGTCCAAATTTTCTCAGCCACTTGCAAAGTGTCAAAAACAGAATTTTCAGCCTCTGAACAACTTTAATTAGTTTGTCACAGACTAACTAACCATCCTACAAAGGCTCATGGAGAATCAAGCAGGCTTGCTAGTCGCCTTTTAGTGCTTGATGAATGTAGGCCTCAATGCTTGAGGGGAAATGGAAGACCTTCAAAAAAGCCTCCTAGGTAGGCCAGTGGACCTTCTTAAGGTGTGGTAAGAGGTACTCTCCATCAGCAAACTTAGGGAGGGACGCTACACAGGGGATTCTGTTTTTATTTACACTTTTCTCCACACTGAAACAGCTGCTTCACCTTCTTCTTTTTCCTAACCACTAATTCCTCAGGTTCTTAAGAACAGTGTTCACTTTCCAAGAGTTGTAGGAGTTCAGGGGAGGGGATGGAGGGACAAAATGAGTTGGCAGTGGCAGCATGTTCTACATTCTCTATGTCTTGATCAACTCTCACACAGGAGACCCAGCAAGTGAAAAACATTTTTGGCCAACTACTTCCCACTGCTTCCATGGCACATTTCTGGAGATTCTGATGACCAATATAGCACACAGGAACCAAATTGCCACAGCAGTGTTCCCAATTCAAAAGCTGGCAACTTAAGAAATCTGCTACATTAGTCTAGCTCAGAGACAGGCAATTATTTTGGGCGGAGGGCCACTTAGCAAGTTTTGGCAAGCTGTCGAGGGCTGCATGGGTAACCCTGCAGCCCTTGACAGGTGCCCCACCCCCTGGTCACCACCTTGGGACTGGAAATCCCACCCCTGACCTCTGACCCCTGCCACTGGAAGTCCCTCCCCTGGCCCCGGAAGTACTCCTTCAGAGAAGAGGGTTTTTGCTATCTTAGAAACAGGAAAAAGAACCAAATTATGCACTAAAAATCAAATACCCATGATATTATATTTTAATTCAATTAAAACATATATTTTTGTCCTGATACCTGTGTGTTTGTGTTTTATATTTAGAACTGATTGCATAATAGCTCAAAAATGTAGTCGTACTTTTGTATAGTGTGTGGGGTGTGCAGTAGTATTGGGGAGGGTAGGGGTGGATGTGGAGAGCTGTGGATGTGTGTGTGGTATTTGTTGGATGTGTGACTGTGTCTGGAAGAGGGTGTGGCTGTGGGATTTGCAGGATGAGTTGCAAGGGGAGAGCCAGCCAGGTGCTTGCCCCAAGCCTCATGGCCGTGTTTGCACTCCAGCGGCTCCTGCTGCCGCCAAAAGGCTGGGGGCTGCCAGGGAAGGGCCTGTTAGGCTTGGGGGCAGTGTGGGGGGCTCCTGGAGCCACTGGAGGTGGCACAAGTTGGTGGACATGTGGTCCAGGACATGAGAAGCCCAAGGAGGTGGTGCAGAACTTGCATCGCATGCCTAAGGCTTGAGGTAGCAAAGGCTTGGCTTCCCAGGGGGAATGGGGGATGGCCCAGCTCCTCCCCACCCCTCAGGGGCCTGGCAGCCTAACAGCAGCTTGTCCCCTGGCCCTGGGACAGACAGGGAGGCTGTGCCAGGAGCTAGAGCAGAGCCGCAACTGCTTTTCTGCTTTAGATGCTCCTGCAAGTTCCAGGAGGCTGGAGGGGCCAGGAAAGCTCCTGGCCAGCCCTGGGGGCAGTGTGGGGGCCTTCTGAGGCCTCTGGGAGTGGCACATGGCCCAGGATGGAGAAAGTCCAGGGAAGCGGCACGGAAGTTGCATCCTGAGCCTGAGGCTTCGGATGGCAACCGCCTAGCTATCCCCGCTGGGTGTCCCCAGCGGGTGCCACCACCCTGGGGGGGAAGGCCTGGCCCCTTCCGCCCTACAGGGGCCCAGCAGCCTGGGAGCAGCTTGACCCACCAGCCTAAGGACGGGTGGGAGGCTGCGTCAGAAGCCAGAGTGGAGCCACAGCTGCTTTCTTCTGAAAGCTCCTGCGGCTTCCCTAAGCTTCTGGCACCCTGGGCCCGGACCCTGCCAGGTCGTGCCACTCCCAGCAGCCTTGGGAGGTGACCCATGCTGCGCCTGGGGCTGGCCAGGAGCTTCCCCAGGGCCCCTGGGCTCCTCATGGCCGCAGGAACTTCTGGAGCAGAAAGCAGCCGTGGATCCACTTCTGTTCCTGTTGAAGCCACCTGCTCATCCTGGGGCCATGAAGCAAGCTACTGCTGGTCCCCAGAGGGGCAGGGAGGCCTGGGCCTTCTCCCCAGGATGGCAGCACCCACCGGAGCCTCCCAGGATGAGGGCAGCTGAGCCGTTGCTGCCCTAAGCCTCAGGCACAGGATTGAAGTTCTGTGCTGCCTCCCCCCATGTCCCCACTGGGTCATGCCACCCCCACCAGCTCCAGGCACCCCCCCGTGCTGCCCCCAGGGCCAGACAGGGGGGTTGGGAGCCAGCAACAGCCATGTATTTTTGTCCTGATACCTGTGTGTTTGTGTTTTATATGTAGAACTGATTGCATAATAGCGCAAAAATGTAGTCTTACTTATGTATAGTGTGGGGTGTGCAGTAGTATTGGGGTGGGTATGGGTGGGTGGGTGGATGTGGAGAGCTGTGGTGGGGCCAGTGCCAGCGGGGCCCAGAGCAGGCTGGCAGGAACCCGGGGTGTAGCTGCCTGGGCCCTATGGAGCTGGGCTGGGCTGCCCCAGCAGGGAGAGAGGGGAGCCACCCTGCTCTGGGCCCCACCGGCGCTGGCTCCAGTGTGTCCCCTTGCTCCCAGCCCCAACCCTCTGGCCAGACAGGGACCAGCATGCTCCCCGACTCCCTCTTACCCGAGTTTCCCACTCCAGCACTGGGCGGGAACAGCCTCATGATCCCTCCAGC
Source organism: Crocodylus siamensis (assembly GCF_052110815.1). NCBI lineage: Eukaryota > Metazoa > Chordata > Crocodylia > Crocodylidae > Crocodylus > Crocodylus siamensis. The sequence continues at coordinate 362,308,965 of NC_143395.1, forward strand.
TGGGGGGGGGGACAGGGCCGGGTACGCCCTGCTCTTCCAGGGGCCTGCTCTGGCTTCTGCTGGGTCCTACTGTCCCTGGCTCCTGTCACTTTTGACTGGAGCCAGAGGCAAATAAATAATAATTTTTAAAAAATTTCTAGAGGCCCTGGGGGCTGGACAAAATGATCTCGCAGGCCAGATGTGGCCCGTGGGCTGTATTTTGCCCACCCCTGGTCTAGTTGCTAGCAAGTCACATTTTCATCTCTCCTATGACAGCAAATGGATAGAAGAAAAGCTAGAGGAGTTTTGAATTCTGGACACTTTCCTGGTTAGTTATAATTCAAAAACCCTTTCTCTAATTCACTTCTAGATCTGTGAAAGTTCCACCTCACTTCCCAGACTCCCCTGCTAATTTTGAGGTAGTTATTATATTTCTTTCCTTTGCATACAAAAAATTCATTTACACTGGAAGACAAGGTCCTTTTGGTAAATGTGATATCTTCTTTTTGATCAACTAAATAGTTGGAAAAATTGTTCTTTGCAAGCTTTTCATCACAAACACCCTTCTTCAGGCATAGGAAGAGTCTACTTGTGTTTGTGGCTAGAGACAGACATTACACATAAACTGATTTAAATGATCAGAATCTGGTTTAAACCTGTAACACATGTTCAGTGCACATAAACCAGTTTGAAAATGGCTGAAATCAGTTTGTGACAAACCTGGTTGAATGCAGTATCAGACTTAACTAATTTGGCTCTAACCGGTTTATGCAGACCCCTTCCTGGTTTAACTTAAGGAGGGCCAGAGTGCCTGACTGGCTGTTGAGGCAGCAGCTGGAAATTTAAAAGCCGCAGTTTGACATAGCCTGTGGCACTAGGGAGCCAGGAGCAGGGAGGAGAGAAGGGATCCAGGCACACATGTGTCCCGCAGGCGTTACCTGACCCGAGGCGGAGGTGGATGCAGCAGCAGCAGAACCAGCAGCGGGGGCAGCATCAGCTGATCCCCCTAAGGTAAGTGGGGCAGAGGGACTGGACACAGCTGAGCCGGATCTGGAGGGGAAGCCCCCTGGATCCCTTTTAGCTGAGCCGGTAGGGAACTGCGCTCCTGAGCAGCTCCGTGCGAACAGGGTGCACAAACAGGCATGCTCTGTAAAAGCACGCTGGCATTTGCACCAGCGGGCAAACAGAACAGGCCAGGAGGGATACTCCTGCTAGGGTAGGGTGGAGGCACCACACTAAGCTCTAAATAAACAGCAACTTATATGATGGTGTCGACTCGGAGTGCTGCTAGGGCCCCTGCCCGGGGGCGGGGGCACAGCCTACCCGGGGCTTGTCTGAGGCCTCCACCCAGACAGAGCCCATAGGGGAGCTAGCGTTCCCCCCCCCCCCCCCGGCCTGCAGGGGATGCCTAGCAAGGCCAGGGGGGCAGGGATTGGGGGCACCCACACCTGTCCTGCAGATGCCTGCCTTAGGGCCCTGGAGACACAGGTGAGGGAGCTCCAGAAGGAGGTTAGCAGGCTGAGGGGAATCAGGGACGTGAAGGATGAAATTGATGGTTATTTCCTTTCCCTCCAGGGCCATGCACCGAAGGAAGAAGCACCTCAGGAAGTGCCCTCCACTGCAGAGTGGCAGACAGTCACCTCCAGAACCACAGCTGCTCACAATGTAACAGTATCAGTTCCTCCAGTTCGGCTGGAGAACAGGTATGAGGCCCTGGCAACACTGGAGGAGAAGGAAGGAGAGGAGACAACCAGAAAGGAGGCAACTCCACACTCTCCACGCTCTGAACAGGCCAAAGGAGCTAAGCAGTCCTGGAGGAGGAAGTGTCAAGAGATCGTCATAGGCAACTCCATCCTGAGAGGTACAGAGGGCCCCATCTGTCGCCAGGACCCCTCAACACGTGAGGTCTACTGCCTGCCCAGAGCAAAGATTCAGGACGTGAGGGAGATGATCCAGGCCGTGATCCAGCCCACCGATTACTACCCCATGGTCCTAATCCATGTGGGTACCAATGATGTGACCAGGAGAAGTCCTGATAACCTGATGGTGGAGTACCATGCTCTGGGGGGCATGTTGAAGGAGATAGGTGCATAGCTGGTATTCTCTTTTGTCCTACCAGTGAGTGGACATGGAAGACGACATGAGACCTGCATCACAGAGACCAACTGGCGGCTTCAGGAATGGTGCATCGAGGCAGGCTTTGGCTTCCTAGACAATGACCCTCACATCATGACGAGAGACATGCTCGGGTGGGATGGGCTCCACCTTTCCCCTTAAGGTAAGCATGTGTCCTCTTTTAGGCTGGCAAATCTTCTCTGGTGGGCTTTAAACTAGGCTTGTCAGGAGAAGGGGAAGACGAGGGAAGAGGAAGCCTTGGACAGCTAAACCAACCAGCACTCACAAGTACAGCCCAGCCTAGACCGACAAGTGGAACATACACACAGGTAAGCAACAGGGGCCAGGGCAATGCTGTGATTAGGGGGCCAATGCACACATCCTCAGGAGGCCTCAAATGCCTCTACACAAACGCTCGTAGTATGGGAAACAAGCAAGAGGAACTTACCCTCCTGCTAGCTGACACCACCACAGACATAGTGGGGCTCACTGAAACATGGTGGGCCCAATGCACGACTGGCTGGGGAATATCAAGTGCTATAGGCTGTATAAGAGGGACAGGACAGGAAAGAAAGGTGGAGGTGTGGCGCTCTACATTAAGGAGGAATACACATCCTCATCAGGTAGCACAGTCAGAGGAGGGGCACACAGAAGTGCTCCGGGTTAGAATACAGGGCAGTCAAGGGGAAAGAGACTTAACGATGGGGGTCTACTACAGACCACACAACCAAGGGGAAGACCTAGACCAGGAATTCTTAAGTCAGCTAACGGAGGTAGTTAGGTCAAAGGACATGGTCATCATGGGTGACCTGAACTTTCCAGACATCTGTTGGGAAGAGCAGTCAGCCAGGTCTGATGGGTCACGTAGGTTCCTAGCCAAAATGCAGGACCTCCATCTAACCTGGGAGGTGCACAGCCCCACCAGGGGAGACACCTTGCTGGACCTGGTCCTGGCCACAGGCAACAACCTGGTGAGGGGGCTGCGGGTGCTCGACTACCTTGGCAACAGCGATCATTGCTTGCTGAAATTCACTATCCAGTGCAAGGTGGCAAAGGCCTACAGCAAGGCAGCAGCCCTAGATTTCAGGAGGGCGGACTTCAATGAGCTAAGGAGAATAGTCGGGGAGGCACTGAGGTCCCGGAGGGGAGGGGAGCCAGGTGTCCAAGAGGAGCGGTCAGTCCTTAAGGAGACGATCCTCCAAGCCCAAACGGAGGTAATCCCAACACAGATCAAAGGGAGCAGCAGGGCACAACACCCCCCATGGCTCACCAAAAGCATACAGGAATGTGTCCTAACTAAAAGGGAGGCATACTCTCAATGGAAGCGAGGGGCCATCATCAGGGAGGATTATACTGCGGTTGCTCGGGGATGCAGGGGGGCAGTCAGGAAGGCCAAGGCGGAGATGGAACTGGGACTAGCTACCTAGATCAAGGACAACAAGAAGTCCTTTTTTAAATACATGGGGGGGGAAGAAGGTTCCAGGTTATATGGGGCCCCTGCAAGACATGCTAGGATATCTGGTCATCACACCAGACAAGAAAGCTAACCTATTTAATGACTTCTTTGCCTCCATTTTCCTAAGCAGAGACCAGATCAGCGCCCTCCCCCCACCCCCCGGGCCCTCTTCAGGCCCCAAGGGAAGCGCACCTAGGCCAAGGGTCAGTGAGGATCTAGTCAGGGAACTTCTTGAGGGACTGGATGTATTTAAATCAGCTGGTCTGGATGATATCCACCCCAGAGTGCTGAGGGAAACAGCTGAGGTCATTGCGGGACCTCTGGCACGGCTTTACGACCACTCGTGGTGCTCTGGTGTGGTGCCAGAGGACTGGAAGAGGGCCAAAATTGTTCCCATCTTCAAAAAAGGGAGGACAGAGGACCCGGGAAACTACAGGCCAGTTAGTCTTACCTTGATCCTGGGGAAGCTTTCTGAGAAAATTATCCTGGCACATGTCCACGAGGGGCCAGCAGGGGAGGTTATGCTTAGGCGAAACTAACACATGTTCATTAGAGGCAGGTCCTGTCAGACCAACCTGGTGGCCTTCTATGACAAGGTCATCAAATCCTTAGATGCAGGGGTGGCAGTGGACATAGTCTTTTGGGACTTTAGGAAGACCTTCGACACTGTCTCTCACCCCATTCTCATTAAAAAACTGGGGGACTGTGGTGTTGACACCTACACAGTCAAATGGGTCACTAACTGGCTGGAGGGTCACACCCAGACAGTGGTGGTGAATGGGTCATTTTCGACCTGGAGGGACGTGGGCAGTGGGGTTCTGCAGGCCTCGGTCCTCGGGCCCGCACTGTTCAACATCTTCATCAGTGACTTGGATGAGGGGGTAAAAAGCACCCTGTTCAAATTTGCTGATGACACTAAGATGTGAGGGGATGTGGGAACGTAGAAGGGAGGCATAGGCTGCAATCAGACCTAGACAGGTTACAGGGGTGGGCGGATGAGAATAGGATGGGATTCAACACTGACAAGTGCAAGGTGATGCACCTTGGGAGGAAGAACCAGCAGCACACCTACAGGCTGGGGAACTCCCTTCTCATCAGTGCAGAGGCAGAAAAGGATCTTGGAGTCATCATTGATGCCAACATGAATATAGGCCAGCAGTGTGGGGATGCAGTCAGGAAGGCCAACCATAACTTGCATGGCATCCACAGATGCATCTCAAGCAGGGCAAAGGAGGCGATCCTCCCTCTCTATGTGACACTGGTCAGGCCACAGCTGGAGTACTGTGCCCAGTTCTGGGCACTGTGCTTTAAGAGGGATGTGGACAACATGGAGAGAGTCCAGAGGAGGGCCACTCGCATGATCGGGGGCAGCAGGGCAGGCCCTATGAGGAGAGGCTCAGGGACCTGAACCTGTTCAGTCTCCACAAGAGAAGACTGAGGGGGGATCTAATGGCCTGTTATAAACTAGTCAGAGGGGGCCAGCAGGCCCTGGCCCTGTTCCCTCAAGCGCCACCAGGAGTGACTAGAAATAATGGTCACAAGCTGGCTGAGGGTAGATTCATGCTAGATATCAGGAGGCGCTACTTCACTGTCAGGGCGGCTAGGATCTGGAACCAACTTCCAAGTGAAGTGGTGCTGGCTCCTACCCTGGGGGTCTTTAAGACAAGGCTGGACAAACACCTTGCTGGGGTCGTTTGATCCCAGTACCCTTTCCTGCCATGGCAGGGGGTCGGACTTGATGATCTGCTCAGGTCCCTTCTGACCCTACAGACTATGAAACTATGAGAGTCCCCCAGCATCCCAGATGCTTTACAGCCATGGGCAGTGCTCTCTACTTGAGTGAGCAGGGCTGTCCACTCCCCTCTGCTCCCTGCCTGGAGCTCTGGCGAAGACGGCAGACACAGCAGTGTCTGCCAGACTTTCTCCTGCCCACGCCCCGCTCACCACTCCCTGCTAAAGCAGGGATTCCCCCTTCCCTCTCCCACACCCACCATAGCCAGCATTTGGTATGCTAGCTAATGCTGAGTGGTGTCTGTGTAAGGCAGACAGAACGCAGGCAGAGAGAACAGTGCCTGCTTACTTCTTTTTGAAACTAATCAACAGGTAGCTGGTAATGTTCCTCCATCCCTTCGTTGGAAAGAACTGCTAAAGAAGATCTTGAACTAATGAGAGAGACTTTTGTTTTCTTAGTGGGCTGATAGACTCTGAGTTTGGGGTGTTAGACACTGTCTTATCAACTTCCTGCTAGGCTATCAAGAACAATGGGCTGGGGGGGACCCCCGCTCCTTAATCAGAGCATCCTGTTGGGGCCTGGCCATGCCCTTCACCCCCGCCCCCCACTCAGCACTTTGGAAGGGAAGGGAGGGCTGTTCTAGTGCCCCCCAGCTTCTATCCTGAGCCACTGCAGGCACGTGCCTGCATTTCTTCAGTCCAGAGGGGATGTCTTTAAGGTTACAAACCAGCTCAGCCTATCCAGGTTAGACTAACCTGCAAAGATTGACCCAATTTAGGCTCAGGCTTTTTGAATGTCTGGCTCTAGCTTGTGTGCACACAAACATCAGCACATAAACACCAGCATACTCTCCCTATGCCTGGTGAAGGGTGTTTGTGTCCAAAAGCTTGCAAAGAACAATTTTTCTAACTATTTAGTTGGTCTAATAAAAGATATCACATTTACCTGAAGAACCTTGTCTGCTAATGTCCTTAGACTAAAACGGCTATAACCAACACCCCTTTACTCTGGAAGCTCAGTTATGACTTTACAGATCAGTCCCAACTATGCCAAAATTAATTTAATTCCAGAGAAATAGTTCTTCGCCTTAACTGGATATTTGGGAAACTTCATAAAACAAAAAGAATGTTTGGCCTTGAATTCAGCTTCTATGGAAAATATACTGAAAAGAGATCAGGAAAACAATTTGGAATGATCAGTGTAATTTAGGCAGGTCATATTATAAAATAGTGGTGATATCTCCCCCACCTATTCCACATACAAATTCAAGTGAATGCATATGCCTATGATGCCAAGGGTAAAATGATCAAACATGCCTAAGCCTTAATTTAGGAGTTAAACTGACTGCAAGGCACAAGATGGGGAAAAACGGGCTTTAAGAAGTATAGAGGAAGGGACCCACAAAAGTCAAATTTGATTAAAGCTGAACAAGGAGGATTAAAAGGATGATGGGGAAGGGATGAGAAGTCAAGCTTAACTATTCTGCTGAAATTCTTTTTGAAGACAATATTGTTGAAAATGACAAGGGACGTAATTGTGGAAGCAGAACATTTGTTTAGGTTACCAAAAGCATTTTCAAGTTTTCACAGTAGAGATTAATGACTAAGAGTCATAGAAGAGGAAGCAGAGAGTACTGGGCATGAAACTAGCTCAAACAGTGACTCTACTCTGCAAAAGTGACTGTTAAAATGGTTCCTTCTGACTCATGAGATCTACTCCCTGTGGGCCCAATTCTGAAAGTAATGCACAGGCCTGAACTGAGAGCACTGCATTAACAGAAAGAATACCCTGCCTGAACCAGGAGTGTACAGAATTCACTTCCTTGCAGAGTGCATGCATGTGTGCACGACTAATAGAGGATCTGGCCATGATCCTGTCTCTTCTCTACTCCATTTAGGGTACCTGGAGCTTTTGCTCAAAGTAGTATTTGGATTTCAGCTGGGCTGAGCCCTGGGAAGGAAGGCAGCAGGGATATGGGCAAGAGCAGATTTGAAAGGTTTTTGTGCAAGAGCCAGCCCTCATCTGGCTTATGTGTTCACAGCCACTTCTGTTTATTTTAGTCACAAAAAATAAAAGTTTTTACAATGTTTTATTCCCATTGGCTCTGCAGAGGTAATATAGTTGAGAGAAGTAAAACTGGGTTCTATTCAGGTTCATGTGTCGCCAGCAGAATTGCAAACTCAGTCAATTGGCAGAATCAAAATCTCCTTTTATTTACACCTCTGGAACCCCAGGGGAGACTATGAGGTTTCCAAAAACAAAATGTTATTACTTGCTTTTTACTGATGAAGAAAACAGGCAGACAGAATACAGGTTACCCTTTAGCTCCCAAATAAGTTTGCTGTACTTGTAACCTGAAACCATTTTACATGGAGTCATTGGGACACAATAAAAATGGAGCCTCTGGCATTATTTTTATAACAGAATTACATTTTAACAGCAGTTTTGTCATTTTCCAATTGTAAATATATTATGAGGGAAGCAAAGTACTCCAGAAGACTTCTTTTGCTTCTAATTTACTGCATACAAATATGGATGCATCATAAAAACAAGAACTCAAAGGTTACAGATGAAACAAAAATGAGAATCTCAGCAAATAATAAGAAGCAATGTGATCAGGCTCCAAGACATTTGAATCACTTAGGGGACTGGACCTGCAGAAGTCCAATGCAATTCAGTGTAAAAAAATGTAAAGCAATTTACCTCATAGCAAGAAACCAACCTATGGAGCATCTGTTAAATCTAACAATTTTGCAGACTTCTAACAAGGAAAAGGATTTAGGAAACAGTGAAAAAATAAGGCAGTAACTCACTGTGAGCAGATACAAGAAAAGAGGACCAATATAATAAACGAACAGTAGGACAGAATATAAAATTAAGTGAGTCTCATACAATGTCTCTGTATGAGACTCTTAGAACAGTATAATGCTTTTTTTGTTACTATTCCCTGTAGCTGCAAGGTGCTAATTCTCCTTAGGAAATATATGCTGCACTGGAAAGTAAGATTGTATTCAAACCTTCCCTGTTGCTCTGTTGATAGGAAACTCAAGATCAGGGGAATGAAGTGGCAGTAAGCACTGCAGAAAGAACACAACTGTTAGTTAGTAGTTAAAGGAGTTACAGTAAAAAAGCCCTCTACTGAGAATTTCCAACCTCAATCCCCTAGATGCGCACTTCAAAGGACAGCAAGCTCAAATGTCCCAGCTGAGCTCAACTGCTGCTGAGGTAACACATGAGAAGAGAGGCAGTCTCAAAGGTACACTATGTGGTTATTACTTTGTTTTCCTTGCATTGCACCTTCATATTTCCAAAGTGTGTATTTGTATGTATGTAACACTGCCTGCCATCTTGTGAGGCATCACTGATGCAATTCGTTACACAAAAAAATGCACTGACCTTTCACGGAGATTCATATTCTTAGGGCCAGCTAGCAACTAGGTCACATGAGCTGTCTTTTGTACAACCTGGTATTTGACCAATAAGTGGCCATTTGACTGGTCATATTAAGTTCAGTCAATTGGCCAGATAATGGTCAAAAATTGTAAAAAAAAAATTGCCAATAGGTTCAAATAATATGCAGAAGAAAGCACAAATTTTCCATTAAGAAATGCGTCCAAAATAATTAAAAAAATCATATTTCTGTCAAGAAAACGACAAAAAAAATGGAGGGGTTTTTTTTTTGTAAAATCGCTATAGTCTTTGACTGGTCAAAAAATACGGAGTCAATTGGCAGGCTTGCCAGCCTTAGTCTTTTGTCATGTGAGCAGTCCCATTGGCTCCACTAGGACTGTTCATGTCATAAGTACTGGTCAAGAATCTTCTGCATGCTTAGGCTGGTCTGTTTTGCCCTAATTCTAAAATAAATTCCAATTTGATTTTAAAAAACCATGAAATATGTATATCTTGTATTTATTAAAAATATAACCTGTGTCTTCTATGATGTATTTTGATTCAAAACTCAGCACAAATACCTGGAACTATAGCCAGAAATGCTTTTAGTCTTGAGACTGAAAGTCTTTAGTTTGGGGAGTTGATAAATCAGTGGTGACATGCCTGAACTAGCTAAGGTTTATTATAAAATTAAGCTTTATTATCTGCTTGAGGTAATTAGAATGGAATGAAGGGACATAGAGTTAAAAGGCAACATATGTAGGCAAAACTGAAGTAGGTATTTTATTTTACACGGGGTACTGAGTAACGAGAATGAACTTTCCAGTCAAGACCATTTCATACACCGAGTTCTGGCTAATAGCAAGAAAGGACCCCACTCTAATTAAAATCAGCTATTCCAAGAGCTGTTCCAGCTGCAGCTTCCATTCTTAGCCATCTGCACACAACACTGACTTTCCAGGTGCATCCTTTAAGCTATTTGCTCCTGCAACCCAAAATGTTCCCTCCAGGTTCTAGATAGGCTGCTAAAAAGAGAAGTCTTTTTAGTTCAATTAAGGGAAAAATGGACAACTGCCTGGAATTTAGTCCACTGAAGAGCAGAAGTTAGTTTTTCATGTAGAAATAGGCATTATGGGCCACACTGAAAGGGGCATCTCAATCGCCTTCAGAATCTGGCCCTGGGTATCAGGAGTAATTTCAAACTGGCCATGGGTCTCTCTCCTGACCTCCTCATTTGGGGGTTTATTGTTTTTGTGATATTTGTTGTTTTCTTTCTACTGTTTCCCTCTTTGGAATAAGAAGCTTTAAATATTTTATATAAAAATTTTAAAGGTTAAAAAATAAGGCTTGAAATAGCATAAGTGTCAAATTTGTCCCCGACAAGAAGGTCCTGTGGACCACATCTATGTAAAGGCCCAATCCTGCAAATGCATAATTCATGCCTAAAACTCTAGCCCTATAAAATCTGAAAAGGATAAACAAAATTGATAAATACCTCTCTAATGAAATCTAAATATTAGGAAATGTATAGTGAACAGGGGAGCTGGCCATAATTATTTCATACTTTATTCTCTGGTGAAATAGGTTATAGAGCAGGAATATATTATTAATGCGACATGAAGCACGCCTAACATCACCTCACCTTCTCTGTGATGTCAAAATCTTAATCCCGATCTTTGTTTGGTAAATTATGCCTATCTTGATTACTCATTTAAAAGTTTTCCAACAGGCATGGTTGTGCTTTCTCCCAGGCTGCAAGGAGCTCCTTCTAAATACCTGCAAAGCATTTTTTTCTCTCTTATTGCCCTCCATCAAATCCCTCCTAACAACTATTTCATTCCTTAACACCTACAAAACAAAACAGAAAACACTTATGCAGCTTCTCTACTTAACTGCTGCTTTCCACAACTTGTCTCATTCTTTTCTTGTGTCCTTTCACCTTTTTTATCTCCTTGCTTACTGTCTTGAACTTAGATTGTTGTTAGTACTAGTACTTGGCCAAGGTCTGAGAGCTCCTCCAGACATGCAGGTAAAGGCATGATGGGATCTGATGAGCAACTGCACTTCCTGCCATGCCATACATGCATGGCAGAAGTGATTGTGGAATTGCACATCAGACCCCATCACACCTTATTGCCAGTGCAGGGGGAGCCCGGAATTGTGATTGTGTGGTGAGTAGCAAGCTTCATGGCTGGGAGTCCCTTTAGCTGATGTGGTTCCTAGCTGTGGCGGTGCACCAAGTGCTCCTGCAGCTGGGAGCCCCATCAGCTGACCCTGTCTCCAAGCTGCAGGGGTGCTTGGTGCATCCCCATGGATGGGAGCACAAGCCAGCTACAGGCTCCCCTCTGCATTGCTGGGAGTCAGGATCAGCTGCAGGCTCAGCTGATGGGGCTCCCCACTGTTGGAGAGCACAGTGTGCCCCCATGGCTGGAAGTCCCAGCCGCTAACAGGGCTACTAGCCAGTGGGCACACCCAAGCATAAGTTCAATTAATTGCATGACAGGACCTAGCCATAAAGTTATTACACATTTTTTTGGAATAATTGTGTGGCTTATTCCTCATTTTATCATGGCATGATTGAACATGTGGCCAGGTTAAAATTCAAAGAGTAATTAACTGGTTAATCACTCCTTAAGTGTAATGTGTAGCAGGGGCCTGACTCTTACATGTTTGTGCACTGCCTAGTATAAGGCACTGCCCTTAAAACAGTTTCCTAATACAAATGATACATAACATGGCGAGGAGAATAGGAAGATTAATTAAAAAGCATTTAGGTTCAAGATGGCTTTTTTTCCAGTAAAATTCCTTATGTTCCTTATCAGTCGAGAACAGTGACTCTGAGTTTGCCTGCCTCATTATTGTACAAGATATTATATCAAAGTTAATGAAACCATGGTAATACTGTAGCTTTTAATATTTTAGAACAAAATCTAAATACATGGTAGGGAGTATTTCAGTATAATTGATATGCTAAATTTTATTTTTTTCTCCATTGAATCCATTAAAAGCAGTCCTGGTGAATTCATGTTCACTAAAACACTATCTTTATGTACTCTGCTGGTGATGTAGGACATTTACTACCACAAAAGCATGGAAATTGGTAAGAAAGTGAGGTAAATCCATTATCTTTCTAAAACAAAACCATATTAGCAAAGCATTGGCTTAACCAGTACTTTATCTCACCATAAGGAGGCTAGAAAGCTACAGACTTCTTTCCTGTAATTAATCTGTATTCCGTTATGAATGTTTGGTATGAAGCTATCACAATCAGCATGCTATCTTATTTTATGCAGTGGTGGTGGTTAAGCTGGTGATTGGTTGGGGTGGGGGTTGTTAGTTTACTGTTTTTTTAAATTAAGAGTGTAAAAAACCTAGGATAAAAATTTAAATTGAAAGAGATATTTCCCCAAATGATGCTAAGAATGAAAAAAAATATTTATAAATCCTCAACATAAAATAGAAGTTTTTTTCTATATAACTTATTTTTCATTTTAGCAAAAAAAACCCAACCCAGAATTCTTGTGTTGTAAATAATAGCAGACTGGAATTTAAAAAATATTTTTATGTGGCATCATAAATGTACCTGATAGTTTACAATGAGAGACCTGTACCAAATATTTTCCTTCCCCCAAAAAGAGTTTAAACTGTCTTGACAGAAACTAGTAGAACAACAGCAGAAAAGTGTAGGGCAACATAGTTCAAAAATACACAGTTTGGGGCTTGGCGCTAAATTCCTCCCTTCAGCTGACAAATGTGCTGAGATGCCCTTGCTTGACCCTCTCATTTTGGTCTTTTGGGCCATTCAGCCCCTATTAACAAAGTTTCAATATAAAACAAACCACAAAGCTCATATTTGAGTGCTTGACTAATTTTAATCATTGTCTTTATCCTTCACCTCAATTAAGGACTAATATAGAGGACATACTTCACATGACCTAAGAGGTACACTTTACACTGAATACTGTGTCAAAGACACTTACTTTCTCAGCCACATTTTTCCTCCCTTTGGACCTCTCTCTTTGTGTAACCTAGCTGTGTTTGTTCTTAGTACTTTAAAGTCTCCTGGTGTGAAGCCTCCTTGAGTAACACTCACATGACAGAAACTGTGATTAACTCGGCAGGTGCTTTTCAGGTCAATGAAAAAACCAACCAGTTACACTAATACAGGACAATTTCTTTAGTGAGGTTCCCAGTGATTCTACATATTGGGATTATGTCAGTACCTCTTCTCTTTCATTCCTAGTGCTTTTTCAGTTCTTGACAATGTAAGAATAGTTTTAGTAGTATGGAGGCTTTATATTTCTATACTCCTTTAGGGTACATTTTGTGCCTCTTTCCTTTGATTATCCTCATCGGCTATTTGGGAAATAGACACTGTCAATCCTTGCTCTTCCTCCCCTTTAATAAAACTGAACGTTTCCAGAATAATGATTATAAAGGTGCAGAACTGGAATAGAAAAAGAAAACTATACTCATTTATTTTCTGTAGCGTTCCTTTGGGGTTTTCTGCTCTGTAACTTAGCTCATTTAAACGTGGTGTCAGTAGACTGCTGTATTCCTATCCAAATAAAGCTCACTGCAATCAGCAAGATATGAGCAGGAGGGTGCACAGTATTTTCATCAGATGTTTATCCTCTTAAAAACATACATCTGGTATGTGTTAAAGTATGGTTGCGAAACCTGGATGCTCAAACCATCTTTTGTAAAGAAAATTCAATGTTTTAAGTTATGATGCTACAAAAACAAAAAGAATTTGAAACCTCCTATGGATGGACCATGTAGCCAGTGAACAGATTGGATGTTAGTATTAAACAAGGACCTTATGAAAAGAAAAATGCCTTTTACCGAGAATGTTTCACTCATAGCAATACCTCTTTACAGGTAGTGGAAGACAAAGGTGACAGCAGAACAGCAAATGCAAACAGAAAAAGGAGATCTGGATTAACAATATAATACTGTGGGCTGAATAAAGGAACTGATCATCTGGAGAGAGAATAGCTGAGGAACATATACAGTGGCCACTGATGACCACAAACTTCAACTATGGAGATACCACATAAGAAAAAGAAGTGATTCCATTGGGATGAGGGATAGCATTCTGGCCAGCTGTGCAGGTCAAGTCACCTCCTCTCAGAGTCTTCAATAATGCTCACTCTATATTATCCTTCTCTGGGGGAATTGCTAGGCATGATCATTTTGCCATGATTATTAAATCCCTTTTTCTTTCTTTCACCCCCTTCATTCAATTTACAAAAATAGGACAATATCAAAATAAGGAGTTAATTGCTTCAATAACATGTAAATTAGTAAAACAGTATTACTTGACCTCACAAAAAATGCTTTGTGGTCCAGAATCAATTTAGTGGTCAAGCTTCGGCAACCACATTGTAGAAGAGGGGTGAGGCCTCATGGCCTCTTTGACATGGCAGAAGCCTGAGGGAATTTTTTAAGTCAGAGCCTAGCTGAGTCCACTTTTCATGTTTGCAAACAGCACTTGAATCTGCTTCTCATTTCTTCCAAAATAAATTTCTTGGATTAAGTGATCTTTAAGCCCATGGGGGTGTGGAGTGGGCAAACACATTTCTATGCCAGAATGGCAATGGTGATTCACATTATGTAGTAAAATATTTTATAACATTTGGAACCTGGAACACCAAGCTGCTTTCCTAGGCTAGGGACAGACATTACATATAAACTGGTATAAGTGATCAAAAACTGGTTTAAACCTGTAACACAACAGATGTTCAGTGCACATAAACCAATTCTGAAACTGACTGAAACTGGTTTGAGATACACCTGGTTCATTATAGTATCAGACTTAACTGATTTGGGTCAAACTGGTTTATGCAATGTCTGTCCCAGACGCCTTCCTGGTTTGAGTTAAATCAGAGTCCCTCAGCACGCTCTCTGCACTGGGCACTCTGCTCCACAGCAGAGCTGGCCCTGCACTTCTGCTCTCTGGCTAGAGCTCTGGCAGAGACTACAGGCATCTACCTGGCTTCCCCCTGCTCAAGCAGGGATTCCCCGCTCCCCTCTGCCTTACACAGGCACCTCTCAGAATTAGCTAGCATACCACATGCTGGCTACGGTCTGTGCTGTGGAAAAGTGGAAAAGGCAAACAGAACAGTGTTGGCTTAGGGCTTGTTGGAGCTAATCAACAGGTAGCTGGTACTGTCCCTCCATTCCTTCCTTGGAAAAGGGTGTTAAAGAAGAGCTTGAACTAATGAGAAAGGTTGTTGTTTTGTTTGATGTGGTAATAAATACTAACAACTCCCTGTGTAATTCCCTGCTGTGCAACTCAATGCTCTGTTATCAACAGCAGTGGGGGGAGGGGGAACACCTCCCTAATCTGAGCATCCTGCTGGGGCCAGGCCATGCCCCACCTGATCTTAGCTCTGTAGAAGGGAAGGCAGGGCTGCTCTAGCACCCCGCCCCCCTCCCCCAACTTCTAGCCTGAGCCACTGCAGGCATGTGCCTGCATTTCTTCAGTCCAGAGGGGATGCTTGTATGCTTACAAACCAATTTAGCCTAGCCAGGTTAGACTAACCTGCAAAGATTGAATCAATTCAGGCTCAGGCTTTTTGAATGTCTGTCCCTAGCCCTAGAGTTCTAGCCCTGGTTATGTATTCCACCGTTATTCGAAAGAATTGGAGAATGTGAGCTAATAAAATTTTGGAAAGCATAGTAAACCTTTTGCTTTATGATTCAGGGATGAAAAGGACCCCTGGTTATCCCATACATGGTTACTGTACAGAATGAACCTCTGAACACTATCAAAGGAAGGATACCAAAGTAGGTGGTCTGATTCACTATGACAGTTTCTATGTTCCTCTGAAATCTGGTCAGAAATCAAGTGTGGGACTAAAAAGAAAGAGGATAAATCAGAGACTTGCTTTTAGTATCTAATATTTCACAACCTATAGTGCCTAAAACACATGTCTTAAAACCAGCCTTTAAATGGCATAAGATATTTCTACACCTTTTGGTATACCAGATGCTAGGTTTCAAAACTGTCAGTGGTCTCTTGATTTACCACTGGTTCTATATCACTGGTCAAAGGCTGACTAAGGAAAAATCAAGACTGGGGACTGCAGTAAATGTCCATTTCTTGGTTTGAGGTTCACAGTGGGACTGATGTAGGGAAGCCTGCATTACTGTTACCCCACGTATTCATTATATTGATGATTAGAGGACATCAGTTTTCAGGCAGACAGTTTAACCAATAGTACAGCATGCAACAGAAGTCTTCAACTCTGAATCAAGCTCTCTTCAGAAATGTCTGAACTTGTGCTTTTTGCTTGTGCATGCTGTATGGTAAAGATTAGCTGAAAGAAGTTTAGAAGGCTTGTGACTTTTACACACCTGTAGCAATCCTCACTTTTATTTATATATCAAAACTTTTGCCTACCTGCCATCTTAGATTCACTTAATAGGAAATGTTTGTTAACCAAAAGTCTAAACCAGGGATGTCAAACATATTCCCCCCAGAGCTGTTCCATGTGGCCCATTGGGCTATTAGAGGACTACTAGAAGCTGGCGGCATGACTAGAGACAGCACGGCATGCTGCAGAATTTGGAGTTCCTGGGCCCTGCTGGACATGGCCATTGATGGCGGAGGGCATGAGCAAGGGCTGTGACACAGGCACACTCACCCTGCCACACTGGACCCCAATCTGCCAATGCTTGGCCCTGCCATTGCCAGATCCAGCTGCCTTTGCAGCCACTGCCCCTGCAGATCCAGCTTGGGAGGAGAACCACTGTCCAGATCCAGCCTGGTGCAGGTTTGATACCACTGGTCTAAACTTTCAAAATCACTTGTGATAAAAGAATTTCAAAACTACTTCATACTTTACTACATGATGACTCAGGGAAAAAAACAATCAGAAAGAAAAAAAAGTAAATTGATCATCAGGCAGCCTGTCTTCTTTCAAAAAACAGGGTGATCTGATGCCAAGTGCTGAGACAAATGTGAACATGAGGACAATATTTAGCTAAAATGACCCTGCAAAATTCCCACTACAAAACTAAGCTAAAACCCTCTCTGATTTGAGATTATTACCCCCTGTCCCAATATCCCTGTAAATATAACAAACAGTAAAATAAAAAAGAAAGAAAGAAAGAAAGAAATATTAAAGGATGTATTTCCCCAGAAAGTATTTCTCAAAGTCTCATAGCATGGAAAATACTAATTTTTACACTTGGATAATTCAAAAGCTGTTTAGCAGATTTCTCGAAACTTTCAAGAATTTCTTTACCTCTGGGCTCAGACTAAGCATGAGAAATTTCGCCCCAAAAGATAATTAATTTTATTTTTAAGTACATCATTTATTGGAAAGATGAGGTTTAAAATGAAAAGGCCTATTTAACCATTAGTATGCCACATCAAACTTGAACAATTGAACTAAAATGCATTATTAAACTATAGTTCATTGCATAAATTGTACACAAATAATGTCTGAATGGATACATTCACTCACGTGTAGTGTGGTTGCCAAATATTATCGAGGAAGCTTTGTGAGTAACATGACGTAGAAGCAAAGGATATAGGAAACATGAGACACTATACATTTATTAACAAGAATCCATCTTTACAAATGAAAGGCTCTGACATCTTCCCAGATCAAAAATCCAATTTTACAGCACTAGGAGATAAAGAATTAAATAGAGTATAGATAACATCTAAACTGGTATTAAAAGGTTAGCAGTGCTTAAAATTGATTAGTCACCAGGAACAGACAGCCTACATCCCTGACTGTTTTAAGAATATTGGCCAGATATTGCAGAAGCTTGAGCTGTCACTTCTACAAACTCAGTTCAGGGGAGAGCCCTGCAGACTGCAAGGTGGTCAGCACAATTCTACCACAGGCCAGAAGGTCCAAACTATTGCACTACATTTACATTAATACCAATGGAAGAAAAATGAGTAAAACACTTCAAAAACTTTTAGCAGATGAAATGTAGGAACAGCAGAGGGGGAACTCTGCTCTGAAGGCAAAATGAAGGGTACAGAAAGCAATATTTCAATGCTAAAGAAGTCTACTCTGTTTGTAGGATTAATAAAAACAATAAACAATAGAGTCAGGAAGGATTAAAGATTATTTCAACACTTAGGCCAATACAGTGGACGTAAATTGTAGTTCAATGCTGGTACAGCAAATGTACTATAATGAAATATGGCTGTAATTCTTTTCATGGTGAATTGTTGCAAAAATCATGGATCTGCCATGGTGAAAACTGTCAAAAATTTATAAATCATAGGGAAAAATGTAAGGGTGAAGTTACATGTTAACTTGCTATACTAAATCTGCTGAATGTTATGTGGTGGTAAAGTTAGAATGTGCTGTGAGCTGCTTTGCATTAAGGTCATGTACTGACATCAGGGGTGGTTATATCGATTCCAAATTGTTGCCTGATATCAGGTAAGTTGGGACAGAAGGGCTAGCAGTGGGGTATCTGGGGTCCACCAGGGGATGGGAAGGTATGTGCAACCCACGGGTGGTGTGGAGGGGCACATGCAACCCATGGGTGGGGTAGGGGGTCAGGTATGACCCACAGGTGGAGTGGGGGAGGGGCAGGCGTGACTCACGGATGGGATCGGGGGCAGACATGATCTGTGGGATGTTGCCAGGGTCTGGAAGTGTCTGATAGGATCAGGGTGCTTGCAGGAGCTTCAGGGCAGCTTGGGGGAATCACAGGCTATTTTGCACCCCCAATGACCCTGGTGAACCTACACCCTTGTTCATCCTCCCACTGTTATCATCCCCCCATACTTGTTCAGCTCTGGCAGTGGTGAACACTGATAAAAGCAGCTTGCAGAAATGGGAGGGGGGAAGGGGAGCAAGGGTCCAGGGGCCAAAAAACAGCCCAGTGCAGGAGAAGGGGGCATGAAAAGTACAGCCTCAGGGCTGAGGCCAGTGACTGGGTTTTCCCAGCCCCAAGGATGCAAAGGGAAGTGTATAATAGTTCCATGCACTGGTTTGACCTAAATCAAGTTAAGTTTTATACTACATCAATCCAAGTTTATCTTAAACCAGGTTCCACACTTTCTAGACTATTTGTACGCATGGAACTGCAGTTACAGGTTTAGATTGATTTCTGGGCACTGAGACTGGGTCTGTAAGTGTAAGGTCAGCACTGGGACGAGCTAAATTTAAATTGAGTGGTCATTTTGAACCCAATTTAACCTCCCCAAATGTCTGTATTTAGCCTACATTTTCAAAAAAGCGCTCTTGCCTACACAACTCTGACTTGCCACTAGAGGGCTGGCGAGCAGGGGCATAGCTAAGTGTTAGACACCTGGGCTCCAGCTCTGCTCTGGGTTGGGAGGGCTGCAAATTGCTTCTTTGATCTCCATGGAGCAAACTGAAGTTACACTAACTTGAGCATGGGCCAAAGTTAACCCTTGCCTGAAGTGGCATAAGTTTGAGATGCTTAGAGGACACTTAGCACAAGCTAACGAGCTTTAACCTGCAGACACTCACATTTTAAGTGCCCTTAGTACAGTCAAAAATAACATGCGACTTCACCCTAAAATGCCAAAGCACAAATTTACCACAGGATGTACATAATACAATGTTTTATACAGTGAAAAGCAAAGTGGATGAGAAAAGGGAACTGTTCTATTCCTAAACAGAAATAAGGAGATGTTCCTCTTAAGTCATAAATATTTTTTACTTATTTCACACTTACTCAGTAGTTAAGAAGGCAAACAGAATAACAATCAGGGTGACAGTGAAATCTCTGGGATCCTCCAACAAAGGAATTATACAAATTTCTGCCTGTGAAATATCTTTGCCTCAGTGATTCACTGACTGCATATGAGAAGCCGAGGGCAGAATCTGCACAGAACCTGGAGCCACAGAAAGAGGGGGCACATGAGTTGATGGGCTAAAGTACAACTAGAGAACTGATTAAAGGAAGCAGAAGAACATGCCTCTGAAGTCAAATCAAATCATTTCTAGATTTGGAGATAATTCTGTCACAGTTTAGTAAAATAAATCTAAAGGGTATTTTAATTGTTTGTTTTGGAGGGAAGAATATGTTTGAGGCCCTGTCCTCATCTTGATTGCATTTCTTTATTAGTCTTTTGGTCTGTCTGTCATGCAGTAGCTCTAAATCATCATATACAATTAATTCCAAAATTGCAGGATTGTTCTAGGTCCCATATAGGCAGAACCCTAAAAATCAGAAAAGTGGAAGAATGCAATTTCCATTGGCTTAGGGAGGGGAATCTATATGATGCACTCTGTTCCTGCCTATCCATTTCACAAGCATTAGTTTAATATGCTGCTCTCTCAAAGGATGTACTGCTCAGACTACCGTGTAACCCTCTGGCTTATCTACAGACCTCAGCACCAATGCAGTAAAAGGAGAAAGTGTCTGAAACAGGATACTGTTGTATACTGGAGATGTTGGATAGCTAATGGTGAGAACAAGGACTGGGAATCCACTCATGATCTGCACCAACTGTACTCCTGATCTGGACCAACTCACTGTCACCTTTCTGCACAAGAACTAATTCTGAGCCAGACTGTCAGCTGCCATACGCTGGCTTAATTCCATTCAGAAGGGAATGCATTTGACCAAATTTAAACTTCACAACTCCATGATGAGGCAGACCCAGAGCTCTGCTGAATTATGACAGCTGGGAACCTGGCTCACCATATCTACTTCGTGGGAGGGCTCTGAATCTTATTCAATGCCAGCCAGTCCAGCTCCTTGTAAAATCAATTGCAAAACGTATGTAGACTTTAGTGTGAGCAGGTTGAACCTGAAATATTTCTAATGTGCAAAGCATTCTGTGTATTATTGTTGGAAAGATTAAGGGATCCATTTCAGAGCTCTCATAAGCTGTAAATGAAATAAAGTCAAACGATATTAGCCCCTGAAAATTGATTTATGGAGGTATAAAACAGCAGAAGCATGATGGGAGGGCTTCTGTTTTACACTCAGCAAACGGTATCAGTTGACGTGGAGAGCAAGAGATTCACATTTTTTTCAGCATCTATTTTTATCTGCACTTTTCTTTTGTCAGCATAACAACAATCTTCCTCCAGTCAGGAGGTTGCAGCCAGTGCCCATGCTATTCCTTGGCAGAACCTCAAGAAAAGCTACTAGAAAAGACTATCAGCCCTTTTTTCTCAAGGACTAAATATATCCCATATGTGACCCTCCCCCAGGCCTTGACCCAGTACAGAGCCTGGAGATCGATGGTTTAGCACTCTAATTTCCCCAAAGAATTCTGGCTGTTTCACAAGGTTAAAATACAGTATGGATTACGTACATATTATACATGGAGACTAATACATAGCATGCAATATTAATCAGAGAAGCTTTGCTCCTCCAGAATTTGTTCTCAAAATATACAAATACATGTCTTCAGAAAGGTTTTCAGATGTTTTATAAAAGAGCATAAAAATCCAGAGACTTGCACAGCAAACCTTTACCAAAATCTTACCCGTCACAAGCTGTTGTCCTGCTAATCCTACTGGAACCATCCCCAGGTTATTCATAGCAGTAGCCCAAGCTGTTGGATCAGTGACTGACATGTTAAGTTGCGTGGTGTCTATAGCGATACTTCCCAAACCGTCAGCAGCTGTCGGAAAAGAATCCAAATCTGAGTTTAAAAATCAACATGTTGCAACGTTTTAAAAAAAAGAAAACCTCAATGAAAGCAAAAAACGATAAGATTTTTTGTTAGTGTGATTCATGTTACTTAAGCAGATGGAAGGCGAGGATCAGCAATAAACGAAGATATTGTTCTGTTCAATTGGGCTTATCATTTAATTCTGTCTAATCAGTAGCAAATACTCTGTGGAAGTAAAGACTCTGGGGGCCTTGTTACACCTTATGCTATAAGCTGCACAAATGCTAATAGGCTTCGTGTTGTTCGGCTTAGTGGAACAGTCACACCTTAAGATGCAAAACCATCTTCGACTGTCACTAGAGGCTGGGTGAGCTGGGGCAGAACGAGGAGCTAGGTGCAGGACTGGCTCACTGCTCCTACTGGGCAAAATGAGTGCTGCAGCCCTGGACACTTGGCAGCTGCAGTATCTCCTGCTGCTGCCCAAACTGCCTAAAACAAGGCACCTAAAATTACAGTGTAACAAGGCCCTAAGGATAATGGTGCTCACTGCTCAACCTCTGTTATTCAGGCTAGATCAGGCCCGTGGGTCTCTCCATGGGTCTGGAAATTTGGAGGTGGGGGAACAGTGGGAGCGTTGATTGCTGTCCCCCTGCTGCTAAATTCCTGGACCTGCAGGGTGCCCCATAGGCCAGATGATGTGACCCTGTGCACTAGATGCACCCACCAGCGTGCATTCTCAGGGTGGAGCAAGTATACCACCATATCTGGTATGCAGGGTTGGGCCATGTGCAGGGTCAAGCCAGCACACAGTCAGATCTGGTGTGTAGGGTTGGGCCAGCACATGAGATCACAACTGTAGATTAACCCCTCACATTGATCCTGGCTGGCAGACAAACAACATATGTGGGATCTGGCCAACAGACTAGTCCTGCAGTACTCATTTGGCTATTGGAACCAGATAGATTGAACACCTCTCCTCTAAGACTTCAAAGCAGACAAAAGCAGGACACATTTTTCATTAAATACAGTTTATGACAGAAATCTTAACATTACTTAGGTACTTAGATAAGAAGAGCTCAAATCAATCTGATTTCTCTCAGTGAATTATCATTAAGTTCCACCTGAACACAAACATCCATCAAAACTAATGCTTTCCAGGCAAACAATATTAGGTTATTAATGATATTTTTCATGAATATTGCAGAGTACAAATATTTACCTGCAGCCATTGTTTTATCAATCCTTTTGTTGCTCTTTGACTTCTTCAGCTAAGAATGTGTTAACTAATATATTAGTAACATCTTGAGACTCGATGTCATTGAATGTAGGGTCCACAAACAGTTCATTAAGTGCTGCAAGAGGGGGCAAAAAAGTCATTAAAGGTTTCTTTCAGAGCATTATCTCAAAACAACAGATGACAACTAAAATTTGCATGAAGGTCCTGTACACCTACAACTGGATCTCCAGTCCCGTTTTAGTTGCGCACCATTTCAACTAACCTGCATTCTTGTTGACTGAATTAACAGTGCCATGTATGAACCTGTCAGATGTGTTGCCTCTGGCTGAAAAACCTTCACAAAATAGGTCTTATCAGTGCCTACACAGCCTCCTCAGTATACAGGCATCAATTGAAAGAATACAGTTAAGACTGCGTAAGAATGTTTAAAAAACTTAAAAATTAATTGATGATGGGAGTTTTGAGGAAACAGCCTCCTGTTAAATTTATCCCTAGATGAAGGAAAAAAAATACTGAAGAACGGTTTAAAGAATGAGCACAAACTGGGAAATGAACAGAATTGAAAAGTTATGGATAACACCTTTGTTTTGAACAAAAGTGATATCCTGAGCACACTAGTATGGAAGTGAAGGTGGAGAGTCAGGCTCCACCTGTAATGTCTTTGATGCTGTTAAGTTGCTGTAACAACATTAAGTTTTATGCAAAGGTAGCATCTTTTGTTTGTGAATCTCACTGTGACCATGTACTGCAGATAGTAAAAACGATTTGGAAAAAAAAGCGGGTAACCCAATATGTAAGAGCTGTCATTGTATGACCCTTACAGTAAAGAAAGCATTTTTTTTGGTTGAGATAAAACACATATCTCAGGTTATTTTAGGTCTTTTATGAACATTTCTTATGTAACCAACGGCAGTGAGTTCTTTAGAGCCTTTTCAGTCTCACGTTTGTCTGGCAAACCAGTAGCTTGAAGGGCCCAATCCAGCACTCAGTAATGTCACCAAAAAATCATTATATATGTTCACTTTACCTTACTGAAAAAATCTTTATGAACAAGTTACTGACAGGTAGGTTAGGGTCTGAACTTTCAGTTTTAACTCTGTGGTAACTGCCTCTTTGCATCCTCTGATCTCACTGAGTTACCCCACAATAAAAGTAAAATATGGTGCCTTTCACTGGCATTGGAAAATGTGAACGCAGGCAGCTACTGCAGGGTAAGCCCATGCACTGTAAGGTCCCTTCCTTGCTTGTTCCCTGCCACCAACTAGCAACTGTCAGCAATGGCTGGGTGGGGAAGAGGGAGGGATGGAGCCCCCCTGCCACGTGACCACCCCCAACTTCCCCTGATGGGGTTTTGGGAAGAGGCAGGTCAGGCCTGTGAGACAGGGGGGCTCTATTGCCCTCCCCACCCCAGCTCCAGGCACAACAGCCAAGATGCCCACATGCAGTGGGAGAAGGGAGCCCCCTCCATCATGTATGCTCCCCCTCAGCTACCTCTGCTGGGGTGCCGTGGGGAGCCAGACTGGGCCTCCACAGTAGACCATTGAACCCAACCCAACCCAGCTATCCCCAAGATTGCAATCTGGGTAGTTGGGGGGGAGGGGAGGGGGCTCCCTTCCCCCATTGCACAGGGAGGAGACCAAGGCTCTGTCTCCTCTCTGTGACAGCCCCAAGGGCAGGGCTGGGATGGTGCCCACCAGAATGAACCCCAGCCCAGCCATGCAAAGCCACATGGGATGTGGGCATATCTGCCCAAATTTAACCCTCATAGGGAACCCATCTACATAGTTGCTAAGGTAGTCTGCTTTAGAGTGCCCCTGTCTGATACTTCTTCAGCAAGGACCCTGGTTTTCTCAGATTTTAAAAAAAACAAACCAATTTTTGGTTTAAAAATAGTAACCCCAAATCCACATTTTTTCTGTGATTTAAATGAAAACCACCAATATATATAATAGTGTTTCATTTAAATCATGGAAAAATGTGGTTTGGCATTAATTATTTTTTTAAACCAAAAATTGCGAATTTTTTTTTAATCTGAGAAAACCAGGATCTCTGCTCATCAGACAAGGGTTAAATTTTCATGTGATCGGCCATTTCAGTAGCTGCTCTGCAGCTGTAAATGTTTGTTACATTATATCTGTAGAGTTTTCAGGGGCCTCATCACATAAAAAAATGTAACTTCTGTAAATGCCCTCAGTTAACATGCTTTTGACTGGTTGAATTATTTGGTCCATAAGTTATCTAATATTTAGTACAGTCCTCTTCCTCTTCACTTATCATTCAGAAATTATTCCTGATTTTTGCATGTCTCATACACGAGCATATGTTCAGCCTATTGACAGCTTGCAGACCATTTGTTTTGACTATGTCTTTTACCAAAATGTCTGAAACTTTTCAGATATGTGATTATTTTCACGAATGAACCATGAGTTGTCAAAATTTCTGTGAACAACGAATAAAACAGTGAACCTATGGTTCTCTGTTAACTCATTAATTCATAAGTCAGCCACCTTTTTAAGCCGTGGGCTCTTGTGACCTAGTTCAGGTAGCTCCCCTCCCTCTCCCCCCCCCTTGCTGCCGTTATTTTTCCCTACAGCAGTACAGCAGCCCTGGCAAAGCATCCATTGCTACCAGTTTTCCCCATGGTGGAATGGGGAAGAGTGCCCATAGCTTGTTCTTTTCTACATGATGGTATAGGAAAGTGATAGCTGTTGATGTCCTCCCCCACCACCGCTGAATGCTGCCAAAGCTACATATCTGCAGACCAGATCAAATGGCTCTACAAGCTGGATATGTAGGTTGCTGACCCCTAAATTAATTCACCACAAATTACTAATGGTGGTAGTCTGCCAGTTTTATTCATAATGCTGTGGAAATCCTGTTTTTAAAATGTTCACTGATGTTCCCAGGTGTCTTTGGTCTGTTTTGCTTTCTTTCTGGCTAGGAGGACTGCAGACCATTAGAGGGAAGAGGCTGCAGGGCAAGCTGAACAGGATAAAGTCGCAAGCTGCTCAAGGTGAGCCAAAGCCTGAAGGAGAACTGGTCCTTTCTAACTAAGAGTTGCTGCAGGCTATTTTGTCAGTGAAACAGAGCTGAATAACAAACACGTGCACCTATGATGATCACTGAACATTCTGCAGAATAATGCACATAAAACTGGTGACAGCAGCAAAAGAGAAACACAGAATTAGGACTGGGGAAAATAGCAGCTTCTAGTTCGAGTTCAAACAGTAACAAACCTTAAGGAAAACTCTGATCGTCAAGATGCAAATTCCTTCCAAAAGTGATGTACTATATAATAATATCAAGGCTGTAGATACAGCACAGTAAGCAGCAGAGGCGCACCGATACATCGGTCCAATACTGGATCGGCACTGATATAAAGAAAATTTACTATATTGGAAATTGGTGATATCAGGCCAATAATTTGGCTGATAAATGGCCCATGCATGTGCGTGCAGCTGCAGCACAGCATAAGCGGGAGAAGCACAGCCCCACATCTTGGAGAGCTGCCTCCAGCTGGTAAGTCTGGTGTGGTGAAAAGGGAGCAGGGAGGGAAGGAACTGTGGGGGCAGATGAAGGCCCCCGCGATGAGGGAGGTGTGGGGTTGGGGCTGGGGCAGGTGCTGGGGAAAGTGCTGCCCAGTCAGGGCAGGGTGGGCATGGCACGGTGCTGCAGCTTGTCCAAGGGGGACAGCTCCCACTGCTGTGCGCTGCTTGTCCAGGAGCTGCTGATCCAGAGGCTCATCTGGCACTCACCTGCTTGTGCAGTGGCTCCTGCCACTGCTTACCCCACTCATCCAGGAGGCGGAGGGTGTGCGCCCCTGGATCTGCATGGTGTGGGCTGGGGCTGTGCCAAGCTGTTCCTGGCAAGGTATGGCTGTGCTGGGAAGGGGCTACAGCGAATTTGTGACTGCAGTACATGTCCCCCCACCCCGGCCCCTTCCCAGCGCAGCCCCGTCCCACCAGGAACAGCTTGGTGCAGCCCCAGCCCCAACCCAGCCTGCACAGTTCTGGTGGCACACGCCCACCCCCACCCCCTGACCTCCTAGATGGAGGCAGGAGCAGCAGCAGGAGCTGCCAGATGAGTGGACAAGTGCTGGACCAATGGTTCCTGGCTGAGCAGCATGCACTGGCAGAAGCCATGCCCCGCCCCCCACCTTACAGCTCTGTGCCATGTCTGCCTCACCGTGGCTAGCACTTGCCCCAGCCCCATGCCCTCCCTCACCGCAGAGGCCTTGATCTGCCTCCCCCAGCCCCTTCCCTCCCTCCTCCCTTTCCACCACACCAGACTTACCAGCTAGAGGCAGCTCTCCACTCTGCCAGGCTGGGTATTGGAAATCGGATTGGTATCAGCCAATACGCCTCCTTAAAAATCGGCTGTTGGTATAGGTCCCAAAATCTCTATCAGTGCACCCCTAGTAAGCAGTGCTGTTACAATAAAAGAAATCAATCTTTCTTATTCTTACTATGACTGGTTGTCAATACAGATTCTTGACATGAGAAAATTTCATAGATTAAACAAACATGGTGGAAAACTATATTGCTTAAAATCATCTTAAGAAGACACTCAACACTGCAGTTAGGCTCAACAAGATTTTGTCAGACGTTTTGAAAATCTTAACAGAAAAGGTTATGTTAATATTTTTAATGAAAGCAGCTTTGCGTAGATATAAACACTTCTCCGTAATTTTTGCAACCCAGAACTGTGCTTTGCATGAGTGCCAGAAAGAAAGATGGTAGAATTGCAAGGAAAGCAGACTACTTGTTTTCACCATTCACAGGTTGTGGGACAGGCAAACAGTTAAGACGTGATTAAAAGTATATTTGTCTTTAAGTGTACTGCCATTTCTTTTTTCTTTTTGTTATAAAAGGTGTTTCTGGTAAGATAGGTAATGACATTTATTTAAGTATATGCAAAGCCAGGACCTCAGTGTACAATGCCAGTGTAAAATGGCGTTGTTCCACTCCCTTCCAATGGACCTATGTAGGTCTAGATGCTAGCTGAAGATCTGGCCCATGACTTTAAGGCCATAAGAGTGCCGTTAAGTATTAGTAATAAGCAGGTATATAAATAAATAGTCCGGGTATGTAGACACTCTAGTATGTAGGTAATTTTACTCAGCTGTATGGGTTGTGTCTGGCTGTTATTAAAACACAAAGGAGAAAAATGGAGAACATCTTTTCCTTTCTTTAGCACATTTTTGTTAGGAGGTTTTTGATTAACACACGTTTAATGTCAAATGCAGTTAACAGCACTCCAAACAGGAGAGTCAGAAACCAGTTCTTTCAAGATTCCATTTTCTAGTCGCACAGAAAATACCAGTTGTCAGATGGTAGATTGTGGTAGGCATTCTGACTTTCCTCCGACAGGCTGTCAAGAAGATGAAGCGCCCTCAAGTCCATATGAATGAGCATTTCTCAGTCATAGCAGATTGCACTTAGTACACATATTTTATACCAGGCAATTAAATGCAGTTACCCAAATGAATACAGAACTTGGTTATATATTGTGCATCAATTATCACAGGCAATGAATGCCATGAGACAAAGAGATTAACACAACATAAAACTAATTCAATAACAGAGCTGATTGCCAAATTAAAATCCTACCCTTTAGATATCCGTAACACCACAGACGACTGAATTATGATGCAACCCAGCAGATTAAACTCCCTACTGCTAAGGACTTTAGCAGAACCCACAGGTCACTGTGGGTTTATTTATTTGCAGTTGTAGGGCTGCAGGACTGGCCTCAAATGAAAAGGTAGCTGGTGACACCTTTTCCCACACATAAACAGTATCTATTTGGCCAGCTTTGGAAGAGGGAACTTTGAGAAAGAGAAACTGCAACCGCAACGAACAACATGATAGTAATTTTTTCTCTTTCTCTTCCCCCATGTCTTTCATATCTACAAAAGACACATCTCACAGATGGCCTCTGCTCAAACTTTTGTGAGGGCAGCACCATGAGTGAAAGTGGTTTTCTATATTTTTTCATGTTTCAAGATGGGAAAAAATGTCCTGGTTCTGAAATACAAAAATCTGGAGAGGCTCCAAGTGAAAAAAAATTTTCTGGGACAATTTACTAACACATGCTCACTGCTTTCCCTCAGAGCTTGAATATATAAAATACCAAAATGAGAGACTGGAGCAATTTTTGAAAATAAGGCCATAAACAGCTAAAAGGTCCCAAATCCTTCAAAAAAAATTAGTCCTTACTTGTGGGTGCTGAACCCTAGAAAATCTGGATCTTATAGAAGTGTTGGGTTAAGCAAATTGCATTTTGTGTAAAATCCAGTCTTCAAACTAAGTCAATACAGACTGAATTATTTGTAGGTTGAGTTCATCAGTCTAACAGTATCTGTTACAGAGGGTGGCGGGTGTCCGAGAATACAAAGGAACTTTGGGACAAACCAGAGAAAGGAGAACTAACATATTCAATGTGTTCTGTACTATATATATGGAATCAAAATCATACAAATGAAATTAGTCTTCTGATTTCCAGTCATTTGGGATGAACTATGATACCGTTACTTACTCTGAACTCTGTAATTGAAAAACTATGATATCATGTTATAAATTCAGAAAAAATAAAGCATTGTTGTGCAATGTTTTACTTTATATCATACTGAACACTGCATGCATGTGTTTGTATATAATTTTTTGCATATGCACACACACAACCCTTTATTCATTGCAATGTAGTCAAACAACAAATCATAACTGTACCGATGGGCCTAAAAGAAGTCAGGGGGGGAAAAGTCACAATATACTTTCAGTTTGCTCTTAAATCTAATATAAAGCCAATTTGCAGAAAATGTATCTTCTGGAAGAACTCCGCATTCAAGATGCTGTGTTACTAAATCCTCTCTCCTGTCCATTTTTGAAAATGCTATGTGGAACACACAATGGGGAGATTTACTTCAGAAAACATTTTAGTCAGAAACAGGAAGATTTCAGGAGTGTGAGAATAAAACAAAGGTCTGTAAAATAAACAGGTGTTCTTTTGAGATGCTGTTTTAAAGGTCATCCAGTAATATTTTATACCAAAATCCAGAACTTCACTGGCAACCAATGGAAGGTCTTAAGAGGTTACAAATGTGATTGTTCTTTTGTGAGAATTCCAGCAGCTGCAGCCTGAATTCGCTGAAGTCTATAAATAACAGAATCTGGAGACACATTAAGCAAAGCATTATAGAAGTCCTGCATAGTGATAAAATAAGAGAGCGGGGGAGAAAAGCATAGGCAGTGCTAAAGTCATCTGGAAAAAAGCAGATTTCCAGACAAGCAATGCTGTCCATCCCTGCTAAAAGCCGATTTGATTATTGCTCAAATACAAAATGCCATTGTCAATCAATGATTATGTCTGTGTTTGTCACTTTGTCTAGGAGCTGATTTTAAACGGTGATGACTTGCTTTCCATTTCATAAGAAGAATGCTTCCTGAATAAATTACACTATTTCTTCAAATAGCAGCATTTTAAGAATTCCAGTATAACAATATACTGATAATTCCAAAGTCTTCAAATCTGCTTATAATAATTTATATATTTAAAAGCTCAATATAATGCTGATTTTTATCCAAGGCCTTCAAAATCCTTTAATAACACAACATTTCCCTAAGACGTGTTTCAAACAATAGAGGAAGCACATAGAATAACCCAATGTACAGCATAGAAATAAAATATATTAATGAAGGTGGCGATATTGTGTCAGAGCAGTAGCTTGTATACAATAGACACATTGGGAAAAGTTTTTTGTTATGTCAGTGTTCCCTTTTGGTCTTTTTTTTTTTCCCTCTCTCCTTCTTCAAAAAATAAATGAGAAACTTAAATTCTCTCTGTAGCAAAGAAATACAGAAAATAAATGGAAAAGGTCTGTTAGATCAGGCAGTCTTATTGAATGCTACTGGGCCAATCCAAACTCCCTAGACAGATGTCAAGAGTGCAGTTTCCATATCCATATCTCCATTTTTATCTAGCAAGGGTGTTCAGATATCACTGAGGTTCCTTTCTCTCACCTCTGGGCACCAACTTGCAGTCCATTAGAAGCTGAGACTTGTCAGGCCACTCATAGATACCACCTCCTCTTCTAACCTCATAGAAATTACTCAAAACATAATGCAGGCTAAAATTGTATCATCTTTGCTTCAGATCCTGCAAGAGGAAGGGGTGCACCCAAGGGACAAGGATGCCTAAGGAGAAGCCCTGGTTTACTGTGGGCCAAAGTACAGGCAATTTAAGATAAGGAATCTCACAGGGTTGCAGGGAGACCCTCAGAGATTTATCAATGTGGGAGGAGATAAATTGTATTAACCAGAGGGAATGAGGAAGGTGTTCTCTTTGAAGGAAACCTTACAAGAGAGATCTGCCCAGGGCCTCCTTCCACAAGGTTTTCTGCAGTACAGGATAATGTAGGCCAGGAGTCAGCCACCCTTTCCCAGTGCAGGCCACTCATCACAACCTGGCCTCTGCTGCATACTGCAAATCTCTCTCCCGCAGAGTGGCCAGCTGCTTGTGCTTACATTCACTACTGATGCCCATCTCTGCAGAGAGGGTAAGCACAGGTGCAGTGAAGCAGCAAGCTCCATTGTGAAGGAGAGCACTGTTGAGGAGATATAGGCAGCTTGGTGCAGCTCTACACCCGTTGTCAGATCAGACCTATGGGCTAAGTACAGACATTCAAAAAGCCCGAGCCTGAATCAATTCAATCCTTGCAGGTTAGTCTAACCCCATAGATTGAACTGGCGAGCAAGTGAATAGACATTCACTTTTGATTCCTGAAATGCAGGCACATGCTTGCAGTGGCTCAGGCTAGAAGCCGAGGGACACTAAAGTGAGCCCGGGGCTGGAGGGGGTGAGGCCAGGCCCCGGCAGACTGCGTATGACTGGGAAGGGATTTAAACCCCCACCCTGGCCTGCATGGTTCCTAGTTGGGGTGTGCCTGGAAGGGGAGTGGGAAGCAGCCCCTGCCAGGCATTTCCCCCCTGACCGCTCAACCAACAGGGCGGTGGTCAGCCCTGGCAGCAGCCTGAAGCAAATGGGGAGATGGAAGAGGGTTTAATTCCCCCCTGCCTCCCCTGTCCCACTGGCAGAGACCCAAGCCAGGGTCTGCCTGGCCAGGGCATATCAGAGCCCCCCACCTTGCTGCTGCAGCAGCAGGTGCAGAGGCATGGCCAGATGCCAGCCTGGCATGGCTTCCTGAAGCAAAGCATGGCCCCCAGCAGCAGCCTCAAATGAACGGGGGACAAAGGAGGGTTTAATTCCCCCATCCCTCCCCTGTTCCAACAGTACAGCCGGCAGCAGGGGGGGGCATGGCCTTTGCCTCAGGGATCTATGCTAGGCCAGCACCCAGCCACACCCCTGCTGCAGCGGCAAGGGCTCTGGGAAGGGGGAGGACCCTGACAGGGGCTGCTTTGCCCTGGCCAGGCAGACCCCAGCTTGGGTCTGTGCTGGTGGGACAAGGGATTTTGAAACTGGTTAATGTGCATTGAACTTCTGATCTGTCACATGTTTAAACCCATTTCTGATCACTTAAACCAGTTTATGTGCAACTTTTATCCTTAGCCTTGCAGGCTAGATTAAACCTCTTCATCTAGGGCTGGATCTGGTCCATGGGCCAATGTTGCCAATTCCTGGTTTAGCTTAATGTACAAGATTCCTTTGGAAGACTGAATATATTATGTTGAAGAGCTGAATTCAGAGTCCTCACTGATGCCACAGATTTTTATGGAAACTTTCTAGACCCATCTTCTTTTCTATCCACAGCTATAGGAACACCAATGTAATAATTGCATTTATCACATACCTTTGCCTTCCCTACAATACTGTGTCTATTAATCTATTTTTTCATAAGTTAGTCCAGATAGCTGGAGATGCCCATTAAAAAAAAAGTCCTGCAAGAGAATGTTTGCTACCTTGCTATTCCACCACAATATGAAATTCCTTCTGTATCCACCTACGATAAAACTAATGTAGTCCATCCTCTACCTATGACTGATATATGGTGCATAATCTCACAAGCTAGTAGGAGCTTTATCATTACTGAAAAAAGGAGGGATTCTAGTTTTCCAACTGGCCTTCCAACACAGCGCTTGCTCCTAGCCTTGGAAGATGAGGAGGTAGCTGAACCTTCCATAGCAACATTATAAATAGAAAAAGTTACGTTAAGCAATTTTTATAAGTTTCTAAAGTGTATTCATTATCATTTCCTTCTGCTTCTGAGTCCTGGATAATTGAAGTCTTGGATTTAAAACAGCCTGATTTAGCAGACAGATATGTATGAGAAACCATGCCAATCAAGTCATTTTGCATTTTATAAAATCCTTCTTTCCCCTACGAAATGGACCATACACAGAATATGTGATGGTGTCACACGATAGAAAGGTTTCCTGGTTCCTAGCTGGAATGATTCCCATTACTCATGTGTGCCTTCTTCACTGAGTAAAGCAACCATCATAGAGTCATATCAATCACAACTTCATACAACATCACTTATTCTCCGTATGCTGCTTGTTGAAAGAGATTCTGGAAGATATTTTTAAGTTAAGATTTCTCTCGATAATGTCACCTAAAAATAATAATAATAAAAAAACCTTCTCGATCTCTTGTTCACTCTGAATCCAACAACTGCTTTTTATCTTTTTATCATATCTTATTCAGGATCCTTGCCTCACTTCTTAGGACTCCAGATAGTCTCCCCCAACTATCTCCCTTGTCTCACACGCTCCTACATCTTCACCCCCTCTGCATATCTCCTATACACCCTCCCCTGATTTACCTTTAAACTTTTCTTTTTTCTATTACTCCTCACTTCATGCTTCCTCTAACACTACTTTCCTTGGCTGAATCTACCAGTCCACCTTCCTTCATTCAAGCGTTTCCTTTTAACTGGGAAACAATGTGGTCCAGTGTACAGTGCACTAGATAAAGATGAGTCTAATCACATTCTGCCACTACTCATTACTCCACTTCTCTAAGACTCTTTCCTCTCTCACTCCTTGGATCTGTCTAGTCCACTTGGATTGTAAGTTCGACATAGACAAGCTTAAGAGATCAAAAATCAAGAGTCAGGCCCCTGCAATATATATTCAAAGAAGATTTTTAGATATCTTCTGATGTTTTTGTGTCCATCCTCTTTGCATGTGCATAGAGACAGAGAGAGAGGACTGATATTGCTCACTCAGCCAAGTTTATTGGGAAAGCTAACCCTTCCCCTTTGGTACTGCATGAGCCCTCACTCCCATATATGCCTGTTCCTCTCTGAGCAATTTATTCATCTCTCCAAACAAGCAATCCTGTTCTCTCAGTCCTCAAAATAGTTTTGTCCCTGACCCCAGCAGTTCTGCTTTCCAGATCTGACCCAGAACAGCAGTTTTGACCCCAGGTTCCAACACACCTCCTAGGCTCCCAGAAGGTCTGCCCCTCCAACATCACCCCTGCTCTCCCTGCGTGTCTTGATCCCTCTCCCCCAACTATAACAGGAAAAGTTACCTTCTCTTCCCTCCCAGTTCAGGGAAAAGATCATTGGCCCTTCTTCCTTTCTCCCTTCCCAGGCTGTATCTCAAGGGGAGATAAAGTAAACTGTAAGCCTAACAGGAAGGGAGAAGAGAGCAGTGTCACCTTGAACTGCCAGCCTGCTTCATTCTCCTGCTTCAAGGTTGCCAAGAGGAGGTAGAGAGGGTCCAACCTACTTCCTGAGCAGCCTTGAGTGACTGCTTTCCCCTGAGAGATGGGCAAGTAGCTTCAGCAATGAATCAAAGTTGTTTTCCCCCAGTCAAAAGTCAAATTTCCAAGTGGGTCCATGTGTCTCATGTAATGGAGAAACTAGCTCCAGCACCAGTCAAAACCATATCTTCTCTTTGCTATGGAAGTCTAAGAATTGGCTATACTGTAAACCAGGGGTGGCCAACCTGCAGTACATGTGCTATAAGTGGCACAAGGAACTTCTGTGTGGCAGACAGCACATTAGGGAGAGGTCAGGCAGTATAGGAGGAGACAGGACAAAACACAGAAAGCAGAATAGGCTCTGTGCACAGGACAGGAAGCAGAAAAAAAGAGCAGCAGATTGGGCAGGGACCAAAGGGAAGGAAGCAACAAGCAGAGCAGCAAATCAGGCAGGTGAAGGGGATCAGAGTGTTACTCAGGGAGGCCACTAGGCCAATTTATGGCACAAGTCTCAAAGATTGGCCCCCGCTGTTATAAACTCTCTGGGATAAGGATTGTCACTCACAATATTTTTGTAGGCACCTGATGCAGTGCTACCCCCAGATGCATTTGAAATCTACAGAAGGCAACTACAATATAAAATTATTATCAGCTACAACCCCATTCTCCACAAGGAATCCCTCCTTCCCTTTTCCCACTGTTAATAATCTTTTTAGCCTCCTTTTCCTGAAGCGCAGTCTGGTGTGTTTGTCTCGTCTAATTTGAATTATAAGCTCTTCTGGGCAGGAAACATGTCTTTATCTGTGTTGGTAAAGTACAGTGTAAATTTACTGCACTATATAAATGTTTTGTAATAACACCAGCAATAACGAGAATGATTTATTTACTATAAATACAATATTTCCAGTCTTCAAAATACAATCAGAAACAACCCAGAATCAACAGCGAAGCCAAAAAGATTTGCAGAACCTTTCATCATAAAGTGTGAGCAACCAGCCTTGAAGTAGCAGGGTGAAACTTTGGTGAATTAATTACCAATATTCATAAATAGCATTTGTTACTGCAATAAAAATCAAGGGAAATCTTCCTGCTGGAAAACATAAAACAGAAAATAACCAGTGTAAACCAGCAGCACACTGCTTAACACATGTATTAGAAGGGTCATAAGCAGTATATTCGTTACTTTTTAAACAAACATGATGTTAATAATGCCACTGCAACATTATGAATAAAGAATTTGGCCTGTAGCTATGAATATGGTAACTCATAGCTTTTCACTTGTTTATTTGAATTGTCATCTAGCAAACTTCTTTACCAGTGTTCTCCTGAGACCAAATTCTTACTTCAGTCTATGAATATGCATGTGGCATAAATGGTACAATGAGGAAGGAAACTGTGAAGTGCAGTTATATTCACACGGCTTGCTGGCCCTCTGCTTGACCTCCATACATAAAGCAGCAGAGGATTATTCTGAGACACGGCTTTGATATCAAAGAGCAGAACTCATGCATTCAACCAGACCCACATCCATTTGCACTTTATTCTTCTCATACAGGGTGAGATTAGATTAGTAGAAGAATGGATTGTTATTACTTATGTATATCCAACATTGCACTAGCTGGTCATCTAAATATGCAATATGTAGACTGCAATGCTTTAGCTTAACTAAAATATCTGGGCTTAATGTAGCAGTGTCTGGGTGAAACTTAATGGCCTGTGATATGTAGAAGGTCAGCCTCCAGGATCTAATGGTGCCTTCTGCCTTGAAAGCCAGAGCAGCAGCAAGTACAGTAGTAGGATCGTCCACATGTATTACTCTTTTAATTGCCTGTTAACATTTCATGGATTGAGAAAGACTGGCTGCCTGCTTTCATGCTAACTGAACTCTATTCTGCCTGTAATGGACTCCCATTCTTCTTCTTTAGGAAATGTATGGGCAGTACTGAGTTAAGACACTTGACTGAGAGATAGATATTGAACCCACATCTCCTTGATCTGTCAAATTCCTGAGGAACCACAGGCAAGACATTTATGCCTCTGTACCCCATCTGTAAAATGGGGTAATGCTACTTCCCATTCTTTCTCTGCCTTGTCTAATTAGATTGCATTGCTTTTATGTACCATGCTCAACACAATAGGACCTCGATCTACACACACAAAGTAGACTGCAATGGATTATGTTGTGTGAATTCAGGTTTCAGTGAAAACCACATAAAACCAAGAAAAAAGGCACTTATAATTTTTCAAGATATGTGAGAGGGAAGGGAGGGAAAATTCAAGTTTCCTTTAAAGGGGCTTCCAATGAAATTCACACTCGGTTAGCTGCAATTTAAAGATTGTGTCTCAATACATGCATTCACTCTACACTTATTTCTTAGTCATGCATAACAGAAGTGATGTAAAATATTTTAGTATGTTATTTAAAAAGTGTGGGTTCATGAATGTGAGCAATAAAAAACAATGAAAAAGTCTCACTGGTATTTTTTTTTTAAACTTCTGTAAACTTTTATGACATTTCTGCTCAGGAGACAGAACTAGAGATGTGCCTTTTCCCTTTGGCATGATGATATTTAATATATTACTCTTAGTTGATGATCATTCAAGATACTAATATTTGCAGAAGCCTTCATTGTGTTTGCCTTATCTATGCCTATCTTTTAAATTGTAAGACCTTCAGAGCAGGGAAAATTTGCATCTTACACATTGCCAAGAGTACTATCTATGCCCAACTAATAAGTGACGTAGAAACAGTCACCAGATAGTACTATTATCCACCGTGTGGTGAGCATTTTCTTGAGTGTACAAGCAAGATGTCAGTCTTGATAGAAACCTAGTGTTGTTGGCTTTCTCTAACATAGTTTCTCTGGGAAAGCTGTAACAACCTGCTAAAAGAAGTTAACACTGTCTTTAATCTTTCCACATAGACTTAATTCTCAGGGCACAGTTACTCCATGGGAACAAGGCTGTGGTATTTTGGCTGAGACCTTTAAAGGAGTGCGCTGCCTGTAATTGTTTAAGGAATTACATATATATCAAATGTAAAATAAACACATTGTCAATTATTTCTCCTGCAACAAAACACTGCTCTGCAAGGTCCTGACATGTTCCACTGGCCAGCTGAGATACAACAATAACTTTCTGGAAATAAAGCTGATGATGCTAGTTAAAGAAAATTTAATCAAGAATCTCCTCTTTTTGTATCACTCTTTTTACAAACGTGTTTGTATGATTGCCTGGTACATTTCTAAGGAACTTTTTACCCCAGTCTCTGGGGTAAAAAGTAACTAGATTAAGATTTATGAAGAAATCTTTTTCTTCATAAAGTCTGATTTGCTAGATATTAACCAAGCAAAAAAAATCTTGTTTAGACTAGCAAATATCTGTTTAA
Source organism: Crocodylus siamensis (assembly GCF_052110815.1). Classification (NCBI taxonomy): domain Eukaryota; kingdom Metazoa; phylum Chordata; order Crocodylia; family Crocodylidae; genus Crocodylus; species Crocodylus siamensis. The sequence goes on from NC_143395.1 coordinate 362,346,512, forward strand.
GGTATGCTATCCTTACACAACACATTCATTGGCTTTCTTTTAATCTAAGCTGTTACAGTTGTGATAAATCATCGGTTATGTACTCTTTAATACAATTAAATGCTTTGGGCATAGAACTAAATTTAATTTTTTTTAACATGAAAAGCAAAACCACTCTCTTTAAATGCATTCCCATTCCCCATGATGAATTTTATCTCTGAGATTTGATCCAATGATTTAACTACCTCTCACTACTTCTCCCATGAATTGTTTATACAGCAACTTGGCAGCATGATTTGCATATCACAGAAATGATCCTGTTATGCATTCCCAGAGGTGCATTTTCACCAGCTTTATCACTTTCTGCCACCTATGCATATCCCCCCAAGAACAATGTCTAGCTAATATGAAAAGGCACTTCTTGGCTGCCAATGGCAATTAAACATTAATGGGGCAGTTGCAAAGATTTCAAGAGCTGAAAACTATCTCCCCTTTTGTCTTCCAAAAATATGCAAACATATACTTTCAGACATTTTTGTCATGGATCACTATGCATTGCATTTAACTGCATTCTATTCAATTTATTTCAACTATAGCATAAATAATTAAGCAAGGAACAAATGTATTGAAACACAAAAGTTGCAGTCAAAGAGAGAAATCATGTTTAGATATAGAATAGTACATTGGTATCATGGAAAGTTCACTGTATCCTGACAGTTCAGTGCTGGAAACTATATTTTGGTTTCATTATTATTACTTGTGGGACTGCCACTAAAGTTACAGTTAGGTTCTTGGTCTTGCAGAGTTAAAATTTGGAATGAAACGTTACATGCCATTCTGGATTATTCATTCAGACAAAATGCACACTAACTGTTGGCACTGGTTTAGCTTTCATTGTTAGGAACATTTAATCTAAAAACACTCCTAATAACATCAAGGAATGGAACAGTTAGGAAGGGACTGGAAATTAAAGGGGAAGTGAGAGTACATGTGTGTTAGAATGAAACAGAGAGAAATTTCCTTTCCATTAACATCTGTTGACATCAGATAGACTCGTAATGTATAAACTAATAACCTATAACAGGGGACTTGTAGCCCCTACTGATTTAAGAGAGGGTGAAGGCAGCATTATTTGGCTGCAAGACTGTTGGCAACTGAATTGGTGCCAGCTGCAAAGAGACAGGCAGCAGAAGGGAGTTAGGAGTCATAGCTGCAAGACAAAAACAAGCTGCAAACCACTTACCTGGAACAAGCAGGAATAAGATAGGGAGCTGAATTCCAGGCAGATATTTAAGTAGTGGCTGTGGTAGAGCTGAGGATCTAAGAAGAAACCCTTAGGCTCAGTTAAGAGATCTAGGGTCATGTGACCAAAAGTAGGTGGAACCCAGGGCTCTATGGCTAGGGACAGAAATTACACACAAACTTGTACAAGTGATCGGAAACTGGTTTAAATCTGTAACACAACAGAAGTATAGTGCACATAAACCGCTTTCAAAATGGCCAAAACCAGTTTATGATAAACCTGGAAGTATGCAGTATCAGACTTAACTGATTTAGATTAAAACATTTTATTACTTCTGTCCCAGATCCCCCCAGATTGAAATTAACTCACAGTCCCCCAGCATCCCAGAATACTTTGCACAACCCCTGAAAACCCCTCCTCTGTAGGTAGGCTAGACTTGGCCCAACCAGTCTGCTCCAGCTGAGCAGGGAGGTATGCACTAGCAGCCCCTGGCCTCTGGCTTGGGCCACTGTAGACATGTGACTGTGTTTTCAGAATCAAAAGTGAGTATCTGTTCACTTCCTTATGAGTTCAACCTACACATCTTAGACTAACCTACAAAGATTGCAATAATTCATCCTACAGCTTTTTGACTGTCTGTACTTAGCCATTAAGCCTGGCTCCTGTATTTGAGTGGGGGTATTCAAGCTCAGGATGCAGAAAAGAGAGGATCTCCCCAAAAGCTGCTCCAGTGCTGCCCTTGCAGCTTAGAGAAGGAGTCCCTAAGAGTGAGGGGGATCTTGTGAGCATCCCAGAAAGTGGGCTAGCACCAGTCAACAAGCAAGAAACTCTAAGGTACTGGTGCAAGTTGGAAGAGCATCTGGGAAAGGCAAACCACACAGAGTGGGTGAGAACCTACACAAATTGGAGGATTAGGCAAAAAGAAATCTCATGAGGTTTAACAAAGGCAAGTGCAAAGTCCTGCACTTAGGACAAAACAATCCCATGCACTGGTACAGGCTCAGGACCAACTGGCTAAGCAGCAGCTCTGCAGAAAAGGACTTGGGGGTTATGGTGGACAATAAGCTAGATATGAGTTAACAGTGTGCCCTTGTTGCCAAGAAACCTAACAGCATACTGGGTTGCATTAGTAGGAGAGTTGCCAGCAGATTGAGGGAAGTAATTATTCCATTCTATTCTGCATTGGTGAGGCCACATCTGGAGTACTGTATCCCGCTTCAGGCCCCCTCAGCACAGAAAGGATGTGGACAAGTTGCAGAGAGTCCAGTGGAGGGCAGTGAAAATAGTTAGGGAACTAAAACACATGACTTACGAGGAGAGGCTGAGGGAACTGGGCTTATTTAGTCTGTAGAAGAGAAGACTTGAGTGGAGATCTGATAAAAACCTTCAGCTACCTGAAGGGTTGTTCCGAAGAGGATAAAGCTGGACTGGTCTCAGTGGTGACAGATGACAGAACAAGGAGCAATGGTCTCAAGTTGCAGCAAGGGAGGTTCAGGTTGAATATTAGGAAAATCTCTCACTAGGATGGTGGTGAAGCATTGGAATGGGTTACTTAGAGAGGTGGTAGAAACTCCATCCTTGGAGATTTTTTAGGCCTGACTTGACAAAGCCCTAGCTGGTCCTGCTTAGAGCGGGGGGTTGGACTACATGACTTCCTGAGGTCCCTTCCAATCCTAATTTTCTATGATTTTATGACTCTATAAGAGAGAAGAGCCTTAGGGAAGGGCAAACCCCAGGATCCAAAGAAGCATTGATGAACAGGTGCAAGGCATGGGGTGGCTAGTAAGGTGCAAGTGGAGGGCACTAGGGGCTCACTGGTGAGGGTGCTGTTGAGTTTCTTCTGCAGAGAGTGGTAGCACTACAGAACCACTCCAAGCATCCAGCTGAGGGTGCTGCACTATACAGAACTGAGGGCAGTCATTAGTGGGCATCTGAGCCCCGGGGGCTGCAAGAGACAGCTGGGGTAAGACAAGAAGTCTGGTGAGCAGAGAAAACGCAGACAAGAAGAGGCCCAGAGGACTGCACAGAGGGGACAGCATGTCCTGGAGAAATTGCTGAAGGGGCGGCACACCCCATACAACTGAGCCTAAAGTGTAAGCTCAAAGCACTGTTTTGGGGGAAGGCATACTCTAGATAACTATGCTGAGGGCAAATAAGCCCAGACAACTGGGTAGAGGGCCTAACAAGCCTGGGTGACTGTGCCAAGGAGGAAAAGCACCTATGAGGGTGCTTTCACAGGCAGCTTCCCAAGTTTATCATAATATTTAACGCCCAAGGTCTGACAAGCAGGAACCAAGAGGTGCTATGGAGGCTGGAAAGCACAGCAGGCAGATCTGACCGCCAGGGATTGTCAGAGTCTGGGGTTGGATTTCCCAGCCTTCTGCGTACCCACACTGATTTGAATGACTGTAGGTAACTTTTTTTTAAGGGTCATCCTATACATTTAAAGTGTTTACCTTCCCTTTCCCAAACGTAACCTTCACTTGCACCCAATGCAACTCCCAGGAATAAAAAGGTCATACAGGTAAAATTTCAAGCCAGTTGATTCAGTTTGGGTAAAATGAACAGTGCCAGGTCCAAACTCAATTTAAAGAACTTTGACTAGTGCTTTGAAACCACCCAGCATCTATTCTCTCAGCATTCTGGAGGATTAGAATTGGTTAGCTCATTTGAAATATAAGGGGATATAGAGTAACTTGTAAGTTATAACTCAGAAACTCAACCCCAGAGAGTAGGGAGTGAATGCTGCTACCATCTAATGGCTAACACCATGGTAGCCATGTTAAATGGCACCCACATAGGTAGTCTCAGTGGGGCAGTGAAGGACAGAATAGGCCTAGTTGTCCCCTCATATCAGAGTTGAGAAACTTGTTCATGAATGTGCTTTTGCTACTGGGATGTATTTGGTAGTAAAAGATACATTTTTTGTGATTTATTAGTTGGTCTAATAAAAGGTCTCATCTCTGAACCAAGAGTTCTAGAGTTTTGCATTTCCTTTTGCTAATGTGCATTAAGTTTAGTACCTCTGTGCACTTTTACATGTGCTGCAGGGGTGAGGCAGCACTTTAATTAGAGAGGGTCCAAGAGTTGCTCTAATTAAAGCACCACCACCTCTCCTGTATCAGTCTCCAAGTTTAAAAATGGCAAGTGGGGGCACTCAAACTAAAGCTTGTTCAATGAGTTTTCTTTCAAGCGCCCCCACTGCCATTTTTAAGTGCAGGGATGCTGATACACGAGACACAGAAGGCTGCTGCAGCACGGTAATTGCCACGTTCCAGCAGACTCACTTAATCAAGTCTGCTCTGACGTGCTGGAATTCCAGTGCATCAGGGCCACCTCCATGCTCATGTACAGGCTGCCCTAATGCACAGTAGCAAAAGCCTTTTGTGACACTTAATGCTCAGTAAACTAATTCTGTGCATTAGCGTATTAGCACTGGTTTTGATGTGATGCTTTAATGAGCAATAGAATAGGCTACTGAGCATTAAAGTGGCATGTGTAGCTGCGCCCACTGATGATTATTATGGGAAGCTTGTACTAGTCCTCTGTGTCGTCCTTGTTCAGTGGAGATGATCATCTCAGAAACTATAGGCCTGATCTCTTCCCTAAGCATACATTCACAAATGCTTCACCCCAACATACAGAATTTGGAAAATAAAAGGTAGAATGAGGGTATAAAATAGAATACAAATAAAGAAGTTCTCAGCATATTGAAACAGTATTTCCTCAGAGCACTAGAGACTCAAAATGCAACAGCATGTGAACCAAAACCCAAAACTAACCCAAGTTTCATTTTTCAAGTGTGTGGTGCAGGAATTCAAAACTTGCATTAAAATAAAACAAAACTTTCAGTCCCTTGAAGTGAACACTTTTAACAAAATCTGGAACAGTTTAGTGAAACAGAACAGTGTTGAGGTCTATGTGTCTGACAAGAAGCAATGCTGCCTGGGGAAACTGAGCTAGTGACTGTTCATTATTAAGGGCACAGGCTAGAGACAGAATGTCTTTAAGTTCCTGTACTTAACACTTAACAGTAGATCTGCAGCAAGGTAGGAAATAAACAGCAGTGAGGTAGGGTTAACCAGAGACCTGCTGGTTAGAATCTAGGAGCATGGCAAAGGAAACAACAGCACTGAGAAGTCAGAGGTAGTTAAACTGTTCTCAATGTGGGATCTGCCACAGAATTATGAGCTGTAGACAATGACAGTTTTAAAGATCAAGACTTTTTTACTGCTCACATGGGTCAAACTACTACACATATTCTCCCTTTCCCAGCACAGAAAAAATGCCTCTCAGCATTTCCTGTTATATCCTCTTCACCTCTGCACATAGGAGCCAGAGTACCTACCAACCTAGTGCCAACAGCTGTGCAATGAGTAAGGGAAAACAGACAGAGGGGATGTATCTTGGGGCTTCAAGCAGCCAACTCTGAATGAATTCTTAATCAGAGTACCCAGGTACCATCAACCTCTTTAAAATGTACTATATTCTCTATCCCCTTCCCTCCACCCACAGTTCTCTCTCAACATAGAATTACCTTTTCTATTCAACCCCTGGAGAAATGTCCCTGTCCTGCACCCACCATAAGTGAAGATCTACCCCTTACCTTGCACCCTAAATGCAGAAAGCCCATGGTCACCATGAGCTGTGGTGGTAAAACTCACTGAGGTTTCCAACGGTCTTCCCTCATCCATCACAACTGTGCTGATAGATCGGAGAGAGGTAGTTGATGAAATAACTAGAACACTACCCACTGAGGGCTTTAAAAACATCCGGTCCCTACAGTGCATCTGAAATAGGATGGGGAGCTGAGCAGAGAGGGGGAGAGGATTGATTCCCACCTGGAACTCAATTAGTTTCATAGTTGGTAGGGTCGGAAGGGACCTGAGAAGATCATCAAGTCTGACCCCCTGCCATGGCAGGAAAGAGTACTGGGGTCAAATGAACCCAGCAAGGTGTTAATCTAGCCTCCTCTTAAAGACCCCCAGGGTAGGAGCCAGCACCACTTCTCTTGGAAGTTGGTTCCAGGTCCTAGCTGCCCTGACAGTGAAGTAGCGCCTCCTGATGTCTAGCCTGAATCTACCCTCTGCCAGCTTGTGACAGTTATTTCTAGTCACTCCTGGTAGTGCTTGGGGGAACAGGGACTCCCCCAATGCCTGCTGGCCCCCCCAACCAGTTTGTAAATGGCCACTAGATTCCCCCCTCAGCCTTCTCTTGTGGAGGCTGAACAGGCTCAGGTCCCTTAACCTCTCCTTGCAGGGCCTGCCCTGCTGCCCCCTGATGATGCAAGTAGCCCTCCTCTGGACCTCTCCATGTTGTCCACATCCCTTCTGAAGTGCAGCACCCAGAACTGGATGCAGTACTCCAGGTGCGGCTTGTCCAGGTTGCATAGAGGGGGAGTATCACTTTCTTGGACCTGCCTGAGATACATCTGTGGATACATGACAAGGTACAGTTGGCCTTCCTGACTGCTTCCCCACACCGTCGGCCCTTGTTCATTTTGGCATCAATAATGACTCCAAGATCCTTTTCTGCCTCTGCACTGATGAGAAGGGAGTTCCCCAGCCTGTAGATCTGCTGCTGCTTCTTCCTCCCCAGGTGCATCACCTTGCACTTGTCATTGTTGAAACCCTGGAGACATTCCTGTATGCTTCTGGTGAGCCGTGGGGCCTTTTGCACCCTCTTGCCCCCTTTGATCTGCATTGGGATTACCTCCCTTTGGGCTTGGAGGATCATCTCCTTCAGAAATGACCACTCTTTCTGGACACACAACTCTCCTCCCCTCCGGGACCTCAGTGCCTCCCTGACTATTCTCCTTACCTCATTGCAATCCACCCTGCTGAAGTCCAGAGCTGCTGCCTTGCTGCAGGTCTTTGCCACCTTGCGCTGGATGGTGAATTCCAACAGGTGATGATCACTGTTGCCCAGGTGGTCAAGCACCCGCAGGCCCCTCACTAGGTCATCACCCATGGCCAGGACCAGATCCAACAAGGCATCTCCCCTGGTGGGGCTGTGCAGCTCCTGGGTTAGATGGAGGTCCTGTATTTCGGCTAGGAACCTACATGAGCAGCCAGACCTGGTTGACTCCTTCTCCCAGCAGATGTCTGGAAAGTTCAGGTCATCCATGATGACCACGTCCTTTGACCTAACTACCTCTGTGAGCTGACTTAATAATTCCCAGTCGAGCTCTTCCTCTTGGTTGGGTGGCCTGTAGTAGATACCTACCATTAAGTCCCTTTCCCCTCAAATTCCTTCTATTCTAACAAGGTTGAATTAGGTTGGAACAACTTTCAGAGAGGGGAAGAGGGAGGTGAGGAGGGGAATTTTAAAAAACCATTGTAAGACTGGCAGATCTACAGGTCAGTGCATGGAGATCAGTCATAAGGAGACTGTAAAACAAAGATATTGGCAGGGATTCAAGGGAAGTGAAAGTCTGTTTGATACATCCCTGATTTTGCCCAAAGAAGGGACATGGGTATCACTGCAAACGATGAAAAAACCCTACTTACAGATGTAATGCTTGGAATATTTTGAGAAGAAACCCCATTCAGATTTGCTTCACTACAGTAGAGAAACAGTTTAATGTGTGCATAACATTGTAGCGCACTGTTGCATATTGAGGATTTGTAGACATGCTAATTCAAGCAATTTCAAATCTCCAGATATTTATTTTATGCTTACAAAATGAAAAGGTATTTTCATCCCATCTTGACTGGAGGAAAGAATGGAATCGAGTTATAAATTGGTTTGTATTACTTGTTAATGCTGACAGCTTTTCTATATCTGCTTGTTGAAGGGCCAACAAGGAGATGGGTAATGTTTTAAATATAAAATCAAAGAGTAGTGGAAACATGAAAAGCTTTATTTTCAACATGGCATTTATGTTTAAACTGTTCAAATTGCATGCATTGGTTACCTTGGAAACAATCAGCAGCTGTATGAAACCCTTCACCTGTCCAATATATGAAACATTTATTATCTGAGGCTGATCAGAGATCCACTGAGACTAAGAATAGGACAGGAAGGTGGGGTATACTTTGTCACTCCCAAGAATCTTGCAGTACTTGTGACAGAGTCAGATTAGATTTGGCCACAGAGTCCAGTTATGGAACAGGTTGTTAGGGGGAAAAAAATAAGAGTAACTGCCATTTGCCATTCTACAAAAGGCTTAGTCAGGATTATTCGGCACATCGATGAGCCTTCTAAATTGTGTGGAGGCTGCAAAATGCTAGTTTCCCACCCCTTCTTTCTTTACATAACTGCTTTTTCACAGTGCTGCTCTTGATCACCAGGGATCCTGGTTTTCTCTAACAAAAAGAAAGTCTCCCAGATTTTGGATTTAAAAAAGTAACCAAAAATCCACTTTTTTCTCGTGGTTAATATGAAACACCACCATGTATATACCTATATACTAGTGGTGTTTGATTTTAATCATGGAAAAATGTGGACTTTGGGTTAGTTTTTTAGGTCTGAAAACTGGGGATTTTTTTTTAATCAGCGAAAACCAGGATTCCTGTTGATCACTTATTTCTCAATAAATAATGCCTGATTTTTTCCCTTCTGTAATTCTAGTTTCTTTTCTTTTGTGGTTTCGAAGCAATTTATTAAGAGGATATAACTTGGAGGTGGTCCAGAGAAGATGCTCTTTTTGATTATTCTATTCTGAAACATATTTATATAAAAATGCTACTGTGTGATTCCGTGTTTATTGTAACTAAGTGGCTTCCAGGGAATTTGTTTCAGCAAACAGGGATTTAGTTTGTGTGCAACCTGGAATGTGATGCAGCCACTCTCCCACACTTGCTTGCAAGTAAAAATTAGCAAAATACTTTTTTCACCAGACTAAGCAGACAGGATATAAATGCACACACAAAACAGATCTGTTGTTTAAACAACATGTCATTTTGACATAGCCACATCAGAATAGAATTAGAATTTTCAATTAAATATTTTCCCTCTGCTGTGTTTCTCTCTCTCTCCCCTAAGTCTGGATATCAGAGGTCCCTGATGCTACTGTTTTATTATAAGCAGGTTATATGTCCATCTCCAAGAGGAGCTACAATTGTCAAATTATATTAAGTGGAGAAAATATCAGGCTTAGGTTGGAAAAAAAAATCCAATCCACCACAGCAGAGGTAAAAATTTTCACTCTCATTTCTTTGTAGAACGATAACAACATAAAAATGCACAAGTTCAGTTCAGGTTACTTTCTCCCCACACCCCACTTCACAATTTCATCAAGGTTTTAATAAAAAATACTGGGTCAGATGGCATTGCTAAATATGATTTGAAAGACACCACGGCAAGTTCTCAGATGATGCCTGCTAGGCCTGTGTGAACCAGCTAGTATTCACTTTGGATTTGGCTGATTTGGGGGACAGTGATTCGATTCAGTGATTTGAATCACTGTCCCAATTTGATTCAGCTGAAACTCCGAAATACCCAGGCCCGCCCCCTGCCCACTCTCCCAGCCTGGCAACAGCTGCCCTGTCCGCCCCAGCTCCTGGCACTTGAAAAAAGAAGCCCCAACTGAGCAGGTGATGCCAGGCAGGGGGATGATCCTTGCTGCGCCCCACTGCTCCACCCTGCATAGGGGGTTCTGCACAAGCCGCCCCCCGCCCCCGCCCCATGGCTGGCCTGCCTCCCATGCCTCCAGCCCTTTAAGAAAAAAAACAAACAAACCAGGAACCCCCCCACTCCAGACTCACCATTCCTGCTGACAGGGGAGCAATCCCTGCTGCCCCTCACCACCCCCCACCATACGGGGGGCTCTGCACAAGCCCCCTGAAGCCCCAAGGCTGCAGTAGGAGCAGTGACTTCAGGAGGTATTTCTCAGGTTTGTTTTTTTCCATAAAGGGCCAAAGCTGGGGTAGGCAGGGCAGTCATGGTGGGGAGCTGGGACAGTGGGCAGGGGGCTCATGCAGAGCCCCCCCACACAGTGTGGGGCAGTGGGAGGCCACAGGGATCACCCCTCCACCTGGCAGCACTAGTGAGTCGGGCTTTTTTTTAAAGTACCAGGAGCTGGGGCAGGCAGGGCAGCCATGGGGGATCTGGGGGAGCAGGTGGAGGTCAGAGGGGCTGGGGGAGTAGGGAGGGGATGGGGCCTGGCAGGGGTCCCCCATGGTCCCCTCCCCCTCCCCCAGCCCACCCTCTCCCACCACCTACTTACCAGATCTGAGTCTGGGTGCAGTTCCCTGCTGTAGCGGGTGGGGACTGTCTGAATGAATAAAGCTCTCTGAATCTTTTCCAAAGATATGGAGAGCTTCAAATCGATTTGGACCTTTTAATTGGTCCCCTGATTCAATTCAGATTCAGAAATTGGGCCATCAAATCGGGCCAAATCTCCAAATTGAATCACCACCCAAAGCTTCGCAAAGCCCTGATGCCTGCATCAGACTCAACTATAACCATTCTTGAGAGAGGGGCCTATAACATCAAGATGGAATCAAAGTGCAGATTTGGAGGAGGGAGGAGACATGGAAGAAGGCAAGATGGTATGATAATGAGACTACACAACAGAATGATGGCACTGTGTGAAGTCCCACCAAAGTTAGAAATTGCTGTATATGCTGTTTCAGAGTAGGGATTATTAGCAATGATGGGTAACACTTACCTCCATCACCAGCTACTCCCAATACAAGAAAACTTAAAATGGTAACTGGTCCTCTGTTGCTGCAATGGTCTTAATATCGTAAGTTTTAATATCATTTTTAATAATGCTATTAATATAGTAAGTCTTAATAATGTCTGGTATACGTGCCAATCCCTGAGGTATATTAGTTAGGTGTGAGCTCAGAAATACAGGATGTCCTAGGCTATATCTTCATTTTCATTCCTTCTGAGTGAATTATTCCTTTCAATTTAAATATAAGGTATTGTAGTAACTCTAGACTCTAATGGTTCATCATGCTTATACCTTTCCCAATTAGCTCACTTAGGGAGGTTGCTGTACTCCAAGTTCAACAAATGGTGCTAAATGCCAAAAGTGACTTCTCCCATGCTACTCCATATGCTTGAAATATCCTCCCTTCCTCCCAGTAGTGGTACATCAAGTACCTTTCATTTTCTTCAGAAAATTGAAACTCCATCTGTTCTGCAAAGCATCCCATCTGCAATGACAACACGTCCAGTGATATGCTGCCAATATTTTAACAAAAGGCTCCCACAAAAACATTCCCTTGGGCCTGAAATAAACTGCATGCCCCAAGGGAGGGAGGTGTGCTCAGAACTAAGAGGGACTGTGGAATCTATTAGTTGGGTTTTCCCATTTTGAGCATGTTTTCCCATAATCAAAGAAAAAGGTAGTAGTGATTGAAAAGCAAGTCACTGGTATAAGGAGTCCCTGAAAAAATATATTGAGTCTACTGATAGCATAGAAGAGCGTTCATCCTGAACAAAGTACAATGGATGAAAGCAGAGGGTTCCAAAATGAACACCTTTTAGAGTGTTGGATTGATGTCCTTTGGAAGTGTTTAGGAACCACAGAGATAAGTAATTGGCTGGGATGATCTAGTTGGGGATGGTTCTGCTTTGAGCAGGGGTTGCACTAGATGACCTCCTGAGGTCCCTTCCAACCCTAATTTTCCATGATTCCATATCTAAAACAATTTAGTTGCATCAGTGGTGGAAAGAGACCACAGTTACAGTTGTAAAGAGGGAAATGTGCAAATCCCCCTTTGTCACAACCAAGGTTGATCTCATTAAAGGCCAACATTTGTAAAAGTCATTAATGGTTTCTTGGTGCCCAAACTGGCTCTCAATTTTTAAGAAGGTCAATGCTCCATACTCTCTGCAATTTAGGCCCTTCTAAATTTCAAGTTGTTCATCATGAAATAGCTAATCATTCTCACATACTTTGGTCTCTGGATTTGTCTCATGCTGATCCTGCTACATTCCTTGAGTCTGATCATCAGGGATCCTGGTTTTCTCTGATTTAAAAAAATCCCCAATTTTCAGTTAAAAAAGTAATCCCAAATCCACATTTTTCTGTGATTTAAATGAAACACCACTAATACATAAATATGCATATAGTGGTGCTTTATTTAAACTATGGATTTGAGATTACCTTTTGAGCTGAAAATTAGGGATTTTCTTTTAAATCAGAGAAAACCAGGATTCTTGCTGATCATGAACTGTTCAAAAGCTAACTTTAATGCAGTGGGGTCTCCAACCTTTTTAAGTAAGAGATCACTTTTGGCATTTAAAAGCAACCTAAGATTTAGCATGCACCACCACCACCTCCCTGCCACCCAGCAGGTAAGTCCTTGGGGAGGGAAGGGGGGCAGATCAAGGCAGAGGGAGAAAAAATTATTTGAGGGTGCACCTCCCCAGCAGTAAGTCCAACCCGGCCAGGGCCCCACTCAGCTTACCCCTGCTCCTGCCTTTGTGGCACTGTCCCTCACTGCGGGGGCCTCAATCTAGCCCCCATCCCTTCCCTCCCCCACAGACTGACCTGTTGGCCTTGGTACGCACGTGCATACATATGGGCACTCAGCCCCCCACCCCAGCCTCAGATTGACTCCAAGAGGATCCAGGATCTACTGCAAGAGGCTCTGAGATGTACCAGTGTGTCAAAATCCACTAGTTGGTGACCACTACTTTAATGGGAGGTTCATGCATGCAGGATTGTAGAAATGGGTTTGCTGACTGACACCATAGGAGACTGGGAGGAGGTGCAGGAGGTGCATATGCCCCCCGATGGCCAACACTGATGCTGTCAATAGGGCTGGTTCCCCCCTGACAGGGCCGCCATCATCAGCTGCTTCTGCAAGTGCCCTCCCAGATTCAGGAGGCATCAGTCACCCATGACTGACACCATAGTGAGTCCCCACCGCTACTTTTCATGGCCCATTTACTGATTTAAAAGCATCATGTGAGTCTAAGCCACTCACTGAATAAACCACATAAATTGTGAAAATTACATCAGTCCTAAACATTTGCAGATGTAACAGTCTAAATTGTTATTTGCTGATACCTGATCCTTTAAAAAAGATGATTTTATTTCAGTGTCTTTCAGATCCATACACACTGTAATTCATAATCTTTACACTGTCAAACTTTTGTCTTTTGTATTTGTCACCCTCTCTCAATGCACATGTAAAACATAATCATTTGGACTCTCAGCTATTCAATTTAGCTCTAATGAAATGTATTGAGCAACTAAACAGCAGGTACTTCAGAATAAAAGCAGGCAGATTTAAAACTGGAAAATTTTGTTGTTGTTTTAGCACAACAGGGAACAAAATTAACCTCAAAGATTTCTCTTTACATATAAAAACTATATTACTCTTATCACACCTGTAAAAGTTCTAACAATTGCCAAATAAGCAATAATTACACAGCAGGGAATAATTTAAATAATATTTTTAGGTTTTTCTTGATTTAATTGCCACAGGAACAACAAAGCGTCAAGTGACTCAAAAATACAGGTAGCACTGACCCATACAGCTCTATAGAGACTTCTCCTGTAGAGAAACATTGATATAACTTCCTTTTTGGCCTCAGTTTAGCAGAGTACAAAAGAACATTCTTCAGTTTAGAGAGGAGTTAAAGTGCTTTACTGACCAGGTAGGGATTTTAGCATGCACTCAAAAAGTTTGCTGAAGTGGGGATTTGTTTCTTATGGTTTATACAAGGCAATCCAAGATACTTTCTTGAATAGAATATTTACTATGATGACACTTTCTTCACGCTGAGATAAGAGAACTTTCAGCAGAGTCCCCACTCATCCAAGCACAGTGTATGCCAAGGCTAGATTTTGAAAGATGTCTCCAGGTGTTCAGTGCTCAAATTCTAGTCTTGCTATTAGGAACACTGCCTGCTGAAACTAGTAAGAAAACCGTAAAGAAACTAATTTTAAAATATTTGAGGTTGAATCCCTACATCATTATGCTTCACAGCTCCTAGCAGGCCCAACCAAGATTGAGGCCTCACAGGGCAAAAGCTACAACCTAAACTATAACCTGGTGGTTAGAGCACTCTCCTGGAAGATGTGGTTCTGGCCCTAGTGGCTTCGCATGGAGAAGGACCTACATCCACTAAGCTATTACGTAAGCAGCAGCATCACCTTCCTGGCTGTGATTTTTAAATAAAAGTGACTGTGTCCTTGCCCTGTGCCAAACTGGATGCCTTTCGCATGTGGTTCCCCTTGGGAACTTGGAACACCTAGTTTGTAAATGATCTGATACGTGAGGAGGGTGTCATGATATTCACCACAGCTATGGCAGTAGCCACAAGCAGTAGCAAAAGTTTAGTAACCTATGAAATGTAACTTGCAAAAACTTTGGTGCCTACCCTTTTAAGCACCAGAGAGGCTACACAAGACAGAAAAACATCACAAAAATTAATGTAAAATTCCATTGCATGTTCCAGCCAAGGAATTCAAAGCAGTCTGAAAACACCTGTGAACTACCACATGGAAAAACTGAAGCATAAAGTATGTCACTTATCCAAAGTCACACAGAAAGTCTTGGGGGCATCTGCCTTTAGAAACCAGCTCTAAACCACTTACTCCTGCCCCTCATCAAGGTGAGAGTGTCCATATGTCTGCCATATCATAAAGAATATAGGAGGAAATAGGGAAGATCCAGGTGGCTCCACCCACAACTTCTGGTAAGGAAATCTCCTTCTTCACCTACTACTTCAGCCTGAGGAAATGAAGGCTGAGAGGGGACCTGGTAGCAGCTTACCGCTACACTAGGGGAGTACATCAAGGACTTGGTGAGCAACTGTACACCAGGGCACCTCAAAGGAAAACCAAGAGTAATGGCCACAAACACCTGGAATATCAATTCAGGCTCAACATTAGGAAAAACTTCTCCACAGTCAGGGTGTCCAGACTGTGGAATAAGCTCCTTCCAGAGGTGGTGCAATCACCCACCCTGGAAAACTTCAAGAGGACACTAGACAGTCACCTTGTTGGGGTCACCTGGCCCCACCTGTCTTTTCTGCTTGGTGCCGAGGGCTACCCTTAATGATCTTCCGAGGTCCCTTCCGGCCCCTTACAATCTATGAATCAATAAGTGAGCACCCAGTGCAGCAGCAAATGAAGAAAAATTGCGATGTCCTGAAATTTCTTCAGTCAATTTTAGAGAGGGATGATCTACTGAACATTGGGACAGTTTTGGAATACCTCCTGGTTTCTGCAACTTTAGATTTGGCAAGAGGGTTTAAATACACCCAGTATACAAGCAAAACACATAATCAGAGTTTATATCCATTTTTGTTCCACCTAAAAAACTAAGTCAGGGCAGGAAAAATATGACCCATGGGCCAGATCTGGCCTGCTAAGCACTTTCATCCAGCCTGTGGCACCCCCCAATGAACTGCATCCTGCCCAGCCCTTCTGCCCACGAGGGTGGAAGCAAGGTGCCCACATGTACACCACCCCCACATACTTTATTGTGCCTTGTTCCCACCCTCATGGGCAGAAAGGCCAGCAGCAGCTTCTAAGCTGGGCTGCTGCTTCCCCTGGTGCAGCTGCCCCCACGGGAACCTACTTGGCTTCTCCAGCTTCCAGTTCACTCTGGGCAGCAGGTAGGGAAGCAGCGGTGGCAGGGCTGGGGCCCAGTTGGGGGTGGTGGAGCTGCAGCTGGGTAGAAGCGCAGAGAGCAGTACAGAGTGTGCGCCCAGGGGTTTAGGCTGGGCAGGGTGTAAGGGAGGGTAAGGGGTGTGAGGACCCCTCACACTCCTCCACATGGCACGCAGGCCCCCTGCCCACAGCAGGAGCAGGCAGGGAGCTCAGGGTGCTCGTGCCAGGTGCAGGCATTGGCACCTACTGGGACAGGTTCCAGCCAGCATTGTGTGTGAGAGCAAGGAGCACAGCCTGCCTAGCAGCTCTGCTCCACACCATATACCTGGAGCTCTCGCACTCACAGTGGGGGAAGACACGTACTGGAGTCAACTGCCTTCCCTGCCCCTGTCATGCAGGTCCGCAGACTGGGAGTGGAGGGAGCCTCACCCCGTGTTTCCCTGGGAGTCTAGCACAGGGCTTCCTGGTGCAAGTGTGGGAGCCCTATGCGCAGCATTGGCTGGAGCCACACCCCACTGGGCAAGAGCACCCAGCCGCCTCTCTATCCCCCACCTTCCCTCATACCCCACACCCTTCCCCCACAACCCCCACTGAAATATACATACACCCCAACATACGCTATGCCCCCCACGCCCACCACCATACACACACACCTCCCAAACACATTCCCCAGCATACACCCCTGCACCACACGCATGCACACACACATACCATACATACGAGCATAAGACTTTATTTCTGAATTATTATGCAATCACTTCTATATACAGTACTCAAATACAAATCATGACAAAAACATTTTTTGTAATAAAATTAAAATACGTTATAGTCAGTGTTTGACATCTAGTGTACGATTTGATTTTCTTCTGGTTCTAAGATGGCAATCCTCCCTCCCAGAAGGAGTATTTGGGGGGGGGGCTGCAGAAGGGGGGCAAGGGAAGGGACATCCAGTGGCAAAGGTCAGGGGCAAGGGGGCAAGACTTCTAGTCCCAATATGGTGACCAGGGGTGCAGAGCAACTGTCAAGAGGCAAGGCTACCCATCCAGCCCTCGATAGCTCACCAAAACCTATTAAGCGGACCTCAAGTTGAAATAATTGCCTACCCCTGCACTAAGCTCTCAGATGTTACTCCCACCTTACCTTTAAGCTAAGACTCTCCATCACTCATGGTCTCCCTACCTCAGTAAAATCACTGTAGCCGGTCTCTGCTTATCACAGCCTTCAAGGTAAGAACCTAACCATCCACTTGGGTAAGAGTCCCTGGTATAGGCCCTACTGATATACTTCCCTCTATAAACAATGGTTTTTTAGCCTCACTACACAGTGGTTTCAACCAGGGTGATGCAGCATCTAGGGGCACCACCAGATCGTTTGAAAAGTGCATCAAGGTGTGAGGTCATAAGGGAAGTATGAGCAGATAAGAGTAGGCTCAAGCTTGTCCCTGCCTGGCCAATCCCCCACCTCCACTGCTTGACCCCTCTGGAAGGAGATAAGCACTGTAATATATAAATTCATTTATGAAACTGGGTGCCACTCAATTCACCAAAATCATTGAGGGTGCATCAAATTGACTGAAGGGTGCCTCAAATCCAAATCAAATCATACACTAGAAGTCAAACACTGACTATAACATATTTTAATTTTATTACAAAAAATGTTTTTGTCATGATTTGTATTTGAGTACTGTATATAGAAGTGATTGCATAATAATTCAAAAAAAAAGTCTTATGCTCAAATCCAACAAGGTGGAAAACCACTGCACTAGGGAATACTACCTCTACATACATACTAGGCACATCTACATGTGCAGTTGTTATTGCACAGTCATTTAGTACTTGCTTAAGGGAAGACCTCTATTAAAAGAGCCACTGGCTGCATCTACATGAGATGCTGGCTGTGCAGTAACTGTCACCGAATGGCTTTTACTGCTCCTAAGTAATGAGCTCCTGTACAGTCAGCATTGTGTGTAGACACAGCCACTGAGGATTTTAATACAGGATATTTTTCAGTGGACATGACTACACGAGACGCCATGTCTCTGCAGGAATGAGCTACTGCGCCATAGCAGTGCTGGGCACAAACCATGACAGCAACACTACTGCACAGTAGCATCTAACAATAGCCATGTGGCAACAGGACTGCACGGTAATGCCAGTCAGTTAAGCCAGTTGCTTAAGCAAGAGCTAAATGACTGTGCAGTCCATTGCCGCACGGTTTGTGCCTGGCGATGTTATGTCACTGTAATAACCAGCTAGGGTGCACAGTGATGTAGCCTCTTGTGTAGACACACCCGCTGAGAAATATCCTGTATTAAAATCCTCAGTGGGCATGTCTACACAAGACGCTGACTGCACAAAAGCCTGTTACAACTGAGCAGTAAAAGCCATTTGGTGATGCTGCTGCGCAGTAACTCCAGTTACTGTACAGTCAACATCTTGTGTAGATGTAGCCAGTGGCTCTTTTAATAGAGGTTTTCCTTTAAGATGATCACAGAGCTACAACTGGAAAACAAAGCATTTTGCCAACACTTGTTGCACTTGCTATGCTAACAAAGTCTCTTAACTAAATCAGTATAAACTCTCTCCTAGTACCTTTCTTTAACCCTTAATTTGCTGGTAGCGTGTGTTAAATAGCACTTTTACAAAAACCCATTTAAAACTCCCTCAAATTTTCCAACAACTTCCAATTGAATACCAATTGTTTTACGTTTTTTCATAAGACAATTCTGGGACTCAGTTGAGGTTTCACGTTAATCAGGCAAACTAGGAAGAAGTTTAAGACACTTCCGTAGCTTAGCTCACAATTATTCATTAAAGCAGGTCTCCAATATTATGACAATTCAAAGAGAAGATACTCTTTCTAGAGTTCCACAAAGAACAGATGATAGAAACTCGGAGACAGAACATTCTGATGGAGATAGCTGAGTATCACATTTACTATGATTAGAGTCAGATAAATAGCAAAAAGGGTTGGAAGCATTCAGCCCGATTTAAAAATGAATTTGCTGTGCCTTGACACATTCTCTTCTTCTGTTTACTTCCTCCAAAGATGTATGCAAAGCAAATCTGAAGCTTGCACGGTCCACAATTCACTTCCAGAACTGGCATGACTGCCATGTCATTACATGGTTTCACAAAGTAAGGGAAACAGGGTTCCCAAAAACCATTGGCAAAGACATCACACTTGGGTAATACAACAAGTGAGTCAAGAGCCTGACTTACTGCACTGTTCTTAGCTAGAACCACATACAGATACATATACACACATCTAATTACTGTTTGTCATTGACTGAAGTAATGACAGAAGTTTGCCATCAGGATATTCACAAACCCCATCCCTCCCCCCCTGCCCCCGCCGTGCAAAAAAAACACCTAAAGAAAACCATTCCATAAGCAGAACAAGAGACTTCATTTGATTTGTCAGGTAAATTATTCAGTTTGCTTTAATTGCTTCACACAGAGTATATGACACTGTGATATTTCAGTGACCAGATAAAAGGATGCCATCTTCTCTCCTCCCAGTGAACCATGAAGCACAGAGAACAGATGAGCCATCCCCCTTGACTGCATTAGAAGTGTGCAACTGAATGGGATTTCTTTGTTGGATTTGAATCAGGCAATTTAAAATCAACTCAAACTCAATCAGCTCTTTTGTGGGTGGCAAGACTGACAGCAGAAGTAACTGTTGAGTACTTACACGTTGCAAAATTATTGTATGCATTTTAGTTCACATATTGTTTCTTATTCTACTGTTCAGCTTAAATTAAAATGCTGTATTTTTCAGTACACTTCAACTATTATCTCATAACTAAGATAGTACAGTCACAGCTTATAATGTCCCGATTTATATCACCACTGTACAAAAGTTCACATTTGTGTTCATTGGCGGTACTTTTTATTATATACTTTTTGTTGCATATGATTTTCCACTATGAAGCCAACAGTCGCCCATAGACACTACACAACAACACCTCCTTGCGGCACTTAATTTCTGTACCAAATATGAATATTCCATGGTACCTTCAGGCTGAAACTCTGTTCTGCATATACTAAGGTGCACTGTGATAAACAGGGATCCTGATTTTGTCTGACACATATATACATACATATATACACATATACACACACACACACACACACACACACATATATGTACACACACACACACATACACACACACATTACACGGTGGTGTTTCATTTATCATGGAAAAATGTGGATTTGGGTTTACTTTTTTTAAATCGAAAATGGAGATTTTTTTTTTTAAATCAGAGAAAATCAGGGTCCGTGGTGATAAAGATGGAGGCTATGCATGAGTGCATACAAGATTAAGCTTTGGAGACAGTCCTCTGCACTGAGTGACAGTAAGCTCCAAGCCACTCAAGTACCAGTCCCACTCACTTCCCTAAGTCTAGGGAAAAGAAGGGATAAAGTGTGGATGGATAATGGGTGCACTCAGGAGACATGGGTTGAGGAAGTGGCACTGTCAACTTTAAACCTAGTCAATTAACAAGTAACTGTGAACAAGCATTCTGAGGTACAGCTATATGGAACTGAATGTAACTTTTCAAACGGATGTTACCTAATACTGACCTCTATACTAAGGTAACATTTGACATTTTTCCCAGGAACACTCCCTGAAAATGCTTTATGAACAAAGATACATTGCCCCATTCAATCTTTTGAAAAAATGTTATGATTGCTTGCAGGACAGTTACATTATACAAAAGGAAGTAGAAAACTACGTTTATTTAGTTTCCATGGGAAGTCAAAGCTTAAGTCCCTATCCTGTTACATAGCCAATCTCGCCAAAGTTCAGAAAGACAACAGGGGAACTTAAATAAGTGCATCTGGGGCACAGCTACATTTCCCCCTTATAAAACAGAGAAATATGTATTGTATATATGTGCTGATATACAATCCAGCTGATTAAGCAAACAGACTGACAAACTCCATTTGGTCTTCAGAGTACACATATGTCTTGTAAGAGTAATCTGTTTTCATAAGGATTTTTTACATCCTTCCAAACCCAGCATCCTTTCAATTAGACAGGACTGTTGGGCCTAGCCCAAAGAATAAAACTAATAGATATAAATAGTAGTTACAACAGAATTTGCAGCATGATGCATTAGATAGCTATAACCATGTATTACAGTATTTACCTCAAACCTATATGTAGGGACCTACTTAAATCGTGGTTTTGCAATTTTCGTAGAAACTGCAGAAAACGGCTGTTTCTGGAATCACCACAAAAAATAGTGTTTCCCCCAATTTTGTGAAAAATCATCTAGAAAAAAAAGCTTACTGGAATACAAAGAAAGGGTGAAAATCCCTGCAATCGTAGAGCATGTGTTTTGAGAAAAAGCTACTGGAGGCTGAGCTAGTGACAGACTCAGTGAAGGCATCAGTCAGGAAAGCAAAAGGGTTTTGGCACCAGCTTTTAAGAAGCCAGATGCAATGCTGCAAGATGACTGATTAGCCGCCTGGCCAATTGCTGACGAGGGGCTTGCCAAAAAAAGACTGTGAAATTGGCTCCATAAGCTGTGAATAGGCCATGAAAATCCCTTTGTCTCACCATGATTTAGGTAGGTCCCTACTTATATGGTTCTGCGCTTACTCCTACTCTATTTGTTACAGAAGAGCACAAGTGTGTATGCATATGCATACGGGCAAGGCTCTGTTGCAGAATTCTTCTTGTCCAGTTTTTATGAGCATGATTATCATTTGTTGATCAGATTATTCTGTATTTAAAAGTAATTACAAGGGTTGCATTTCCACATGGCTGAATTGCGTTTTAGTCTATTAAGATAACAAGGTAGCAAGATAGCAGCTTTCTTTTACTTGGGTCAGGCAAACTTTTCCTATGTCTATGTTTCTTTTACTAATATGGCTGTTGTGGACAGCGTCAGGAACATAACAGTTGCATCATTTTTCACTTATTCCACAAGGTAGGATATATACACACTGAAGAGTCTTGCTTCACACTGGCTTGTTTCTAAGGATCTTCCTTCTATGCCAAGGGTATTAAACATGAGGCTTGCAGACCAGTTCTAGTCTATAGAACAGTGATTCTCAACCAGGGTGTCAGGTGCCAGGACACCCTGGGTACCACCAAATCCTCTGAAGAGTGCCACAAGGGGAGAGATAAGCAAGGTATGAAGAGATAAGCAAAGGCTTGCCCAAGCCTGGATGAATCCTCACCCCATTTGTCAGCCTCTCTTGTCGGGAATATAATATATAACTGTAATATAACTGCATACATAACTGCATAGCACTGTATGATGTATAAATATTAATATAATATAAAACATACGGTATACATATGTATTATATAATGTGTAAATATATGAGATAATAAAAATATTACAGCACTATATCACTGTAATTGTTTTTTTTTAATTAGATGCCACTCAGTTCACAGAAGTGATGGAGGAGTTAAAGGTTGCGAACCCTTGCTGTAGAAGCCATTTCACCTAGACAACAGAGGGAATTCAGGGGTAGAGTAAGCAGGGACCAGGCCTGCCAGTAAATTTACAGGGACAGAGCCCCAGTGGGCACATGTGTCAGCAAGACCTTCCTGCAACAGCTACTTTGACCCCCATGCTTCCACTCATCCCACCAGATCCAGCCTAGGGGCACAGGTGAGTTTGACACCCCGTGCTAGATTTCTACATTTAAAGTTGAGCTCTGCCATCAGTTTATCAAGGAGATCATATAAAAAATCCATTAGCTATACAGCTGTCCATGCATTTTCAATAGCCCTGTATTAATTAGCCCTGTACTAATTATAAGCCAAATAACAGCATTGGCTGTGTACCGACCAGTCATCAAAAGTTTCAGTGGAAACAGGGTATAAAAATGGGCTCTAAACCTAATCCGGTATTCCCTAATAGTATTTTGTGGGGGGAGAGGTGGAGGAGAGGGAGAAAAAAAGAATCATATTCATATTTCAGCTGCAGATTTTATAAAATGCTGGAGTACACCTCAGTGCCTAGTGGTTTTCCCATTCCATAAGGGGATTTTTTTGAGATTTCAGGTTTTTTCCTGTTCCATGTTGGGACAAAAAGATGAAAACCTGAACGTGACTGAACTGAAAACTGATCCATCCTAATATTTCATTTTGAATGCATGCTTTTTTTTTTTACTTTATCAAATGGCTAATTAACATTCTAAAAAAAGTCATTTTAAAAACAGAAATAGCTGAGAAACATGTTGAAGGGGAAATTGTTTATCAAAATGGCAGATTAATTGAAACCAGCCCTTTCTCACATATGCTTGATGTCTGGAGCCTGTTTGAACTGGCATCTTGCAACAAATAATGTTTTGTCAAAAAATTCTCAACCATCTCTAACAGTAATAGTAGGATTTTTTTTTTGATTGATATGTAACACGCTTGGTGCAAATGGCCTGATGTACACAAGATCCATTAGGAAGCAGGAATCTGTGCACTAAATAAAAGCTGCTAAAAGCAGGTTTACTTTAGTTTTCTAAAGAGCAGTAGAACATTTTTTGTTTATTAAAGCCCCCTCACCCCCCCAACTATATTTTATTCATGGCCGTGGAAACCTCAGCCCATAAAAGCATTTTGCACTCAACATACACTTTCCACTGGGTACTGTAAACCAAATGTGCAAAATGTATAGTGAAGTAAATGATTTTACAACCCACTGAATTCTTTGTCTAATGACCTTTTCATTGGTTATTTGTGTAGGGAACTTGAGGACAAAGAAAGCAATGCCTCAAGCACACAAAGCATGCATTTATTATTTTTAAAGAGTTCAGTTTTCTTTCGGATGAACAAAATAACAAGAATAATAATATATATATAATAACAAATACCCTGCATTTAAGAAAAATGTAGAAATAAAAATTCATATAAAGTTGAGATAGTTAAGTATCATTACCATTTTAACCCTCCTCCCTCCCCCAAACAAATAATACTAGGTACTTTACGGAATAAATGTAAGATAAGACATGGTCCTTCCCCCAAAATGTTTAAAATCTAAGGGCCTGGTTCAAAACCCAGTCACATCCATCATCAGATTTCACAGCCTTGTGTCAAATCCTATTTTAAGATATCATATAATGATGTTGCATAATGAACAATCAGAGTGAAAGGAAAAGGATGAGGTTTGGAGTAATTAAATCATAGAGCTATTTTGTTCCATCTGTCTCCAGTTTACGTTAAATGCTGTTTTGTCTATACTTAAAGGTGATGTCCTTTAAACAAACCTTATTGTAGAAAGCTATGGATCTTCAGTTTATCTTGTTTCAGGGGCATGATGTAGCCATATCATCAGATAAAAATGGCACTAAAATTGTTGAACACTCATGCTAGTAATTCTGTTTTCACCTGAACCTAGCAATGAAACATGCAAACATATTTTACAGGAAGACACATTGCCCCATTCTCTCTGGATTTTGCATGCCAAGTGTATGGTATAAATCATCTATTCTTGGTGGTATGTCCAGTGACCCATACAGTGAGTACAAGTAGTAATTCACTGCCAAAAGAATGTGCTGGTAGAGGCTGGTGACTGACTGGCTAAGCAGCAGCTCTGCAGAAAAGGACCTAGGAGTTACAGTGGACAATAACTTGAATATGAGCCAGCAGTGTGCCCTTGTTGCAAAGAAGGCTAACAGCTTACTGGGATGCATTGGTAGGGGTGTTGCCAGCAGATTGAGGGAATTGATTCTTCCCGTCTATGCAGCAATGGTGAGGCCACATCTGGAGTACAGGCAGTCCTCGGACTTAAGACACAATTGGTTCCTGAAAACCACCTCTTAATTTGAAATGTTGTAACTTGGAGCCAATTTTCTTGTAAGAAACAATGTTATAAATGGGGGGGGGGGGTTCCTGAACAAGGCCCGACACCCTATTTTCATTGAAAATACCCCAGAATTTTGTACTCGATCAATTATAGATGAGTAATATAGCTACATTAATGTATTTATATTGTAAATAGCAATCATATTGATTTGGAAGGACTACTTTGAGGTGACTTTGCTTGACTTTCTTGAGTCTTCTCAGGAGTCTTGGCTGCAGGTTCTTCTGGAGTCTTGAATGCTTTCTTAAAGAAAGTGTCCAAGGAAGTCTGGACAGGTGTTCTCCAGGAACATGGGTGATGCAGTGACTTGTTCGCTGGCATGGTGTCGCATCGGATCAAGCACTGTAAACTCGAAACTGATGTTAAAAAGTTGAAACAGAGTATCAATGTATAAATGTTCTAAGTGTGAAATGTTGTAAGTTGAGGACTGCCTGTACTGTGCTCAGTTTTGCGCCCCCACTACAGAAAGGATGCAGACAAATTGGAGAGAGTCCAGTGGAGGGCAATAAAGATAGTTAGGAGACTGGGGCACATGACTTATGAGAAGAGGCTGAGGGAACTGGGCTTATTGATTCTGGAAAAGAGAAGACTGAGGGGGGATTTAATAGCAGCCTTCAACTACCTGAAGGGTGGTAAGAGAGAGGATGGAGCTAGACTGTTCTCAGTGGCAGGAAATGACGGAAAAAGGAGCAATGGTCTCAAGCTGCAGCAAAGGAATTTTAGGTTAGATATTATGAAAAACTCCTGCAGGGAGAGTAGTAAAGCACTGGAACAGGCTGCCCAAAGAGTCTGTGGAAGTTGGAGGTTTTTAAGACCTGGCTAGATAAAGTCTTTGCTGCGATGGTCTAGTTGGGGGTGGTTCTGCTTTGAGCAGGGGTTGGACTAGATGACATCCTAAGGACCCTTCCAACCCTAATTTTCTATGATTCTACAATTTTATGTAGTTGGCAACAACCTGTTTATCAAATGGTTAAGAAAACATAAAAAAGAGAAGTTTAACATCCTGACATTCAGCTCTTCAAGGGCAGGAACTCAGCAATATCTCTAGCTTTATGCTTTTGACATTATGTAACTTCCTTTCAGAAAATGGGAAGAGGAAAATTATTTACAGAAAAATGACAGGGGGGATGGAGAAATGTATAGTTAATATGATGGTAATGTAGCAAATGGTACAGTCTAACTTTAAAGTGATGTGAGACTTAGGCTAATAAGCTCAATAAAGCCAAAGGTCCAGAAGCTAGCGAAACTGGGCAGGGAAACCATTATTTAACTAGACTGGCATTTTATTTTGTGTCGAAAATGGGTAAACTTGCTCTGAGATGGAGCTGGCACCACAACTACAACACTGATATTCAACAAATTATTAGTAAACCAACCAGGGTGCAAGAAATTTTACAAATGTTTTTTCAGAGGTAGCATATCTTTCTTCCAGGAAGTACACTTGTGACTTCCATCATTCTCTTTTACTAAAGCAGGGATGACACTTGCTAGCTATTAAAACCAGCATGGCCCTTATCCCTGAATATTACACTCTGAAAGCAATCTCTTTATTTTTTGTTTGGTGTTTTCTCAACAGCTGGGCAACATCATTTACCATGTAATAGAGATGGGGAAAAAAACCCAAGAGTACACAGAAGTATGCCAATATTCAGGCAAACCACAATAAATTATCATTAACTTGTAAATGTCAGTGATCTGCTCACTGCAGTATTATTCACAAATAAAGACATTCCATGCTCTACACAGCTTAAAACAGACACAATTAAGATAAGGGACCATTATAAAGGGTAAGAGGTTTATTTACAGTAATTTCCATACAATTAGTAGTATTTCTCTATTTTGATATATTCTGTGCAGAGGCAATTGACTGACATGGGCAAGGAAGTCCCACAGAGAGAAAGAGTCTTTGTACAAATGCTTTGTCTGAAGAAAGAGAAAGTGGATTAATTTGAATGATGGGAGGTTGAAGGCTCGATGCACCAGAAAGGGAAAGCAGGAAACAAATGATTTGTTTAGCCTGGCATTGTTGCTGTGTGATGCAGTAATGAAATCAGACATGAAGCATGGAATTGAGCAAGGCTCCATGGGCATTTTCATGGGATGGTTAGGACAGTGAGTTCTGGATCTGTGCAGGAGGTAGGACTCAATAGACCTTGAGGTTCCTTTCAATCTTATGATAAAGAAGGAAAGTTTAGCTGTAATACTTTGGGCAAAAGGCAATGAGAGGAAGGATTCAAAGAAGGTGGTCACAGAGGGGTGAGGAACACAATTTTATTAGCTCTATTTTGGACATACTGAAGAAAAGATGTTTGGGCAACATGGTTTAGTCCCTTTTAAATCCTTCATGCCTCCCTCAAGTAGGGTAGAAAGGCCTTAAAGCTGCAGTTGAATGTATGCAAATTTTGAGCTAGCACCAGCACTATGGCAGCCCTTCTGTAAAAAGTATTTGTCAGAGGGAAAATGAGAAACATGGATAACAGGGCGCAAAGCCAGCATGTGTGAGTTAGAGCCACAGAGATTAGGGATGAATCTATGCAAACTGATGAAATCACCCAGGCAGGAGGAGCAAAGGGAGAATACAGCATCGTGCAGGACACCAACTGAAGAGATGGAGTGGGAGGAGGAGGAGGCATCTCAAAGGAAATGTAAGAGTGATGACAGAGGGAGGATGTAGCCATAAAAGCAAAGGGAGGAGACAGGGTCAATGAGGAGAGAGTGAAATTGATGTGAGGTGCACTTGAAAATTATTATGGCTATTACATAAATTACATACATTATTCACTACTTATATAGCTGTTTCAGGAACAAATGAGCTATTAAAATCAATAAATTAATGCCACAGGATCTCACGATGCTCTACAAAGACAAAGTTGGACCAGCTCCCTGCTCTGCAAAGTTTATCATCAAATTAAGCACCAGTAGTGAACACATGCAGGGAAAAAAAAAAAAAATCACCTCCTTTCAACTGTTCATGGTAACTGCTCAAGCTTTGAAGCATGATTTTTCCACCAAGCCAGCGCTGTTTATCTCCAAATATAGGCTATATTTATGCGTCAATAGGCTGACAGTTGACTAGGCTTAATTAAGGAAATCTCTCCAAAAAGACATAGCTTCATATCTACATGTTTCCTACATCCAAAAGGAAAAACACAAAAACAATTTGAAATGATTACCATCAGAGAGCTGCTGTACTCTAAAAAAGTTATTGTGAAATGGCAGATTTTATTCAGACGTGCTCTCTGCTTTTGTTCGATTGCTGACTATAGGAACTAAAATCATTTTTTCTACTTTTTGCTCCAGTTAGCACCACAAAACTCATATAGTGAGAGTGAGCCAAATGCCATTCCAACTTGTACATCTTCAACAGGACATTTTACTTAGACTTCTGAAGATTTTCACCTGAACAAATCCATTGATGGCCAAAGGGTTCAATAGATGTGTCCCTGAAATTATAATGAGAAGGCAGACAAAGGCAACCAAAATAAACAGCTATTAAATGAGGTTTATATTGTGGCCTGTACCACCCTTGGCATTGGCAAAGGTACCTGAGAAGAAAAAGATATAATAATGACTCTTATACCCTGGTTATGTTTGCAGGTTTTAGTTATTTAAAAAAAAAAAAAGATAAAAAAAAAGATATGGAAATCACTGGCACACAAATATAGAACCCCAAAATGACATTTTTACAATGCTACTTTTCAGAGTAAATCCCAAATGGAGATTTTTATAGTTTTGCCTTGGTAAGTAATTTGGGTAACTGATAATTAGATTCCCTAATCTAAGGGAAGGGAATACTGCAAATGTCACAGTAATTTTAATCACTCACAAAGGCACTTGTAAAGATTTTAATGTCATCTACTGTATTTATATGTTCCCATCCCATGCAGTTAGAGCTGGAAAGAACAGTTTTATTGTATGCTAATGCTAACCTCAGCTGATATAACCAGAATTCCTGAAATACTTCAGGTGTTAGTTAGTAAAAATGGACGGTTTTATACATTGTTCATCAAAACAAAATATATGGAGATAAAATGACTCCATAGGTCAAATTCTGTGCCAGGGGTGTCAAACTCATCTGGTCTATGGGCTGGACGAATGGCATGTGGCTGACCCCAAAAGCTGGACTGGGCCCATGGACCTGCCATCCTCATCCCAATATACATGCAGCGTTTGCTCTGGCCAGTGCAAACATCCCAGACCCTGTGCACAGGGACAATTCAGCATGTGCCATCTGCAGCATGTGCGCCAACTACAGATCCAGGGGCAGCATTGGGGCCAGATGATGGTAGGCTGCCATATCTTTGCCACCCCTATGCTGTGTCACCTATTAAGTGTGCAAATGAACTAATGTGAGGGGCAGGGATTTTTTTCAGGGTGACATCTTTTGTTGTCTTAAAGTTAGACAAGCTTTCAAATGCAAGGCACTCTTCCTCAGGTCTGACAATTTCTATTGTAAGGGATGGCTTTCCTTAGACCTGAGGAAGAATGCCTTACATTCAAAAGCTTGCCTAACTTTATTCCAACCAGGCAGTTGGCCCAGTAAAAGATATAACCCCCCCAAATCCTTGACTCCATCACTCTAAGATTACCATATGTTGACTTAAGTGCCTAAGTAAAATGCTGTTCCATTCTGTTCAAGTTTTCAAAATCCATTAATACATCTACTTTTGTAACACATCACCATCTATCTTACCCTTAAGACTGAGTCAACAAAAAGCAGCTAGGAGGAAGAGGACTCAGTTGCATTTTGAATTTGCTGTTCTTCACTGACTCAAGAAGGGTTGAAAAAAATTGCATTTAGGCACCTAAATCCACTTAAGCATCTACTAGATGTTACAGAACCTGGCTTTATATGAATTGTGGATACCCCCAGGATTCTGGATTCAATTAAAATATGAAAATGCTTATACTTCATTGTAATATGTGGCAGGTGAAGGAAAACTTCCTCAAACCAGCACATCACAATATCAAAAGACAAGCAGTGTGAAACTGTGTAATATACGCACACAGACCCACACAAACACAAACATGGTTACACAGGTAACTTCAAGGTAACCATGAAAACAGCAATTCATTAGGCAGCATATTTTGAAACTTTAGGACTAAGCAAAATGCTAACAATTTTCTGCTAAGTCTAGTAGCACACTGCAGGTCACCAAGTATCCCATGAAAACTGCTAGTATAAAAATGTGAAAGACTGGAACAGTTGTAGCACAAGCATCAATGACACAAAATGCTACATACCAGGTTTTTTGGCGTGACTTTCCGCAAGTAATCATTGTTGGGAACCAGTCTGATAAGAACATATATGACATAGCTAGTGCTTCACTGAACCACATGCTAAGGAAAGCTGCAAGCTGAAGTCCCTGCCAGGGTGTAGATCAGCAGCTCTGCTAGAGGGCTCATCTTTTTCACGCTTAGTAAGTGCCTGATAAATTTGAGGCTTTCACAGCCCCCATCTGGCTGCTAACAAGCAGCAGTTTCCTCTTGCTTTTCTTTTAATCCAGAGCCTCTTGGCTGCTGCAAAGCATATGGGGGAGAGTCCACTTCCTCTATCCTTTTTTACTACTCCAAGGTAACCCCCTAAGCAGGGATGAGAAGGCAAGCCTCTACTTTGCTACCTTCTCCACAGCTGTTATTTGGGACTTTCTCTATTAAAGTATTCTAGTACCTGCCTATCCTATTACAAGTAACTTTCTCTTAGCCAGCAACTGAGGGACAGTGATATAATTCTGGCCCTTTTTTCAGTATGGCCCAAAGCATTCTGAATAGCAGCAAATGGTTATTATCTAAGATAATCAGACTCTGAGTAATCTGGCACTAAAGTAAGGCATAATGACAGGACGAAGGCATCCAAGGTATCACTTCATAAACAGAGCTATATACCTCTGAATGATGATGATGTGTTTCTGAAGTGCTTGTGTAACCATCCCACAACCATCTCTATACACTGAAATCCATGCTGCAATACAAGGAAAACTTATTGCAAGTTCTGTTGTCCTAGCAGCCTTCAGAAATTCCCCCCAAACATTTAGCTCTTTTCTGCATATACAAATCCCAGGTATAAAAGGTAGCAATGAAGCAGACACACCCACATGAACAGGCAATAGGTAGCTTTCCAAAGTTACTAAGAGTACTAATTTATGACTCTTGCATTAGTGCTCTGAAAATCTGTTACTTCCTTGCTGTCTTGCTGGTACTATTTGAACTCTTAGACAAGAAGATGAGAAACATATTCCCATCACAGGCTACAATTAAAATAGTCCAAAAACTTGACAGCACTCCTAGTACCTGTGAAAATAGTCTTTAATTATCTAGTGCCATATCCTACTCTCAGTCATGATTTACACCCACTGCAGTAAGGGGAGCTATGTGCATATATTGATTGCACAATACTGAAGCAGTAGCTATGAAGTATTTATATAAAGGTGGGCTATATATGTGAGCCAAAGTAACATTACTTTTGGAGGCTAAGATGCTGTTTCTGTAAAACCTTTGAACATGCAGAGAGTGAAACAGATAGAACCAGAAGCCTTAGGAGAGTCCAACCAACCTGAGCACCTGGGTGGCATGAGTAATAGAAAAGTGCTAGGCATTCTCTCAAGAGACACCTGACTTACAAGTTATTATTAAACACCATCCCTATGGCCAAAGTTACTCTATATCAGCGCAGTTAAACAAAATAGTTCCCAACAAAGCATTACATATTGCACAGCCGGAAAATCTGAACATGTGGCTAGACTCATCTATGTTCATCATTAAACCATTAGGAGACTGCTGTAACTGGGAATGCAACCAGGTAGAAAGAGAACATGTCCTTGTACAGCTCCAAAATTCTGTTAATTAAAAATACTTTTACATTTAATAAGGTAGATGGTAGTGGCACCTATAATTGCCATTCCCCATTTAGGTCCCTGCTTTCAACTAGGTTACCACTTTAATGGCTGTGCTTGAAATTTTCCTAGGCTTGGTTTCCAAGTTAGGCTGTATTTTTTGTTAGTGATTTGACTGTTGTTACAGGAGGTTAATTTATTATAAAATTGGTCACTCAAATTAGTCACCAGTAATATTTCTTGGAAGATAAACCCTAACATAAATTTACTTAAAATGATATACAGTGAATATGATATATACCTAACAACAGCTTTAATATGAGTTAACCCTATTTAAATAACAACATGTTTGGAAAGTAAGCAAAATACACTGTGTTTTATTAACAGGGCATGAGCCAAAGTCTATTGAAGTCAATGAGGAGATTCCTATTAGACCACTTCTCTGGTGACAGCATGAAGTACTTCAAGACTTCTTAAAGGAAGGGCAGAAGTCAGGACAGGGTGGTACCTTCTAGACTAACTCATTCAAAGAGGCATGATCTTTCATTGGCTATAGCCTTTGTCAACAAAACAGACTTGGAAAACAATACATAGCTCTACATTGTTGTAAAACTTACATTAGAACAATGTTTAAAAACAACCATGAATCATGATGACAAGTATAGTTGGCAGCAAAGATAAGGAAGCAGCAGACAAACAACCTAGAGTAGTAGAAGAACATGTTAGGAATTACTTCGAGAAGCTAGATGCTTTTAAAGTGGCTAGGCTGCATGGGATGCACCACAGGGTACAGAAAGAATTGGCCAAGGTAATTTCAGAGCCATTAGCTATTCTCTTTGAGAACTTGTGGAGGTCAGGCAAGGCCCTAGATGATTGGAAAAGGGTAAATATAGTGCCCATCATTAAGAAGGGGATGGTGGAGAATCCTGAGAACTATAAACCAGTCAGTCTGACCTTTATACCTGGAAAAATCGTGGAGCAGATCCTGAAGGACTATATTGTAAAGCACCAAGAGGAGAACAGGGTGATCAAGAACTGCCAGCATGGATTCAACAAGCGCAAGTCAGGCCTGGCCAACTGAATTTCCTTCTGTGATACAGTGACACGCTCTGTGTATGAAAACAAAGCAGTGGGTGTCATCTACCTTGACTTTAGCAAGACTTTTGGCATAACATTCACATTAGCAACCTAGGGAAATATGCATTGGATCATCATGCTCAATGAGCAGTCATCAACTCAAAGAATAGTTGGAAGAAAGTGACAAGTGGAGTTCCCTAGGGTCTGTCTTGGGTTGAGTATTTTTAAAAATAACTTCATTAATTATTTGGATGGTGGGAGTGAGTGCACACTTAGGAAACTGACAAAATGACACCAAATTAGGAGGAGCTGCAGACAACTAAAGGGCAGGACAAGAATCCAGAATGACCTGGAGAGACTGGAGAAATAATCCACAATCAGTCAGATCAGATTCAGCAAGGGCAAGAATGAGTGTGAAGTCCTGCACTTGGGACAGAATAATTGCATGCACAAATACAGACTGGGGAATGACTGGTTAGGCTGCAGTGTGTTCTCACTGCAAAAAAGGCAGATGATATTGGGCTGTATGAAGTCTCACTTCCAAATCAAGGGAAGTGATTGTTCCACTCTATTCAGCACTGGTGAGGCCCCACCTGGAATACGTCCTCTTGTTTGGTGCCCCACACTTCATGAAGAATATGGACAGTTTGGGAAAAGTCCAGCACAGAGCAACAAAAATGATTAGGGGCTTGGGAAGCAAGACTTACAAGGAAAGGCTGAAAAAAATTAGGGTTATTAAGTCTAGACGAGAAGACTGAAGGGTGATTTGAAAACAGTTTTCATATATCTGAAGGGTGATTATAAAGAGGATGAAGATGGGATTTTCTTTGTGGTTGCAGGGAACAGGACTAGGAATAATGGCTTCAAGCTCCAGCAGAGGAAATTTAGGTTGAAAATTAGGAGGAACCTTCTGACTCTGAGGGTGGTGAAGCACTGGAACAGGCTTCCTACAGAAGTTGTGGAATCCCTATTCCTAGAAATTTTCAAGAGCAGGTCAGAGAGACACTCGGCTAGGATGGTTTTGTCAGGGACAATCCTGCCTTAAGCAAAGGCTGGACTAGATGACCGAGGTCCCTTCCCACTCAATTTCCTATGACCCTCTGTTAATGTTTTTCCTTCCAAGAAATGTATCCTGGATCTAGTATTTATCATAATAATTCTGAAATAAGTGCAACTATAATAAAAATAGCACCACAATATCAGTTTGAATTTAAAAGCGTTATAATATGAATTAATTGCCATTATATCCTGTTATGATAGGTACTTCTATTCAACGTGTATTCTGTCCCTTCTCGGTACGTGAAGCTCAACTCCAAATCTGGAGTTTTGGGGTTGGTACTACTCACGATTAGGCCAGCCAGTGCCTTTGGGAGGGACGGGGGACTAGGATTTCACTCCAGGTAGCAATTGTTCAGAGCTGTCCCATTACCATTGTTCCATCAATGGCACTATTTGGAAAGTAATGTTTTTCTGATGAGAAGTATTAGAATCTGGCCATGAATGATTTTACTCAAGCTAACACCAGTCAGAAGAGCAAAGATTAGAAATCAGAAATTCCCATTTCTCAGACTTGCCCTCTGGTTCCTTGACCATTCTCCATCTCCCTTTCACAAGCTGGACAGCTACAGACTATCTCTTAGCTTAATCCTATGGAGGTAAACCTCCAACTGTACCTTTTCATGTGATGGCACAGAAACAAGGCTAGGAAATGAAAAAAATCCCCATGCTATTTTTCAACCTTGATCTCTTTTTGCTTTCTCCTTCTTGCTGAACCTCGCACATTGTACAGTTATGCCAAAAGCCAACTATTTTTTCTGCAAATTAAAAAAAAAACAGCAAGCAAGCAGTGAGGTGTGTTCACTTATTATATTGTTCTTCCATCCAGATTTTTCCTTTTATTATCTGCATGACATCTCTGCTGGCACTTTTTCGTATTCATTTTAAGTTCAGCAAGCATTTTAAACCAGCTGAGACAAGTTCTCTCTTTCACTTAGACAATACATCAGCTCACCCTCTCTGAAAAGGGTAAAATATTTATTATGATTAATACAAAAGGCATTACAGATAAAGCATTTCATGAACATAAGAATGGATTAAAGTTTAAAATAATAACGTTCCTAATAGCTTTTTCTACCTGCAGAACTAGAGGGCTGTATCAAGTGTCTTGTACCATCTTAAAAATGAATATTAAAAGGTATTATTATAGAATTTGCATGCAGGACTAGCCTGGAGTTGAAGCAAAAGGCACACAGAATTCAAATTATAAATTAAAAATGTCAGTATCAGCAAGAAAATGTAACGGTGGGACTGATTTTAGCAAACACTGTGTCACCTCAGGTCTTAATTTTACCTTCCTTACGTGCAAGCAGAGGAATAACCCTCGTGCACTCAGTGCAGCTCATATTATGCCTGCTTAGCCTGCATTGTCACTACATTCCATTGTTAATTTCTAACAAATTATACTATTACCTTAAATGCAAGTGATTTTAACCCTTTTTGAGACTCCTCTCTAGCACTACTGTCATCTTTGAATGGCTATGACGACACAAGAAGTTTTACCACAGTGGCTGCAATATCTAGAATCATGACATTTGTCACTGAACTGAATCCAACACTAAGATTCTCTACATGAGGCAGAATCAACCTGAATGAATGTAAAAGAAGCACATTCTATACTCCTTTAATCTTTCAATAAGATTGTTCCACTTGTCAATCTGTTTCTTCCTCAATGAAGAAAACTTTGTTATTAATCTAACAGCTGGTAGAAGGCTGGCTAAGAGTAAGAAGCATTTTTTTCTTTTAATTGAACTGATTGTATAGCCAGAGTATAATCAAAACTAAGGGTTGATCTACAACTGTTTTCATTGAGTTTCTACAACTAACAAGTCAGCAGCATGCAATCTCTGCTTGTTTTCACTTAGTCTGAGAAGGCTGTGAAGGAGAGCAATGCTCAAGTGATCTCAGAAATCCTTCTGATCCTGTAAGCAAAGGGAGACAGATGGCAAAAGATTCTGGAAGCAAACCACTGGCTGGCTATGTTGTATAGGCAGAGGGTTTTTTGTTTTGTGCAACACTGGTTGACTTTCTATCAGGAAAAAGGGCTGTACAATTTGGATGGCCTCCAGCTCTGTAGAAGGGGAACAATTCGTCTAGGTGACAGGCTGGCTAGACTAGTCAAGAGGATATTAAACAAATAAAAGGTGGGGACTAATGAGCACTCATGGAGAACAAAATAAAGATGCTGTGAACAAAAGCAAGTCACCACAAGATGTGAAAAGAAGAAATCCTCAGTTGCCTCATAGAGTGGTACTCTGTCAAAAATGACATCGCCAGTTTCCAAGCTGCCAGCAACCCAAAAGCAAGTGATCTGGAGTATGTACGGAGCAGTGTTCTAACAAACAAAATGCAAGACGAGGTGCCAGCTGGTGACTCCAACAGATGGTCCAACCACACTAGGGCCGAGCAGTCAGCCTTCTCTAGCCCCTATTCATAACAGAAGTGGGGAGGAAATACATTACTGTTAAAGGCTTCAGTCTGAGTAACATGTATCCAAGGTCTCACGCTAACAGTAGTATTTTTTGTAATGTTTTTTAAAAGATACACATGACAATTATGTAATGTAAAAGTGACACCCTCCATTCCGGGGAGTCTGTACGAAATGTCATCTTGGCAGATAGAGTAATTTATTGCAGAACTAAAAAACGGATGGTTGCTTAAGTATAAATGATAGTAACTCAACTGCAGTCATAATGTGCTACCAGAATAAAGGCCAAAACAATATCATCTGCACTTCCTGTTTTAAAATAGCCAATTTAAAAGAGCACGAATGAATTCAGATAGAAGAAAGAATGAAAACAGAAAAAGTGTGAATGGTAACTGGGAACTATTTAAACCAGTTTTTCTCGGTCACCCTTGTTTTCCAGGTTTTCCAGGTAGTGCCCATGTCTCCACTTGACAAAGAACATGTGCTGATGGCATATTTAAAGTGCGCTCTAAATATGTCTATCATCAGCTTTCTGACAGGACTGATACTTTAGGTTGGTTTGCTTTACTTAGAATTTCTGATATAATTCATATCGTTGATAACAAAATACTTTTTGATGCCAACAGTAACTTAGGAGGAAGTTAAACACCAGCTATTAAAGGCAGACTTTTTAAATCAACAGGTCCGTGTGCTAACTTATGTGCTTAATTTTTAACAGATCTGGCTGAGGACTCTCTGTACCATTACTATCGATTTTCAATTACTCTGGGAGCAGTGGGGAAGTTCCCAAGAACTGAACAAAAGCTATCTTTATGCCAATATTTATAAAGGGTAAATGGGATGACGCAGGTTAATTGCAGCTCTGTCAGCCAAACAAGATCCCAGGCAAAATAATGAACTAGCTGATATGGGGCATACATGCTCTGATACTAGTATTAACACTGCCCAATTAAGCTTTTTGGATAGCTTGTCAAACACTATCCAAACAAGAAGTATGATGTACTGCCTCAATCTGATTGGAGCAAACTTTAGCATGCAACAAGCCTCAGCAGAACCAGCTCAGGACATGTACCAGTTTGCAACAGACTGAAAAGCAACTCAATTATTTCAAAATGAACAACACAAGCTCATCCATCCCAGGTGAGATTTTGTAGCTATTTAAAGGCTATAAGCGGGATCTCCGGTTAGATTTAGATTATTAAAATCAAAATGGAAAACAGTATGTACTATTTACAATAAAAAGTGTTCTTAAAAATAAAACAACTAAATAAATGAGATCTCATTTTGTATTATAAGTTTGTGTCTAGCAGGATTTTTCTTTAAAAACATTTTTAACAAAAGCCCAATCCTTTGTAGAACTCATATTTCTGTCATTTTATCACGTCAAAGAAGTCTAATTTTAAAAAATGACTGATAATACATGCTATTTCCCACCTCAGTGTATTTCTTCATGAAGTCCAGTGATTCAAAATCTAGGAGCCCCTACTATGTCTGGTCTTTATTTTTTTTTGTTTTTTTTTTTCAATACTTATATGAGCTGCAAATTCAACTAGCAAGTTAGAAATAAATACAAGAGGAGTGGAAGCTAAAAAGAAATTATAAAACTTTAAAAATGAAAGTTTTACTGCTGTTGTTTCTCTACAAAAGGCAGAATTCAAGGTCTGTTGCCAATATGAAACTACAGATATTTTATAGACTGTATCTCTAATTTGTTTGCAACATATGTCTATACTGTTATGAAATAATGCAACACAGGTAACTGCTGTATATGACATGTTTTCTCTTTCCTTTCTAATTCTTAGCCTCATGAAGATTATTTGGCTCCTTAGGTAAAATCATCCTGTTATCTTTTGTATCCTAATCATTTAGAAAAGTAGCTACAGAAATGTTCAAAGGCTGTGTTTAGAAAGTATTATTTGCCTATAACAGTCATAGAACATTAAGCAAATTTACAAACTGGTATATAAGTTATGCTTGCTAATCTTTACTTAGAAGTAAGTTTAGGCAGACACAATGGCTCAGCAGCCTTTGATATTCTGTTCAGTTTGGCACACACCACCTGCGATTCTCTGGCTTCACTGAGCAGAGTAACATTTCTTCTGTCAAATAACAACTTATTGGGATCTCAATCCAGCTAGTGTTAAAAAAAAAGAAAGAGGAAATGAAGGAAAGCAAGCAGCCAAAAAGTTTTCAGTGTCCTCTAAAGAGCAACAATTCCTTGCCATACTGCTGGCTCCCATGCTGAACTCAGCAGCAGAGAAGACTCAAAGCAAATAGCTCTCCTAAAGAGAACCTGAACTGAGAGTGCTTAAAATGTATTTTGTATAGAAATGGCTTTTGTAGATAATGGCACATAATAAATGTACTAATGGATATATTTTCAAAATACCCCAGAAATTGCCTTGCAAAAAGGGCAAAACTCACTACAAATTTATAGAGAAATTACTGACCAGTAATGGAAATTCTTTGAGATATGCTGCCCATATGCACACATTACTGCGGTGCATATGCGTCTCAACCACTTGAGCTGAGATACTTTTTTGCCTTGGCATTACTCGTACAGCATGCATATGCCCTGCCTCTCCTGCACGTCTTGGCCAAAAGGCAGCATGCATTTTCAGCCCCTCAGTTTCCTCTCAACAACAGAATCACAGAATCCAAGGATGAGGGGATGGAGGGCAGGATGTATGATATGGATGTGAAAAACATATTTGGAAGAATTCTGGTTACTATTAATTTCCTTTTTCCTTCCAAGTACGTTCCATGTGAACACTCCACTGATGACTCCAAATCAGTATCAGTTCATCTTCAGGCAGATCTCAGAGACTTATGCAAACAGCAACAGGAAGACTGCAGTGCAAAATGAAACATCCACACTGAAAGTTTCTATAATGGTACAGTTTTAGTGAAGGTGCTGCCTTGCCAGTGTCCAGAATAGAGGTGTTCTAAGGAAGGCTACAGAAATTGTTTGTTGCAGTGTCTTTTGATCTTTTAGTTATGGTAACAGTTCACACATGGGTCTCCTCATATCTAGTGTATGCAGAGAAGCCTCAGCTCTTGAGGAGAAGATTTTGGGAAGAAGACTGGTAGATGCCTCTGTCACAAAATGTAATCTTAGTTAAATCTCAGATACAAGCTTAGGGTGAGTTTAAAAGGACAGTTTGTCCAGATAAAATCTAGCATAGGGGACATATACCATCAACACTGGATCCTACCTCACCCTTCCTGCTGATCTGAAGGCCACCAAATAAGTCAGCTTCATGGACAGACACAGATAAGCAGGCTGACATAGGTTCAACTGGTAGTTCAATCAAGGTAATGAAAATTAGGTCAAGGCCTAATACAAGACCAGATCTCTCATTGGAGGGAACACTTTAGTCAGACCTTTGAGGAACTTGAGACTTACTTTTCATGGATGGAGAATGAGCTGATAGAGAAGCCTACTGCACCTTGGCAGAGATGAGGGACACCTGACTATGTTTCAACTCCAGCAGGTAAATGTAGAATTCCTGAAAAAGAGTTCTCATAACGAGAGAGATCTTACATAATGCCAGGCTGAAAATCTAATCCTTTTCTTCAGGTGTCTAGTACAGTCTTTCCTGCTACTGATGAGAATGCCTCTGCCTGGGAAGTGACAGTTCTATATGATAACCAGCCAGCATCCAGGCTGTGAGATAAAGAATATGTAGAAGAAAAGTATGGATATATACATATATACATATGTGTCCTCCCAACGTTCTGGGAGAGGAAGTATGCAGCAACAGCAGAACTGCTCACTAACTAGCAGGTCCCAACTGTTTTTGCCAACTGAGCCTCCACCTGCACAATGACATCTAGCAAGAGCCAAAATCGGTCTTGATGACGGTATGCTCTGGCTGATAAAAATCCAAGAGGAGGGGTAGACAATAATTTGTGCCCAAATTGCCCCCGCAATAGCTCACCAAAACTCCCCATGTGGGATGGGGCCATGGGTGGCAGCTACAGGATGGGTAGATCAGCTGGGGCCCCCGCCACCACCAGTGCCATCTCCAAGCGAGGGGCTTAAGCAAACACCCCAGTCACCAGTGGGAACCTGCTGGCTGTGTCCACAGATCATACCGGCACCCACCCAGTGCTGCTTCTGATATGCAGGCTGGGAGCTGGTGTAGTCTGTGGGGACATGCTGTAGGTGGGGGGACAGAAGGGACACAGGCAGAAAGATGGTCTTGCTCATGATATATGGTGGCAGCTGGTGCTAGGAAAAGACAGGACCTGACCGTGAGTGTGCACACTTGCTGCTGCCAGGGCCCTTCTGACTGCATCTGCCCAGAGCCCATGCTGGAGCTGCCCTGTACTTCTTCCCTGCCACCACAATCACCACCAGCACCACCTCTGGGTAACCCTGGGCCTGGGGGGTGGCAGCAATAGCAACCATAGTGCAGGCTCTGGGTGGCCACAGCCAGAAGGGCAGCAGCAAGAAGGTCCCGCCTTTCCCCTGCACCCAGTACCAGCTGCCGTCACTCAGTGCTTCCTCTCTCTGTCTCTGTTTCTCCCTCCCCCCATGTGAACTATCCCACATATACAGTACATCCTGCAGCTGACATTAGCTCTGGCCCAAACGCTGGAAACAGTGCTGCGCAGGCACTGGCATCAGCTGTGGACACAGCTGGCAGGTTCCCACTGCTCGGGGCATCTGCTCGGGTCCACAGATGCTGCTGCTGCATCAGCTGTGGTCCCATGCAGTCATTCTGGTACCTGCCAGCAGGATCTACAGCTGATGCTGGAGCGTGCCCAGGACTGCTTCCAGTGCACAGAGCGGGAACTGGTGTAATCTGCAGACAAGGCTGGGATCCACCCCACTGCCTGGCATGATGCAACAGCCAGAGCCACCAGCTCCCACGGGCCAGATCCCATACCTTTGTGGCCACCCACCAGCAGGCCAGATACAATCAGTTGGTGGGCCGGATCCAGCCTGCAGGCTGTACTTTGCCCACCCAAGGGCTAGAGGGGCCCCAAAAATGCCTGTTTCTGAATAATGATTGGGTTCTGAATGCAAGTGCTCCTCATACCCAGGCCGGGTCAAACTGGGTGCTAATGACCTGAGCTGACTGCAGTAAACACATACCCGAGCAGATAAAACCTGAGCAGATAAGAATGTGATTTGCCAATGCTATTCCTTTTTTGGGCCACATCAACATACTAGTTTACTAAGTTCCAATCAGTTACCTCCGTTCGATCATTCAGAAAGCAGTGGAGTTGCATGCGTTTCATTGAGGGCAAAACTGAAACAGTGCGACTGTGCAAGAGTGAACAAGGTATCTTTATAATAGTGGTGATAAATGTGATAGAAAGAACCTAAACTTGTCCCTCAGACCCTGACGGATGTTCCAACAGTTATGACAGTCCACAAAGAAATAGAGGCCCTCCCTGTGAGAGACCAGGGCACAAACTACTTATGCCTCCATGGATCAAATGAAACGTTCTTAAATGCACCTGGACACAAACTGTAACACTATATGCAGTTTGGAAAACAGTTGAAGATGTTCCCTGTGACTGACACTGTCAGCAACAGCATTCAGCCAACCAACTGTGAAGGAGATTATCAGTCACATCTATGATTGATGTGACAAGCAAGCTCCTACTAGATACGCCCTTATTAATATGTTGATTGCATATTCTGGACAAACAAAGGAATTTTTTGGCATCACTAATATTTTAGAACAAATACCTAGAAACCTCAAGGAAAGGATTTTATATTCAGTATCACTTGGATATTTACCACTGGAAACTTATACTCTAGACAGCACATTCATTCAGTTTCTGATTATATAATCATAAAATCACAGAAAAGTGGGGCTGGGACGGGCCCCCAGAGGTCATCTAGTCCAGCCCCCTAGAGAATCATCCTTATCCTAATCATCCCATACCAGCCCTTGTCTAATCTATTCCTAAAACTACACAATCAACCCTGTCACACTATGGGCATATTAAGACACTAAAAACACCATAACCTGCTAGAGGTAATGCAGGGAAACAACAGCACTCAGTGTCTTGCTGCTGCAAGGGCTGTTAAAATGTATCTGAGAGATCCAAGGATCTAATATAATGGATGTATATTCAAATATTCATTGCTGTGAAAACCAAATTCATCTCCTGTCAACTAGGATTTGATAGGCCTCCCAAGTTTAGTTTCTGAGTGAAGGTAAACCTTGAACTCAGAAGCATTGCACAATTTGGCTTGCTCCTGAACAACTGACCTATAAATGTGAGTTAGGGTGGGGGGGGAAGTGAACAATTGAGGTTGATCTACTTCATGTTATCACATGCCAGACAGGTCTGAATGGCAGAAGAGAATAACACAAAATAACAGGAAAAGAAATTATGTGGGACATACTTTACCTTTCACTCCAATCAAATATCATTGTTTTGGGTACATAGTCTGGCAGCATCTTGTACCTTTTCAACTCTGAAAAGATATAAGATCTGACAAATGAATAAAGTCATTTTTCTTACTGAAATTGAGACTGAAGATACTTATATCCAAAATTAATATAAAGGGATCATTTCCACCTTCTCTGCTACGAAAAAAGCCTCATAGTATTGGTCATTGCTAAATCCTGTCCATCTCAAACATTTCTTAAAACTAGGTGAAAAGTTACTTTTCTTTCACCTAACTTTCCTCAAGAGATGTTTTCTAAATAAACAAGATGTATGTATTGTTATCAACACACACAATTTTTTTTCATAAAAGGAGTGATTGTTAAATACTTCTTTTTTTTTTTTTTTAAATAATGAAAGATTTCTCCCTCCTGTCATTCTGAGTCACGAGTGACTAGGCCTGGGGCCAGGTGGGGATTGACATGCCGACTGAGGTTGAAAAGAGCAAACAGATTTTGAGAATACTGAAGTCAGGAATCCAGATGGTCAGTCCAAGAACAGGGTCTAGGAACAGGCCAAGTCAGGAAGCCGGGAGATCAGGCAGAGAGCAGAGCCAGAAAGCAAACCAGGTCAAAAACCAGAAGATCAAGCAGAAAGTAGAATCAAAACACAAGCCAGAGGGAACAGCAAGGCAGTCTAGGATCACACTAGGCACTTTGTGTTACCTGAACACTTCCTGTTTGGGGTCAAGAGCTTATATGGGGGAAATACTCCACTGCCAGTGAGTGGTCATAGGGGTAAGCCCTGCTGGAAGCTTCAGGACAGCCTTGACCAGGCTGGGTGATCAGCTGTAGGATGCAGGCTCAGATGAGTGGCTGTACTGGTCAGGCAGTGGCCCCAGGTTTAAGGCTGTAGCCTGACACTTCCCCATTTGGCAGTGCTTTTTGGTGAACCACTTGACTGTGACAGAGCACAGACTTTACAAAGCTGTATATGCCACCCTGCTCAATAGTAGAGGGATATGGCATATTTTTAACAGCACATTGAATGTTTTCTTTCTTTCTTCAACTTATTCCCATCACTCTGCCAATTAGACCACTGAAAGGAGTAAGACTAGGAGGGGAAAAAAGAATCACCGGGTCAATCATTTCTCATCATTGAGAAGGAACATAACATTTTCCCTTGAAGAAGCTGGGCTCCCCTTTCTCCTGAATTCTCTGTTCTTTATACTTTTGCTCCAGCTGCTCCATGCTCAATGTGAGACAAATCTAGGATCCCACCTCAAATACCATTTTTGTTGTTAACCAACTTACTGATAATTTTCTCACACACCTTTCTATTTAGTTTATTCCTTTGGACACTGCTCTGGGTATTACTTGTTGGAGTTTATTTCAGCAAGCATCTGTTTAAAACATTTTAAAATTAACAAAACAAATGTAGTGAAATTGAAAATGTATACATTGCCCTCAATGTATGTTATCAACCTATAGATACTATGTCACCATTAACAATACAGTAATTGTTTTTCTTTGTTCTTCAACAGAAAAAAACTT
Source organism: Crocodylus siamensis (assembly GCF_052110815.1). NCBI lineage: Eukaryota > Metazoa > Chordata > Crocodylia > Crocodylidae > Crocodylus > Crocodylus siamensis. The sequence goes on from NC_143395.1 coordinate 362,390,395, forward strand.
CCCCTTCCCACACACCTGCCTTATTAAACGTGCAGTCTTCATGTCCAAACAACATACTAACTACAGCGCAATGGATGAGCTGTATATGCACTAACTCAGGAAGTCATTTGGTAAAATTAACATTTAGAAGCAAGCACCACTGGTTATTTCACACATTATTAACTTATATTACAATTCAAATAAGCTTACAGCTGGCAAAAAAGTCTCTTCTGTAAAGTGATCTCAAACATAATAGGCTTAATCAGAGATAAATTAAATTAGGCAGTCATGCATACTACAGCATATTAGCACTGAGTAGTTATTAAATACATTTTCTGTTATCAGTTGCATGAGCAATATTGTAGGCAAACAAACTGTACTAGAAACTATTAAATAAAGTTTATGTTTGGGAGGCTACCTGCTTGACATTTCCAATTCTTTTATCAAAACGTTACATGATCTTTACCACTAATACTGACACCAGGTTAAGTCCCTATAAAAGCTTCAACTTCACTCCCAGGCAATTAGCCAAAGGCACAGCAGACAGGACTAATGAATACCTAGACAGCAGATGTTCAGCGTGGTTTTGTGTTTTTGAGGGGAACTTTTCCATGGAGATTTTTCACAAAAAGGCATGAATGAGTCAGAGCTGGTACTCGATCAACGAAGTGTAGTTAGTCAATATGTTGATTTGTTATTAAAACTAATCTCTATAGTTAGGGCTTTTCAAAGCATATATTTCCTCCTAAACTTCACAGTGCAACAGTTTGCAAAATGCCTTTTAAGTGTATGTAAATACAGAAAGAAAATCAGTTTCCTTTGATATGATGATAGCATTACCACTAATGCTGTGAGATGAGCCAGCAGTATCATCTTTGTGTTCAGCTAAAAAGTCTTGTGTGAAACAGAATGAGACATGAAATCACTCACACTCATTTTACAAGAGGAATTGCTACCTTCTGTGATAGGATTCTGGCACAATACCTTGTTCTTTCATCAATCTTTCAGAAACCTATCAGTACTGTACCCAGAAACATCGTAACTTACTGAGCATGACCCAAAAGTCTTTGGAACGCATCTGACATTCTCTTATATTCTGCACATTTAAAACTCAATGTAAGGTGACAAGAACATTAAGCTGCCCACAGAGCAAAATGTGAAACTAATCAGTATCTGTTCTGAGCCACAGGTACAATAATTGGAAAATTAAAGTGCCCGTGAACTGCTAGGCTGGCTGCATCAAAATGCAACACCTTGAAATGATTAATGAAGACAAATGTATGCAACTATTTCTATTGACAAGTACCTCAGACAATTGCAGACTAAAAGAATAACATTATAGTTCCCATTTATTTTCCTGTAAAGCCCACACCTTTCCAGGACTGCCTATTAGAAAACCTATAAATACACATCAGCTAAAAACAATTTAACTGCCAGCTTGTCTTGCCTGATGGAATATAAAATCTTGGTCCCTTGCTACATTGGTTAGTAAACAGAAGCCCTAACACATACTGAACATGAGATGTCAGATTCATGAGAATAAGAATGAACATCAGGTACCTCTCTTGAAAATGCTGAAGTGACCTGTAAAAGCAACTTTACTGAATACGTGCTGAGCATCCTCAGCCATACTCAAGAGGTTGCCTAAGAAGATCCTTCAGTATAATTTTACTTCAAAATGTAACTTTCCTCTTAAGTCCTTCTGCTCAACCCCATTACTGATAGGGTCAAACCATAGCACCCTGTGATACTGCTGCTACCACATGTGCACTAGAAAAAAAGGGGTCAATTTCTTGAAATGGTTTATGGTATGAGAAGGATCAGATGAGCCCCTTAAAGATGCATATAAAGCATTAGATACTTCAGTTATTTTGTTTAACTGTTTGGTTTTTTACAATAAGTCTTTTTAAAAATTTAGTTTGCTATGATCTGGTCACTTACTTTCCTGATTCAACAGGTGTTTTCACAGAACCTCTGTCAAATCATAGCTCATGCTGAATATCACAGTGCAATGAAAGTTAACCACATGGGAAAGGATTTCAGTGGGGTTTGAAAACCTTAGAAGGTAATTGCACCAAAAAACCCTGTATTAAGAGAATGTTCAGGCTGCATGGTTACATGCTCGAAAGCCAAGAAACATTATTAATAATTGTGGCTTTACACAAAAAACACGTCCGTCTTGACAGTCCATCTGCTTTATATTCCCCTCCTCAGATGGATTATTCATAATCTGTTTCAGTCAGGTCCTTCCTAGGCAGGATTTTTAACAAAAGCCATAAAATTAGTTTGTAACCAATTTGCAAAACTTTACTACATGTAAGTGTTTATTTCTATTTTTATTAGTGCTGGTGAAAATGCATTTATGATGTAGGTAGCTGAATGAATGATGTTATCACGTACAGGGCCTATCCATTCCTGTTCCACATGGAGGGAAAGTTAGTATATTAGAAATTATTCTCATATTTAAAAATCAGGTTTAAAATACAGAACATGATAGTAAAATTCCTCTGTGAAGATACAGATCCACTTGCTACCTCTGTTTAGTACCAATGGAAAAGAGAGAAAGGTTGAAATTATGCTTCAAGCACAGGATTGAGATTGTCAGGAACTCTGGATTTAGTCTGGCATAGACTTGCTCTGTGACCCTGAATAAATCAGAGACAAAGCATGCCAAAGTGGCCAGGGAGGAGGGAGTCACTAAAAGCCACCAAAGCTGGACAGTTTTTTAATAATAAAAAATGACTATATAAACAGATCTGGACAGATCATCAAACCTATACATACCATAAACAAGAAGGAATCTGAGTGCAGACACACAGGTTTTATTTTACAATCAGAACGTCTGCAAGTATGCTGTTTTCACAGATCACGATCATGGAAGTCACGGGGAGCCCTCGGTGCTTGGCACTTCTGAAAATCAGGTCTAGTTGCTGTAGGTGGGAATTGCATGAACCTGGCACTCAGAATCCCCTCTACATTGAAAGTGGGTGAATCTACACATTTGATTACTGCAGAGCTGCCTAGTTCCACAGTAAAGTGTCACTCAGTAAAGTGTGCCCGTACCAGGGCACAGTAAATTAACTAACTCTGCCGTAGGATAGTACTGTCCAGGATAAGTACTACCCTACAGTGGAGTCATTTAGTGTGCACAAGTAGACAGTGAATGGGGCTGGCCAAGACAAAGGTGCTACAGTGTAGGGGCTGCCTGCAGCTAGCCCCCACACTGTAGCATCCTTGTGCCCCAGCCAGCCCCTTTGTCGCCCACCTGTTACCACCACCTGGAGCATGGAGCTGACTCCCTCCACCCCGCACAGTCCGTGTCTACTCTGCCCTGGCTCAACACATAAAGATGCTGTTTCTGGGAGAAGCTGACTCCAGCACGAACTGCACCGGACTTTATTGTTACATGCTAATTGCACGTGTAGATGCACCCAGTGAAACTATAAAGTGCCTCCTACTACATTCTCCTTTGTCTGTCCCACTCCTTCTGGGATTCTTCTTCCTTCAGATGGCCTCATTTCCTTCTAGGGGATTTAAAAAGACGCTGAAGCCAACTACTTCTCACAGTCTGGGTGGTACAATGGAGAGTCTGACCTTCCCCCTTCCTGGAGGCAAAGTAAATTCCCCTTCATAAGCTGTTGCATATGCTGTATCTCCTTCTTACTGGCAGGGTTGGGGAAGGAGGCTATCGGACTTTTCTCCCTCACATATAAAATAAAAGCAATTATCATAATAAAATAAGAGAAATATCTTGTGCACACCCACTGGCACCCACACACAAACTCTAGCTAAAGATAGAGATAGAAAGTTAAAAAGCTAAAAATGAAAGGGAGGGAGTGGAAGGTGATAATGGAATTGGGTATGGAATGAGGAAGAAGGCAGAATGAATCACTTGGAGAGAGGGAATGAGTGAATGAAGGGTAGATGAAACAAGAGCAAAGATGGAGTAAAGGTGTGGATGCAGAGAATGGCAGGGGAAGAACTGGGCTCTTTAGGATTTTAACTTGAACGCTGCCATTTTTTCCACCCACAGAAAAAAATGAAAGAGCTGGGAGACTGGAGGATAGTTTTAAAAATAGTATCTTAACTTCTCCTTCTGCATGAGTTTCCTTATTTCATAGGATGATGTCTATTTAGGGGTCAATTCAGTGTTATGTGTAAGGTGCCTCATAGCTTCAAAATATTAAGACACAGAATTGAAATTAAGTTGTTTCCACACTGTTTTATAACATTTTGCTTTCCTACAGATTTGGGGGACACCTCCATCACTAGCATGCCATTTAGCATACTGTATGCTTAAGTCTGAAAACCATGACATGAATGGAAGACAGGGCCCCTCAGTGTAGTGGTCCTGAAACCTCTCGGACTATCATTGTTACAATACTGGCAGCCAGCTAGGAGTGGAATGAAAAATAAAGTATTTTAAAAGCCTTTAAGACTATCTTAATGGCCTTCCTATCCTTCCCTTTCTATTTATTCTTTCATGTTCATTTTGACATTTTACCCAAGCTTATTCTTAAAACTACACAGGCATACCTCTCTTTTTTCAGAATAAAATCTTTCTCCCCTACAGATACTGTAATCCAAACAACCTCATTTCCATAATTCAATTGACTCATCTCTTCTCCCTGAATCCTTCCTTGCTCAAACTTGCTTTTCTTACTGTGTCCTCTGAATGTAACTCTCTCATTATTCAAAAGTGTGTCATTGTCTTCACTTTGCACATAATATATTTTCCCTTTCTTGGCAAAACTAAAGAAAAACATCTTTAACTTCCCTGTCCTCATTTTTTCTTTGCTCTAGAGTGGCATTTGTTATTATTAACTATGATGTTTTTTTCTTACACACCTGGAACAGTCTTTAAAACCCTGCACTCCTCCTGTCCTTTCTAGAGATCCAGTAATTTCTGTTTTACAACAGACATACCTCTGCTTTTAGATATCGGAATTTAAGTATACCCGAGGGTTCAGAGATGAAGCATTCTGTGGAATATTGTATGAACAATACAGAATAAAAATTACTCTATAAACAGGTCTGGATAGATCATCAAACCTATAATAACCATAAACAAGAAGGAATCTGAGTGCAGACACACAGGTTTTATTTTACAATCAGAATGTCTGCAAGTATGTTGTTTTCACTACAAAATCAATATCACTGTTATTAATCTTAAAATAGCATTATCAAAGATTTTTTTAAAAACCTATCAAAATGAAGGAGCTAATAGATGAATGCACTGATTTTTAATACAAAGTTGTTTCATGATTTCCATAAAAACCCGTTTTTCAGTGTTTGAGAAACTGGCCCTAAATAAGCAATGCAGACTACACTTGGCATAGAAGATCTCAGCCTGGGAATACTTTCTTGTCACTAACAAATTTTCAAAACAAATGAAAGCTGAGCACTTTCCTGTGGCAAGGAGTGCAAAAGACATTTCTAATGCTTGTTAGGAGTGCTGTAGCAGAAATAGCTTTTGATTTTTAAAAATAAACAACTTGGCAAGTGATAAGTCAATAGTCCAGTTCCTTTGGGAACACTGAAAAATGTTAAACAAACAAGAATGTGAAGGAGCAACCTTCTCCTTTTTAAAATATCTTTTGATTTCATAAGCATAGAGTTATTTTTATTCATGGGATTTCAGTTATTTGCATTTTCCATTGGAGATTTAAGACAGTTTTAGCACACTACTTGCCACACTGTACCTAACATGTCCAAAATTTAAATATAGTTTGGAAGTGATGATATCTAGAATTAATGACTTGAACAATGATACACACAACCCTAATTGTTACCTTAATAAGCAACACAAATTACAACATGTATATGATGGATTTAACTAATAAACCATACTAAGTAAAGCTTTATGCGATAGCATATTTTTGGTCTTTGGGGGCATTTGTACATGATTGCACCACAGTGCCAGGCACTTCTAAAAGTGTTCGGTGCTGAGGCATATACAGTTGTATAAGAGCTGAGAAAATGGCGGCAGCATGCTTTTGAATGAAAACACAAAGGTTTTTTAGTTCAAAAGCACACCACCGCCATTTTCTGCATGCTGATGCACATTTCACCACTTATACAGCTGCATGTGATGCAGCTCAGCATGCATCAGCTCACGTGCAGAGCAGACTCGATTAATCAAGTCTACTTCAATGTACAGGTCAAAGCACAAAAATGTATGTGTATAAATGCCCTCAGTGACTTCATGACTTCAGGATATGGAAAATGGGAGTGAGAGGCATGTTATTTCCACATCTGAGGTGACGTTCACCTGAGTAAATGTTTCCACACCTGAGTTAATGATTTTAGCAATAATTAAAAAGTCTGCAGTGCTGTGAAAAAGGAACTGTGTTAAAAGGAGCAACTGACAGATAGCAGAATTTCAAAAGAAAGGCTAGCTTGATTAGTGGACCCTCAAGACTGTTAACAAAGAAGAAAAGGTAGTTAACGCCTGTGGAAGGCAGAGTTCGAAGGAATCAGGTAGACTATAACGAGACATGAAGTCAAGTGATTCCTTCACTGCTGCCTGAATAGAAATACTGCTGCCATAGCCAGGCAGGCAGTTTTAAACTTTGGATAGACCAGAAATCAAAGGGGGATGCAACTGCACCACAGCTCTTCCCCTGAACAGGTGTAAATGATTGAAATAATAAACAGCTCTGTTCCTACCCAAGAAGAAATGGAGTCCATCCCCCTCTTCCTTAACCAGGTTCCTTCTCTGAAACTAACCAGGGTATAAAGCACAACACTATTTTAGGGATATAGGTTGTAGCCATGTTGGTCTAAAAGGCAAAAGCAGTCAGAACTCTTGTGGTACAGGTGATATCATTTATTAGACCACCTAGACAGCTACAAAAAAAATGCTTCATTTGCAAGCTTTCAGGCTGAAATGCCCTTCCTCTGGCAAAGGAGAATGCAAAGACTGTAAAAATTTCTCCCAGGTAGAAATGATTGCACAAGAGAACTGGGGGATAGTATAAGTTCTCTTGGGTGGGAAAGTTCTTTTTAAAAAAAAAGCTGATCTGCAAGTATGCAAATTACCTTTGAGTAAGGGTTGGAACAGTCTATTTACCTCCAAGTTGTCTGATGGCAAGCAGGAGGTGAATTTCACTTCTTTCTTGTTAAGTTGGTTCATATTGTGCAGGAAAACCGGTCAATGTAATGGTTCTCCTGGGTAGGGAAGTTTACTTGTGGTGAAGCTGCTGTGTCAGTATGAAACATGGAAGATATCATAACTAGCCGCTTTGAAATGAAAACTTCACAATTTATCAAGAAACAAAATTCAACCCCCTGAGACCTGGAAGGAAACACCCTGCTTCAGTCCTTTGTTCGAGCCTAATCTGCACACAAACAGAGCAGATTCTCCAAAACTAAACTTCCCTTCCCAACTCTTACTCCAGCCTAATTTGCATACTCGCAGAACAGCTTTTTTTCAAAAAGGAACTTTCCCATCCAGAACAATTTATAACATCCTCCAGTCCTCCTGTGCAATATGAAGTTTCATTTCTACCCGGAAACAATTTTACAATCATTGCATTCTCCTTTGCCTGAGGAAGGGCATTTGAGCCTGAAAGCTTGCAAATAAAGAATTTTTTTTTGCAACTGCCTAGGTGGTCTAATAAAAGATATCACCTCTACCACAAGAGTGCTGAACATTATTTTAGATGCTTAGGTAAGCAGGTATGATTCTGGATAAACCCAAGATAGGAAATGCCATTTTTCAATGTCCAGCACAGAATTATGCTTTAGAAAATTTGAAAGTGGACCTCTGAGCTATATAGAACAATAATGGTCGTTCTTGAGGAAGTACAAAAATTCTACTGTGATAAAGAAATTCTGCAATCATCAGAGATGTGCAAAGATATTGTATGAAATCAGGAGGCACATTAGCAGCTGGACGCTCTTTGACTACTTAGTCTCTAGTCTTTGCGAAGGAAGTGAAAGTAGATGCTGATGAAATAAAGCTTAGAAGGATGTCCTTACTTATAAGAGTATATATGAACAAAGCAGGAGTTGACAGTTGTCCTAAGGAGCACTTCACCTTAGCCAGAAGCAAGAAATGGGAAAGCTTACTAGCAGCTGTAACACGAGTTACTGGTGGTTCAGAGAAAAGAATCAGTGGATGTGCTGGACAGAGAAAGGGACTGAAATGTTTTCAGACATTTGGGGAATAAGTTGAGGTGAGAAGTATCAGCAGAGTTTGAGTGGCTGGTGGATGTGTACTTTGAAACTTTTGTATCTTGGTAAAGGTGACTAAGCCTTTTTGGTTTGAGGTGCAACAGGCAAACTAAACTTTTAGACGAGGAGGCACTGTGTGCATTGGTCAGCATGAGTAGGGTTGTTTCCTTAGGCGTAATCAAGGCAGAAGTAGCATGGTGTCACAAATTCACCATACATTGGGGTGCTCATGGAAATGTCACACACATTTTTCTTGAGTTTGTTTCCTGAGTGTGCTTTACTGATATGGCATGTGTACGTCTTAATGTCAAGCTGTATTTAGTCTTATTTTCCTTGTTTATAGGAATTGTATTATTTGTTATAAATATTATTTTGATGACATTTTTATATGTTACCCAATGATAGTTAGTAGGGCAGTGATTAACTTAGACATTTCTCACCTATTCGCATATGGGAAAAGTAATTCTTGAGAATTAGCTCCTACCATGAATTTGTTTACTCATCAAATAGGCCGGTGTGGATGTGGTTAAGATATGTGAGCTAGACCCTTCCAGTCAAGGTTGAATTTGTATTTTAAAAGAAGAGACCTGTAACAATAACACCTGGTTATTCAGGCAAGGACATTTCTCTCACTGAGGAAATTAAGTGACAGAAACTATCCTTGGGATATTTCTGAAAGGATGCAACTATTCTCCTGGTCATAAACATATCAGAAAAGAAACTTGTAGTCTGGTAAAATGCACTTTAGGAGCAGGAAGTTATAGGCATAGTATGGGCTGCCCATGAATCCAGTAAATAATATAAACAGGCAGATAAAAAAACATACTTAAGCCTTGCCAAGAGAGCAGATCTTTGTCTTTAGTTTCCCTCAAGTTATGGGAAGGTTTTGGGCCTTCATCCACCGACATGAGTATTCTGGCTCACAAAGAAGTGGCAGGAGGCTCTGGCAGAAAGGATGGGGCAGAAGCTATAAAATGAAGGATAAATCCAGATTACTACTTGGATGTTTTCTTTTGTTGAAGCAAAAGCACCACTTGTCAGGGAAGTGACCTCTGGAGCAGCTCAGCCTTTTCTCAGGTCAACCAGCAAACAGCAGGAAGAGGTTTGCAGCTGAAGGGAATCCCTGAAGGTGCAAGAGGACTCCGGGATTACCTCAAAGACTCACCTGACTGCATCCAGGGCCAGGGTATGTTACACAAGGAATATTAACTGTTATAGTCTTGTGGGTATCCCCAAATTACTTTAGTAGCAATATGTCCAAGCTTTAGAAAAAAACTACTGAAAATGAAAAAAATTCTTTCTTAACATGTTTACAATAACAGAATTTAAAAGTCACTTTACATCTCCAGGCTATATTGAACCTTATTTAATATTTATATTATAGTAACACAGGGAAGCCACTCAAGATCATTATGTTTCATTATGTTAAGTGCTTTATGAAGCCACACTGTTTAGGGCTGCATGCAATCCAATATAGTAGCCACACTGTGAACTATATACAATCATACAGAAATCCCCACTATATTGTTTTAAGGTTATCTGTTTTTTTTTTAAATTACTGCGTGTTTGCATAGTGCCTCTCATCATTAATATGTGGTTTGGTCTTCGTACTAAGTGATTCACAGCTGAGTACACTGGTGGTAATCATGTTCACCAAATTTATAGGAAAAAAGAAGACAACTGGCCTGATCTTTATATCAGGACTTTCATCTCCCATGGACTTCGGTGGAAAACAGTGAACCTAACCACCTGGAAAAAGAAACCAGACAACAATCTCCCCCACTCTCCTCCTGTCCTTCCATAAAAACATATAAGCTGTGAAATCAGAATTGAAAACTAAAGATTTCAATATGGTACAGTGGCAAAAAAAAAAGCCTAAAATGTTTCTTCGGTGAGATTACTTTATAGTCATTTAAAATAAATAGGTAAAATGAAAAATGAAAATAGACTGAAGACAAGTAATACGCTATTATGCGTTTTTCCTAGCAAGCTGCTGCTATGCATAGATTATATATATGCCTACAAGGCGAGAGAAAAAAACCTGCCTATAATTGTAAATATAATACTCTTGTGTTTTTATTATATGCTATTTGTCAACTACTATTAAAATTCCCTCACACAAAACTAATATTTATTCTTCCATTATTTCTGAGTTGGCATCAAATGGCACTGCATCTTTGGAAAACAGAATATACAGCAAGACATTCATGTCTCGCCTCATGCACATGTGAAATGCGAGCTGTTCTCCATTTGTTGGGAATATAACCCAAGGATGGGGTCATTAGATTTTTATTTTTTTTAACTACAAGCTAATTTTCTATGCTTCTCTTCTACAGTAATGCAGTTCTGACATATGCAGGGGGTGCACTGCTTCATTCTTTGGTTATTTTATTTAAAAAGTCATCTTAGTATTGGTAATTTGTTAAGGAGAGGCAGAGTATACACAAGAAAATGAAACTGCACAACATTTGCCTGCCTTGTAATGAATCTCCAGGTCCTAGGCAATTGCAATTACAGTACCCTTCTACAGCAGGAGCTTCTGTTATTATTGATATATTTTACTGTTCACAACATTTAAAGAGGTGTGACAGTACAAGGGCAAGGTAGGTTGGATTGAAAGAGTGGGTGGAAAGCCTACAACTCCTGGTAGGCTTCACTGCTTCAAGGTCATAAAGGACTTCACAATGCAAGTTATGGGTCAGGATTAGTTAAGGTGTTGAACAGGCTGCCTTGAAATCTAGGCCCTTTTCTCACACCTCTAATTGCACTGAAAAGAAGCTATATATGGTATGTTATATGTGGAATGGATAGTGACAATTGTAGTTAAGATATCCTAACACCTCCTATTATAAGACTGTTTTAGGAACTTATAATTTTTCCAGGCTTTAACCATTTAGGCAGAATTTTTCCATCCTGAGTTTTTGCTGCAGGTTGGCTTCTTTTCTCGGCCTGTTTTTCTATTTTTAAAGCTCAGCAAAAATTTAAAAAACAGTTGAATCATTTCTGAGAACAAGGTTAGGGGAAAATGTTTTGGTGCAATTTATTAAAAGCATACTTTTTGTTGAGAGAGTCTAGAGCCTCCATGCTCTGGAGCAGAAAATTGACATTTCACAGAGTGCTTGCTCCAAAGTCAAAGTAGTCATCTGTTGCCTTTGTGAAAGTCCACCCAAATCTGCCTGCATCATGAGCCTCTGAAGATTCTCGTATCACATGCCCCATGAAGTGCTTTTAGAGCGTAGCAAAAAAATGTTTTGTGGATTCCACCCACAATGGGTATGCCTTGATTTTACCAAATTCCATGCCAAAACTTATGCTTCATCTCTTGACAATGAACTACCCAATGGCTGACAGGATAATATTTGCAATTGCTTTTTCTAACAACCATGGTGCTGAACACTAGAGATTGCTTCTCCCATGTAATCCTACTTAAGGTGTCATGGATGAAAAGAAGGAAGCATCGTGACTTGATTAAAAAGAAGTGATGATCAGGGGGATGCAGGCTGAGGTCATAGGTGATGGGAGGAGTAGATTAGAAGGGACATGGAAATTAAGGGAGGCATGCTGGGGTTTAAGACACAAATAAGGCAGGCTACAGAGAACAGAAGCAAAATGGTCTCCAGCTACTAGAGTACTCACAAGAATTCCTCAGTCCTAACACTGCTAGCAAATATCTGAGGAACTTACTAGCACAGAGTGGGCACATCTACATGTGCTATTAATGTGCAGCAATAAACACTGGCACATATTGCACCAGAATTTATTGCTCCCGGGCACCACATTTGAATATGCACCCAGGACCACAGCACAGTGAGTTGGGTCGGAGCGGCCCTGGCTGGAACAAGACCCAGGGGGTTAGCCTGCCAGCCCAGGGCTACTCTGACTCAGCTCAACATATGGCAGATGGGCTGGCTGGGGCATGAAGGTGCTCCCATGTGAGATTAGCTGGCAGGCAGCCCACACACTGAAGCACCTTGGTGCCCCAGCCAACCCCACCAGCATCTACATGTGCATTGCCACAGAGTAAAAAACTCCACTGTAGGATAGTACTCATGTTTACAAGTACTAACCTACTGCAGAGTTAATTAGTTTATTCTGTCCTAATAATATTGCACATGTAGACACTGAGACATTTACTGCACAGCTAACTGTGCACAGGTGACTTTTTAGTAAACTTCTCATGTAGACACGCTGCTTGTGTCTTATACTCCCCTGTCTGGCACTAATGGACAATTCCAGCTATCTGGTATACCATTAACTCAAAAGGAAGATACTTATACTGTGAATCTAAAGGTTCCACCTCTTCAGTTCATCTAGGTCTGCCTCTCCTAAAAAGTGTCTGAGACCTTGGGTAAGTTACATAAACAAAAATATTCACCCACATGGGTGGCTACTGTGTATTCCCTAATTTCTCAGTCCACATTAAGACTACCAGGATGAGATTTGCAGAAGTTCAGAGTACTCACTTCTGCAGCTTGGAATCAGTGGGCATAGTGCCTTGAACATGCTGCTAAAAAATGCCAAGTACTTAAAAATATCATAGCCCAAACTGAACTTCTAAATTAGCGACGATTCAGGCCTTAATCTCTCTGTGTCAAAGTTGCCTTTTCTGCAAAGTGGAAATAACAATGTTTCCTTTATTCCATCCTTTCTCTGCCTCATCTGTTTAGATGGTGAGTTTTAAGCAGGGAATTTATTAGTGTATAATGCCTAAGGCTAAAGCTAGTACTACAAGTCACTACTGTAAAAAAAAGATACTAAGACAGGCATTTTTAAAGTAGAGTCCAAAGTCAACCCTGGCATGACTATACTAAATTAAATGACATTATACCACGGTAAAATTTTCTCAATATATTTAGCTTTTATATCTATCTATCAATCTATCGATCTATCTACCTTCCTACCTAAACACACACACGTACATAAAAACCCTTTAAAATTTGCCATTCCTTTTCTTTCTGTAGCCCTTATCTTAGATTTAGAATATTGGACATGCACAGATAAGGCTTCCAAGCCTACATATTTAGACAAATACACAGATAAGAAAACATAGTTCTGGTGATTTAGCATTAGTGAAGTATTTAGCTAAATCTTTACAGGTGCTTCCAAAGTACTTCAGTGCCACTGAGGAATCATTAAAATCTTTGCATTTTTTTCCTTTTCTTAAAAAATTAAAAGCAGAGCAATTAGAAGAAAACCCAGACACCACCAATTCAAATCTAACAAATCAGAAACCAAGAACAGAAACATTAAGACATGATCCTTATTATTCTTTTGCACTCCATACACATTTTTTTTGTTGTTGAATGCAAATGTTCAATTTTTACTGTTTGTATTATTTTAGCTATGCCATAAAATATACAGGATATGCAACCATAGAAAATGTATGTGGCAAAATCTCTGAATCTTTTCTATTCCTTTGTTTCTGAGTGCTTGATGTCTCCCCCTTATATGCAAGGGTGTGCACAATCTTGAGGTCCTTTTACATATCAACTGCTAAAAAGAGACAGATTACAGTACCTATTATTGTGGCTACTTACTGGCCATTACCTTATTTAAATGAAAAACCCAGATGTGGACTGTGAAGGTCCTAAGGGAAAATGAAAACCTGTAGAAAGATTACATTGCCTTCTTTTCAAAACCTGCCTGTTTTACTTGTATTGCAGAAGGCTTGGGAACACGCATAAACTCATAAAAACTAGGGTATGTTAATTTACTCTCTTTTGTAAGGAAAGCTGTCTGTCATCTTTATTCAAGTCCTGGGCTTTTCATCAGAGACTTCTAATCCCACACAGGTGGGGACAATTTGGGAACATCTAGAACAATTTCTCTTAAGACATAGTAATGTATTCTACTTTTTAGAAGATAATATGGAACAATGCAAATACAAAAGGAAACTTTCTTTGATTGTTCATAACCAGATCAATATGGGTTTCCTGCTTCTCCCACTGCATGACCCCGCAAATAATTGCCACAAAGATAGCTGGGAAAACGTTTCTGAGACTCAAGTACAAAATACATTTTAAAGCAACAGTGCCCAACCTTTTCTGCCTGTAGCCTAGATGAGTGTGCCAGGTCTAACCATATCCTGGATCCAGAATGTTGTACTTCCCAGATGGGGCCCAATCCAGCTATGAGGAAATGGTGTAGCTATTGCAACAGAGTAGCAGCTGCATCCAGCCCTAGCCAGGCAATTCCTAGGCCCCCTCTCAACTCAGCCATGTGAGGCCATGGCTCCCACAGCCCAACTAGAGCTGATCCAGCTATGTGAGGCTTGAAAATCTGGTAGCAGTGTTAACTGCCACCACTCTCCCACTGCCAAATTTCAAGACCTGTGAGACAGATTACCTGAGCACCGCTGTTTTAAAGGCTGCCTGGTTGACTGAGGGGAATTTTCTTTTGGTATCATTTTCTAGTTCTCTTTGGTTATGAACCAATGTTGCATCTGTGCCAGGAGAATCCATTTTCTTGCAGAAAAAATTGCAATCATTCAGACATCCATTTCTGCAATCCCAGGACAAACCCCCAAAAGGTTTGTGGGATAAGATCTCCTAACAGTTTGTCCTGAGACATCATAAAGTGATTTGAATTGATGTCCTGGGATCAATGTGAAAAAGGCAACAGCCACTCACAAACCCCAACTAGAAGGGCAACATGTGTATACCCCAATCCCATGAAGCTTCTGTTCCAGGATAAACACAGGCATAACTGGTCCCAGGACAAATGCAATATCTGATTGTAGCTTTTGTGATGGAACCCATTTTCTGGATTAGGAATTGAATGTGTCTAAACAAACTGGTACAAGTACAGTGCCATTCATTTTGGGGAAGAAGATCAATCCCCGATGTGCCTCCTGCTCAAGAGAACAAGATGTGTTTGCAACAGAGATGTTGGGCCACATGAAAATTCCACCACCTGCCCAAGACAAGAATGAGAATCTTTCCCCTCAAACAGAACTGGAGTCAAACTTTTTTGGTTTGTTTTTTTAACAACATAGTGATACTTAAGTGTAAGGTAAGTGAGACAATGAAATAAGCTTCCTAGAGAAGTTGCCGAATTTCCTTTCATTAAAAGTTTTCAAGACGACAATGGATAGGCTGGTATAGGATGGTGCAGGAAGAATACATCCAGAACAGAATCAGGAGCTGTTAAGGGGCCATAGGAGCACTTTCAAATCTATGATTCTACAGATTTCTCTAGCTCACTACTTTATTTTATTCTACAAGAATTATTTAATTTTCTAATAACTTTGAACCATCTATTATTCTAGACAAGACATGGTTTCATTTGAAATAGTATCTTATAAAGCAACTGTTGTGCTGATGCGCGTGTATAAACTGTTACAATTATGGACACTGTACTTCTAATCCAACTACAGACCATGCCTTAACTAGAAGAGTCCCCCAGAATATGTAAAGACTTGAGTAATAAAAGCTAAAATCCTTCAAAAAATTTAGAAATGTTAGTCCCAGAGGTGCAAAATAAATCTTGTTGAGTATCATAAAGCTTCACTGTGCTAATTTATGACAATGCATACATAATACATTTGCAAAAAAGCCATCCACAAGAGAAAGGGATCTTCTGGCATCATTGGACACTTCTTACAAATGGGGGGATAGGACGGAAGGAAGGAGGGAGTGGGAGTTATATATACAAACTTCTAATATCATCAACATTTCTATGTTTCTTCATGATTCTTTAGTTACTGTTTCCCAATCGAACCTGTGTCCCTGTTGGTGTATCACTAAGAATATAAAAACAACAATGTTCTCACATGCATACAAATGAATTATTTCATTCACCCTGGAGGGCAGTACACAATTTTTTTTTAATGCCGGGAAAAACCTTCATACTTACTTACGATGGCACCATGTAGAAGGCTAATGCTTGCACAAAACATTTATGAAAATTACTACTGATACTGATCTTCTTATACGGTCTGCAACTGCTTTGTGATTCCTCTGCCTGCAAACTAAATTTATCTTCAAGCTAAAGGTTGCTACTGCAAAATCAGGAAAGGATTGCTACTAAAACTCATCATGGAAACCTGATTAGCATTTGCCACAAGGTGCTAATGAATATCAAACTGCAACAGTGGAGAAGGAAAATTAGTCCTACACAAACAGCAGGTGAAAACAACTCCAAAGACAATTAAAAGTGTCAGAAATTCCAGGTCCACAGCAGACCTAAGAGCAAGAAACTGTTATTTAGCTTTGTGGGAGTTGTAGTTCTTTAGTGTGAGTTGTGTATATGTGACTACACAGTTGGTAAGTTGCAGTGCTGAGTGCATTTGAGATAGATTTTCTGGCCAGCAGAGTCCACTGGGGCAGTGCCCATGCCCTGAATGTCCTTCCTAACCAAGAGCAGAACAGGTGGAGCAAACCCAATCTCCTCTTTGCCATATGGAATCCCTGTGGCAGTTGGCTTCACAGGAGAGGGAGGGTGAGATGTGTAATGTGTATCTGGATAACATCTTGCACAACCACAGGTAACACAGAGGAATGCAACCTTTTTTCCTTTGAAGCTTGACCACATAAGTGTCCCACTGTTGGTCACTCCTGAGCCGTGAGCCTTTTCTTCCAGTGTCTACAGAAACGGTGACTGTGGCACAGCCCTGCCCAAATTCCCACCCTCTCCAACAACAACAAGGAGACTGTTTAGCAAATATATGGATGGAAGGCCATGCTGCTACATCATAAATTCCCATGACTGTCAAGTCTCTAAAAACAACAACAACAAAACACTAAAAAACCTACTCAACCAGTTTGAGCCCTTGTTGTAATGGCCATTCACTCTTAATGATGGGACCATCCATACCAGCCAACACATAGCATAAATTGTTACAGATTAAAATTCCATTAGAGTTTATTTGGGTTGAAGCATAGTCTGGACTTTAATACATTCACCATACACTATGGGAAGTCTGGGAAACCTTCCAAAATGACTGAATAGAAGGGAAGCACTCTATGGCTGTTTTTCTTTGACTCACTTGTGCATAATTTTGGACAAAATACTGACAAATTTAATGATGAGATTGAAATGAGACTACTTTTAATAAGAATTTGAGTTGAGTTTTCAAGTGTACCAAAGTGATTGTAAAATGATCACATCTGATAAGGCTTTGATTTGTATCATTCTCATTGGGAAGCAGGCATATATACTCACACAAATCTGAGGGCTGGTCTTGAATCCTCAAAGCAGTACAATGCCTCACTTGCCACTGAACAAATTACACCCCTCAAAAGAAAAGCCTCCAACTGTTGTTTGTCCTTCCTTATGTATGATGTTCCTGGGTTATGGCTATTTATGTATTTTCTATTAAATAGTTACTAAATATGTTACAAATATAGCATTGGGACAGAGCACCATGACTCACTTCTTTCTTCGGGAGTATCCTGCTCAGCTTTCTATAGAGTTATATTCACACCTGCTTTCCTTTCCTCATGCCCCAGACATCTTGTGTGCTTTGTTGCCAGCATGCCAGCTTCAGCAAGAAGGTGGAAGGTGACCTCACCCCAAGTGCCCATTGTCTGCTATTAGGGGACTCTCCTGGGAAGTGGGAAATGCGAACTAAAAAACCTGTCTGGCTGAGTGGGACCTAGAGCCTAGGGGCATGTGTAGACGAAACAGGGGCCCTCAATTGAAGCGGTGGGTTTAAAAGACACCACTTCAATTTAGGGGTGATTAAACCCCCCCTGTGTCATGCACACACGCTGCTGACTTACTTGCCTCTTCGGCAGGGAGGGGAGGGTGAGCTGCCAGCAGGCAGAGAGGTCGCTGGGCTGTTGGGGGGAGCTGGTACTTCCCTCTATGGCAGTGATGCCCCCCCCTGGTGGCACCCATCTGCAGGCCCCTGGCTAGGGCAGTCCTGGGGGCCACTACAGCCACAGAGGGAAGCACTGGGCTGCCACGCTGCTCAGGCAGGCATGCTCCAGGGGGTGGAAAAACAAAAAAGATCAGGCTTGCTGCTTTTCTTGCATGGAGCTGCTTTCCTGGGCTGCTGTCAGCCTGCCTGCAGGGCTTTCTGCGGAGCCATTAAGCTGCGTGGCATCTGGTGCTTCTCTCCCTGGCTGTAGGGGCAGCAAACAAACTCCTCAGAGGAGTTTTAGTTTGTTGCGCCCCAAGTCATTTAAGGCGCATTACACTGCTGAATTTCCTACAGTGGCTGGAATTAATGTGCAATACGCCGCCGAGGCATGCAAACACTGACACCATTAAAGAAGTACAAAAGCACTTTAAAGCCCACTTTAAAGTGTCGTGCACGCACACCTCTTGTTTCATCTACACATGGCCTAAGGCTCCCACTTTCAGCATATGCATCCTAACAACCGAATTACTGGCTAAAAGGTGGGTGGGCTGTCCCCTCCTCCTCTGGCTTTCAGCAATGGAGCCTATGCAGAGTTTTCAGCTTATGAATCCACATAAAAATGCCTAACCCAGCACTTCAAGGAATACCACAAATGCTATTTTACCCCAGAAGTGGGGCAAGGTTTCAGATAGAAGTCTTTTTTGTATTTCCTGGGGGCTGACCCATACACCCTCTGCACTGCATGCTGCTATCTGTAAATCTCATTCAAAAGGACTGGGTCTCCTCTCAAAGTATGGCGACCTAGGATATAAAACTTGGTCTCTCTGAATTCTACTCATAGGTAAACATATCTACATTTCAAGTGAGATGATACACAGCATCACCCACACCTAGATGCCTTTTGGGATCTGGCCCCTGTTACACTTTGTATAAATAATTAAATATTTAGTGGAGCAGGAACTTGAAACTCAGGCACTCATATCCCAAGGGAGTTGTCTGACAAGTGGGCTGATGGACTCCCCGCCTTGCCATTCCCCAGAAAGCCCCTCTTTACCTTTGAAATCTTTCCTCTTCAAAACCAGTACATTCCTATGAAACATTTTGTTTGTGATGATTCAACGTTTCCTGATGAAAAAATTAAATTTCATTGGAAACTTTTGAGCAACTCTAAAACAAGTAAATACTAAATAGTAATGATAGCTTTAGCTTGTGTGACTCTTCCAGATTGTTTGCTTGTAATACAAATGAGGAAACCCCAAAAGCATTCTCTCACTTTTCCATCTGACAGGGATGAAAGTATAAAGCTTGCACTGTATTACTTATCTGATATGTCAAGTTCCATTTCCCTTTCATTTGCTTCCCAATGAAGCAATGGAACAAATAAAACTTCACAGATGACACTTCCTTGCTGCTTCCAATATATTGCTCATCTGGATTCTAAAATGCATTCATTGAATGGATGTCATTTCCTCTCGTAACACTGACTCCTGTCACACGTGTGCATATGTAAAGATATTCCTAAATTAGCCAGAAAGCCCTGATCCAGCTCACATTGTCTATGCTCCTAGACTCCTTGCTGCAAAGCTGGAAACAGCCCAGTTAGAGCCGGAGCTTGGATCCCATTTCAGCCCTGCCATGGGATAGCTGTTTCAGAGCCTCAAACCTGGAAAAATCTATGTCCCCAGCAGCCTGCCAGGATCAAAGCAGGGTTCGCCCTGCATTTGATTTGCCAGAAGTTCATCAAAACTTGTATTTTCCAGCCAGAACACATTGGGTGCAACAAATCAGCATTTTCTGACAAAACAGTTTTATCAGAAACATTCTGATCAGCCCTAGTTCTCAGCTGCAGCTGCATGAGTCTGTTGTGTTCATAGTTTGCCCTTAAGTAAACTTACACAACCATGGTCCCTTTAGTTCTCTCTGTTATAATTGTATTCTGAGACCCAGATGCTTTGCTAAAAACTACTAAATGAAGAGTTTGTCTCTGCAAGTAGAACTTAGGATATATACAGACATTTGGGCAGGTTAGATCACTTTAAAAATGGCCAGCCAAGCAAGGTACGTTGGGATGTGGGGATGGGGGCTTGATGGAATTTGGGGAGGCTAGCAGAGCCTGCAGGGGGCTTGGGAGGGATCAAAGGAGTTAGCAGGGTCTGCAGGGGAATTGATGGAGTCTGGGAGGGTTTGATGGGATCAGGGGTCTAGAGAGGTCCATGGCGGGGGCCATGAGGGGAGTGGGGAAGGGGAACCACCCCCTCCCCACCTCCAGCTTCCATCAAACTACCTCTCAACTCACAAAATGCTCCTGGGATTGGCTTTATCAGTATTCAGTGGTCCCAGAAGCCTGACTGAAGTAAGTCAGAGTGAGGGGAAGGGGCAGGCAGAATGGGGGGAGGAGTTGGCTGGTTCACATGGGGCCGGTATCTAGGGGTAAGACGAAGGGCTGAAGGGCCAAGCTGATGGGGAGGTGGCAGGAAAGGTGCAGGCCCAGGGCCTGTGTACAGAAGCCCAATTAGATCAGACTCACTGCCCCGCTCTAAGTTAGACTACCTCCAAGGTGCAGCTAATTTAAATCAGGTTGATTGTTTTTTTGACTGATCTAACCTACCAGGAACTTCTATACAGTTTACACTTAGATTGGTCTAACTAGGGATCCAAGTGTAAGAGCCACACCTGGGCAAACTAAGTTAGATTGGGTAGCCATTTTTTACTATCTAATCACCCCCTAACCTTCCTAAACGTCTGTATGTAGACTTAGATAACTGGATTGACACCTAAAAAGAAATGGAACTCACACTTCTAACTCTGGTTAGCTGCGAGCTTCAGTGCTAACACAAACAATACACAGATAATAAACTTATTTTTTTCACTAGTGTTGGAACACTGCATGTTGCATATGCACAGGGTTTAGGTCTGTTGAGTAGGATGATACCATATTTACAGACACTTTTCAGAGACAAGCTGCACATTATGTGACACATAGCAACATGTACCACACAGTCTGCAGCTTCAGTTAGCTTTGACAAGCTGAACACTGACTCTCCATTCCTAGTATAAGGCACACTGGAGGACAATTTTATTTATACTTTGAATGACAGTGTGGCCATTAGCCAGAAGAACCCCTGTTGTGGTTTGTCACGGTACTTAGAGAGATACCAGTCTCACCACCGCTATCTCAACACCATGGTTCCCGGCCACGCAGCTAAGGTTAGGCGTTATTATTTAGCTCTGCTAAATAATATCAGTGCTATCATATTGTTCACACGCTGTTCAGGAACAGATGGCTATAATGTTATATGACTGAGGATCAAACTATTACAGCCAACAGGAGCTCTAGCTGGAGAGGTGCTGACCACCCAGAAATCCCAAAGAAGTTGTGGCTGCTCAGAACCTTACAGGATAGAACCGCCATACTCTTTCTGTTTGACCTAAAAACCATTGGCTAATGGCAATGCCATGGCCCTGCCAAGGACTGAACAGCTTTATCTGCTGAGCTTATTAGAAATTGCAGGTGATCAGTACCTTGAAGGTACTGAGAACAATGCTGGCCTTAGCCATTAACAAGAAAGAAACCAAAAACTCAGCAGTAGGAGTAATTAGTTATCTCTGAGCTTTGAAGAGGCTGAGTAGAGACTAAAGTCCAATCCTGCTCTCACATTACTTTTATACTGGTCCAACAAAGCCAACTTCAATGCAATTGCTGAATATTTTCACAGATACGAGAGATAACAGAATCAGAGTCTAGAAAGGAATCAAAGAGAAACACTATGGCCACTGAGCAAAAGCGTTTCAATCCACAAGGAGTAATGGAAGAAAAGCAGAAGTCACTGCTAAACAGCAAAATCAAAGCTCTCTTTCAGAGACTAAAATCACAAATATTTTTGGTTTTCTTCCTCATCGTATAACAGAGATTTAGAGTTCAGTTATTAAGCAGTCTTCTTTCATTACAAGCAAAATACATTAGAAAGATTTTTTGGTCAGAAACACCCATCAAATAAGATTTGTTTGCACAATACTTTACCTAAATAGAGAATTCATGGGAAACCAAACTCTTTTATAATAATATATATTGGAAAGGTATGCAAGAAAAATCCATATGCATGTCTCAAGAAAGTAAAATTTCCCACTAAATTCTGTTCTCTTCAACTTAAATCCAAACTAGCACTGTAGATTTTAATGGCATTTGGCAACCTGCAGATGCATCATTTTCTCAAATCCTGTGATACAGATTTCCAGTGTGACCTTTCCAGGGGTTTGTTTAGGAATAAAAAGATTTGTTGCTATATAAAGAAAACTTACTTTATGGCCAAGAGATATTGTTGATGGTGAAGTGTTACAGTATTATTATTGCTTTGTTTCTTCAGAATTAAGGGAAAATAACTACTGGTGTGCATTTTGTTACTTCAATTTGACATAAAAAAGGTCTTTTTTCTATTTTTAGGGCTAATGGTGAGATTTACAAGAGGACTCTACGGTAACAATTTACAGAAGCCTTGCCTAATGCTTTAGGCACCTGAAAGTATTCAGTAGTTTTACATGTTCACCAGAAAAAAAAATGAGGCACCTAAAGTTCAACTAGTATGTAGGGCAAAGGCATAGATATTTTGATGGCTCAGAGCATTTACATACTCTGTCACGCATAAGATAAATTGGGCATTTCTGTGAATAAGTGTCTGGAACAGCCCATCTTGGTGGTCCCAGCTTCCAATAATGTATATATTTATTATCTAATGACTCTTTATAGAATATAAAACAGGGTAGGAGCAGGGATGAAAACCCTGGACCTCCGCTCTCCCTAAGAAGCCCCCTCATCTCCGGATAGGGAGTCATGCTTCCTCTTGTTACCTATTCTTTTAGCCCCACAACTCTCATACTCTTAGCTGTACAATATTCCAGCATCAAAAGGAGTAATAGACTGTGGTCCCAATCCAGCCAATAGCATGATGGATAGGTACTTTCCTAGGAAGTGAAAGATATGGATCCAAATCCCCCCAGGCTAAGAAGAACCCAGGTCCTTCTGCTACTTGGACAAGTGCTCTAACCATTAAAATATTACAGAAAATGTAGGGAGCCACTCTATTGTCACCTCTTTCCCCTCCTGCAGCTGTGGAAAAAAATAAAAGAGCAAGTCAGGTGTCCACACACAGAGAGAAAACTTAACCTTGGCAGGGGGCTTTGTGTTGTGCACCTTGGTCTGAGGGACGGGTAAGATTTCAGACAAACCCTTCTCTTCAACAGCTCCTACTGGCTGGATCAGGGGTGGTTCTGGATTGGGGCTGGGTCATGCCCTCTTCCCTCCCCACAGAGCTGAGCTGGGGCCTGGCCATGCCCCCTTCCCTCCTGTTGGGCCTGGGCCATACCCCTTCCCCACTGTGGGGCTGGATTGGGCCAAGCTACAACCCAGCCCCATGTTGTTGGGGGAGGAGCTCTAAGCTCCTTTCCCCTGTGGGGCTGGTCTGCCCCCTGCCTACCTGCATGTGGCTAGATAGTGCCCACCCAGGCACTGAATCGAGACCACCAACCATGAATGGACCAAGCACTGCCAATCCAACCCACTAGGCAAACTGGTTGGGTACCACTCACACAGATTAATCCTCCCTTCCTCAGTATGTCTGGCACTGTGCATCCCAACCTTAGACACAAGGGGCATTTATACATGTGCTCCAGGAGTTGGGGGGCGGAGAAGGGGCACTTTAAATTGAGCGGCTCTCAGAGCCACTCTAACTAAAGCACCTGGAGCATCTTGTATATCAGTGTCCTTGGGCTTAAAAATGGTAGTGGGGGCACTTTAAAGCTTGTCAAATGAGCTTTAGTTAAAGTGCCCCGCTGTCATTTTTAAGTGCAAGGACAGCAATACACGAGACACTGGAGGCTGCTGGAGCACTTCAATTACCATGCTCCAACAGACCCTATTAGTTGAGTTTGCTCTGACGTGCTGTAATTAAAGCATGTCAGAGCAGCCTCACTGCTCATATACAGGTGCCCAAAGGCTTTATTTAAGGAACGTAAGGACCTAACGTCTATGAATTCCATTTCTGAAGCTGGCGCACCTAACTTTTGAGTGTGGGAACTCTCAGCATCAGCACGCTGAAACCCCATTGTGAATTTCAATATAAAACAACTCAGGGACTTGGTTTTCTACATGCTAGAAAGGAGACACTAAAAATACATGGCAAGCAGAAGAGGCTGATATGTGTACCCTCCCAAGGTCTGATTTAATGAGAGCTGTGAATATCCAGCTTTTCCAAAAGTCCAGCACCACTTAGGATTTAGTCTTTTAATGAACATCTAAAATTTCAGGACTTTGGCATATGGTGATTACATTTTTTCTCTCTCCCTCAGTTCATAGGGCATGAGGAGAACATTTAGCCTGAAAAATCCAACATCTGGCTGTGCTGCCCTGTAAAACATATTGTAGCCATAGAATGTTCTTGCATCTTACTTCCTTTGTCCTCTAGTAAACAGTACAGACAGACAGGGCAGTTGAACTGAATAACTTTGCCATAAATACATTAAAAATTAACAACAAAACTTAACTGTAGATTTATATGCAAAAGATTAGACCAAGTGGGAAGGGGATGAAGATTTGCAATCTTTTGTCTAGTGCACCCAAAGCTATAAGGCAAAGAAAATGGATATACACAATAGGTAATTGTTTAAAATAGTTTCCTGATGCAATCCTTCTTTAAGAATATACTATAATCATCACATATTAGCTACTGTTCATGAAGGCTAGCACTAATCTGGGGGAGAAAGATTGTTATTGCTATATACCAGTTTATTTGATGAGAACTGGCCAGGATAACTCATTTTCATAATATAGCAGCACAGAAAAATAAATGGCTATTTCTTTAAATTAATTCTTTTCTCTTTTTGTCTCCATCTGTTTTATTTACGGATGCAACACTTCAACTCTGTGAAAGCAGACAATCTGAGAGAGTGTCCTAGTCCATAATACAAAATAAAGACAGCCTGTCAGACTTTTAATCCATAGGCGGAGGGGAGCAAACCGTGATGCATCTAGGGTGGGGAATAAGAAACGACTAGGCCAACTGCATATACTTTCTCCATTCCTAGGCGCCTGCAGCACGGCTCTGCCAGCACAATACAGAATTGAAGCCATGGATATGAAAGGAGGCAGTGCACTGAGGTTATTGATGAGCAGCAGCTGCTCTTCATGACATGTTTTCCTGGGGACTTGATGGACTCCAATCAGAGGGTTGAAAAGGCCCCTCTCATAAAGGCTTTGATGCCATAGTGGCACAGATCCCAGAACACACTGACAATCTTAACAATGATGCGTGATCTGTGGGGTTTGTAGGCTACTCTCCCACTGCATTCAGTAATGCTGGGAAACCCTTCTTTGGAATGGAAAATACAGCTCTAATTTTTACTCAGTGAATCTAACAGTCTTAATAGTAAATATTCCCACTCTATGGGGGTTTTATATGGGAAGGAAGAACTGAGGCAAGAGTTATATGATCTACCAAGGGAAATATACACTACATGATGCTCATTTAAATTATGGCAAAATTTGAAGAATAAATAATAGCCTCCAGTATGTGCTCTGAGTGGTGGAGAAATTAAGTATAATAGATGCGATGCCTGGAAAGATTCACTGTTGTCCTATTTAATGGATCATATTTAAATGAAGTGTATTCAAACATGACTTAAGGTTATTATACAGCTCTGAAATCATTTCAATCAACTGAATAATAGTAACATTTTATGTACCTTTTATTAATGCATAAACATGATTAATTTGCAATTTACTGATCTGAAATATTAAAACATTTAAATTAACATAAAAATCATAATTTACTGGACATTTTTGCCGCACAGTGAGACAAGCAGACATTAAAAGCCATGAGCAAACCATGACCTTTACCCATTAAACTAACACCTCTCATCTGCCATGACAATTCAGTGAAAAAAAGTCCTAACAAAACGGCCTGATCAATTGCAATCATCCCTTTAGAGCAATGCAACAATCATATGAGAAAAAAAGTGTTCCCTTAAAAGACTGCCCCAGCAAAGTGGCTGTCTTGATTATTTGTGTCCCACTTACATGACTTATGCTGCATCTGCTTTTACTTGATTATGGTTAGATTAAATTAAGATCTAATATGAGGTACATAGTGTACCACGTAGTCAATCCCAGCTGAGATTGTCTGCAGTATTATTAGAAATATTTGATTTTCTGAAAGATGCTGTGCAAAGACTAGCTTCTGACATTCTAATTCATCTGAAATGTATCTGAACCATTCCTGAGTTTGACAAAATGAATTCTGGTTCACACAGCAAGTTGAAAAGGAAGTTAGAGAATTTCTCTTTTCCCTTCCCAATTGAGTGTTTTCCAAACATGCTGGAAACAGGTGTTAAGCTAATCCTCTTCTGGACTGAAGTGCTTGAATTTAAAGAATGGGCAGTATGAACTCCAGGATTCTACTCCAAAATGTGAAAAAAAAAAACACAAGCTCTTGTAGCAGCAGGTTTAGTAACAGAGACACAAATGGCATGACATTACAACACATCTGAGTGTTGCCATGTTGGGAGTGTTTTTTCTGCTCCTTAGAGAGATGTACCCATACAAAAATAAGCAAGTTGTTCTGTCATCTAGCACCTGAAAAGCCTCTTCATCGCTGTAAGATTTTTTTTTTAATTAAAAAAAAGCATTCTGACTAAAACCAAGGCATTAGGCATGCCAAGACAGATCCAAGATCAAAACAGACAAAAGGTTTATTTTCTTTTGTTTGCAGATGACATCAAGCAGTATGACAAAGAAATTCTTAAGAATAAGAACAAGTTGAAAGCTTCCTGTATCTTCAAAATGGCCAATTCACTCTCTGCACTGTTCTGAGTCACTGAGTATTTACTCTCTCCTTCTTAGTGTTTTAGGAAGCTCCCTGTTTCTTCCCCAAACCAGGCAGTCCCTGGATTCAGGAAGAGGCAGAGGGCTTTGCTGGCTCCTTGCCACCTTACCTCTCAGCTAAGAGAAAGGGTAGCAATATAAAATCCAGTGGCCAGAAGCAGGGCTCCAGGAAAGTCTCCCTGACCCAGCTCTCCCTTGCTGACTTGACAGCTGGAGGCAAATATTAATGCTGCAAAGTCCCACACCAGCTGTTGCTTTTTAGTTCCTGTCCCACCACTCAGCTGGGCAGCAAAGGGAACTGGCAGGAGCTGGAAGATGGGCTAGAGAAAGTTTCTATGCACCCAGCTCCTGGCCTTTTTGGTTTTCAATTTGTCACACTGCTGCTAAGCTAAAGCTCTGGCCCCTCTGGATTTCCCTTGCCACCTGTACTGCCAAGCTGAGCAAAAGCAGGGCCAAGCGAGGCAGGCTGCTGTATTGCAACTCCCAAAGCCAAACTGAAATACCCCTGTGCCTCACCCCACACTGCTGTGCCCAGAGCTGGGGCCCAGGGTAGAGCCATGATCTGCTCCCCACATACCCCTGCCTGCAGAATTGGTGCCCGTCACAATGATATGTGGGCAGATCATGGCCCCAGCCCCATGCTGTCACTGCTTCATGATCTCAGTCCTGATCCTAGCCTGGCCAGGGCCCCAGCCCTGCCCAACAGCCCCAATCCCAGACACCGCTCCCCACCCAGCCACAACCTTATCCCATTTGCTCAGCCACATGCTCTGCCTGCACAGATCCTGAGCTGTTCTCTATAAAGACCTCACCCACTTGCTCAATCTGGTGCCGCTAGTGGTGGGTGTGGGGAGGACAGGCCAGAGTGCCCAGGCAATGGTGCCAGGTCCAGCAGCAGCTAGAAGGAGCTGCCACTGGGAAGCGAGTCCAGCCACTGAATCGCCTCAGCCTCTCTGCGTGCATGGGGGTGGCAGAACTGACTGTACGCACCATGGCCTGGGCTGCCCCCTCATATTGGGACAGATGGTGCCCTGCGGGACGGACGAAACCCCTTGGTGGACTGGATGCAGCCTGCAGGCCATATTTTGCCCTGTCCTGGGCTAAAAGAATGCCTGTAAAGTTTGGCTCCTGTGCTATTTTTCTACTGGACTGAATAAAAGATATTCATTTCTACTGAAAGAAATTTCTTCTGGTAGAAATGAATGTCTTTATGCACCCTTATGAACAACACTGGTATGCCAAGTACTGAACAAATTCAGAGACTGAGGTCATTGTCTCTTTACATATGAAGCATATATCACACCCTGTAAAAAGAGATCAACACTGTAGCACATGCACTCTAAATTCATCCCAAAAGTTTTTTGCTGCAGTGCCCCTCCAGTACTGGTTTTGGTTTTAAACTCATAATTAGGCCCCAAATTGGTGCAATAGTTAACTATTTTGGACCTTCACACTGTTCTGTACCTTATCTTATCCTGTGCTTTAAAAACCCATTTTTTTCCATTCTAACAACAAAATAAATGAAGTCAGCCTTTCATAACATTTAATAGTTATGAATATGCAACCAATCTATATTAATACAATTTGGATTGAAAAATGGCACATACCTCTGAAACTATTCAAAACCTTGCTGTAAGTTTTACAAGCAGACTGATAATAAGGGCTTAATTTATTAGTGGTCTCTCATACTAATAAATTGAAAAGCAGCTCAGTGTTATGGAATACAAACGTATTTTCATAAAAACATATTTCTTTAGTAGAATAAATATAATAGTTTTATTTGATTTTCTTCATATTCTGAATCTCTCTGACACTGAGAATTTTCAGGGACATGTATCTGAAAGTGTCTTCATACTAAACATAGTAGATTGCAATTTCAACTTGACTTCTTTACACTAAATTGTTAAAAATTGGACACATCAAGGGGTAGAGCATCGAAGTCTTGTTATGTTTATTAGGAGAAAAAAGAAAAGTATAAAATTGCTCAACGGGCTTGATGTACAAGTGGGAATGGATGGGTGTAATATATGGGCACAGTCAAACTGCCACCGGAAGTCAAACACAAGGTAGAGGTCTGTGAACTATTAAGAGGATTAAGTTTTTTAATAGCTAGAAATGTGTAGAAAGCAGAAGGAGCTCTGATATCATTGTCCTATATATAAAAGGGACTAGCATCACATACTATTCAGTGCTGATTCTTAACTATGGTTGTTTTTCATTCTAATGGTAGTAGATATAAAAACTACTGAAACAACTTCAGAAAGTTAAGTTAATATGTAATAATTACACATTGTCAGTTTATGCATTTATCTTACTGTGCAAGCCTAGAGTTGAAGGAAATGGCTGGAAATTTCTGGCTGAAAGTATGGAAATATTAGCAACATTTTTTTAAGAAGTGAAATGCTTTGTCAAGAATTCTTAAATATAAGCCAGATAAGATTAGTTTCCATCTCAAAAAGTGCAGAAAGTTGGCTTCTTCAGACCCAAAATCCAATGTGCCAATGAATGCGACTTTTTCTTCCTTGAAATTGTGGCCTTGGGTTCACCACAATCCACTGGCTGGGAAATTGGCTCCGTGGTCGGACCCAGAGGATAGTAACTGATGGAAGTCAATCAACATGGTGCCCTGTGACCAGTGGGGTCCCCCAAGGCTCTGTCCTTGGACCCATACTGTTCAACACCTTCATTAATGATGTAGACACTGGAGTCAGAAGCAGACTGACCAAGTTTGCCGATGACACCAAACTTGGGGGCAAAGCATCCATGCCAGAAGACAGACAGGTGATCCAGGCTAACCTGGACAGGCTCAGCAAATGGGCAGATGATAACCTGATGGTGTTAAACACCGAAAAATGCAAGGTTCTCCACATTGGGAGGAAAAACCTGCAGCATGCTTAAGGGCTCAGCAGTGCTATGCTGGCTGGCACTCTGAAAGAAAGAGACTTGGGGGTCATCATTGACCACAAGATGAATATGAGCCTGCAATGCGATGCTGCAGCTAGTAAAGTGAGCAAAGCACTGGCTTGCATCCATAGATGCTTCTCAAGCAAATCCCAGGATGTCATTCTCCCCTTGTACTCGGCCTTGGTGAGGCCGCAGCTGGAATACTGCGTCCAGTTTTGGGCTCCACAATTCAAAAAGGATGTGGAGAAGCTTGAGAGAGTCCAAAGAAGAGCCACGCGCATGATCAGAGGTCAGGAAAACAGACCTTATGACAACAGGCTGAGAGCCATGGGGCTCTTTAGCCTGGAAAAGCGTAGGCTCAGGGGTGATCTGATGGCCACTTACAAGTTTATCAGGGGTGACCACCAGTTTCTGGGGGAACATTTGTTCACCAGAGCGCCCCCAAGGGATGACGAGGTCGAACGGTTATAAACTCCTGCAAGACCGTTTCAGGCTGGACATAAGGAAGAATTTCTTTACTGTCCAAGCCCCCAAGGTCTGGAACAGCCTGCCATCAGAGGTGGTTCAAGCACCTACATTGAACACCTTCAAGAGCAAATTGGATGCTTATCTTGCTGGGATCCTATGACCCCAGCTGACTTCCTGCCCTTCAGGCAGGGGACTAGACTCGATCTTCTGAGGTCCCTTCCAGCCCTAATGTCTATGAAATCTATGAAATGGAAGGGCTGAATATTTAGGAATCTGACAATCCTGCAACTAAGGTTTTACATCATCACTATTAAAAGGTTGTTATGATAATTCAAATAATTTAAAATTAAGTTTTAAATTATCTGGCTTCTTACACGCTCTTCAATATTGGTTTCATTCAGGATTTGTTTGTCTTTCTTTTTCATCAAACCAAATATCTAAAATTATGCTAAAAACCACTGAATATTGATCTCAATGTTGAACTGTGATTTTTGCCTCAGTGTCTAGCAGCAAGACAACCCTAAATTTGAATTAATTCATTTCCCAAAAAGATCTTGCCTATTTTGGAGGGGGAAGGGCTCCTAAGTAACCAAGAAATAATGGTAGCAGCTTTTGTGCCACCCTTCTAACTAGGTATCAGTACAGGTGTGCCATTCCCCTCTCCCCTGCCAGCTTCCAGTTTTTGTGGGACCTTGGTTCCACTCTGTCCTTTTAATTTTCAGCTGCTTTAAAAGCTTCAGAGGGAACTATGGTATCTAGCAAAAATCAGAACAGCATTCAAGCTACTCTAATCTGAGGGTGGGAATTCTCTTGATACAGAATTGTCCCAAGATCAAGGGAGTAATTGTAGCTTCCTTCTAAAAGACAAGGAGTTACACCCTATTTCTGGGTTTAAGTTTAAGATCTGTCCAATCACAGCCAAGCTGCTGAAGATGTCTTCCAAAAATGAAAATTATGACCTGAAGGGCTTTGTGATTTGCTTCGAAAACAAAAATAAAATGGATTAATCTAATTACTAAAGAACCGGAACATATGGACAAAATTACAAAATAATTCACAGAAGCTATGGAACTTTTCCATCACTTAATTAATGTGATTCATTGCAAAAACAAAAACCATAAACTGACTCCAGAACAGGAAGAAGGTTGAAAAGTAAGACTCAGATTTCTAATTGAAATTTGTTTGCAAAAAAGAGGTTACATCATACTGCACCACATCATAGTGGCAGGAAGTAGTAGTAAAATCGGAAAATAACTTCTTGCAAATTCAGAATTTTGTCAGTTTTTTAAAATATATATGCTTCATATCAAGCAAGCATTTTTTGCATATTCATACTGACTGACTTAATTTTTTTCACAGCTGATGAAAAATGAACACATCCAAAACTATACTGAAAATAGCATACAAACAGGTAAGGTAGACTGAGGAATTATTTATCATATTCTTGTGCATGTCATAAGGAACTGCAAGCTCTTAATTTTGGACAATGTGTGTGCCTCTTTATGCATAGTGAAAACATATTCTGATTAAGTCAAAAACATCATATTAGTTCTGTTTCTGGTTTAGATGCCTTTGGAAAGAGATAAACACTTCACTGTTTTTTGTTTGCACTTTCTCATGTCTCTTCCACAATCTGAGCCAAAAGGAAGGGTAGAGCGATATGGGCAAGAGAGGAAAACCACAGTTTTTGAAAATCATGCAGCAATTTCTCCCATATAACTTTTTTCTAAATTATCTATTCCTGGTCTCCTCTGCTCAGAGCTTCTATATATATACACACACATACCCCCCCCCCCATATACATATATTTGCATTTGGCATCAGGAACAGACTAGTATCAAAAAAACTTGGTCACAGTATTTTACAAACTTCAGGAATTTTAAGCTTTTTAGTAGAATCAAGAATGACTGCACATGTTGGCAGGGCATCGCTAATGATAATAACAAGTGCTCTCAGCTGCCTTTTCTTTAAATACAGTTTAAACAAGATGAACTGAGGCTGCCACTGTTTGGCTTTGATGTGTTACTAGGATAATAATTTATGACCTGATTAATTGTGGACAGAATTGCTTTACTCAACAACTGCCATGTATAAAGCAGTAAACTGTAATTACAATTATGATTGCCTTGATAAAAAAAATACTCTTGGCAGCAAATATATACTTTTAGCAGGCTGGGATCTGTCATTTTCTTTTGCTTTCCCTACTCACTGCAAAAGCCCAACTGAATTTTTTAGGTTTATTTAGTCATTATAACAGCCAGGTACCTGTTTTCTTAGGAACTAAATATACGCCTCACACTTCATTATGATAAAATAAGCCACACAACAAAAAATGATTACTCCTTCACATGAACTCACAGGTGCTGCCTCTGATTTTTACTGGTGCATGCTTGTAGATGAAAAAAACAACACCCCAAAACCGATGCTTTTCTTTAAACTCAGCACATTCCTGCACTGAACCCAATGCATGCCCAGAAGCAGCACATTGCTTCAGCCCAGCTCACCCAAAGTCTGTAAAGATCAAGCGCATTTAGTAAAGCTGTTTTGGTGCTTTTATCTAACAGCTGATTGAATCAGCTTTAGCTAAAGTCACCAAAAAGCCTGCTGTAGCCCCCAATCTTCCAATAAACTGTGTTTTTTGATCATTTAAAAATAATAATAATTTTTTTTAAGTTTACAAGCAGCCCAGTGCATGCTGAGCACCCACTACTTTTTTTCAGTGGGTGGTTGAGCCCCAGAGTACCCACAGAGTCTGTGTCTATTCATGAACTGGCAAATTGTAGAACCTGAGTATAAATTCATCACTTAATAAATGAAAGAGTTTGAAAGTAATCAAAATCAAGATTTTTGGTCAGAAAGGCCCAAAATTCTGTTCTCTTTTACCTAATCCAAAAATTTCAAGCAACAGAAAAATGCCATTTTTTTTGAAGCTGAAGGAAATACTCCATTTCTAAAAAAATGAGGAAATACAAGGTTTAGAAATGCAGTTATACTCCAAAAAGTGACATTAAAAATGGCATTGTTTGACTCCATGTTTGTTATCTCGCAGCAGCTTTTTCTGACCTAGGAAATTAACGTGTTGCTGACAAGGAACAGTTGCTGACAATGGGGTGCCTGAATGCATGTTGTATATAATTTAATTTCAGAACAAATGTGGACAGGATCAGTATCCCAGGTTCTATTTGTGACAATCATTGTGACAATGGGTATCTTTTTTCCACTTCAATAAAAAATGTGGTTTATTTTACACGGAAAAAAATCATGTTATTGTTTGGTTTTTTTTAATTTAGGATTTGAAGGTCAAACTGAGCCCCTGCCTACTTGCAAATCACTCCCAGTAGTAAAGATTCTGCAGGCTAAATTATACTCCCAGATTAACCTGTGCAACCCCAAGCATTTAGAACTTATTTAACAATTCTTCTGATAATGTGCGAGGAAGAAGTCAATCCATTTCACTCTCTCTGAGAGTACAACGTGTTAAAAGAGCAGAACAGGGGTAAAAGACCAGCTAGGTCTTGTAAATACTGTATCATCTCTCTCTCAATCTGCTCTTCATAGGTTGGACAAGCTCTTAAAAATTCTTAGGAACTAGAACTAAATCTGCCTCTGTCACCTCAGTCCTCATCAGGCAGAAACAGATACAATGATGTCTCAAAAAACAATTCAGCGGCAACTATAAGCAAGCACTGACATATTAATAGTAACCATTTAATTAAATGTAGATAACCATTCATTTTTGGGGCCCCTATTCTATTTATGTCTATTGAAGTTTCTTCCCCTGATGACTACTAAGACAATTTTCCCACATCAACTTCAGTTTTTTTTTCTTGGCTTGTTTTAGTCTGAATAATAAAACATACTAATTGAGCTGAAAAATTCCAATCCAATTAATGGACAGAGTGTTAGCTCATATTAGACCCAGTTCACAGGCATTCCCAGCTAGTCACCCTGCTTCCCCGTTTACTGTTGAAGTTCTCTGCCCAAGAAAGCAGAGGAAAAGTCCATGTAGTAGACTTGGTTCTTGGCACACCAGATTAGCAAGAGCCAGAAAAGAAGTACAAGCTGTACACTCAGCCTCTGGGAAAGAAAGGTTCTCCCACTGGTCTTTGGCCAAAAACATGCTGCCATTCATACCTGTAAACTCAACTATCATGACACAGATATTTTAAATGGTGTCAAAATTAAACATAGGCTAGTGCCAAAGGAAGTAAGAAGTTACTGTTTTCTGGTCAATTGCTGTTAGTCACTTATCTCTATTCCAGACCCATCCCATCTGGCTACACTGATTCTGGATATTACATCAACTCTCAAAAAATAGTGATGAATATCTGCTTAACATTATCTTTATCTTTTTACGCTTGCTGTTCTGTTATATATCTCTGTTTCCATTTCCTCTGACTCCAATTCTTGCCTCTTGGTTTGTTCCACAGAGTGTTATTTGTTGTTTGGCATAATCTATTTTACCAAATATTTGAAGACATCTCATAGCTTAAGGCTGTTGCTATTACAGAGAGAGACTCTAATACATCTACATTTATTTTGGTAAGGCTACTTCATAACCTGCAGAACAATGTTCACTAGATACAAGCCAAGAATCCCACTATTGCAACTTGGTCAACTCCAGGAGCTCTGATTCCACAGGCAGTGATAAAGGGCCATAACTAGAAAAATTCAAAAGGTAAGGGCCAGGAGTTCTGATAAGTCTTGAATTAATACCATCTCTTACTTACGCAAAGGGAAGAGAGTGTTAAATATTTTCCTTGATGCCGGTTAAACACTGGATTATATATTACTGCTTCGAGAACAATGCATCCCAGTTCTGAATTTCAGTAAAAGCTGCGTTAGCCGGCATTCTACTATCCTCTACTAACCAGAATTTCTGACTAGCTGGCCAGATGTGGGGAGGAAGGGTGGGGGGAGGAAAGCTTGCACACAGTGGCCGCCGCACCCCACCCTGCGCTACCACTGCTCTGCATGAGGCTGCCACCACCACCCCCGGGTTTTCAAAAAGGCTGAAAACCCCTGCCTCAGATAACCTGTCTTTTTAGATACCCAGCACCCCCCTGTGCCGCTTAACACAGCGTTTACTGTATTTCAGTATGTGCATCCATGCTTTCTCAACAATCTTCACTAATACTAACCACATCTGAATGGTCTAAAGCCTCAATACAAGAACTGAAATGGTAGCTGCCCATAGCGCTAACTTTTGTCATTTCCTTATCAACAGCAAGTAGAATAAAGCAGCTGAGATATTCTATTTCAATGAAACCAGACCTGCTTAGTGCTTACAACTTTGCACTTTGGAGGAAGATAGTAAAAGTCTGTATTTCATACCTGATACAGTCAGCTTGTATTAGGGATATAAATACTGTTTTTAAAAACTGTTTAAACTTACCTAATTACAACAGTTAAATTGTTAACTGATAACATTGCAGCTCTGATACAGCTGCTGCTGGGAGCCACTCTCAGGGCATTGGGGGGGGGGAAGGATGGGGGGAGGTGGCAGTGGCAAGCCCAAGACAGTACAGCCTACATGAAGCCCTCTGAGACAGAGCACCTGTGAAAGAGCAACTAATGCTTAATTAATGAGTCATTAGGCCACCTGTTGTTTTCCTCTTTAACCTCATAGGCTAGGATACTAGTCCCCCTTGCCTCTCCCCTCCTTCCTGCCCTGTAACCTTCCTGCTGAAGCACTGGCAGCTTCCCTTTCTGCCTTCCCTGTCAGACTGTGCCCGGCCCTACACTAAACAAAAACTGGTAAGATAACTGACTGGGATTTTTGGTTAAACGATTAATCCTTTAAACTTTCACATCCCTATTAGTCATGTTTTTCTGTCATTTCAATATTCAGCCATGTTCCACCACTTTATCAATGACATCTACAGGGACATATTCAACCAATCTGTTGTAATGTATCCTGATGACATTCTGATCTTCTCTGGAAGCCAAATGTTTCCATGAATAACATATCATCTTGGTGCATAAATGCTGCAAAGAACATGACCCATACAGAGAACCAAAGAAAGATAAACTTTATTGGATAACAGATGATTTACTTGGTTTGATCATCTCTGCCACTATGAA
This sequence comes from Crocodylus siamensis, assembly GCF_052110815.1. Taxonomy (NCBI): domain Eukaryota; kingdom Metazoa; phylum Chordata; order Crocodylia; family Crocodylidae; genus Crocodylus; species Crocodylus siamensis. The sequence continues at coordinate 362,426,685 of NC_143395.1, forward strand.
AAGAGTAGTTCAAAAAAAAAAAAAAGAAAGAAAGAAAGAAAATAAAAGAAATCAAAAAACACCCCACCCTCCAGCATTTCTTTGGTTACACTAATTTCTACAGCCACTTTATCAAGCACTTTCAAAGATGGCATTTGTAATCATAGGTGCTGACTCTGTGGGTGCTCCGGGGCTCAAGCATCCACCAGAAAAAAACAGTGGGGCTCAGCACCCATGGAGCCATGTTTGCAGATGTTAAAAAAAAACAAAAACAAAAAACCCTGGTACACTTTACCGGGAAAAACAGTGTGTTATTTCAACCTGGCTCTACAATGTTTGTAAAGATCAGGCACTTTAGCAGTACTTATTGGTGTTTTTAGCTAAAGCAGATTTAATCAGCTATTAGATGGAAGTGCCAGAAAAGCCCCACTAAACACCTGATCTTTACAGTTGTAGGGTGAGCTGGGTTGAAGTAACGTCTGCCTCTTCTGGACATGTGCAGAGCTCAGCACGGGAGTGCACCAAGTTAAAACTAAAGCATGGGGGCAGGGGGGCGTGTTTGTTTTTTAAGACCACAAGCACCCAACCAAATAAAACAAAGTTGGCACCTATGCTTGCAATTACTCAGCTGGTGCAAAAAAATACTAAAAGCATCTGCATTTAGGAAACCCAGTCTGCTTGACCAAATAGACTAAGCGTAGTCAAAAAAACCCAAGGAGGAATCTATTCAATCTACACAGGTTTTTATAAGCTGTGTAGATTGTATCAATACTGAACTGAAATAATGTCCAGCCTTCCTTTGGCCAAGCCAGGCAAATACCTGCACTGGCCACTTCTAGAAGGAGGGGGATGCTCACAAACACCTTCCAGCTCCCCCAGGCTGGGAACACAAGGACCCCACCTCTTTGCCAGCTGCAGGCCCATCAGGCTGAGGTAGTGGGCAGAAGGGGAACGGACCCTGCTCCAACACCTCCCCCCCAGCTGGGCTCTGACAGTCGGCTGGGGTGGAAGACCCTAGGTGCAGTTCCTTCCCCCCCTCCCCTCACAGCCTGGCTCTACCACCTAGGAATGGGAGGGCCCTGTCCACTCACCAGCCCCTGCCAGGGGGTGGTTGGAGTGGGGAATGGACCTCCTCTGGGACCAGGGCCAGAGAAGGGGTCATTTCCCCCCCACTCCCACTTGCCATGCTACCCACAGGCCTATCTGGGGAGCAGAAGCTTTGCTGCCTCTGCTGTGTGACAGCTGTGGGCAGGCTGCGCAGCTCAGCTGGAGCTGACCACTGGGATCACAAAGCATGCTGACATGCTGGAGGACTACAACTTAACTTGATTCACTATGGGATCCGGGACAGAAGTTGGATAGACCGGTTTACCCTAAAATCAGTTAACGCTTATACTACATCCATCCAGGTTTAATCTTAAACTGGTTTCAGCCACTTTCAAAGTGGCTTATGTACACTGAACTCCTCTTCTGTTACAGATCTGAACTGGTTTCTGATCACTTATACTGGTTTATGTGTAATTTCTGTCCCTAGCCATAAAGATGAAGTTCACATCAGCTCTTGAGCTAAAGCACCCACAAACCTACAAGACCCTTCACTATCAAGACACACATATCTACTTCTGCCATCAGAACTATTCCTACAATAATTATGGGCCCCAAAATGAATGTTATCTATGCACTTTCCACTCTTGTAAGGTCACACCATGGAAGAAGAATTACAAGACAAGTAACAAAGAATTCTTGGTCATAGAGATGTCTTCAAACAATGTCACCAGGTCAAGGGTGTACAATATCCATTCTTCGTATCCACAGATCACAGACATTTGCATTTCTATGTTCCACAAAGCTACAAATTGACAATTCCAGTAATCCTTGTTCTTCAGTTGCAACTTTACTATGACATACTAAATACGGTAAACCTAACGTTTTATTCTGTCTCAGTGAATTACCTTGATCTTGGATCAACATTCAAGAACTCTCCACAATTTTGCAATCCTGTTGCTTCATCAATATTATCTTCAACAGCAATTCAACGAGTGACATCACATTCAGCCTACGACAAAATTCATACACTACCAAAATCTTATCTGGCGATTATAATTTGAGTCCTAAACCAAACTCCAAATCAAAAATGGATTTTTGTGTTTCAAGTATCAGATCAGTGCTCCATATGGTCAAGCATGACTTGATGTGCTAAAGTTATGTCATGTTTCACCATTAGCTGATAACTTTGATCATTTTAAAATATGTTCAGGTTTGCCTTCCGGAACTTCGGTGACCAAAGATGCAGTCATACATTTTGTCTCAGTTGAAGAACTGTGGTACAAAACCCTTTGGCATAGCCATCATATGCCACTGCTGATCCCATCTCATCAGTGATCACCCATTTCCACTGATTTCAGGATAACAATTTTCAGGAAGTTGATCAGTTCATAAAAATGTTACATTCCATCCCATGTCTAAAAATCTCCACTGCCAAGGAAGCAGCACATGTGCTTTTAGGTCACATTTTCAAGCTTTAAGATTTACCATCCAGAGTTATTGCAGACTGTAGATCCAAACTGGCCTCTCATTTCCAGTAAGAATTGTTCAAACTATTGACAGGGAATCAACATTTCATCTGTCTGTTGTCAGAAGATGGACAGTCAAGCTGAACCATGTCAAACAGTCGCTTATTCCATCAGTTACCATGAAGACAACTGAATTTCACTCCTCTTTGCTGATTCTGAGAATGTGCCTACAAATCAGAGGTCATTTAATGCCAATTATGATTTAATCTGAAATTTCAGGCTGCTTTGCCAAACATTTCTCACATGCCAGCTTCTTAAAGCTTTATAGTTTAGTGGGGGCCTTCACACTGTCCACACAAAACTAATAGAAATACCCCAAGGTTACAAAATAAGCCTACAACCTAAACTGATTAACACTATCCACAGGTTTCCACTATCACTGTCAGAAATAAAGTCTAATTATCAACACAAAATCTGGATTGAAATTATCCTGTGTGGTTCATCAACATTTAGAGCCATTGTAGGTCATTCAACAAAATTAACTCTGTAACTGTCCAAGTGGACTTCCCAAAACTGATGAAAATCCTTTCCAAGTTTTGTGTGCTGCTAATGAAAAACTTTGCCAACCCAACCTTCCAGCAAATCATATTCTCAACTGTTATGGCCGACAGACATGGGGAGTTTCTTGTCGAATGCAGTGTGGATGCTCTGGTCAACTGGGAAGGGTATGGACTGCCAAAACATTTTTGGAATCAGCTCAGAACATTCAAGTGCCCGATATACTTTCAAGAGATTCCACCTATCCTATACTTTTAACCTGACCCCAAGGTGCCTAGAATTCACCCTTTGCAGATTGGGGGATAACGTAGGGACCTAGTGTTTTCTGACCAGTTTCTTTTAGCAACCCATCCCTGCTCATGATAATCACTGTTTAGACCCATATTTACTGTGGACAGCATACATAAATCCTCAGCAGATGTCAATGAATGTCTGCTCGGCACCATCAGTTACCTGTGTTGTTCCATTACATGAGTCTGTTCATCATCTCTGGTTCCATCTCCCTTGACTCTAATCGTGCCCCTCGGTTTATTTTTCACTCACTGCTGATCAGTGTTTGGTATGATCAGTTTCAAGAAGCAGCTGAAGAAATCTCAAACAAAGGGTCAGCCGCAGTCTAGTGTAATGTGCTTGTAACTAAGAGCTAGGAGATCTGGATTAACTCACACTAGTAAATTCTCTGTGCTGCATTTCAACACTTCAGTAGAAGCAGGTATAATGATAGTTAACACGGTGGGGATAAGTGCTTAGAGACCTGTTGTTGCCCTTATATTGTAAGACAGGAAAAGCATCAGTAACATATTACATTTATTAGCAAAATCTCATGTACTCCTCAGCAAGATATACTTGAATTCAAAGTCAAAGGCCCTGAATTTGGCAGCAGTTTGGTGCAGCAGACCACAGGTTCTATGGCTGTACATAATTGTCCAGCTTCATTATACATTTGTTTCAGGGGATTTTGCCTTTCTCTGAGGTAATAAAAATAGGTCCTGAATGAAAGCCACACATTATCCTATTCACAGAGTTTGGAACAGCAAATGCATTATTTTATTTGGAAATTAGGAACTGCATCTCAGAGATAATCAAAACCAAGGCAGGAAAACACAGAAACAGAATCTTTTCAGACAGAGCTGTATAGTTCCTTTAAAACTGAACCATTCAGTTGCAGAGAATTCATTGTTAATACATCTGAGGTCTAAAATATACCCACTACTTAAATTTCATAAAAAAAGGATTTGGAGTTTTGTTCACATCAAAGGAATTATAACAAAGAAATAAGAGACTGAATTTGTGATTAAAAAAAGATGACACATTCATTTTCCTTTCCAAAGGAAAACACCATGAAAAACCAAGGCTAAAGCTGCTAAAGTTATTCAGCGATGGAAAGTTCAGATTAGCATGCAAGCAAGAAAATGTTTTTAGTACCATGACTATATTTTATGCAGAAACTAGTTATAAAATTCCCTGTATAAATTATTCTTGTGGGGATAATTTAAACAAAATAGTTTGAGATATTTACGTACCTGACAAACACAGACGACTATGAGAGATTTTCTCATTGCTAGTATGCCATATTGACTTAGACTGTTAGTTAGCAAAAGTGTTGAATATTTTAAGTGAAGACATTGCATTTTTTCATGTCCTCTTCCTTTGCCTCATTCACCGTTAGAGTGGACAACTTTCATTTTTTAAACATTTTTTCATAAAATTAAGGACAGAAGGTACATTTACTGGTCATCAGAGGTAAGTACTAAAATGAAAATATTAAAACTAGACTGCTGTTTTTTGGGGGAAAAAACTACTGTTTTTTGGCCCAGTATAAGCTGCTACAAGGCAGCATCAGATCAGTTCAGGTTATCCAACACTTTCCTGACAACACACATCTTTCCTAACCTGAGGAACACTACAATAAAATTCAGAGATTTGTGGGGAGAGGGAGGTGTGAAAAGGGGAATGAATGTAGTGTAGGCAGGAATCAGCATTTACTAGTCCTTTCCTCACCATTTTATTTCCTCTCAAATACAAAGAAGGAAAACTATGGCAAATCTCAGGTATTTTGTCAGTCATTGGCTATTTAAGTGTAGCCATTATTATCCATCACCATATTTTGGTATTTCTACCAAAAAAATTGACAGTTAGCATCAACTATGTTAGTGTTTTATAGGGTAGGGTTCACTTCCAACACAAGCTTGACTGAGACCACTAAAAGATCACCTAAATTGCCCTCAAAAGGCAATGACATTTTATAAACCAGCTTGGGCAGGCTTGGAACTTGTCACCTAGGTCTTGTGTAGATTAAATGAGGGGCGTTTCTGCACAACACTTTAAAGAGGGCTAAATGTTTTAATGGCGTCAGTGTTTGCATGCCTCGGCAGTGTATTGCACATTAATTCCAGCCGCTGTAGGAAATTCGGCAGTGTAATGCACCTTAAATGACTTGGGGCGCAGCAAAATAAAACTCATTCGAGGAGTTTTAGTTTGCTGCCCCTACAGCTGCAGAGTGAAGCACTGGGCTCCGTGCAGCTCTGCGGCTCTGCAAGAAGCCCTGCTGGTAGCAGCCTGGGAAAGCAGGCTCTGTCGAAGAAAAGCGGCAAGCCTGATCTTTTTTTTTCCCCCACTGGAGCCTGCCCGCCTGTCTGAGCTGCATGGGGTCCGGTGCTTCCCTCCACGGCTGTGGTGCCCCCCAGGACCACCCAAGGCAGATGTCTGCAGGTGGGTGCCGCCTGTGGGGGGCCTGTTGCTGCTGCGGAGGGAAGCCCAGGCCCCCCCCACCCCAGCCCAGGGACCGTGTCACTCCCTGGCAGCTCGCTCTCCCCTCCCCACTGGAGAGGCAGGTAAGTCAGGTGTGCACACAACACATAGGGTTTAATCAGCCCTAAATTGAAGCTGTGTTTTTTAAAACCCACCACTTCCATTTATGGTCCCCGCTTTGTCTACACATGCCCTAGAAACAAAACACTACATACCTCATTTCAAACCTACACAATTCCCCCCTAAGATCCACCACAAACAGCCCAATCCATCACCACAGTACATGAGGACAGATTTGTAATAACAACAGCAAGTGAGTTTATGTTTAAGGTGCAGGTTTTAACATAAAAATTATTTAAGTCTAAAATGTAGCCTTACACTGATAGTGCACCTGTTCTCTGCAGGTCTACTACAATGACAAGCTTTACTACTGAGTGATGGCGTGATCAGCTCTCTTGCATGCAACATCATCCATATCCTGATCACAATCACAATGACATTCTATATTTACAGTAGAAGTCAACATGGGAATAAATGTTTATTTTGAATGTTGGATGAGACCCATTTGGCACGTCTGAATTGTTAAAGGATCCCACTGGGGAACAGGACAGTGTAGCATCATGTACCTGCTCCACACATGCCACACAGTTGGCATTAAGGCATCATTTTTGGGAGTCTCAGCAAAAAAAGCCCCAGCACTAAAAATGTGTTGATATCTCGCTATTCTCTAGAAGTAGTTCCCTCAAGATGCATTTGAAGCACAAATGAGGCAGTGGTAGATGTAACCTGCTCCCCTCCTCTCAAGTTACTTTTTCTATGGCTCAGCAAAAGGCTTTCAAGTGTGTATAAAATTACAATGTCCTACACCAATTTCACAAACTTTTATATTCCCTTATTAACTATGATGTCTGAACTACTACTCTTCCATCAGAATTATTCACCTAACATTAGTCAGCTGAGTATCCAAGAAGGTTTAATTGTTTTTCAACAAAATGTGTTTATGCACATTTTGTTAATCTACTGGCATACAAAAAACAACTGATTGTTCAAAGTCACTGGTTTGAAGGTAGTTTCAACTAGCTATTCAGGTAATTTTATATTTTTTCAGCAGGAAAACAGACCAATCCTATGTGCCTTCCCTTACAACCATATTTGGTGCCACAAAATTTAATGACTATGATATCAGACAGCTTCCATAAGATTGGGCTACAATGCAAGGATACTTTAAGGACAAGCTATTAATGAGAAAATTGCAGATAGTTCTGATTTAAGCTCTTTGGAGTGTGGGGACCATTTTTTTGTTCTAGATTTATGATGAAAATGGAATCTGGTCCATGACTAGAGCTATCACAGTGCAAACAGAACAAAACACAACTTCCCTGTTTTTCAAAACAATACTGCTGTAGCGGGATTTCTAAATGCAATAGTGATCAATATAGAAAATGAATGCAGCACATTGCTGAGCCTTGGTGACAAACCTACTCTCCACAACAACCACCAACATTTATTGTGGCAGGCAGGTGCAACAAGCAGGATAGGAAACCACAATGGCCTGTACAAGACATTATAAAATACATACATATGCCATTATTGCTCTCTCTCTCTTTCATATATATATATATTGCATTTACACACATTATCAAGACAAGTGCATTAGTCTAAAGTGTCTGAAGCCATTCTATAGCTGAGAGTGTACAAAACCAATTTCCTACTACCCAGACGTAACTGTAATGCTGGCTCACCTTCAGGGGAGAGGAAAATTGATGCAATTACAGCAACTTTACTCTGATAGCAGGGGGATGAGCAACTGATTGGTAGTACCATTGATTGGTTTTCTTTGTTTGTTTTTTAATTATCTTCCTTTAGGTGCTTGATTATGGTTTAATGTCAAAGTACTCAGAAATTAATGTGATGATCATGTCCTGCAGTCACTCATATCACTGTGAACATTCAGAATGGGTTTTAGGAGGAGAAATAAAAAAAGAAAAAGAGAAAAAACAAAGTGTTTGTATATGAGAAACAGGTAAAGGCCTGATCCTGAAATCTGTTAAACATTCTCAGGTCCCTCTATCCCACAGAATTAAACCCTAAATGAAAAAGAGAATGAAAATATTTCTATTGTCAGCTATTTATGAGGAACTATGAGGGACCCCGCATCCCCAAGTGATATATACTGTATTCAAAAAAGTACGTTTGTCACAAACTAATGCAAATGCATATTGGCTTCCATTTTTTTAAAAAATATGATTAAAATACCATAGTAGCACAGTGAATTTTAATCCCAGAAATAGCCAATAATCCCCTGAAAACTGGGGTTTATAATAAAAAATATTCTCTGACCCTCAGACAAATCAAACTGCAGTTTATACTATCACTTCTCTTTTATGGAGCTTGACAAATTGGAATACAATTGTTAATTAAAGGCACTGAACACCACATGATTATGAATAAAATATTCCAGTTGACTGGAGCATAATTCCAATAGCAGTTGTGGGGAATTAACTAGCATTATTAAAGACACTGAAGGCTATGCACTTTTGTATCATGATATAATTAAAATTTCTGACGCAGGCACTCAGAAATGTTCTTAATTTTTATTTAGCAGTATATTGAATGATGGCCCTAAAGGGACATCTTGTGGGAGGGAATCTTTTAGAAGCCAACTACCCCACTGTGATAATCAGAAGAATAGCTGAAGACTAAACACAATATTGGCTAGGGACAGAAGTTACACATAAACTGGTTTAACTCATCAAAAACTGTTTAAACCTATAAGAGAATAGATGTTCAGTGCACACGAACCAGTTTTAAAATAGCTGAAAATGTACTAAATAAGCTGGCTGAATGTAGTATCAGACCTAAATGATTTGGGTCAAACCAGTTTATGAAACTTCTGTCCCAGACCCCTTCCTGGTTCAAATTAAATCAGAGTCCCCCAGCATGCCAATATGCTCTGCAGCCCTGGGCTGTGCTGTCTGCTCCAGAGAGCAGGCCAGGACCCACCCTCTGCTCCCTAGCTGCAGCAGTGAGGACTGACTGACCGGGGAGAAACCCAGTTGGGGATGCAGCCCAGTCTCCAGGGGGGCAAACCTTAGCTAGGGTCTGGGGCCAGGGAGGGGGGTTAAACACCCTTTTCCCCAAACTTACTACTGGCTACAACTGTGGATTACAAATCCAAGAGGCACCTGGAAGCAGGAAAAGGAAGTGATGAGCAACCCTGCAGAGTCCTGCAGCTATGTTTGTGGACTGCAATACCTAGAGACCTCAGGGGCAGCAGGAAGAGGAAGCAAATACACAACTCATACTGGATAAATACCAGAGAGCTGTGTTCTAGCACCCTCTGGCTTCCGGCCTGAGCCACTACAGGCATGTGGCTGCATTTCCTGAATCAAAGGTAAATGTCTGTTCACTTCTGTTTCAATTTCATCTGTGCCACTTAGACTAACCTGCACAGACTGAATCAATTCAGTCTCAGGCTTTTTGACTGTCTGTACTTATCCAATGACATACTTTCTTACTAAAAACTATGGGAATCCATCCTTAAAGTTCTTTCTTATCACTAGCATTGCATAGGGATTGCTTCCTCTCACTGGAGTTGCACCAGGGTTGTATATGCCTACCACTGACATTTCTTTTCCCAAAATAACTGAGGGAAAGGTCAGAGACATTCCCAATGATATTAGTGGTTAGCATGTAAGCAGCTCATTTATATGGAGTTCTTCATTCCCTTGAATAGGAGACGTGCAGAGAGCAGCTGTACTGCCCCCTCCTCCACACCTTACATATCAAACCAACATTCTCTGAATATACAGGCTCTGTGCATAGGCTTCACTTCATGTAGCCATTTATGTTCCTTGCACTTCTATATTCACTGTGATTCAGCTCTATACTAGATGCTGTAGAACTGTACACAAGGCATTACTACAATAAGACAGACTACCCCAATAAGAGTGGGATACTGCAGAGACAGCTTAAAACATAATAAAATTACAGACTTTCAAAAAAACCATCAGACAGTGGATATAATCATTTAAAGGACAAACACTGCAATATCATTGTGAAAGGGCAGCAAAAGAGAGCCTTTACAGAGGTAAGAATGACTGAAGTAAAAAGCAATTCAGAAATTATTGTTGCTATAGGTTTAATAGAAAGGAATTTAGCGTGATGGGTGTCCAAGGATGTAAAATTGTCAGGAAATCTCTTTTCTACAATCTTTTTTTTAACTATTATTTGCTTTTTCGAGCTCCAAGTCTATAGTACACACAAAACAAATGACAGTTATGTAGAAATACAGAGAGTTTGCAGAAACCAAAATCTGTCCTCAGGTTTGACACACAATTCTTTTAAGCTATGTTGCTCATAAATATATTCTACAATCATTGTGAATATTTTAATAAATTGGACATGGACTTCAAAAATGTAAAAAAGACTCATAGTCTACTGGTCAAAGGACAAGACTAAACCACAACTCTCCATGCTAAGCCTAGTTCCTTCTATAGCCCTGGGCATATCACTTAAAATTCACAGCTCCTCCATTTAATGGAAAAAAATGTGGATAATAATACTTGCTCATACTGCAGGACTCTTGTAAGGACTAGCTAATATTTGCAAAACACTTTAAACAGTGCAATGTAAATGAGTACCATCATCATGATCACAATTGTGCCTGAAATGTATATGCTACATATTACCAAGCAGCAAAACTGACTCTACTAACTAAACATTTGCAAATAGAACAGATAAAAATAAGCTGCTTAAATACAGTCCAATCTTAAAGAACTTTATATTCAATAAAGCTAATGGTTTTAGTTTAGGCTCAAGATATAATCCAACAGAGTAAGGCTAAGCTCATCAGTGGACAGAAGTATTTTAATATTCAGCTAAATACTTTGTGACCTAGAGACAACTGCAAACGATCCACACAGCACTTCCCTTTGCAGTACATGTTACATATGATATTGTCCCAATCAATGTCAAAGCAATAGGGGCAACACAGTACAGTGAAGTGAAACATATACAAAAATATGACAGGAGATTTTGAGATAAACAGAAATATTGGAAATTCCCCCTAAAAAAAAATCTTCAAAAAATCAAAAACACAGAGTCCGATGTACAATTTCCACATAGTCACTACTGTTCATAGAAGTCCATTATGACAATATTAAGGTAATCTTTTACTAGTGCCAGAAGGAGCTCAACAGTAGATTTTCAGGTGCTCAGCAGCTCAGAAGCCAGGTATTTCAAGAGAAGTCAGTCCCAATTAGGTACCTAAATGAAGGATGAATTTTCCAAAGGGCATAACAAAGACCAGGTCAAAGTGATCCATATGTGTAGGTTCTCAAAAAAGCTCAAAATGCTATGTGCTAAAGGTCCCAGGCACTTATTTAGTATGCCAAGACCGAAACAGAGGACTTCTGAAATCTTATCATTATGGACAGTGAGTCCTTTTCAAAATAAGACCATAGATGACACAGTAGCTGGGTAATGGGGACTTAGTTCCATATTCTAGGGGGCAAAGGAGGTTCTGCCATTCATTTAAATTTACATCAAATCTCAGGAAAATCTTCCTAATGTTAAAAACAGTGCAATGATGGAGGAAGGTGCTTAGAAAAATTCTGTAAGGTCTTTTGTTGGAGGTTTTCAAGAACAGGTCAGATAGGCATCTTTCTCAAATGGTTTGGGAACATTAAGTCTGAATATGTACATGATCCCTGAGGTACTTTCCAACCATAGGGAGATTACATAATGAACATTTCAACTGGCAAACATTTTTCTTCTAAAAAATGAAAAAAAAAAGAAACCCTTAGTTTTCACGGTCTGCAACCAGCTGTGACAAAAATTCAACTGCAACTCCATTTGATACCATATATAATTTATTAGACATATATTCTGAATTATTTATCATTCCTTGTATGGTAGACAGAGTACTAGAGATACTAGAGACAGGAACATAACTAAACAATGGGTTTCTTGAGACAAGAACGTAACTGAACAATGGGTTTCTTAGAAGGACATGATGGAAGAGGGCACCTAAGCTTGACATACAGGATGAGAACAGTGTAGAAAAAGGCTAGAAGATACAAGTGGGAGAAAAACAAAGATGAAACAAGTCACCAGAGCAATACACAGTAATACTCTAGTTGAAAATCCAGGCAGATTTATGTGAATAGGTAAGAAAAACTCTAGATGCTGATAAATCTTGATTTATCTATTTTTTGCATAAGAAGTCTTAATTACTAAAATTAATTGGCTCTGTTTTGTAAATACAATAACTGTTCAGTTTGTCCCAGAGCTAAATCACTATGTGGTTCATCCATGCAATGCGACATTGGCAAGTGTTAATGAGTAGCCTGGAAAACAATGTTGTGAGCATAGAAGCACAGATTCAGAGTGATTCATACATTCTGTACATGAGCGACTGCCCAGCCCACACTTTTAACTTCTATTTTGCATTAAAAAGAAAATAAAAATGTTGTTAGCATTATATCTGAGGAATTTACTTTGTTGAACTTCACAGAGTTTTTTAATCCCCAAATAAATAAAAACACACAGCCCTGAAGAATTCTCAGCACTATGCGTAAATGTTTATTATAAAGAGTCAAGCTGTCTCTGCCTCAGCTCATTTTTCATCATAATTTTTACAGGCTGTGTGAAATGTTTCTTCTGTTTGCATCAAATCCTGGATGGTATTTTCAAGCTTCTTAAAAGTGAATGTAAAAGCTCCTCATTTTCCTCACCCAACCAGGCTAGAAAAGGATATTAAAAAATAAAAAAAATATATATAAAAGTAAATCCAAATTCTAGAAAAGCCAATTTTTCCCCACTCACAATAAATAAACCAGCAACAACAAAAATCAATAACAGCCCACTAATCAATGTGTTCCCAAGAACTGATCACATGGCATGTTTTGTCATTTCCATCCCCCCTCCTCACCCCCATCAGACTCCTTGATCTTGAGTTTTTCGGCTCACTCTTTTCTCAACAAACAGACTTGTCCTTCTCAATGCAAGTCTGATGCCAAGGTTTCTTTACAAGACAGGGTCCTCCAGATCATGAGGATTTTTTACAGCACCCCTATTTGACAACCACTGAAATTAGAGAATGAACTGACCTCCCACTCCTTGCCAGTGTCAGTGCATTCTCTAGATATTGTTCCCCATTGCTTTGTCCAGACTAGCTTTAAAGAACTTTACAGATGGGAATTTTACCTTTCCTTGGATGATTATTCTACAGGCTAACAGATCTCACCATTGAGAAATTCTTATGCTTCTCAGTTTATTTATTCTCCTTTGATTAACTGTATCCTTGTTACATACTGCAATACCTCAGTGTTCAACCTATTCAAGCCCTCTCCCTGTTACTCCATCTTTCTCAAATATACGCATCACTGTGAGACCTGAGCTTTCTTTGGTTTAAAAGAGGAAATAACAGTTTCAAAAGATATTACCATTTCTTACTGCAGAAATAGTTGTGATATCACATTCAGCAGAATTATGACCTCTAGAAAGAAAAAAAAGATAGGAGGAAGGTCTGCTTTATATAAATATGCCTAAGATCAGCAGTTTGGGGATGAGAATTTGCAGTCTATGCTGTATAGTATGATATACATTCCAAGAGCTACAAAAATGTATTCCAAGTTACAGAAAAATAAGAATTAAGAGATAACATTTTGAAATACATGATGTATATTTTTCTTTGATCTAAACAGAACTCAGATCATTTTAAGTTAACACAGATCCACTGTAGAAAAATGAATCATGTTTTAATCGCCATAATATTGCATCATTTACTAAAACTGCAAATGATTGGTAAATCAGGTTTTGTGCATCTCCTGAACAAGCCAGTTAGTACTCAGAGTAACTCTTGCAATCACTCTCTAGCCAATTGCTTCCTATAATTTTTTCATAAAAATTGTCTGCACTCATATTTCTTAATGAAGCAGGTAACTAGTTTTGCATCTCAATAATTCAGTTCCTTCAGCTAGAAAAGTTTACAGCACTTGCACTCATCCAGGCTCCTGCTGATTTACTTCCATGCAAATCAAAATATAAATTTTACTAAATTGTCTCTAATGTCAGCAGAATAGGTACTTAATATGCACGTAGGATTTAGACATTAGTGGAAAGTGTATCACTACTTAGAAGATAGTGTCAAGAAACCTCTAGCTTTTAACTGAACGCTGTTGTAACAGCCCAATCATTAAACTTGTGAATATGCTTTTTCACTAGAATACATGTTTTCCCATTTTGCTCTCAACTAAGTAACTATGGGCCAAACCCTCCACTTCTCACAGGAAATAAACTGAATAAGTAAGTATGCACATAACTATTTCAACTTGTATATACATCTGTTTTGACTAAGTTCAGAATCCTTTTGGGTTGACTTTATCCCAAAGCTGTAACAAACAAACGTACTGGCCAGAATGTTTGTCAAAATAGTGACTTCGAAATTAAATTTTGCTGAAATTTCACCAAAAGCAGCTTTGCAAATTTAAACATATGCATTTCAGAAACCTGATATTCTCATGCAGTTAGGAGAAAAAAAATATTCCACGTGTCCAATTTAAAACATCTCAAGCTGTAAACATTGAATACTCAAAGGAATAAGTCATTAAAGTTCATGAGACATTTATAGGCTGAAATATATTGTTATAAAACCTTTGTTAAATTCTGAACAACAAATAAGACTACGGAAATCATCTGACCACACACAATTCACAGACAGGAAATGGGACTGAACTGATGAATGCACTGTTCATTGTAAAGTCACTGTATTCTACTGCTTGCTCAGGCAAATTCCCCATTTCCTGCAGTCCATGCAACAGCTGGGAAACTGCTCCCTTGCTTTCAGAGAGGCTAACTATAGTGAAAAAAAAGACTGCAGGAATTTGTCTCAAAGAAGGGAAAATAAGTTAGTGCCATGCTCTTCAGAGAATCCTGATTTCATGTTAATAAACCACAATAAATCACATTTTCTTTGCATGGTGGACCTTTAATTTGTGATGTGCCCCATTTAACATTGTTATTAAAATAGGCTTCAAGGCTTTTAATTGGTTTCCTTATCAGAAACAGAAAAACAGTTTATTATAACTAGGAAAGGAATAACTTGTTTTGCTTAATTTCAAATCCATTCAAACATCATGGCTTTGAGAGTAAGACTTAAATATTTGGATTCTTTTAGCTTGGGCAAGAATGTGGAAGAAAAACTGACATGCAAGGAAGAGAAGAAAAATAAATGAGACTAGAGGAAAAGTCTGGTGAAAATGAAAAGAAAGAAATGTTACTATAATATTAACCTGCCTATATACCCTATATAGCCAGGGCAGGCAATTATTTCAGGCGGAGGGCCACTTATCCAGTTCTGGCAGGCTGTCGAGGGCCACATGGGTAGCCCTGCCCCTTGACAGGTGCCCTGCCCCCTGGTCACCATCTTGGGACCAATGTCCCAATGTCTTGGGACCAATGTCCCAGGACCAGCACTGGTGGGGCCCAAAGCAGGGCACAGGCTGGCAGGGGTCTGTGGAGCCGGGCTGGGCTGGACCAGCAGAGAGAGTGGGGAGCTGGCCTGGCTCCATAGAGCCACTGCCACTCAGGACCCCTGTACTCCTGCCGCCCTGCTTTGGGCCCCACCTGCACTGGCCCCAGGACACTGGTGCAGGCACCGTGCTCCCGCTGGCTCCTGCACCTGCTCACTCCCAGTGCCCCCCAGCCCCGCAGTACAGGTGGGGGGCAGCACACAGCCCCGACCCCCTGCTCGCCAGCAGTGAAGAAACTGGTGCTGAGTGTGGGGAAAAGTGGCCCCTCACCCACTACATGGCTAGTGCTCCCTGCTGCAGGCGCTCACAGCTCATGAGGGGCTGTCTGGAACAGGCACAGGCACAGGCATCCCCATCTGGGCTGTGAGCACCTGCAGTATGGGGTGTTGGCCACAGGGCAGGGGAGTGGCCGCTTTCCCCCCTACCCCATGCTCAGCTTTTCCCTGGGCCACTTTTCCCCAGGCTTCTTCCCTGCCTGGGGTCCTCCCCTGTCCTTTCCCACCTCTCCCCTTACCTGATGTTCCACCTGGGTGGGCCCTGCTGTTATGGAGCCCGCCAGGCTTCCCCTGGGTCCTACTGCCCTCAGGCAGATAAATATTAATTTTCTAAATTTTTTAGGGGCCCTGTAGGCTGGATAGAGTGGCCTCGTAGGCCAGATCCAACCCATGGGCCGTATTTTGCCCACTCCTGCCTGCTATATAGGGTACCAGATTGCCCATGGTAGACAAAAATGAGTGGCACGTCTTAGCAACTTGAGGATAGCGAATCATGGTGAGGTACAGTGAGGAAGCCTGTTCATCACAACCACAAAGGGCTTTAGATCACGTTACCTATTTGGTAGCATTAATAGATAAACAGAGAAGAGCTGGAGAAGAAGTCCAGCTGTTTTGGAAGAAGCAGGAACAAAAGAGCTGTGGTTGTCAGACCTATCAGGCCAACAAAACAGAGCACACCTTTCACATATCACCAGTGCAGGTAACTCACTGATTATATTGGGACAAGGCTTCAATCTTACCATCAGGCAAAAAATATCCTTTGTGGGATTATTGAGAGTTGTGATTTTGCTAGACTTAGTTTCTGTTCTTGCCTGTACTACAAGCAACCCATATCATCTCCCAGAATAATTTCCACAAATTCTGGCATGGCAGGTCTGCACACAGAGGCTCCAGGACAGGTAGTCTTAGTGCAGTTGCATTGCATTCCTTTGGGGGTGCAGCTCCCTTCCCAGCTCCACTAGCCAGCACTTGGGAGAGAGGCTAAACCACTGCCACTTTTGGTAGGGAACTAGGGAGCAGAGCAGACAATTCTGTTGAGTTTATAAACCAGTTCTGCAACATAGGGCAGGCTCCTTACACCATCTTCTTGGGCTGCATGTTATGGTAAAGCAAGGCAGAATCTGGCCCTCAATGAACAGCTAGCTTCTCCAGCAGCAAATATACAAAGGCAAATACAACCCTTGTTAAGCAAGTTATTATACTAGAATAAAACTGACAGAATTAAGCTTTTCCTAGATATTTAATAACAACACTGCTAATGCAATAAGATATTGCATTGTTTTAGATGATTTGAAAAACATACTAAAAAAAATCCATTCATTATGAGCAACTTTGAGGTCTATAGAAAAAAGTAAAATATTACATGTTCTTTTAGGGGCATGATGACAGACTAAAAGGAGAAGCACTACTCACTTTGAAAAATTCAAAATTTAGATTTTGGGTTTTTTTATGTATCAGAATTTTGTATTTTTTGCCCTCTCTAGAAAGTGAACCCACACTAGTGACATTGAAAGCTTTATCCAAATGGTTGCATTGGTTTGTCTATATCTAAAGCATTTAATTATTCTGAAAGCTAAGGGTGCAGAAGAATTTGCAAATCCCAGAATTCTGATGGGCAAAGAACTTCCATGTTAAAAAAAAGGACTTGAATGAGACCCTCGTTCCAGCTCTGTCCCCCATACACCAGAAAGAGGAACTGGTGTAGCATCACGGAGGGGCTCTGTAACACCATATCCAGCCAGGGGGCGATTTCCCCAAAGCAGAGACTAAGAAAAACAGCACAGACTATCTTCTGAGAACTCTTGGCTCCAGCCTATGAAGGATGTCAGGATAAGGCCAAAGCCCTTATCAGGATATTGCTTTCCCCCATTTATGTGCAGACATGATGCTGCTATTTAGGTGACCCTCCAAAGCCCAAGTTACATCAAAGCGTAACATTCTGGATTGCCCCTGGTGCAACCCAGAATTGGGACAATATACCACTACCTTCCTTAGCTGCAAGTTATGTGCTGTGCCTCCCCCAGCAGTCTCTCACTCCACATTTTCCTGGTAATTTATAGCCAGTACACCAGACTACAACTGCTACTTGAACCATATCCCCAGTATCATTTAGCATTAGCTTTTTTGCGCCTTCACAGCCACTGACATCAACCAAAACCTTCCAAAGCACGTAATTAAATTAAATACAGGATTGCTCAGAATGAGCATGGCAAAGGCATGGCAACAACCAATCATCAAAACGTATACATGTATCTGTACAGACCAATTCATTACAGATACATAGTTCCTTTCACTAGTACACACAGACCTGAAACTAAATGAAATTGCCTAAGACAACTCCAGCAGAATGAAATTTAATTTTTCTGTGACATATAAAACTGCCAGAGATTTCAAAACAAATAATCCCACTTGGTGATGTTTGACCTCTATGTTTGGAATGATACATTGCAAATAATTTATCAGACTTGATCTTGCATTCAGTTTTGAGATTTTGAGACTTGGGGCAAAAACAAATGCTGCCATGACTTAGCTCTAAAAAATTGAAAATGTCAGCTTTGGGTGTGAAGTCCAAGACTATTGCCAAACCTATCAAAACTGGAGGGCAGAGAGCAAATTTAGAAAGAGTGCCTTGAAGTGAAAGCCCTGTATACCTAGCATTGACAAGCAGCACTAGAAAAGCGGCAATATCTCTACTTAAAGCAGAAGGTCCCACCATTCAATACAAATAATATATCTGTGAAATTTATGATAATAGATATAAGTTATCAACTGAAATTGCCTGACTCCTGGGGAATGGATAGTGTGGATGGATCAGAGAGTAGTAATAGCTTACATAGCTTGTTTCTTATGGGACAAGTTTCCAGCTTCTAGTTGACAAATACCTGCGCAGTGAAAAATGCCATGACCACAAACAGGCAGTCTCAATAGAAAAGCTAAGAATTGAATAGGCATAGAAGTTATATTAGGCTCTAATTTGAACGTGATGGTTTTAAAAAAGGTCTTGAATGAGACCCTTGTTCCAGCTCTGTCCCCCATACACCAGAAAGAGGAACTGAAGCATCACCAAGGGGCTTTGTAACACCAAATCCAGCCAGGGGGCAATTTCAGCAAAGCAGAGACTAAGAAAAACAGGCACAGACTGTCTTCATAGAATGCTTGGCTCCAGCCTATGAAGGACGCCAGAATGAAGCTAAAGCCCTAAGCACTATATAGATTCTTGTCAGGATATTGCTCTCCCCCATTCAACTGCAGACATGCTGCAGATGCTGCTATTTAGGTGGCCCTCCAAGGCCTAAGTTACACCAACGGGTAACATTCTGGGTTCCTTATGAATATTCCCTCCTTTATCACATTCCTGGACTTTCCAAAAAGGTAGCTTGTACAGCTCAGTGTGAAAACAACACAGAAGCAAAATACTTACACTTTCTTGGTCCCAATCCTATGCCATGTAGGAAGGAAAAAAATATTTTCTACCTAGTCATATTTATGTTTTGTAATAAAATAAGCTTTGTCCTTAAATGGAAACTGCTAGGGTTACATCCTACCACTAAGAGGAAAATGTTGAACATTTGAACCTTTAGCAGCATTTAAGCCTTCAAAACCTACTCTACATATCTTGAAAACCAATTTTAAAAGTCCCATGGACTTCAGTGTGAATAGGTTATCACCCCTAGGTAAAGCTACCTAGACTATGAAAAAGCAAGAAATACACCCTAGGAGAGAGCACATGGCAACCTTTAAATAGTGCAATGACTTGGAAATATTATTCGGAGCTAAACCAAAGAGCCATTAAAGAAGAACAAGTGTCTAATTCCCATGTCAACCAGGTTTCATAGATTTCATAGACGTTTGGGCTGGAAGGGACCTCAGAAGATCATCGAGTCCAGCCCCCCACCCAAAGGGCAGAACGTCAGCTGGCGTCATAGGATCCCAGCAAGATGAGCATCCAAATTTCTCTTGAAGGTGTTCAATGTAGGTGCTTGAACCACCTCTGATGGCAGGCTGTTCCAGACCTCGGGGGCTCGGACAGTAAAGAAATTCTTCCTTATGTCCAGCCTGAAATGGTCTTGCAGTAGTTTATGACGGTTCGACCGCGTCATCCCTAGTTAAATGATCTTTTTCAAACCTACCACCCTTTAGGACTGTTATCAGTTACTCTGCCTTGGCCCTGTCTTAAGAATTGTTTACCACATCCTTTTTTTCCATTTTCCCTCTCATACCTTTTCAACTGCTCCCAGAAGGAAAAAAGTTCCTAACTTTTTATACTTTTCTTTATTTACCCAAATTGTAAGATTGTGAATATATTAGTTGGGCTATGCTACTGACCTCAAGACCATGCAAAATAAGATGAGTGCACAATACTGAGAGATATCAAAGAAGCAAAGTTTAACAAAATGATAATAATTTCAACCACCCAATTATACACACGTCAAACAGCTCAATAGGAGAATTTAAAAGAATTTTTCAATAAGTGATTGCTTCTTGGAACAGCTAGTTCTAGAGCACACAAAAGGAAAAGGCCATTCCTGACTCAGTCTTAAATAACTTCCACAACCTAATTCAAGAAGCAGCAGCATCTCTGCCAGTAAGTGGGTGAGTCTACATGTGCATTTATATTGCATTAATTTACTGCGCAGTAAGTGGGAATAGGCCGGTATCTACATGTACAGGCAACCTGAGACTGGATTTAGTCCCCTGTGGTCACCAAGGGGAGCTCCAGACCCTGGACACATGGCTGCCAGCACTTGGCAGCCATGCTAAGGCCAGAGGCAGCTGCAAATGGCAGCCATCTTAAAGGCTCATCCCTACCCACACAGCCCTGCTCAGCCCCTCCACTCCCTAGGAGTCACATGTTCAGCACAAGGCCAGCATATGGCAGCTCACTCCCTGCCCCCCCCCTCTGCGCCACCCCTGCCCCTTTCCCTGGTGACCAGCATCCCACACTGCTGCTGCCCATGGTGCTGGTCCTGCTGGCCCCACAGCATCCCTCCTCCTCCCCCCTGTCGAGGCCCCAGGGCAGCTGTGCACCTGCTAACCAGACCCAGGGCACCAGCTGTGGGAGACTCTGGCTGACCCCCTCCTGTGCTCCCCACTCCAGCCCACCTGCCCCACTGCCCACACAATGCTGAGCCCCTGCCCATCCCTAGCACCACTCCAGGACATATGAGAAACAGTACAAATTTTATTAACAAACCCCCTTCCCTCCCCCTCAACAAACAAAGCCCCCTCCACATACAGTGCCCCTTCACCAACAATAAAAAGCCCATTCCCCAAACTGCAAAGACACTTCAGGTGTCCGACTTTCCCCAAATCCACCTGCAAGGGGCTCAAGGCTGAGGCTGCCCAAGGCAGAGGGTCCAGCCACAGGAACATGAGGGTCTAGGGTTTGTGGTGGAGCCTGGAGATGCCTGCGGCTGGCAGGCGCTGCACTAGCTCCTCAACAAATGCAGTCTTGCCCTACTGATATCCTTCCAGAATCTGCAAAAAGATAATTTTCTAAACCTTTTGCTTTGACCGCAGGACTTCTCTTTATGCATATTGCTGCTGATTTCCCACACAACAGTTTCTCACTCCCATAAAATCCACGGCAAATAATCCACATGCATGAATTAGTAGATTATGAAGGCAGGCAAGGTTTTTTGGATAGATGTGATATCTTTACTAGATCAGCTGAGTAGATTATGAAGGGAAACTGCTGAATATTACTACTTCACAACAACACTGCATGCTACTGACAGTCTAGCAACTATCCACTACTTAACTTTTCGTGTAATCAACTAATTCCTAACATTTTTGTAGCAGAGCAGATCACCAAAACAGCACACTGATGTTCTATATACAACAGTCAGGATGGAAAACTGATCTCAGGGAAGTGATTAAGCGGTCATTAAGTTGGTGTTTGCACTTACACAGGCCAGGCAGTTTTAGGAATCCCTAAATCTGTTTGTGCTCAACATACATAACCTTGACATGATTTTTCTCTTTTGGCAATCAACACACTTCCCTAACAATGCCAGCATGGCAACCTGCTTCGAGTCCCCAAAGCCGCTAAGAAATTTATCAGCATGCAGTCTCCCACACTATATCTGAATTTCCATTCCATTTAAAGTGACTTGCCAGACTGCATCATTTGATCTGAAGGGATGCTAGAGGATCAAGGAAGTTTGCCTGACTCATTTATCCTTTCAGAGGCACTAATACAGTGCCAACAATTCACTCCCTAGCAATGGCCATGGTCAGTCTCTAGAAAGTTTTCCTGCAATAGTGAATTCGTAAATGCAGGTGCACCTACGGGACTACTAATATAGCTAAAATTACTTGGAAAAATGAGTCTCAGGTTGTGCTATAGATTTTTGTCTTCTCTTTCATTCAATATATAAAATAGTTTGATACGAAACTAATAACCGTCACCTCACTGATTGGTCCTCAACCTTTTCTTTTTTCTAAATGGTTAATTACTGTCTCATCCTTCTGGAATTCTTCTGTATTGCTGAGCCTTATTCCCTGGACACAGAACAATGGATAAGGGGTGTCTATCGGATATAATTTTCCATGCTGATTGTAGCTCCCAAGATTAACTACTACAAAGAAAATCAAAAGTTCGGGTGGGGGGAGGCTCTTACACTAGGAAAATAGGATTGGATGCTCCAGAGTTACCTCTCTGCTACTCTTAAAACAATAATGGAGCAGTCCTTTTTCTTAAATGACTATCCTGTGCTACTGCTCTTTCAGTGACATCTTCTGTCATTTCTGTCTATAAATCTCACCCTCAGAAACAATCTTTCTATTGAGTTTTTTCTCACTTTCCACTCTTCTCTACTTTTCTGTGAGGTCAGAGGAGGGGACAGAAGATGGTTATTATAGTTATTGCAATGAGAAAGTGATTGCTTCTCTATTCACATTGAGCAAACCTGAGGCCAGTCTCTGTAGACAATGCAGGGCTAAAATTAGATCTCATCAAGGAAAATTAAGCATTGCCATCATTTCCTGAGAAAGGGATTTTGAAAGTAGCACTTCACACAATGTTTTTTGGTGGTTCAAAGGATAAGAATTGACAAGAAACTACAGTATTTTAGAATTAATGTCCACGATGTATACGGATGTGAAGGGATGTTACAAATGAGAAAAAGAGCAATTCAGAAAAGAAGCTTCCTCCAACAGAACAATATATTTCTTAACTGCTGACATCCATTGACCTCCTCCTCTTCAGACTATAAATCTTGCCAACTAACCTGACCCGCAAAGACCCTTGATGGAAATACAGTAATTTCAATCAGTCGCAATCCATTCTTTAATGATACAGCACACAGAATGAGCTTAGTTGGGTTTGGCTGTACATGTAATTAGTAGATCAGGAGCAAAAATGAATTTCTATTTGAACTTTGACCGATTCATAGAGATGAATACTTCTTTAATCCAAATTAAAATCTCCCCTTTCCTAAGTGATGATATATTGCTTGTTGCTCCTGCCCAAGTACTAACAATGACACAAAATTAGAGCTAACAGGGAACCCAAAAAACTGTGAGATTCCCCACTCCCCCCGCCCCTCCCCCCCAACTGCTACCAGGATAAAACCAAGACCTTTGTTTATTTCAGAAGAAATCTTGAAAGAAAGACTACCCATACTAGAGTTTAGGGCATACAACTGTGACGCCAGAGACTCAGATTCAAGTTTCTACTCTGCCCTTAGCCAGTAGTCTATAAAGGCAGTGTGAGGTACGTGTTGTTGTTTTCATTTACTCACACTCTGGTTTTGACCCGAAATTATATCCAGGATCTACAATTACATTTTCATTAAAACTGTCTCAGTACCATGACAAAAATACGTTTTGAAAAACTGGCACGTTCCATTGGCAGGGAGGAAAGGAATTAATTTTTTAAAAAAATTATTGACCAGATCTACAAAAGTCAAGCATCAGAACGATGAGTTTGGGAGCTACATTTGCTTCATTTCACATAATTTTCAAATTTATTTTTTAATTTGAAGATGAGATGGAATTGCCACGGCAAGGATTAACACACTCTATCATTTCCATGCCGCGCATCTGCATAGGTGTTCTTAACTAGTATGAATGAGAGAGCAGAGACGTTTGGACAGAAATGATTCTGACGGCAGAATGTGTTTTTTAAAAAAACAGCGTTATCTTAATGCACAGAACCAGATGAATGCAAAATGGGTTTGAGGGGGAGCTAGGTACAGAAAGTGCCATTATTCTGGCTCCCTAGGAATACAGTGAAAAGCAGTATCTTCCCGGTACTTTTTGGGCAGCAGTTGACAGGTAGGATTTCCTGTAAAAAGGCATGACAACACTGACCTTTAGAAAATTATCACCAGATAGCAGAGAAAAGCTTTTCTCTGTTTATCCTCGTGGGACTAAAGGAATCACTTACAGACAAGATACCAAAACAAAACAAAAAACCCTCCTGCATTTCTGAGTGTGTTAGTGGAGCTACATTGTGAGGTTGCCAGCTTCAGAATGAAACTCCACAAAAACAGGAAAATAGTCTCATTAAATTTATAGGCTATGCAACCACTACACCTTGCAGAAGAATGCTATTTCTAAAGCATATCTATGTAATGGGGCCTCCACTAATCCGTGCTAATATCTCTCTCTCTCTCTCTCTGCCCCCTCCCTCCCCACCCTTGGAGGTGACTGACAGATAAGATGACAAATCAGAAGGGAGAAGGGGGTCTTGGCTGCTTATGCATACAGAAACCAAGGGAAAGACATGCCTAGAATTAACAAGCTAACAAAACCCATTAATGTCATACAGCTACATTGCAAATAATTGACTGTTAAGCTACTGCAGAAGTTATACTTCTTACCAGTACAGCCAGCCCATTTTACAGACAGGTTAACAATTCCTTTGTATGCAGTCGAGTTCCAGCAGTCCTCCAAGCTCTTTGGCAGGCAAGGCTCAAATGCCCACTATACAAATGTAACCTCAAGCAGTTTAGGCATACAGCACCTTCATTATCAGGGTGCTGACCACTAGTAAAAACCCTCCTATTTCTCCATTTTCACTATTTCTTCTGAAAAAGAACAGCTCTTCTGAGGAGTTATAACCCAGAATCTGCTCCTTAATGAAACAGGGTACAGATGAGTCCATATTTCCACTAGCAGCCGTGACCCTTTGTGAGAGGAGTTTCCTCCTGATTCGTAAATCTGCCTCTCTCCACATGTGGCTGAGAGGACACCTCATCGATATGGATTACCAAAGCTACAGGCAAGAAATAAACTTGCAGCCAGGTAAATTAAAAAAAATAAATAAAACAGAAAATTCCTCTGGGATGTGACAATTCCTTAATCCCAGTCTCAGATCAAAATATAACCCTGAAATGGAGAAAAACAAATTGGACGACTGAGATACTGAGAGGAGAGACATGTCATAAGAGAAAAAGCGTCTTAGCAACAATGCTTGATCCATTCTAATTCAGAAGAGAGTTTTACTTTGTAGCTCATTTTTATGACAGTAACCATGCTAAAATTGTACATTTCAAGGTTGCCTCTACATTCCAATTTACAAATCCCTAAACTTAAGGGTTTTCTAATTCCAGTATAAAATCTTGGTCAATATGACCACAGACCAAGAGCAGTTTTCTCCCTCACTGCAATCAATAGTGAAAAAGTTTGATCCTGGCATTGATCATCACAAGAGTGTTAAAAAGAATTTAAAAAAACAAGCCAGGAGTTTGACATCGCCAAAGGCTTTTTAAAACCTAAACAATTCAAAACTATTAATTCACATATTTCTTTGTAAAAAGCTCTGTTCCACTATGTGGGGTGGTGCCTAAAGGTGGATATTAGAGATGTCAAGTTAGAAAAGCTTTTTTTTTTGTTCCTGAACATCAATGTTTTTCAAATTAGATTTGTTAGCACACAGCTGTACTGCTCTAAAGGGGAATTCTATCCAGTCTGGCTCAATTCAGTGGCCTGTATGAGAAGCACTGATGGCAGCAGGATTACAGGAAAGAAGCATTCTCCAAGGCCCATCTATACATTACAGGCAGTGCGCAATTAACTAGATAATTGTGCAATTACATGGAGACCAGCTACACATGCAAAGGAGCTATCACACAATAAAAAGCTCCAACCAGCCATAAAGTTAGACCTTGAAAATGTGTATTAACTTTATAGCAGGTTGCTATTGAGCTTAATTTGTACATGTAGCAGAGTCTCCCCTCCAGCTAGGAGCTCCTCAGTTGACAGGGATCCCAACAGCAGGGGTGCACCCTTTTCAGCATGAAACCCCAGGGCCTTAGGGATCACAGCTGCCACAATCCCTAAGGTTCAGGGTGAAGGATACCCCTGAGGTCAGAGAACTGCTGCAAAGGCAATCCTCTCCTCTGCCCTGAGGGTTTCAGTCCCCCCACCCCAGGGGCATATGGGGTGTCCCTATGCCTGAGAGCCCTCAACTGGGGGGAGTGGGACTCCCAGCTGCAGGAGTTTGCTATTTGCTAGTGAAGGTAATTAGGCACAAGGAGATCTAATGCGCAATCCCACAATCGCACCTCCTAGCTTGCACACATGGCATGGCAGGAGGCACGATTGTGTGAATTACACATTAGATCCCATTGCACATTTACCTGCATGTGCAGAGGGCCCCAGGTAAAAGAGAAGAAGATTGATTAATTTTTTTTAAAAAATTGGTGAAGTCCTGATATAACTGAACGATCTCTGATTAGAACATTATAAAAATCTTTGATTGATCTGACAGTATACCAACCAAAGTATGTTAAAGGGGCAGCAGAGGAAACCTTGGAATATTTTGCTTCATAAATTATCTATTCAGCTGTTAAAAAGGAGAACAGCTTCCCTGTCTGTCCAGGTGGTAACCCTTCTCTGCAGACAGCATCCTAAAATATCATTTTGTATAAAGAAAGATTAGTTTTTAAAAAGTCTAACTTTAATTTATTCACAAAGGCTGGATTGACAAAGCCATTTAGGCAGCTAACTCCCACTGATTATGCTGAGAGTTAGGCAGTTAAATATCTTTGTGGATCTGGGCCAAAGTGCTTTTCACTTTCAAAAAAAAAAAAAAAATCAATCTACCCTTAAACTTTGCTTCATAGTTTCATAGTAGCTAGGGTCAGGAGGGATCTGAACAGATCATCTAGCCTGACCCCCTGCCACAGGCAGGAATGAAAGCTGGGTTCACACAACCCCAGATAGGTGATCATCCAACCTCCTCTTGAATTTTCCCAAGGTAGGGGCGAGAACCATTTCCCTGCAAAGTTGGTTCAAGATTTTGGCCACCCTAACTGTAAAATATTGCCTTCTGATCTCTAACCTAAACCTGTTCTCCATCAGCTTATTACCATTGTTCCTTGTCACCCCAGGTGGTGCTGGGGAGAAAAAGGCTCTACCTATTTCCTGTTGATCTCCCCTGATGAGTTTGTAGGCAGCCACCAGGTCCCCCCTCAGCCTCCTCTTGCTGAGGCTGAACAGGTTCAGGTCCCCCAGTCTCTCCCCATAGGGCCTGTCCTGCTGCCCTCTCACCAAGCAGGTAGCCCTCCTCTGAACCCTCTCCAGGCTGGCCACATCCCTCCTGAAGTGCAGCGCCAAGTACTGGACACAGTACTCCAGTTGAGGCCTGACCAATGTCGCATAGAGCGGGAGTATCATCTCTCGACCGGCTTGAGATGCATCTTTGGATGCGTGACAAGGTATGGCTGGCCTTGCTGGCTGCTGTCTGGCATTGGCGGCTTGTGTTCATCTTGGAGTCAATAATGACTCCAAGATCCCTTTCCGCCTCTGTGCTTTCAAGAAAGGAACTCCCCAGCCTGTATGTATTCTGTGGATTCCTTCTCCCAAGGTGCAGCACCCTGCATTTAGCTACGTTGAAACTCATCCTATTCTCATCTACCCACTTTTGTAGTCTGTCTAAGTCTATTTGCAGCCTTTCTCTCCCTTCAAGTGTGTCTACCTTGCCCCACATCTTAGTGTCATCAGCAAACTTGGACAGCGTGCTTTCCACCCCCTCGTCCAAGTCGCTGATGAAGATGTTAAACAGTGCGGGCCTGAGGACCAAGCCCTCGGGTACCCCACTGCTTACATCTCACCAGGTTGAGTACAACCTGGCCACCACTACTCTCTGGGTGTGCCCCCTCAGCCAATTTTTTACCCATCCAACTGTGTAGGCATCAATGCCACAGTCGCTTAATTTATTGATGAGGATGGGGTGAGAGACAGTGTCAAAGGCCTTTTTAAAGTCTAGAAAGATTACGTCCACAGTGACACCATCAGCCAAGGATTTAGTTACTTGGTCATAAAAGGCAATCAGGTTGGTCAGGCAGGACCTGCCTTTGATGAACCCATGCTGATTGCTCCTGAGCATGATGTCCCCTGCTGGCCCACCACAGATGTGCTCCTTGATGATTCTGCTCAACCTTTCTTTTTTCTTTTCTTTTCTTTTTTTTTTAACAAGACAGACACATTTTAAAATCATAAATGGGCCAAGGGCTGCACACAGAAGCATTGCCAAAGCTCTGCATACATAGCTCTGAGCTCACCAGTTGCCAGCACAGGGTCTGATCCAGAGCCCAGAAGCTGAATGCTGTCACCATTATACTCTTTTCCCCTACTATTGAATTCACTTAGTGGAGACTGCATTCAGCATCAGGGGAAAAAACTAAGCAGTGCGGCAGTGGGTCCAGAAATTCCAGTCAAATTGATGGATCTGACCACAGCCTTCATGGACATGAGGTGAGCTCAGAGTGCTCACTGTACTTATTGATCTTCAGCAAGGGCCAGGCTGACATGCTGATGACCTCAGACAGGGATGTGGTGCTAGTTGAAGGGCCATTAAAAAGAGCTTTGTAGGCAGCATCTAGCTCACAGGCCATATGTTTAATACCACTGCTTTAAACCTTTATGACTTTTTCCTCCATAAAGTATGAAAAT
Source organism: Crocodylus siamensis (assembly GCF_052110815.1). Lineage (NCBI taxonomy): Eukaryota > Metazoa > Chordata > Crocodylia > Crocodylidae > Crocodylus > Crocodylus siamensis. The sequence goes on from NC_143395.1 coordinate 362,455,203, forward strand.
TTAATATGAACACCAGAGCCTTAGCTGTAGCCAGCATGGATCCATTGCCTTCAATAGGTTATGCCACCTCACATCAGCTGAGGGTCTGGTCCAAGACCTTGCAAATATTGAATATTTTGACTTTTCAGTTTGTGCACCAGTGCTAACATAAATGTAAAGATACCAACATTTCTTTTTCTTCTCAGAAGCACTTTTCTCTTTGAATCACAACAGTCTGAATCACAGGAGAAATGGAAGATTTCTAAATCAGCACAGGAAAAAGACAGATAAGAACAACTGGAGATATTCAGGGATACCAGCTATGTATCTAAAGAAAGCATTTAGCTCCTAGTACTGGTGAAGGACAGTAATCTTAAAGCCTATACAACAGTGATGTCACCCATTCTCTTCTTGGCAAATTTAAAAACTTCCCAAATTAAAGGTTTGAAAAATGTTTCTCTGATTATGATAAGTGACTCCATCCAATACTCACGAACTAGTTTGTAACATTAATTCATTAATGTTCACTAGAAGCCTCAGTTGGTAGCTATTACTTTTCTTCATTTTACAGATAGGAAAATTGTGGCACAGGGATAGACTTGCAAAAGGCTACACATCAAAACAATATATTGAAAAGTGCAATAAAATGCCAGAAAAGTCTAAGTCCTTGTATTTTCTGTGCTACTGAAAAGTATTATAAAAGTTTCAAATGACATAAACTACCAATCAGTACTTTAAATGGTACTGGCAATTACTCAGTAATGTTAACTATTTACTATTTAAACAATATAAATGCCTTATTTCAAATGTTCTATTTTTACACGTCAACTTAATACAATCCTGCACTTGGTGTTATTTCACCAGCTTATTTCTTCACGTCTTAAATGAAATCCAGGTCAAGCCAAAAATCAAATAGCTCTGAACTCTTGTGTTACATTTTGATCAAGTTTTCACATGAGAAAGTGAACATATATGGCTATGGCAGCAAAACAGAACACAACGTGTCCCAGGCTTTGAAAGTTTAAACATTACTGTATTAAGGCACAGTTTTCTCTATAAGCTTATCTGAAAAATCGTTGTTTTTAAATTATCTGACTTTATGAGCCCTTCTCATGCAAACAGCTTGATGAACGCACTGAAAGAGCTTGCAGCTATAAAGATTATTCATGTAAGAATAGGATCAACAAGTGACATGTAGTTCACATAGTGAAGCAGATCAGCTGTGCTGGCACAATACAGCTGATCCACTTCATTTGGTGAAGTTTGTTTATAACCTGAGAGACAGGGCCTATGCATTTGTGTGTAAATAATTTTATATAAAAATCATTTCAACCTATAAGTTCAGCACTTCTCACTATATGTATGATTTACCTGAATTCCTAAACTATTACCATCCAAGTAACATAGGCAAACAAACCAAGAAGAACAAGATCTATACTGACATAGTTCAAATCCAGAGCCTCTCATTAAAGGGTCATATTCCAGTAGCATTATTCACAATGATTAGCCTTTATCTCCATGAAAAGTCTTGTTCATCCCAGTGTAAAACAAGGCACTACCTAATATGACCAAAGGTATCAGAATCTGGCTCCAAGTTAGAATATTCAGCACATTAAGTGAAAATCATATCTGGGATCAAGTTGTGATTAATGCATTAGAAGCCAGTGTTGATGGCCCACAGGCCAAAATGCACTAGTTGCTGCCTAAAAGACTTCATGGCTGCCTGATCCCATTTAAAAAATGCCAGAGAAAAATAGGCATAGCAACCACCTTTTCACTTATAGGGGAGACAAAGCAATCTCTCTAGGTCATCTGTGAATGACAAAGAACCGTCTAATTTTACCTCAGGACAAAAAAGGACTCAACCTTCAAGGAAGCATTCTCCTCATTACATATTTTATATATATATATATAAAGAGTTATTTAACTGGAGAGTTAATATTTGGGGCTTTTATTCGTCACTGTTTTCAAAAACTAGCAAATGTTTGTTAATGATATTTAGACATCATAATATATAGCACACTCGCTTTAGACACCACAACCTCAGCAATTATTTGTATTTCCTTTAGCAACCTGTTTATATTGTGAGAGAGAAATTTCAGACAACTTTATTTTTTAAATTAAAAGCATGTGTTTATGAATTTCACTCTTTACAGCACTGCTACATTTGAACACTATCTTCACACGGAACAGTATTTCTTCAAATCCTCAACACACACAGACAGAAAGCAGCTGACATTTGTTCATACTTAAAGATGGAGCAATAAAACTGAGTCATATGGGTTGCTATCTTCACAGAATTACATGGCATATTTTTTCCCTTTGAGGTGAATGACCTTTGTTAAACACCAAATCAGCTATATTCAATCAAAATCTGTTTTCTAAAATTAAACTTAATCACATTTGTTTTACACATGTAACAAGGTCTGAGGACTGCATGTTATGTACACTATAATGTGTACAAACAAAGACTGCATCAAGTATCATAAACAAAATTTCTATTTTATCTAAACTTCCTGATGTAACAATTACAGTATATTGTTCTGCAATTCATTAGCATTCCCTTTCTCTTTTTATAGTTATAATACATAATATTTGCAGAGAAACACCCATATAGGCAGCAGACAAATGTTATTGGAATACATAATGAATATCAAATAATTTGAGCTAAACATAAAATACACATCATAACCTTAGTCCTGAAAAAACTTACAGATGGATACCTCTATACATAGTGTTAGAATGATGTTGCAGTCAAGATGGTCCAGGAATTGTGTGAAAGGCAAGGATTTTTTGGATGATATCTTTCTATGGACCAAGTGCATAGTTGGGATAAAGTTAGACAAGTTTTTGAATGCTCTTGAAAGCTTGTCTAATTTTATTCCAGTTGTGCAGCTGGTCCAATAAAATATATCTCTATCTTTTAGATCACTTAGTCCCAATGAGTTCAATGGGAATAAATCTAATTATTCAAGTATGTAAATATTTGGAACACTAAAACCAATACGTATATTTTTGTTGCTCTCAGTTAAACTAAAATTGGATCTATGACTACTTCACCTTAAACTGTGACAAGGTAGAGCCATTTAAACACTGACTTAAATATTGTGAACTACATTATAGAAGACACTCTACATAAATAAAGAAAAATAATAAAATCCCATTTATAATTGGAAAATGTCCATTAACAATCCTGATGATGAGCCCACTAAAATCAATGGGGGAGGGGTTGGCTTCTGCATGTCTGTATCCAGCCATATGATGAGAATATGGTATCACAGTATGATCCCACTGGGTGTAGTATGTATTACACAACTCATAGCTTCTAGCTATGTTGAAAGAAGCCCCAAACTGTAGTCCACCAATCACAATTCAAAATATCCCAGAAAACTATTCCTATGTCCATATCTTTGTGTTCAAGGATTCTCTCTCTTTCTGGTTTTATAGGCTCCCACCTATCTCTTCCCCCTCCTTATACTCATTCCCTCTGCTTTCTCAGGTCTGATTTCTTCTTAATTTCTCACCTTCCTACCCTCCCCTTCTTCAATTTTGTTGCCACTGAAATAGTTACAAATACCAGTTACAGCATAAACAAATCCCTTAAACAGATTTTGTATGCCCCAATTTTGACATTAAAATTCACTTGGGATGTAGAATTAGGTATAATTCAGCTTTAAAATTGTTTCCATCCAATGGGTCAGATCTTCTGCTGAGACACAACTGTACAGGCCTATTGACACTGTTAGATGAAGAAAACTTACACCCACTCAAGCCTCAGATATTTTAAATTAGGTTTAAATCAGACAGGGCCATGAAAACTTCTTCACATATCAGATACTCCATGTCATAACTTAAAATGATTTGGTGATCTATAATCCAGTTCCTACCTGACTGGCGAGCATATTATGAATAATAGCCTCAGAGCAAACATTAACTTCAATGGCAATAAAACTGAAAATACTGAAAACAATGTAATCTGAAGTCCAAATATTCAATGAAAGCCGATTCTGAACAATACAAAACAGAATCGCAACCCTCCACAGCCCTGCCCAAATAAGACACACATCTTGATTTTGGAAGACAGCATGTACAAGAGAAGTCATGGCCTAGAATTGGTTTGGTTTTTTTTTCATGAAGACATTGTGCTACAACATGGCTGCCAGCTTCAATCTCCCTGCCAGGCAGCTGGAGGGGGCATAGTCCAATGTAATGGGTACCACCTCAGTACTACATATATCCCCCATATACTTGTTATGGGATCAAACTTGCTGAAATGGGTACCAATTTAAAAATGGTTGTGAAAGAGTTAACACAGTCTAGTATCCTCTCCTGCTTCCTGGCAGGAAGAGAAAGCAGCTAATAGCCATCTTGTAGCACAGTGTCTTTATTCTTCTCTACCTGCATGCACTGAAGTTCTGGCACAGAAAATCAGCTTCCCACTTACATATGCACCCCAATTTCAGAGGGCTAATTCTGGGAGACAGCATGCATGTCATATGCAAGCAAATGCACTCATACTTGTAAAATCAAATTGGCGAAATGTTGCTAACCTACCAAAACCATCCAATTCCGCAACAAACCAACACAGCACACAGTGCGCTTATTCACAAATTACAAGAAAATCATTGCCTGAGCACGCTTATAAATAGCAGCTGCATCTGAGACTTCACGATGAGTCTTCACTAGGAAATAGGAAAAATGGAAATATATGTTTAGAGGCACTATGCTGCACTTAGTTCCTGTGATCAGACCTGATAAAGAATATCTTGCATTCAAAAGTTTGTCTAACTTTATCCCAACTACATATTTGATCAATAAATTATACTACATATTTGATCAATAAATGATATCACCCAAAGAAATCCTTGCTGTTCATAAATTCTGGAGCATCATGGGTACAGCCTCATTCTTACACTTCAGTATCTCTTTAAAAAGTTATTTATTGTTCATCATTTCTTTAGAAGAGGTCAAAGATTGAATGATTTGCATCAGAGGTAAGCCCCAGTGTTGAAGCAGTACAAGAAGCATTGGTGCACATTAACTTTCACGTGTGTTAAGGGCTCTTAAAATGGGAGTGTCCACATGTTAAGGCAGAAAAATATGAGCTAAGTATCCTCTCCTCGTCTTAGAGAGTTCTCTTCAGGCGAATATTATCTTTAACCAGTGTTACGGAGCTCATGTTACAGTTGCATCAAAGTCCTCTACATGGCTAATTTGAGTTGGGAGTGGACCTCCAGTATCCCACAAGATACCACTCCCAGTTCTTCTTCTTCTCCTCGTGTCTTTGTCATAAACTAGATTTTTTTTCCCCAGAATCTTTCACATCTGAAATTGTTGATAACAAGGTATTTAGCAGAATATAGCAGATGTGTTGGAACCCAACAGGGGCCTCAATGTGAACTCTTCTGCTATGGCTATTATGGGCTGGTAGGGCCCAATCTGGGCCAGGGGGGCACTGGCAAAGTCCTAATCATGGAGCCTATACTGCCCTACAGAGCCAGCAAGAAGAACAGACTTGGAGCATACTGACAGCTCCTAGCTAGGGTTCTGCTCACCAACCGTCTAAGGGCAGATCAGTGCAGTCCACATCACAGAGGGTATTAACCCTTAACATGCGACTGCTCACAGCATGTGCTAATATTACCAGTTTTACACAGTCTAAAATTCCTTAGAATAAGCATATACTAATTGCAATGTGCAGCAACACCCTTAATTGCAGCCTCTCCCATTGTGCCCATTCTTTGGGTGAAGGATCTTACTTTTCTGTGCTGCTAACTTGGCACCTTTCACAGGCATTACATTTGCTATTAACGAAGAAGGAATTGTACCATATGGTATTTAAATTAGGCAATAAAGTGAGTTTATAAACAGAAGTCTCAACTGGGACAACAATACAACTTTGCATTTCCATAATACCTTACATCCAAAGCTATTTTATAATATGAAAATTGCCATGCAAAATCAGTCTCAAAGTTCATCTTGCCCAGGATCCTAGGTGCTTCAGAGGAAGATTGGTAGAAAGCAGATGTGGGCAATCTGTAGGCCTGCGAGAAGTGGCTAGTATTCGTTTCAGATTTGGCCAATTCGTGGGACAGTGATTCAATTCACTTGAGGGGCTGGCGGCGTGGGCAGGGGGCTGGAGCCTCCCCCCATGGTCCCCTCTCCCTTCCCTGCCCTCTGCTTACAGGAATGGGGTCCAGCTCCAGCTCCCTGCTGCAGTGGGTGAGGACTGTCCAAATCATCAAAGCTCTCTAAATCTTTACAAAGATTTGGAGAGCTTCGAATCAATTTGTACATTTTAATTGATCCCCTGATTCGATTCGGATTTGGAGATTCAGCTACTGAATCAGGCCGAATCTCCTCTGAACTGAATCAGCACCTGAAGCTTTGCACAGCCCTAATAATCTGCTCCCCCTTTCCCCATACACTAGTACCCTTCCTACCCGTTAACATTCAGAATAGCTTAAAAATCAAAGCATGAGGCTGAATCTCTCTTCTGGATGCATTTTCATTAGCTGTTATAACTCGGGTATCCTGATTATCCATATAACCAACCATCCAATCCTTTTATAACCTTGTTGAATTCTCAGCCTCACCATCCTGAGGCAATTACTTCCACAGTCTAATCACACATCTCATGACAATTTTTCAGTTTTTAAAGAAATCAATAATTAAGCCTCACCAAAACCCTGTCTGACAGTTAATTCCATGTCCAAATTACTGGAAGAGAATTTGAAGCAAAAAAGGTTGGTTAAAACTAAATCAATTCAAACAATTGTCTATACATTTTTAATTGTGAGCCCACAAACTGACAGACCATGGGTTAGGTTTTCAAAGACAGAGCATATATGGAGACTAGTTTCACTTCACTTCAGTGAATAGAAGTGTGTGAAATGTTGTCCTTTAAAACCTTTGTTGTGTATTTTTCAGACAACTGCCCTCTATTTCCTTGCAATGTTGGTGGTTACCATAAAAATAATGCACTTTCCAAGGTGAATAATCAAAACTGTAATAAAAATGAGCTCCAGACCAACATTGATGCCTGCACCATCTTCTTATAGGCAATAACACTAGAAAGCTTTTTCAAGATGGAGGATGCAGGAGGAAGAACTAAAAGGCAAATAGCAATATAGGGTAAGCATAAATGCCATCAATGAATCATAGTCATAGTGCATTACTTCACCTAATAACCCTGAAAATACAAGCCTAATCAACAATATAAGTCTTCTGACTCTGTCCACTTGCTTTTAAGTTTTATACAACCACTCCTAATTTCACTGCGCTATCCAGTGATTCCTTGTATTATGTAAAGTACATTATTTGGACATGTTGACTTCTCTAATTAGTCTATAAATACTTGACTTTTACCCACTGCTTTGGTAAGTGTGATAATTGCTGGGGAAAGGCCAAAGCATTTATGGTCAATCAGAGAATGGGAGAAGGAATGTGGCCCTTTCAGCTAAGTAAAATGTAAAGCATTATGTAGCAAGGCAGACGCTATTAGCAGGATCAATATTTCTCCTAGTACCTTAATAAATCATTATATCAAAGAACACTTGCAGAATGAAAAAAACCTCATTCAACCAATAAGGATGCTTCCAAATCAGCAAATAAAACAGCATTTAAATTATGAAGACATAATTGGTGTACAAAAGGAAGTTGTAAGCTCAGAATACAGCCCTCTGATGCTAGACAAGTAAGCATTTTGAATCATTAGAGAAGGAAGAAAAGCAGAAAGACAAAGAACAGCTATTCTCAGAGCTGCCTATGCATAATTTGCAAGTTGGTAAATATGTATGAACCTGCATCACTAGTTAACTGATGACACTGTGGTTGGTATAGATATCATGGATGGCAGAACTGAAGGGAGAACTGGGAAGGAATGGTGGTCTGTGGCATCTTAACTACTGTACCAAAAGGAATCCATTTCCTACTAATCATAACACCTTTTCTTTTTTCTTCTCTTCGTCTAGCTCTATAGTTACCTTTAAAAACACAAGAGGTTTTCTAATAGCTGTTGAGTACTAGAGCAGAGGAAGGGAAAAATATTCTAAAGCCTTATTTTAGGGTAAGAATTTTTTTCAAACATACCTGTCAAATTTGCAAAAAATAAACATGACAGTTTTCCCAGTACAGATACCATAATGACTTCTAGCTGTGTAATTCCTATGAAACAAACTCCTAGTAAAGCTAGTGGGAGTTTTGCCTAAATAAAGACTGAAAGATCATGATCTACTGTTCATTACCATAGCTGACACACTGACAACATACAGATACAGGTCCCAGAGGTAGTTGTAGCATATCCATGTCTGGATCATTTGGATCATTATTTTATAATATTATAAGATGAAGTATTACTAGTAGCCACAATAGAGCACAGCTGGTGAACTGTAACTGCAGTTTTGGGGTGTCTATTTAAAATATTTAGATACTGTGGTACGATATTTTAATCCACAACTACAGCATTAAATCACCTGAGTCTGCTGGAAAAAAAGGTTTTAATTATAAGAGAAGAGGAACATCATCTTACTGAATAAGGGACAAAATATGATACCTGGTTGCAACCAATATTCTAGAGTAGACCACTGTTTTTGTTGGGCTGGGATTTAGCTCAACTGAAAAGATGTTTACAGAAGAATTTACTTAGCTACTTAGAAACTACTTTCAATCCCTATCACAGGCTTAGAAACTTGTTCTTCGTTCATGTATTGTACAGTTAAAATATATTATAGAAGTCAAAGTGGGTACTTCCTGACTCTTCTATTCATATTTATAGGGTTTAATTCCATATAGCTGATGCTTAGAAGTTCAGCAGCCATATGGTTAGAAAGCTGACACCTCAAGAAAGTAAATGCTGCCTAAAAGGGAGAGGAAAGTTAGCATCATGTTGCTAGGTGACAGCTTCTCTCCTCATTCTCCCTGCTAGCTTTCCAGGGATGCAGGCTTTTGGCCATATGGTTGTCGACCTTACAGGCTGTTGACCAGATGGGTTTCAAACATATGTTTGGATCCCCGAAACAAATGCATACATAAAAGTGAACAATGCCTAAATGTTTCATACTCTAAACTCTTTCTATAGATGTATTTTCCCAAACTGTAATTTATTCCAGAAGTAAAGCACATCAGCTTGTCCGTAAATTATGCTTCGTATCAGTTTGCTGGCTGAATCCTTGCGTTGTACAAAACAAATCAATCCTGCTTTATAGAGCATAATATGACAACTTTGATAATAAAAAGCATTTGTGTATACACTTAACTGTTTGCATAGCTCCCAAGGGCTCCTCCTCCTTTCCTAGGAAGAGATATATTCCTTGCCTGTCACGTCAGGCTCGTTAGCTCACATCAAAATATCATCACTACCATCCCCAACCTTGCATTTTAAAAGGCAATCAGATACCATAGTTTTCCAGATTCCATGGTAGACTTTCATATTATATTTGTCTTGACTAGAAACAAAAAGGCGGCAGGAACCACCTTTGGGATCACTTTTGATCTTCTAACTTGTTGCTGACCATGCTATCAACAATTGACAAAGACTAGGTAGCAAACCAGAAAGGCTCACTGAGTATGACCTAAAACCTATGGATCATGTCCATGTTATCAACAGAGGCAAGATCAACAGCAAACAGACTGGTTATTATTACCATGAACCTCATTCTTCCAGTCAGAGGGCCAGCCTTTCAAGAAATACACTAACTGACTCTTCAAACAAATAATCAAATGCAATTGAGAAAATATTAAATGCTTCAGTAAAGATTTAGGGTTTTCTTATTCTAGTCAGTCTGAACAATTACCCAACAGCTTCTCTGTTTGTCATTAATTTTGGTTGCCATAGTAGCCTTTTTAAATGGTCTTTAACAGAGAAGAATTATCTTCTAACTCCAAATCGATCAGAAAATGAATGATTTTACATTTATTTGTGTTTCATTATTGCAAGTAAAGCATAACGGATCATTACAATAAGGATTTCTGAGAAGGATAAGATGTCATTTTAAAACACAAAGGCAATTTTAAAAAGAGGACACAAAGATTAAAATGACAATGTAAATTCAATTTACATGAACATTTAGGGTTTTATATATTTTTTTTTATCTTTTAGACCTAAGATCAATGAAAGTGTTTTGTAATTTTTTTTAAATTCTACTGAAAACAATATCTGGCTTAGATTTAAAAAGTCTTACACAGTACTTGCAGTCTACACCTTATAGCATTGTGTTAGTGCATTACAGTCAGAAGGTGAAACAAACTAATAGAACTGCCTACAATCAAAGTGAAACCAACCAGTGAAACTTATCTACTTCTGACAAGGCTGCTCAATTTGGAAAGGGACCATTGGCCTACATGTGGATATGAGTATCAGGGACTGAATGTAGAGTCTTCTTTAAGTTTTAGTCATTGTTACACTCTGAAGTTTTAGATGTGCCTGGGGAGCTTCAGGCTGTAACCTGCAAACTAGATCAATATGTTTCTTGACCAATAAATTTCAGGAGGGAGATACTAAGTCTGTTATTGGAAAAGATTACCATTATCTTCTTTGTGGAAGACAAGGTGACAACATCCCTTAAAGTAATTGCCCTGTATTTGCTCAAGCATCTATGTCCTGAAAATTAGAATGAGTCCAATTACTGTTTTAACATCTCTCATTCTGGAGGAGAAAAGGAGGACTTGGGAAAAGATGAGGCAATCCTGAGAGCTGGTAGCAAAGGAATTCCTGCTCTATCAAGACTACTCTGATTTCTTGACACTTATCAAGTCCTAATCTAATCTTCTTGGTGAACCACCTCCTTTTGACCACACAAACATACTGAAAAAAGTCAAAAGGACTTGAGCTCCAAATCATACCCTGAAAGTCCATGTTGATAAATATCTTCAATACCACTAATTTCAAGGTATCAAATCCTACCCTGAAAGTCCATGTAGACATATATCTCCAATACCACTAGTTTCAAGGTACCAATGATGTAGCTCAAGGCTGTCATGGGGACAGATAGAATGAAGCTCAGTTTTAATTTTTTTTTCTTTGTGAAGATCAAAACACCAGTATTTAGCAGTCTCTCATGTAGTCTGAAGGTTACCGTATTACCCGTGAGATACTGAAAGTTTTAATTCTAGCCCCTCCTATTTAATGCAAGTTTAAAGATGCTGTAGCAAGAATGAAGCAGTACAGACTGTGCCACTGTCTATATGGAGAGAGGTAGAGAACATGGGACAGGGGTTTAGGTAGGAGTCATGTAGATGGTAAGCATAATTTTGTTTTGAATAAACAATCAAGGACTGACAACCTTGAGCTACAGTGGAAGACTAGCAACTAGATATTAACTTTCAGTATCGTGCATCAATGGAGATAGAACGTATCAAAACAATGGGACTCGGGTTTAAGACAAAGACTGAAGCGTCAGGACTCTGGTAAAATCACCTGCTGCCCAGTGCAGCAAGAGAAATAAAATTCTGGGGCATTTATACATGTACTCTGGAAGGCAGGAGAGGCACTTTAATTAGCACAGCTCCAAGAGCCATGCTAATTAAAAGCACCTGAAACATCATGTGCATCAACATCCCTGCACTGCAAAATGGCAGCAGGGCATTCTGAACTAAAGCTCAACCAATAAGCTTTAGCTTAAAGTGCCCTGCCACCATTGTGCAGCATGGGGATGCTGATACACATGACACTGGAGTCTGCTGGAGTACGGTAATTGCTACGCTCAATTAATCGAGTCTGCTCCAACGCGCTGTAACTACACTGCATTGGAGCAGCCTCCCTACATGTGTATAGGAGCCCCTGACACTGCTGGGCAGAGAGACCATAATGATTTGTAGAGTCTTTCAGTAGAATTTAGGAATTCTACCTGAAATCATGAGCTCTGTACGTAATCAGACTGCAAATTCCATTTTGATTATAAGGCTGGTCCCTGGTTACCTACTGTTTTTCACCCTCCACCTTGGAGTATAATTTCAAAAGGGGCTGGCAGAGAGCTAAGAATAGAGGGTCATTGACTTAAGTGCTATACCACTGAAATGTAATCAGCCTAGACAATAAGCTAACTCCCGCTGTGGAGAACTGGTTTGTCAGTGGGAAAAGGTCGCCTTGGCAACAAAGTCTTTGGGCAAAAGTGTGTTACTACCTGATGGAAGCTGATATGGAAGTCAGCTGATGGAGGGGCTGGGAAGGTATCAAAGGGCAAGCCTAAGCCATTTCCCTCTCAGTCCAAGGTCAAGATAAGGGGAGTGGGTAGGAAGACACTTAGGGATTTTCCAAGGAAACGGTAACCTACAGTAAGGAGATTGTGTTTAGGAAGTTCATTGCATTCTTTGAAGATTTGTAAACTGCTGTGGTTAGTTTTAAGGATAGATGTGATCAGAAACTGTGCAAAGTCTACCTATATGTGCATGTCCATGTGCTCAAACCTCTCACCCTAGTCTTAAAGAGTTAAGATGCAAGCCAGAGGACTCAAACATTTGGACGGAGTCTGGGAAGAGGTCTATTTAACTTCTAATGGGAATCCAGACTAAAGCCAGGAGCTGGATTCCAGCTCTCAAGAAGAGCTGTTCGAGGATATTACACCAAGAATGTGCCTGGAAGACACAACACTGAAGGGCTTAGATTTGGTTTAGATTTCAGAGGCTTAAAAACACCTATGGATCTAGCAGTTGGGTCTCTTGACAGCAATCTGGTAAGTAGCTAAGAAGTCACTTTGCCAGATGACATTCCAGAAGCAAAATGCTGTCGACTTGAACAAAATGCTGCCAATGTGTTTTCCATTACTAGTTTGGTCTAAAGACCCTACAATTCTGGCTGACTAATATATGCTGACTTGTTTTGAAAAAGCTACTCCATGTTCCTGCAAAACATCTACTTGTTATTCAACTTACAAGAAGTGTAAACTTTTGACAGAGATCTAAACTAATTTGGCCTACAAAAAGAATTGTAAAGAAAAGAAGTGCTGAAACCAGGGACCCACACTTAGGGTACTGTGGGTCTATCGGGCCCTAACGTTTTAAGAAGTAAAGGCTAAAAGCTTGCTCTCAAGATGTAATCTCAGTGGAAAAATAGAAAGGATACAGGCCTGGCATTCCCTATGGAACCATGACAGGGTTCCCGCTCTCGAGCTCTCTCACTGCATCCAGAGAGTGTCTTTGGCTGACTTTACTAATGTCTGCTGAAGATAAAACCTTGATAAGCAACTGATCTTTACAGAACCTCAACAAAAATAAGAAAAAGTATGCTGTCAGGCCATAGAAAACAACTGAAAAAAATGAAGGTTATAACAAGCCACTTCATTAAAGAAGCTCTTGTAAGAAGTCCCTTCAACCACTGCCTCCAAAAAACACCAAGTTGTAGGAGGGGGAAGGAAAATAAAAAGAAGACTCTTGAAGGTTTCATGAAGTGATTAAACACAAAATACTGTGATTCACTTCATAAGCATACCTGGTAGCCCTGAAACAGAAAAAGAAACACTTTTTTAATAGAAATGAAAAAATTGCAGTTCTCCAAGTAAAATTCCAAAAATCCAGTTTATAAATAAGTAGCCACATTTCAGGTTTGTCCTGCTATTGGATTATGACCTTTGTATTTAAGACCAGAAATAGTTCCATGGTTTCTCCGAAACATTCTTCAATGTTGTTTGATTCCAGTGTTTTGTTATTTAATTAGGTCAAGTCAGATTTCCACTGAGATTGTAACTATAGTGTCAGCCTGTTATCTGTCAAGACCTTCCAAAACTGTTTTCAATTGCTTTGATGCATTCACAACCTCTGTGTAGTCCTTTGGCATGAAAATTGTGTGCCTTATTTCAATCAAAATCCACTCCCATTCAGTTAAACATTTCAGCATCCTGAAGGCAAACATGTAAATGTAGAGGATCTTCCGAAGAGTTCTCCCACGCATCACTGGGAAACATCCTGTGACTGGGGGCTGTGGAAGAATGTTGCAAATTCCAGGAGATGCTTTTGGGCTGTTGCATAGTTTTGTTGTAGAGCAAAGTTTTAGAATGACTACACCTGGAAAGTTCTTCCCCCTTTTTATTTTATTTTTATTGTCTGAGCCAATGGCAAAATCCTCTTGTCATACTTTTTGCTATACTCTAATAACACCTCTTGGAAACAATATTCTGCCATCATTTCTCAAGGGTAGAATCAATAACATTAAGTAGGAACACATTACTCCTTGAATGGTTGCCTATAGCCATTATTGAATCATTTTTTCCTATACGATCAATCAGTTTACATTAAAGTTGATGTACACTCTTTTTACTTCTGCTTTTGTCTTCATTTGCAGCAATAATTAAGCCAACAAATCTAAGTCTGTCTGGACTGCCATATCCCTGGAGTGACATATCCTATGAGCTTCAAAAGTCTCTCTGAAATGACCACTTTATGCCATGCAGACAGTGATGATAGTGGTCTAGAAGCTGGATGCAACTTTCCTTCCAAATTCAAGTCTTTGTTTTTCTTGACTGTATTTTGCTGGTTTTTGCATAGCAGATATATTGCTCCTGAATAAAACTGAAACCAAGAAGTTGCTGGGAGGCCTGAAAAAAGATTTAAGTTGAAGCTAAGTTTTAATAACAACAGTAGTACTGCAAATGTATCTATTTGATTCAGTTTTTATCCTGCAATGCTCCATGTTGTCTTCTTCCTCTTTAGTGCATAAAGTTCCTTTCAAAGACATTTAATGTTAAAACTACCAAATGTGTGTGTGTAGGGGAGGGAGGGTCAGATAAACTGCAAGAGAGAAAGGATTCGTACTTTCCAACATAGTTTCTAGGAGCAGGAAAGGATAAAAGATTTTACATAGCTCTGCTGTTTTGAGAGAACCTAACCATCTTTAACTCAGTAAGACCCTTGAGTTACACAGCTGCTTTTAGACATGCTGGACAATAGCACTGACCAAGAGAAATTATTCTCCTCTCACCTGGATGAGGTGCCACCATCACATTTGAGACTCACCCCACTAATCCAGGACTTTCTTGCCTCTATTTTGATTTATTGCATCACACTCCCAGTGGAGCTATATTTGAAGATATGTGATCTTGGTGGAAAACCTGATTTGCCTGAGTGAATGGCTGATCACTTCTTGGCAGTGGATGAAGATCAGGTGTCAAAGCAAATATTATTAAAGGCCAGCAGCTATCTTTCATATCCTAACTCATGACGTAGTGTTGATTAGCCTGGGGATCCTGGCAATAGCGGACATAGCTGTTCATTCATTTTTCAGAAGAGCTCTGTAGTGTGTAGAGTACTACGGAAGTACAGTTCTGTGCCCATTCCTGTTCAAACATGTGATGGGACTCTTAGGACAAATACAAAAAAGACACGAGTTGTGGTGTTTTCAATATTCAATTGACAACCAACTGTATGTTTCTATCACATCACACTCAGACAACGCAGTTTAGCACCTCATATGATATCTAGGTGTGACAAGAGAAGAATGAGACGGTCAAGGCTCCACCCAAAGAAAACTGAGGTGATTATAATGAGTTGGAGGAAGCTGTCAGAGGTGAAAATGGCACCACCACTTCTTTTGGTTGAAAGTATACCTTTACCATTAGTAACCAGCTTCACAACTTAGAATTGATTCTAGACCTCTGCCTTCTACTTGACAAAATTTTAAATTGGTAATTTTGTACCACAGACACTTGGCTAGGAGGCTACCACACATAGCAAGATGAAGGCCAAGCCAAGACAGCCCTGAGAATAAGAACAAGAATAATTTTATAGAAGCCAAAACCGATGGAGAAAGGCTGAAGAAAAAGTGTTTGTTTAGCCCAAACAAAAGAAGGGAATCCATGATAATCATACCTTCCAGTGCTATTATAGCAGCTATAAAAGGCTGCTATAAAGAAGACAGTGATTTCCATGTCCACTGGGGTTAGGACAAGAAGAAACTGGCTTAGTTTGCAGCAAAGAAGATTTAGGTTTGATATTAGAAAAAAATGTTTCTAACCACTAAGGCAATAAAATACTGGAACAGGCTACCTAGTGAACTTGAAGAGCTCTATCACCACAAGCTTTTAAGCATTGATTAGAAAAACATTTTATAGGGATGGCCACAGTATACTTAATCCTGCCTAAGTGCAGGGAATTGAATTAGATCTGTGATTCTCATCCAGAGTCCAACAGCAGCTTCTGAAGGGTGCTGCTAGAAGAAAGGAGATAAGTAAAATAAACGCAAGCTCTCGTGAGGAAATAAGTGCCGGCTCTACCCTCCCAGCCATTCTTCCTATCCTCTCTCACTGCAGTACAGGCTCTTCCCTGCCAGCTGCTCCTCTTCCTTCCTGGCCCCTTTTCAAGCTGGAAAGCACTATCATAAATAAATTCGTTTTTGAAAGAGGGTACCACTCAATTTACAAAAGTTAATGGGATGCCCCATGTTTAAAATGGTTGAGAGGTACTGACCTAATTATCTTTTATGATCCTTTCCAGTCCTACAATTTATGATTCGCTTTTGAAAGTGGCCTTCATCACCATTTTGCTTGTTACCTCAAGATTATAATTTTGCAGTACATTTTATAAATGGCTATACCTTAAAAATGTTTGGAGGCCAAGACTGGTGCAGAATGTAACTTCTTGTTGACCGAGGAAAGCCTATTATAATACTTGGCAGGACATCTCAGTATCCCCAGAGCGTAGAAGTCTTAAATGGCCTCAGTTTGGCTTACCTAAGCCCACCTATTTCCCCATGTCATTCTGACACAACTGCAGCCAGAAGAAGTTCTTGAAATGAATCACTCCTCCCCACCCCCAGTATAAAAAAGAGAAGAGACCTGAAAGTGATCTCTGCAAGGCACAAGTACTCTGGTACAATCCAAAATCACATACGTAATAGCGGGTTCATTCTAGAGCAGTGGTTCTCAGCCTTTTTAGACTCAAGTTACCCCTGGATAGACTGTGAAAATGCAGGTTTTGGTTTTCATTCTTTTTTTTTTATTACAGACAAATAATGGAGCGACTTTTCTGTTGCAAAGTACTCAGAAAGACTGCAACTATAGGCTTCCATTTGAAATCTCTGGGTTTATCTTGTGAATCATGTTTGCAAACCTAATCATGCCAGCATTGTGTGGCACCACACAGCATCCTTGAAAGGATCTTGAGACACCCTGGCTCTGTGGTATTCTGGCTCAGAATAATTAGAGCAATGAAAATGAGAGAGAAGGAACTCCTTGTAAAGAGCTTGCTTAAAAGATTCTTTTCTGGCTGATTATTTTAAGAATGGTAGGTTTATATAGTAATAATTAATTTTCACGGCACCAGCAGCCTTTTTGTTATTTTTAAGAAAATCTTTAACTGTCTTGTGAGCTAACTACATTAAAGACAACTTCTCCTTCATGAGTTGCCATGACAATATCAGCCAGAGCGCTTGGACATGACAAAGACCACTGGAAGATGGGATGGACTGCAACCTCGGCAAGTTCACGGAAGACACAAAGCAGGGTGGAATAGCAGATACACTGGAAAGTAGAGTTAGGATTCAGAGTGACCTAGACAAATTGGAGGATTAGGCCAAAAGAAATCTCATGAGGTTCATCAAGGACAAATCCAAAGGCCTGCACTTTGGACAGAACAATCCCATGTATAGGCTGGTGGCTGACTGGTTGGTTGGACAGCAGCTCTGCAGCAAAGGACCTGGCGGTTACAATGGATGATAAGCTGGATGTGAGTGAACAGTGTGCCCTTGTTGCCAAGAAGGCTAACAGCATACTGGGCTGCATCAGTAGGAGTGTTGCTAAAAGATTGAGGGAAATAATTATTTCACTCAGTTCTGCACTGGTGAGACCACTTCTAGAGTACTGTGTCCAGTTTTGGACCTCCACTACAGAAAGGACCTGGACAAGATGGAGACAGTCTAGTGAAGAACAATGAAAATGGTTAGGGGGCTGGGGTACATGACTGATGAGGAGGGGCTGAGAGAACTGGGCTTATTTAGTCTGTAGAAGAGACGACTGAGGGGGGATTTGATAGCAGCCTTTAACTACCTGAAGGATTGTTCCAAAGAGAATGGACCTAGACTGTTTTCAGTGGTGGCAGATGACAGAACAAGGAGCAATGGTCTCAAGTTGCAGCAAAGGAAGTTTAGGTTGGATATTAGGAAAAACTCCCTTACCAGGACAGTAGTGAAGCACTAGAACTAGTCATCCAGAGAGGTGGCAGAATCTCCATCCTTGAAAGTTTTGTTGAGCCAGGCCTTAAAAGCCCTGGCTGGAATGATCTAGTTGGGGATGGTCCTGCTTTGAACTGAGGGTTGGACTACATGACCTCCTGAGGTCCCCTCCAACCCTAACTTTCCATGATTCTAAGATGGAGGTACAAGTTTATTTTGGGGGAACTGAGATGTACAAAGGCTGTTTTCCCAGCCTTTGAGTCATTTTCAGGGCAAAGTTTTAATTGCCAACCTAAAACTTCAAGAAAATGCTGAAACTAAACAGTTCCTTTACTCACCATGGGTTACAGGTACCCATTTTTTTCTCTGGCCTCTCATATGCCTGCATAGCGTATGTTAGCATAACCTAAATCCAGAACCAACAGTAGCTAATTAGCCCAGTGAGTGCCATGCTGATGCAGTTATACTACTTCTGGGACCTGAGCTAGTATCTCTGCATAGTACTGCACTGTACCAGTATATCCAGAGATAGCATGAGCATTTATGCACAGCGCTGCACTGTGGAAACATCATCCCTTTACCCGCTCCCAAATTCCCTCCTTCGGGAAGTAATTTGCTTCGTCCACCCCCCCTTCACCCCATACTCACTTGTTTTCTTTTAGCTTTGTGTGATGACTGAACTAACTGGAGCAGCTGACCCCAGAACCCCTAACCCTTAAAGGAGAAAGCAACTCTGTTACAAGATGCCTTAAAGGCTGGCTTTCTTTAATTCAAATATTTCCTGTTCAATTTTTAAGAGTTAGATCATGCAATGAGTTAGCACTCTGGAAAGGTCCAGTTTTATGATGTGACAAAGTCTATTTTTACTGCCCATACTACTGAAATGCAATTGTCCTTTTCAAAGAAATTTAAAAAAAAAAAAAAAAAAAAAAAAATCAGAGAACCTGGTTTTCTGAGGGGATTTCTGGTTTTCACTTTCTTCTGTGCCACATTTCCTTTGAGCATCTGGTTTATAGATTTTCTTCAGCAAAGATGCTGCTTGGTTTCCATCTGTTCAATAATGTAAATACATCTATCTATCTGTCTGTCTGTCTATACCTCAAATGCACACACTCTATGGGAAGTCACATATACCTTTTCCTCTTCTTTAGTAGATGGGTAATTTCAATGTAAGGCAAAAGTAGATAATATGCTCACATTTCCCTCCATGATGATTCTGTTTAGTGCCATGCTTTCCCCTGTTTTTTATTTGCACACTTATTCATATCTTGCATGAGAAGCCATTCCATCATTCCTGAAGCCTCTAGTAGGAGAGCTGAGCTGTGAGCAGCCATCCTGAAAAATCCCTGAAGTTTCCAGTGAGGGAAGAGACTGGCTGCTCTGAATGTCTCGCATTTAAAGTAGCCTTGTACACAGCAAGCATGCACATGTATACTTGTATATAGTTGTAACAGCAGAAGAGTGCTTCAGATAAATCTGTGGTTCTGACAGATACAAGGTAGTCAACTGCCCTGAATTTATATTTCTTGGAAGAAACCTGTTCTCCCCAGATTCTTTCTTCCAACTTTTGAGAAGGCAATATTGTTGCTCTTCCACAATGAAGGAAGGTTTGCTGCACAGTAACTCCACCCTTGAGTTCACAAACAACTGAAATACATTGGACAGACTCTAACTTCTATTTTAGAGCAGGATTATAATCAATCTTGGTTAACTGCTAGCACATACAGAATGAAACACCAGGGGAAGGCAATGAGAGAGAGTGGGAGATGCACAGCACAAGCAGAAGTGAAGCAGAAAGAAATGCAAGTCAGAGAAATGGGAGGAAAGGTAAATTAAAAGAATTTCCAATCATAGCCCTGTAATGAGTTTCTTGACTCTGAATTATGTTCAATGCCTATACCTTTCCCACTCCCCCTAAAAATTAAAATACACCTTTTATTATACAGATACCAGACAGAGGTAAGCCAATTCGCAAGACAGTTGGAGAGATGTGTATTATTTGCACACAGCACTCATCAGAAACTTAGGAAACTCGCTCACTCGATAAACAGTAAAATGTAAAAATAAAAACAGAATAAAATGAAAGTAGAGAGTAAAAGGGGTTTAAGAAGGAGGACCATGAAAAAGATTGCATGCAGGACTTCAAAATAAAGAGGGGAAGAAAAATTAGGACTGTAGAAACGGAGGGAAGATATTCACAGAAAAAGTTCAAAGTCTGCAAGAAAACATTAAAACAACAAAAAGCTGGAGGAACTGGCTTTGGTCTGTCTGTTCTCTCCCATCATTCTCATTACCAGATGCCTCAGAAAACGGTGTAATGGGCAGTTAAACAACAACATATCTATGACAGAAGCTGTTTACTAAACCTAGGACAGTCAGTGGTTGAATGTGTAGGCTGATATCACTTGTAAATGTTTAATGTAGATAGTGTAACTGTGGACAGAACTCATACCTGTGATAAAAGCATCTATTCCTTTTAAAGACTGTAGTACACACCTTACCTCAGTTATACCATGGGGTCACACATTCCACAGATAAATTATACACTGTGTAAAGATGTACTTCTATAATGTTCAAATGTCTTGCCTTTTAATGTAACTGCTTTCCCCTTGTTCTTGTATTACAATAATGGAGTAAATAGGAGTATCCAAATCACATCATACCACTTATACACATATTAAAATAATGTAATTTCTTATTTTTTGTCTCTAAATGAAATGCTCATTTATATATTATTTATGATATATGTGTGTATAAATGTATGTATATACATGTGTGTATATTATGATTTTTACATAAAAATTATAAAATCATTACTTTTTAGTAACCAGACTTCTGAACAAGTAGCTTTCTTAGAATGTGGTTTTAGACAGACAAAGGGATAGTTTGCTCCATTTTCATAGTCATTGCCTTAGTTTTGCATCAAATGTGTTAGATACACAATCCTAATCACATTTTGCTTAAGTAGATTTAGCAATTACTCTTGGAAGACTTTAGTGAATTATGACCTAAATACCACTCATAGGCAAGTCTGGAATATGAGATTTTACAAAATCACCATTAAAAGAAATGCCAAGTTTCCTTCTTTTATCTCCAGTTGTTTACAACATCCCTACTTTTTGCCCCTCCGCCCTCAAAAAGTATAAACATAAGATTTGCCCAAGGGGATATCAGGGTCACAGCTTGCAAAAAAGCAGCAGAGACTTTGTAGAGCCTGAGAATGACACGAGTCACTGGTCATTAGGCAATTTTCCATAACTCTGAGTAATCACAAGCTCAAAACATGCAACCTTGCATGACATATGGGTCTAGGGCACAACATTCAAATCTGGGTCTAAGGAATCTCAAGTGCATTTGGTTTGGGGGGGGGGGGGTTCATGCTGTTATACATGTAAGAGTCACATTTGATATTCAGATCCAGATCTGAGCTGCCTCTCAAGTGTTTTAAGTCTTGAGTCTCATTTACTTAACCTAGTTAATTTCCAAAAAAAGAACAAAAAAAGTAGTTTCAGAAACTAATTTCCAACTAAGTCCCCCATCTAACGTTTGTAGTCTATAAGCCTGGTTCCCTATGAAATTCGTACATAGAAATGGCAAACCTGACTATACAGAGGAAACACTGAAAATGACTTGTACCAACAGTGTATTTGGTAATGCATAATAAACTGAATAAATATAACACATTTTGATTGTAAACTTTCACTTGCAAATCGTGCTCATTAAAGTCCATCACGCTCAGGTGCTTGAGATGGACGGTCCAATGTCTAAGCCCCTGGGGACCGTATCAGTGGGGCTATCACATGCCACACAGGCCACACCAGCTGACCTACAAACAACTGTGCCACATAGATGCTCCCGCACCACTGCTCTGCACCTTCACACCACTGTACTGAGTGCCCCTCCCAAATGGTGCACTGCAGGCATCCCTTCCCCCACTGTTGCACTGTGCGGTGCAATTCCTTCACCCCGTTGCAGATTGCACCCATATGGGCATCCCCCACCATCACTTCCTTACATACATGCAATTCCCCCCCTGCTTTTATGTGTGACCCAAACTCACCCTCAACTCCCCACATGGCACCATGCTGCCTTGCCCTTTGGGGTGAGGGCAGAAAATGGCAGCACGAAGGAGGGGGAACCTTGGGCACTTACACACGTGACGAGCCTGCCCCGATGCACTGGAAATCCAGTGCATTGGAGCAGACTTGATTAATCAAGTCTGCTGAAGCACGTAACTTGAGATGTTCTGGCGGCCTCGTGTGTCAAGTGCATCAGCGGCACAGCGCACCTTCATGCTGAAAAAATGGCAGTGGCGAACTCTGAAATAAAACACACGCTTCAGTTGAAAGTGCCCCACCACTGTTTTCTTAGTGCAGGGACACCCTGCGCCACTAATACATGTAATGTGTGGGCACTTTTAATTAGTGTGGCTTGTTAATTAAAAGCACCCAGCGCCACATCAGGAACACATGTAAAAACACCCTTAAAGACTAGCTGCTGCTGCAGCCCGAGCAATGAGGGGGTGTGACAGTCAGGTGAGAGTCCAGGGTTGCAACTCAACCCCACCAACTGGGCAGCCCTAACTAAATAGCTAAATTCCCAATCAATTCTTCAGCCAAACAAAAACATTTTCACTAAGAATGGTATTTTACACTACCTTAGAAAACAACTTGGAAATGTGTTTTCTCATTATATACTTGCATATAAAAATGCATTGGGAAGAGGCTGGTGTTTTCATTCCCTTAAATAATTTTGATCTTAGGCTATAGTAATTTATAACACTAGAATTGCATCTGACACGAATAAACTGTTAAGCAGTAGGGTCTTCCACATCCCTTAGCGCACCTATCATCGCAGGAGTCAAACCACCATTGCTATCATAATTCACCACCAAGAAGCTTCTCTTTTGACAGTCTCTTAAAGGATCAACAAAAAAGATTTCATAAACCAGAGCTCACCATGACACCTTGCTAACCTCATTTCTAGCAGCATCTGCATTTTTAACTACAGAACAATTACTCACACATTAGCCACATGGATGGGAGAAGAGAGCAACTAATTGTGATATCTTAAAAAATAATGCATTTTTACCACGTACTCAAAGATACACTGATGAGGTGAAAATTACTTGTAGGGCCAATTATGCTCTCTGCTGCAATGTGTAAATCTGGAGTTACAATTTAAAGGGCAAATGAATGGAGCGGCTTCAGATTTACCCTAGTGTAACAGGGTACTGTCACATCCTAAATATTTTGCAAGACAAAAACTATTCTGTCCCACAACACCTAACCTTTCTGAATAGCACTATAATTTTACTCAGCTTGTATGTATTAAAGATCTGAAAGTAATAAGCAGGTAATGTACAAGTTAGTACAGTAATATATATGCTGAAATAAACAGGATGCAATTCAATTTACAAACCGTTACAAAAGAAGATTGCTTATCAGCAGCCCCATTAATGTACTTCTGAAGGAAGGTTACACGTTCTCATGACGAATCCTAAAGAAGAGAAAACAAAAATTAAAAACAGTGATTTCCTCAAGAAGGGAAAAAGATGTCTCTCCATTTGGGGACACAGTGCTAAAAAGCAACCTTAGCATTAGTTTAGAAGTTGCTCAGCGTCTTAAACTATGGATGCAGCAAGATCATTACAATTATTTAAATATAACAAAGTCCAAGTTCACTATGATTCAGCAAGGAAAAAAGAATATGAAATAACAATAAACCATTTTAAAAGAAATGTTACTGAAAACAGTTTTGATAAAATTGCAGTGGATACATGAAACTGGAGTTGAAAAGAAAGAGTAAGAATGCTGCACCAATTTAAATTCTGTTTGAAACATCTATAATACAAACCTTAAAGTGCATTTTCAAACATACAGCAAATCAAAGCAGCAGACATTTATTTCCAGCCATGGCACTTCCAGGCTCTTAGTTAAATGAAACCAGAAAGAGTCTAGTGGAGCTGTGCTATGTGATAAAGAATGTACTGATGGGTCCTGCCCTACATCAGTAAACAATTGTTTTCTTCTTTTAACTAAAGGAAAGAATTTCAGTGGTAAACAAATGCCTAAGCCTTGCATGAATTCTTCAACACAGTTCTGGCAAACCTGCGTCTTTACACCTCCTGTGTATACTATTCGGAGTCAAAATACAAATTCTATTCCCCAAGATGCATCAGTTGCTATGCTTTCCATTATGACAACTATGATACACAAGGGTAAATCCAATACACTATAGCTTTCAGCTATAATCCCCCTGGAATTCACACCCGCTGTTGTGAAGATAATTATCTGGGTATCCCTGAGGCCAATTCTTGCAGTTTTCATATAAAAATCACCTCTTGCATAAGAAATGAAATTTAAAATCATCCCCTTTGCAGATATCATTGAGTCACTCCATTACCTCTGGGACAGATATAAATTATGCATTCTTTGATTCTCTTTAAATTTTTTAGATGCACTAGGGGACAGAGAAGCATCTAAATGGTACTAAAAATATAAAGCATTCAAGAAAGAAACAATAACTTGTATGGTATTAAGTGCTACAGTGCTCCAAAATCTCCCTGCCTGGTCAAGAAAAGCACATAAAGCACTGAAACATAACAGCAGGCTTGCATACTAATGGCTGCTAGTGACAAGGACTCATTGAATGTCACTGCTTCACATACTGCGTACTGTTCATTTTTCTTATCTATGTGACCTCTCCTTTGAAATGACTGATGAAACTCCTGTGAATTAGCATCTCCGCTTCTGGGCATTTGCCACCAAGAAGGCACTCTGTAACATCTATACCACTAAAGCACAAAAATAGCCAGTACAAATGGTAAAGGATACTTATCTATACTGTAAAAGGACGGCTTTATGGAGCTTCAGCCTAGCTAGGAAAGCTGTTACCTCCATGCCCTTTAAAAGCATTGGCTTGTCACAATACATACATTCATATTTCAGACTTGGCTAACATTTTCATAATTGGTGAGAATAAAAAGGAATAGCTGCTCCTGCAAGAAAAAAGAAATTTCTCTGTTCTAATGCCCTGCTGCTATGTTGACCTATTTCACACTAGCATCTGTTCTGTTCTTATGAACCACTCCAGATGTAAGCTGGCAAAATAGCACCGCTAGTATGTTATCCAGCCGTCCACTGAGTACTGCAGATGCTCTATTCTACAATTTGCATCTAATGTGTACCTGATTAATCTTTTTCTTTATTTTTCCAAATATTCACCTCTGAGAACTTCCTGAGAAGTTTTGAAAACCTGGGATCTGCTCTGCAACCACAAGGACCTCACTATAAGAAACTGGTTTTGCATTAACAGGTTCGTTAATATGTCCAGAATAACGAGCCAAGCCATCTCCGCTTGAGTTGCTGAAAGTTGCCAGTTAATTACAAATTCCAAAAGGAATGTAAACTTCAATAAACCATTACGCCTTTATATTATTTGCCTGCAGATTAAATACAATACTCGTTTCAGCTTTAAAATTACAGGCATCTGCAATACTCAGATGCATCAGTATGACCAAAAATGTTATGCCGGCTCTCTGCCTCAAGCCCCTGACCTAATGAGGTTAGTGACAGGGATATGAATGACTCGACCAGAAAACAAAACACAAAAGTAGTTTTATCCTGAAGTACAATATTTCTTCTGTCATTTAACCAATTTTTTTCCTCTCAAAATTACAGGGTAGACTGCAAATCTTCAAGGCTAGCAGCAGCTCCAACAGCCTAAGTGCTATTTAAAAGAATAATAATTTATGAGTTGCCTTGGTAGAATAGCAGAAGTCACATGGGAGATTCCTCAGGGAGGTGAGGATGACAAAGGTTACAGAAATGACTAAGGGCTTGCCGACATGTGGGAATTTATTTTGAAGTGTGATGCTTTGCTGTAACTGCTTCAGACTAACTGGCACGCAGCAGCTGTGTCCAAACCAAGTCGGGTTCTGGTTCACTATGAGTCACTGCTTCCACCCAGGAGGAATTTCCTCCTTAATATGTGGTCAGCGTTGTGGCTGGCTATCCCATGCTCCTTTGTTCAGTTGCCAGACTGTGTGCATTCTGGGATTGTTCCCATAGGAAATGGGGTCATGTCTAGAGGAAGTTAGCTGGGAGACAGTATGTTCCACATCCAAGAGTCACCATCTAAAAGTCCTATGTTCCTTCTCTCACTGTACCACAATCCACTTCCTTTGGGTCAGCTGAAGCCATTTTTAAACTCCTAACAAACTATTTTACAAGTATATAGGTTGTAGCCGTGTTGGTCCAAGACCATAGGCCGACAAGGTTCTTTAGGTAAATCTGATATCTTTTATTAGATCAAATCAAATAGTTGGAAAAATTCTTCTTTGCAAGCTTTCGGGTATAGATATCCTTCATCAAACTGTTTTGGAGGCCAAAACAACCCATGCTGTAATGCTAGCTGTTGACCTCACCAAAGGGCTGCAGCTTTGTAATCCTACCACTGCGCTACCACACAGTTTTCACTGCCAGCAGCTACACCTAGAAAAAAAAAATGAATGCTGACAAAGATGGGGATGGAGACAAGGACAAGACTGGGCAGCTGCTCAAGAGGAAACTTATCTTGGAACAGCTTAACTCTGGGCAGCACCATTTCCAGGCTTGCAAAACAGACATCAACAATTGCAAGAGGTTTGTGCTGCAGAAGTGGGGTGACTCAGCAGTGGCTGCAGAATTCCTGGATGATAAAGGCACTTTTCTAAACAGCTTATCACAGAGTGGCAGAGTGAGCATGCCCATATAAGAGCTTCCTTTTCCTGGAAGCCACAAACCCCTAATTGTTACCTGCCCATTCCTAGCCAATTTGGCTAGGGCACTATGACTCTGAAGCTGTTGTGCTGATGGCACACACCACTATTAAAAAGGCAGTCTCGTGTCATAAGCAGGGATCCTAGTTTTCTCTGATAAAAAAAAATCCCCAATTTTTGGATTTAAAAAAGCAACCCCAAATCCACATTTTTCTCTGATTAGAATGAAACACCACTCTCTCTATATATAAGAGAGTGGCATTTCATTTTAATCAGAGAAAAATGTGGATTTGGGGTTGCTTTTTAAATCCAAAAATTGGGGATTTTTTATCAGAATATATATATGTGTATAAATAAAATGGTGTTTCATTTTGATCACAGAAAAAATATACTAGCCAACTGTCCATCAAAAATGATGGGGGGAGGGGCGAATGGTGATGGAGCACCGCCACACACCACCCCACGCTATCACCAGTCTGCCACCAGCCCCATGCACCCACCCTCACCCCCCACTGATCCACCCTGTGTCCCCACTGCCTCCCAGGTTCGGGGGAAGAGGGGAAGCTTGCACTCAGCAGTTGTAGCCATAGCCACCACCCAGTGCCCCACACTGCCACTGCTGCACATCTGGCCATGCACAACCCCCTCCCCACCCGCTCCCCTCCCTCCCAGCTGTTCTCAGGGCCCAGTAGCAGCAGGCCACTGCCAATATGCGCCCCCTCCACTTCCTGCTTCCTTCCTCCCCGCTGCCTCCCTCTCTCTGCCGGCTTTTATTGGGGCCCTGCGGCAGCAGCAAATCCAGAGCAGGGTGTGAGGCCAGCACCGCACCACCAGCACCCAGTGCTGCGACCTCCAAGAAGCAGGGCCAGGTGAGGGGGGTTACCGGCAGTGCTCCACCATCCCAGTCCATCCCCACTGTCGCCCATCGTGACTGACAGGGGCTGGGCTGGGATGGAGTGCCACCACCCAGTTCTCCAGAGTGCCGTCGCACTGCCTCTGGCCCTGTATGCCTCCCCCCACCCCCCATGTCTGGCCCTGTGCACCAGAGAGGGGGGGAGGGGGTACGTCAGTGCTGTGCTGCCAGCACCCCACGCTGCTGCCTTCCGGGAGCAGGGTGGGGGGGACAAGGCCAGCACCGCTGGGTTCGTCTGCTCCGTCCCCTCCATCTCTGCTGTCATAACAGCACTCCGCCGTCCCAGTCCATCCCCATCATGCCCCTATGCCTCCAAGGAACAGGGCTGCTGGCCTCGCTCCTGCGCTCCAGCCTCTCAATCCCCTTTCTCATGGCAGCACTCCACCATGTGCATCTTCCTGTGCAGAGCACTTTGATTGGTTGTTTCAGTGAGCATTATGATTGACTGCTGAGACAACCAATCAGAGTGCAAATAAAGTGTTACAGACAGACAGACTAGGCTTTTATTACATTACAACAATGGTGTTTCATTTTAATTACACACACATATCTAGATCTAGATCTGGTGTTTCATTTTAATCACAGAAAAATGTGGATTTTGGTTTACACTTCCAAAAATTGGGGATTTTTTTTTTAATCAGAGAAAACCAGGATTCCTGGTCATAAGGCTTACCCTTGCCTTAGGATATCAGAGATGACTGTATGCATGGGGTTCCCCATTTACACTGGGGCATTTATGTACTTTTCATGACCAACAAGGGAGATTCATCTTATTGATGCCCTTACACCAAACTTCAGAGTTCATAAATACAAAAGGGCAATTTTCTGTTGCGCTCCAAGGCCCTACCATCATGACTAGCTAAACAAATGTTAATGTGGATTGTCCTAGACTAGTTCTGGACACTGGAATTTTCAGGCATTCTTGGCTGTTTTCCTTACTGAAAAAGGGGAGATTTGCTAGTACATTAAATACTGTGGATATTAATGATGTCAGTGTTCCTCCTTTTATTCTAAGAGACCTCTACCACCAGGACAGATGAAGACTTTTAATGGATACTTAGATGGTAAAAAGAATGACTGAACCACCTCAATTATCTGAAGGATGACAGTGAAGATAGGCCTCTCTGGGAGGCTGATGGGTAGAGGGTGGATGCTAACTGGACAGCCTGAAGCTGTCATACAATACCTGCTTGAAATTAAAACTGGTAGTGCTTCACAACGTCTGCAGGATAATGGAAGACAGCAACACCAAAGACAAAGGTTTGGAAATTTTCAGGACACTTTAATCAGCTGCAAAGCTTACTTACCTAAATGACATTATCTGGGATGTTTTGCAGACTTATGCTAAGGAAGAAGCACAAGAGTTTAGATATGTGCCTTGCCTAGCACTTGAAAAATAGCTTATTGTAGCATGTGGAGCACGGTAACTCTAGCACAGAGCTGCAGCCTGCTGGGCACCTTGTAGTACATTCTGCTCTGAGGTGTTGGTTTTGCACGCTCTGTGTGCTTCTTTAATATTAAAAAGAATAGTAGATGCTAGTTCACTGTTGGGAATATGCCAGTATTCATTAAATAGGCTCAGTATACATTAATTACCTCTGTGAATTCCTGAAAGTGGGGAATCTCTGCTCTCAGTATATGGGCAAATTCAGTGCCACAACCTACTAGCCTGGAGGGGTTCATTGTTTCAGGACTGGTTATACAATTTATAT
The DNA here is from genome assembly GCF_052110815.1 of Crocodylus siamensis. Lineage (NCBI taxonomy): Eukaryota > Metazoa > Chordata > Crocodylia > Crocodylidae > Crocodylus > Crocodylus siamensis. Next base: position 362,484,665 of record NC_143395.1, read on the forward strand.
ATCCTGTTTATATCTCTGTGAATTTAAAAAACTCTAAAAGATATGGGCATTCACTGTACAGAACACCTTGTTTATGGCGGAAAATAAATTTGTAAAAATATTTTCCTAAAAGTGCAAACAGTAAAGGTTTGAATGTATCTATTTATTCAGATTTATATCCTATCCTACTCAAGAGGTATTTCAGTTCATAAGTTTTGAGTACACTGCAAAAAAGCTCATGGTCACTGTAACTAGCCTATCGTCATGCTGGCTGCTCAGGAACCTTGAGTGGCACCAAACCCAAGTTTAGGCTGAAGGGATCAAAGGAACTTGGCTCAATAGACGGTTCTCACTTCCATCCTGCCACCAGGGGGTGGCAAACTATTGCTCCTAATAAGAGGAGTTCTCGAGAGTTTGTAAAATCAATCAAATCTGATTTATCTCAAGTAAAGATACCAAGGAGGAAGGAAGCAGAAGGTAAGCTGCAGTTTTGATGGAGAATGCTTTCTAACAGTAATGTCAGAAGTTCACCGTTTTGTCAACTACCACTGTATCACCTTGTCCATTGCCAGTCTCCTGAGTTATTGCACAACTTCCCTCTGTCACCACAAACCCTTTTTTATTTCAGATCATAACAAACTCCTTCTCCACCTTATAGCTTTTTCCCATCTCTTCACCTCTTTTTTCATTTGCTTCTCATTCTTTTGAAATGCCCTCCACTTGTAAGCCTCGACCCCATGTTTTCTTTTTCACTCTCAAGTTTGCCATATATTGGGAGGTGATTAACTGTGACATCCTTGAGAGTTTGGATACTTCAAATATGAACCATCCAGCATAAAAAAAATCTTACAAGAAGTTATCATTTATTGCTCAGTTTTCCTGGTAGCAAAAACAGAGTATTTTCTATCCCACAATTTTGAGTTAGTATCAGAAGATATTAACTCATCTTCCACTTTTCTCCCACCTGTTTTCAAACTGCAGCACAAAGAATCTCCAGAGCTCAGAGGCCACATCTAGACTGCGCAAGAGCAGCAACCTCAAAAATCATGTAGCTCTATGCGTACTATCTCCTAGACTGGAAGCATTGTAGCTCAGTGCCGTGTAGGTCTGAGAATGATCTAATGGGCACTGACCTTCACCAGTACTAAGTAGCCTGCTCCATGTGATGCTTGGACTTGGCTATCTTACTTCAAATCCAAGAGCCACATGGCATCTAAGGGCACTGCTGTCTGGCATAGTAAGTTGGCACTGTAGAAATGGCCAAAGATTGTTTACTGCCCATGGCATGCTGGATTGTGATTCTCCTGTACAAAGTTTGTACTTGAGGAGACCAGCATGGGGCAAGAGGCCATGAGGCTAGGATTCTAACAAAAAGCAATTCCAAGGCATTGCACTGGGGTCAAGGGACCTGGTAAGGCCGCCTTCTGAGTCTGCATTTCTCTCAGCAACACTAAAGTTAGAGGACACGTCCCTGATCCACCTCACCAAACAGCAAAGGACCTGTTTACAAAGATTAAAGAGATTATGTTCATGGATGAAAAGGTTCCACTTTTCTGGAAACATGGTGGAAGCTTGCCCTGTTGTAATACTGAATCCCTAACTAAAGCACTTTCTGCATCTAAAATTCCATTTCATATCTCCTGCAAACATCCTCAGGAGGTCAGCATGCCATTCCTGCTACTTTGCAATGAATCTGGGACATAATGGGAGCTAACAGTGTTGGTACCTTGTTAATAGTACTGTGAGATGTGTTTCCTACCTGGAGTTTGCCTATTGCTACAATGTTCTTTCTCTCAGTACATCTGTACTGATTTTTAAACATGCATGTTGTGAGAGTTTTAGTAGTGTAAAATGCCCATGTAAGACCTGTACTGATAAATAAAAAGACTTTCTAGGATTTATACTGATAAAAAAATGCCTCACTAAGATTAGTTCTTATAACAAACTTGCACTAGTAGAACTGAATTAATTGCCTGCTTCATCCAAACATACTATGTACTTGAAAACTGACTTTTGAATGCTCAGCTCTTACCGAACACATACACAATAAAGGTATTCTTCTTCAAAACTGGTGTAGTAGCATGTATTGTGTGGTAGACAGGTAGGGTAGAGAGACCCTGCACTAGGACAGGAAGGGTGGCCTGAAAATAAGATGACTGCTGGAGGAGTCACCATTTTGAGTACCCAGCAGGGTTGGCAATGACTCAATTGGGAAAGGAGAAGAGAGAATTAACGAAGAAATGAAGGGTGGGGGCAAGACAGGAACTATGGATGTCAGAATACACTTGCATTTTAGGTATGTAACTCAGAGGGAGGGAGGGAGGGAGAGCTGGACTTGGAAAAGGTACTAGCTCACAATGCCCACACAGCTCTAGAACAAAATATTTTTAGTAAAAACTGTGATCGTCTTGCTGCCTTAGCACGTGCTGCCTTAGCCTTGACAGTGTAGTAGCGCCTCCTGATGTCTAGCCTGAATCTACCCTCTGGCCAGCCTGTACCCATTACTTCTCACCACTCCTGGTAGCGCTGGGGGGAACAGGGTGGCTAGGATCTAGAACCAACTTCCAAGTGAATTGGTGCAGGCTCCTATCCTGGGGGTCTTTAAAAGGAGGATAGATGAACACCTTGCTGGGGTCATTTGACCCCAGTACTCTTTCCTGCCATGGCAGGGGGTTGGACTTGATGTTCTGCTCAGGTCCCTTCCGACCCTACTAACTATGAAACTATGAAAGAGGGACTCTCCGAATGCCTGCTGGTCCCCCCTAACTAATGTGTAAATGGCCACTAGATCCCCTCTCAGCCTTCTCTTGTGGAGGCTGAACAGGTTCAGGTCCCGTAGCCTTTCCTTGTAGGGCCTGCCCTGCTGCTCCCTGATCATGTGTGTGGTTCCTCCTCTGGACCCTCTCCATGTTGTCCACATCCCTCCTGAAGTGCAGCACCCAGAACTGGATGCAGTACTCCAACTGCGGCCTGACCAGTGCTGCATAGAGTGGGAGAATCACTTCCTTGGACCTGCTTGAGATGCACCTGTGGATACATGACAAGGTACGGTTGGCCTTCCTGATTGCATCCCCACACTGTCGGTCCATGTTAATTTTGGCATCAATAATGACTCCAAGATCCTTTTCTGCCTCTGCACTGATGAGAAGGGAGTTCCCCAGCCTGTAGGTATGCTGCTGGTTCTTCCTCCCCAGGTGCATCACCTTGCACTTGTCAGTGTTGAAACCCATCCTGTTCCCATCTGCCCACCCCTGTAACCTGTCTAGGTCCAATTGCAGCCTATTCCTCCCCTCTAGCATGCCCCCTTCTCCCCACATCTTAGTGTCATCCGCGAATTTGAACAGGGTGCTTTTTACCACCATCCTAACCAAGTTGCTGATGAAGATATTGAACAGTGCAGGACCGAGGAACCCCACTGCCCTCATCCCTCCAGGTCGAATAAGACCTGTCCACCACCACTCTCTGGGTGTGGCCCTCCAGCCAACTACTGACCCATTTGGCTGTAGGTATCAATGCCAGTCTCCTAGCTTTTTAATGAGAATGGGGTGAGAGACAGTGTCGAGGGCCTTCCTAAAGTTCAAAAAGACTACGTCCACTGCGACACCTGCATCTAAGGATTTTGTGACCTGGTCATAGAAGGCCACCAGGTTGGTCTGACAGGACCTGCCTCTAATGAATCCATGTTGGTTGCCCCTAAGCATAATCTCCCCTGCTGGCCCCTCACAGACATGTGCCAGGATAATTCTCTCAAAAAGCTTACTGAGGACCGAAGTAAGACTAACTGGCCTATAGTTTCCTGGGCCCTCCTTCTCCTTCGTCCCTTTTTTGAAAATGGGAAACACATTGGCCCTTTTCCAGTCCTCTGGACTGGATTTGGCAAATTGCTCTGATGCTCCTGGCAAACTGCGCCGGCTCCAGCTGTATATAAGTGCAACTCATGAACCGCATGGGGTCTGCTCTTTGTTCCTTCAGTGTCCAGCGTTGTGTGACAGGTAAATAGTTTCCTTTTCCGGGGTTTTTTTCCCACAAGGTGTGTAGCCCCTGCCCTGGGGTCCCCTGCGGAAGGGTATCTAGCTCCCCTGTGGTTGTGCCCCAGGGACAAAAACAAATACAGCAATGCTTAACTGGTCCCCTCTGTGGTACTGCTGGCAACCTGAATGCCTTCAAGGACAAGAGGGTGACTGGCAGTGGGGTGTCAGATCCATCTCTACAAATCTTGGTTGTATCCCTGTGTCAAATGGCTCCTGGCTGTCCAGCACGTCTTAGTGTAAAGCGTCGCTAGAGTCATAGTGTTTAGCATTCTTTTGTATATCAGCCATGTCCTAGACAAATGTGCAGGTAGATATTGACATCCCATGTCAAAATCCTATTCATCTCTTCATGATATGGACAGGTGCTGGAGCACTGATGGAGATCCAAAGTCTTCCTTTGTTGTCTTATAAGGCATCTTCAGATGCTTTGTTTTAAAATCAGCATTACATGTAGTTCTACTTGTGGCCTTATCAGACATTGCCCCGATTACTCCCTCAAACATGCTTCTTTCTATGTCTGGAACTCAACAGGCTCCCTGCACTTCCACTGTTCCCCAGTAAGCAGATCCAGAACCCCAGCATGACTCCAGCTGGAGCACAAAAAGGAAAGCCAGGCGCCGGACTAAAACAAAATACTAGGTGCATTTATTTGGTATACTGACACTTAGTATGTGTAAGCACAAGCTGACAGAACCTGGATACATGTCAGTATTTAAACATGGGAGGTGATTCCAGAGCAGCAGAGGTAGATAGACTGGCTGGTCAGGGCAAGGTGCAAAGGAATATAGAAAGGTAGCTGGGAAGCTGCCAAAACAAACCAGAACAGAGATGTGACCACATGGCCATTACTACAATGTAAATTACTCTGAGGTTAACTTCCTACCATTCCCAAAAGGAATAGACATCACAGCAATTTTCTAGTTACAGGATATCAAAGAATTGTATCCTGTAGACACAGAGCTTTTTTACATCTACACAACCTGGTTTACAAATGGTATATACTGCCCATGTTGACAAGTCCAAAATGAGACAAAAATGGTAAATCCAGTGATTTCAATAGCTATTCAAAGCATTACAAGGCTGTCAGAGAGAAGTACAGTATTGTCCAATCATATGATAAAATTCTTCTCTTTTATCCAAATGGAAGAGGAGGAATTTGTCATGTGCTTAAGACAAAGTGATTATGCTTGTCCTCCCAACTTGACTTCCCACATATAGAATAGCAACCTGTCCAGAACCTGAGTGTAGGAACATACAGATGGGAAGAAGTAAGAATTTCAAAGAGGTACCAGAAAGCCAGACTGCATACAGATATCCGTAATGCTAGCTACAGTTGCACTGGCTTTGTAAATAATTCTCATAACAGCTATTTTCATTTCTGTAAAATGGTGTTCTCTCATATTATTGCCCAGCATGTAAAACATGAAACATGCTACAGCAGATTGTTTACTACTACCAAGCCTTGGGAAGAGAAAGGAAGTGCACTAAGGAGGCAACACGACACAACCTTTATGCTACAGGTAAGAAACCTGTAGCATAACAGGTTGTGGACTGTAGCATAACAGGTTGTGGATCCACAAGGACTCTGACAAACATGAAAAAGCAAGAACCGAAGAGGACACAGAGTCGCTCATGTGGGGGTTAAACATAAGGGGAAAACATAAGAGTTTTTTGTTGGTTGTTTTTTTTTTTGGGGGGGGGTCTGTTTTGTTGCGGGGGGGGTTGCTGTGTTTTTGCAGAAAAATGAGAAGTGAATGAAACACTGCTTACAGGAATTATGACTCCAGAATGGAACAGCTACTAGAAGTGCTTGATGACTGTGATGATTTGGGGAATTATGTAGGATAAAGAAAGTCTGGTTAATATTATGAAAATATTACAGAATTGTTACAGTTGCGTTATCTCTGTTAATATATATCCACTTCTGTGGACAGGACCTCAGTCATTTCCCATGTAAGTACTGTACATGTCCCATGTAAGTACTGATTGGATCACCATACTCAATGAGTAGGCATCAACAACTCAATGTCTAATTGAGTGGAGTTATGAATACTTAACATCTTCATTAATGATTTGGACTATGGGAGTAAGTCTAGGCTTAGCAAATTGGTGGATGGCACCAAGTTGAGTGGAGTTGCAGACAAATGGATGGTAGGCCTAGGATCCAGAATGGCCTAGATAAACTGGAGAAAGGGTCAGCAATCAATCAGATTAACTTCAGCAAGGACAAGTGCAAAGTCCTTTGCTTGGGACAGAATAACTGCATGTGCAAATAAAGATGGGAATAACTAGCTAGGCTGTGGTACTGCACAGAAGGACCTGGAGCTTGCAGTGGACCAAGAGCTGAATAAGAGTCCACAGTGTGTTCTTGTTATTAAAAAAAGCCAACAGGATAATGGGTTTATTTAACAGGAATATCTCTTGCAAATCAAGGAAAATTATTCTTCCATTCTACGTGGAACTGATGAGGCCTTACCTAGGGTACTATGTCCAGTTCTGGGCCTCACACTTTGCAAAAGTTATAGACACATTGGAATGAATGTGAGAGCAACAAACACACTGAGAGGCCTGAGAACCATGGCTCATGAGGAGAGGTTGGAAGAAGTAGAATTATTTTGTCTGGAGAAGAGAAGACCAAGGTGGAACTGGATAACACTCTTCAACAGTCTTCTGAAGGGTAAGGATGGAAGTGGGCTTTTCACGGTGGCCATAGGGAACTGGGCTAGGAGCAATAACCTCAACCTCAAGCAGAGGCAATTTAGGTTGAAAATTAGGAGGAACCTTCTGGCGGGGGGGGGCAAGCATTGGAAAAGGCTCCATAGAGAAGTTGCAGAATCTCCACCATTGGAAAATTTCAAGAGCAAGTTAAACAGATACTTGGCTGGGATGATTTAGTCAGGGATGAACCTACCCTGACTAAAGGCTGGACCAGATGGTCCCTTCAGCCCTACTTTCCCATGTCACTCCTAGATTAGGGACAATAGTTGTTAAAATGTAGTAGCAGACTGTTAAGGGAGAGAAAGCTTTGAGCAATGAGGTCTGCATAACTAAGTTAGATTCGGATTGCTAGGTTTGCCAGAATTTAAAGCTACAGAAAGTTATCAAAGCCTGAAAAAAGGAGTCAGAGTTTATAATGGAAACATACATGGGGAACCTCACAGAAACACAGAAAACATTAGGCAGATGAGGAATTGATAGCCATTCACAGTATGGAAAATCTTGGTTAGCAGTGGGACCAGCCAATGTCAGAGAAGATAAACAACCACCTGTCAGGAAATAAACAGTCCCCAACAATGGTCAAGGAAAGGGCAAGGTAAAGTAAAGGGCACTATGTCAATATAACTGTTGATTTCTAAAATGGCCTGTACCCTTTTCTGCTTTAAGTACAGAGGAATGCTGTGTTCAGAAGCTTTAGAAAAAGCCTCTCCTTGACTGCCTATTTGCTTACACTGATCATATGGCCCTTGGAAAAGAAAAAAGAAAAACTGTGAACTGTAAGGTTCAAGTCTTCAGCCAGATTCAGCCGGATTCTGGGCAAGGGTATGCTCAAGGATATGCTCAGCCGGGAACCAGCTGAGGCCGCATGTTGCACGACCATGGTTGTCATGGGTGACTTCAACTACCGAGACATCTCATGGGAGCATCACTCAGCAAAATGCAAGTGGTTGCAAAGCTTCATATCATGCGTGGATGACCTCTACCTGACCCAAGAAGACTATGGGCCAATGAGAGGTAAAGCACTGCTTGACCTGGTACTGGCAACTGGGGAGGACCTAATCAGTGACCTAGTGATTGATGGGAAGCTGGATGACAGCGACCACGAGCTGATTACCTTCACCATCTGCCATAAAGCTGGCAAGTCAGTCAGCAACACTGAAGTCTTTGACTTCAGGAAAGCTGACTTTGACAAGCTCAGGAGGCTTGTCAGTCAGGCCCTAAGGGACCATGACCCCAGGGGGAAGGGAGTTCAGGAAGAGTGGTTGCTCCTCAAGGGAATGATCCTCAATGCACAAGCTAATTCTATTCCATCTCGGGGGAAAGGCAGCAAGAGGGCACAGCAGCCCCCCTGGCTCTCCAGGGAACTAGCAGACCTCCTGAGGCTAAAAAGAAAGGGCTACAAAGGATGGAGGATGGGATTCACCTCCAAGGAGGATTATTCTGCACTGGTCCGGTCCTGCAGGGAGCAAACCAGGAAAGCCAAGCTTGCAACTGAACTCCAGCTAGCTTCAAGTATCAAGGACAATAAAAAGTCCTTTTTTAGTTATGTGGGGAGACGGAGGAAAAGCAAGGGCAACATTGGACCCCTGCTAAACCAGATGGGACATCTAAAAACTGACACCCAGGAAAAAGCCAATCTATTACATGGGTACTTTGCGTCGGTCTTTCATCAGTCCCACGGGACACCCATGCCCACTATGGGACAGGGAGGTCCAGATGAGGGAGATCCCCTGCCCTCCATCAATGCTGACCTTGTGAAGGAACACCTTGAGAGGCTGGATACCTTCAAGTCAGCCGACCCTGACAATCTACACCCCAGGGTACTCAAGGAGCTGGTGAGCATCATAGCCCAGCCTCTGGCACAGATCTTTGAGAACTCCTGGCACTCTGGTGAAATGCCCAAATACTGGAAAAAGGCCAGTGTGGTGCCTATCTTCAGTAAAGGGAGGAAAGTGGATCTAGCAAACTACAGGTCCATCAGCCTGACCTCTGTCCCGGGGAAGATCTTAGAAAAGTTTATTAAAGGGGCCATCCTTAATGGACTGGCCGATGCCAACATCCTGAGGGATAGCCAGCATGGGTTTGTTGCAGGTAGGTCTTGCTTGACCAATCTCATTTCCTTTTACAACCAGGTGACCTATCACCTGGACAAGGGAGAAGAGATTGATGTCATATATCTAGACTCCAAAAAATCCTTCCACCTGGTATCCCACAATCACCTCTTGGCAAAACTGGCCAATTGTGGCCTTGGGTCCACCATGATCTGCTGGCTGGGAAATTGGCTGTGGTCGAACCCAGAGGGTGGTAACTGACAGAAGTCAATCATCATGGTGCCTTGTGACCAGTGGGGTCCCCCAAGGCTCTGTCCTTGGACCCATATTGTTCAACATCTCCATTAATGATGTGGACATTGGAGTCAGAAGTTGACTGGCCAAGTTCACCAATAACACCAAAGTCTGGGGCAAAGCATCCACACCTGAAGACAGGGGGGCGATCCAGGCTGACCTGGACAGGCTCAAAAAATGGGCAGACAAGAACCTGATGGTGTTTAACACTGAAAAATACAAGGTTCTCCACCTTGGGAGGAAAAGCCTGCAGCATCCGTATAGGCTCGGCAGTGTTACACTGGCTAGAAAGAGACTTGGGGGTCGTCACTGACCACAAGATGAACATGAGCCTTCAATGCAATGCTGCAGCTAGTACTACTAGCTACAACTAGAAACACTGGGCTTACTGGCTCAGTTCTCTTCATACTGTAGAGGTTGAAAATACATCAGATATGCCCAGTATACAACAGTATGGAAGTGTGCAAACTTAGGATGGTAAGCGAGGAAGATAAGCGTCTCACAAAATAAGCTCTATGAGCTGTCATAGCTCAAAACTAGACAAATTATGACATTTCTCTGAAACACATAGCTTATATTTTCATATATTCTAATCAATTACATATTTTTTAGACTTATTTAGTTTATAACTATTCTCAGAGTGAGAAATGACAGTGAAAATTAGAAAGGAGAGAGGGGGGGAGAGAGAGAAGATTACGGATCTGCTAATGACTTTTATACAGGAAGCATAGAAGTGAATTGGGCAGATACAGGACAAAGTTTTTCTTATATCAACTTTTGAGGAGTCCCTGGGGAATAAAAATAAGCATACTAGAAACATCCAATTGCTTATATATCTTTCACACCAGAAAAAACAAATAACACAGCCCTTCAAAGATCATTTCAAATATGGCCTGAAATTCATGTAGTTTATTTAGATGTCCAATCCAAAAAGGAGGGGAGGCTAAGGAGGGTAAGTGGGGGAGTGTGGGAAATGGGAGGATAGCAGTCTGCCTTTTTTGGCATCTGTCATGTTTAAAATCTCTTCGTTAAAACTGCTTTTGTGGCTGCTCACTACATACAGGCTGGACCCATGCCTCAAGGAAATGGCTAGTTGCCGTTTCAATTTTCCTCTCATGCTCCCTACACTATTCTTGGAGGGGAGTGATTGCCAGGGAGGTGTGGGGATGGGAGAAGGAGTCTGCCTTCCTCTGAAGCCTGGGGTTTTTGACTAAGACAAGCTGATGCCTCTGTCAGTAATTAGAAAGTGGAAAACCCAGAAGTTCCTGGCAGAATGGTGTCTTGCTCAAAATACCAACCACCAAAATTGGAGTCAGGAAGGAATTTTTCCTCTAGGTCAGATTGATATGAACCACAGGGGTTTCTGCCTTCCTTTGTAGCAGGAAGCATGGACCTTTACCCAAGATCTACCAAGCATGTGTTAACCAATCATACCGTTGTCATGACAGAGACAAAGCATTGCCAGGGCCCTCGTCCTGCTTTTACATATGGAACATCATAGGGTGCTGTTCATGTTTCAGACACTGTTTGCAGGAGCTGTATGTGAGGTCAAAGTGGTAATTTTGGGGGCTCCTTTGGTTAACAATCACCTGTGAATGCAGAAGTCTGGGCTCAGAGGCTCAGGAGTCCCCTCTTCCAAGCCTACATTTCTGTGTATTTCAAACACAAAATGACAACAAAAGGGTACAGCAATCCATACATGAGTCCACACCGCCCTGTTAGCAACTAAAGTAAAAGGAGCACTCAGGCATAACCTGATCCCAGGCCAACAAATCAATAGCAGGAGTCAGGTTAGGGACAGCAGCTGAATCAAAACCAGAGTTAATTTCGCAGTGAAAGCCAGGCCCTGATCTCTGAAGCATGGTAGGATGCTGCTCTCAGCAGAAACCAGTAGTTTTAAAATACCGTCTTTAAATCTTTTACTCACAGTCAGGCCGTAAGAGGATTTAAGTATAAGACACAAAAAGCAGTTCCAAAATTTGCACTCCCAATTCTAAGAACAATTACTCACGGATACAAATAATAGAAAGTGTACATGAAGGCCCAGCCCTGCAAAATGTTCTACATGGAAACTGTCCTGTTAATTTTCGTACAGCTACCAACATGAGGAAGGGCTGTTTCCAAGGGCCACACTACAATATTAAGCCAGAACTACATGACCTCTGTGAACTAATTTCCACCCAGGCAATCAGATAATTAGAAATGCACATTCTATTCTTCACAACCAAAAACAACCATGTGGGGAAAAAATGGACACACGTAATTATCAACTCAGATTTGTAGCCAAGCTTGAGGAACCCCTTTGAAAATTGGTCCTTTTAAGTCTTCCCCTCGCCGGCCCTCATCAAACTGCTCAGAAAAAACTCTCCCTACAAAGGCCCGTAAGGAGCCAAAACATTGATTATTTGTTCTCTTTTGCTCTTTACAAATGGAACAAAATACAGTTAATGTATTATGCATTCGTGTAAGCATGTTTTTGTTTAGCCTATTTTTTGCTTATTGTGCCTTGGGAACTTTGGGGGGGTTTATTTATTTATTTTTGCTCAGTTTTTTTCTGTTTAATAGCACAACTGAAATATTTGGGCAGAACATAAGCCAATGTTCAGCACATGGGATTTCCATAGCCCTTTTTTACCATCAGAGAATGGGTCTCCCAACATCCCTTTTCCATTTTTTTTGTCTTAACGGGCACTAAAATATTCTCAACTATGTGGTTCATCACAACACTGAGACTGGTCAGTTGCCATTAGTCACATTGGGCATTTATACACATTAGGCATTTATATACACCAAAGATCCGCCACTTCAGAGCTGCAGTGTGCACAGTTGTATAAGCAGCGAAATGAACATCAGCACTAAGAAAACGGCAGCACCACACTTTTGAACTAAGACACCCAAAGGCGCCTGGTGCTGTGACGACTGCATATGTAAAATGTCCTTTGTTTCCTATTATCTATTGTTTCACCAATACAAGGCAGACTTCTGCAATAATAAGGTGCAGATGCTACATGGAGACTAGTTCATGTAAACAGTCTTGAATGATGGGAATTACCATCAATATGGCATTTAGCGTATGTACATATGTGGTTCACATAAACAAAAGACAGCTTTTCTGCCCCAAAGAGTTTACAATCTAATTCTAAAAGTGATGTAATAAGAGAGAAAAACAGGGAGAAAGCAAAAAAAGGACCAAGATTGGATTCCATGGTTAATTAGTTCCATTTTATATGTATCTTGATATTATGGGGGGAGCTTTTCCATTTAGCAGCAGTATGCATTACAGTAAAAATTGAAAAGGAAAAAGAAGGATGAGAGGGAGTAAAGCAGAGTGTCAGAAGCAGGAATGAAGGTGGGACTTATCAAGGATGTTGAAGAGCTTTTGATCATGCCCATACTAGGAACAGACTTGACAGACATCAACAGTGACCAAGGATGAGTTACTAAAAGAAAAGCTATGGCAAGATGAAAATTTGTGAGAATAAGGTTTCCCAGAAAAACTCCACCCTCTTAGAAATGATAAAGGAGGATATTTTTAAATTTGAAAATTAAATATCATTCCTCCCCCCACCCCGCCCCCCCAACACACAGGTAAATATCAACATTTCCTGCTCCTTGGCATTAGCACAACAGGTAAACAGTGCCACTTCAGTTTACATAGGGCTGCTCAGCTCTCACTCCTCATACTACTGCTGTCCAATCGCAACCCTGTTCCTGAACCTGTTCTCTGACCTGTAATCCAATCAGGCAAGAAGCAAATAACAATCTATTTACTACCTACAGCTAAAGCAACTAAACTACATTGGACCAAGCAAAGAATTATATTCTCATCAAGCAGAATGGGGAAGAGGAAGGTGGTACTTAAGCCCAGACCTCTGTTCTATATAAGCAAAATGCTTCTATTGGGATGAAGATAAGTCAACTTGTTCAGGAACAACAGACAGAGGAAATAAAGACACGGTGGCTTTCTACGCCAGTGGTTCCCAACCTTTTTTATACTGTGGACTGGAAAACTCACTGCAGACCAACAATCTAATTTACATATTTGAATTTAATATAAAGCGTTGCTGTTGGCACCTGCTGCACACCAGGGTGGCCTCACGCACAGGCCAAGCACCCGGCCGGATCTCCCCCTCCCCCTGACCCTTGTGCCATGACCCAGCAGCCAACACTTCACAGCCCAATACCAGGCCACAGACCAGTGGTTGGGAACCTCTGTTCTATACATAGCAGATATGCCCAGAGATATAGTATGAAATAGGACAAAAACCCATTGACAGTCTCTCATCAAGGTAAAAGGGGAGAACAGAAAGGGTGATATCATAGTGGGTATCTGCTATAGACTACCAAACCCAGAGGAAGATCTGGATGGGGCTTTTTTCAAATAATTAACTTAAGTATTAAAAACAGGAGAGGTGCTAATGGGAAATGTTAATCACCATGCATTTGTTGGGCAGGTAACTCAGTACAGTCCAGCAGGATTTTGGCAAGTCAGAGATTTCTGGTATAAATGTCTGAGAACCTAACTAGGAGGGAAGTTCTTCTTGATTTGCTGTTCACAGATAGGGAAGAATTGGTTGAGAATGTGAAGGTGGAAGGCAACTAATGTGACAGTCACCTTGAAATGACAGAGTTCAAGACCCTAACGAAAGGAAAGAAGGAGAGCATCAGAATAAAGACACCAAACCCTGGAAAAGCAGACTTAGCAAACCCTGTGAACTGATGGACTGGATCCCAAATTGAAATCTAACAGAAAAAGGAGTTCAGGAAACCTGGTTGAACCATAAAGGAGGCCATATTAAAGGCTCAAGAGCAATGTATTCCAATATAAATGAATTACAGGAAGGGCAGCAAGAGACCAACCTAGTTAAACAACTCTTTAAAGAGTTGACACTCAAGCAGGAATCTCACAAAATGTAGAAACTTGGCTCTATTACTAGAAAGGAGCATAATGGTATAGCACAAGAATGCAGAGAGAAAAATCAAGAAGGCCAAGGCACAGATTCAATTAGCATGAGACATAAAAGGCAATAAACAAAGCATTATATGAGCATATTATTATACATATTATTATTACATTTTACAAGTACGGGAAAGACCAAGGAATGAATAATACATGATGTGAAGATGACTGAAGATGACATAAGTATTCCATGTCTTTTTTCACTTCAGCCGTCACAAATCATTTCAGATATCAGATGACAACAAAGATAGGGAAGGAGATAATCAACCTAGAGTAAAGGAAGAACGTATTCAAGATTACTTAGAGAAGCCAGATATTTTCAAGTCAACAGACTTTAGCACTGTAGTCTGACATATTCCTTCCAAATGGTTGGAGTGATGATGACTTGGATGACAGCTAACACTGGCACTTGTTTTATCTGGTGTTGGGTGTCTTGAGAATCTATTCTGGAATCTGTCACTTGTTGATTCCTTTTAAGGTGTTGCTGATCATTTCTCAGTAGGGTGACTATTTCATTGTCCTCCTCATCCATGTTTTTGGACATATGCCTTGTTTTTCTGGAGCGGGTATATGCACTGGCAGATTTGGCGAAACATATGCCCAGCCACTGTTTATGTTACATTAATGGGAATTTCTGTTTAGTGTACACATCTTGTTTCCAAGTGCATAATTTGTCCCTGGAGAAAGAAAAAAAAAGATTGATCTTGACAGGGTCTCACAGTTGTACTACTGGGGAGTCTTTAGCCTATTGGTCATGGTAAGCTTTGTTCTTTGCATGCATCTGTCATTTTTCTCCATTACTCCTTTCACCACGGCCAATGCGGAGGCTGTCAGTGGCAAGGTATCTTTGAATTTCAACATCAAGTATGCTCCTGGGATGCTATTTAGTCATCCTTGAGTGTTTATTCATTCACAAATATTTTCATTCTTCTTTCTAGCTCTGCCTCTTTTAGCATCTGAGAATATTAGCATCCAATTCTGGTTTGTTTTTTGACTTGCTGCGGTTCAGCAATGATGGGATGGAACTGCACAAAAATCAAAATGCTTTTCAGTATTTTACATTTACTTTATAATGAAATGGCTTCCCATCCTTGACATCAAAGATCACACTTTTCATATGCGAATGGTACTACAAAACACAGCTTTTCAATTTGCATGCATCTTGTTCCACTGATTATTCCAGCTGTTGTTTTTTTGTTGTTTTTTTTTTAAGAAAGTCCCAGACCAAGCCTCAACTCAGTGACAACGATAGATAACTGCCTTCTCATTCACATGATGGTAGTCCAGATGCAATGGGTATAGCTCGGTCTTTAGCTCCCTGTGGAGGTAATAGTGTCTATGCTACATCTTCGTTCTATAGTTGTCTCACTCACCTGAAGGACTTGAAAGAAATGTTCTCTTGTCTACAAAGTCTCCAAATGCCTTAATATCTTTAGGTTTGGTCATATGCGATACTGTTTTTACTGTTGCAGGGGCAGGTTACTGCCCTTAGGAGCCCTGCAGTGCATGATACTGCTGTATGCCAATGGGTTAAAAAAACTGTAATTAATTTATGGGTTAAGTCAACAATAGGGGGTATGAATATAGTATGTATGACCAACAAAGAAGAAGCACATAACATGAAGAACACGAACAAAGAAGAAGTTGTGATGTCAACAACCAGAAGCCGCCCGTTGAAGGCAAAAAGTCTGTGCAACAGCCTGGATAAGAAGACCAGCTTCAACTGGTGAGATAAGGGGGAGCTCGTTATGAGCCGGCAGAGCAGCGCATGCCTGAAGAAGCATCCAGAAATCCTGCCCAGCACCATAAACTGTATAAAAAGGGGTGAGAGAGAGAATGATGTGAGGAAGAACCTGCCTCACCACCAGACTGTGCCTGCCAAGTCGGATACCCCCGCTCCATCAACGGATAGGGACTGGCCATCCCTATCTGCAATGCCCTTGGGATTAATTATGTAAGTGTGTCATCTGCGAGAATGTATGTATGTATGTATGTATGTATGTGTAAATGTGTATGGCAGGGTAACACAATTTCTAATAAGTTAATGGTCTCTAATAAGTGTATAACTTCCCAGTACCCTTAGCAATAAACTAGCCCGCTGAAAAGAAACCAACTTTTGTCAATAGTCTAATTTTTAGGTAACACTGCAGTCAACTGCAATTTCAACTTTTGTTTAAATTTCATTTTATATTTACTTCACTTGTTTTTTTCAGCAGATAAACAATTGTGTTGTTGTGGATATTGCATGCCATCTCTGAGCACAGAATTTTATCAGCTCTAATTCTGACCTCTAGAAAGATAGTTAACAGTTGGTGGATATTGCTGATATTCTTGCATTGTAAGTCTGGTCCCAAAATAGCACTCTCAGCCAATTTATCTGCCCAGAATGTAGTGAGATACCTGCTTTTCCAATCCAGAAGCAGTTGCTAATATGAATCTCTAGCATGAAATAGTAAAAATTTGTTTTGGTTTGGTTTATTGTGTTTTTTTGTTTTGGTTTGTTTGGGTTTTTTGCTATGGAGGGTTATATTTCTTCTATTGTAGGCATCTGATAGTGAACACCTTTTAGTGATTTGTTTAATTTCCTTGGGTCCATACAAATGTGTTACTTGCCTGGATTCCCAATGACTGCAGTTCTGGTTAACCAGCTTTCCTTAATTGTATCCAGTATTTTTTCTCTTAATGCAACTTTGCAAGATAGCTGTTGAACTGACTCAATTGCTTTGTCTGTTTTCAGGTATTACATCTAAAAGACATCCCAATCGTTAAAGCATGTTGTGGTAATTTTTTTAGCAGCTTTCTTGTAGACACTGTCTGTTCTGTCTAGGCTTTTGTTTTCTTTGAGTGCCTCTACACGAGATGCTGATTGTGCAGTAACCAAATAATACTGCGCTGTAGCACCTCACAGCACTAACAGAGCTAATATGCTACTGCACAGTATTATTAGCAGTGCTACTGCTTAGTAGCTCTGGTTACTGAGCATTTATTTAGTACTTGATTACACAAATACTAAATAAATGCACAGTAACCACTGTACAGTTGTGTCTAGTGTAGACATGCCCTTTGTGTTTCTATTGCACAAATTATTTGTCCCTGGTTTAGAGTTGCTAGGCTAGCTTCACATACTCTGTTGTTTTAGCTGACAGTACTAGCTCCTGCATTGTCGGCACTACTTGAAATGTTAGTTTGCATACTTTCCTTGGTATTCTTGTTATAATTTATATTGTTTTATTGGTATTATAATCGTGTCACTATATAATTTTCATTTGGCTTTGCTTGGTTGTAATTTTGCTTCCTTCTCTTGCATAATGCTGAGATAGCCTTTGCAGCTGACATTCAATGAACCTATATTGGCAATTTGGCATTCAATTTCCTGTTGTCTGCATGCTGCTGCTTGTCTTTGCATCTGGTGCTACGGTGAACTTTACAATTTATTTTTTGTTGTTTCAGGCTGCCTTAAAATGTCATAAACATGCAAAATCCAATTTTCTTCAATATGGTGCAATTCTTCCCATTTTTCTTGCCTGAAAACTTTGACATAATGATTCCTGATAGGTCACAATAAGTAGTTAACTTGATTCTCCCCTACCCAAACAATCCTACTTTTTGATTTCATCTACCTTTAAGACCGAACTCATCCTTTGACATCATGGTCAACATTCAAGCACAAAAAGAGACTTCCCAGACAGTGCAAAACAATACTGGTTTTATACCTGTTTTCATACATATTATTGAGGAACTGCTTGATATGACACAAAGAGGGGCATTTGAAGTTTCTAGTCATAACCACACCATAGCATCCCTACCGGGAAGCTATTTAATGTAGACAAAGGCTAGGTACAGATGTTACATTTATTGCACAGTAAAAGGTCTACCGCTGTAATCAAACAAAGTTAGAGCAGAGAGAGCACTGTAAAATAAGATAACCCTGGATGGATGTGGTAGTAGACTTTAGCGCTACAGGTTACACAGCACTGTACCGAACATCTGTACCAGATCCCTTCACAACTCAGTTTAGGTTGCATTCTTCTGGCAACCCATGGGGCTTTGCAACACCCCATTTACCACCCCACCCTCCCAGGGAGGTACTCTAGCCTTGACCAGAGCTCGTGTTGTCTGCCTGAGTGCCAGCCATCCCCACTCACAGGCTGTCACTAGCAAGAGTCAGTGAAGTCGCTGTCCCCAGGCCTGCCCATGTCCTCTCTCCAATTAGCATAGATCCATCTACACGAAGAAAACTGCTTATTGCTGAATTTCTCCTACTGCATATTGTCATGGGTCCAGTTAAGCAAGTGCAGAATGTGGTTCAGCTTCTATTTTAGGCTCAAAAAACCTAGGGCTGCTTCCGCTCACCGTTAACCTGTCTTAAGAATTGATTCATCTGTACTGATTTCTGGCAAGGGGCAAGTTCTCTAATGGACATGAAGCTTTTGACATAAAATCATGTTTAACTCCTGGCTATTTTAACATGGTTCAGCATGGCATCAAGATAAGTCTGGTGATGAAAACACCCTCTAACCCCAGCCTCTACCAAAGTACTTAATAATTCTGTTATGCTGTCAAAATGTACTGAGGCTTTCAACTGCTGTTACAGAGTCACTGGTGTAGAAAGGAACCCCAACTCCTATTATAGTATAAATTCATAAATACAGAATTCTCAAAAATCCAGCGCTTTTTAAACTTCCCCCTCTGCTTCCCCAGACATGGAGGGGGAAGCCTGCACATAGCAGCTACCGCTGCCATCCACCACCTCATGCTGCCGCTCTGTGTGGGGCTGCTGCTCCGAGACTGGATGCCACTCCCCCTTGCCCCACCCCGGACACGAAGGAGGAAGCTTGCATGCAGCAGCTAACACCACCATCCACTACCCCGCAAAAAAATGGAATATTCAAATTTCTAGGAGGTGCTTGGTCCTGAGCATGCCAGATGTATGAGGTTATACTGTACCATAAAAAAAATACCTGAGCATGCCCAAATGTATAGTAGCACACTTACACATACTAATATGTAGCATTGCTATTTCCCAACTTGTCTTGGAAAACCAAATGTATTGTAAAATGTAGATTGTGAGAAGCGTTTAGACTGCTTATGCTCAGAACAGGATACAGGACCAGAAACTCATGAGTCCAGCTCATAGAAAAAGTTCCAGAAACTATGGATCCTTTGTACACTTGCTCACAAAATATCCTTAGCTCAACCTAAATTTAACTTTGTTGCACACAAGGCACATGTGACAGACTCTGCATTCATTCATGTATTGTATTCAGATCATGGCCAGCCATAACATGCAGCCTGGCAAAGTGGGGAAAGCAGGGTAAAGGGGTCTCTGTCCACACACCTGACCCAGCAATGGGCCACCCTTGTATCCAGGCCATGCGCCTTCCCCCTCCCCTACCCCATCATGAGTCGCCCCACAGACCCGATGCAGAGTCCCTGAGAAGCCCTGGTGCGCTGGCACAAGCCTGCAGAATCCTGGCCCTGGCATCCAGAAAAGTATTCTAGGGAGCCCCAGGGGCAGCCATCCTGCCATCCAGACCACAGCATAGCCTCCCTTCACCCCCCTGCTGAACAGAAGGCAGATGGCAGGGTCCAGGAGATTAGGACTGGGTCTGCACTGGGCCTACACAGAGGCCTGTGAGCTCAGCAGCTTGGGCAATGCCACCAGGCACGTGGGCTACACGCAGATGGCATGCTAAATGTTTTTTGGCCACAACTACAGATTCCTTTACTGCAAGAGTGCATGGGGGGATGTGGTTCATGGGGCACTAAACCTCCAAGCCAGGGCGAACACACAGATACCCCTGGAACCTTCAGAACCACGTGGGGCATGGCCAGCCTCCTCCTTGGTTGGAGATCAAGGACCCTTGAATTTTACAATCCAGGCAGGGCATGTGGCATTGCCATAATCACAGGGCATCTGCTGAATGCCCTAAGAATTTTGAGATTGTGGAGGTGACCTGAGCAGCAGAGCCCAGGTTCTGTGGGAGCAGGGGCCACAAGCCTCTGAAGTGAGAGCGAGAGCCACACACCCCGAACAGCAACTTCACATCTCTGCTACTGCCTCCATCCACCCTCTCACAGCCAGACCCTCACCTACCCATGGACATTAAGACCCCATGGGCACTGCTACGGATCATGAACAAGCCTGCTCTGTCCACTGCCACCAGCCAAACCTGGGCAAAGAGGAAACCTGGACTACAGGGAAATAAAGGATCTCACTGCCCATCTGGGGTGAGAAAGATATTGAGCACCAGCTGCAGACAGACATCAAATCAGAGAAGTCTACAAGTGCATCACCCAGAAGATATGTATATCGAGGCACAATGGAGACTGATTGTAGTGTCTTGCCAAGATCACATTGATGAAGAGGCATTATCACTGTGTATTTGGTGCTACAAAGCATGCTGGATGCTAGAGACAAAGCATGCCATTCTACAAGGACTTGTGCTGCTTCCTCACCAAGAACAGGCCAGTCAACACCCTCCACTTCCACAGGACCATGGGTGATCTGGAGGAGTTGTCCACAGGGACCCCACCAGAGGAGGAGGTACAGGGAGGCCCTGAGATGCCATTCCCCATGGCTGTTCTGGAACAAGCACATGCCACTGTACCCCTCCCAGAGGTGCAGAGCACATATCAGCCTACCCCCACCCCTCCCCTGGTACACAAACCACAGGACCTGGCAACACTCCCCCTAACACTTCTCCTAACAAGTCAGGCCCTGAGTGAGGATGCCGTGCAACCCATGATGGCAAGATTCACCCCAGGTCCATGCGACCGTAACAGGGACCCAGGCCCCAGGAGAAATGCAGAGCCCCATGGCAGGAAGCAGGGCTAACCAAAGGCACCACAGGCCATCCCCTGTGGTCATAGCCCTCTCAGACCATTATGGCCGAGAAGCCAAAGGGGGTGAAGCCAGGGGGAAGAGGGCCAGGAATGCTAAGATGTAGGGGATGGTGAATCACCCTCCCCTGAATCCTGGAGCCCAGCGAAGGTACCTAGTTCTCCCACCACCCCACCCTGGCTCTTGGTCACTTAAGAGAACATGTCTCATTCAGTGGGATCATAAATCTGCATAACTGACACATCTTTGTTGTATCTCTCAAAGCCATGATGTGGTCCATTGGAGACTGAAGCCTAAGCACAGATACCCCAGACACTTGCACATAAACAGCTCTCCCCCTCCCCAACACTAGTGAGGGGCTCACCCTCTCCCCTATCCATGCGCCATGCATACTTACAATGCCAAGCCCAGTCTGTAATTGAAGTGCTCCTTCTGGCGGTCCAGCTGCCCCCCATGGGGCTTCATAAGACAGGTTAGAATGGGGTAGGCTGGACCCCCAGAGACTAGTGGGAAGATGATGTCACTAATGATGAAAATCGAGGACCCCAGGAGTGTAGCACTCACTCTCTATCACCCTGGAGAACGAGGAGCTATGAGACATGCGGGTATCATCCTCATTGGCCATGTGAAACTTGGTGGCCCAGTCATGCCCTGTACACCTGTTTTCTGCCTGTGTGCATGTGTATGTGTGCGCGCCCATACACACATATGCACACACACCAGGCATCCAGGACACACACATACCCCCCAAAACTCAGGCTTCCACAAGGTGCACACACACCTGGGAGACACACATAGACGACTGGAATCATGCTCCCTCACCACAGAACCCAGGTGTTTGAGATGCACTCACACATGCAAAGCCCAGGCATCTCACACACACACACACACACACACACACACAGAACCCAGGTGTCTGAGGTGCATGCATGCACACACGCACAACTCAGGCATCCAAGACACATACATGTGCATGCACACACACTCATGGGGCACCCTGGGCATCATGCAAGAACCCCACCTACCAGCTGGGCTCAGCCCATGCAAGCAGGCTCCAAGACCTGCTCCACCAGCATCTGTTCTATTTGTTCTCGACCTAACATTGAAAGCTTAGATAGAAGTGCTTTAACTTTTGAGCTTTAATCTCAGGCTATTTGAACGTCTGTACTTAGCCAAAACACCCACAGGGCCTGTTCACCACTTCAGTCTCGTCTACAATTCAAGTCTCACCTTCAGGCATGGACAGAAGCAGGCGCAATGCCTATGGGTGAATTTACTTATAAATACATGGAATGCTAGAAGTAAAGTAATTTTGAAACGTGGCAGAATATTACAGTGAACCAAATAAGGCAGACATATTCCCCTGTAATCATCATGAAGAAGCAAACTCAAAAAATTGCCATTCTGACAGCCTGTATATTAAAATGTGCACCTGTACCTGGGTATCAATCACCAAAGGGAAAAAAAATTCTCACCAACAAAGAAAAGAAAACCAAGTTAATGCAACAACTTCAACCTTTTATTCAATGCACTAGAGATTTCCCCTGCTATCTAGCAGACGTGGCAACAACTGTCTACCTACATTTTCAAAACAATCACACATCAGTTCTTTATACCATATTTCATTTCAATGCTGGGATATACCCTATTCAGAGTTATACAGGAAGAATAAAAATTCAGACTGCTTATGAAACTACTTAGTATGTCTGAGAGCTAACACTTTCCAACTTAATGCATTATTATTGGGAACATTAGTTTCAATATGCAATTTTCAAGGGACATGAAATGTTACTAGACATGCAAACCCAAGTGGAAGGGGAATTAAATTAGGGAAAACACTCAGAAATGTGATTCAAAACAACCGTCTTCCAGTTGTATTTTTATTAATCACCAGTGCATAGTTTCTTGACTCTAAGACATAAATATCCCCTTTTTACCATTCACATTATTAGTCACTCCTCTCTAGATAAACTGACCAGTTTGGGAAAGAAAAACTTTTTATGCAATTTATATATACTCTTTATACACACACTTTAGCTCACTGTGAGTACTGTAGTTCCATAAGGGCTAAACTTTTCTGTATATACAATATGAAGTCTTAACAGTATATTTCCTCAAATTCCTCATGTTTTGCTTTCTGCTGGAACCTTCCTTAAGTAAACCACAATTTTCCCCATATAAAGATACAATACAAAGAGAAAGAACAAAAGGAATATGAGTTGCTAGCTTTATAACACTGCAGTACTGCTTCATACAGGGAATTTTACATTTTTCTCTAGACAGCTGTCAGAAGAAAAACAGATGCACCGCTGGCACCAGCCCAGTCTGCACTGGGCCTGCCAGTGGTGCCATTTCACCTTTTTACGCTAGCAGAGATTCTGACTAAAGAGTAGATGATTCTAACTAGAGAGCTGGTCAGTCATACTAGTGCTGCTATTTCAGTGCAACGTTTGGTTTTTTACATTATCAGTTACTACGACACCAGAATGTAATGCATTACAAGGAAAAACGGATAGATATTATCTGCTTATAATATACAATGTTTATCTCTGTGACTTCTCACAATCTTGCGAATGGCTGGCACCATCTAATGGCTGCAGCCAACAGAAGATACGAGACCTACTATTCCTACCTAAGGGTGAAGATGTCAGGAATTTCTTCTAGTTAATAAATAAACCATCACAAAGACCAGGTTGATCAGCGCTGCCTTTGGGAATGTATGGTTATATTAAAAAACAGGATACCTATCAATTCACAGGTGAAGTGATAATAACCATCGTCTCCTGGCACCCATGCTTCATAAAGGAGATTGAAAGCCTATTTATACTGCTTTCAAATCTTAAATTGTTTCTGAAGAAAACCACAGAGGGCAGTTAGGAAACCTTGACCCATTTAAATAAAGGCAGCTTACTTCTTGCCTTGGTGCATACAGGAACAAATGCTTGAGCATAACAAGAGTAATTAGATGTATCATTTTTTTTCACCAGTTTTGTCTAGGGCAAATTCATACTCTAGTAGGTAAAGGCAACTGTTGGGAAAAATTCTAAAAAATTCTAGAAGGTATTCAAAAATCACATCTTTGCCTGGTAAACATGTCAAATATCCAAATAATTGTGATCAACTTTTGCTTCATGGTGTACATCTGACTTCATAATCTCTAGCTAGGTCTTTGATGTTCTAAAAAATACCAGTAGCTATCATAATTAAATCCTCTATAGCTATTCAGCTGCACAGCTCAAGTAATATTTCACACAATACCAGCAAAATGAAAGCTTGCTAATTCCCAGGCCTGCTAGCGTAATTGGATTAAAATTCCTAATAATTATTATTTTTAAAAGGGAACTACAGATTGAAGTTTGTTTCATTGCAGGAGCCACCATTTCCCTCCTGTCACTGCAATAGCCCTCATGTACAAGAAGTGTGAAGGTCTCACTCATAATATAAATATACAAATCATACCCAGATTAAAGTGTTTGATGGGTATATCATCTAATATTAGATACATTACTTCATTTCTTCAGAGCAATTAATTTAAATGGATACAAAACCACAAAACAATATTAAGAACCATTTACTAAGTGGCATCCTCTTTCTATGTGCTTGTTCTTTTTTACAGAATAACATCAACAACTCCGGTGCTTTTTTCCATATCCATAATGGGGTTCTTGTAGTATTACTAAGCCAGGGCATTTGTGTGCATGTGTTTTTAGTAGCCAACAGTGCATATCTTACTGATTTGCATTACATGTTTTCAAGTGTCAGCACTACCTATTAGCCTCCCCAAAACTTCACATAACACACAAATATTCCTGTGGAAATATATTTAAATTTAGCTCCAACATCCATGGAAATGCAACTTAACATTTGAAAAGCTCTTTGGTCAAGCCTACATGGTAAAAATAATATGGGTTTGGCTAACTGACACAGCTGAGTGACAGAGCCAATTAGCCTCCCATCATGCTAATGAACCCGTCTAGGATGTCATATGGATGGCAGCTACATTGCTTTTGGGTTTAAGCAACAGCCCATGTGAACCAGTACTACTGTAAATTTGCCATGCACATATGGCCTTTAAATCCTCTCATGACAAGCAATCGCAGGACCACATTTTTAACATGTGAACAACAAAACTACAATATTTAACAATATGCTGATAGTGGGAGTATAGTTTTCATAAGTAATTGTATCACTTGGGAAAGATGTCAGGAAGGTTTTTAAGTCCCTGAAGAAAGGGCACTGATGCCCAAAATCTAAACAGCCAATATAAGCACACAAAATTATTCATGATAGAAAGAATTAACATGCAATAAGGAGCATCTAGAAGTTAGAAAAGTACATTTACTACATCAATGTCTGTTGGACCGGCATCCTTCCAGTTCAGGTCACATTAGTTCAAAACATCCTATACAATGCAACTTCATCTCGAAGAATTTAGAAGCACTTTTACACATGCACCTCTATACAGGTGGAGTGGAGGCACTTTAACTAGAAGAGCTCCAACAGCGGCTTTAATTAAAGTGCCGCAGTGTCTCAGGTATTAGCGTCCCCACGCTTCAAAATGGCAGCAGGGGCACCTGAACTAAAGCTCATTCGACAAGCTTTTGTTCAAGCACACCCACCATTATTTTGAAGCACAAGGATGCTGACACATGAGATGTGGAGGCTGGAGCGTGTTAATTACCATGCTCCAGCAGACTCGATTAATTCAATCTGCTCTGACACTGTAACTACAGCACATCGAGCAGCCGAGCAGCATGTCTACAGGCACCTTCAAGTAATTTGCAATCATAACAACTCTTACAGTATCTTTGAGTTGTCCTATCCCTCCCATCATTCCTGAAGAAATATCATATTTTTCTCTGTCAGTAACGATAGGAGTAAACTGTTATTAAAAATAACAGAGGAAAACATGAATCATGTACACAGTAGGTAAATCATTGGGAAGCCTGGTCTCATCCTTGCTCTATTTTTTATATTATTCCTAAATCAGGCCACCTTAATGAAGTCTTTACCAGCAAAGTTGGTGTTTGCCTTCTAACTCACCTTGCTTATTTTAATACGCTCATTTCAAACTTCTGATTTATTTTTAAAATGTTTTACTGAAGGACAGTCCTTTATGGGGTAACTTGCTGTTTGGTAAAGAACCATTAAGATTTAAGTGTCATAGCTGGATGACAGCACCAGCCTACGCTCTGCGATTTACACGGCAGCGTTCAGTAATGGTGCAGGTGAAAAACGATGAACGATGGTTATGCCATCTGAGTTAGGAGAAGGAACAGAGTTAGTATCCAAATATGAATTCTGATTTTGTCTATACAAATTGGGTAATTAGCTGCCTATCTGCTTATCTAAACAAAAGTGGCAATTATCCTATAAGCTGTGTATACCATTGAGAAGCTGGATTGTAGCCAGAGTGAGAATTTGATCAAAAAAGTCTTCACTACTGCAGATTTTTGTAGGAGGCTCTTCTATACTATCATGAACAAAGAAAAGTAGCCTTATGATACTGGGTCTCCTTACACTGTAATTCCATGCATGACTGCAGCACAAAGCAGGCATATCCAAGTTAGCTTTTATCTAGTGTGGGTAACAACAAAAGCAAAGATATAGCAACACAACAGTATGGGCTAGAAACCCAACTAAATACTGAAATCCCTGACAAGTTTTGCTGATCCCTCCTTCACAGGCTAATCCAGTGTCTGACAGGATATTTACTCTGGGTTTTTCCTCCATGTGCTGATGGCAGCCCTCTGTCTCTTACCCATCCCCTCACTATTTCTTCACTTGCAACTCACACCACCTGTTGTTCTCCATGCTTTTTATCTTTCCCCACTTATCTAATTATTTTTATCCTCTTCCCTTCACTGTCACTTTGGTCTTCTTTTATCCATCTCTTCAGCTAATCTTCACTCAAAATACAAAAACTGTGGCATTCAAGATCTCATTTGCAGGACTTCCCATTTTTTCACTCCGTCTCTAAAGTCAGATTGCAACCCCTTACCCCCAAACATTGAGTTTTCTCTCTTTAGTCTGTAAGGTCTTTAGGTCAAGAACTTTCTCCAACACATAGTACAACAAGTCCTGATCAAGCCAGGTTCTCTCAATACTATTAGAAAGAAATAAATGATACTAACAAATCAAGCATAAGTGTACTTAAACTGATTTCAGAAAAGGAAAGTAAATATTTCTTGATTTTTTTTTCAATATTATTGCAATATACATTTATTTTAGTTCAACAAAAACAAGCCCAGTAGATAAATGCATCTGAAATAACACAATGTTTAGGCCCTTTCTGCCTGGAGAAATACATACCTAATTCTCACTGAGATTGGTGAAGAATTTTAAAATATGGATGAGGTTATTATTTGGCTCAAGTTTCAACAGTATGTAATACTCTGCAAAGAAAATCTAATGACTATTTAGGATTCTATTCTTGATGATCCCCTCCCAGAGAAAGACCACAAAAAATCCACTGAAAATTCAACAAGATTCTGTTTATTCTACATCCACCCCACGGAGGCCTCTTGAGACTTTTGCAAAGTGTACACTAAAGACAGACCTTGCTGGAGATAGATTATTTGTGGCCACAGGGTACAGGCCAAGGAGAAATGGCCTTAAATTGCAGTACATTTAGGTTGTATATTAAAAAGATGTTTCTCACTTTGAAGGTGGTTAGGCACTGAATAAAGCTACACAGAGAGGTTATGGAATCTCCATCCTCAGAAGTTTTTAAGAGAGGTTATATTGGACTGGGATGGTTCAGTCAGGAAGGATCCTGCCTTGAGCAGGGGTTTATACAGTTTGACCCCAAGGGGTCCCCCTCCAGCCCTACTTTTCTATGATGCAGAAGATCTGCAAAGCAAGACGCTTACAAGAAAAGACAATGACTAGAGCTGTCCATCTGTGATCACTTCAAGTTCAAAAATACTCAAGCCTGCTTTCTTCTATATATTCTCCTACTTTTCAAACAGTTTCTCAGTCACCGGGCATGACTACTGTACATCCTGTTGCATCTGAACTTCACTTATTCCTCAAAAATATATTTACCACCCACACAAAGGAAACCTTGACTCTAGATTTACATTCAGTTCTTTTAGAAAGCAACCACAAAGCAAGGAAATAGCCTTAAGATGACTCCTCCATTAGTTTGAGTCCTCTTACATCCTGTTTTTACCATCCCAAGGCATCGATAAATTGCAGAATCTCGTTCCAACCTTGTGATACCTCCCTCTACCACATACACAATCTACCTTCAATTCTGCTATGCTTGTGGGGAGATGGAAAAAAATACTTTCATATACATTTCTCTTGTGGACTGAAACCTGGTCTCTTCTTTTTGGCATGCAAAAACTACATGTCACCCTTTGACCCATTGAAAGACTGTGCCAGAACTCTAATTGCAGAGGGCATTGTGGTAGCAACTCCCCAAACAGTGCAAGTTATATTAGCAGGAACATAGTGCTGAGGCAATTTGCAAGAGCTATTATGAAGCCAACATGTTCTTGGCTTTGTTGCACCGTTTAAAAGATATTTTGTACTGATGAATATTACACTCACCACACTAGGCCTTGCATTACTGCAAACCACAGTACAAGGAGACAATTCCAGTTATATTCAACATTAAATATACAGTTCCTTAAAGAAAGGGTCAGTAATGTTTGGCCTGTAGGCCAGATTGGGCCTGAGGGATGGAGGAAGGGGGGCAAGGTGAAAATTACTGACACATGACTGTGCACACATCAGCCCCTTAAATGGATGCAATTTAAACTGCCTGCTGTCACGCTAGCACACACTGCTCTGTACCAATGGCTGGTCTCTCTTGCCCTCCTGCAACTCCACTCACACTTGCCACTAAATTAGCCATTTTCCATTTGCATTGGCCACACTTTCTGGTGCCATGTGGTATGCAAAGAGGTCAGTAGGAGAAAGTGGCACGGAGCAGGAAGGGCTGGGGTGCTACAGAGGGATTAAATGGCCTGTGGCACCTGCCAGAACACAAGCACTGCCCTGCCATTCAAAATGGTTGTTGGTCTCCATCTGAAAGTAAATAATTACACCTCTGTTTCTACAGGACTTGTTGTTGAATAATTCATTCAGACTCACTGTTTAAAATTTCCCTGTGCTTAGGTTTCAAATACATACTCAGAGAGCTCTGTGTCTGGCCAAGTCTCTCCACACTGCTGGGACACACCAAAGTATTTCTTGGATTTCTTTAGGATGGAAATAAATATGCAGGTTACACACCCAGAACCAAAGAGCACTTTTATAAACATGCTATCACCATTCCTTGTGGGCTAAAGACTAGGTGGGGGAAAAGGGAGGAGGGCTGCTGCTTTGTTTGTTCTCTTTTTCCTTTTCTTTATCTATGGAATCCATATATTTGGCAACCTTGGCAAAACAATGTTGCTGTACACAGGTTACTGCACAGAAGGCATTTCCTGGTTAAAAGGTAACTTTTAGCATATTTCATTTAATATTTTTAGCCATTCTGTAAAGTAGTGACATCACCACAAAACAAAGTATAACAAGCAATTACTTGGCAAAAAAGGCTGGTCTCCAGTAATATGAAACTTGGCCCAGGATCTTTGAGAATCTCAACCTCTGGCACAGTAATAATCTACTCCTCCCCTTTAGTAGCAGCAATGTAATGCACCCTTATAACTACTGCTGTCCACAGTAAGAATACCAACAAAATGGGACATGGATATAATCCAGCCAAGGGGCCTTCCAACTATGGGAAGTTCCTTGTCCACATCCAAATCTGTGTATGTCACATCCATTAACTACTACTCCTTCATAGCATTAATGATACTGGATCAGGGATGGGCAAAATATGGCCCAGGGGTCAGCTCTGGCCCACAGAGGAATTTTGCCCAGGCTGCAACAGGTCTCGTGGCCCAGGCATGGAAGCAGCCCAGGCCATGGTGCATGTAGCTGGTCCTGCCCTGCCCAAACACTGCTGTTCAGTCTCCATGCAAACCAGCCCCTGGTCCTCCCTGGACACAGCATCCTCACTGAGGCTCCCGCCACTGCCACTGCTCCTACACCAATCCGCTCTGTATCACTATGCCCCGCACTGAGCTGTCAGGGCTGGGAGCTACTGCTGCCACAAAATCCCAGGCCAAGGGGCTGACAGGACAGTGGTGCCCCAGCACTGCCTCTCTCTCTTGCCCCTGGCTACCACTTCAAAGTGTGTGGCAGGGCGAACATCAAGCGATGTGGAGTTGTCACCAAGTCTACCCCCTTCTTCCCCCACCTGCAGGCTACACACCCAGGGGCAAGGGGAGGGAGGCTCCATTCCCCCCATTTGGTGGGTTCAGTGGTAATATGTGGCCGTTCCCTGCCTCTGCCTCGCCCCGCTTGGCCTCCTAAGCTCCCTCCACAGGGGTTGCAGCCCTCCTTTCCCCTTCATGGGTGCTGTGGCTCCTTAATGAGACCCAGCTGCAGCTTCCAGTTCCAGTTCCAACCCCATGCTGTCACCGTCCTGAGATTCTGGCCCCAGATGCAGCTCCCCACCCAGCTGCATGCTGGGCAGGAAGCCACACAGACAGGATGCAGAGGCTGGCAGGGAGTTGCAGCTGGGGCCAGGGCTGGGGCCAGGATTGTGGGGCAGTGACTGCATTAGGCCAGGGCAGGGCAGAGCTGTGATCTGCTCCCTGCAGGCCCCTGCCCGCAGAACCTGCACCCATTGCAGGGGCAACCTGGCTCTGGGTCTGAACTGTCAATGGCCCATGACCCTGCCCTATGCTCCTGGCCTCACCTGCCCATCCCGCTCCTGAACACCACTGTCCACATAGGCCGTTTTGGTGAGTTGTTGTGTGGGGATGGGGCAGGGGTGCTGACAGAGCCCACAACAGCTCACCAAAATTCCCTATGTGGCCCTTGGGCCCAAATAATTGCCCATTCTTGTTCTGGATGCTCTTTTCTGATGCCCCAACATCAGCTTCTTCAACTCAAGGTCTGCGGGTCCATGAATTTCCAAGACCTCAATCTTCCTTTAACCCACCTGTGCTCACTCCATTAAAAATATCAGTGTTTCTACAATCAAATCAACATACATGGGAAAGCCATTATTTAAATGAATCTGAATTCAACAATGGCAATAAAAATTATTATACATTTAACACTGTATAAAGCCTAAGTGTAAGACCTGGACCAGTTTTCATTTAATCTAATAATTAGTATTCAGTCAAGACTTTCTATGCAACAATTATTGCTAAGAAACAGCCAAAAAAACTTGAATGTACACATCACTTAAATTATTCTATTTTAATAGTCATTATATTATAAATATAATATTTCTTTAGTGACGAAAATATACACAAAGCTAATCA
Source organism: Crocodylus siamensis (assembly GCF_052110815.1). Lineage (NCBI taxonomy): Eukaryota > Metazoa > Chordata > Crocodylia > Crocodylidae > Crocodylus > Crocodylus siamensis. The sequence continues at coordinate 362,515,876 of NC_143395.1, forward strand.
CACCACTAGAAAAAATAATATTGCACTCTGGGATAAAAGAAAAACACTGTTATTGGAAAGAAGTTTCTTCTGCAGCTTGCCAAACAGCAACCAGCATTCCACACAGCAGAAATAGCTTAGTAGGGTTGCTATACAACATAATCAGTGGGACTTTGAGAATTGCTCTGCTGTTTCCAAATATATAATGATATATAAAATGCCCATGGTTTGCATCAAGATATTTTGAAGGGAATCAGGTTACTGATGAAAGCAAACAGGGCTGTCATTAGGAAAAAGTCAGGATGAGGACAGTCTACTAATAACAGAGCATTTCAGTTTCTCTTGACAATGTTAGAGAAAGACATATAATACACAGGCAGAAAGGCAGTGTGGCTATGATCAGATTGTTTCTCTGCTGAAATTTTAATCTCAAAAGGATCTTACCTCTTAGAATTATAGTAATAGTTACCTAACCAGGAAAGATTTCTTTGCTTTCTTAATTTTTCTGTAATAAATTTTCACATATAGCACTGGCATGTGGGCAGACTGACTTGGGGTCTTGCAGGAACCCACTATTAAAAATTCAGCCAGTGCAAGAACTTTGGGATGATTTATCTAATACAGAAAGGATTTGGTCATGTTCTGGATACTATTAAACCACACCTCCCAGAGACCCTTTCCTTAAAGCTCATCAAAACATTTTTACCTGTGGAATGAACCATATTGCACCAGATGGCATGTAATTTCAAAACCATTCTTGACCTTCACACAGAAGTCTTGGCTTCTACAAGTCCCATATTGAAATGTAATCTGGGCGGTACTCCAAGAGGTACCCCTCTCCAACTGAAGGGATCAAAGCAGGGGCACAAGCACTGTGGGAGGTGTAGGGACTCTCCTCCCCCTATAGAGCAGAGCCAGACCACCAATGGGGACTTAACCATATACCTTTTAATGAAAGAACAGTACTGGGAACGTAACAGGCATAAATCAGGGGGTATAGGGGACACTACAACGCCCCAAGGGGCAGGATTCACCAAAGGTTAGACACTTACAAGCATTGACAAAAGACACAGGTTCAATATTTCTAGCAAAGAACACTTTAACATATTTCCTAAGGAGAGCCACTTTTAATCCTGGCTAAGGTTAGCAGAAAGCACATACATTTAAATGACAAAATATCTTAGTACATGTGCATTCTCCTCCTTCTACAAGCCAATGCACCCCCAGTACACATTTTTTTAAGAGTTGAAGAGGGTTTTGAGAAGAACATTTTGTTAAACTATTAGCTGTTCAGTCCAGACATATACTAATTTCCTCACATTGCTTCTACTAGGAAGTAACGTTTTTAAACTATTTTGTCAGGCAGCTCCTGAACTGAGGATGTTTTCTTTGGCCACGAGCACACTAGAAACCTAATTGTTAAAGGCCCTGAATGAACACAAAGTGGCAGAACTACAGCCCACGTTGTGGAGAAAACAGAAAAAAGTTTCACGAGGTATACCAAAGTGTAGCTCAGAGTATCTAACGTAATATAGCACAAACCTTGAAAAGTGTGAAGTTCCCTCAACTTACAAAAATTTCAATGGGAGTTAAGGCTGTTCTTCCCTTTGCAGGACCATGCATTAAAAAGGATCTTATTTCAGGATTTTGAGGAACTAACTGGTACCTACCTTAATAATGGTCCCAATGAATCTTGCAAAACTGTTCTATATGAAAAGATCTATATGAGCACTAATATTTTATAATACTACTACTTTTCAGGTACTATTCTTACATTATCAATGATTATTGCCATTATCCTCATAATATAGGTTAGGAAATGAGCACAGACAATATTTGTGACTGGTAAAAAGCTGATGGCTAGAAAATGCTATTTAGAGATTTGCTTTTGGGAGCTGGCTTGTAGGTAAAGTAGATATGCATTAGAACAATGGTCCAGGGCAATGGCAAGGGTCAACTGGTTTCTAAAAGCCTGTTTGTGACAAGTCTCCTTTAAGACCCACTGTGTCCGACACAGGCAAGAAGCAAACAGACACACAGACAGGAAAATTGAGGACATATACCACATTGTTCCATAACAGAGATAAAGGACTCTGCCACACTGACCAAGTCAGTGCCCAACTGCAGGGCCTTTAAGAGTGCCGGTTTTTGTAGATGGACCAAATTAGGGGGACACTGGAAAAACCCAAATTAAGATGTATGCATGTGATGGGTTTGTGAAACAAAGGAATATGCTGACAGGACAGAATGTGGACCATATGACAATCACAAGGAGACCAATCAATGATGCCCAATATGAAGAGTCATCACAGAGGGAAAAGGATATAAAAGGAGAGATTTTAGAGCAGCAAAAGGTCCCCAAGAGGGGAACCTGAGGCCACCATGGACAGAAGGCACACCAAAAGTCCGTCTCATCCACCCCACTGGGAAGACAGGGGGGTGGTTCTTGGTCTTCAACATCCAGGCTGCTGACATCTGACCTCAGGGTGAAGCCAACCAGACATATCTAGACTGGTAGATATAGAATTGTTTGCATTATTCTTATCTGCTATCACTATGTATCATTAAAATTTGCAAGGAATTGTAGTCATTCTGAGGGTTTGGGTCCACCCAGAACAAGGTATCTGGGTCTTAAATCCAGTGCCGGCAAAAGTCTCAGAATGAATTAATGGTAGAGCAAAGAACAGAGTCCAAAGTGTCTTACTCCAAGTGCTCTAGCTACTAAGCTATGGTTCCTCCAGTTTCAGATATAAGGCAAGACTGGAGGCCTTTCATAATTTTCCTTTATGCTGTTAGGCAAATCAGATCACCTGACATGAGAAAAGGAATGACATGAAACAAAGTGTGAAAAATCATCTCAGAAGACTGAGATAAATGGTAGCATTCAAGGGTTTCACAATCCTTTATTTGAAGGACATAATATGGTATTTGATCTGGCAATGACTGCAATAAATGAAGTCCACTGATCAGTAATGGTGTAAGTGACTTCAATTATTATTTAACACCTCAGACAACTTGTAAACATTCTGATACAGTTAATATGTATGTTGTTCACTTCCAGTTTTTCAATTGATTGGTCTGTTCTTTCCTCCTTTTAAACTGCATGTTCCCATTCTGCACAGCATTTAGACCTTCCTTATGCATTAAGAGGACAAAAAGACTAACGCATCTCAAAATAAGTCATTAAATAAAGCACACAAGCCAGGCACACTTTGTGTTAAACATAGAGAAATTTGTTGTCTGATGAAAAATAAAACAGGCTCTTGAACTTTAAAATCAATTACAAAAACTCAGATGATTTTTAGTAGTAAAAATCTTGCTCTGGAGTCAGTAATTTTTCAGAAAGATTAACACAGTATATGCAGTAATGCCCATAATTAGCTATGGAGAGTATGGAAAGCACAATAACTTACATGCCGTTTGGATTCAGTTGCTTATACTGTTGATACTTAACCTGGCACACTTGTGACAAGTAGAGGTAGAGGCCCTACACGCCTTTCAAAAATTAATATGACTAGGAAAAAAAAGCAAACTCCACCATCCTTATTCCATCAAGGGACATCTAAACCATTCTATGGTGATGGTGTTTTGGAAGTCTAATTTTTTTTTTTTTTTTTATCGTCAGGTCACAGAAAGTCTGCTGAAAAAGAGATCAGGTTAACTTTTTGAGTTAGGTCTATCTCCTCAATAGATTCAGCCAGGAATTTAATGCCAAAAAGAATATAGTAGGTAAGCATGAAAGCTGAAGTAATTTATCACCGCTATCTTTTCAACAGATAAGCATTTCTTTGTTTGAACAAATACACATTATAGTACATGAAACCAAAAATGTTTTTAACAGCACTGTTTCCAAACTGGGGGAATTTCTGTGTATTCAAACTTTAAAAAATACTAAGCATAGAGGCTGTGATGAATATAGTTTATTATTAATTTTGATTCAAAGTGACAAATGATAAATAACTGTGCTAAACATATTTTCGAGTTTTCCTTTAAATACAAAAGTACTGTTCAGGTTTGAATTTTTGCAATACTTGAAAAATGTGAAAAGGCATATTTAAACAATCAAATTTCTCTATAGAAAAAGTGAAAAACTGTCCAAATGGAAATTAATGTGGTTTACAAGTTTTAAAAAAAAACCACCTTCTTCTTGAACTTCCAGCCTGACACATTCAAAGTCAACTCAGAGTCTAGCTGAGTTCTTTCCATATTATGCATCATTAACAGTTATAAAATCCTCCAGACCCACAGCTGCTTACCTCTGCAACCTCATTGTCCTGCATTTGTCCTCTCAATAGTCCCTCCATAACCAAGCCCCTCTTTCATTACCGGAGTTAGAGGAGTGGAATTTAGTTTTAAAAAAAAATTCAGTGACAATATATCACCACCCACCACTAATGAAAAGAAGACTAAATAGAATATTATTAGTCACACTACCCAAACTGTATTGGATTAGCAGGGCTGACAGAAAGAAAACACAACAGAACATCCTCACCATCCTTAGTGTAAAATAAGAAAAGATACAGGATCATAGGAAAGTAGGTCTGGAAGGAATCTTACATGGTCATCTAGTCCAGCTCCTTGCTCAACACAGGACCAGCCCTGGCTAAACTATCCCAGCCAAGTGTCTGTCTAATCTGCTCTTGAAGATTTCAGGAATGGAGATTCCACAACTGTTCTAGAGAGCCTGATTCAATGTTTGACCAACCTCACAGTCAGAAAGTTCCTCTTAATCTCTAACCTAATTTCCTCTGCTGCAGCACTACTCTTAATCCTATCCCCTACAGCCACAAGGAAAAACCCATCTCCATCCTCTCTATAATCACCTTTCAGATACCTGAAGACTTTTATCAACCCCCTCCCACACCCTTATCAGTCTTTTCTCCACACTGGAGTAACCCTAACTCTCTTTTGATCTCTCTTCATAAGCCAGACCTCTAGGCTAGGGACAGGCATTACACATAAACCAGTTAAGTGATCAGAAGCTGGTTTAAACTTATAACAGAACAGACGTTCAGTGCACATAAACCAGTTTGAAAATGGCTGAATCCAATTTGAGATAAACAACCTAGTTGAATGTACTATCACACTTAACTGATTTGGGTCCAACCAGTTTATACAATGTCAATGTCTATCCCAGACCCCTTCCTGGTTTAAGATAAACCAAAAGCCCCCCAGCATCCTAACATGCTCTCTGGGCTGGGTGGGTCTCTCTGCTCCAAGGACTTGGGCTGGCCCCTCCCCTCTGCTCCCTCACTGCAGCTCCAGCAGAAACTTCATGTACATCAGGGTCTGTCTGGCTTCCTCCTGCTCCCTCCTCCCCCTAGCCACTCCATACTGAACCAGGGATTCTCCCCTCTCACTTACACAAACACCTATCAGTTTTAGCTAGCATACCACATGCTGGCTACAGTCCATGCTATGGCAGACAGGACTGTGGCACTTAGAGCTCTTTGGAGCCAATCCACGGGTAGCTGGTAATGTCCCTCCATTCCTTCCTTGGAAAAAGTTGTTTAAGAAAAGCCTGAACTAATGAGCTGGACCAGGACTTCTCCAGTCAGCTTATGGAGGCGGTTGGGGTCAAGGGATGTTATTGTCATGGGTGACCTAAACTACCCAGACATTTGCTGGGAGGAGCAGACAGCCAGGTCTGACTGCTTGTGTAGGTTCCTGGCTGTATTATAGGACCTTCGCCTTATCCAGGAAGTGCATAGCCCCACTAGGGGTAACGCCTTGCTGGACCTGGTCCTGGGGGATGACGTGGTGAGGGGACTGCAGGTCCTTGACCACCTGGGCAATAGCGATCATCACCAGCTGGATTTCACTATCCAACGCAGGGCATCAAGGGATCACACCAAGGCTAAAGCCCTTGACTTCAGAAGGGCCAACTTCAATGAACTTAGCAGACTAGCGGGGGAGGCACTGAGGGCCCAGAAGGTAGAGAAGATGCGAGTCCACGAGGGATGGTTGTACCTTAAGGGGGTGATCCTCCAGGCCCAAAGGATAACAGTCCCTGAGAGAAGCAAGTGGGGTAAGAGCACTCAGAAACTCCCTTGGCTCAGCAAGGGCATTCAGCAATGCCTGAGGACTAAAAGGGAGGCATACAAGCAGTGGAAGGGAGGAGCTATCACCAAGGAGGAGTACTCCTCCTTGGCCCGGGAGTGTAGGAGGGCTATTAGGAAGGCCAAGGCAGAGATGGAACTCAGGCTAGAGTCCAGGATTAAGGACAACAAGAAGTCCTTTTTCAAGCACACTGGGTGCAAGAAGAGGGCACCAGGCAATGTAGGGCCCCTGCAAAATGCAAACAGTAATCTTGTGGCAACGCCAGACAAGAAAGCTGATATTTTTAACAGTTTCTTTGCCTCCGTTTTCTTGAACAGGGACCGGTATATCCCACCTACCAGAGGTAGGGACAATCTTGGGGATAGCTCTGTCAGGCCTTCAGTAAGTGCAGATGTAGTTAGGGATCTTCTGGAAGGGCTAGACATTTTTAAATCTGAAGGTTCAGATGCCCTCCACCCAAGAGTGTTGAGGGAGCTGGCAGGGGTCATCACAGAGCTCTTGGCCCAGCTGTATGAGCATTCATGGTCATCTGGCCAGGTGCTGAGGGAATGGAAACTGGCTAATGTGGTCCCAATTTTCAAGAAAGGGAGGAAGGAGGACCCAAGTAACTATAGGCCTGTAAGCCTCACCTCAGTACTCGGGAAGATCTTGGAGAGAATCATCAAGGAGCACATCTGTGGGGGGCCAGCAGGGGACATCATGCTCAGGAGCAATCAGCATGGGTTCATCAAAGGCAGGTCCTGCCTGACCAACTGGTTGCCTTCTATGGCCAGGTTACTAAATCCTTGGCTGATGGTATCACCATGGACGTAGTCTTTCTAGACTTTAAGAAGGCCTTTGACGCTGTCTCTCACCCCATCCTCATCAATAAATTAAGCGACTCTGGCATTGATGCCTACACAGTTGGATGGGTAAAAAATTGGCTGAGGGGGCGCACCCAGAGAGTAGTGGTGGCCAGGTTGTACTCAGCCTGGTGAGATGTAAGCAGTGGGGTACCCGAGGGCTTGGTCCTCAGGCCCGCACTGTTTAACATCTTCATCAGCGACTTGGACGAGGGGGTGGAAAGCACGCTGTCCAAGTTTGCTGATGACACTAAGATGTGGGGCAAGGTAGACACACTTGAAGGGAGAGAAAGGCTGCAACTAGATTTAGACAGACTACAAAAGTGGGCAGATGAGAATAGGATGGGGTTCAACGTAGACAAATGCAGGGTGCTGCACCTTGGGAGAAGGAATCCACAGAATACATACAGGCTGGGGAGTTTCTCTCTTGAAAGAACAGAGGCGGAAAGGGATCTTGGAGTCATTATTGACTCCAAGATGAACACAAGCCGCCAATGCCAGACAGCAGCCAGCAAGGCCAGCCATACCTTGTCATGCATCTAAAGATGCATCTCAAGCCGGTCCAGAGAGGTGAAACTCCCGCTCTATGTGACACTGGTCAGGCTGCAGTTGGAATACTCTGTCCAGTACTGGGCACCGCACTTCAAGAGGGATGTGGCCAGCCTGGAGAGGGTTCAGAGAAGGTCCACCCACTTGGTGAGAAGGCAGCAGGACAGACCCTATGAGGAGAGACTGAGGGACATGTATGTGTTCAGCCTCAGCAAGAGGAGGCTGAGGGGGGACCTGGTGGCTGTCTACAAACTCATCAGCGGAGATCAACAGCAAATAGGTACCTGGGGTGACAAGGAACAACGGTAATAAGTTGATGGAGAACAGGTTTAGGTTAGAGATCAGAAGGCAATATTTTACAGTTAGGGTGGCCAAAATCTGGAACCAACTTCCCAGGGAAGTGGTCCTCACCCCTACCTTGAGCAAATTCAAAAGGAGTTTGAAAGATCACCTGTCTGGGGTCTTGTGAACCCAGCTTTCATTCCTGCCTGTGACAAGGGGTCAGGCTAGATGATCTGTTCAGGTAACCCTAGCTACTATGAAACTATGAGAGATCCCTTTGTTTTGCTGATGGGGTGATAAATGGTCCCTGCTGTATAAATCCCTGGCTTCCTTGATGACCAGCAAGGAAGGACCTCTCTCTAATAAGAGCATCCTGCCATGCCCTGGCCACACCCCCCTCAGCTCAGCGCTGTAGAAGGGAAGAGAGGGATACTCTAGCACCCTCAAGCTTCTAGCCTGAGCCACTGCAGGCATGTGCTTGCATTTTTTCAGTCCAGAGGGGATGTCTGTACAGTTACAAACTGAGTCAGCCTAGGCAGGTTAAACTAGCCTACAAAGACTGAATCAATTCAGGCTCAAGCTTCTTGAATGTCTGTCCCTAGGCCTAATCATTTGTGTTATTCTGCACTGGACTGTCTCTAGCCTGTCCGCATCTTTCTTCAAGGTATCGGACCCAAAACTGGACACAGTACTCCAGATGAGGCCTCATCAGTGCTGAACAGAGCAAAAGAATCACTTCCCTTGATTTGGAAGTGACACTCTTGCTAAAAAAAACCCAACAGCATACTGGACTGTATTTTTTTTTTTTTTTTGCAACAAGAGGACACACACACATGGTTACAAATGAAATATAAAATGAAAATCTCTCTGTTATAAAGAATACCAAGAACAAAAAAATACAAAGCAAGTTGGATCAGATGGGTCCCAATCAGAAAGAATGTATGGGATATTAACTTTTTAAAACTCTGTTGTGTATTCAAGTTGTAGCAAGGGAAATTTAAGTTTTTCCTAATATCTAACTTGCTCGCTAGGAGGGTAGTAAAGCACTAGAATAGGTTACCCAAAAAGGTTGTGAAATCTCCATCCTTGGAAGTTTTTAAGACAAAGCCTTGGCCGGTACAATATAGTTGGGTATGGTCCTACTTTGAGCAGGGGGTTGAAATAGATGACCTTCCAAGGTCCCTTCAAACCTTAATTTTCTGTGATTCTGTTAATCCGTTTTATTAAGTCATACGTATTAGGAATCTATATAGTATTAGTGTGAGAAAAAGTGAGCAAAATGTTTTCCCCCACCATACAACGTCTTTTTCAACACGAGTGATAAAACTGGGCCATGTATCCGTCATATTTTGACACTAATGTCAGCAGGTCTGACTGCTGATATACACAAGGGTCAGTGGTCTGTTGCATTAGAGTTTCATTTTTAAAGTAGAACTGCAGCTTACAACAAATCAAAATTGTTCCTGTGTGAAAACTTTACCTGACCTATTCTGATTTATCAAACAAGGCTGCACAAATTTTTTCTAGTCAGAATGAGATTGGCATCACTGGTCTGTTTGTCTGACCTTCTGTAGCTAGTAGCCATCTGAATGGGGAGGAGGCAGAAAAGCAGACATAAGGAAAAGGAATTGAGATGGACTTGACAGTCATCAGGGAAAGGAGACAGCCTAATAAAAAAGGATCCAAGAAGGTGAGGATTTGGTCTTAAGGTTTTGGTGAGTCTTCAGGAAAGACAGGAAGTTTATAGGAGCGGGCAGGAAAACTCCAACACCAAATGTGGTGCTCCTGGAAAAGAGGCAGAACGCATCACAGGCAATATGCTTGAGGAGGAAGACACTGGGCAGTCTCTGGGGAAGAGAAAATTGCAGAAAGTGAACTACATGAGTTTCACTTTTTCTTCAGTGATTGCAAAAGCTACATGACAACTAAGGTTGGATTAAAAAATACAAGTGCCTGCTCCAGGCTGTTTAGTAACCCATGCCCATCTCCTGTGATAGGGGTAACAAACTGGTCTGGCCCCTTGGGCCAAAGGAGAGGCATGGGGCCAGTCCATGGGCCCACAAACCAGCCCTGTATGCCACATGCACCACATTGCCAAGACAGGCCCTCTGCAGCATGCTTTGACCAGCTCCATGCACAGCACGTGGGCCAGGCCAGGGTCCTCCACTAATCAAATGCAAGGAGGGGGCAAGGGGCAAGGTGTGCGCAGAGGAACATGCAAGAAAAAAGGAGCCACCACACACTCTACTTCTGCTGTGAATTTAGGTCCCTACCCATGGCATTACAGATACTATGCCAATTCCTGCCATTGTATATATTACACAGTATACATGAAAACATGCTGGAGTTCAAGCTGTGGAGTAGAAATGCATCATTTAAAAGATCATCTTGCTTCCAGTCCCTTCAAACCTTTTAGCCAAAGGTCATCCTCACTGTGCCCTTACAGTTCTTTACAGCTTCATGATTATTTACTATTCATTTACTGAAAGAAGAACAACAAGCAGGAGTCAAAATGTGGTGTTAGAAACGAGCCAGAGTTTGTAAGATGCTTATTGGGTATCACACTAGCAACAATGCCAGACAACATATGCATACCCTCATGGATGATAAACCCTTCTGCCCACTGCTAAATCAATGGAAAATAGATATGCCTGAAGTGGTCAGAGCCCTACAAACCTGAACAGGCCAAATGCGGCAAAGCTGCAACCCAGTCTGGAGTGAGGGTGGAGCAGCATTGAAGAGGCCTTTGACTAGGTTCAAAACGACAGACAGGTGGAGAGTCACTAGTGGGGCACATTTACTACTAAAATCAAGAAGCCTTCAACCATTTCTTTTTCTCTTTTCCCTTGAGATTTTCATACAGAGAATTCAAAATTAATGACTGCAGGAAGTGAAGAAAGTCAGAGAGTTGCAGGAAAGATGATGATTTGGTATAATGAGGTTATACATTGTAACTTAAAGCAAAGACAACAGTATGTCTGCAACATCTACAGCAGCAGTTCTCAACTGGAGTGCCATGAGCCCCTTCCAGGGGTACCAGCACATAGGTGCTGCCACAGCCAGGTTGAAATATCTCATGCACCTGCCACAGAGGCAGATCAGAAAGCATAGAGCCTGAAACTCTTACTGCAGAGGCAGGTGGGATTGCCTGTGTCCCTCTGTTTCCAGGAAAGGCTTGCAGGTTCAGGCCAGGAAGGACTGTGACAAGACCTGAAGCCCTTTGTACTGCCTGTCCAAGCTGGGCTGAAGCAGCCCTTTGTGCTGCCTGCCTGGAGGATCTGGGTGCAGGACACCCAGGACGGGTAAGACCACTCACCTTCCCTCCTCCCCATCACACTCCAGGGACACAGGGGAGTTCTGCACAGAGCACAACACTTAATAGTTATCCCTCTGGTCCTGCCTGCTTTAGAGTTATCAGAAAACCCTAATACAGGGAGGAGCACACAGCATCACCCTGGCTGAGAACCACTGAGGTAAGTGAAGGCAAGATAACAGTGGTTCTGAGCTAGGGGTGCCAACAAATTCAAAAGGTGTGGAGGGATGCCCTGACTCTGGGAAGATTAGGAACCACTTGTCTACAGCAGCAAAGGCGCACAATCATTTTGTCTATTTTTTTAAACTTTAACACAAGGACATTTATTTCCTGTTGGTATACAGTATTGCTGCAAGCCCCCTCAACAATTTAGGATGGTAGTGTTTACCTTTCCCCATGAGCAGGCAGAGAAACAATAGTATATTGTGTAAATATAGGGGGGACATGCATTAATTTCCAACCCATCACGTAATCTGATGAGATTTCCCATGAGATCTCCTAACAGGTTGCAGCACTGTGAGCCATTATTTCCATATTTATTGGAAATAACGTCTGAGCCAAGCAACGCACAATATTCCCACTGTGAGGTCTCATGACAAGAATGAAATTAACTCTTCTTGTTGCTGTATGCGCCAAGGGTCTTTTTTTGGAATCTTACAGCATTTACCCAAAATAACTAAACATTCCCTTCATGTTGTTGTGATCCAGCATGTTACACACAACCATAATCTGAGGCTTATTGAAAAGCTGACTTTTGACCTAAATTCCCCCCTGCATTTATTGGACTCATCTGCTATCACATACAGTGGTATAAAACTGTTGCAATTGTATTGCTTTCAAGTGCTGGTATTTCTGATTTATGCCAGTGTAGAATCTGAACCACATTTTGATTGTTCAAGGATCTTTTAAGATGCAAATTATTGACAAGACAGACCTTAATTAAAATGAACCTGTGATGTACACTACAGGATACTAGTGATGAGCTAAGAAAGCTTTGTCATTTTTTATTAATAATATTACAGCAGCATTAAGAAGCCCTACTGTGCTAGGCTCTGTAAAAGAACAAAGACACCATTCCCGCTCCAAAGAGTTTTCAGCCACATTATGCTGGGGGGGGAAAAAAACCCTATATGCTCAGATATAGTAAATTATACCACCTAGGGTCCACTATAGTTCCACTGAGGATCTGGACTTTTCTACATGCCTGTTAGGTCAATGCATTGGTCATCCCATGATTTTGAAAAGGCGGGTACATATGGCAAGGTACATCATCATATATAAAAGAACCAATATTTTTCTCCAGTTAAAAACAAACGAGAAGCTTTACTAATAAGCTAGGAGCCTAGGGCTGTATTACTCAGTTTAAAGTCTAAGCAAAAATAAATGTAACTTCATTGGAATAAGATTCAGACAATCTGTCGGGCTATGAAATAGGAGCTTCATTACCAGGAGCAGCTAGCAGAATTGCACAAAAGATAGTCTGACTGGTGGAAAATCAAGACCATTAAAAAGAGGAGAGAATGCAGAAGTCTGAAGTGCTCAATGCCTTTTTTGCCTCAGTCTTCACAGGCAAGGTCAGCTCCCAGATTACTGCATAGGCAGCACAGTTTCAGGTGGAGGCAAGCAGCCAACAGTGGTGAAAGAACAGGTTAGGGACTATTTAGAAAAGCTTTATACAAGTCCATGGGTCTGAATAGGATGCACCCAAGGGTGCTGAGGGAGTTGGCTGGTGAGATTGCAGAGCCACTGGCCATAATCTTTGAAAAATCATGGCAATCAGGAAAGGTTCTGGATGATTGGAGAACTGCAAATATAGTGCCTATGGCAGGCCAGTAGGGGGTGTTCCTGTGCCAAGCCACCTTCCAGGCTCTGAGTGCCACCTTCCCTGAGCCCGACTACCTTCCAGGCTCTGAGTGCCTCCCTGGCAGTGCCTCAAGTCTGGCTGACCCCCTTCCTGGAGCACACCCGCTAGCCTGGGTGTAGAGCTGCCACCACCCAGGGATGGGCTTAATTTTGGCACTGCACCCCCTGGGAAACACAGGCCTAGTAGCCCTCAAGGGTGCTTGATTTATTTCAATAACTTGGGGTGCTTCCCTCAGCCAGAAGCACAAGTAGTGGTCTCCCTTAGTCAGCCAAACCAAGGGGACCCCAAGGCATAATCTAGATCCACTCCAAATAAGTCTCCCACACTAGGTACAAAGGAGAACTTTATTGGTTACAAGGAGTAGGGTTGGAATAGGGTACAAAGTTGAGTAGTATCAGAGAAATCCCATAGAGCAAACAAGGTGGCTGGAGTAGCTTTTGATCATGCATCTGAGTTACTGCAAGCTATATATCTCAGATAGCTTACTCACAAGTATCATCCAGAGACAGGTGAATGTTCCCTCTGGAGGCAGGCAGTTCCTTGATCATGAGTTTTGAGAGTGAGATCAAGTTTCAGGTGGTCCAACTCTTCTCTCTCTCTGAGTTTTCCTCATGGCTGCTGCCCCCTCCTCCTGGGCAGTCCTTAACTTATATAGCCCTGATGACCTCATTAACCTGGTCCAATGGAGGTCAGCACCTGTTGGCTGTGAGCCAACCAATTTGAAATGCATCACTTGTTGCGGGACAGACTGGCAGTTTCTAGCCCACCAGGGTGCCCAAGCCCCTCACCCAAGTATGTGATGCCAGTCACGCAGGCAGAGGGAGCAGGTTTCCCCCCCTCCCTCGGGAATGTATCCAGCTCAGGTTACCTGAAGAGATAGTGTACCCTTTGCAGGGCTCAAATTGTCACACAGCAGAGTTTTTGGGGAGAAACAGAGGTGGCCTTCTGCCACAATGCCCACATTTAAGAAAGGGAAAAAGGAGGATCCAGGGAACTACAGACCAGTCAGCTTCACCTCAGTCCCTGGAAAAACCATGGGACTGAGGTGAAGCTCAAGGAATAAAATGCAAAGCCCGTGGAGGAGGAGAAGGTGATTAGGAACAGTCACCAGTGGTACGTCATGCCTGACTAACCAAATTGCCATTGGTGATGAGATGACTGGCTCTATGGACAAGGGGAGACCAGTGGATGTGCTATACCTTAATTTTAGCAAGGCTTTTGATATAGTCTCCCACAACATTCTCACAAGCAAGCTAAGGAAGCACAGGCTGGATAAATGGACTGTAAAGTGGATAGAAAACTGTCTGGAGCATCAGGCTCAGGGGGTAGTAATCAATGGCTCAATGTCTAGTTGGTAGCTGGTATCAAGTGGAGTGCCCCAGGGGTGAATCCTGCAGCTGGTTTTGTTCAATGTCTTCATCAATGGCCTGGAATATGGCATAGCATGCACCCTCAGCGAGTCTGCAGATGACACCAAGCTGGGGGGAGCAGCAGATATGCTGGAGGGCAGGGCTAGCATTCAGTGTGACCTAGACAAATTGGATGATTGGAATCTCATGAGGTTCAACGAGGACAAGTCCAAAGTCCTGCACTTTGGACAGAACAATCCCCCATGTATAGGCTGGGGGCTGACTGGATGCTTGGACAGCAGCTCTGCAGAAAAGGATCTGGGGGTTACAGTGAACAATAAGCTGGATGTGAGTGAACAGTGTGCCCTTGTTGCCAAGAAGGCTAACAGCATACTGGGCTGCATCAGTAGGAGTGTTGCTAAAAGATTGAGGGAAATAATTATTTCACTCAATTCAGCACTGGTGAGACCACATCTAGAGTACTATGTCCAGTTTTGGACCTCCGCTGTAGGAAGGACCTGGACAAGTTGGAGACAGTCTAGTGAAGACAATGAAAATGCTTAGGGAGCTGGGGCACATGACTGATGAGGAGGGACTGAGGGAACTGGGCTTATTTAATCTGTAGAAGAGAAGACTGAGGGGAGATTTGATAGCAGCCTTTAACTACCTGAAGAGGGTTTTGAAAGAGGATGGAGCTAAACTGTTCTCAGTGGTGGCAGATGACAGAACGAGGAGTAATGGTCTCAAGTTACAGCAAGGGCAGTTTAGGTTTGATATTAAGTAGAGGTGCACTGATACATCAGTCCGATACTGGATTGGTACAAATATGAAGAAAATGGTCTATATCAGATATTGGCCCTATGGGGCCAATAATTTGGCTGATAAATGCCCGTGCTGTGCACAGCCGCAGTGTAGCAAAGAACAGAGATGGCAACATGGAGAGCTGCCTCCAGCTGGTAAGTTGGAAAGGGAGGGGAGGAGGGAAGGGGCAAGGGGGCAGATCAACGCCTCCCCACAGTGAGAGAGGGAGGGGGCAGGGATAGGCGCTGCCCAGCCGGGGGGGTAGAGCCGTGGAACAGCCATGGCTCATGGGATGGGGGCAGCTCCCACCACTGCTTGCACCCCGGGAGGTGGGAGATTTGCCCCCAGATCTTCATGGTGCGAGGCAGGCAGCAGCTGCAGGGTGGAGCTGATGCTGTGTGGGGCTCTTCTTGCTGGTGGCTGGGCTCGGAGCGGGCCCCAGAGGCACTGGGAGAAGGCTGCATCCACCCCAAATTTTGCTGCAGCTCCACTCCTAGCTCTGGCTGAATGCCCCACCTCCACCCAAGCACTGGGAAAAGCCATGGCTGCACTGGGGGCGGGGCAGTGTGGGGCTGAGAGCAGAATGGCAGTGAAATCTGAAGTGGCTGCAACCTCCTCCCAGTGCTGCCAAAGTCCACTCCGAGCCCAGCCCCTGGCAAGAAAAGCCCTGCGCGGCACTGGGTACAGCTACAGCCCGCACCTGCCACCCGCCTCATACAGATCTGGGGACATACGCTCCCCCCCACCCCCTGCCCTCCCAAGGTGCAAGCAGTGGCAGGAGCTGCCCCCACCCCATGAGCTGTGCCTCTGTCCCACACCCCTCCCCCTGCCACACCTCTTCCCTCCTTCCTCCCCTTCCACCACACTGGACATACCACCTAGAGGCAGCTGTATCAGATATCAGATCAGTATCAGCCAATATGCCTCCTTAAATATTGGTTATTGGTATTGACCCCTAAAATCTCTATTGGTGCACCCCTAATATTAGGAAGAATTTTCTCACTAGAAGGGTAGTAAAACACTGGAACAGTTACCCAGAGAGGTTTTGTAATCTCCATCCTTAGAGGTTTTCAATACCTGGCTAGACAAAGCTTTGGCTGGGATAATCCAGTTGGGGATGGTCCCATGGAGCATGGGGTTAGACTAGAAGATCTCTAGAGGTCCCTTCCACCCTAATTTTTTATGATTCTATGATTAACACCTATGGAATGAAGAATTAGAAATGATCAGGTAGATTATAATAAGACATGAAGTTAAGTGACTAGAAACACTGTTGCCTGTGCTAGGAAGGTTTTAATTTTGGGTGGACCAGAAATCAAAATGGGGAATTGGGAATCAAATCCACCAATGAGCACACACCCCCACTGCCGTATCCACCCCTGGGACAGCGGTGCTCAAAGTCATAAGGCCAGATAATCAGGCCCATAGGTATCCTGAAAGGTCCAAAAATTTGACTGCAGGGGAGAGGTGGCAGCATTAATTGCATTTCCCTTGCCGCCTTGTTTTCAAACTCATGGCAAGCCCTGCAGACTGAATGAGACATCCCTGAACGCTAAATCATGCTGGTATATGGAGGTCACTATACGGCCAGATCCAATTTGTGGGGCCAGTCCAGTGTACCAGATGACCTCAGTGCATTGACCCCATAGCAGTGTATTAGGTGATTCCAGGTGCTCAGAGTTTCATGATGCAAACAAGTATCCTTGCGATTAAATAATTTAAAGACAGTGTGTCCCTAGGAACCACTATAAGTTCTGGCTCTATTACAGTAATATTTTATTAAAGATCTAGGCCACTCTCATACAGTTTACAGTTTATTTGCTCTCATAAATATCGATTAATTTTTACAAGTAGAAACATTTCTCCATTTTTTTTGATCAACCTTTTCTTTCCACCTGGATCATTCAATTATGCCTCTAAGCTATGCTTAAAAAACTGCATTTTTAGGTTTAGGCCAGTACGGTTTGTGTCACTAACAGAATGATTTTACACAGTGGTGCTCACACTTTTGGCCCCAGTGGCCAGATGAGTGGTATCAGGCCAGAATGCGAGTCAGATTGAAACCTGCACACCAGGATCATGACCCAGGGGCCTGAAGCCGCCCCATTCCCAACCCTCACACACAGAGATTAGGCCCTGGGACCTAGCACAATCTCCACATGGCCGACCCTGTATGCTGTATCCAATCCAGTGTGTAGGGACCAGGGCTCCCCATGCATCTAGAAATTTGGCATCAGGGAAGTGGTGCTATCATTTTCTTACTGCCAAATTTCCAGGTCCAAGGGGAGCCCTGCAGGCCTGAAGACAAAGTACTGTGGGATGGATCAGCCCTGGGGGCTTGAGGTAGAACACCCCTGAGATAAGAGGATTGCAGTAATTATGTTAAAAAAGAGAAAAACCTCTTATTTGCAAAAACAGTATCTTATTAATTAGGAAAGATGAGCAAAGAAATACAAAAATACCTGAAAAGGAAATTTGGGCTTTCAAAACCTTTGTTTGCTTTTAACATTTGCCTGTGGGTGGCAGTGACTGAATACAATCCAATCAGCTGGGTTTTAGAAGCCATATCACAAGATCATACACGGAGCCATACTGCAAGATGAGACAGCCATGGCATCAGATCCACAGCTGCCAAAATTTTCATGGGAAGCTGAGGCACTGGCAATCTTCTCCCTGAGGGCTGCTGAGATTTGACTTGTCCACTTAATTAACCACTTAACCGTGTTATCCGAAAGGGTTGAATATGCAGCTGTCTGCACATAGCTTGCCATTGCCTAACAGATTTTATTTTTCAAAAGTATCCATTTTCATGAGTAAAACAGCCTTCAGCCAAAACTCTCTTCAGTTGGACGGTGCTCCCTGCTCCTGTTGCTCCCAGCTATGTCCGTCTTATGGGTCAAAGTGGATTCTTACCCAGGGCTAACTTCCTGTTGTAAATATTTGTCATTAATATGGGCAGCTACTGGATGCATATGGCTAAAAATGTTTATTAATAATTGACTCTAAACCTAAAAATAGTCATCATAGTCATCACATACCCAAAGTATTTTAAGCTAGTGTTATAATACTTTACGGAAAAAATTCTCTCTCAGAGTCCTTTCTTAAATACTATAATCAACAATCGTTTAGAAAAAGCCATCATCTTTGCCACAACGATGTTTTTGGCCTCCTCTGTCTCTTAGGGATTAAAGTTTAGAATACCAGCTTGCAAAAATACAGTGGCATTTTTATAGTCTAACTAATTAAACATAATTAAATTAATGGTAACCTGGAATTGAATGTATTAAAAAAACCAAAAGCATTTTGCTTTACATGTATAAACAGTACAGTAATTATTTCCTTTTAAGGAAAATGCCAAGGTAATAATGTAGGTGACAGTGAAATACTTCACAATGGGTCAATTTAGTTTGTCATGATTCATCAGCATGTGTGTGACTAGTAAATAATTGAGTTAATTTTAAGCTGAGTGACATATTTAGAAAACTACAAAGCACCTTATTTTGTGAATTTAATCAACCTTTGCTCTTCCCTTGGTAGTTCAACATACATCTACAATATTAATCTAGAACACTTCTTTACCTTAAAGCCATGATGAATGCCCAATGGCTTTAAAATTTTTAGACGTAACTGCTTTTTTAAATGATAGCTTTAAATAAGGAGCACTTAAAAATAAATACACACAATTTTTTTTTTTTACTGTAGCAGGATAATTTCAGAAAAGCGCAACCTCTCCTTAACTGAAGTTGTAACCACGTTACTGCAAGCTAAATTTTTAGATGTCTTTATTTTCACCAGTGAAAATGCTTTTGGTCTCAAACCACAAAGGTAAAACTCACATCACACAGTGAAAAATTTCCTCAGAATTACTGTCTAATGTTTCCTTGTCTCCCTCTGTTGGCCCAATTAAATCATATTACAAAAAAAAATTTACAATGCAGATAGATTTCCAGAAGCCGGAAGAAAGTAAATTAATTTTAAAAGTTACCATTGTTGTGTAATTAAATGTGGTTCTGCATCATTGAAGTAGACTAAGAATATTTTTTCCAACCAAAGCTCCTCTGGTGGCTTAGCTACATATCACAGAGCTTCTCTCGTCTGTGGTAAGAAATTTAACTAGGAGTAATACAGTATTAGTTGCAGGAGTAACAGTAATTTGGTAGTGCAAATGTATTTTGCTACCAAAATGCTGGCTTGCATCCATAGATGCTTCTCAAGCAAATCCCAGAACATCATTCTCCCCTTGTACTCGGCCTTGGTGAGGCCGCAGCTGGAGTACTGCATCCAGTTTTGGGCCCCACAATTCAAAAAAGATGTGGAGAAGCTTGAGAGAGTCCAGAGGAGAGCCATGCGCATGATCAGAGGGCAGGAAAACAGACCTTATGACAACAGGCTGAGAGCAATGGGGCTCTTTAGCCTGGAAAAGCACAGGCTCAGGGGTGAGCTGATGGCCACCTATAAGTTTATCAGGGGTGACCACCAACATCTGGGGAAACATTTGTTCACCAGAGCGCCCCAAAGGATGATGAGGTCGAACAGTCATAAACTACTGCAAGACCGCTTCAGGCTGGACATAAGGAAGAATTTCTTTACTGTCCGAGCCCCCAAGGTCTGGAACAGTCTGCCAGCGGAGGTGGTTCAAACACCTACATTGAACACCTTCAAGAGCAAATTGGATGCTTATCTTGCTGGGATCCTACGACCCCAGCTGACTTCCTGCCCTTTGGGCGTGGGGGCTGGACTCGATGATCTTCCGAGGTCCCTTCCAGCCCTAATGTTTATGAAATCTATGAAATTTTCAAATGCCAGGTACAACCATAACTGACTTTAAATAAAAAAACCCTTATTTTTGTAAAAGGGAATTCAAGTTATTTTTCCAATAGTGTTCAAAAGTCCATGTATAATCTTTTGGTATATAAAAACCTCTATTAGTCATTACTATCATTTTGTAAAATGCCTGAGGAAGGGCACTGTAATACTTGCTTATGTCTATACCAACCATACGCTGGTCCAATAAAAACTACCACAAGACTTCTTGCCAGTTGTAAAACACATAAGAGTTGCCAAGTAGTCATTTTGAGTGTGTACATGCATAGCACATAAGATAATTGGTACAGGTTACGGCACTTGCATAATAAATCCTGAGTTTTCAAAACAATAATTCACATGATACAGACAAAAAATAATAATTTTAAAGATTATGTCACTTAGCTATTCGAGAGTAAATTTCTTTGTTAGCTACACTGAAGTGTAAATTGTTGCAAATCATTTAATACAATTAGAACATGCACAGATTCACAGTGCTACAATATATCTTTTGGGTCTCACTGCAAAACCAATGTATGACACTATGCTCAGTATCCTGTCTTCCCACAGAATAATGTGTTTCTCATTTCATATGTTGCTACATTGTCTAGAATATTACAGACATCATCATAACATAATGAATTAAATATTAAGATATATCATTCAGATATACAAGGGAACAAAAAACAGACTCATATCTTTACAGAAATTAAGTAAAGCATAATTCTGTATAGTTGCATTCAGTCCTAAGACGATGCCCCAAAATATCCCTGAAGAGACAAAATACAAAGTTGTAACCAAATTATCAGAAGATTGACCATTAGACTCACTGCATATGTTGAGTGTAAATACTGTAATACCTTCACAACCATGCATACCTAGATGGCAGGCAGTTAACTTGGTCTGGGATCAGAGATGGTCACTAAGGCCACCGACACAAGTGATATTTGTCACATGATCAACCCCCTGAAGTGCTCTACACCCATGCCCTTACAGAAGCACATGGCTACAGAGTGCTTTAAAAGGACCTGATCCTACAGCAATCTGAACCCTCATTACACGAGAGTTCAGATGAAGGCACTCTAAAGTGGAGTGCCTTCATTAACTTGTGTCCACGCATGCCAGGAGCAGGGCTGGGCTGATGTAGCCTGCACTAGAGGACGGCGCAGGTGGATTGGCGGTCCCGCTTCCACCTGGGGGAGGGCTCCAATCAACCCACCCCACTCTCCAGCACAGGCTGGGCAACTCCCAGACCAAGCTCCCTCCACACTCCCTTCCCCGACTCCCATTCTGAAAACAAGGCCAGGGCTTGGAGAGGAAGGGACGGGACTAGAGGAAAGTGGCTGCAGACTCACAGCTGCTCCAAAATGCAGCTTGTTCCCCCACCCAACAGCGAACATTTGTTGTGTCTGGGGGATCACTGTAACTCATGGCGCATTTACATGGATGCTAGAAATTTAAAAAGCCCACTTGCCCTGGCACTGATCCATACTCAGCTCATTCCTAAATAATCAAGGCAGGGAAGCAAAAAAAGCTATCCTCATTTTCCTTTGGTGTCCTTAACTCAGAATTAAATTTGTGCATGGATTTACTAGATCTATAAATGGTAACCAAGATTAACAAAGATAATTTCAAAGTTCCTTTGCTTTAAGTCTCAAAGCTGTATAATGCAGTACTGACATCTTCAATTTATAATACAGTATGTTACTTGGTAACTGTTTAACAATGTGACTCGCCCACAACTGTTCCAGTGAATTACAGGGAAACATTACTTTCAAATTCCCACGTACCAAAGTATTGTAGATGGTAATCACCTACCATAAAAATACATATTTTCCAGCACTACTGAGGGAGACAAATATTTGCAACACCTAATCCAAACCAATTTAAAATGATAAACAACAATATTTTAACATTTAGCATTTTGCAAAACTTTGTTAAATATAGGCAACATTACAGCAGAAAACACACACACTTGCACAAAGCACATAACTTATCATAGAAAGCAAAGGGTAAACTACAAATAATGGGAGTATTGCAGAAGCTGAAGCTGTGTCTAAACAAATAAACTTTCAAAATTATTATTGCCTGTAGCTATTAGCAAATAGACAATGTTTCCTCAACTCCCCACAGCACAAAGCTGGACCCAAAGCTCAATGAAATCCACAGAAGTCCTTTGAATGAGGCCTCACATAAGTGCAGGGTGCAGCTGAGTAGCGAAAGGAACAAAGCAGCTGTTATCAGCTCCTCTAACCTTAGCTGACTAAGGGCTTTTACAAACTTTGTCATGATTTTAAACTATCCTTGAGGCTGGTCCAAACAAGTCTGTTGGCTGTGGTCCAAAGGAGCTGATGGGCCAGCTAGAGTTTTATGTTTTGGCCATACCTGTCCATTCCTTTACTTCATCAATGGAACCCCCTTTCTTCAGAGACCTGACAGTAGTGTGGGGAGAGGGATAGCCATAAGTGACACATAGGAGGGACACGGGGGGTCATGTGCCCCCCCTGATTTTGGGCACCACCGGGTTCTATGGATGGTCACCACTCACCACCTGCCCCCCCTAACCTGGTACCACCACCTGCAGGCAGTCCCCATTCACCACCACCCCTCTTACCACCAACGCCACTGCTGGCGTCTGCAGGTGGTCACTGCTCACCGCCAACTGCAGGCAACCTCTGCTTGCCACCCCCCCAGCTGCTGACACCATCTGCGGGTGGTTCCCCGCTCACCAACCCCCACCTCTGCTACCGATAACAACTACAAATGGTGCCCCCCCCCCCAGTCTCGGGAGGCACCAGTTGTTCATGGTAAGAGCCACCCTTTCACATACACTGTACACTGCTATCTTTCTGGCAAAACTGCACTGCTGGAAAGAGCAAAATGGTCACAGGGAGGCTCAGAATCAAGTCTTGGGATTTCAGTGCATACCAGTTGGACTTTGCTCAATAAACAGGACAAACAGAGAAAATTAAAATATGTTGTAACTATGAAATGGCAAGTAGTCCCAGTCAGCTGAGGACATTACTATCATCTCTTTAAAAGCTGAAATTAGGTTTTGGCCATCCCTGGTGCCAACAGAAGGTGAGTTCTAAGCTTTTTGTCAAATTGTCACAGTGTAACAATGGTTTTTGCACTTAGCATTTAAGAACATTTAAAAGATATGCCAGTTATTTCTCCAAGGTTAATAAAAGCCAACTAAGCGTTTCTTTGTTTTCCACAAACTTCCACAGATGGAAGATGGATTTTACTCCATCTCCTTCAAAATAGCTTGGTTATATATATAATTTTTGCAATCTAACATTCCAACTGTACAAAAAGCCAAACACACTTCTTTCTTCAATAACATTTATGAACAAACAAGATTTCTCTCTATTTTTTTTTTTTAGATAAACAAGAAGTCTGGAAATCAGAGTTTATTTTCCTGATTAGCTTTTAAAAACAACAATCCAAGTTCCACCAATTTGTCCTTGAAGATGAAAGATATAAAGATGTATGGAGCTTGTCCTGCTGAATGGAAGGAAGATAATGTTACCCAATATTCAATTAACACCAAGGTCTGCCACTCTGCCAATGGGAGTCTCTCAGGGAAACTGCTAAATCAGTGCATTCTGTATCCAAAATGGCTGAGCCAACTCCAAATCATTCCCATAAGCACCTATGCATGGCTTACGTGGAATGATGTTGTCTAAGTCAAAAAGAAAAAGTCCAAATCAACCCTGTTTCAGTGGGGGGGGAAGAGAATGAAAGGAGTGGAGAGGAAGCTTTAGTTAAAATTCCCCCACCACTTTTTTAAAGCACAGGGCTGCTGTCACATGAGACGTGGAAGCTGCTGGAGCACTCTAATTAGCATGCTGCTCTGACGTACTGTAATTACACCAGGTTGGAGCAGCCTCTCTGCAGTCTACAGGCACCCACAGGTCTCAAGTCTTCTAAATATGATCAGAAGCAATCCAGTTCAAGTAGGAAGGCATCTAAAATCTTGGCTAAGCCCAACTGGAGAAAGCCTAAAATCTACCCTGACCCCTTTAGATGCCCACAGAGAACATCTAACTTACCCTGACATCACCCAGTTCAGTACAAAGTGCTTTTCTATCAATCAATCTCACTTAGGAACCCTGGAAGGTAGAAAGGGTAACATCTACCTTTTGCACAATACCTTACTGGTTAGAGCACTTTCCAGACATCAAGAAGGATAAAATGACACCATGTGCCCAGTAATATGAACAAGTCAATGGAAAGGAGGAAACTTGGGTTCTAGTCCTTCTTGCCAGGATTATTTTTGCTTTTTAACTAGTGACTGCCTAACATAAAAATCCAGAAATAGTCCTGGCAGCAGGAATGCACTCTCCTGAGAGAAGGGAGAAAAAAACTTGAATCCCCTCAATAGGAAGAGGACCTAAAAGAGAGCCCCCTTTACAGGCAAATGCTCACATTGCTAGGCTATTACACAAAAGATGGGCACCACTATCACTACCGGTCAATTAGATGCCTCCACTCTGAGCACCCTGAATCTGAGATGAAAGAAGCACCTAATGTTTTAGAAAGTAGCCTAACCCCTTAAGAAAGGCAGGGATTCAGACATAGCTCTGTGCCTACCACTTCTTATTGACTATCTTTAGGCACCTCCCAACTCAGTATCTGAGCTCTCAGAATCACCCTTACTCTCTTTCTACTGCAGGAGCATAGGTAATTATAGGGTGTCCATCATACAGGACATTCTGGTTTTCTGCTACTCTGTCCTCTATTGATACAAAACCTGACACCTTTATGTCCTCTATTTTTAAATAAAGGCATCCAGTTTTGTACCAATAGAGGACAGGGGACAACCAGACTGTCCTCTGTGGTGGCCATGCTATGCTTACCTTTATCAGTTTGGATCAACCACCTATGGCAAAAAACACCGCAGCCCCTTGGTGGAGATGCCTACAAGGTTGACCTGAGTCCCTTTTCAAAGGGGCAGAACTGCCAGTTTAGACCTGCATTGGCTCCCCATGACTTTCCACCACCTTAAGGGGCCACCCAATCTCCACTACCATAATATGAATCCTTGCTAGAGTCTTTCCACCTCAGACTCCACCCAAGATTACAGTGACCTAAACTAAGGTCAACCTGACCTATTCCATTTGTGCTTTTCTTTCATCTTTCTTACCAACTCATGTTACAGTGCTGCCAACCATTTGTGAAACATTTCAGGCGAATAACCAGTCAAATGGGAATGCACTTTTACATAACCACTATTCATAAAAACATACTCAGAACCATGTATCCATTTGAGGTTACATTTACAAATACATTACGCTCAATGACCTGCCTGAAAGACTATCCAAAAATGTGCACATATGTAAATCATTCCTTCCTGGAATCCTGGGCAAAGTGACAGGAACAAAGAATGTGGTTACCTCATCAGTGTTTGGCACTCCATATACTACAGTTTAAATGCTTGCAGGTTTATGAGCCATCTGTCTACGGAGAACCATTGGGTGGTGCCTGCATGGTTTGATGCATGTGGTCACTAGTTCCTAGGACCAGTAGAAAGTGAACTGTGCCATAAAAAAAAAAAAACATACACTACTTCTGCCTGTCCGCCCAGGGAACTATATCTTTGTAAAGAGATTACATCTCAGGAACTGAATTGTGTTGGACAGTGCTTCAGGAAAACAGAGTAACTTATATCCCCATAGAAAGGGGAATTGTGAGTAGAGAAAGGAGCAGAAGAACCATTTTACTCCTGACCAGGAGTATAGGTAATGGCAGCCTGTTTTGGAAACAGCAGGACCTTTCAGCTTGGAGCTCCCAGGAATTCTGCTAATATCTGAGCACCAGACATGATGCAGAAAAGAACACCAGCCAGAAAGCAGCAATCCTATTAACCCAATCTCTACTTGGATGTGTACAGACATATGGTTCAATATTGATGCAACTGAAGGGCATTTAAGGCACTGAAACACATGCAGGGTGCCTGCTCTGGTGCACTGGAAATCCAGCACATCAGAGCAGACTTGGTTAATCAAGTCCACTGGAGCATATAAATTGATGCGCTCCGGCAGCCTTGGTGTCATGCGCAGTGGGGCAGCGCGCCTTCATGCTGAGAAAATGGCAGCAGTGTGCTTTGAATTAAAACATGTTCAACGTGCTTTAGTTAAAACCATACCGCCACCGTTTTCTAAGTGCGCAGGTGTGCTGCGCCACTGATACATGTGACGTGCAGACACTTTTCGTTAGCCCGGCTCGCTAATTAAAAGCACCTGGCACCGCGTAGGGAACACATGTAAAAATGCTCTTACGTTCCTCCAAGGAGAACAAGTTTAGGTCACAAACAGATTGAGACGATCATTAAATAAAAGTTTGAGTCCAGTTTAAGAACAAGGTTTAGGCTTATTCTTCAACTGGGTGTAGGTATTAATTACAAGGCAGATGCTCACAGGTCTTAAAACTACAGGGAACAAACATGGGAGCTAGCCACAAAAGTAAAACTTACAGGATGGCTAACACATTTCCTTTTAGCGCGGGCTCTGAATTGGTGATAAAAAGGGGAATTTAATTCTACTAAGCTTCTTTTTAAAGACTATACTCTTTCCACATATAAGACGATGCTACTGCTGCCAATCCCACAGAGACTCTAAACAAATTGAAAAGGGAAGGGGAAAACCCAAAGATGTAAAAAAGGCAAAAATGAAAGGCAAAAAAAGAAAGAAAGAAGAATGAACAAATTAGAGAACAAAAGCACTAAAGGAAGAGCAGAATAAAGCTAAAGGAGAGAAATAAAGAAGGAAATCCCTGATATGTGAGGGAGACAAGATCAGAAAAACTTGTCCCCCCAAGTCCTTTGCACGAGTTGCTACTGTTTGCTCTATGAGGCCCTGCTCTGCTAGAACTGTGGTGGTGCAGGAGAGGGTCTATCACTAACGATGTAGATGTCCTCTCTCTCTCTCAGCATCCTCACCCATAAGGAAATAACACTCTGGGGTCTCCAGATAAAAATACAGCTATATAAATATATTGTATTTTCATTAGGGAACAGCCAGGTTAATGTCAAATTCTGTCCTTTATCAGGGGTACCACTACATCAAGAGCTGGTCCTCATTTTTATTTCATAAGAACAATTCATTCTTTGCCATTCAAAATCTCCTTTAAGCTCCCTGTACAGATCAAATAAAAGTTTGTTTGCCAAATCCATCCATTCAAAAAACCTGCTTCTCTTTAGATCTAAAATGGAAAGATTGCCTAGATCAATAAATCCTTTTGAGAATCTCTTAATTTCTTTCTCTCCATCAACAGTAGTTCAGCAGCAGTTTCAAGTGCCACAGCTGTTAAGACCTAATTTGAGTGACTCCCAATGAGCTGATAACTATTTACCTATACATGTAACCTTATTCTTTAACACCTGTACATCCACATAATGTCTCAGGTGACATCCCAGCCTCAACAGCATCCAATTTTAACATAAACTTTAAAAGACAGCTAGATTTTGTCTACTGGGGGCCTGATCCTGCAAAATATTTTTTTACATACTTAACTTTACCGCTATGAGTAGTCACAACTGAAGTCAGTGAGAATAAGCACAGCAGCAAAGTTACGTATATATGACAAAGTGTTTGGAGAAGCAGGACTCAAATGGAGAGCCGTATCAGCCTTACTGATTCTCCATCCTTTTTTGCCTTCCCAAATTCCATAACACGACATGCACAAACACATTTGCACTTGATTTGAAAAAAAAACTTGCACATTTAGTATGCATCTCTCTCTAAACAACAAATTTTTATTATGCATTTCTAAGTTTTGCCATACAAATGACACATACATTACTGAACATTCAATCCCAGCAAGAACTAACTTTTTACCTTGTTCATGACAACAGATTTATCAGGAGATTTAAGAAATGCAACATTAAACTGACATTAAAGCATATATCCCTCTCCAAATCATTTAACACAACGTATAGATTTATCCTATATGGTACCTTTGTATTGTAGATCTTCTCCAAGTTTGTTGGAGCATACAATCAAGCTTCAAGTTCAATGTCCAACAGCTGAAAAGGTAAATCAAATATATTAAAAATATCTTGCTAAAAGTAAGTGGTTTAAGCACATAAAAGAAAAAGTAAATTCAATGTACAAAATTACCATTTGGAAATAAGTTTCAAATATACCAGTCATTTACCATCATGCCAAGTGCAATATATTTTATGCATGATAAGAATGATGCACTATTTAATAATTTGCTGAATATCAGAAAAACTATATACATCTTTAAAGTAAACTTGGACACAAAACTCAAAAATAGCACAAGACAGCTTCTGGAAACATGTTTCAGACTACTAATTTCGTAACAACCATCCATAATGACAGAACAAAAACAAAACAAAGCAAAAACCCTACATTTAATATGCAAAACTGTTAGTGACATACCAGGGGAAAAATCTGTTATTAAACCACACACACTGCTATATATACACATATTTGAGCCTTAAACAACCTTGTATTTGCAGTAGAATAAGGGCACAAATAAAAGAACCATGTACAAATGAGGATCATCATTATATTTTGTCATTTTAGTCTCATGAAAAGCTAAAAAGGGCAATTCTATGACAGATTCTAAATGTTGGCTGCATACAATTTTGCAGGCACATGCATAGCACCTAGCCACAAGTATTCCCTAGAGCCTCTATAAATTCTCCTAGTGATTCTGACACACTGATACATAGATGGAATAATCTATTTGATAAATCTAATGCAGTGAAGAAGGCACGGGGGTGGGGGGAGACAGTTAACTCAGAAAGATGTAGCACAAAAAGAAAACAAAACAAACAAACAAAAAATCAACAGACCAGGGAAAGAGAGAAAAGAAAACACAGAAAGAACTGGCAACAGTTTAAGTATCTGGCTATGCTTCAGCCTTGTTTCTGTAGCACCACTTCACTGATATCCCCATCAGTTTTTGTTTACCAATTTACCTTGAATATTTCTTAGACACCTATCCCATCACCATCTATGAATTATGGAGAAAATGATGTTAGACAATAATAGCCTTACAAGTGAGTCTGCACTAGTTTCTTGCCCAGATTTCACCTGCAAACTACACCTTTGCTGCCACTAGTATGAACTCTCATGTAGATGGAGTGAAGGCACCCCAGAAAGATTAGACGATCCAGTAGTCAGGAAACCTATGCCCACCAGCCATTCATACTTTTGGTCACGTAACTGCCCTTTTTATGAAAAACAGGTATTTCTTAGTGTGAATGTGCAGTTAGAGAAATATAAAGTGCTTCCATTCCTCCTAATGTGCTGCTTACTCTAAAGCCCAAAGATAATTAACAGAGCTGATATTTTAAATTTATTTCCCTTGTTATCATTCCTGCAGAAACAAACAGGCATAAAGTTCAGGGTGTTTCTGAGAATCAGAACCAGAAGAAAAACTTCAAATCAAGAGTTTGTGAGGATTTTACCAATTCTTTTTATCAAAGATACAGCACATCAACTTGAAGTTACTATTTTATTAAAAACAAAAAACCCCAAATATCCCACATGACTCTATGTTTCATATATTCCAGGAAATCTTTATCAATATGACAGTTTCCAAGACTGTTTACTCCATATGCTCATTTATGGCCCCTACTGTTTCTGTCACATGTATGACTTGAAAAGTTTGGAATCCACACTAAAGGTGTATGAACAACAGGGCTCTCTGTCTGCATACCGTTTGATCCCCAAAAGTGTCAGTGCCTCCAAGAAGAGAAACACATGAATCACACAGAGAATCCCATTAAAACTAAAATGAAAATTAGCCAAACATCTATAAAAGCAATAGAGCTACTTAGTAAGTTATACCGTCAGGAACAATACAAAGAATTGTTGTGTAAACCCTACCACTATCTGTTTCTTTTTCTTTGCTTTCGTCCTAGTCCATCACTTAGCCTTGTGATGTTCTTTTCTTCAGATGATGTAAAATCTCTAATCTACCCTTTCCCCTCTTGTGTTTCCGTCTCATCCCTTACCCTTTTTTCTGCCAATATCTTCTGCCTCCAGTCCCAGTTACCTGCTGCAGTGTTTATCGCACATTAACATCATCACACACAGGTTGAACTTGGCTAGCCTGGAAAGGCAGTGCTTTTCCTACAAGTTGTCATTTGGATTCCATAGGCTTGTCTACATCACAAAGTTCTGCCAGCAGATCTGACCGATAAGGATGTGAAAAGACTCTCCCTATATCCAACACGGGTCTGCTGGGAAAACCCCCGGTGTGGACAAGGATTTGTTAGCAGCAAAATCTTTCAAAATTTGTGGAAACTGGCATAGGTCTGACAAAAAACCTCCTTCTGCTGATATTTCTGGGACCCAAATAGTAAGTGGGGGAACAAGGGGAATGATCCTTTTCTTCTAACACCATTCAAAATAGGAATGAAGTATCAAATGCCATCACAATGTCAGATGCCACTGACTGAGCTGGTAGGCAGTCTGAAACAAAAATGTCTGATACATGAACTACTCTGATTTGTCTAAAAGGGGTGTTAACCTAAAGCTTCATTAAAATAATGTAGTTGTAGTCATCATTCAGCTATTTCAGCAGTGCAGTAACTTACTACCCAAAATTCACAGGAAAGGTCTGGGATATCACACACAATATGCTGTGTGAAGGATCTAGTAGAGGGAAAGGATCTAGTAGGGGAAATATGGTTCACAGGTATGGCTTAAGAAAGTGCCACAGTATCTGCCTGGCAAATCAGCTATTACACTGCACTGTGGTGCTGCTTTTAAATACTTGCCTGCAAAAGTGACACAGGAAACTATCTGCTCACACTATTCTTTAACCGGAACAGACCTGCACTCTTGTCACTACCATTTCATTTCTAAAACCCTGCATCCAAGTAGCATTCATTTTAGAAGTGGACATTCTGAAAAGCACATATAGATGTGAAACCAATCAGAAATCATATTTATGTATACTATTCTTCTTTCTTTAACACTATGGGCTGCATCTTAGAAAAAAAGTATGCCTTCCAAAGTTATCCTACATTTAAATACCAAAAAAACCTACCAAAGTTACTTGCATCTTCATTTTCCAGTACTGACAAACTGACAGACTAAAGGACAAAGGCATAATTTAACAGACTGCTCTGTGTAAAGACACAATACAGTGCACAAAAAAAATTCATCAAATGCCCCTGTCAGTACGCCTTACAAAGTACAGCTTAATGAATGTATGCAAATTGCTATAATATATAAAATGTCTGGTACCTCTTCAACTAGTAATGCGCTTATGAAGAAATCTATAGAGGATGGTAAGATACATCAATCTAATTTGTCTTTGAAATAAAACGATTTGGTTTCCTCAAGATAATTTCAATCTCTTTTTTTAATGCCCAATGGCACGACAGCAACACATTACATGCAACGAACCACCACTCTAGACCCTGGAAGACAGGATTATTAAATAAAAAAAGCATTTGGCTACAGACAAATTGAAGGCATGCTGCTACATACTGGTATAACTTGAATATTTTCCTCAGTTGTTTTGATGTCTTGGCATTTATTGTTATTTCCAAGCCTGCTGAAAAGCACTTTTTTTTTTTTTCACAATTTCAACCTGAAGTGAGATTTCCCAGCAACTCCCAGATTTAAAAGTAAGAATCCTAGTCACATTCTCCAGCACTGACCACAACTGAAGGAAACATCAAAAGATGTGTAAGGAGCCCCAGGTCTTTTCAGCTGCTGTATTTTTAACACCATCCTATTGGAGCTGATCTACCTTCTTTATCAAACCATTTATTTCAACAACATATACCTTCTGAAATAAAATTATTTTTTTTTAAACCCTGTAATTTTGGTTGATAGTTTCCAGATTTTTAGGAATAAAAAACTAGAAATCAAATATTGAAACTATCATAAACTTGTCATTGAGAAGAGGCTTGATGCCTACCTGGCTGGACTCATTTGAGTCCAGTTTTTCCCTTCCGACCCTACTTTTATGATTCTATGATTGTTTTTCCAAAACTGGTGGTTTTTCTTAAAAGTGGGGTTTTTTGTTTAAAAAAAAACAAAAAAAACAACAACAACTTTTTTCCAGTTTGACAAAGAAAGAAAAACTATGGAATGTTGGGTGGGTGGAGAAGCTTAAAATTATTTGAAATTTTCCATGAAAATTAATTTCCTTTGACAACCACCTATGCTATCTATGCAACTGAACATTTATACAAGATTCTTCCTCTTAATTTGTAACCACCATTAGTGATATATAAGAGAAATAAAAATAGATATACCAGCATCCATTCATCAGTTGCAGCAGCATTACTACTGAATGCTGAAACCTCTAGCCTCTGCAGGACACTTCTCAGCCAGGTAAAGACATTACACTTTTACTGTTATAAGTTATCAGAAACTGGTCTATACCCATAACAGAACAGAAGTTCAGCACACAAAACCAGTCTATACCTGCTAATAGAACAGAAGTTTGGCGCACTGGTTAAAAATGGCAAAACCCAGTCTAAGATTTGCTCCCTCTCCCACAGACAAGAATGAATTTGTGTTGTTTGCTACTGATCTAAACTACACCACTTACAGGAAACTGCGCAAGTTGGATCAATTCCACCTCAGGCTTTTTGAATGTCTGTACCTAGCCCTCTATAATAAAGAAAGGGTTAGTTGTGCGTCACATAGCAGAACCCTATGGAATGTGTTTGGCCAATAGCTAAGCTTTAAATTAAATTACTAGGATAAAAGATTGTCATTTACAACCAGACTTCTCCTGTTGGAAGAAATAGTATCTTATTTTGGGGAAAGCATAAAAAGAATAATGCAGCAAAGTAAACCAAGCAAAAACTGAAAGAGAGATACAGATTTCCTGCATCCTCGTCTTTCTGTTTTTAGACCTGGGTATGGCACAGAAAAACGCTGTTGGTGTCTGCTGAGGATCTCTCAATGACGAGCAAGCCAAAAAGTATCTATTCCAATTCTTTTAGACAACATGCACTAGACCTCCAAAAATCCACTCACTTGGAGGGAGCCACATTTATGCAGAACATAAGTTTTCATATTAGAGAAAAAGGTTTCTAATCCTAGCATGGTAAAAACAAAAGCTAAAAATAATACAATGAGTAATTATCTATTAATCTATATGAGAAGAGAATTCCACTGTCACCGACTGTCTCACAACCTGAAAATAAAAACAAGATACAGATTTTGTCTAATAAATGATCTCACCCCAAGTCTTAGATCATCCCTTACCCACTTCATATTATTACTGAAGTAATTACTGCAGCTATCAAACAGATACATTTTACTCATCCATTAGAAAACATGACTAAGTTGGATGGTCTACAGTACAGAATTTTTGCATTTTTGAATCAGAGGGCAACAACTTCAGCATCAAGTAAAGAAATACTAACTAGCATGGCTTGTTTCTTTGCAACATTATTCTCAAATGATTATTTTAGCATTCCAGATTTAGAATTATTTTAGAATTTTAGCATTTTGATTATTTTCACCATTAATATTTTCTCAGTTACCAATCAAACAATAACTCCTTCAATAAATACGATGTATTTTAAGATGTAACTTTTTAATAAGGTAGTTAACCCTATTAGTTTGAAAACAGGAAGAAGGTAGTGCATGGTGGCACATGAAAAAGTAGGTTGCTCCCTATAAAAACTCATGCCACTCTGAACCAGTTAGGAAACAGACAGCCGTTAGGTTTGTAGGATTAAAATAGCTGATTGGACAGAACTGCCCATCCCCTATAGTGCTACAAAATGGAAGACGTTCCACAAAAAAATAAGAAACAGGAAATGTAATGCTAAATATAACATCTGTACAATGTACTGTAATGCTACAGGGAATCTCTTGGTCCCCCAGCACGGTGCAGTGCTCTGTCCCTCTCCTCCAAGGGCAGAGGGAGGGAGAGTAGGGAGGGCAGTCCCTGATTATTCTTAGTCTTCTAATTCCCTGAAGGGGAGAGAAGGGATCAAGGGAGCAAGCAGCAGCCCCGCCAAGAGTGTCTAGTGGCAGCAGCCCATGCACTGACAGCTTGCCACCCCCATGGACAGACAGTCAGGGCACAGAACTGCAATCCCTACCATGCACCCTACCTGGAGAGTATTACAGCACTTCTTTGTTTCAAAGTTCTGTGACACAACTAGCACTATAAAAGTAACATCCGCCCGTGATCAGTCTTTAAGGTGCCACCCTGCTCTACTTTGTTCATCATAATTTTACTTTCAGATAGGCATGTTCGTGGCTCTAGTTCATTTCCAAAAGCCCCATGCACATAAACTAAAATAAGGGAATAAACAAATGTGAAGTATTCCGTTATCATACTTCCTTTAATCGAGACTTCCACTTTTACTTCCATCATCATCATCACCAGTATTTTAAAATAACTTCTCATTTTAAATTTAGTTCGTCAGCATTTTCCACCTTTGACTCTACATCAAGGCCCTAAAGTTTGTGCCTGGCGTACTTAATAAAGGCAAATTAAGGAAACAAAATACATCCCACCTCCTCTCTTATCTCCAGAACCCATATGAAATTATACTAATTACCATAAGTCAAATTAAACATTCTAACTTTTCCGTGGAAGAGAAAGGAAAAGATTATACCTGGGAGTCAATCTTCTTACAGCTCCCCTAAGATGCAACGTCTAATACGTTTAAGAAAAGTATTGTATAGAGGACTTCGGCTTCAGTATATCAAAATAGCTTTGCTAAAATATATTAGCGTGTGTATCATTGATAAAGTTAACTTCACACACAGTGTGCAATGAAGTGTGCTACACGATAATGAAATAAGACTTTTTAACCTGTTAAGTCATTTTCTCTATCAAGACACACTGGCATGTAAAGTCTGGGTTCACATCCTTAAGCGTATGTGCATGGAAGACACAATCACTGGCCGGGCATTTTTGGGTCCACATTCATTAACTGATTCCCAGTGACCCTTGGTAGGACCAAATGAATGCTTTGGCTACCACAGAAACTGGGAAGATCCCAGAATCACCCATCCTAGCCTTTAAACAAGCAACAAACCTCACCAACTTCATCACCAGGGATCCTGGTTTTCTCTGATTTAAAACAATCCCCAATTTTCAATTTAAAAAAAATTAATGCCAAATCCAATTTTTTTCTGTGATTACATGAAACCAATGTGGATTTGGGGTTACTTTTTTTAAAACCGAAAATGGGGGATTTTTTTTTTACATCAGAGAAAACCAGGATCCCTGCTCATCACCAGAAGTAAACTTCCTATGGACCCAAACACAGCAAATGGATCAAGACCATACAATGACAAGAAATGTAAAACCTGCCAAGACATCTCCACCACCCCACAATTACTGCACCAAACAACAGAACCATCAGCATTTCTGGAATTCACAACTGCCCCTCCAGAAATGTTATACATTTCATCCAGTGTATCAAATGCCCTGACGGAAAATATGTAGGAAAAAAACAAACAACTGTGCACCAGAATTACCACACATGGGAAATCTATCAAAGACAAGAATACCCAGTTAGCTATGGGGGAACATTTCTCACAAGAAAACCATTCTCTCGCCAATCTCTCAGTTTTAATCCTCAAAGGGAATTTACAAAACACCTTTCACAGACAAGCCTATGAACTTCAATTCACTTCATCAACCTACTGGATACAAAAATCATGTACTAAATATAGACATTGGATTTATGACACATTAATAACCTGCCTAACATCTGACTCCCCAGGTAAACCCTCCACTTTTTACCAGCTATTCTCATTCCCTCTCGCCTCCCTCTCAACCATTTACTACAGATGCATCTGTACAGATGCATCCTTCCCCTCCTCACCACCTCAATTTACATTTTAACTGACTGGCTTTCTTGCATATGTACTGGCCTCTGGCTGCTTTTCTATTCTGTCCAGGAAGAGCATAGACTATCTGCAGACGCTTCCTCAACCCGACAAAGGACATTATACCTGAAAACTTGCAAAGAAGAATTTTTCCAACTATTTGAGTTGGTCTAATAACAGATTTTGGATTTACCCCAAAGAACCTTGTCTGCCTATGTCCTTACACCAGCATGGCTACAACTTACACCCCATTCTACCTGTGTGACATTTGGACAAATCTTAGGCACCAAAAACCATGATCCTATTCCACCTCACACACCAGTCACAAAACTACCAAAATGATTTTTATACGCCTCTATTTTGTCTTAATAGATCCATAAGCAACTAAATTTGGCCTACTATACATGCCAAGAAGCAATCCAGAATGGCCATCTCAGTTCTCATCTCAGGAATGCATGAATTCTGCATCAATCCTCAAGTCCTTAAAAAGAAAAGGGCAGAAAAAGTACTGAATGCCTGTCTGAAGCTAGAATCAGTGTGGCTATCAAGTTAGATGCATTGGTTCATGGAAAAGTATTTCCTCTGAATATTGGCAAAATTAGAAATTGACTTCACAGAGTAGAAAGGAGAAAAAGCACCAGAACTAGTCTGCCTTCCACAGCAGGAGACAAAAAACTGGGGCTGTGAAGGGGAACAGCAGGAGGATAAAGCGAGAGAGTCCAAGAAGTCTGGTTAAGTGACCGCCTCTGCCAACAAATGAAAAGGGAAGAGAGGTACCCAAATGTTACAGAAACATTAAAAAAAAATAGCTTGTCCAGGGAAAGTCAAGAGGCTTCTGGAAAAGTAAGATCAGTACAGTGATAAATAAAGAAATGTCAGGCTAGCAGAGCATTCTTAAACAAATTTCTTAAAATCTACCGTAGGGCCATTCTCATCTCTAATAAGGAGATTGATACCTAGAGGAATATGTCCCAGCAGACAACTTGGCAACTTGTCTGTCAAGATAAAGCATTGTGTACTATGGTAGAACCTGTAGTCTCTGAGACCCACATGTCTGTGCGAATGACGAAAACAGCTGTACTTTGTTCCATCTAATATAAATTAAGTGCAGAGCTCAGACTCCAGGCAAATTTACAACATAGACCTCAACTGAGCAAAGACTGGTTACTGTGCTTAGGTTGTGACCTCCTGACTATTAGTTTCTTCTTAGCTGTTTAGAAGTTACAGAGGGTAGAGGCTGAACACACTGAGTCATGAGATAGGTAACAAACTATCCCTCAACATATTTGGATGTTATATTTGGATGAGTTTATCTTAATTTCTTTATTCATGTTCTAGAAGAAGTAGGGCTATTAGTTTCAGCTGTAAATGCACTTACACTAAAAAGTAATGATACATGCTAGTGAGGAGAGAATTCTAACACAATAAAGGGCTTAATCTGTCTATATAATGCTTTTGGCTAACAATACATGTGCCACCAAGAGGGCAGGCAGCAATTGGCTGCACAGGCCCAAGTTTGAGCTGCTGCTGGGGAAGTCTGTGGTGGCGATGAATACACCCCGGCCATCCAAGCAGCAGGGCTTCCCCATGCCTCCCTGCCTGAGGGCAAGGGGGGCGGGGGGGTCACAGTGGCAGCACCCCCCCACCCATCCCCAACGTCCCCCAGAACAGCCAGCAGGGAGGGGGAGGCAGTGGGCAGGGAGGGAGGGAGGGGAGCAGGGCAGGGGGAGGCAAAGGGGAGGGGTCACAGTGGTGGCTCTTGTCAGGGCCAGGTAGAAGAGAAGGAAGGAGAGAGGGGAACAGGAAGGGGGTCCTGACAACAGCCAGCAGGGAAGGGGAGGCAGTGGGGAGGGAGGCTGCTTGGATCCGAGCAAGTGCAGGGCAGGAGGAGGTAAGGGGGGGGCGGTCATGGAGCAGGCTGTTGTTGGGGCTGGATGACAGGGAAGAAAGGAAGGAAGGAAGGGAGGGAAGTGGGGAGGGGAGAAAAAGGGAAGAAAGGTGGGGAGTCATGGTGGCAATGCCCCCCTGCCATCTGGCCCCAACAACAACCGGCAGGGAGGGGAGTCCCACTGTGAGGCAGAGGTGGGCAGGGGGAGAGAGTCCCCACACCAGAGACTGGAGGAGGACACAGCAGCAGTGGAGGGAGTCTTTACATGGCTGGTCCCGAAGGGTGAGTGGGGGGTAAGGGAGAGCCATGTAAACATTCCCTGAAATCCATCCTTCTTGACAGGCAATTACCTAGTAATAATATAAAAGGACCTAGGAAAGCTTTGAGACTCAATTCATCTCCCAGTTACACCAGTATAAATTAAGTGCAACTACACTGAAGTCAATATAAAACATACAGCTGAAAAACAACATGAGAAAAATCTGATCGTGACTAAAAAACCCCCACAAATCAAGTATAAGTTAGAGATGTATAAGCTAATAATTACAAAGGTGTAGTGTCAACAAGCAACAGTAGTACAACTAAGGGGGGGACAGGGGTGGAGGGCAGGCAGACCAAGACACTAGCTCTAGGAGTCAACTTGGGAGGAAAAGGGAAAGGGAATGCAAAAAATAGTCACTGCCACTGGTTTCTCAGCTTCTGTAGCTTAGTAGCGGTCTCTGCCCCATGTACCACCACAACCCAGGGCACAGAACTACCCAGTTATGCCAGTACTTAAAGGAGTTAATAAGACAGTCACAGAAACAGCCAACGCACATGATATAATGAAGAACATTGTATAAAAGAAAGCATTAAAAATAGTAGCCCTTATTGATTCTTTGCAGATAAAGTTCTTTGGGTAAATCTGATATCCCTTATTAGAGCAACTCAAATAGTTGGAAAAGTTCTTTTTTGCAAGCTTTCAGGTACAAATACCCTTCATCAGGCTGAGGAAGTGTCTGCAGTTGGTCTGTGCTCTTCCTGGATGGAATACTAAAGAAGCCAGAAGCCAGTATGCATGTGATAAAGTCAGCCAGTGAAAATGTACATTGAGGTAGTCAATCTTCAACACTTATCAACATGTTGATCTCAATATGCTTTCCAAAAACTGGATTCTACAGATGGGAAAATTAAACAAGCTGAAAGTTCAAGCAACTTCGGCAAGAGCACACTATCAAATAATGGCAGAACAGGAAACAGAGTTTCCCACCGAACCATATATCACAGAGCAAAGGAGTGTCATCCATTTTGTACACCCTGCAAGATCATACCTCTTGCATGGGGAATTGATATATACCTCAATAAAGTTACAGGAAAGGTTTTAAAAAAACCCTCCAAATAATTTTACAAATCCTTAAATCCTTACTCAGGCAAAGTTTTCATTGCAGAGTATAAAACTGAAGAATTCAAAATTTGACACAATAATATAATAATACTAAAAGTTAAAATTAACCTAGAAGACCTGACTTAAGAGAAAATATTAAATACATACGAGCTTGACTAAACTACAATCAGAAGGAAAATGTGATAATCATCTGTAAGCATTAGGAAGATGCATACACTAAAGAAAGGGTTCCTTTAGATTTTTTTTTAGTAGGGATTTTCAAGAAAATATAACAGGGATTAATGTGTCTGCACTGAGCAGGAAAAATTTACACTGACAGGAAAAGTTTCCTAATAATGGAATGTAATAATCTTCCAAGGAAACTGGACAAAGTCCAATAACATTTGAAGCCAAACTGGACAAAGATCCTCAGAGAACAATCCAGCAATAGCTGGGATATGGACTAGATGACTCAACAGCTTTTTTTCATTTTTGAATTCTTACCATTCCACTGTATGAAATAATCCAATAAAACCAGCATGCAAGAGAAATAAGTTTAGCAGCAACTGCACACTTCTCTGCTGAGAAGATTGAAGAGTGCAACCAGGGCATCTTGTAAAAGGGAAAAAGCATCCCCTATATCTCTTCAGACCAGAAGTGGGCAATTATTTGGGCCAGATTAGCACCCCTGCCCCCCCTCCCCCCCCCCACACACACACACCACAACTCACCAAAACTCCCTATGGGGCTTTGGGCTGGTGGGGAGTAGTTTTTGGGAATGGGATGGCTGGACAAGACCAGGATCATTGGGCCAGGAGGAAGGGCAGTGATAGCTCGGGGCCAGAGCCTGGGCTGAGCCACAATCTGCTTCCTGCACACCCTCTCCCTGTGGGGGGATGGAGGGTGTGTATGGGGATGTGTGTGGCACTAGGTCCCAGGAGCCAGCTAGGGGTGAGGTGAAGGAGGCAGGGGGGACACTGCCTGGGGGCACTCCACATGGGACTGAGTCCCGCCTGGGGCAGCCTGCACTGCACTCCTGCCCATGCCCACCAGCCCAGCCTCAACACTGGCTCTGTCCTGTGCACAGCTTCTGGCAGGGCTGTTCCCAGTGTGGCTGCAGATGGCTGGGTGCTGCTCTGCTACCCTCACCCCCAGCGGAAGCAGCCCAGCTGAAGCTCCCCACCAGCCCACCTGGAGCGAAACAGGAAAGGCAGAAGTGAGAAGAGGAGCCATCACTGGAGGCGAGGGGAACAGAGCAGCAACCAGCTGCCCCAGGCCCCGGCCAGCACACACAGCTTCTGCGAGGGTTATTCCTGGAGTGGCTGCAGCCAGCCAGGTGCTGCTCTGGCTGCCTTTGTCTACAGCAGTGGCTCCTCCTTTTGCTCTTGCCCCTGATACCCCACTCTGGCAGGTGGGCGGGAAGCTCCAGCCAGGCAGCTCCAGCTAGAGGTGAGGGGGGCAGAGTAGCAGCAGAAACAGCCCCGCCAGAAGCTGCATGCACTGGTCAGGGCCCCCAGCCAGCAGGATCACAGCATGGGCTGCCCTAGTGGGAGCTGCTGGGGCTCCGCACCACGTGGAGCACCACAGGGGCAGTCATGGGCCAGATCCAGTCAGCTGGCAGGCTAGATCTGGCCTGCAGGCAGTATTTTGTAGGGGTGTGCAAAATGGGCTGTATTCAATTCAGATTCGGATTCAGCCCAAATCAGGGACAATGATTCAATTCGTTGATTCGGATCACTGTCGATTCAGTTGAATCCATATCTGAAGATTCGATGTTGATTCAGAGAATCAGCAATTCAGCCATAGACACAGCTTTAAATGTTTTTTCTATAGACCTTGAGGTACCAGGCATGACACGTGAATGCTTCCAAGTACTTCCGGTCCACTTCCGGATCTGCTGCCAAGTGTACGGGGGAGGCCCCTTGTGCCCCTCCCCCCAGCTCAGTGATCAGCCACAGCAGGACCCCAGGTGCCCCCCCAGACCCAGGAAGCACCAGCCAGAGCCAGGGGGGACTCAGGGGAACTCAGGGGGACTCTACTGCATGCTTCCCAGTGGATCCAGAAGTGGACCAGAAGTGCTTCTGGGTCTGCTGCTGAGCATGCTGGGGACCCCCCGTGCTCCTGTTGGACACTTCATCTGCCCCACCATCTCAGCATTCACAAGCCGCCTGGTACCTTGAGGTATGTAGAAAAAAAATGTTTTAATAAACATTTAAAGCTATGTGTCTATATCCAAACCACCGAATCTTACCAAATCTCTTGAAATCAATTCACAGCGTTCCGATTAGATTCATAGAAATTAAAGGGTCTCCTGATTTGATTTGCATTCAGAGATTTGGCTGCCAAATTGCTCTGCATTTCCACCAAATTGAATCAGGGACCAAAGCTTCGCACCGCCCTAGTATTTTGCCCACCCCTGCTTTAGATGCACAGATAACAATTGTACAGTGTTTTAAAAACGTACATTTATTGCTTCTTCCTTCCTCTATGTCCTTAATAATATAACATTACAAGAAAAAAAAACGACCTTGTGTTGTAAACATATTGATCTTGATTTCTGCTGTGCCAGCTGTTCATAATTGGTTTTAAGCTGATCTAAGATGCCAACTCCTGTCAAGCCAAAAAAAATCCCCAAACGAAAATACATCCATTAAGTACATATTTCCACTTAATTGCATGCCACACATTGACTGTGAAAAAAGTTTCATAAACTATTTATATTAGTTTTTATAACTATATTTTAAAATGAATTTGTAAAGGTTTATAGTTTAATTGTTTAGAAGTGTCAGAGAGCCACAGAGTTAATGTACCCTCTGCTGTCTGTTAGGCAATAGCAGCAAAATATACAAGTTCTCTTAAAGAATCACTATTCAATTCAAAGGATCATGATTTCCCTCAGCAGGGAATATTAGATGTTCTCAATAATGCATATATAAAAATATTTTCTGAGGGATTTCCTTTCAAGTATAATACTTGTCTTCTATCAGTCCACTGTAATTCCACTGTACCCATAGCATTGTGACTTTTCAAATGCAAAACAAATGTCCCACCCTTTGCCAGAGAACCCAAGTTGGACAGGCCTACATTTCCAGAGTTCACATAGGTGTAATAGCATAGAACATACTTTTCTATAAAGCAATGTATGAATTTAATACCTCTACAGAAATGGAATGGATCTGCATACTGTTTTGAACCTCAACATATTTGATTAGTCATGGAACTAGAAAAGTAGCTTTTCTGTTTTTAAAAACATTTATGAAATCTAAGCTTGACTTGCTAAACACTAATCAGTGCCAACTTTGTATCAGATGACTAGAATTCAGCCTCCTTTTCTCCTAATGAACTCATAGCAGGCATGAGTTTTCCTGCCACCTCCCTCCCTTTTTTGATAAGAAGGCAAAAGTGTTAAATTCAAATACAAATTTGTTATCCTTCAGAATTACTTTTAATGACTTACCTCTCTGATAACTTTCTGTTAACAAGACTAAAATGAAAACAACAAAGGACAGCACTACACTCAATTCCCACAAGGGTTCACAATGTGATCCATGACCCACTGGGATGGAGACACAACCAGAAGAAAGGCTTTGAGTGACAAGCTCTCTGAAAGACTCCAACATAGGAAGTGACCCACTACCTAGAGAAGCCCAAATTGTGAGATGTTCACAGTTTCAGGAATAGTCCTTAGAGTGTTACAAAAAGCTTCTCTGCCCCTGCCACCTAGGTACACAGGAGGTTAGCAGACCTAGGTACACAGGAGGTTTGCAGTGAGAACAGAAAGCAAAACTAGGAAAGAAGAAACCCGGAGGGTGGGAGATTTGGGAAAGTGCTGGTAGGGCTTTTAGCGGAAGATAAGTGGACACCGATTAAAATAAAATGAATTAGTAATAGGTTAATTAGTTATCAATTAGTTAATTACATAGTTGACTAAAATTAAAGAAATTGTTTTTATGTTCTGAATGTATGGGGACTGACTAAAAATTATCATATTTTAAGGTTCTAAATGTAATTACTGCACTAAGTCGTGAAAACTGCTTCTGATACCATTTTCCAGCAGTTTAGGATGTTGTTAATGCTGTAAAATCGCCATTTATATATATATAATGATGTATGCAACTCAATATTTTACTGAAAATTTGGAAAATGTGATACATAAGAGTGATCTATGATACATAAGGCGCCATGGTTTATTTTCTGACTGCAATTTATAGTTTAGGTAATGGTCAGGGATGCCAACTGTCCATTTATTTGGAGACACTGTTTAAAAAAAAAGATGTCCATAAAAATCCATAAAACAAATAGAACCATCCATAAAAACACTAAGTAACTAGAGCCTGCCAATTTTGCCACAACTGCCAATTTTATTCAGGCAATACAGACATATCCTATTCTAACTCAGTTAGAGAATGCCCTCTCTCCACATAGTAAGCCATTCAACCTTTAAGGGAACAAATCTTCCCAGCTTTCCACCAGACCCCAGGTGGCTTGGATTTTCAGCTTAAGCCGTCCTAATACACGGCGGGCTAGATATTGAAAGCATTATTTAGAATTTACGATTTATAAAGTGGGGTTTTAAAAGGTACAAATCTTCACAATCTACCCAAGAGGAAAGGATTAGATGTGCAATAAAAACCACCAAAATCTTAAACCAAACATAACCCAAGGGGAGGGTTAGAGTCCTGTACTTACAAGGTAGGAAAAGACACTAGCCATACAAGTTAAATATCTAATGACCCATTTCCCTCTTAAATTATTGTGTATGCCAAGTTAAAAATTGCAACTGTAATCTTGCTACTATATAATAAAAAGCATGAATGACTAAGCAATTAGCTTCAATATATTATGCCCATCCTAGAGAGGTACCCAGATGTTCTGGCCCTACTTGAAAGAACAGATAACCTAGGAAAGATGACACCTATTTTCTAAAGAAAATACTGTTCTGTGTTGCCCTCTCTTTAGTTCACTGATTTTAACTTTTTTACCTCCCCCTCTCGAAGATGTAGATTTGAATACACACAACACCATCTTCTATGCCAGAATGATTTAAATTCTTATTCTACAAACCTATGAATAGTAGTTATTTACTCTGCAGATACAGTAACGTCACTGAAATACACAGCATGACATTTGGCACTACTCTCCATGACAGTCCAGAGGAGAGCCACACACATAATCAGAAGTCAGGAAAACAGACCTTATGACGAGAGGCTGAGAGCTATGGGACTCTTCACCCTGGAAAAGCGAAGGCTCAGGGGTGATCTGGTAGCCACCTATAAGTTTATCGGGGTGCTTACCAGGATCTGAGAGAACATCTGTTCGCCAAAGCGCCCCAAGGGATGACAAGGTCAAATGGTCACAAATTCCTCCATGACTGTTTCAGGCTGGACATAAGAACTTCTTTACTGTCCAAGCCCCTATGGTTTGGAATAGACTGCCACATAAGTGGTTCAAGCACCTACAATGAACACCTTCAAGAGACATTTGGATGTTTATCTGGCTGGGATCCTATGATCCCTGCTAACTTCCTGCCCCTGGGGTGGGGGCTAGACTCGAAGATGTTCTGAGGTACCTTCCAGCCCTAATGTCTATGAAATCTATCAATCTCAGCTCTTTGAGCAGCATCAGTTTATCTCTATTGAAGAGGCCTCCATGAATACTGAGAATTAAGCTAAGGTCA
Source organism: Crocodylus siamensis (assembly GCF_052110815.1). Classification (NCBI taxonomy): domain Eukaryota; kingdom Metazoa; phylum Chordata; order Crocodylia; family Crocodylidae; genus Crocodylus; species Crocodylus siamensis. The sequence continues at coordinate 362,560,461 of NC_143395.1, forward strand.
TCAAATAGTTTTTCAGCCAAAACTATTTGTCACATTTGCAGGTAGCAGTGGTTGCCCTGAAACTGCATTTTTTATTGAATTTTTTTTTTTGTCAAAGAAAAATCATTGCTGAACCCACTTCTTTAACATCTGTGAAGAAAGCCACAGTGTCTATAGATTACCAACAAAGTAAGGTGTGTCCTGCAGAAAATGTGGCAGAGCTGAAAGTTGTGAGAAAGTTAGTCAGTGGTTTAAAGCTCAGAAGCCCTCACACCCCCTGGCAACAGGGCCTTTCACACCATTGTAAGAGATTCTCTAGCCAAACTTCACAGTGATATTCTAAGAAAAAAAATTAACCTGGTTCATTTCCCATATAATGTTGTCTGCAGTAACAGTAAGAAGGTATCTTCTATGAGGTGGAACAATTTCCAGCTATTTTGGGAACTACCCATTGACTCACACCACAGACCTTCACAGTATTATGAGAACAAATGAGGGCAAAGTAATGTGTCAAATGTCAGGTCCTGGAATATGGTAGGCAAGTACCCAGGACCATATTATGAAGTACTACATACAGAATCAGTAAGTCCTGCATTACTTCTTTGAGTGTGAGAAAGTCCCTGACAGGTGGTTAATTGCTAATAAGGTATAATATTCCCACCCCTTACTCTACTCATCTTGTATGTCAGACACCTAGTGAGGACACAACCTTGATTTTCACTGTCCCTAAGCTAACAGGGGTCTATCACTTAACAACTCTCATCCTAAATTCATTGATCCCCTGCAAAGTCAGTCTTACAAGAAAACTGCAGCAGCTTCATGGTGGGAATAAGACATTCTAAAACTACAGTTCAGACACTACTGGAGATGGAAGATTATTCCAAAGCCCTCCCAAATTCCTAGTTCTTCACATCACGGGCATCAACTGGTCACCGATGAATATCAAGGAGAAATTAATTTCTCAAATCCAAATGAAAAGGAGGTGCAAGCATCTCCTACATCACATTTAGAATCACTGAAACAAGAGAAACATGGAAAAGACTAATGGCACATAGTTTTACTGGTAGGTTCTTACCACAATATTTATTCAGCAGCATGAATGTGGACTTTGCTTAGTTACAACAACAAGACATGGGGAAGCCAGAGCAGATAACAAAACCAAATCTGTAAAACACAAGCCTGTACTAGGGATCATATTTATTGACACAACCATCTAACAATTTTGTTCTTACTGCAAGAACCACAGTAAACAGAACAAACCCAACTGTCACAATAAGACTGATTTAACAACAAGTTCAGCTGCATCTCAAGAAAAACACTGTGTCCCTAAATCTCGGTACAGTAGGCACTCAATACAGGCTTAGCAGAAAAATAGGCTCTCCATCATTTATTCGTACATCCATGAAATGACTGCCAGTGGCCAGAAAAGATGAGTACCATGGCAGATAAATTCTTACTCATGTCACTCAGATTTTAGCTTATATCTCATTTAGTAATTTTTTTTAAATAAAGCACTCTGCTTTTATAACATCAGGAATTTAGCTTAATGCAACTCTAAACACACCCATTTAAATTGGAGAGGTCTTTCACCTCACAACCCTATAACAAAAAACTGTTTCACAACTTTGCCCCGACATGTGCTAATTGTGTTTTTTTCCAATGTAGGCCTGCTTTTACTGCATGCTGGGCTCCCTTTCACACACCTTCACCTGGTTACTGAGAAGATCTTTCTGAACATTGTTTAAAACAAAGGGAAAAAAAGGAACTCATCCTTCACAAGTGACCCTCAGCTCTAGAAGGTATAAACAGATATATACTGTATTTGGAACATTTTCTAGCAGAGACTAGGCATGAGCCAGAATATTTGGATCCAGATTCTGAAACACCTCCCCTTCCAAGGAAACTGCTGGTGTTCAAAAATTAAATGCCTGTCCTGAACCCTCTCTATCTCCACTGCCAGTTTTTCAACACTTTCCTCTCACTGTTGACTTGAAGATATGTGGGCACGTGCATCCTAAAGTGGAACGTTTATTATTTGAACATAGTGGTAAAATGCTGATGTCACTGAACTAGAACTCCATCACCTGCTTTTTTGATTATGAACTATATAATAAGATCTTTCTCCGAGTCATGAGGCCTGGTAATCTATAACCCTCTCTCTTTCCTTTTAAAGCTCTCATCTGCTATTTTCTCTCTCAATGGAGGGAATCCTGCTTCATCAACCTGATTTCCCAAGATCTCTGTAATTAATCTCATGGGAACATATTTTATCCATTACTTTGTGACAAAGCACCATATTCTCATATGGGTCCATGTGATATGACATTTCCCTGAACAGTTTACATTCCTATCCCATTACCTCCTCCACCAGCTTCCCCCCTCCCTGCTAGGAAGAGGTTATTACTTTGGTTATTTGACACTTTCCTCTAGTATATTAACTTGTTTCCTCCAAGACTCCCTATGTCACATAATGCAAATATCCTAGAAGCGATAAGGTTCTGTGTGTGCTAACAAAAGACTGATTAGACAGTGACTGCTAATGGAACAGGTGTTGAACCCCAAATTGCTGTAGGGCACACTGACTGACGATCAAGCCAGAACTGGTACACACAGGTAGCAACTGCACAGTAAAGAGGCACTTGTGCACCTTGCCATTAGCCTTTAACAGATTTTCCAACATCTGAGCAGTGACCTGTTAATAGCTTACATAATGAAAAACAGCAGAGAAATGAGTCAGTGTGCTTGGCAAATTCAGATCATTAACCAGGAGAGCTTCAAGTAGAACAAGAGAGAAACGCAAACTGGAGAGAACATTAAAGAGACGTTTTATTAGTGAACAGAAGCAGGTGCATCATTCCATCAGAAATGATGCAATGAGCTCTCTCATTTGAAAACGGTTCTGTGAGCATCCTCACATTTCAGAAGGGAATAAAATCTGGATTCTGACATCATAACCATGTTGGCCAGAGATTCTGTGGGGAAAAAAGCATAGCTCACACAACTCTAGGCTTCCTTAGTGTAACTACTGCAGAAGTAGGCAGAGATAGAGAACCATATCCATCCTTGGCATCATAAGAAGTATGTATGTACAGCCAACTGGAAGCTGCTCCAGTTGATCTATATGCCAACAAGAACGACTAAGCTACAGACACTGTTTCTTTCCTCACAGACAGTAAAGAAGTGGGTTTGGCAATGATTTTTCTCTGGCCAAAAAAGAATTCAATAAAAAATGCAGTTTCAAGGAAACCAATACTACCTGCAAACATGACAAATAGTTTTGGCTGAAAAACTATTTGATGACCTTAGCTTAATTCTCAGTATTCATGGAGGCCTCTTCAATAGAGATGAACTGATGCTGCTGGAAGAGCTGAGGTTGATAGATTTCATAGACTTTAGGGCTGGAAGGGACCTCGGAAGATCATCAAGTCCAGCCCCCTACCCCAGGGGCAGGAAGTCAGCTGGGGTCATAGGATCCCAGCAAGATGAGCATCCAAATTTCTCTTGAAGGCGTTCAATGTAGGTGCTTGAACCACCTCCAATGGCAGGCTGTTCCAGACCATAGGGGCTTGGACAGTAAAGAAGTTCTTCCTTATGTCCAGCCTGAAATGGTCTTGCAGGAGTTTATAACCATTCGACCCTGTCATCCCATGGGGTGCTCTGGTGAACAAATGTTCTTCCAGATACTGGTGGTCACCCCTGATAAACTTATAGGTGGCCATCAGATTACCCCTAAGCTTCTGCTTTTCCAGGCTAAAGAGCCCCACCATGGCTCTCAGCCTGTCGTCGTAAGGTCGGTTTTCCTGACCTCTGATCATGCGCGTGGCTCTTCTCTGGACTCTCTCAAGCTTCTCCACAACCTTTTTGAATTGTGGAGCCCAAAACTGGACCCAGTACTCCAGCTGCAGCCTCACCAAGGCCGAGTACAAGGGGAGAATGACGTCCTGGGATTTGCTTGAGAAGCATCTACGGATGCAAGCCAGCGTTTTGGTCGATGAAGGCTCATGTTCATCTTGTGGCCAGTCATGACCCCTTCCCCCCCCCCCCCAAGTCCCTTTCATCCATAGTGCTAGCCAGCATAGCACCGCTGAGCCTATAAGCATGCTGCAGGTTTCTCCTCCCAAGGTGGAGAAACTTGCATTTTTCGGTGTTAAACACCATCAGGTTCTTGTCCGCCCATTTCCTGAGCCTGTCAAGGTCAGCCTGGATCACCTGCCTGTCCTCAGGTGTGGATGCTTTACGCCAAAGTTTGGTGTCCTCGGCAAACTTGCCAGTCTGCTTCTGATGCCAATGTCCACATCACTAATGAAGATGTTGAATAGCGTTGGCCCAAGGACAGAGTCTTGAGGGACCCCACTGGTCTCAGCACACCATGATGATTGACTTCTGTCAAACACCACCCTCTTGGTCCAACCACGGAGCCAATTCCCAAGCCAGCAGATTGTGGTGAAGCCAAGGCCACAGTTGGCCAGTTTTGCTAAGAGGTGATCGTGGGATACCAGATCAAAGGCTTTTTTCAAGTCAAGATATATGACATCAATCACTCTTGTCCAGGTGATAGGTCACCTGGTCATAAAAGGAAATAAGATTGGTCAAGCAGGAGCGACCCACAACAAACTCGTGCTAGCTATCCCCCAGGATTTTGCCATTGGCCAGTCTGTTGAGAATGGTCTCTTTGATAATCTTTTCTAGGAACTTCCCCAGGACAGAGGTCAGGCTGATGGGCCTGTATTTTGCACTTAGAACAATCTAAAAGGACAGTCACATAGACAGGATTCTACCCTGGATAAGATTCTAATGAAATTACATACAACACCTACCAATACATTGCAGGAATCTATGCACTTATTGGTGCCAGAAATCTATTGCTTTTGAACCAAATAGTTACCATTTTATTATGCCATCTCCATTTGCAACCATTCAGTGGTTTATTTTAGATATGCTGGAAGGCCAGTGCACCAAGCTTCCAATCTGGTGCCAAGAACAAATGGCACACAGAACAACTTACTGTGGCTCACTTGTTATTCCAAACCCTAGATCTATTCCTTGTTAGCCAATTCTCTCTCACTGGGCACATCTACACATTCATTAATGAGCTGATTGAGGCTCATTAAGTTAATACTTGCACAGTACTGCCAGCGCACACTTTTTGTGATACTAATGCATAGACTAATTCTACTGCACATTAGCACAGTTTTTGCCTGCTGCACTAATATGCAGTAGTATTAGTCTACTCAGCATTTAGCATCTTGTGTAGACGAGCTCACTGTCCACAACTTTTAACTTCTGTTTGTCTCAGACAACAAATCTAGGGGAGTGCTGTCTAGTCCAACTTCTCTGCATAGCAAATTCCAGGCAGAGCCACTGACAAAAGCAAACATAGGTTTATTTTCAGATTTCCTAGTACCACTTACTTTCCCTATGACCAACTGGAGCTGTCTGCAGGCTGAAAATTTAGCAGATGTTAACAAAGGGCAAAAGTAATAACAGTATAAGAATATGGAGTAGTGTCTATGGAGAACTGGTAGTTTTTTTCCCCCTTGTGAAATCCGTTGACAACATATAGGCATGCATAGTAACAACAGTACAAATCACATGGGAAACCTCTGATGCCCATTTAGAAACTTGCTACTAATTACACGTATGATTCAGACAAATTATGTTCTTTCAAACAGCACAAACAATTAGATATTTTCCTTAAAGAAATTAGGCCAGCCTAACTACAGAAAATAAAAATAAAGAGACATTTTTCCTTTGAATTCTTTGATCAGTTTTATAACCACTAGCAAGTCTTTATTACTGTCAATTCTGTACAATTATTATCCAAAGTCTGTTTACTTCAAATATCATCACTTGTAGAGTACTTATTGAAATTTCCTCATCACAAACAACATATTAAACAAGAACACTACAAACAGTTTTCATAGGTTTACTTAAACTTGTAGCATCAACTAAAAGCAAAGAAAAACAAGATAGTAATGAGTTTTAAATTCTAGTAAAGAGAATTATACCAAAGAAAAAGGCAAATTCTAATAAGGAAAATATGTATGGCAATATTTTTAGAAATTATCTTTGCAACATCACAGCTATATCAGCAAATTGCATCTGTTTATAAATATAAAATAATTCTTTTAAGCAGTGTTTACTAGTCATAGGAAAAAAACTACAATGAGTCACTGCAGTCCTTCTAGGAACAATTAAGCTACACCACTATTTATAGTGACCTTTCCAGTTTACATTACAGCTAGTGATCAGATGTACAGTGTCTCCCCATGGACATGGATAATCAACTTTATTTCCTATACTAATTGAGAAAAGAAGCTGTTAATGTCAAGAAACATTAAAAAGAAGTTGCTCTATGGATTTTGCTCAGTATAACTACTGGCAAGTTCTCTGGAAAGAGAAGCAGTATTCAACATGGACAAGCTCAGTAACAGATCCACAAACAGGGCAAGGCTCTCACTTTGGTTGTGCCACACATGCACAGTGAGCACTGAGCTTACTGTCAGTGTGGGCTCCTGCAGGAGCATCAAGCTCTGAGCTCACCAGTTGATCAAGGCAGGTCTAGCTGGAGCCCTGCTTTCCCACAGCTCTGAAGCCTAGAGGTGAACACTACTGCTGTTTGTCCTTCCCCTCCTTGCTGAATTCATTAGGAAGAGAAAGGCGAGAAGACCAGTGGCAGTGGTGTTCACCCTCTGGGCTCTGGAACCACACAAAAGCAAGGCTCTTTGCTGACACAGTGAAAGGAGGGTGTGAACATGATGCCACACCCACTCTGGATCCCTCCCAGAACAAGCTAACATTTGAAAAGGAAATCATGTGATCTAAATTGGCAATTCCAAGCCTGCTGGTGATGGTCATGATCCCATTCATAGTAGCTGTAGCACAGAGATAAGTACATCGGGAAAAACTGTCAGGGCACTTTCCAACTTGATTTAGCATTAGTTTTACACACAGAAAAATATATGTATTAGTAGGTCGTCAAAAACATCTCGTGTGGACAGTGACTTCTATCACAGTCTCTGAACTTCTTTACCATGCACGCACACATACATAAGGGAACACTGTCAGCTCTGGGAAAGAATGACAGTGCAAGTTTTAGACTAGTGCAGTTCACTGAAACCACAACTTATAATATGGTTATGATTTAGTTAAAAATATGTCTTCCTTACAGCATATACAAACAAAAACTATTTCATATCTCCATAGCCCTAAAAACTATATTGAGTGCTTCACAAACTTTAACCTCATAACCACAAATATTCACCCTCACAATACCTGTACAAAGGTGGTGAAGTTCATGGAAAGTTAAGAAATATAGACTCAAACCCACATCCACCTAAGGACTGAGGCAGAATGTAAGCCTCCAATTCCAAAAAAAAAAAAAAAAAAAAAATATGATCCTCACCTAATGTGATACACACATGCAGTTTGCAGGTGCCTCAGTTTTCAACTGGCATCCACATATCTGTTCCCATGCATGCCATAAAGTATCTTGATCTTTTCTGTGCTGAGCCTTTGTTGTCCATCATGTCTAAGATCAGTCAGAATTCAGAGGCTAGGCATTCCCAAACACGTCTCCACTGCTGCACCCAGTCTCATGTGTGTGCACAGAGCACGTACTATACAACTACAGAACTGGCTCTACACTGAATGCAGCAACAGCCACTGATCATCACTGAAAACATGGCTGGCTTCAAAGGCTGTTTCTGTATTTTATCCACTGACTGCTTCACGTAAAAGTACATAAAGAGTCCCTAGAGAAAAGTTTAGAAACCAGGTCTCCCACACTATCCGCTGGGCTATATATATTTGCTCTCTCTTCCTGACCAATGAATCTTGATTTCTTTTCTTTTTAGCTCAATGAGTTCCATGAGATGGCCTGAAAGGCTTTATCCCAGAACAATATATAGTCCTGTAAATAGGGCACTTTTGGGCTGGGTGGAAGACTGAAAATGTGTGCTTTGAACCTCCTCAAATTAAGCAGGTCACAATAGATCCTGGGCCCTCTGCTTCCTGGACAAATTCTCCAACCACTATAGTATATAGGCTATAGAATAAAAGGGGTGTACTACCACCACTTCCCCTTTCCCGAGTTTTAAAGAAAAGAGAGACCTCTGCCCTATTTCTGAAAAAAAAAAAAACACCCCAAAAACTGCAGCAGAGCAATGAATACCAAAAGTAAGTCAGTACCACCCCTCAGTTTTCAATCAAATTTCGAAACTCTAGGTAGGAGAGGAATATACCCCTGTGAACAGCATTCCCTACCAACAGCTTTAGGTGGCTTCCCTACTCAGCAACCTGGCTCACATGAATCAAGCTCTAAAGTAGTAGCATCCAGCAGGGGTGACCAAGATGGAGCCCGTGTGGGAGCAATGGACACATTAATGTTGCTGCCACTTGTCCTGCCACTAAATTTCCAGACCTGTGCAAAGCCCCCATGAGCTAGAGAAGTTGAGCACCACAGGTATACAAGGAACCAAGGCATCTAACTCAAGACCATGGATTCTACTCCAGAGGTCAGGCACCTAAAATTAGGCATTATGATCAGAGCACAACAACCCCAAGTGCCTTTGTGGATCCAGTCATAAGTGACCTTATAAATACTTGCCCAAAGCCCTACAAAAAGTCTGCCATAAAACAGAAAATTGAACTCAAGTCCCTACTGGATCAGTTAGACTTCATCTTCTCTGCAGAATGTAGCTTTTGATTAACAAAATGAAACAACACGGACTATTAGCTAAGTCAGAAAGTGAACAAAGGGTACTGTGTTTGATCCATACAGCCCAGGAAAGTTAGGTATCAATAATTTTCAGTAATTACCCAAACTGGCATTTGGCAATGGCCCAGGGAATAACATTCCCTCTCTTATTAAATGTGCAACTATTACTTTTTAAAAAAGTAATTGGGGCTTAATATTTATGGATCATCCAAACCAAGGATGGCCAACCTGCTGCACAGGTGCCACAAGTGGCATGGGCAGCCTCATTATGTGGCATGTGACAGACTGGGGGAAGGACGGGCAGCCCAGTGGCAGATAGGACAGGAAGCAGAAAGCAAAGTAGCAAATTAGGCAGGAAGCACAGGGAAGAAAGCAGAAAGTAGAACAGTAGATTAAGTAGGGAGCACAGGGCTGCAAACAGAAAAGCAGAGCAGCAGATTTGGCAAGGGAAGGGAATCAGAGCGGCACTCAAGGAGCAGGTGGGCTTCATTTATGGCATGCCTACCAAAAAAACCAGCCTAATCCAAAAGGCAGTCTGATCTTTATCTTCAAAATTTTATACTGATCTAACTTCAGTTAATTCAGCTTAGACCAGGGGTGGGCAAACCGTGGCCCACAAGCTACATGCAGCCCGCCAGACCACACTATCCAGCCCAAGGGGCTCCTAAAAAATTCAGGAAATTAATATTTATCTGCCCCTGGCTGCCTGTCATGTGGCTCTCGATGGCTTCCCAAAACTGAGTAAGCGGCCCTCCGCCCAAAATTATTGTCCACTCCTGGCTTAGACCAACACCAGACCCCAGACCTCAGGCTCCAAGCCCCAAACCCCAAGCCTCAGGCAGCAGCAGTGCCACAAAGCACAATGCTGGTGCACAACTGGTACTTCACTAACTTAAAACAAAAGCTCGCCACCCAATGAAGAACCAACATGTCAGACAAATTCTTTCCTTTTAAAAATCCCATGGCAAACAACTGAGGGAATCCAGTCACTGGCTTTAATGCTTTGTATTTCCACTCTATGATAAAAGTCCTTTCAGCACTCATGCAGAATCCAAAGCACTTAACACCGCCTCCCCTCCCCCCCCCCCCCCCCCCCGTAACAACTAGAAGATATTCTCACACCACTGAAAAACAACCACCTCACCTGAATGCTGAAGAGCTCTATACAGACATCATGAATTAGCGGAAAACTAGTTTTGAAAGATAAGATGTTAAACAATTTCTACAGGGAATAAGAACATTGGAGATTATTTACTTTGCTTTAATTACTTTGGCACATTGCTAGATTAGTTTTTGTATGCTAGGTTTTCATACCAAGATTTTACAAATGAAAAGAAGTGAGTTCATCTTCTGAATATTTAAAAATTTGCATATCTGTATTATCTAGTTCTGTCCTGGAGTTTGTCAGTCAATTCAAAAATATCAAAATAAGGTTATATTTTTCCCCTTTTCTTTTTTTAATGTGATACAAACTCTAACCTCTATTTCTATGAGCAAAGAGAGATAGCTAACTATGTTAGCCGTAAGTCAAGCAGAAGGCAGGGCAGAGTGGCACCTTTATAGACTATTAACAAACAAGAGAGCTTTGAAAGAATTTCAGGCAAAAGGCAGGACAGAGTGGCACCTTTATAGACTATTAGGGTGTCACTCTGCTCTGCTTTCTGCAAGAATTTTTATGTTGATCTTTCTTGCTTTCTCTGTGTATGTAAGTACTGTCAAGGACCTACTGATACACCATTTGCAAATGTCAGATCAAAAACAAGTCACATGCCAGATTTTCACTGTAGGTCATGTTAAGTTATCGTTCTACTCTTGCAAAATTTTTACTTTGGCAGGAAACTAATAATAAATAACAATAATAATAAAATAATAACAAACCTATCAATATCTGAGGGATCCTAAATTATAAAAAAGCCCACTGTAACATTTCAAAAAAGGTTTCCCTGGAGGCTTTATAGAGTTATGAACCATGTTACTGCACAACGCTAATAAACAGTAGTGGTTTTATACTTCCGATTAAACAAAGCATATAGAAAACAAAGCTATTCAAAGAAAAACCTCTTCTGTTGTTTTGATACTTAAATGAGATTTATAAAACCAGTACAGAAGACGTAACTATATAACAAGATGACAGTAGTCTTCTCCTTGGTATTATTTCTGTAGCCTGTTTCAAGAGATGTCATTTAGCAGTGAGACTGGAAATTCAAATTCCTTGCAGTTGTGTATGTACTGGAGGAAAAGCAAACAACGTCTCAACCCATCTTAAACAAAAGACTGTTATTATCCAGGAACCAAAGCTCCAACTGACCATAGGAGGATGACCTGAAAGTTCCCGAATCAATCTGTTGCATTTCCTTCCATGTTTCCTGGCGTCAAACCAGCTCCTGCTAAAGAGCTCATGACTTGCTGTTTTTGCTCTCTGGAGCAGGGACTGTTTTTGTTCTCTGTTTGTACAGACCTAATACAACGCAGGCAAGCTACAATTATGGCTCCTGTGCATCACAACAACCCAAAATAAGGTTGTAAATATTTATAGAACATTGAATAAATGCAAATCTATAAAAATCATACTAAAAAATTAAAAAATTACTTTAGAGTTATTTTTTCTCATTAGGCTGTTAAGAAAGATGTGCTGTTAAGAAAGACATGCAGGCAAAAGAGAAAACATTATTAGGTTCTAGCTGTGATAGAAAGAAAACAAAGGGCATGGCAAAGAATCGGACTGCAAAGAGTACTTCAGCAGACGATAGCAATTCTGACTACTGTCTTCCCTCAGCAAGCTCAAGCAGGGCATCAATTCTTCCCTGGGATGGCATGACTGCCACCTTGCAGGAACATTGAAATGTGGCCTAAACTTCTAAATTACTTTCAAAGTTGTGTGTCCTCAGTCTTTACGAGCACTTGGCGAATTTATTTAGATGATCAAGTATAACATTTAGATTCCTTACTTTTGACCTGAGCATGCAAATTTGGACCTAAAGTGTCTAATGTGGCTTCTTGTCCAGGCTTTTTGAGAAAATATCTTACTCAGTGGTATTCTAACCTATTCTATCCAGCTGGATGATGTGACACTCCTATGTCACCTTGGAGAGCTGCACGTAGATTACTGGACTTCGGAGTTATGGTAAATGACTACATAGTAGGTGTGTCATGCCAGGTCATGGGTGGCCAGGTCTGGGTCTACTTGGGGATCATAGTGCTGACTGGGGTCAGGAGATATAAGCACAATCCAGCAACAAGTCAAGTTATGAAGCCAGAAGGTCAGTCTGAGGGCAGGGTCTAGGAACAAGCCAAGTCAGGAAGCCAGATCAAGCAGAGAGCAGAGTCGGAAAACAAGACAGGTCAAGAAGCCAAGATGATCAAGCAAAGAGAAGAGGCAAAATGCAAACTGGTTCAAGAAGGCAGGAAAATCAAGCAGAAAGCAGAATCAGAGCACAAGGCAAAAGGAACAGCAAGGTAGTTTGGGCTGATACCCAGACACTCCTGTTCCAGGTAGGGGCTTATATAGAGGAAAGGGAGGGTCAGCTGACCCTGACCAGTGACTCCAGGGCCAATGAGTGGGTGGAGAGCTAGGAACAGCTAGGAGCTTTGAAAAAGCCTTGACTAGCCTGGGTGACCAGCTCTACAGTGACAGGCTGGGAGGAGCACTGCAGCCATGTTGGTCAGGCCAAGGCTCGAGGTTTGGTTTAATTGGAGTCCAGCAAGGAAATCTACACACACAGCAGTCCCTCCGGGCTAATCCAAGCAACAGCATTTAGCTCTCAGAAGAGTTAGTTAAAGAACTTATTTTCCAGTTGAAGGGAAGAAACCATGGTAATTTTATAGTTTTAGCAAAAAATTTAAAAGGTGCTTCCTTCCCCCCACCTAAATTTCATACTTTGAGAAGTATGCGAATGGAATGGCAATACAGTCATGCTACACTTACATGCCCATGCAGTAATGTAAAAAATAATTTTAGAAAGGAGCAAGGGGTTATCAAGTTCCTTTTGTGATAAATCAATAACAATCACTATGTCCCACAAAGAAACTACAAACATATCACTAAAAATTATGCTGAATTCTGAGAGAATCCACACATTCAAAACAATTTCTCAAAACAAATCCATTTACATATATTTCAAAGCTTTTTCTTGAATTTTTAATAAAGCCTGGAAATAAGATTGTCCTGTAGAGTATGTTCATTTCAGGACACATCTATACCATTTCTACAGCACACCATCTTGCTGTACATGCCAAACCCTGTACATTCCACATCAAACACATAAGGCACCCCGCAAGCCACAGCTATCAACAACGTCAGGGACAAAGATCTCAAGGGCAACAGTTTTACCACTTCATTCCTGGGTTTGTCACAAGTGGGCAGGGAGCTCCTGAAAGCATGAAGAAAGTAATATAGACATACCCTAAAGAAAAAAAATGCAAACTTGCATTGCAGAAGAATATAGGTAGGTAGATGGCCCTCCATTTCTCATCAGAAAAAACCCTGTTGAAATATATGCTCCCCCTACCGTGAACCAATTTTATAGGATATGTCCTCTTATCATTCACATCATCTTATATTTCAAATCACAGTATACTATTTGTAACATCCCTCTCTGCACCAAATATAATAGCAATACGTTCACATTGCATAAATCATGTATGACAGCACATTAGGCCCTTTAAATAATGTTGTGAACACCAGGAGACCATGCAGAGAACCCATTTTTCATGTTGTTTTTAATACAACTCAAGTTACAGTACTTATCCTCCCACTAATTCCATTTGATTAGACATGTCATAAGCATAGACAAGACCTCTCAGCCATGAAGGGTAGAGCATTAACACTGCAATGGGGAAGGCCCACCGCTCGGATCTTTTGCTGGCACGACTGAGTTCAGTCATTCAAAGTGAGAGAGAGAAAAATTAACATTTTGTGATGACATCCTCTTGGGCACACCTGGGGGACTAAACGGCAAAGTTTAAAAAGAAGCTGCTATAACTTGAACTGAAAAGCTAGAGGCTGGAGCACCATCTATCCATATATACACAAGGAGGGGGACTCTTGACAAACATTTGCTGGTGGGTTACCTCTGTTTTACCCAGAATTTCAATTTCCCCTTCTCCATACAATCCATAAAATTACAGATTGCACAGGATGGTTTGGATAGGAATGATCCTGCCTCAGGCAGGGAGTTGGACTAGATGGCCTATGGAGGTCCCTTCCAGCCCTACTCTGTATGACTATGATTTCCCCGTTCACACTAGGGGCAAGAACCAGTATACTAATCTGGGAGTCTATGGCTGGAGGGCTTGGGGAACGTGGCACCCACACCAGTGCCATGCAGCAAGAATCACCTACCATAAGAGATGAGGGAGGACAGTATGCTCCAGCATGTCTATGTGGCAAGGGAGGGAATAGGGAAAGGCTGCATGGCACATTTGGATGGTGGGGTGGGGAACTGTACCATGCATCATAGTACATCCATGCTGCACACAGAGGGGCGGTAGGTATTGTGTGGCATGTCTCTGGGGTTGGGGGGGGAGCAGGGTAGAAGCTTGTGGCTTGGTCACACACAGAATACATCAGCAGTCCATGTGGTGTGGTGGGGGAGGGATGGGATATATACACATAAATACACAGATTGATGTAGTAAATAATATTAAATTAAAACCCAGTATTTTGTAACACTTAAAATAAGGCAGGCTTTCCAGTCTGACACCTCAGAATACCGCTGAGTCCAGGATTTCTGATGCAAAAATCAAGATCTAGCTTGCTGCCAAGGATGCTGAGTCTTGGTTATCATTTGCTCTGAGCAAATGAGGCTCTGATTTGCTTGGTCAGAAATGCTGAGAGAAATTACATGTTACTGAATGGAACTGAAAGGGCAAAGTAACAAGCTCTATGGATAGGGTCAGAAAGCAGTCACTCCAATGCCCATGTGAGCGAGTGCTATATTTACAGGCCAAGAGGAATGATAATACGCCTTTCAGTACACTCAAGCTTCATCCTTGAGGCCAATGGTTTCTATGATCCTGTGGAAAAGATATGTCAAAGATCCTGGAAGGAGATGATATGGGGCATGATCAGGAAGGGGAGGAGCACTCCTATGATAACTGCTAACACACTTACTGTAGCAAGTCACACAAAGCTCTGTATATAGACTTATCTGACAGGAATCTAATTCTTCCTTTTCTATGTATGCCTTGTATGTGATAATCAGCTCCCTTTAAAATGAGTGGACATGAAAGTGCTTGACAGCATCCATCAGGGTCAGGTATTTCAGTGTGATGTACCAGAGTCGAGTACTTCTCATGATCAGAATAGACTGGTAACCCTTCTTCTTTTACTTATAAAAGCCCATATGCAGCCTAGCTACAGCAGTGCCACAGGACCTGTTTTCATACAACTTGCTCCCAGCCCCCATCTTGTCCACCTCCTTTATATCCCTGTGCATCACAGGTAATAGCACATGAGAGGAATCCTGCTCCACAGAGCTCCTATGTGCTCCTCATGCAGAGGAAAATGAGGTATGGACTCCTCAGAGCCCTGGCCTCAATACACTGCACTACACTGCCTCTTACTTTGAGCTCATGGCAAAGTTGGGACTGAAGCCATAGGGCACTGACAGATGTGTAAGATCCCCCCCAAATAAATAAATAAATAAATTAGCGCTTTACCAGAAAAGGAAGCACATTCGTTTTACCTCCCGACTAGGTGGAAAGATCTGGCACTTCAGAAGGGCTTTTTCACACTTGTATCTAATAGCTGATTTAATTAGCTGTTAGATATAAGAGCCAAAAAGCCCCGCTGAAGCACACAATCTATACACACATTGGGAGAGCTGGGTCAAACTGACTCGGTGCCTCTTCTGGGCATGTGCTGTGCTCAGCATGGAGACATCTTGAACTGAAAGTAATGCACTGGCTTTGGGTTTTTCTTTTCACATCTGCGAGCAGCCATAATGCTTAGATGCTCTGCTGGCATTATTCCACTACTTTCAATGGAGCTACGAGACTGAAGAATCTGGCCCTGTTTTTCTAATGGGAAAATTACTCCAAGTTCAGTAGTAAAGGTGGCCTTTGAAATACTTTCCATGAGAGGGCATAACAAGGAAGACAGAAAAAAAGTTTAACTACTATTCAAATATTCTACAAAAATGATTTATACAATTTTTTTTTCCCCCTCCCAGAGGTCAAAAATCCTTGGCTAGGGATGTACACATTGTATGCATGCAGGCAGGCATACAGAGACATTATTTACTATAATCAGCATAAAAATGCAGCATTAGTTGGTCAATAGTTTAGAAGCACAGAAATCAGAAACTTCTGAGTAGCACTCATATCAACCCTGCCTCATCTGGCACATACAGCAGAGAATGTCGAGTCAAACTTTATCAACTATTCCCATAGTTACTACGGTTATTAGCTTCTCCAATTATGGGACAATATGCCACTTGCTATCTGCAAGTGCAATCTCTTTTATCATATCCACTATAAGTTGCTTTAATTCGACTCAGTGCCCAAGGTCTGCGTGGACAGCCAACAAATATTACTAGAAGAAATCAAGTATTATTGACCATAGCTGCTAGAGATACCAAATGCTACTCCTGAACAAAAACAGTGTAGCAAACTGACATTCTTAATAGACAAGGATGAAAACAAATCAGCATAAAAGTTTATCAAGTGCCTAAGGCTAAAGCCAAGATCACAGCAAGAAAAGAACAGTTTTAATGATGTTTTAAACAGATGTCACATTTTACAGATTGCCTGCCAACAAATCTTTCCTAACAAAACTCACCTGGTCTCAATAAACCAGTTTGAAGATATTTAGTTCAAATTTTTTGGAAGACCTTTTGCAAAAGTAATCAGTTAAAGATTTACATAATACGGAGGAATGTCTACTCAGACAGCTCGACCAAAAAGATTCTTATGATAACAGGAGAAATACTTCACCCAACTGGTTATAAATGTTCACAGGGGACCCATTGCTCATCATGTTTATTGGGTTTGCAGGGCCAGCTTTGAGAGTGGGGTGGAGAGGGTTGATCTGGGCTAAAAGCTTTAATGGCCTCCAGGATTTACCTCTCAAAACTGGCAAACAGCCACCTTTATCATCATCATTATTTATTCTAAATTGTTCACTGCACTTCAAAAGGTCCAGGATGGTCATTCTTGAGTTAAGTAGATGAAATGTATATGACTTGATATAAAAATATAGAAATGCCTCATTAAATCTTTCACCTCCCCAGGAATGATCTCTCCAGCTGCTACATATATTGTTGAGAATGCCTTTTTGGCTTTCTTAGACTTAGTTCAGTTTATTAACTACACTCTTGTCTTCTCCCCAGTTGAAATTCTCTCATCGAAACAAGTATGATCTATGTAAGCTTTTATGTAAGCCCCGTTTAAGCACTCAACATGCAGCACAAGAGACACAGAAAGGCCTTGGAAGAATACTTTGTTTTTGTTCCAATAGTTTTTTTAAGCTGAGAAATCTTTTCTTGCAACGCTTCATGAATCTTCCTTACTTTGCTAATTTTGCCAGAAAAAAAAACACCAGAATCCTCTCTTTCCTCCTTCATAGGAGAAAGGAAGAGGACTTCCAAGTCATGCAGTTCATCAACCAACTTCTTCACATACAGTTATGTAACCTGGGTACACCCAAGGGTGTGCCGTATTCTCAGTCGGATCAGATGGGTAGGCAGGAGGGGGTGCTGCGAGGAGAATGCCAGAATTTTGGGTGGATCCCTCTTTCCTCTATAGCAGTGGTTCTGAATCAGAGATACACGAGATACATTTCATACATTGTCTAACACAGGTCAAGGGGCCTAAAAAAAGTCTTGACATTTGAAATTGCCAGGGTTTTACTGCCGAAAAAAACGCACGCAGATGGAAACCAGATATCATGCTCCTGCTCCATGCCTCAACCTCACACTGGAAACATCACTCTGAACACCCATCACTCAGTCATGTAAAGTCAATCTTTGAACATAGTTGTATGTTCAAAGTTGTTGCGTTTGTATTTGAGTTTTTTACATGGGTTTTTTTTTATACATGTGGTGGTTCCACACAAGTAACTGTATATCTACTTTTTCCTTTCATTTTGGTAAGTACCTATGTTCAATTTTACATTATTACCAACCTATGATGTACATTATAATTTTATTTATTTTTTTTTTTTTTACTTTCTACTATTTTTCCAAGGATTGAATTTTTGCTTCGCCTATCAATTTATCCTATCAAAGAAGCGTTATTACAGGATTTATATGTATAGTATGGCTTTATGTTCATGCTTGATACAGATGGTTTGCAAAAGCCACAACACTTCCTTTGCTCAAAGGTACCTTGCAATGGATATATGAAGCCATCTAGACTTAAAGAGCACCTTCAGACTGTCCACCTTGAGAATGCTAAAGATCCAGAAGCTTTATTAAAAAAATCAAGCAAAAATGATTTGAAACAAGAGGCACACTCTCCAATCATGGATTTACTCCCCAGATGGAGCCAGCACTGGAGGCAAATTATCACCACTGAAGGAATTATCCTGACTATTCAGGTAGCCAACATTTGTGTAAGGAGCCCCTTTACTGTTTCTCTTGAACAAAACAGTGATGCCCACCTGGCAATAGACAAGCTACCTGATTTGCTCAATAATCAGAAGCTTTGTGCTGATTTTGAATCAATGAAATTGGATCGATTCTGATGCAGACTTGGGGAGGCATTTCCCATTCTGACCAAGCAACCTTACCAAGTTCTAGTTCCGTTTGTCACAGCCTAGCTCTGCAAGTCAGGATTTTCTGTGCTTTTTACAATAAAAAACAAAGCGAGGAACTAACTGAAAGCTGAACATGACTTGCGTCTGGCTCTCTTGAAAACGTTGCCTAGAATTAAAATGTCGGTTGATACTAAGCAGCAGTTGTGCTTGCACTAAGAAGTTTTGGTATGTTTTGGCATTTGACACCAAGTGGGGGGGGGGGGGAGGGGGGGGGTTCCACAACTTTTTCTGTGTATGGAATAAATAAAGTTGATTTAAAATGAAAAAGTCTTTGTATGAGTATCTTGCTGTTTTTACAATACATGATTACACATAGCTTGACATAAAAATTAATTTCCCATTGAAAGGGGGTATGTGAAGCCTTACTCTGAGACCAAGGGGTACGTTGACTGGAAAAAGTTCAGAACCGCAAAGTTCTGAACTCTATACAACTGATTGAGTTACCAACGTTTATATATAAAACTCTCTAAGATAGATATAATTACAGATGTAGAAACAAAGAGACATATAAAGGTCTGTTAGCAAGAGGAAGTCTGCCCTAGGGAGGGCATTCAGGTAAGTACCCATGCCTCAGGCCCAGAAGAGGGGTGGATGCCAGAACAGTTAATCCAGCAAGTTTATACCACAAGTGGGTTAGCTAATAAAGACATCCTTACAGAGTCCATTATACAGAATTAATACACCCAACTATTTATAACACCAACAACAACAATAGATAGCAAATAGGAAACATAACTATACCAGATATTACACACCCTATCTGGGTTCCAACCACTTGCTCCCTCAAATGGGATACGGTCTTCTCCCCTTAGGCCCCCTGGGGGTTCCACAGAACCCTCCCCAGTGTATATCTGGGGTCTCCTCCCCTCCATCAGTGGAGAGTATGTGGGGCCTTCCCCCTTGCCCACTCCCCACAGGGTCCCTTGCCCGGGGGCACCTCCTCTGCAGGACCCGGGTTCCTGGTAGCTCATGGTCCTTCCTCTGGGGGCTGTTGATCTGGCCTCTGGGTCCCCACACCATCTCAGGCCTCCTGGAGCCATTGGCCTCGAGTTGAGGGTCCTTTCGTCCGGGCCCTATGCCCCACGTTGAGCACCCAGGGAGCTCCGATGAGAGCCGAGCCCTCACTGGCTCCAGTTCCCCAGCATCACTCTGTGGGTCTTTCCCCCTCCTGGGCCTTTCTCTGGGCACCAGGGCTCTTTTAGTATAATGCTGAGCCACACAGCAGGGCTCTGGTTATCCAGCCTAGAGCCAGGGCTAACTTGAGCAGCCTCAAGCTGCTCCCAGGGCTGGTTCTCCATGTACCAACCTGCGCATCGTGTGGGGCCCAAGCAGCATCGAACTGCTCCCAGGGCCAGCTCTCCATGTGCCGATCCATGCACCACCTCACCCAGCCGCTTGCCAGATTTGCAGGCTCAAGTCGCCTCGAGGGCCTCCCAGAGACTGGGCACCATGCACTGATCCGCACACCATCAAGACTCAGATGGGGTCCTGATGATGGTCTTCTCTGGAGCTCCTCTCTCCTCACCATCCTTCACCACATCTGCCCAGCATGCTAAGCACACTAGGCTTTTATTTACACCAGAGGCCCCGCCCCTGAAGTCTACCAGACCTGCAAAGTGCAGTCTTCAATCGGGCCCAGGAGCTCCTCGAATCCCCCCACGCTCCATGCAGGGGCAGGGCAAGCCTCTCCCAGCTGTTGCCAGATTGGTGGAAATGTTCCACCAATCCAAAGTTTCCTTCTCCAAGCCCGGCACGCTGGGTAAAAGGAGCAAGCCTGCCACAGTTAAATAAACCTAGCTGAATTGGAGCAGACTTCAGTTTGACTGAATGGACAGAAGAGACATTGGTAGCGAAAGCCATCTTTCCATCCCTAACCCCAAGTCCTAAAGCTAGCTACAGGCTGTACCCACCTCTAGTACAAATTGGAATGACATGGAGCCTCATCTTGAATAGTGCATCCAGTTTTGGGGCCCATACGTCAAGAAAACCGTGGACTAATTTCACTGGATAGAGTCCAGTGGAATGCAACAAAAATGACTAGAAGCCTGAGAAGTATGGCTTACAAAAAAAGAAAGAAAGGCTGAAAGAACTAGGGTTATTTAGTATAGAGAAGAGAAGACCATGGGGGGAATTAATAATAGTCTTCAAATATCTGAAGGGCAATTATAGATAGGATGGAAATAGCCTGTTTTAGTGTTTCTCCACCTTGACAGTCAGAAAAGTTCTTCCTAATCTCCAACCTAAATTTCCTTTACTGCAGAGTGAAACTATTGCTCCCAGTCCTGTCCCCTACAGCTACAGAGAAAAGGGTATCTACACAGAAGTTGTGGAATCTCTACCTCTGAGAATTTTCAAAAGCAGGTTAGACAAACACTTGGCTGGAATGGTTTAGTCAGACGTGATCAGTCTTGCCTTGAGCACAGGGCTGGACAAGACCTCATGAGGTTCCTGATTCTAAGGGCAGCTCTAACTACTGGAAGCTTCAACAGGTCTTAAGGCCATCAACACTGTACCCCAGACTTGCCACATACAAGCTCTCATCACCATAGTATCCGGCCACCTTCTAATAATCCATTGAGTAATGCAACCAAATCTCTGTCACATATTTGTTCCCTCCTCTGCTCTCCAGGTGGAAAAGTACATACAGTGAAGCAGTTTGTTTTGGTAAGGATCTTTTTTTAATATATATTAGAGCCCAGTACACTGGCAGAAGGAAAGGAACAAGAAAAGCCGGTGCAAAGCCAATAAAGTCAGATGTACAACAGCTGATTCCTCCCCCACACTGTGGATATCTCCAGTTGTCCATTCAGAGCATGTTCAAAATGTCTCTCTACTGCATTGCTCAAGCCGCAAAAGGGGACCTTAGTGCTTCCAGGAAAGTAGCTCATAACCTTTACAATGTTCTCTACCAAGCCTAAGGATTCAAGATACAATCTAGTAGGCACTATGCATGACAGAAGAACCTTGTTAATTCCAATTTCAATGCATAAAATGAAAAAATTCTTTTACACAGCATCACCTCTTGTAGATTTAACATAAGAAGGATGAAGCAAGGACACTAGTCATTAAAACATTGTTAGATGTGTCTTACAGTACGTTTACTAGAATACTATGAAGCACCCTAAAAACAACACTTGTCAAAATAAACGAGTGAAGGGCATTCTGAGATGTAGCAGCCTTTATTTTTCTTAAAAACATGATTTTGTTCTACTCATTAACTTAAAATCAGTTTAATTTGTAGCCAATACTCTTAAGAATAGTATCATTTGAAACATAAACCAAGTACTCTAAACATACTTGAATTTGTAAAGTCTAGTATAAACAGAACTTATTTATTTACATATTTATTTTAAATCTGCACACATGCAGAGATCTGCACAAGGGCTCTGGAACATGTTCACTTAATGGCACAACAGGATCTATTCCCTCATCCCAACAACCATGCATCCTGCCACACCACACGTTCATGGCAAGACTCATGATTATGGGATCAGAATCAGATCACAGCCACACCATTACTATTTGTCGGTGCAAGGTGAGCCCACGATCGTGATCCTGGGCTCCCCCCAACTTCAACAAGTAGAAAGCTGCGTACCCGGTGAACCAGTGTGATCCTAGGTTTAGGACCAACAATCAACTGTCATAAAGCTAACATTATTGGCTCTACACTAACCATCCTTGTTCTTCCTTCTTCCTACCAGTATAATGGACTCTAACATATCTTTTTTTTTAAATCCCTGCTAAAACAAACTGCTTCACTATACACACTTCTTCCCACAGAAACCAGAGGAGGGAACAAACATCAGTTGATTGTTGATCTCAGGTCCAGGACCATATTGGACTCAGTTGGAGATGCTGCTGGGTGTGGGGCCACATAAGGGCTGGTCCCAGAGCTCCACCATGCCGCTAGCATCAGGTTGCATGACAGGAACCCTGCCACACGTTCGATTCAAAGCATGGTAGAAACCAGGCACAAAACAGTTACACATATTTTATGGAACCAAGTTGCAGCTTATTTCCTGAACATGTGGCCAGGTTACTATTTAAGATGCAATTAACTGGTTAATTACATCTTAAGTATAAAGCCTTCCAGGGACCTAAGATTACATTATGATGCATCAAATAGTTCACAGGGTAGTCTTGTACTCAGATTTGTGCTAAACATTATTTTCAATTTCAGGAGCTGTTTGGAAAGTTCTACTTGGGGGGCAGCAGGGGAATAGCTCTTTACAACTGAATTGGTCACAACAGCAAGTCTCATTCAGGTTTGCCAATTTATCTAATAGTGTATTTTTTCATGTAAATTCTGACATGAATACAGATCTTTTGTAGATGTCAGGCCATCTTCTGTATAGACTGGCCTCACCATTTACTTAAAGGGAGCCAGTTTATATTGGCTAAGGATCTAGTACCTGGGTAAAATCTGAAATTGAACTCATAGGCCCTTTCTTCACCTTAAAGAACCTCTTGAAATCCCAACCCCCTCACCTCCCAATCCTTTTTTTTTTTAAATCTATTTCAAAGCTAGCATGGCAGCAATCCCCATTCATGTCAAGGAATACAAAGGACATTTCTGCTGAGTCCTAGCAGCTCTGCTTCAGATATGGAGACATCATTTAGGGTAAAATGACACATTACACATAAACCATACTAAAACCATGTAATGTTAATTGGTGTTAAAGTTAGAACATTCTGTGAGTTAACACATTAAGGGTTAATACCATTTCTTGCCTATACAACTAACTTGGCACTAGAAAGCTAGAGAACAGGGGCATGGCTAGGAGCCAGAACACCAGGGCTCTATCCCTGCTCTGGGAGAGGTGGTGGGAGGTTTGAGAGCAGTGCATTCAGGGAGGCCAGGGGACTGCAAATTGCTCATTTTATCTCTGTGGAGGAAGCTGAAATTACCTCAACATGAGCTAGGTAGCAGAGCTCAGAGTTAACTTTCACCTAAAGCAGCATAACTTTGAGACACTCAGAAAGCACATGGCACAAAGTAATGAGCTTTACTGTATGGATGCTTGCATTTTAAAGTGCCTTTAGTATAGTCTAAGTGTAACATGTAACTTCACCCTTACAGGCTGAATATGAAAGAGGCTTCTTCCTGCTATTGTAGTACTTGTACTCCCCTATTAAAAACAAAAAAAACAAAAAAACCCCCCCAAAAACTTACCAACATTAAACGGTCCATCCAGCATCATGAAAGACTATGAAGCCCTGGGGGCCAAGCTCAAGGAGACGGGGGTGCAGGTGGTATTCTCCTCTATTCACTCAGTAAGTAGAAGTGGATGGCACCACAAGGCCTACATCAGAGCAGTCAACCGGTGGCTTTGGAGTTGGTGCTACCAGGCAGGTCTCAGGTTCCTTGACAATGACCCACATTTGCATGCAGGGGGCATGCTCAGGTGGCATGGGCTTCACCTCTCACCTAAAGGCAAGCGTGTCTTTTCTTTCAGGTTGGCTGATCTCGTACAGCATGCTTTAAACTAGTTTCACCAGGGGATGGGGCCACAGAAGGAAATGACAACACTTCTCAGCCAAGACTGGCAACGAGCACAAGGAGTACCCAGGTAAGTAAGTGGCAGAGGTCTGGATAGTCCTGGGATCAGGGGGGTGGTGCATACACCCACAGGAGGCCTTAAATGTCTCTACAGCAATGTTCATAGTATTCGGAACAAGCAGGATGAACTTGCACTCCTGTTAGCTAACACAAACCCACACATAGTGGGGCTCAGTGAAACTTGGTGGGACTCAGTGTACGATTGGGTGGTAAGCATCAAGGGCTATCAGCCATACAGGTGGGATAGACTGGGGAGGAAAGGTGGCGGTGTGACGCTCTACGTCAAAGAGCAATACATGTCCTCAGCAAACAGCACTGGGTCAGAGGAGGGGCAGGCTGAAGTGCTCTGGGTTAGAATACACATGGGTAGGGGGAAAGGGACTTAACTGTGGGTGTCTACTACAGACCACCCAACCAGGAGGAAGAGCTGGACCAGGAATTCTCAGGTCAGCTCACAGAGGTAGTTAAGTCAAGGGACATGGTCATCAGGGGTGACCTAAACTACCCAGACATCTGCTGGTAGAAGCACTCAGCCAGGTCTGACCACTCACGTAGGTTCCTAGCCAAGATTCAAGACCTCCACCTAACCCAGGAGGTGCACAGTCCCACCAAAGGAAATGCCTTGTTGGACCTGGTCCTGGCCACAGGCTACAACCTGGTGAGGGGACTGCAGGTGCTCAACCACCTGGGCGATAGCAATCATCGCCTACTGGAATTCACCATCCGGCACAGGGTGTCAAAAGCCTGAAGCAAGGCAGCAGCCCTGGACTTCAGGAGGGCCGATTTCAATGTGTCAAGGAGATTAGTTGGTGAGGCACTGAGTTGGAAGCCCAAGAAGAGTGGTCGTTCCTGAAGGAGGCAATCCTCCGAGCCCAAAGGGTGACAGTCCCAATGTGAATCAAAGGGGCAAGAGTGCTCAAAAGCCCCCATGGCTCAAAGGCATTCAGGAATGTCTGAAAGCTAAAAAGGAGGCAAACACCCAATGGAAGGGAGGGACCATCACCAAGGAGGATTATACCTCCATTCCTCGAGACTGTACAGGGGCTGTTAGGAAGGCTAAGGCAAGACAGAACTGGGACTAGCGACCCAAATCAAAGATAACAAGAAGTCCCTTTTTAAATACATAGGGAGTAAAAAGGCGGCATCAGGTAATGTGGGGCCCCTGCAGGACACGCTTGGAAAGCTGGTGGTCGCACCCAGTGATAAAGCTGACATCTTTAACAAATTCTTTGCCTTCATTTTTCTGAGCAGGGAACAGGACATCACCCCCACCAGGATTCTGGACGGAGCCAGGAGAGGCACAGCCAGGCCCAGGGTCAGTGAAGACCTAGTCAGGAAACTTCTGGAGGGACTGAACATGTTCAAATCAGGAGGTCCAGATGATCTCCACCCCAGAGTGCTGAGGGAAATGGCAGAGGTCATTGAGGGACCCCTGGCATAGCTTTACGAGCACTCGTGGTGCACTGGCAAGGTGCCAGAGGACTGGAAAAGGGCCAATGTGGTCAGTTTTCAAAAAAGGGAGGAAGGAGGACCCAGGAAACTATAGGTCTGTTAGTCTTACCTCGATCCTGTGGAAGGTCTTTGAGAAAGTTATCCAGAACCACATCTGCAAGGGACCAGCAGGTGAGATTATGCTTAGGGGCAACCAACATGGGTTCATTAGGGGCAGGTCCCATCAGACCAACCCAGTTGTCTTCTATGACGAGGTCACAAAATCCTTGGATCCATGTGTCACGGTGGATGTAGTGTTTCTGGACTTCAAGAAGTCCTTCGACATTGTCTCTCACCCCATTCTCATTAAAAAATTAGGCGACTGTGGTGTCAATGCCTATGCAGTCAGATGAGTCGCAAATTGGCTGGAGGGCTGCACCTAGAGAGTGGTGGTGGACGAGTCATTATAGAGCTGGAGGGAGGTTGCCAGTGTGGTTCCCCAGGGCTCGGTCCCTCAGGCCCACACTGTTCAACATCTTCATCAGCAACTTGGACGAGGGGGCAAAAAGCATCTTGTTCAAATTCGCAGATAACACTAAGATGTGTGGAGAGGTGGGCACACTAGAAGGGAGGGACAGCCTACAACTAGATCTGGACAGGTTACAGGGATGGGTGGATAAGAATAGGATGGGTTTCAACACTGAAAAGTTCCAGAAAGGTTCTAGAAAAGTTCCCCAATCACCACACATTGACCAGAGTACTATCCAGACCTTTTTTTGAAACTGGCCCACTGGACAGCCATGAGTAAAAGTTAGAGAACCCATGGGGAAGAAGTTATCCTACTGCTTTTATCCACTTCATCCAACAAACATTAAATGCAAGGTGCAGCAAAGCCTTTGAGCGCAAAAGCAGTGGCCAGAACTCAGGCAAGGGTGAAACCTCTTCTGCATGAAAGAGGGTTAGAACCTGGGTCTCCAAACTCAGAGTAGGTGCTATAATTACTAGACTACTGATCTGAAACATGGGAAAGCTGTCCAACTCCTCCCACCATCAGTCACTAGCCATGTTTTTTTCTCCAACTAAAGTTGTAGGGACTTGCACAGAATTACACACATACTCGGGCAATCTTATTCCACTCCAAAGCACACATGGCCATAGTCCAGTCTTCTAAGCATGTTCATAAAACTAGCACAGAACAAATGTAGGTATGCAGGTGGAAAGCTCAAATATGAACGAGTGCCAAAAGTTGCACATAAGCAACTACATACACACCACTTAGACACATAAAAATGAAGCGCAATTTGGAAGTTAGGAAGATCTGCCTCTAATGTACACCCTCTTCTCCAGTATCATTCCCTCCAATAATGTACTCTCCCAGTTATGGACAACCCCATTATCCTCAACTCTGATTTCTCCCCAAGTTCTCACAGCCAAATTTTGTCTAAGGCTCATAGATTATTTCTGCAAAACATCTCTAAGATATGACCTTTCATATCCACCCACACAGCTAAATATCTCAGCCAAGCACTCATCGTGATCTTTCACTGCTGGCCCTGACAAATGTAGTCCTGACTGCCCACATCAATTCAGAACACTGCTACAAAGATGTTTTTCCCAACTTATTAGTGTAACCATGTTACCCTTCTCTTTATATTCCACCCATGGTCTTTTTTTCACTGTCATGCCAAAGGGAAGTTACTTCACCTCACTTCCAAGGCCTTTCACAGCCTATCCTCATTTTACCTATCATCTCTCCTTCTGTATGGAGAAGTCAGCTCCTCTCATTAGTTCATGATGCCTGCTTGTTAAAATTTCAAGCAAACACCTTTATGTTTTTTCTCTGTGTAGACTCTCATGCCTAGGAGAAAGGTCTCAAATATCTGCAAAGCTGCATCATTATGCTTCGAACCTTTCTGAAAATCTCCTTTGCTCCAATGCTTAAAAAAAAAAAAAAGCTTGACAACAGATTACTAACGTGTTGACACTGCTGCCCAATGCTGTCATTTTTTCCATATACTACCCCATCCATCTGTATCCATCTTTTGCCTTGTGCCTCAAACTTTAAGCAATTTGGTTTAGAGATAGTCTCTTTGCTTTTGTGTTTTACTCATGGTCTAGTGGAGTGGGGTCCTGGCTCACAACTAGTACTTTTGAGCATTATGATAATATAAATATCCTCATAATAGTATATGCAGTTCATACATGAAGGTGGTTGGCAGTACCCTCCACAATGGAAAGCAAGAAAGCAGCAGTAACATTTATATCACTAAGAAATTATCACAGGATAACATATCAAATTGAGAGACACTGCCATTGCTGTTACTGTTGCTGCCACCGTCAACTAAGAAGGTATAATCAGGGGGTTTGGGGGCGGGGGGGTTAGTAAATGAGTAAATAAGAGTGCACCTCAGAAATTCAGATAGGTATTTTACAATTTACAAGTATACATATTCTAGTAGGTACCACACAGATACAGGTTTATATAAATTACATATGTACAGTTATCTACATGCCAAAAATCTCCAGAAAATAAAAACCAGTGAATAATACACAAACCCATTTCTGCATTACATTTGTACCATTCCTTTTAAAAATGCCAAACATTTTCCAAAAATATGCACAAAATAGGAAGCAAGTTTCCTATTTCTAGAACCATTTCAGATTAATTCACCTGCAGCTCACTGACAGATTCCCAATGCTTAAACACTTTAAAAAGAAGCAGCAGAAAACCGGGGACAATAGTTTCATACACTATAAATTTAAAAACATTCCTTCCTGGATTAATTCTCATTAATTGTCAGCTTGGCAGGTCTTTCTTAAACCATATCATTTATTAGCTGGTCAAGGGCCTTACAAAGAACTAGCCTGTATCTCAGGATTGAAATTTTTTCTGCCTACAAATGATGAGAAGACAATACAATCTTTAACTTAACCTTGCTATCCCAGTTTTAACAATCCCATCTTATGCATAAGTATAGATGTAGATCTCCTTCTTTCATGGTCAAATTGCACTGAATGTGAAACAGCCCAAGTCCAGGTCACTAAACAAGGACAGCATACATTGCATTTAACTGTGAAAGGATATGCATACAAAATAAAAAGACAGCATACATTTAATTGCCTGTACTGGCTAAGTACATTTTTCAGTTTGTCTCATAAAACACAGTAAAAACAGCATGGAGCAACAACTGATATGAAAACAGTGAAAACAGGAGAAAGAACCTTACACATTTCTATTCTCTCCAGGTTATCATAACAAACCAAACTACCTAGCACAGAGCCCACGCATTTGAAATGATAGGCTAAATTCTATACTAAATGTCAGTTGGGTTGCAAAGAATGTAAATCATGTCCAATTTAACCTGCCTCTAACACCATACACACAAAGTCTGTGCCATTCTGAAATATTCACTGCACGATGCATTTCGATTAAAAAAATGCATGAACATATAAAACATTCAAATGTGTCTGACTGGACACATGTATCACCCAGCATTTACAGACCTACTAAAACAAGTAGAGCTTGTTTTATTCCTCTCCCTTTTGTTTGGAAGCTCTAGAGATGATCTGAAAACATATTTTTCTCCCACACAGCAGTGTTTCCCTCTGGGAAATTATTTTCTTTATGTTAAGCACTTATTTTAGGTAGCAAATATGTGAGCCAGATTTACAACACAAAACAAATGGACATCAGTTTTATATGTTTCCATAACGGACTAATATTTTTGAAGTAGCAAATTGTGTTAGGGGAAAAGAAACTAAGGGTCAATTTATTCTTTAATTGAAATTTGTCAGTCTCAGACATACATTTAACAAAATGGCTAAGCTGCACAGGGTAAATCTAGCTAAGGAGTAGTGAAATATTGGCAATCATGACATTTAAGACTGTCTAGGAAAAAGATGACAGTTGTGTGGATAAACAGTAGATACATAAAACACCAAAAAATACTTTTGTAATTCATAAAAATATATAAACCAATAGTCTACAGTACAGTATTCATCAAAGTGGAACAAACACTAAAATGTATATTCTTCAGTTTAGCATCTAAAGTATTTTCTTAAGGTAAAGAAGAATAAAAACAAGACACTTGATTTCTGCTTAACAGCAGAAAGCCAAACTATCAAAAATTAATGGGACAAAAGCATAGCTAGGCATTTTTAAAGCATCAGACCAGAGAAGAAGTCAACTTTAAAGTATTAACAGTTTGACACAAATCCACAACAGCAAGCAAAGAGCAAATTCAGAGCTCAGGATGAAAATCATCCTGACATTCTGTCCTCAACTCATCTTCCTGTGCCAAAGGACTACAGGCACTTGGAAAAGGTAAGATCACACATTATTCTTTTATATACCATCATGATATATCCACCAGGATGATGCCTAATTATCAGCCACAATTTTCAACTTTAATCCTGTGTCCTTAATTTGTGTTCAAAGAGAGATAGTATTTAAAGTGAATTTAAAAACTTTAATTTAAAAATTGTAACTCCAACAAGTAGGCGTGTGGGCGTGTTAATAAATGTGATCAAATTTACAACAGATACATACTAAGGCCCCCAGTGCAGATGTTACACTTAAGGTACAATTAGCCTGTTAATCAGGTCATAAATAGTAATCTGGCCACATGTTCAGGGAATTAACGGCACCACAAAAAGGGAAACCAACCACAAAAATATTACACAAAAAACGTGTAATGATTTTATGGATAGTTTCCATTATGATTTAAACTGAACATGTAGCAGAGCAAGGTCTGCAACAGGGTCTCTAACTGGCCCCTGGTGCAGTCCCCACCAGCTGACAATCCACTGACTGTCAGCTGGCCCTGGGACCACACAGGGGCTCAAGATGGCCCTGGTGTGGTCCCTACCAAGTGACAATCTGCTAATCACTGACCAGCTCTAGGGATCACACTGCCGCCAGTTTGAGCCCTAGCATGATTCCAGAGTTCGCTGAAAATCAGTACATAGTTGGTCACCCAGTTTTCAACTTGCCTGTGCAGGGAATCTTGAGATCAGGATCCTGGGTTCCCACTACATTGATAAATAAGGCACAATTGGGATCTGACCTGAACCCCAAAAATCACGTCCTGCCATGCATGCGGCATGAAAGGCAGGGCAATTGTGTGATGGGATCTGATCCCTAATCCCAACCTTTAAGAACTTCTGTTAACAGCTAGGGAGAAAGAAAAAATAAATATTGGAGACTTCGGTAATGCATGGACATGATTTTATCAGTGACAAATTACACCAAGAATTATCACTGATATCCTATAGGGCTTTTTTTCCCCTCTATTTTGACCACAGCAATAGTTCTGTACTCAATACCATTTTTACACAAAGATACAGAAAGTCTGATCTGCAGCTGACTCTTAGCCAAGACTGAGAGAGATCATCGTCTGAAACTTGAGGAAATAATCTGGAGGAAGAGAAATTGTCACTCTCATACCTACTTTGACCCCAGAACTCCTCACTAGTAACTCACAGGGGAAGTCAGGTTGTTCCTCTCAAGGTTGTTGATAAAAACACATCTCCAGGGCATGGTTAAAACTGTTCATCACTGCTTGAGCAGCTTTCCTGGTACACCATTAGATGACAAAGTCATCCAGAAAAATAGCTGTGTGCTAGCAGCATGGGTAAAAATGGATGATAATGCCTAAAAGACCTTCGTGAACCTTCTCTGGGTAGCAGGCAAACTGAAAAGAAACGCTTTTACTGGTAATGCTTCAGAACATGGCCCCAATCCAGCAACATAGAGCACATGGACAAACTATGGGGAATTTAGGCAGGCACTTAAGTGCTCTACTGGACAGAGTCCCGAGTTATGCCTTGGAGAAGTAGGTGGCAAAGATCAGATCCTAGGAATGCTGTCTAGCACCTTAGAAGAAAAAAATTTAGGAGGTCCCCCCATGTATGTATTTGGTAGCTTTCAGGGAAAAGTTACTCCAGTTCACTGACCTTACCAGTTATTTTCCATGAAGCAACAATGACACTAATACTGGGGATTGTGCTAAAGTTTTGAGAGGTATAAAATTGTATAACTTTTGAAAAGAATAAAATATGAACCATCCACAGCCTATGCTTCTGACTTTACTCTTTTGATCCAAACAACAGAAAGTCTCAGATTATCTCTCAATAACAGTATGGAAATATTTTCCTACATGTGGAACTATTTCTCCTTACTCCTGCTGCAGGTAAGGGCAAGATAAACTTCACGGTGACAGAATGTACCCAGCATACTTAAAAGCCATGATTTGTTTGGGTGGAGACAGGAAATAATTTTCCTCTGGCTCCTCGCATCTGATTTTTGGATTCCAGCACTAAGACCTGGGATTTTATGGTTTTTGCACACAAACTGCTGCAGAACAAATACTCTAAAAATAACTGTGTCCACACAACCGGTTTTTAATCTGCTTTCTTTGGAATCAGTGTCTACATACAATACTGCCTCCTTCTGAAAGAAGTACTCTGTGGGCACGTCCAACATGTGCAATTAAGTTGAAGCAATAAACTCCAACACTCATTGCACCAGCTTATTGCTCTCAGGCATACTGTTTGAACGTGCGCCCAGTACCACAGCATCTTGAGCTGGGTTGGAGCAGGAGGTGGGGGGGCAGTCAGTTTGCCAGCCAAGGCTGCTCTGACCCAGCTCAACATGCTGCAGAGGGACTGGCTCAGGCATCAGGGTGCTTCAGTGTGGAACTAGTCAGCAGGCAGCCCCCCCCCATTGAAGTGCCCTCATGCCCCAGCCAGCCGCATCAGCGTCTACATGTGCACTGCTGCGGAGTAAAAATCTCAGCAGCAGGATAGTATTTGTATTTACGAGTACTATCCTGCTGAGGAGTTTATTAGTTCACTGCAACTTAATAGGGTTGCATGCGTAGATGATGAGATGTTTACTGCAGAACTAATTAGGCAGCTCTGCAGTAAATGTTTCGTGTAGACACACCCTGTATTTTAGAGCCTGGTACTTTCTCCTGCTGCTGGGTTCTATACATTCTGGGAATTTTCCCCTTCAAACCACAATTTAGGATACTTACCCAGCAATTATTTGACTTCTGGAACATGAGATCAAATGAGCAAGTCCCCATGTTTCTTCTACTGATTTATCTGGCCAGGGTTGGTTTTTCGTTTTTTTGCAAGGCAGCGCCATTTTCAAACTTCTGTCAGCCAGCATAGAGGGAACACTGCTGTGCGTAACAGTCTTGACAGTCATTAACGCATGAGGTTGCTTCATATGTAGGTGCAATCACACAGTCGGGTAGCTTTGGCAGCCAGCCACCATGCTGCAGAACCCATCTGGACACAGAAGGAAGGGGAAGTGGGGGAGGGTGAGATGAAATCGAGCAGCGACTTATAGATGAGCCTTTCCTCTAACAGCTTCACTCAGCAGACTGCCATCTCTGGGCTCAGGAAACTAGCACTGATTGGCACGAAAGGATAGTGCTGTGACTGGAATGATCAGCAATGGCAGCAGAATTTCAGGGAGGCAAAGGCCACTTTCCCAGAGATCTACTTAGCGATCACGTCTGAGGCTGTGGCACACCAACAAGGAAGTTTCTCCATGTCAAGGGGAACATGTGTCCATTGCAACATGGAAACCTGCCACTACAGCACCCCAGATTACTACCCGTCAGTAGCTAACAAGTTTGGGGTTAGTAGATCAACCTGTCAGGGTTACCATCATGGAGGTAAGCGCTGCTATTTAAAAAAAAAAAAACAAAGGTGGGGGAGAAAGATGTACTGGAGGCAATGCACAGGAAGTTACTCATGATTTTGAACACTGGAGGACCCTGAACTATACTGAGGACCTGATATGCCATGTATGTGTTCTCTATCTTTAATATTAGAACAGAAGGAGATAGCTCTCCCTGGTGGTCTTCTCCATGGCACAGCTGCTATTATTATTCTTCAGGGGCGATGCTAATGTTTTGCAAAACTCACACATTACTTTTTTTGCTCCCAGGAGTACCATTGATATTAATACCATCAGGATTATCCTTACCATTCAGGGACCTAAGTTTACCCTCTTCTCCATGGCTTACAAAGTCTTTTAGTGGTCATTTGAGTAAAAGAAAGGACTTGTTCAATTTTACCACATGTAGGAGACTGAAATTTGTTTGGAAGGCTGAAAGGTAAATGGCACTGAGTAATTGTGAGACTAGAAGCAGCTAAACAATACCTGCCTCCTTGTTGTATTTTGCACAGCCATCTGTAAAAACAATATAGGAAGCCTCACCAGAAGGGTGGGAGACAAAGGTGCAGATACTTTCAGAACATTGTGCACAGCTAAAGTTGTCTGAGCAAACAAGCAGTCTGTGGGCTGAAAGCAATGAAATAAGAAGTCTATGAATCTGATAAGGCAAAAACTGAACCCTGCAGTTACTGGGACAAACCACAAAATTTAATAGATGCCAAGAGTCTGATTACAGTTAGCAAAAGTATATCTGTACCACAGCACTCCTGAGAACACTACAAAAAGAAGCATACCTTGCCCATCTGCTCCCTCTCCTATTTCACACGCACCAACACTGGAAATACCACATTTACTAAAATATAAGACAAGGTGTGCTTTCCCCCCAACTGGCATGGGGAAAAAGGCTCTCGTCTTATAACCGCATACTCACTATGAATATGAAATCTCATACCCATGCTAATCAAACCCATCTAATACCCATGCTGCTATTCATAATCACTATGAATTTAGGAAATCTCACTAAATACATTGTCTATCATGAGCTCAGGAAATTAGCAAGTGAGGTACCCAGAAACAGGAACATTGGTGAGATGGGAGTACACATAGGGTGGCTGTTTCTCAAGGAAACAATCCTTAGGGCACCAAAGAGGACTATCCCACTGCACATCAAGGTTGGTAAAGGGGCCAAGAAACCCTCTTGGCTGAACAGGGAAATCCAGAAAAGCCTAGGGTTGAAAAAAAAGGCATACAAACTGTGGAAGCAGGGGATACCCACCCAAAGAGGAATATACCTACTTGGCTCATACTTGCAGGGAGTCAGTTAGAAAGGCCAAAGCATCAATAGAACTCAGGCTAGCAACAAAAATTACAGAGAACAAAAAGTCCTTCTTTAGGTATACAGGAAGCAAAAACAAGGTGCATGGCAACACAGGACCCCTACAGGACAGACCAGAGCAATTGGTGACAGATGGGAGGAACAAAGCTGAGCTCTTCAATGAGTTTTTTGCATCTGTATTCCTGAACGTGGATAAGGACATCTCTCCTATTTGGACTATAGACAGGCACAAGGGGCACATCAGCCCACCAACAGTTAGCACCAACCTAGTGAAGGGGCGCTTGGAGGGGCTGGATGTGTTCAAAATCAGCAGGCCCAGATGATCTTCATCCAAGGGTGGTGAAGGAATTGGACACTGTCATAGATGAACCACTGGCACGACTGTTTGAGCACTCATGGCACTCAGGACAGGTCCCAGAGGACTGGAAAAGGGCCAGTGTCATTCAATTTTCAAGAAGGGGACAAAAAAGGAGCTGGGTAAGTATAGGCCAGTTAGTCTCACCTCAATCCTCAGAAAAACCTTTGAAAAAATTAAGGACCACATTTGTGGGAGTCCAGCAGGAAAAATAATACTGAAGAGCAACCACCCACATGGATTCCTAGCAGGTAGATCCTGCCTGACTATCCTTGTTTATTTTTATGATCAGGTCACCAAATGCTTAGACAAAGGAATCAAAGTAGATGCCATTTACTTGGATTTCAAAAAGGCCTTCAATACCTCATCCCATTCTTATAAATAAACTAAGTGGCTGTGTCATAGATGATTACAAGGTCCGGTGGGTAGCAAATTGGCTTATGGGATGCACCCAGAGAGTGGTGGTGAACGTGTCGGTATCGACTGGAAAGATGTGGGCAGTGGTGTCCCCCAAGATTCAAGCCTTGGACCAGCGCTGTTCAATATCTTCACCAGTGACTTGTATGAGGGTGTGGAGAGCACGCTGTCCAAATTCACAGATGACACAAAATTATGAGGCAAAGTAAACCCACTGCAGGGAAGGGAACAGATTCAGGCAGATTTGGACAGGTTGGAAAAGTGGGCAGAAAAGAACAGGATGAAGTTTAACAAAGGTAAGTGTCAAGTGCTGCACCTACAGAGAAAGAATCAACAATACACTTACAGACTGGGGGGATGACTCTCTAAGCCAGAGGTGGGCAATTATTTTGGGTGGAGGGCCGCTTACTGAGTTTTGGCAAACTATCAAGGGCCACATGACAGGCAGCCAGGGGCATATCAATATTAAATTTCAAATTTTTTAGGGGCCCCATGGGCTAGATAGACTGGCCTGGTGGGTAGCATCCAGCCCGTGGCCATGTTTTGCCCACCCCTGCCTAAGCAGCGCAGCAGCAGAAAGGGATCTCGGAGTCATGGTAGACTCCAAGATGAACATGAGTCATCAATGTGACGAAGTGATAGGTAAAGCTAACCGCATTCCGTCATGCATTAGCAGGTGCATCACGAGCAGATCTAAGGAGGTGATAATTCCCCTCTACTCAGTATTGGTGAGGCCGCAGTTGCAGTACTGCATCCAGTTTTGGGCACTGTACTTCAAGAGGGATGCAGATAACCTTGAGAGGGTCCACAGGAGGTCCACTCGCATGATTAAGGGCCTGCAGGTAAGGTCCTTTGAGGAGAAATTGAGAGACCTGGACCTCTTCAGCCTCTGCAAGAGAAGGCTGAGAGGTGATCTTGTGGCTGCCTATAAATTCATTTGGGGGTGGAGGTGGCAGGAGCAAGAAATAGAAGATACTCTGTTTACCAGAGTACCCCTTGAGGTAACTAGAAACAATGTCCACAAACTGACAGAGAGAAGATTTAGATTAGATATCAGGAAAAACTTCTTTAGGGTAAGGGTGACCATAATCTGGAATGGGCTTCCAAGGGATGTGGTGCTCTCCCCTACCTTGGAGGTCTTTAAGAGGAGACTAGAAAAGCACCCAGCTGGGGTCATCTGACCCCAGTGCTCTTTCCTACCTAGGGCAGGGGGTCGGTTTCGATGATCTACTGAGGTCCCTTCTGACCCTAGAAATCTATGAAATTAAACTTCTCCCAGAAGCAACATGTGCTCAGCAATGGGAACTAAATATGAAGTAGGTTACATGCAGCCAGCACTGAGCAGAACTATAAAACACAGTCCATGTTGGGGAAACATGCTGATGGAAACTGTTTTGGGGTTTTTTTGGCTCTTAAAAAAAAAGGAAAAAAAAAAAAAAAGCAGGCATTCCCTCTAGAAGGAACTGGCACCAGGCCTGGAGGTACTATAATACCAGCCTGGCACCCTCCCCTTGGTGCCAAAAATGCTACATTTGATATGCTGATTTTATTTATTTGCAAAAAAAACCAAAAACACCCCCCCCCCCAACAACCTGTCAAATGACCACTACAATTCACTTGGCAGATCAAAATATACTTTGACAGTTAAGCTATTATAGTCCCACTGCACACACACACCTATCACCTTTCCAGTGCTATCGCACATTGTTCTTTCAGAACTGACCTCTGAACATGTCTATGCCAGTCGCCTCTCTGCCATATGAGGTCTGCCATTTCTTTCCCATCAATCTCTTCTGTCTCTCTGTAGTACCAGTACATTTCATTCAGCCCTGTTTTAATAGTCCTCGACTGTGCTATGAGCAGGACATGCTAATGGGAGCCTACAACAAGGACAAGCCAGTACAGCCCCTCTGAATAAACTGCACAGTTAATGCTGTCCCCTGCAGCACCAACCCTTTTTCAAGTTATAGTGAGCCATGACACTGCATACTTTTTCACTGCCTCTTCACTCCCACAAATGAGCTGTGCCTTTTCTGTCCCATTTCCAATGAGTCAGGTTTCTTCACTACCCTTAAATGCCTGGCAAACATCAAATGGGACCCCAAACAGTTCACGTAGAATCCCTCTATCACCCCCTCTCTCAGTCTCATGCATATGATTAGTGTGGCTCCATCCTCCACGAAGTGAAGCCAGACCAGGTTGCCCTGCACCTCATCTGACAACAAATTTTTGGAGCATCCGAGGAACCAAGACAAGAACACCTGGTTCCAGGCATGAACGGGGTCTAATTAGCACATGGCTCCTTTATGGAGGGTATCTCGAGTACGTATACATACTGAGCAGTGCCGAGTTATGAGGTCACAATGGCTAGAAATGCTGTTAACTCTACTGGGGCCCACCCCAATGAACTATATTTGGCTTTGGACTAACAACATGCATAGTTCTGCTCAGTCAATAGGATTTGGAACTAATTTGGCTAATTCAACCTGGAACACAAAAAAACAATAGTTAAAAAAAAAAAAGTCTGTGCTATACATAAGTAGGTACAAAAGTGCTCCTTGAAAGTGTGTTTATAGAGTACCTGTGCTAAAACTTGCAGCCTGTGACCCCTGGCACATCAGAGACCTGTGTCACACACAGGCAGAGTGGAGGATGAAAAGAAGAATGAACAGGGTACGACCAGGGTTTTATTTCCCCACTGCTCCTCTCTCACTTGCAAGCTCCAGCATTTAAGGTCTAGAAACTTCTGATTCAGAGGCTGCATCCCCAATTCCTCTGCTCTATAACTACTGATGCTCCTTTTGTCCAAGAATTTGTCCAATCCATTTTTGAATGAGGCTAACCTGTCAGTTTTCACAATATCTGGGCTAGGGTCAGAAGTTACACATAAACTGGTTTAAGCAATCAGAAACTGGTTTAAACCTGTAACAGAACACAAGGTCAGTGCACATAAACCAGTTTCAAAATGGCTGAAACTGGTTTAAGATCAACCTGGCTGAATATAGTAGCAGACTTAACTGATCTGGGTCAAACCAGTTTATGAAACTTCTGTTCTAGACCTCTTCCTGGTTCAAGTTAAATCACAGTCCCCCAGCATCCCAACATGCTTTCCAGCCCCGGGCTGGGCTGTGCTCTCTGCTCCAAAGAGCAGGGCTGGCCCCACCCCTCTGCTTCCTAGCTGGAGCGGTGAGGACTGACTGGCAAGGGGGCAGGGGGGCAAGCCTAGTTAAGGATTCTGCACCAGTCTGCACCAAGGGGACTAACCACCCCCCAGGCAAACCCCCGCTGGGGTCTGGGGCCAGGGAGGGAGGTTAAACACCTCTAGCCCCGCTCAAACTTACTGCTGGCTGCAACTGTGGACTACAAATCCTAGAGACACCTGGAAGCAGGAAGAGGAAGTTATAAACAACGCTGCAGAGTCCTGCTGCTGTAAATCCAGACTGCAAATCCCAGAAACCTTGGGAGCAGTAGGAAGAAGTAATGAACACAGCCAGAAAGCCATGCTCTAGCACCCCCTGGCTTCTGGCCTTAGCCACTGCAGGCATGTAGCTAAATTACTTGAATCAAAGGTAAATGACTGCTCACTTCTGTTTCAATTTAATCTGTGCAGTTTAGACTAACCTGCAAAGACTGAATCGATTCAGCCTCAGGCTCTTTGACTGTCTGTAACTAGCCTTGGTGACAATGAGTTCCACACTTTAATTACACACGTTATAGAACAGAACTTCTCTTTGTTAGTTTTAAAATTACTACCTACTAGTTTCATTTTTTAACCCCTAGCTCTTGTATTGTGAGAGATAGTAAATAAGGAATCCCTATTTACTTTCTCTTTGGCATTTAGTATTTTGTAAACCCTTATGTCCATCCTCCCCAAGTGTCTCTTTTCTAAACTGAATAGGCCAAGCCTTTTTAGTCTCACCTTATACAGAAGCACCTCCATACAAGGAACTGACACCATCTTTGCTGCCCTTATCTGTAACTTCTATAGTGCTTCTACATCTTTTCTGAGGTGTGAGAACCAGAACTGGTGACATTATTCAAGGTATGGATGCACCATGGATTTATAAAAGGGGCATAACGATACTTTCAGTTGTGTTTACAATTCACTTCTTAATCCCCAACATTTTGTTTGCCTTTTTACAGCTGCTGAGCACTGAGATGATTTTAGCAAACTGTCCACAATGACTCCCAAAACTTTCTTTTGTGGTAACAGTTAATGTAGAGCCCATCATAGTGTAGGTATAGTTTTGGGTTATTTTTGCTCAGGTATATCACTTTACACTTATCTACACTGAATTTCATCTGCCATTTAGTTGCCCATTTGCTCAATAACACCAGTGGTTTGTTAAACCACTACACCAAACATCTGGTATTGTACATTTTGGGGAAAAGATGAACACATCAACCCAAAGGAAACAGAAACATTCAAAGAAGTTGGAAAGCAGGGGTTGGGATTGGTTCTGGTATGCCTAGGGCCCTGGTATCGTTAAGTTTTTGTAGAAATAAGTAGTGCCAAGCCGATAAGGGTGTAGAAGTTGGAAAAGATTCTCAATTTATATCTGTCCAAAACAGCAGTAACTATCAAGCCCTAGGAACAAATATTTGTTAAACCAGCCCTACAGCTGTACAGTAATAGAGATTATAATACTATCACAAAAGCTCAGTTCCCATTACAACCAGGCTGGTTGCCTGCTTGGCTATCAGGAGCAGTCTGTTTCTTTAGTTCCTTCCTTGGACTCTTGAGAAAAAACACCTTTCTTTCTAAAGGCATCTCCTGTTAGAGGAGGTTCTGGGACTACAGTATCTTTGATGCCTTCAGTAAGGTCCACAGCATACTGAGGTTTAGTAGTCTCCACCCTGGCAAAAGTTCTGTCCAGCTGTGCAAAGACAATTAGGCCACTGCCAAGTCTTGTGTCAGTACTTTTTTTTTTTTTTTTTTAATTCTGTCAAAGCAATTTCCTTTTGCTCCAGCATTGAACGGTGTTCTGGGAGCAGCACTGAGTAGCATCCTAAGACAGATGCCTGCTTATACTCACATTAAAGTGACTGCTACTAAGGAAATTTCCTGCCCAGCAGCTGAAAGGAAATGCAGGACCTCTGCTTAGTTCTATGTACATGCACAAGACGTGGCTGCTCTGACACTGCCAGAATGTTAATTCAAGTAAATGATTCCAGACAAGCTTAACTGCAAATGTAGCATTGCTGCCAGTATCTGAATGAGATGATATCTAGCCAACTGTACCCCAGAGAAGTAAAGAGCTAACAAGTAAACAGCAGGTAATTCCTAGTGAACATGTCTACATGTGCAATTAATGAGACTGAATAAACTCTGGACCAATCTGCTCCAGAGTAAACTACTCCTGGGTGCAGCATCTACACATGCACCTGGGTTAGCAGCAACCAGGGTTTGAACCATGGAGCAATTCAGACCAGGGCTGCTTCTGCTTTGCTCTGCCCCCTACAGCAGCCAGCAGGAGGTCCAGGCTCTGGCTGCAGCTGCCTAAGTGCCAGCCACAATCTTTAAAGGCTGCCCTGCCCTTTGTTCCCTGGCCACACACTTCTCTGACCCACTGACACCCCTCCAGGATGCAGTCCCAAGCGCCTGTGCCTAACATGCCATGGACTCTCCTTACCCTCCTTCCAGCAGCGGAAGCCCACACCATGGCCTTCTGCTCACCACCACACTAGCCATTCTCCAGAACCAAAACGATGGCCACCTGGCCCCGATGGCTCTCAACCCTGTCCTCCCCACCATGGCCCTGGCCCAGCCCGTGGTCCCACACACCCACCAACCTGGGCTACCTGCCTCAAGGGATGCTGGAGCACCTTCACAGGCCACCTTAAGTTCACAGAGCCATCATCACAGCCTGCACACTGCACAACATCTGTGAGGCCCAGGGAAAACTCTTCTGAGAGACCTGGGTGGAGGAAGCATGACAACAAGGACTTTTGGCAGCAGGAGTGCGAGTTGTGGTGCCAGTGATGATGGCCCAGCTCCCCTGAAGACCTGGGTGAGCCATACATCCAACAGCGGCAGCCAGGACACAGTATCCACAAGGTGCTCACAGACTGCCTCCTCCAACCCCTACAGTAGGGCATCTGAGCGACTGCCCACACACCCTGAGTCCACATGCAACCCCAAGAACATGCACGCTACAGACAGCTGTCAAACCCTAAACTTTATCTCCCTCCCCAGCACAACAGATGCCCCCTACCCTCCCAACAAGATACCCCTCTCACTATCCCCAATACACACCACTAATAAAGAACCCTCATCCCCGTGAAACTACATACAGTGTTTATTGAAAAGTGTCAGGGGAGGAACAGTGGGAAGGAGGCACTAACGGCGCAGGGCCTGGAGGGAAGTGCCTAGCACCCTGGCTTTCAAGGTCTAGATGCTGTGGCAAGGCTGGTAAGCCAGAGGCTGGCCCAGGACCAGGTTGGGCACTGTCCAGCCCACTGAGTCCACTCCCCTTCCTCCTCCATGGGGCTGGGGCCAGCAGACCCCATATAGGGAGCTGGTCCCACCGTAGGCACCTCCTACTCAGAGGCCACATTAAGCCAGGGCAGGTGGTGGACAGTGGGTGGCCAAGGCGCCAGGGGGCTAGGATCTGCAGCAGGGCTGGGGACCCTGCCTGCTGCAGGTGGCATAGCACCTTCTGCCATGCCCACTGGGAAGCCTGCGGCAGGCCCACAGGTGGCTGCCAGGGGAAGGCCAGGGCCTGGATGCCAGGCATGGCAACAGACACTGCCAAGGCCGGAACCATACTAAGAACACAGTAACTCTCCTCACTGATGGCTGCTGCCCAGCACACCACCTTGTATTGCTACTCCTAAGTCTCGAGCCTCTACAGGAGGGCGAGGTACACCCTGCAGTCCTGTAGTCCACCTAGTCCATCTCACAGAGCTCTCAGCACCAGGTCCAACTCTCTTCCCTCAAGGAAGACTGTCTAATCCAGGCTCTGGCAGAGGCAGTGCATGTGAGGAACACACCTGCAGAGGCTGGAGTCATCCTTGGGGGTCCATCTCCTGTGCTGCCAGGGGGTTCTGCCCTGCATGCAACAGCTGGTTCTGCAGAGCAAGGGCAGAAAGGGGCATTGTGAGAGTTTACAAAATTTCAAAGATAACCCCTAAACCAAGGGCAGGTAACGCACAACCCCTATGGACAGTGTGGGTTATGTGCAGACAGGTACCCAGGGGCCATGGTAAGTTGCCCAGGCAGCCCCTTCAATGGGTGGCTGTGACAGGAGTATCACTATCAGAGCCTTTCCGGGAGTGGCTCCACCCTCCTGTAATGGGCCAACAGCCTGCTTACTCCTGCGGCTCCTCGCTGCCCCCCCCTCTCACTCTGGGGCTGGGACCAATGCACCCCGCAAATGCTACACCCTCTCCGATGCCAGGAACCCCCATGCTACTGGGGAGTCCCTATGAGGCCTCCTCCAACCCCTAATAGCCTCACCCAGTCCTCCAGTTAAAAACAGTGAACATAAAAACACAAAGCCCCTGGGCTACAACATAAAAAATAGACTGTCCGATCAAACCAGATTCACTCCCTACTACAGGGTAAGGGGGGGGGGGGGTGAGGGGGAAGGTAGTCTCCCCAGCCCCAGCAGCAACCAGGGAATGTTCACACCACCAGAGTTCTCCCCTCTGTCTATCCTAGCTGAGTTCCTAGTCCCACAGCTGCTGGAGAGGAACTGCTCTCCTGGCCTCCTACTTGGGCTTAAGAAGGGCTAAGCCCTGCCCCTTCCTGTCAGCTGGTTTTACTGGTTGCCCCTGGCAACCAGCACCTGTGCAGCCCTGGTGACTGGCAGCACAGCCTCCCCCTTCCTGCCACTAGGGGTCTCTCCTGAGCCATCTCCACTTTCAGGCACAGGGCACCTGAGTGCACTGTGACAGTGGCCACCAGAACAGCCTTTCCTCCCTGCTTCTGCAGTGGGGGCAGGGAAGCCACTTGCCACAGGCAGCTCCAAACCTGCCACAGTGGCACCAAAGTGATTCTTCCCCCCACAACTTCTACTCCCTATAGGTTAGACACTTTGCTCCCATGCTGCCAGGCCTGTGGCACCCCTGTTCTGAGTCAGGGGCTCCTGGCCAGCTAGGATGCAGACTTGGCAATGGCCCTTTCCTCTCCCCTCCCCTCCCCCAGACAGGCTTCTCTGGAGAGGCACCCCAGGCTAGGGGCCCCACTGCACGCAGGATGCCACTGCATGCAGACTGTGCCCCAAGCTTGCCCCTGGTCAGAATTGCCCAAGCATGCTACAACAAGTTATTTGAGCGCTCTGAGGGCTGCCCAACCCACTATGCCCTGCTGCTACTGATTGCAATGGTTCTCGCTAAGGGGCAACTGAGAACCTGGCACAGGGTCCTGAGCTTCAATGGTGCCCCAAGACAAGTCCAAACTTCCCTGTAATGTGTGCCACCTGGAGGGGTATCTCTACCTAACCCTAGAGCCAAGGAGATGCTGCTGCTATCAACGAGTTTCTCCACGTGTGACAGGCTACTGGCTGCCTAGCTTGAAGACAGGTACATGCTCAATAAAATTTTGAAATGTTTGGGGGAGGAAAACTCTGGCAGGGGGGTGGGGCAGCAGAGCTCAGCCACGCAGGACAAGGAGGGAAAGGAAGGGCCCCCAACCAAGAGCCAGCAGGGGAGATCATGCTCAGGGGCAATCAGCATAGGTTCAAAGGCAGGTCCTGCCTGACCAACCTGGTTGCCTTTTATGGCCAGGTGACTAAATCCTTGGATGATGGTGTCGCCATGGATGTAGTCTTTCTAGACTTTAAGAAGGCCTTTGACACTGTCTCTCACCCCATTCTCATCAATAAAATTAAGCAACTGTGCCATTGATGTCTACACATTTGGATGAGTAAAAAATTGGCTGAGGGGGCGCACCCAGAGAGTAGTGGTGGATGGGTTGTACTCAACCTGGTGAGATATGAGCAGCGGGGTCTCCCAGGGTTCCGTCCTTGGGCCCACACTGTTTAAAAATCAGTGACTTGGACAAGGGGGTGGAAAGCATGCTGTCCAAGTTTGCTGATGACACTAAGATGTGGGGCAAGGTGGACACATTTGAAGGGA
This sequence comes from Crocodylus siamensis, assembly GCF_052110815.1. NCBI lineage: Eukaryota > Metazoa > Chordata > Crocodylia > Crocodylidae > Crocodylus > Crocodylus siamensis. The sequence continues at coordinate 362,604,789 of NC_143395.1, forward strand.
AAGAAAGGCTGCAAATAGACAGACTACAAAAGTGAGCAGATGAGAATAGGATGAGTTTCAAAGTAGCCAAATGCAGGGTGCTGCACCTTGGGAGAAGGAATCCACAGAATACATACAGGCTGGGGAGTTCCCTTCTTGAAAGCACAGAGACAGAATGGGATCTTGGAGTCATTATGGACTCCAAGATGAACATGAGCTGCCAATGCCAGACAGCAGCCAGCAAGGCCAGCCATACCTTGTTGTGTATCCAGAGATGCATCTCAAGCCAGTTGAGAGATGATACTCCCCCTCTATGCGACTTTGGTCAGGCCGCAGTTGGAGTACTGCGTCCAGTACTGGTCACTGCACTTCAAAAGGGATGTGGCCAGCCTGGAGAGGGTTCAGAGAAGGGCTACCCGCTTGGTGAGAAGGCAGCAGGACAGGCCTTATGAGGAGAGACTGAGGGACCTGAACCTGTTCAACCACAGTAAGAGGAGGCTGAGGGGGGACCTGGTGGCTGCCTACAAACTTATCAGGGGAGATCAACAGGAAATAGGTAGAGCCTTTTTCTCCCCAGCACCACCTGGGGTGACGAGGAAAAATGGTAATAAGCTGATGGAGAACAGGTTTAGGTTAGAGATCAGGAGGCAATATTTTACAGTTAGGGTGGCCAAAATCTGGAACCAACTTCCCAGGGAAGTGGTCCTTGTCCCTACCTTGCCCAAATTCAAGAGGAGGTTGGATGATCACCTGTCTGGGGACTTGTAAATCCAGCATTCATTCCTGCCTCTGGCAGGGGGTCAGGCTAGATGATCTGTTCAGGTCCCTCCTGACCCTAGCTACTATGAAACCTCCCATGAGGGGCCCCTAGCTCCAGGCATGCAGCCTGGGGATGGGTTGGTGAGCTGGCATGGGAACAGGTGACTATGGCATCTCCTGCCCCCCACACCTCCTCCCTATGTGCAGCTTACCGGGCAGGTGTGGCAGCCACTGCTGATGGTTAGATAATATCCCTAGCCATGGAGATCAGGTCCAGCTGGCCAATGTGTCCCAGGGTGCCTAAGTGCGGCACTTGGCCACTCAGGCAATGACCCCCTCCAGCAACAAGCTGCAGCTGGTATCAGCAGGGCACATCCCTGTGATGCAATGCCATATGGGACAGAGGTGGGAGGACTCTCAAGTTTGTCCAGTAGGACTAAGCTAATACAGATGCTTGCATAAAAATCTTATTTTACAGTCATCCAGAAATTAATTCAATCTGTTCACAAACTGGATTATCCAATCCACAAGAAGTGCTTGTGAATGTAGGGCATTTTAATTCAAAACACAGACACACACACATTTAGACAAGCTGTATTAGGGGAGAAGGGAATTCCAAATTAAAGTACATGAATAAAGGAGTCTACTGAAACTTAGTTAATTATTTCTTAAGGGTCACACAAATTTCACCCAAACTTCTTAAGGGTTTGCTTCAGTGAAGAGACTCGATTAATTATGGATTAAGAAATCTTCCTTGGCTTTTCCAGGATACCCATTCCACTGGTGGCCTAGCCCCTTGCAAAACTGTAAAGTGAATACCACTATCTGCTATCCTCCAACGTAGCAGAGACCAAATCTGTACACAGGCATAATTGTGAAAAGGCTAGATCAAAAATTAGTGCTAGCATTTTGCTATAAATGCAGCACAAATCTGTTCTTATCTTTTCCACCTGTCCTGGATGAAAGTTTTATATTCATGGGCCAGTTTCTAAGAGAACTGTATTGCCATTAATTGCTATTAAAGTTTCAATACAAGCTTGACTGTTCCACTTTTTGAAGTGAAATACATGGGTGATGATGAATCATGATCATACAAAGTGATACCATAGTCCAGAAAGAATCTAAAGGTAAAATCCTAAGCAAAATGTACTTGGAAAGAACTGAGGGGAAAAAAGCCAAGACAGTAAAAATCAAAGCTTTATCCAGCACATGAAAAATTATGCTTCCATGGGCATTACTAAGAGCTTTGTATACAAATCTTTGCACTGCAAAAAGCAGGTTACTTTATTTTATACCTCTTACATTATAGTCCTTTTCTTCCTGCTTCACATACCCACATTTTCCCCTCTTCCACATTCACTGGAATCTATTAAATCATCCTCCTTTGCTTCCAACTTTCTCATTTGATGTTTTCCTTTCCATCCCTACTCCCATCTGTTTTTTAATGTCCTTGCCGCCAGGAACACCCAACACCACACTGCAAGGACTCTTCATTCAGTTTATAAAATGAAATGAACGACACAAGCAATCTTCTGTTGAAGCTAATAGCACTTCCCTGAGGGCAAAGGGGGGGGGGTGTAAATCACCTTTTCAGAACCAAATTTGCAGCAATTAATAAGAAAGTTTAATGGCCAATACTGTAATTTAATAGTTACAACAGATAGCTGCTAAAATATAGCATCACATATTAAAACATCTTATTAGTCTCTGCAAATTTACTAACCAAAAAGATGATTGCTAAGGTGCGAGTTTTTACTGCTGTGTTCCTACTCCATTAGCTAAAAACACATGGAATAATGGGAATATATGCTGCAAAAGGACTGTGTGGGGCATCTCTTCCAAAAATTACTTGCATGCCATCAGTATACCATGGTTCTTTCCTGCTTTCTTTCCAGTATATTCAAAGATATACTCCCAATTCAGGAAGTCATACTGTAGGTATACTGTTCTTTGCCTAAAAGACTGCATATTCATAATTAAGGAGTCGGACTTATGTTTTCAGGTCCAGGACCTAATCACACTTAGGAGGATCTTGTGCAGTCCAACAGGAAGTTAGACTACAGGAAGTCTTTTTAATATTTAAGATAGAACTCCAAGGGAAAATAAACAAAAATAAATAAATAAAATTATGGAGCCCCAGTAATAACAATAAATGTAGTACTAGAAATTGGTCATTAAAACTATAACATATTATTAAATGCATAGGATTTAGGGGAATATTCCTACAGATTTAGAAAAAAAATACTTTAATTACAGTTTATTTAAATTCCTTCATGTTGAATATACATTACAACTGAAAATAGCTAACAAATTACCAACTTAAGAAATATGCATCAAAAGATGCTTACCATCTCTGTTTAATGACCCATATTCAATGACATTTAGGGCAATGTTTGTGTTAACTCATTTTCAAGCAGAAGCTTCATTAAAATAATAATCTTTTAATTATGCACATTAGTAAGTTTTCAGAAATATTAAATAGATGCACAGAAGATGTATATTCTGTGTCCAAGCATGAACGCTCACATCAAGGCCCCCGCTTCTTGAATACTGGAAAGTAAAAAGTACACATTATGGGCAGAACCCAAAGAACACTGAAGGTGGTGGGAGTTGCCAATTGGAGTCTTTCTATAGATTTCACCAGATTGTGAACTAGACCCCACATCCTTAGGTGCAAGCTCAAACTTACATCTTAGTTCTTGGGCACTTTAGATGGAGGCAGTGGCCAAAAAATAATCTTTTCTTCATTACTATTTGGCAGGATTTCACCTGTTCCTCTCAGTGGCAGACCTGACCACAGCAATCCATTCTTTTAATCACTTCCACAGTGAACTACCATAATGTTTTCTACTTACAGCTAACAGTGGAAGATACAGCTCATAAAATGTGCAGCCATATGTCTCCAAAATGGAGCCAGCAGATGAGAGGTAGGAAAAAAATACGATCGTACTAGTGCTGCTTGCATTAAGCTAGCTCTGCATCCTGTAATGGATGCAGTTTTAGGGCTCGAGTCTCATTGCCTTAAAAAAGAAACAGCCTACTTTGTCTTCACGCTGATCTAAGAATACCAACGTTAACAAGAAAAATGCAGCTTGGTGTATTTCTGCTGCTTAGCCCAGGCATGTCTACACCAGAAGTCAGGAGGAATGAGTGCATGTATTCCATTCTTCAATATACAGTGAAAGAGAACCATTTGCAGAGGTCTTCCTGCAGAAGAAAAAACAGCAACAACTACCCTGGCAGATTCTCTTCCTTCTGCAACAGGTCTGGGGACACCAGAAAACATAGTCCTTCCAGGACACAAGGACAGACTTTAGTTCTCATACACAATATTCAGACACTGCATTGACCGGCATAATAAAAAACCAAACTTCACAGAAAGAGACCTCAGTTGCTGCAAAAATGCATAGGACAGAGGCAGTCTGAGGTATTTATAGCCTGAACCATATGTACAGCTGCAATGTTCAGTACAATGTGTCTTGAAAAGAAATCAGAAAAATATGAGCATAATAAAACCTATTGTTCACTGTCACAAATGTGTTCCTTACAACCTATCCCACTATTTAATTACTTAACTGGCTTGTCATAGTCTACATCAGATGAAGCTTCCAATTGGACTACGAGAGCCCCATTAACCACCTATTGCAGCAAAACAATCTGGACACAACAGAAAAAAAAATGTAGTTCTGGCAAAGACCTCCTCCAAGGGAAACAGTCAATCATTGCAAAATCAGAAATGAAAAGAGCCACTATATTATCAGACCCACCTACAACTAAGAGGGACCCAAAAGCACTCCTAGAGCACCCACCCCTTAAATAAAGGGTGTCAAACTTCTCAAAAGATGGGAATGGTGGGTACAAAAGGACAGAAGCTATCTGTAAAATCCTTTATTTGGTTCTACAAGCTAAACATTAACATTTCCCCATGAGGAGAGACTTTGGGATCTGAGACTGTTTAACCTGAGCAAAAGAAGGCTAAGAGGCAACTTGACAGTCACCTACAAATATGTTGAGAACACCAGGCCCCAGGTGGACAACTTTTCAGAAAAGACACAGCCCCCTCACCACCTCCCCAGGATGACACGGATCAATGGGCACAAGCCAGTAGAGGAAAAGTTTCAGCTGGACATAAGAAAAAAACTTCTTTTCTGTACAGGTAACTAGAAGCTGGTGCACACCTCCAGCAGAGGTGGTGCAGTCACCATCTCTGACAGTGTTTAAGAGGAAGCTGGATAAATACCTCGTTGAGCTGGTTCAAGTCCAGTTAACTCCTGTTCATGGCAGGGGATTGGACGTGATGATTTTATAGGTCCCTTGCGGTCCTTCTCTCTATGATTCTGTGATGTCCAAATACAGTAAAATCCCTGTTATCTGACCTTCTACAAGCAGGAACACTCTATTAACTGGAATTTCTGGCTGGCCAGCTGGACACAAGCCAGGGGCAGGGAAAGCTCACACGCAGTGGTTGCTGCCACGACCCACCACCCTGCATTGCTGCTGCTCTGCATTATCTGCCTGAAATAACTGGAATTTTTACATACCTGGCACCCAGCATTTCCCACACATGCCGGATAACAGGGATTTTACTGTAATATGGTTTGAGCTTTGGCCAGTTTGCATTCAGCCAAGTCTGCATGTCAGCCAAGCATCTGGAAATTACTGTCTGACGCAAAGAAGGGTGATCTACAAGTCAACATTACAACACTAGCATCACAGCCCAAACTACACTCTCCACCAGCACCCTTACACATGCATTAAGTAGACAATGATGGCAAAAAGACTCTCCCAAGCAGAACTGCTCAAGGTACTATGAAAATAGATACACCCCCACTTCCCCTCACATTGCGTGAATTATTATTCAATTTCACCTTCTTGGAACGCTCTGAAAAGAAAGAATATTGCTACTCAGAAATAGCCCTCTCTATCCAGGCTTAGGTCACAATCTATTCAGCAAGGAATAGTCTATAAAGGTATCATTCAAAGCCTGCTGACAGGTTTAAATCAGTAGGGCCACCCGATCTTGTTCATTTCTAGGAGAGGGTCATCACCCATAAGAACTATTTGGGCTCCATACTATCACTTACCTAATCCAGGTTGATAGGGAATAAATAAATACAGTTTCCAGATACTGTCAATTGTCTCAATGTCACCTTCTCAGTAATCTTGTCCAAAAAAGGCAGGTTAAAGCCAGGGGACATTTAACTCTGACATTTGATGACTGGCATGTTTGGTTCACTAAGAAACATCAGCAGTAGAAAAAAAAACTGTCAAAGACCCTGAATGCAAGGAAGATTCTGAAAGTTTCTCAAGCTTATCCTAACATTAAGATGGATCCCATGCACAGTTAGCTTTTTCGCCTTTGGTAAGACCTCAGACTAATTCTGAAAGTATTAGTAAAAGTAAAACATGACGCAGACTAAAATGTCTGAAAAAAATATGAAGTCTGATAATTTCTTCTATTTCAAGAAGGTGAGAAAAAACAAACAGAAGGCTTGAATACTACGCACAGGGCACTGAAAACCTCATAACCAGCAACTGAAAACCTCAAAATTCCAAAATATCATTAGTATTCATCAGCAAAGGATCATACGTTATACTGCTATAGCACTATTATTCTATGTAACAACACAGTTTAGCATATAAGGGTAGTAATGAGTGTTGCAGAAGCATTTCAGAGCAAACAAAAAGAGTGCTAAGTCCCTTCAGCTGATATTGGATCATCATTGACTGGCTTGGAGAAGGACCCTCAGCCGGAAGATTAAGTACAACAGCAGATAGGTGCATCTAGGGGACTAGTGCGGAGATGAACATTAAAAGTTTTTAAAGATTCAGACTCTTTGATTCAAGTACTGGAGCTAACATGCTTAAAGTATGCAATTCTTTTACCACGACTGAAGTAAAAAGTATACGACCCAGGGAAAGAAGTAATGAGGAATACTTACCAGCAGCAGGAGATGCAGCACAGCAGGGGGGGAAGGAAGAGCACGTGTGGCTCATCAGCCACCTCTTTATTCAATTAAGGCCGACCAGGGATGTCAGCCTCAAACACCAGCCAGCGGAAATAAAAATGGCAGACAATGCCACGGAGAAGGGGAAGGAGAGCAGCAAGAGAGGGGAGCTGTAGCCACCTGAGGGAGAGAAGAGGATCCTCTCCACAGGACCTGTGGAGCCTGATGAGCCGGGGGCAGAGGTCAGCAGTGCGGGGCAGAGTGCCCCGACAGGAGCACGCATGGGATGGCGAGGGAGCAACAGGCACTCCGGACCCAGGGACAGAACTAGAGCTGCACCCATAGCCTGAGCAGATCCCAGGTGGGAGTACTGGGACAACCGGGGTGAGGAGGAAGCCACGCCAGAGGGAGAAGACCCTAGGAGAGCCCCGAGGGGTTTACAATCAGGGTGGGTATCACCGCTGGTCCCAGCAGGGTTGATGGGAGAACGGGAGTGAATCCTCAAGGTGACAGGCGAGGAGTAAAGCGTCCCCCAAGCTAGAGCAAGGGGAAGAATAGTAAGGGAGCAAGGTGTAGCTACGTCAGGAAGCAGATCATCATTTTGTGTTTTGTTAACGCGTTTTATTTAGTTGCCCCATGCGAAGAGGGAGAGTGGAAAGTATGGGGTATCCCCGAGGAACAGGGCTGAGGAGGAGCCTCGGAAGGTTTTTTTGCGTTTCCCCGAAAGAAGGGGTGGAGGCAAGGAAGGTCAAGGTGGCGGGCCCACATGGGCGAACTTGGCCATAGGCAACGAGCATCCAGATGCCAAGCCATGGAGGTGCTATCCCCCCAGAGGGGACGCAGCTGACGGAAGGACAATGCACCTGAGGATGCATGAGGCCAGGGCGTAAGGGTGGTGGAGCCCTGTAAATGGCCACCAGGTGAACCACGGGCCAGCTGGGTGGGGCTTGGGTCCTGGGGCTTCAGGGCCCCAGCAGGGAGCAGGACAGGGCCATGGGTGGCTCATCTGGTGGAGGGAGAGGGCTGCTGCCCTCAATGCAGGCAAGGAGACACCCACACAGATCTCTTATCCCTGTCACACTGGGTCATGGGGAAGGGAAGCAGCGCAATAGCAAGCAAGCCTGCCAGTCCCTGCTGCATGACTCTACACAAGGAGCAGTGATCTGTGCCTGGAGACTCCTCACCACCACTGCCCACTCCGCACTGCCCTGGATCTCAGCTCCCTGCAGAGCCAGGTTGCACAGCAGGGACCAGCACTGCCCTGCCATTCAACCTGGCTCTACAGGGACCAGAGATCCATGCTGGGGGGTCTCCTCGCTGCCAATCCCTAGCCCGTGCAGCCCTGCATCGGAGCTGAGTTGCATAGCAGCTGTTTCCCTGCAAGCCAGACTCCAAAATTTTTCTGAAACATTTCCAAAACATTTTGGAAGTCTCATTTTGTTTGGGAGATTTTTCAGATTCAGATGCCTCATTTCAATTTGGACTCAGCATTTCAGGTGCTGAAACACCTCTGAAATGAAACACCTGCCGAAATTTCGCACAGCCCTAGTTTCTGCCACTCATAGCAGATTAAGGGAGGCATGGTACACTGAGCCCAGGAGAGACTGTCACTCCTGCCATTGGATCCATACCTGCTGCTAGATCCACATGGCAAGCTGGATCTCTGCCACTGCCAGTTGTGAACTGGCACCAGTGTGGTGCCAGGGCTGAGACCAGTATTCAGCCGATTGTCAGTCCCAGCCCGCAAACTGCACTGGAATCTTAAACTCTTATCATCTCTAGAGTAGTCTGACAAAAGCCGAATGCACGTTCCTTATTAGAATCTGGAGACACTCCTCCCACAAAACGTCATAATTTTGCTATGATTCAGTCACACTTAGTATGCATCTTACTACTTGAACATGTGGACACTTAAGAAAGCAGAACATACAACATGGCCCAAAGAAATCCAGTTCTGACCTAGAACCCAAACTGAGGCAAGTAAGTACTCCTTTCCTTGGTGCTGAACTGTTTAAGGAATGCAATATATCAGCTTTTTCAACTCTAACCATAGCATAAAAGTAGCATGTAAGAATTACAAAGAAAATAAACTAGCCACAAAGAAGGTGGTATCCTCCTAATGGACACAGAAAAATAAATGGGAAAGAGCTGGCTCAACATTATGTTGGAGTTGGGTTTAATTCTCATTTTTGCACAATATTTTTAAAGAATTCTCTCAAATTTTAATCTTCATGGGTCCATGGAAATTTTTTGTGCTGGATTAAACCAGTATCCTGTCTCTAACAAAAGGTCAGCATTAAATGTCAGAAGGAAGCAGAAGACAGACTTAAGGGCAATTATGGAATAACTTGTCCCTAGCATAAATTTTTCCTAATTTGCAATACTCAGAAGTTGGCATAGGCCCTCAAGCATGACAGCTAATATCCTTTCTAATGCTGTTAGTGGCCACATACAGGAATTCAGTTTCTACTGGGAGAATGGCAATTCTCCCAGTAGAAACCAGAAGTGTACAGATGTTTTCGCTCTCTCCCCCAGACCAAAGACAGCAACTCAGAGAGAAAAAATAAGCTTATCCAACCAGGAAGAAGTCAGTCGTAGGAAAGTTTCTTGTGGGAAAATGAAAGTTTGTACACTTTCCATAGTTTAACTCCTCCTGAGGACCAGGAAGAGTGGAGCTCTGGGAAAAGCTCCTGTGCCTTCCAAGATTGGGGTCACCCCAGTCTGGAGAAGCCATGTGGGGCACCTGCACTAGCCAATCCCACAGACTAGGAGTGGAGAGGAGAAACAGAGCACCAGGGTCACCAGTGTGAGAAGTGGTTAGGGGGCTTGACCCTGCTGCTCTAGTCCCCCAGGAATGAGATGACTAGGGCAGCCCATGCTTTCCCCAAACTGAGACCACCCCAGTCTGGGGGAAGGCACAAGGAGCAGGGGAGAAGATACAGCTGTAGACTCGACATCTGTACTATTCCCTCCAGTGGCAGAAATTATTTTGGGAAAAAGTTTCTACTGCTAGAAATTAATGTTTGTATATGGCCAGTATTTACCATAGGATTTCTGGAGATTCTTACTTACCCCTATATAAAGGAATCAACCATTTCCAAATCCTGTTAGGCTTTTAGCCTTCATGGTATCAATTGACAAAGAGGTCAACAAGGTAATTTTGTGCTACATTAAAACAATAATTTTTGATTAGCTTCAAATTTATCACCTTCAAATTGTATCAAATGGTCCCTTGTTCTTGTGTTACAAAAGAGTTTAAATAGAAGCTGCTAATCTACCTTATATCTATATTGTTTACTTTGATCACACTGGGTCTTATTTATCTGTTCTCTAAGGGCTAAGAGTCCATCTTGTCAAGCATCAATCTTCATATAATTTTTTTCATACCCCAAATTAGCACTGCTTATCCCTAGGCTCTTTCTAATACTTCAATATATCCACAATCAGTACAAGAAGAATACAAAACTGTTTCAGATAAAACTTCAAGTGCAAAGTGAGGTAAATCAGATTTTTATCTATATGACTGCATCTATAATCCCAGGAGAGACTGATTTATCCATTTCTGTTGGAGGTCAGGTCAGGTCAGGGTGAGCTAGAGAATCCTAGATTGATAATCTGTAAATGAATTATTGGAAAGGAATCACGGGGATTAAGAGAGGGACAAATAGCTGGTTCTCTCAACAATAAGATCTACCTCTAGACAGAAGTTGGTGGGAGATGATTCCTAAAACAAAGAATCTTCCTTGTAGGTTCAAAAGGGCATTTTGCTACCAAAAAAACAAAAACAAAAAACCAAAAGCCAAAGGGGAGTAGGGCTGGAAGACACCACATCAACTCATCTAGTCCAGCCCCCTGCTCTAGGCCTGACTAAACTACCCCAGGTCTGCTCAACCTGCTTTTGAAAATTTCCAGAGACAATGATTCCACAACTTCCATAGGTAACCTGTTTTAGTGCTTTCCCACCCATGTAGTTAGAAAATTCTTCCTAATCTCCAAATTGTATTCCCTCTGATGCATCTTGAGACCATTGGTCCTAGTCCTATCCCCTATAGCTCCAGAGAAAAGGCTAATCTCCATCCTCTTAATAATTGTCTGTATTTGAAAACCTTTATCAAATCCCCCCATGGTCTTCTTTAAGTCTTTACTCATAAAGCATGGTTAGAGGTCTGGGAAACATTTTTGTCACTTTCCATTGGATTTTCCAATCTGTCCACAATTTTCTTGAAGCTTGGGCCCCAAAACTGGACAGAGTACTCCAGGTGAGGCTTCATCAGTGCCAAACATGGTGGAAGAATTACTTCCCTTGATTGGGAAGAGACACTCCTGTTAATAAACTCCAATATGTCTTTTCTCTGCTTTATTTCCCACTCCTGATAAAAGCACACTGCTGGCTCCTGGTCCAGTTTACAGTCTGCTGCAATCCCCAGGTCCTTCTCTTGTTGGACTCTAACCTCAAATAGTTTTCTATGGCTTAAAATCCTGAACACAGGATCCTAAATTGAGAGCTTTGAAGAGATGACAGAGAAACTTAAAGCCAGAAGCCAAATGAAAGGACTTCTTAGAGATGTAAAGGCTTTCTGTGCATCTTGCTTAACTGGAATACAATTATTTAAACTTAGCTCCTACCTACCTACTTTGAACTAGGCCAATTTTCTGCTTAACTTCCTTTGGTTATGATTTTCATCTAATGAACGCTGAATTATTGAAAATAAACTTGAATGGATTTAGGTCCTGTTACTGAAGACAAGTTCTATCAATCACTCCAGAGAAAAAAAAAAAACAACTGTATTCTTGCCTCAGAGAAGGCTGCGTCACCACCAGGTCTGAATTTGTGATCAGAGGTGAGGGCACCACGGGAAATCGCCTTAAAATGAGTTTGGAAGTTATATTCAGCGTGGACTTCAAGACAGCAGAGGGTGTTAGGCCTGGTTACAGGTTTTTAAAAAAATTAAGCGCACAAATGCATGTGCACACATACTTTCAGTCTTTGTTTACAACATTGGGGGGGGGGAATAAAGTTTAAAGGAGAAATGATTGAGCCTAATGTTAGTATTGCACAGCCATTACTGAGTTTAGTTTACTTGCTAAGAAATGTTCACTTTGTGTTATAAAGCGGAGTGAGATTAAGTCTGATTTATTCCTGAATATTACACTCTCCCAAATGTTTACATTTGAGAAAACTGTATTCCAGAAAAATATGAAGTTACATACTGAAAACAATTTACATACACTACCCCCAAAATGAATGTTTACTTATAAATTCCAAACCACCAAATTATTTGCAAGCTACAATTCTTCTATAAACACAACATTCAGCACCTTTGCAAGGCACACACAACAAAAAGTGCCAGCTAATGTGGCTCCTTGTAGGATGCTGACTAAGGCTTTAGGTTTTTTAAATCCTAGAACTCTTGTCTCAAATTCCTCTCCTTTCATTCACTTAAAATGCCCCTCTCCCTGGGCTTCAAGTTTTGGATCTGCTCATCATCAGAACAGGCACACTCTTCCATCTCCAAAGACTTTCCATAAAATCCCCTAATTGCCTTTATGGGGAAGCTGGTCCTGGGTTTTTCTCTATTCTTGCCCCTTATTGCAGCTTCATACCCCCCAGTTTGCCATTTTACTGGCAGCAGAAAAGACTGCCAGACAGGCAAAAGATAGTCGTCACCACCACCACCACCACCAGTCTCTTCACTACTATTTAAAAACTGTGTTCCTGGAAGTCTAACATTTTTCTTCTGGACTCCAGACTCTCTTCTCCTTCTCCTGCTATCATGATCAGTGGCCTACATTATACAAGCCAGAGAGTTTATCAGCTTATGTTACCATGTAAGCAGCTTTCTTTTTGGTTTGAGGAGGCTAGAAGGAATCTGATCTTCCTCACTGTTCTGAAGTGCCATGCTGTCCCCAAAACCAGAGCTTCTCCTACTCCCACACTAAATAATATCACATTAAATAATATAATACATTACTGTTTTTAAGCCATACTACCTGTAGACCATGTAAGAAACTGACACCTAGAACAGTCTTTTTGTCAGGATGAGAGCTATGATGGCTTCCTATATACATAAGTTCTCATTAAATGCACGGTCTCTCTTTGCCACCGCCTGCGATTCCAAGAAATGACAGTCCAGATTTTCATCCCGTGTTGGCTCTGCTGCTTACTGCAGATACACAAGTATATGATTGATGGATTCAGTGCTATGGAAGGACTATTTATTGGCAAATGCACAATGGCTAAGGGATTCCACAGCTCACAGCCAGAGTGGGAATTAACAAGGACTAGAGAACACTAAATTTAAATCTAAAGCAAGTATCTGACAAATCCACATATACATTTATCTGGTGTTTTGAGCAAAAGTAGTAGATTCATGCCACAATTTATTACAAACAAAGTACTAATTCCTGGTTTACCCACCATTCAGAATACATAAAATACTCAAATAAAATGTATACACACACACACACACACACGAATATGTATCAGTTCAGGTGAAGGAAAAAAGAACAGTTGAAAAGCAGATTGAGCCCCAGTGAGCATATTTCTGCTCTTGGACACAGCCCCAGTATAGCTCTCCCACATGGACACTCACCAGGCCACCATGTTTGGGTCCTATATATATGGACCTACTTAATTCACGATTTTGTGGAAATCATTTAATCAGGCATTGTCCACAAAAATCAACCAACGTCCACAAAATTTGTGGGGAAAAAAACAACTTACAAAAAATAAAATGCTAACTCCCCATTGGGAGCCAGCAGTCCGCCTGGCTGCTGCGATCTAGCTGCGCAGCCTGCTGGGGGAGACCCAGCAGCAGCATGAGGTGGGGCTGCACAAGGGACATCATTCTCAGCCAAACGGTGACAACGGTTGGGGTCACATAATGGACAGCCCTCTCGACCAATCAGAGGTAAGAGCGAGGCCACCAGGGCTCCTTGTCCAGAAGTGTGGGGGCCCCCCACCATGATAAGCCTGAGAAAATGGCAATCAGCACGATGATCTGCCCTCAAACATTGACAGCCTACCTCCTCAATTTGGGCAGTCCCTACTTATAACTGCACCCACTACTCTAAAACTACTATATTTTCAGAGTATGTGCTCTTATGTATCCTTTGGTCTGCAATAGGCTCCCTCTTCCCTTGGCTTCTCTGGTGTTTCTTCTTGGGCTGAGGCACTTTGTCCATTTAGTATCCTTTCATAGACCCTCAGAGCCCAGCTGTCTTAGACCTTCCTCTGCCCAGCCTCCCCACTAGCTTAAACATTGCTTTTCTCAGAGGCCCAACCTTGTGAGCACTGTGGGTTTAGTTTACCTCTCAAGAGACAGACAGAGACTATGTAAGAGTTTCAAAAGCCAATCATTCTCTACTTCACAGCCACATGCATTTTACTCTCTGTTTCTCCATCAATCTCGAAGCATTTTTTCAAGAACTGAATCTTAAGTCAGAATCCTTTAAGGAGTCCAGAATCTCTCCTCTCCGTAGACAGCTTCTCTGAATCATGAAATCTCTCTACCACCCATCCATAGTGTTTCCTTCTTCCTCTGCCGGTCTTTCAGCTAAGCCAGACCTTTATGCTAAAAATTTACACCCTTGTGCTACAAATACCCAAGGTTTCCATGTCTCTGTGTCCCTCAAACTCCCCCTGAAGTCACCAGGCTCTGGGTTCTCTATAAGATCCACCACTAATCCAATAGCTTGGCTTTGATAGCAGACAAGGCCTTTGACAGATAATAAAGGAAAAAATAAAATATGGAAGTAAACAAGACACGAGACAAAAGACAAGGTGTTTTTTTCCAAGAAAAACTATATTTAATTAGTTTAATAAACTTTTATGAAAAGATGACTGACTTCTCAGATAACAACCATGCAGTAGGCTTAATTTAAACCAAGTGTTTGTTTGATACTGCGCCTCATTGGAAAATACTTAGCAGCACAGAGAAGATGGGCTTAATACCAATAATTGTAAGATAAATATGGAGTTGGCTGAAAAGGAGGCTACTTCAGGTTACACTGAGAGATGAGTTTCACTAACTGGAGTTTAATAGTAAAAAAGTGCAGAGGCATGCACTTAGGGACCAGAAACAATTACTTTAGCTATACGATGGGGCGTGTCCAGACTGGAGATAACTGATAAAGAGAGGGACCTAGGTATATTAATCAATCATAGGATGACCATGAACTGCTAGTGTGATGTTGCTGTGAAAAAGGCTAATACAATTCTGGGGTCTGTTAGGCAGCATATATGGAGTAGAAACAAGTACTAGTACCACTGGGGAAGGTACCATGCCTTTTAGAATACTGTGAGTGTGTCTACATGTGTGCATTAGCATAATATGCATTAGCCTGTTTTAATGTGCATTAAAGCATCACAAAAACATCATGCACTTCTGCTAATGCGCAATAAAATAACCTAATGCACCTTCTTCTAGTACCTCACAGTGGAGATACTAAATTTAATGTGCATTAGCTAAAGCACCTTAATGAACACATAGATGTGCCCAGCATCACCAAAGTTAAAAATATATTTTTTTTTAATTTGTTTAAAAGAAAGAGGCAGTAAATTAACTGAACAAGTACAAAGAAGGTCCACTCAGATAGTTAAGAGAATGGGGACCTTATCTTAAAAAAGATTAAAGGCATTTGGCTTGTTTAACTTAAATAAATGCAGACTGAAAGAGGGTATGAGGGGTTTTTTTTAGGGGGGGGTTGGGTTTTTTTTTGTTTTGTTTTGTTTTACAAATGCATTAATGGAGTGAATATTAGAGAGGAAGGAATTTTAGGCTAAAAAAATAAATACCTGCACAAGATCTAACACTACAAACCAGTTGTGAAAAAAACTGGGCTGGAAATTAGAAGAATTTCAACTCTCGAGAAGTGAAATGTTACAATGTGGTGCAGAGAATCTGAACTAGTGGTGCAGAGAATCTGAACCACTTTCAGATTGAACTCAATTACTTTATAGACAGCATAGTATGATACAATAGGAGGGCAGGGATTCAATCAGTATATGAGATATGTGGAATCAAGTATTTGCAATGCCCATGTTAGCATGCAGAGATACATACACTCTTGCAGTGTGGCGGGTATGTGGAAATTCCACAGTTGAAGGCTGTTGCCTATAGGGGCCAGGAAAGAATTTTCTTCCCCTTCATGAATGCCACTGGCTTCTGGAGGGCATGAAGTGAGATCCACATTCCTCTAAATCGTTGGCTACAGCTAAGGCTGGGGTTTTTGACTATTGTGTACAGGTGTTACTGCCAGTACTTAGAACTAAGAGCTCCTGAGTGTAAGAGTCTCTCTTTTGCTCAGGGTCACTGAATTTGAAATCATGAAGAACTGTTCCCCCAGGTCAGAATGGCAAGGACTGCACTGGTTTTGGCCTTCCTCTGTACTATGGTCCACTTCCTAAGATCCTCTGAGTATATACTAACCAATTACTTTTTTATCACTCTAATGGCAGGGAATTAACTGGCAATGACCCTGTATTCCATGCTTTTACCCAGGGCATGTTGTGGGGTGTTTCTGCTATATACAGCTTTATGCCTAATAGCTATGTTCAAGGGTTTGAATTTGTGATTTATAGTCCTATATTCCTCTCAGCTTCTCACCTCTTTGCTCTGCTTCTTGTGAGAAGTCCAGTACCTCAAGCCCACCCTTCCCTTCGGACACTCTTGGAGCAGCTGGTTTCTAGAGGGTTCAACCACCCCCTTGGATGGGAGCTATCAAGATTTTGCAGCCTTTCATCATGTGGTCTGATAGCCTGCTATAAGCTGTCAAGGTTTATGTACACCTTCAATGATACAGCAGTTTTATAAGTTTAACTAGAATTCATAATCTGTATATTGGGAGACTCTACAAATCCCCATACCAACTGTCTCCAAATTAACTTTTGAAACAAGTCTATTCACCACTCCTGAAATGATAAAAATAATTACTAGTCCTCCTTTATATGATTATATCAAATACATCATGTTCAAGGCAAAAATGCAGCTATACACCATTAAGACTGGTTTTTCACAGGTGAATGGAAATGAATGTCTATTGAATGGATTACTACAGAATGAAGTACCCACAGAAATGCACTGCTGGTTTTAATAGTGATACACTAATTATGTCAATAGAGCAGCAGATTAAGAACACATCTCCTTCCCACTGTGGAACTAGACTTCTCCTTACTTGAAAAAAAATTAAAAAAAAGAGATTTTCCCCTTAACTTATGAAGACAAAATTTGTTCTTTTCACTTCACCCATGCAATCCTATGGGAATACACATATAAAACTGCAAAACTTGTCCTGCTACAGCAAGTATTCAATTGTTTATAAGTAAGTTATTTCTTATTTTCTAACCTTAGTCTCTAAGGGCATTTTTATACATGCTGCAGGACACAGAGCCAGGCGCTTTAATTAGTGAGCTGCGCTAATTAAAAGCACCCGTGCATCAGCAGCGCAGCATGTTCCCATGCTGAAAAAACAGCAGCAGGGCACCCTGAATTAAAGCTCACTGAATATGTTTTTTTTCAAAAGTGCCCTACCGCCGTTTTTTCAGCACAGAAATTCACTGCACTGCTGATACACGTGATGTGGAAGGCTGCCAGACTATGTCAGTTTCCATCCTCCAGAAGACTCAATTAATCAAGTCTGCTCCGACATGCTGGATTTCCACCATGTTAAAGCAGGCTTCGCGCACATGTATAGGAGCCCTAATGTAAATTTCAAGCAAACAGTATGACTAGACAAAACGATTTCAGCTAATGGAGGAAGAAAGGGAGAACTGTCCATATCAGCTGTTCCACAGTAACTGTTACTGAATCCTTATCTATTCTGCAGTAAGTGGAAGTTAAACTGAAGTGGTTTATTCCTGAACTAAACTGCTAAATTACAGTAATTTAGCTTCCACTTACTGAGACAAAGCAGACATAAATCAGTTTCACAGGATCAGTTTTACACATACAGTAAGGACCCATCATTTTAAGTACAGTAAAAAGTTTTTCTTGTTTGTCCAGGATTTTGACATCACAATATAAATCAGTTGTAAACATTAGCACATTTTTGGTTCTCATCTGAAGGGTTATCATCGCAGAAGAAAGAATGCCAAAATTCTGCACTTTTCTAATGTTTTTATGTTGAATCTCAAGGAACCTCTGCCAAAAATACTGATCAATTCAAAAATGAAAATACTTGGACTGGTGGAGACCCCAGACTCTGTGTTTTATGGATGAGCTATTAAAAGAGTATTATCCAGACTTCCTCAGACAAGAAAGATTCACCTTAATCTATAGCCTTAAAATTGTCATGGAGAAGAAGCTGCAATGCAAGGAAATTTCCTACACCCCATAATGAAAACTCCATATTTCCAGATAATATGCTCCTATTATACATACTTTTCATGCCATTGTGGAAGTTTCCCCACACACAAATCTACACTCAGGGACAAATTTGAACAAATCTCCAAAATGATAAGCAGTAATTATAAGTGACCTTTCTAGAGATGCAGATCAACACTGATATCCACTGGGATAATTCTCCCATTTATATTATTTAAGGGAATTGAAGACTGCACACAGCAAACAAAAGTGAAGGCTTTTCTCTGCAGCCATAACTATCACCCAGCTGATGTGGTGATTCTGTTAATGTTCTCATCCTGATCATGTTACCTTTGAAAACCAAGTTGAAATGAGGAACCAAGGCCATCATTTTCACATGCCTGAATTACTTCCTTAGCTGTACCTGTCTTTACTTTAGCTCCATGATAAAAGTAAAGGGGAAAAAATACCCTCAGAGACATCAAACAAGGTTTCACAAAACAGACAGATAAAATTGACAAAAGGCAGCTTTGTCATTCCTAGAAGAAAGGGAGGAGGAAAAAATCATTTACAAAAGAAAAAATCCTGTGGTTTCTAGATTCTGAGATCATACTGTGAATCTTTTAGAGACAGGCAGAGAAGACAAACCCATCTGAAAATAAATGAGCACCCCTTCAGGATCAATAAGTCTATTCTAGATGCATCTGTACTGAACTGCTTGAGAAACCTTATTTGGAAATAATCAGCTTGCCCTCTAGATAGGCTGAGCTCTGAAGACACTAAAGGGGGACCTCAAAGGCCAACATTTATGTTCCTCTCAGCCTGAGGCTGGATGGGGGCCAAGGGATTCTCCAGTTCAGTTCACTGCAGCTTCACAGCTACTCTAATACCAGCAACCAGTTAACTGTTCTGAAGAAGCCATTGTGTCTTCCAGAGACTACTAGAGGGCAGCAATGGCCTTGCCACATCCCTTTTGAGTCATGCTTCAAATTGCTTTTTATGTTGCTTCCCAGTTTTCTGATGGGAGAAGACCCAAAGTCCCCATCCAAAGAGAATCCATAACTGGACACCTATCTTGTTTTACATCCCTTTTATATGGCTTGTCTGTACCTTGAGCTAGCCTGGCCCATTCTGTTTGCATACATCCAGTATTTTGTCCATTAGTGCTACGAACAGTTACAAATGCGTGCACCAGATGTCCCAGGGTAAGATTGTACTCAAGGGTCCTTGCAAAATCCTTATGTTTTATGGATATATTTCAACTTCAGTAGAATGTTCTAAAACATGCATTAGACAAGAAGAGTATGTAGGAAGAGATCACCTCCAGTCACCTGAGAGACACTGCTCTGCCAGGGAATTATAGACCCAAAATAATCAGCCTGTTTTCCCAAGAGTCACCCCACCTGTCTCCAACCCTCTCTCTCTCTCAGATTATTTCCTGACAATGTGATTGTGGGCATAGAATATAGCCAAGTAATGTGTGAATCTTTCAAAGTCTTTCAACACTAAAGAGTAAATTATGTGTTTTTATATACTGCTGCACAGAGGCGCCAGGGACCAAGCAATGAGCTTTTATAAATCAAAAGATAAATAATATGTGAAAGCAGGGTATTATGGCAAATTACGTTTCAGAAGGCTGACTGTGTCATTATAGCAGAATACTACAGAACTCTAATACTCCCTCTACCCTATTTGGATTACGCAAAAATTTAGTACCTCCCACACAAGCAGGAAATGGGCTGGGTTTTAAAAACCAAAGCAGAAGATACTTCTAAAGATTTCACTTTTTCTCCTTTTTTGTCCTACCCCTAACTCTTTTATCCCCCAATGTTCCATCTGAGTTGGAATAAATTCATATTTGTTGAACTCATGGGCATACTGCAAAGACCATCTCTCTGAGTAATCACTGGCAGAGGACTGAAGCAAAGGAGGATGGAATTTGTCAGAGGGAAAGTACAATGGGGATTTTGTGCTATATTGGTCACACAAGTGGGATCAAATGATAAAACAGCAATACTCCATCCTACTGGCTGCTGTGGTCCCTTTTTTAAAATTTCTCTTGCTTTTCTTCTTGTTTAAAAAAACAAACCAAAGAAACCAACTGACTTCCAAACTAAATGGTAAAAAGAAGACATTAATCTGTAAGACTAAAATCAAAATTAAAAAAGAAAACCAAACACGTTACTCTGATGCCTCTCTCACTGAAAAAAATACATATTTGTATCACTTTGAAATACCTGGATTAAAAATCATATAACAATGCAAGGAGTTATCAGCCTGAATAATGTCTGGGTGTACACACATTTTTTTGTGTGCACCTGACATGTGTATTTAAATTTCCACTGCACATATCTCCAATTTGCTCAAATATAAGCCTGAACTGTGTAAACCGATATAAGGAACTGGTATGCCTAAGCTAGGCAAAATAGTGCCCTTACATTTGTTTGTACTTAAAAACCTAAATCCGTTGTTATTTTTTTTTTTTAATTAAGTAATAGCCATAATAAAGCTTACAAGATTTATTTTTAAATGTAGATTTACTAGTGACAGAAACTATTCATTCTATTTTACAGATTTTTCCAGACCAGACTTCTCATAGGCCCAAAAAGCTTGGTGGAAAACCTAACATGATATATTTATACGTATTCAGGGAAGTACAAATAAGCTGTCAGACTGAATAATTCCCAAACAGCACCTAGCACGCTTGACAGACAAAATGAGTTAACTATCTTATAGAGCATGTAGAGCAGTGGTCTCCAAGCTTTTTAAGTAGGAGATCACCTTTGGCAGTTAAAAGCAACCTCAAGATAACCATGTGCCACCCCCGTCCTCCCACCCTACAGCAGGTAAGTCTGTGGGGAGAGGGCAGATCAAGGCAGAGGGATATCAAGGCCCCAGCCCTAGCCCCACTTCCTCCCTCCTCACTGGGGCCTCAAGCTGCCCCCCGCCCCAAAACGACAAGGATGGAGGAAGGGGGGCTGCAGCAGGCACAGGCTCTGCAGAGCGGGGACAGTGGAACAAGCCACGCACAGCTTGCCCAGGGCCACCGGGGGGATGGGGGAAGAGGCACACAGACCGGCAGGGCATTGAGGGGCCCCCAGATCTGCATGCTGGCCGGGCTGGCTACTGCTGCTGCAGGCTGGGGCCAGAGCTGCAGGCACCTGAAAATTCACCATAGGCCCTGCTCCAGCTCGCACAAATGCACATGGCCACTAGACAGCCTAGAAAGCAGCTTCTGCAGGTAAGTCGGGGGTGAGGGGGAACTGAGGCCCCCATAGTGAAGGAGGGAGTTGGGTGGGGCTGGGGCTGCTGCTCAGCCTGGGCAGTATGTGGGGCTTGAGGCCCAGGGCCATCCATGGTCACAGGCCCCAAGCAGGGTACAGGACAGGGCCACGATTGGCTCATCCAGGGGAGTAGAGGGGGCTGTGAACCTCCTGCTATGCATCGTGCTGGAACTGCATGGGGGGGCACGTGCCCCACAGATTTGTGCATGGGGCAGAGGCAGGCTGCTCACTGGAAGCTCAGGGCTCTCCAGCCTGCTGTCCCCTCTCCTCCAAGGCCTACATGGCCTGGTGCGCAGGACCTGGCACAGCAGGGCAGAGCAGACCAAGGCGGGGAAGCTTGATGCTGCTGCCATGAGCCATGTGTCACCATGGCAAGGCATTCCCTTCTTGCCCAGCAGCAGCAGAGGCCTTGCAGCAGGAGCATCAAGTTCACCCACCCCACGCTGTCCTACCACACCAGGTCTCACTCGCTGGGCTGCAGAGGCCCCAGGAGGATGGCAGCAGGAGCAGGGCAGGGATCCCCGAGAAGAACTCAATAGAAGGTTCTTCTACTGCAGCCTGCCCCTGCCCCACATGCAATTCTGGGGGGGCCAAGAGGCCTAAGGGGCTGTGGTTGCAGAATAAGGGGCACCAGCAGTGAGACTGCAGGTCAGGAATGAGGGGCAATGGCATGGGCTGGGCACTGGCATATCAGGGCTGCTCAGCACCACAAAACAGTGGTGAGAGACAGCTGCAGCTGGACCTAGGTCCTGGTGAGAAGAGGGGACAGGGAGAGCTCTGATCATCCATGATAAAAAAAACCCAAATCAAATGCCAAAATGTATAGGTACGTAGCATTTATTTTATCATCATGATTGCAGCACTGGTGGGCTTCTAAATTGCTTTAAAATTATAAATATCTCAGTAAAACATTGTGTTCAACTGATGCATACAAACACATGCACACACACAGTGGCATTTCATTTTAATCATGATTTGGGGGGGTTAATAAGAGAATTTGCAAAATTTTAAATCAGAGAATTATTTTTGAATGGAGAAAGCCAGGATCCCTGACAATACTTTCCAATTAACATTATTGGGATTTGGCATGAATGGTCCATTGAGATTTATACAGCCAGCTAGACTAGTAATGCTTCTCAAAAGTTATAGTTGTAGACCCTTTTCAGACTTCTGCAGACATTTTGCAAGGTCAATTGAAAGATCCACATCATTAACTTCAACAGGCTTTGAACCTGGGTATATGAATTACTGGTCTAGGAGAGTTCTCAAAAGTCTCCACCTCCTTCAAAAAAACCTCAAAAGCCAAATCCTGCTTCTAACAGTATTTCCATGAAACTCAAAAGGAAGTCTACTAGACATAGTATTAAGAGAAGAGTTTCTCAGCATTTTCCTGGAATGTGGCCAAGTTAATCAAAATATGTTTCCTCCCTTCTTAAATCCCTCCAAAAATAACTAACAACTAAAACTGGATTTAACATTTGGATTTAAAACTGGATTTAACATCATGCAGGGGAAAAGGATAAAAAAAAATAACATGCACAGATAATCTTGTGATGGATATGACTAGTGAGTGATGTCTACAGGGATTGCTCAACACTAATGAAAATATGAAGAATTCAACTGGAAACATCCCTTGTAAGTAAGAAACACGTACATTAATACTGCCCAGAGGCACTTAACCTAGGCAACTAAATTACTTGTGTTTGCTCAAAGAGGAGACTACGCACATTGTTCAATGCATCTATTTCCATACCTTTGGGAGTTTCTTGATCCCTTTTTAGATAGGCAGTGCAGTGCGTACCTCATGAACAACACAGGAATAGCCCTTGGAGATGTGCACAATGACATTTCAATTCAGAGCCCCAAGAATCAAACACATTAAACTATACGCTATGTTGTGACCAAAGAGTGTTTTTAAACAAAGTAAAAGGGGTCTTTATGCATATTGTAGAACTCATTTTTTTCCTTTGTCAGACAAAGGAATAAAATGTTTTCATTTTATCTTAGCAGATGACACACCAAGCTTCTATCTAGTGAAAATTAAGCCATCCAACTCCTCTCATAAATGCAATTTATAATGGAAACAACTATAAGCATCCTTAACTTCAGCAGCACTACCAAAAACCATTGCAATTAGGCTAGAAATGCTTTGCATCATGAAAGGAGTGCACTGAGTTTTATTTGTTATACAGGACCATGCCATCCAAGTGCAGGCGGCAGCAACATTTACTGTGAAATTCATGGGAAGATAACAGCTGATTTAAAAGAGGATCATGTAAGTCTAGTTAAGGAGCAACTTTAGAAGATTATTTTCAATTACTGAGATAACATCATGGCTCCTCTCAGGGAAAAAAAAAAGAAAGGTATGTTTTATACACCACACACAGCATATGAAAGCTTTAAAAACAGTCTGCTTTCACCAGCAACATCAACCTCCTACTAATACTCTTTAACTCTGCTTTTCCTTCCCTCAAGTCATTTTTCCAATTATTTTCAGCATTTTCTTTGGCAGATTAATAAAAAGCTGCTTTTGACCACAAATAACAGGCCACAGAATGCCCTTTTACAGAGAATGTGTTTAACTTGTGCTAAAGAATATGGTACCTACTAATGGCTCCCTTCATTCACCAAATCTACAGGGCCGGAGCTAGGAATCAACTTTTTGGAAAGAACTCCTCAGTGATTTCAGAGAGCATGAGAACAACCATTGTGTGTAACAGCTGAGTTCACATCCTCCTAGACTAGTGTTGGGACTTGGGAGAAATACTCTCTCAGACTACAAGAAATTCTGGTGCAACAGCTTCCTTAATGTATATGGAAATGCTGTAAACCCAGAATAAAGCCCTACCTCTGACTTCACTCAGCAAACTAATTCATGCTTAGATCTGTATGCCTGATCTTTTAATAAGATAAGCAGCATCTCTACTGGTGTAGAGATGCAGACAAAGAGTCAAAATAATCATGCAGGATGTATACTGAACACTAGGAATTAAATGGTCCCATACTATTTCAGCACTATTGCTGCCCACCAATACTTTTCTGTGGGCAAGAGAAACTACATTTTACAGAAACAGTGTTCTTTGGACAGCAGAAAAACTAAGGACCTAACAGAAAATAAATAAATAGATTTGAGATTTATTTTATTCTGCATAGCAAACCAGAGACATATCATGAACATACATTAGTCCTCTTAAGATAGCTACAAGAGATATTGAAGGAGCTGACAGTGCTATCTTGTAACATTCCCTTCAGACCACCATCAAACAAATGCAATACAATACTACAGCTCTTCAGTACTTTAGTTAAACTAAAACATGTAGCACATAAAATGGATGTATTTCATAGATGGAAAAAAAACAAACAAAACTAATCTATATCGTCCAAGCACACATTTATCCCAGGTAAAACAGATAAAAAGGATGTGCATGTGATAGCATAATTAAGTGCTGTAGAGAAGAAAGACATCCTGGTAGAGAGAGAAATACTTCCCCTATCCTTGCATTTAAGATTTAAAAACCTGCCCTGTCACAACTTAGAGCAAGATTGTTGGCTCATCACCTACTCCAGTGTACACATGTCAAGACTGTTTTGTACAGCAGGATTTGTTCACTCATATTGACAAAATGAATGCCTCTCTTTTTTTTTGTTGTTTTTTAAAGAGAGAGAGAAAAAAAATCAACCCATTGAAAATAACTCCCTAATCTACTATCCTTTCAATAGAACTGAAGTGCACTTCACATTCACACAGTACACAAGCATCTTGAATTAGCAGGGAACTATTTTTAAACACATGAAGGATAAGATATGAAATTAGTTTCATGGGGAACAGAGAACCTTGGAGATTATTTACTTTCCCTTAATTACTTTGACTCACCACTAATTTAGCTTTCCTATGGTACTAAATATTTCACATTATAGTGTTGAACCAAAGGACGTAGGAGTATAGTTCTTAAGCATTTAGGATTAGTGACATTTTTAAAACACATAAAGAACACTTATCCTATTGACTTACCCAATGATAAAAGGGGTAAGAGATACTGTACTATACCAATAATTCTCTCTGTATTACCTCAAAAGTCAGGATCCTTATTGTTCACAGGCAGGGAGCTTTGTTTGGCAAGATCAAAATCTAAACTGGCTAATGCTACTGTACACATGCATACAACTATCTACAGGGTAGGACTAGAAATAATGAAGAAAAGTGGATCACTAAGGGGGAAGATTACAATTAATAGAAACATAGTTCAGACAGTAAAAGAAATTAAGTAAAAAAAAAAAAAAAAAAAAAAAATCAATATTCTGCTAAGGGAGAAAGCCAAGGTACCGTGTCTGAAGATCTACAATTAGCGATACATACACTACTGAAAATATATAGTATATGGTTTGATGGCATACATCAATCTTCATCACACAGGACATAAAATACAAATCAGCAACATATAAATACCCATCAGCATACAATACAACACCAAACAACAGGATCAAGTAAGACAACATTCCAAAAAAAGAACCTGTCACACTTGAAACTTGCTCCAGTTAGAAGAGTTAGATCTTGCAGCCTAGTCATTTTCCTGCTAAACAGATTTGCACTCAAAAGAACCATTGCAGAAAGGCAGAGAAAAAAAGAAAATTAAAAAAAAAAAAAAAAGAACAGAAGCAGGAAAAACAGTAAGTACTAGAGAGAGGATGGAACAAGAAAACGCAGAAAATGAGATGGAAGAAAATGAGCAACAAAAACCAAAGCATGGAAGGAGAAAAGTTAGGAAGGCTGAAGGCAGGCAGAACATTACAGAAAGAAAAAAACACAGAGAAGAGAGAATGAGAGAGAACACTAAAGCAAGACTAAGAATTAACCATATTTACTCAAATGTAAGACAACCCTGACTATAAGATGATTCCCTCCCCCCCCCCCCACAATAATTAGATTCTATAGAAAATATATACATTTGTTATACTTTTCCAGGTATAGAATCCAAGTATTGGAGGGTTGTCTTGAATTCCCCCCCACTTCCCCCAGTACACACTGCTACATCTGAGAAACCAGTGGCTAGAGGTAGGGAGGGAAGTCAGGCAGCCCTCTTGGCTTCTGCCCTGCCCACTTCTTCTCCCAGCAACCTTCCTATCCCTCTACCCCCTGGCCCCCACAGCCTCTGCCTCTTATCCCCATCCCCAGTCTCTGCCTCTTCCCCCCCCACTCTGGCTCCAGGTCAGGCCGAGTTCTCTCCTAGGCCTTCTCCTGCCCAGCCAATGAGCAGCATGGAGACTGCTGCATGGCCAGACAAGGGCTGAGCTTCCACAGGCTGTGCTCCAGGATGGAGCAGCCTTGCAGCATCTGCCAAAGGGAAGTGAAAGTCATAGGCAGGAGAGAAGCTGCAGACAAGCAGGGTTAGGAGGCTGCTGTGAGTCTGATTCTGGCTCTGACCCAGGCTCAGGGCCAGTAAGAGCCACAGCAGCCACCCATTCCCCCCCGCCTCCACTTTATATGCAAAATATAAGACAAAGGGCTCCCCTCCTCCCCCGCCCCCGCTGATGGGGGGGAGGACATCTTATAGTTGAGTAAATACAGTAACAGAAATAAAGGTAGACCAGGTAATAGAAAGAGGAAAAATCACAGGAAAAAGAATACAGATGGGCCAGATGCAACAGTAAGTATCTGACATGGCAGCTCAACATCATATTTCTTCTGAAAATTACATGGAAAACCAACAGCTTTTTTTTAAAAGGGAAGCACATGAAATATGTATTTCTTTGGACTGACAAAGTTTCCATTCAAGGCATATGGCTTAGGGGTTGGTCCCATCTGCAGGCAGAGCAAAGCAAACAGGGCTTCCATACAGCCCTCTTTAACCCCTATACATAATAATAGGACTAAATAAAAAGAGGCAACTCCTAACTGACTTTTTCTGCCTAAAAATCTGGCACAACACAGAGTTGATAATTTTTTATGTTGACCAGTCTTCCCTGGACAAGAAAAAGTAAAAACACTTGATTCTGTCAAAATATCCCATGTAGCAGTATGTATTACTGTTACCGTACACTTGTAATTATAAGGGCTCTCATTAAGCAGAGTTATCAAAACATTCATTATGGCACAGAACTTAATTCTTCTATCACTTGTCAATAACTGATTTATCAAAATAAATTATTAAACCAATTAGCCAAGCAATCTCTATGAAACTACTTTTAAATATCTTCAAGGTCTTCATGTGAGATTTTGTTATGGAAGAAGCCTTTTATTTGGGTGGCATTGTACATTTATTGTGGCACTGCAGTAAAATGGATGTTACAATTGAATGAGAGAAAGAGACTTCAAAAGTCCAAAGAGGCCGTTACAAAAATATTTATCACAATTTTATTTAAGTCTTTTGAAGCAGCATGGATTTTTTTTATATATAAAAAACTAACCCAAGCATCATGTTGGTAATTACAATTCAAGGTACTATGTTAAAAAAAATACTCACAAATATTCAGACCATAAGGAAACACACAGCTAAGGTCCCCAAAAACCAAGATTATACTAAATACTTCACAAACCAAGTGAGAAACAGTCCTTCTCCTAAATAACAAGTGAAGGTATTGACATTTTTGTGATGACAAAAAGATTAAACTAACAGATGGACATTACCTCTGGGTTTGTTTGTTTTTTGTCTCAGGGATAATATTTAGGGCAGTTAAGACCAGAGACATTTCTTTGTAGTCACCTGTAGTTATATATGCTTTTGTTTTCTATAAAGTAAAATCTTACTTAAAAGAACATTCTTTTTCATTTTGTGAGAAAACAGCAGTGTTCCCTTACAGGGTTTCTTTTTCTTGCTGTTCTTCAAATGGGAGATTCTTTCAACCTTAATCACATGCTAACCAAGCTTTTGACAAGAAATTCCATTAAATATTTGTGAGTTGTTCAGTGAAAGGACTTCTTTCATGCCTTGCAAGCCAAACAGGTGCCCCAATCAACATTTGTTTTACACATACTAGGGACAGCACAATAATTTCATTTTATTATAATGCTTAAAACAGTATATATACACTCTACATAAAGGGAAATATTTTCCTTCAGAATATAAGCAGCACCTACTGCACTGAGTTTAATGAGAGACATAAATGGGTACTAGTAAATGATAACACATTGCACAGTGAAGCAGATACAGTATATTTTCTAAAATATCTGCCCAGAAAAGTACTTGATAAACACCAGTCCATCCATTTTTATCTCTCCTTCATAATACAAATAATTAGGAGTTACACAACACCCTTAAATGAGCATTCCTTAAATGAGATACTTTACAAACAACTGTTTCATTGACAACTACAGTGAATACTGATCTTAACCACAGTATTGTGCTAATAAACTGACCCTCAGCCTCAGGGTCCCTGTTCTTATATAACCAACCTATTGTAGGTCACCTTGGATCTTCTACAAGACATAACAAGCACAGAGGTTATATGAGTTAATTGCACAGTTACTGCACAATAATGGGCTTTATAATAATATGGTCTCTTTCTACTGAAAAAAATTGTCCTCACACTGTAACTCAAGTTTACAATAGCGTTATAGTTTCATAGTTTTTGGGGCGGAAGACCATATAGTTATGTCACTTGATAACTATACAATTAGTTAAGATAATGCATTAGCTATATGGGTTTTGACAATAAAATGCAATTTAAGAACCTCACTCCAAAATAAAGACAACTTTGGATAAATTAGATAGCTAGAGAAATATAAAGCTAAATATTCCTCCTTGGACCATATCAGAAACCTAAGAATGAAGAACCAGACTGTAGGTACTTCCCAACTGTTAATCAAGGCAGACTCCCATAATCTGTGAAATGACTCCAGATTTAAAGCACTGCAATTCAGAATCTGGCCCTATAGATTTAATTCAAATGGACACTTGAGACAGTACACACTTAAAAAGGAGCAATTCCATTGGGGTGCCTGAGAACTAAGTCTGTTGCACAGGAGAGTCCAGAAGATATTTTAAAAAGGGATACATGTTTGTACTGAAGCTTGCAATATTGCCGGATTCACTGCTCTAGTTCCCTCAAAAAGGAGGTGAATGTTACTGATCATGTTACAAAGGTAAGAAATGAGGTCTTATGGCCCCTCCCCACCACCAACTTATCTCCCTACCCACTCCCCCTTGGAAAAAGATATATATGACACTTGCAAAGTCAATCCACAATCTGGTAGCATACATCTATAAAAACCCAAGAAAAACTGTACTTGTTTTTCACTTCCACGTATAATTCTCCTTTTCCTTCTCATCTTCCTTGCATACTCTCTGGCATACTCTTTAGAAATTCACCACATATCCCATTTGGAGAAACTGTGCTAAAAGAATGGCTGGAAAAATAGAGCAGATCATTTCAAAACTGAAAGATATCCAAATTCAATCATTAATATCTCTGTGGTTCTACTTTCATTATTTTCCACCATTTTGGTGTAATGAATTGTGAACATTTCCCTACAAAACAGATTTAGGATAGGAATCTCAAGTTTCAAGTGTTAGGTTATATAAAAGAAGGTTCTCTCACCGTTTTATTCCAGCTACCATATAATCAGGCTTTTTCCTCTCAGTCTTTGATCATTTTATTCAAGATCAGACCTGTTCTTAAGTTTCTACAGCTTCTCAGAAATATCTTATTTTTTAGTTTGTGTGGTACTTTGGTCACTAATTAGACTGACCCAGATTTCCACTGGGAGAGTGCACACATCAGCCTGTAATCTGTCATAGTCCATCTGAAATCATAAAACTAACTTCCTCTGCTTTGCTAAGTTTAGTCATTCTGTGGAGCCTCTTGATGTTTAAGATTCATGCTATATTTTCATCAGTCCCATAAGGTCATGCTCACTATACAATTTAAGCGTGCTTATAGTACTTGGATCAAAAGGTAGACACAATCTTCTTGAGTGTCACTAAGTATCATTAGAAAACTGGGATATAAATCTCCATGCAACAACGAAGTTGACAGCAGTTTGTAAATAATTACTGAAATTCCAGATTTCCGGTGTGTTCTTCATTCTTCATGACATGCAGGGTATTGAACAGCCAAACATCAGAAGGTCAAACTGACTGAACTTCATGAATTCTCTCACCATTTTGTCCTTCAAGCATCTGAAGAGCACCTCTTTACCATACTTTTTATAGCATTGTTGGCTGGCCTCATTGTTAACTTGGATACAATGTTCTGTGGTCTTCTTTACAGAGGCATAAATGATACATTAAGTGGGGCTGCATTTATTTTTGCACAGATGTTTGCAGGCAGGATCACATCATTTCTTACATTTAGCCAGCCACCTTGCATTAACATCCACGTTCAGTTTTAGTTGTTCTTCCTAGATTTCCTCATCTGCTGTGTTCAGTAGTGGACTGAGAGATTAAATAGAGAAGGAAGCATGTTCAAGATAAAGTACTTCAGTCACACCTTTAAAATGCATACTTTGTACTACCCAAAGGCGAAGGGGGGGGGGGGCGGGGGGACAGCACCAAAATAAAGCCTCTACCTTTTATTGTTTTTAACAAGCAGTTTAACATTTTGGTAGCGATTAATCCAGAATTAGGCTGATGTCAAAGAGTCACGGGATGGCTGGAACAGGGACTTCAATTATCATCACAGCTATTTTTCAATGTGGATAATGATGGTATCAAAGGTTCTCATGTGCAGAATTTGACAATTTTGCATATGAGACACTTGCACATGTAATGCTCAGTATTCTGCTCCTTCACTTCAACGTTCATTTTTATTCAATAGCCCACTTGATCTTGAAGGACCAAAGAGACTGATTTTCTGAATTTTTTTTTGTGTCAAAAAATCTTGTCTATCCTGCTGCTTAATTTTTGGCAACACAC
The DNA here is from genome assembly GCF_052110815.1 of Crocodylus siamensis. Classification (NCBI taxonomy): domain Eukaryota; kingdom Metazoa; phylum Chordata; order Crocodylia; family Crocodylidae; genus Crocodylus; species Crocodylus siamensis. The sequence continues at coordinate 362,635,913 of NC_143395.1, forward strand.
ATATTTTAGATCTGTAATGAAAAGAAACAATTCTTCTTTCAAACCATTCACTACTTTGCTTCCTACTACTACTATCACCTTTAGGTATGTTAAGCTAGATCAGGGCTGCTCAACCCCTTGGCCCTTGAGGCTTTCCCACAGATCCTGTGGCAAGCCCCATGGGCCATGGCTCTGTGTGCTAGATCAGGCATGAAGAACAGTGTTTGGGGGCTGCACAAAGCTCCCAGAGCCTGATCCCAGCCAGACAGGAGCAGCATGGAGACCCTGGAACTCAATACCAGCCGGACAGGAGCTGGCCAACTGCAGCCTTGGGTCCACCACAATCCAATGGCTGGGGAATTGGCTCCATGGTCAGACCCAGAGGGTGGTGGTTGATGGAAGTCAATCGTCATGGTGCCCTGTGACCAGTGGGGTCCCTCAAGGCTCTGTCCTTGGACCTATATTGTTCAACATCTTCATTAATGATGCGGACATGGGAGTCAGAAGCGGACTGGCCAAGTTCACCAATGAGACCAAACTTTGGGGTAAAGCATCCACACCTGATGACAAGAGGGAGATTCAGCTTACCTCAACAGGCTCAGCAAATGGGCAGACGAGAACCTGATGGTGTCTAACACCGAAAAATGCAAGGCTCTCCACCTTGGGAGGAAAAACCTGCAGCATCCTTATAGGCTGGCTAGCACTATGGATGAAAGGGACTTGGGGGTGATGATTGACCTGCAATATGATGCTGCGGATAGTAAAGCAAGCAAAATGCTGGCTTGAGTCCATAGATGCTTCTCAAGCAAATCCCAGGACGTCATTCTCCCCTTGTACTCAGCCTTGGTGAGGCCACAGCTGGAGTACTGCGTCCAGTTTTGGGCTCCACAATTCAAAAAGGATGTGGAAAAGCTTGAGAAAGTCCGGAGAAGAGCCACGCGCATGATCAGAGATCAGGAAAACAGACCTTATGACCACAGGCTGAGAGCTATGGGACTCTTCAGCCTGGAAAAGTGCAGGCTCAGGGGTGATCTGATAGCCACCTATAAGTTTATCAGGGGTGTTCACCACGATCTGGGGGAAAGTTTGTTCACCAGAGAGCTCCAAGGGATGACAAGCTCAAACGGTTATAAACTCCTCCAAAACCATTTCAGGCTGGATATAAGGAAGAACTTTTTTTCACTGCCCAAGCCCCCAAGGTCTGGAACAGCCTGCCATCGGAGGTGATTCAAGCACCTACTTTGAACGCCTTCAAGAGAAATTTGGATGCTCATCTTGCTGGGATCCTCTGATGCCAACTGACTTCCTGCCCCTGGGGCAGGGGGCTGGACTCGATCTTCCAAGGTCCGTTCCAGTCCTAATGTCTATGAAATCTATGAAACACAAAGTCCTAGAGCCCAATCCTTGCTGAGCAGGACACAGAGCCCCATGCTGCCTCCACCTGGCCAAAACAGGGTCCAAGGTCCCGCATCGCCCCTGCCTAGCCCTTGTGTGTTGGAATCAGGTTCTAGCTAGGTGTAGTCGGCACAAGCCTCCACGGGCTCATCCAACCCATGGATGGGCACCCCACCACTCATTTGGCCAGCAGTGCCAAAAGTGTGACCACCACTCTAAACTAGATAGTGCTTTCTTAAGTTATCACCTATGTATAGCACCATGAACAATGCATGCCCCCGGAGGCTGGGAGCGGGGGGGGGCACGATGGCTGCCCGCAGGCGGCGGTGGTAAGCTTCTGCAGCCATGCCAGTGGCCGAGGCAGGCTGAGCAGGGTGCTCCTGCAGGCAGTCATGGGGGATGGGAGGGCAGGGGGATGAGCAGTGACAGCTCACAGGCACTGCCAGCTGTGCTTTTCCACAGGGGGTGCACCCCTGTGCATCACCAGTGTGTAGCACCAAATTCTTTTCACATAAGTATAACTTCACCACTGGGAAGACTGAAAAGGAAAAATAGGATTAACCAGCTCAGGGCTGTATAACATTTGGGTGCCTACCCTCCCCCTGCACAATGAACAAACTACCCATCTCAACCCCAGCCTCGCAGCTGTGGGCTTCTCAATTGCATCCCAATAGTGATCTATATAATTTATGAACAGTTAATTACACCAAGTACCCAGGCCCCTCTCTTGAAATTATCCATCTCTACAGTGCTTCCCTTTTCTTTCAGATTTTACATAGTTCTTTTTCCTTATTTATTGTTTAATAGGAAACAAGACCTTTCATTTTTCCTTTTCTAGTAATTTTGTGTCCATCCACAGACAGAAATCAGAACTTACATTTAACTTTACATTTTTCTAAAGACCTTACTTATTTCTGAGTAAAGACATTAAAAAGATGGGGGGGGAAATCCCAACCCCCCTTCCCCCAGAAAATAAGACACGAAAACCAAATTAGTTATAATTAAAACCTGAGTTTTTCACCACCCTTCAGGTAACAGCATTAAACATGCAGTATGCCTTATACTTACAAGCTTGATGAGCAACTGGATAGCCCAGCACACATTGGCAGAGTACCAAGACTCTCACCTGCAGGTTGGCAGTTTAAATTTAAAGCCCAGTTCTCTGGTCATTGAAAATTTATGCCATCCATGCCACTGTACCAAGCCATTGCTCACTGGTACAATAAAAGGGGCTGTTTCCATCTACTTAAGAGACAAGTATTCACAGAAAACTCACTGGCAAACAAGTACCTTCTTCACACCTTTCGAATGTGTACCTTGCAATTACATACTGGCAGAATGGCCTTTCATTTGTTGAGAAGGAATCACTAGAAGAGGAAACTTCAGAAACAGCTAAAATCAGAATTATTTTTCTCTTTTACGCATAATAATTTCTAATTCTTAAGACATGAAACAAACAAATCTGTCCACCACACTTTGTTTACATTTTCACTGTATGCACTGTGAAAAAAATCAGATGGGAGGCAGGAGCAAGCAGAGAGAGACAGGCTCTTTGAAGCTAGCAGAACTGTTCAGAGTGCTTGCTTATACGTGTGCCCGTCCACCACATTTTGTTTACATTTTCACTGTGTGCACTGTGAAAAATCAGATGGGAGACGAGAGCAAGCATGGACAGGCAGACTTTCTGAAGCTGGCAGATCTGTAGCCGATCTGCTTATATACATTTGCCCATCTCCCAGAGGACTGTAAACATAAGCTTCTATCATGTAACTATAACTGTACCACCTTGGGCTGTGATCTCATATGTAGGGGTCTACTTAACCCATGGTAAGACAAAGCAGTTTTCACGGCATGAAGAATTGATTGGTGGGCATTTCCCAGGGGCCCAGCCCCTTGCCACTGATGAGGCATACACCATATAATTTAATAGCAAACCCCATGGAAAGTAAGTTATATCATATACTTTATCATACTGTTATAAATCTAAATATTAAAATTTAAACCTAAAGTTAAATATAGTATACATATAAATTTATATCTAGCATGAATTATAATGTATCATCATAATTTATTCTACGCTGCATTCTACAAAAAAGTTAGACATACTAATTAACGCTAACTTAATAGAAATAATTTTAGTTGTTAAACCCTAGCATGCAGCATCCATCAGTAGTTGCAGCTGACATCCTCTGTCTCGGCAGCACGAAGACTTCACCATACACTGAGCTTGCACGTTCTGCATCCACTGAATTGGTTGACATTGTAAGACGATCAATTGTGTTGGCTTTGTATCACGGTAAGCACTGGGACATCTAAAACAACTAATTACATAAATAAAAAGCTTCAGGTTGTTTTCACAGGAAATCCCAGCCAGCAAGAGATTTCCTGGAGATTGCAGACAATGCCATTTTTCACAATTTCTGCAAAAAAAAATGCAAATTAAGTAGACCACTACTCATAAGGTCTCAAAGCTAAGCAACGTCACAACTCCAAGGAAAATTCTCAGTAAATTAAGTGGATCACTTATTTGGTAAATTTCTTTTGAGTTAGCATTGAAGTGAATCCAGCACTATTAATCCTACTGTGGGGCATCAGCAGGGAATAACCCAAGTATCTCCATCACCAAAGCACAGGCCTCTATCACCAAGAAGGGGCAATTCTTTTAGTTTATGACAGTTAGAAGCTTTTATTTCATATGCAGAATACGTGACTGATTAGGAGACACCTTTTGCTAGCATTTCATACCAACATAGTACTTTACTATTTGCAATGAAGAATAAAGCAATTTACCACAATTAAAGACCCCTCAGCAATTTTCCTACCAGTCTGGATGTTCACATCTTTTCTAGACACATGATTTAATGTAGTTTTCATGTTCTCTCTCTCTAAATTCACTGTGCCATTTTAAGTGGGATATCTGACAGTTTGCTATCTTCTTCACTTCCCACCCATAGAGATTTTTGTGTACCACACTAATAGGTGTATTAGAAATGTCTAAATAGAGTTACTATCATGCTCAAGTCCAGAAATGGCTGCTCTTCATTAGTAGGAGGCACTCCCACGTATTACTTGAACAACTTAAGCATTTTACAGGATAAGACTCTCTATCAACATAAGATTTTTACTATAATCACATGCAAGTACAGGCTTTTTCTCCTTAAAAAGAGATAGGTTATGAGAATTAGAAAAGGAAGAGGATAACTCTTCTCTCCTATTCCCTATAGAACATTTTTCTTTCTTGGAAGGATGTTAACACTGATAATCCTGGCTAAAGTCCAACTCCAGCAGTACATTCTGAGTATCTAAATTTCTTCTACTGTTTGTTGAACACTCTTCTGAAACTGCACACAAAAAATTGTGGAACTAAATATTTTTAATTCAACAACTTCATTCTCTTAACTGTACTGAGCAGAACCAGAGATCTGCTCAGAAGACACCGGGTCTCCCTTATTATCTATCCATACAATCAAGTATACCCACACCATGAGGTATGGGCTGTATTACAACTGTATACTTAAATATTATTGAAAGGCATTTTGTTATCCTTATTTTTAAAGCTAAAAATAAAGATGCTAAAAAAGACCTTTCCAAAGAGGAAGCTAGGTAACAGACAGAATCTCAGTCCAGCTTCAAAATGAAATGGTCAATAAGCCCTGGCTCTACAAACACTTGTCCATATGAAAGACTTTGGGACCAACCATGCATTTATCAAGCCAATAAATCGTACACCATCTCTAATCTGACCAACTCTCTTCCCTACTCATTACTAGACCCAGGAGTTCAAAAACCCAAAGTCAGACCACACACAGGATGCAATTGGCTTAAAGCACAGGATTTGTTTTTAAAGGATAAGCTATTGGCTATTGTCACTGTCCTGGATTCCAGGTCTGTAGTTGCCATTCATCATATTTTTAATCTTTGGCTGGAGGGCAAAAAACATACTTGTTTCTTAATATGCTACCAGAGTCTTACATAAATACATCATTCCAGCTTCAAAAACATACATTGTGAGAGCTGGAAACATTGCACCTTACCTACAGTATATTCTCAGGCATGGAGCTGGGAGACATGTCACACGAGCACATTTTCTGATTCCTTGGGCTTTCAGTGCAAGTAGACCCACTCTCCATCCACCACCACTAGTAAGGCAAGAAGACAGGAGACCCTGATAAGCAGCTGCTTAAAGACCACCCAGCTCACAGGAGCCAGCTGCTGTGAGTGAAGGACATAATACAGGGGAGGCAGGAAGGTAGAGAAGAGAAGGCAGCTGTATATCACACTGACCTATTGACTTAATATTTAGGTTAAAAAAAGAAAAAGAAAAAAAAGACAACATAGTTTCCTACACTGGCGTTCTTTGCCTGTCCCTTCTCCAAGTACTAACTCAGATGAACCCTGTGGCACTGAGTAAGACCACAATATAAATTTATAAAACACAAAGACAGTTTTTCTTACACCATGAATTACATTATGGCCAAGTAAACACTGTAGGCTGAGAGAGGCTGGTCGGCCAAAAATGTGACCTGCTTTCTATCTTATCTTGAATGAGAATGAAACTTAAATATGGAAAGGACCAATTAGATTATCCACTCCATCTCTATGAAAATGGAGAATTGCTTCCTGCAGCAAGGCTATTAGCAATGTATCCAAGCTCACTTTAAATGTCACAATCAACAGAGTCCTAATCCATCAATCCACTGCAAGTTTTTACCTGAGTCTGCCTCAGTTTTTTCTTGTCACATTATTTCCAGATAGCCTCCCAAAACCACGTTAAACATTCCTCCTTTGGTGTTAAAACTCTTCAGATATCTGTGCACTATTAATCCACTGCCCCCTGTATTCAAGGCCAAATCTATACATTTAGCTATTATTTTTTCCTCCTAAGATAACTCCTCCAGGCCCCTAGGTTTTTGTTGCTCTTCTTTGAACTCTGTTCAGTTTGTCAATAAAATAATTGTAATGCTATGTTCAGAAAGTCCAGGGATACTCACTGAAGAGTCTTACAGAAAGGGTCTTCAAATTCCTTGTTCTGTAATGCTGTGTAATCAACTAAAAATGAAACAATCTTTTCTGTAACCAGATTGACCTCATGTGTGATCTGCTGTCCGGTAACATTCCTAGGTCTCTTCTAGCATTACTGCTTCCAAGGTTTCTCCTTCCATTAAAGCATTTTATATTTCAGATTCTTTCACCAGTTGGGCTTGCATTGTTCCAAATTTTGTCCTCTCTACAACACCATCTAATCTAGCATTCCTAAGAATTTCATTCATCTTCTGTTTACTCCCCATCCTAGATTTCCAAAGAATCTGTTAAATTTAAAATAATTTTTGCTTTAGGCCTCAATCCAGCAAAGCACTTAATTGAACACCTAACTTTAAATACATGCTAAGCTTAAGTCACATTGATCTTGCTGGACAAAGATGAATTTAAGCATATGGTTTAAGTTAAACCATTAAGTGCTTTGCTGAATCAGAGCCTTAGTTTCCTGCCTCTCACCCTCAATAAAACATGCAACACCACCAAAAGACAACTGAATGCTACAAAACAAACACTTTCTAACAACTCTACAATTAAAAAAAAAATCAAATTTATGTTTCTGTCCACACCACAATGGTAGAGGTCTCAATAAGCTGCTGAGGAAATAACTTCCATCTACCCATTCCTACTCAGAGAGTCAAATAAGTTCCACTCAATCCCGGAAGTGAGGTCATGAGGACTCCCTGGGGACACTCCTGGAACTGTACTCAAAACCTAGGTTTCTACAGTGCTCAAAAATGGTGGCTTCAGGCGTCCCGGAAGCTGCCTCACTACCTCATTTTCCAAGATGAAGGATGCACAGAGCTGAAGGAAGTAGGCAGGACAGCCACGTCCAGACAAGTGCAGATGTTTGGTTCCCTGGGGACAACCAGCAGCAGAGCACCTTGTGCCACCGCTAGCTGTCCCTGGGGAACACCTGTGCCATGCACCCTCTGGTGCACAGCAGGTTACCCCCGGTGAGGTAGGGGTGGCTGGGGCCAGCACTAGGCTAGCTCCAGGAGCCTTACCTAGGATCCTGGGGGCCTCCTGGGGCTGCAGCAGCAGTGATCCTGCCATTTAGAGCCTGGCTGACAGCTGGAGTGTAGCTCCAGCCAACCCAACTCTGATTTCGAGTGACACATGCTGCCCCCGCATGTGCCGCTGCTTCCGCCCTACCTGTGGGTATTTTTTGCTCCCTGGATATCCAGGAGTCAACCTCCCCCTCCACACCTCCGTGCTGCTCCCTTGCAGTGTGGAGAACACCTGAACGTGTGGTATGTGTCCACATACTGCACAACCATGCGCATCTGGATGTGGCCAACTTGTTTTCTCAACAGTATGACTGAGTACTCTGTCATGGTCACGTAGACAATACCCTAAATGGCCTTGGGTCTGCCTACTCAAGGGAAACTCTCTCTCTCTCCCTCTGTGAAATATGCTTAGGTGATATCAGTGAAGGAATCTGTAAAATCCCCTCAGTTTAAAGAGATAAGACTGCTAGCAGGTAACTCTTTCTGAAGGACCCTTAGCTTTGGAACTCTTTCCCCACATCCTAGCCCCAAACTTATCATACTTTAGGATGCCCGGGGGTACAGATGCATAAGGAAAATGGGATACATCCAGGTTTTTCAGTTCATAATTGCTTAGCTAGTTCATTTTTGGTGAGGACTCCTAGGTTTCTTTCTGTTGGTATACTTTAAAGAAAGGCATCAATGAAAATCATAGGCCAAGTCCACCGTACGTAAATCCCACATAAAGCCTTAAAATGAGCACATAGTAATCTGGACCTTCCTTTCATAAACAAATAAAGGGGATGTGGAAGAGAGATCTGACAAATGTTTAATCTGAGCATATCAAACATCTTCCAAAACAGAGGGGTAGATTTTTGTCCACTGAATGGGATGGGGTTAAGGAGTGGGAAGGGAAAAAAGAATGCACCAGACTTCGGGGGGGGGGGGGAAGAAAAGATGCAACAAAGAGTAAAATCACACAGCAGTTCTAATCCACGGTTTTGTATTTACCACTGTACCTGCAGCAGCAGCAGTTGGCATAACAGGAGTTTCATGGAGAGTATTCAAAAATCACTTCTAACCGTCTTTAACGGTTTAGGGACAGAAGCACTGCACTACATCTTCTTCCCTCTAGGTCCTTTCTTCACACATTTTTCTTTTTTCAATGCCGTTTCATTTTCTGCTGCATAAACTTGGAGAGGTCAAAATGGTCAGGAGGCTAAAGCACAATTAGATTAGTCTGTGGCCATTCTAGCTACAAGGTTCTAACTTCAGAGGAATTGCCATCTAAGAAAAACAGTGAAGAAATATTTTGAAAATTGCTATTTCCTTTAAACTCGCAAGGGCTACCAAAGCTCAAATGCTTTGTTATAAAAGTAAATTGTGTATACTTACTATGCTACTAAAATACATGTTTTGAAATATGTATAAGAAAACAGCTACTCACTGGTACTTGACAGAATTATAATATTCTCTGACCACTCAACTTCAACCATGTTTATTCAAATTGTATGCATGTTATAACACTACAAAATCTTACTGTTTACAATGAATTAGACACACCTTCATATTATAAATAAGTAATACATAACAGCATATTCGATTTTAAAAATAATGTTGTGAATCCCAAGGAGCCACTCAGGGAATCCAGTACCCATGCCAAACAATGTCATTGTTTAATAATGCATGGATGGTAAATATACTGCTGTCCCAAATTAAATTTCCTTCTGATTTCATAGTTTACAAATACATACAAGATCTTTTAATTCTACTGAATGTATCAAACATCTATATTTCCCTAATCTCAAATGTGAAAGTGATCTATCAGCTTGATAACCAATTACAAAATATCTTCTATTTATGATACTAAAGACTGACACATACACAATTTTTGTAACTTTCTACTACACAGGGGAAAAAATAAGAACTTGTTAAAAAGGATAATCCAAAAGTACCTCAGCCCGTTAAACATGTTACCATACATTTCCTTTTTTCCACCACAGTAAAATATCACTGCCAGAATTTTGAGAACCAAAGCCTGCTAAAATAAAAGCTGAAAACTGATAGGCAGTAACTACAGATCCAGGGTTTATGTCCACAGCATGCACTAATGGATTTTTTCAGATAGATGGCAGTACATGTAATGCATCCAAGATTAAAATATGGTCCAACGTCAAGATTTCATTTCAGTGCCGAGAAACGCAAACTAGGAAAATTACTGCATTATCAAGATAACTTTAAAAGATTAATAATTAAGAAACTAGTCCTGCTCCCACTGTAGCAGGTTTTTCCATTTATTTCAACAGGAGCAGGTTGGGCCACAAGAATTTCAGCTAAGCAGAGCAAAACCCTAGGTTTTACTTACCATTTCTATGAATGCCAAAAATTGTTTTAAGTTCTTATAAATATAACATACTGAAGATACAACAATGAAAAAGAGTAATTTCCAATAAATACCGCATAATAGTTAGAGTCAGTGATAAACAGAAAAACAGGTTCTCACAGGCCCAGTAATCACTTCTTTTTTAAAAGATAAATATTTTGAACTGTTATTATTTATCAAAGCTCTACAAATATTATTAATCGCATGTCATCTTACTCTAAAAGAAAGAAACATCGAGCTATGAGGAGCACATGAAATTGTAACCGTTTCACTGCAACCCACAAACCCCATGCTCACAAGAGTGAAATATTTTAAAGGGAAATTAAAATAAACCAAACAGGAGCAAGCCTCACTTCATACTTGGTAGTTCCTCATCTGCTTTAGGGTTTCAATGTATGGCTGTCATGATGTAGAAGCATCCTCTATCGTTTTGTTTTCTATTCACAGTGGGTGGTTGCTAGGGAACAAAATACTATTGTCTGATTTTGTGATCTATTGCCCAGTTTGCCTTGTAATAATGCCTTTGAAAATTTAAATGGAGAAGGTATTTTTGTTTTTATAAATTTATCATTTAAAATACAAAGATGAAAGAGTCAAATATGTACAGGGAGGAAAGAGGGGGAAGAATAATAGTCTATAGAAATCTTGCTAAAGCAATTTAAGAGAAAGGGTGGAAATACCCCAGGACAATGAAAACAAACTATCCTGACAACAAATGGACTTGAGTACTCTACCAGCACATACATACACATGTGCAAAATCATTCTGCCACAATATCGACAGTTTCCCCTAACTTGTCAAAGAACATAATATACCCCGCTTTCTAGTGGTACAAGATTTCATTTACTACTTTAGAGTTATTGTATACAGTAAGTTCCATACATGCTATACATAACAGAATGTGTGCTACAAGCAAAGCATGCAACACTCAGATTAGAGCCGGGTAGGTGTTATTCATACTGTAGTTATTTTTGGATCTCAGTTTATTTACTTAATCATTTCTGCTCCCTGGGAGAGACAGAAAAGTCTAAGTAATATGCTCCTCTGTTCAGTGTAAAAATACAAACTGCAAGAGAGCAGACATGAAAGCTGCAGAGACAACCAAGAATTCCACACGTGTCTTACACTGACAACGCTTCCTAAAACAAAGGATTAGAAGATTATTAAAACCAGACAATTTGGAGACCTGTGACGACATCTCCAAGAAGACAACGGCATCAGACTCTAGCAGCAAAAGGCAAGATACTTAGACCCGGAGACAGAAGAGCATATGTACGAAAGGATGCCACCACAAAAAAAAGATTTGAAATAAAGCCCAAGCCTGTGGGGCAGTCGCTATTCTTTCCCGTGTACCTGGAATTTCACACTGGGCACCACAAGTGCTATTTCAAACTCCTTTCAACCTGTCATCTCCGAAACCCTGGACTCACCCCCCTCCCTACCCTCTCCCCCCCCGCTCCCCACCCCCGTTGCCTTTCAAATTGGAGAGAAAACAAGTAATATACCTTCCACAACAGGCATCAAAGCCATGACGTCCTGGCAGAACTTAGGGAGCAAGGCAAGTGATACATAAAACACACTGCTCACTGGGATGACCGCAGAGCTCCTTCCTTCCTCTGGCCCGGAGACAAGTCACCTCTGTGTCCCCTTGCAAGATGCAACTCTCAGAGGGTTTGAAAGAAAGAGCGAGCGTGCCAGAGGCAAGTTGGCTCTCTCCGTGCCACACACGCCACAGCAAACCACCCTCACAGCCAGGAGCAACCGGAGGCAGGTATCACACTTACCATCAAGTCTCTTGCCTTGGCAGGATAAGATGTAGTCCCCACCACACACACACACACACACACACACAACTCACCTACTTCTCTGAGTCTGAGTGCACACACATACACATGCAAAACCCACCTACTTCTGAGTCTACACACACACAAAAAACCCACCTACTTCTCTACGAGTCTGAGTCTACACACACAGATACATACAAAACTCACCTACTTCTCTGAATCTGAGTCTACGCACACACCCCCTCCCCTACTTCTGTGAGTCTGAGTGCACCCACCCACCTACTTCTCCATGGGGCTATCCCCTCCCCCCAGCCAGGAGCCTACAGGTGAGAGTCCTCTGGCTCCTGCGGGGGGGCCGCCACCCAACAAGGTCCCTCAGGGCAGCCCGGTGGGAGCAGCCCACCCAGCGCCCGGGGGGGGAAGGGCGGCAGGGGCTGGACCAGCGCCGTGCCCCGGCCGAGCCACCCCCCCGGGGTGCCTGCCGGGCGCTGGGGCCGGCAGACAAACTCTCGGCGCCCCCCGCAGCCAATCAGCGCGAGGGAGCCCCCGTGCCCGCCCCACGGGCCCAGGTGCCCGGCGCGGGGCCGGGCGGGCGGAATGAATGGGCCGCCGCGGGTTCGAGACCCGCCGCCGCTCGGGGCCGGGCGAGCGCAGCCCGGGGCTGCCGCAGCCGCGCGCGGGGAGCGGGGTTGGGACGCAGCCCAGATGCTGGCGCCTACCTGCCGCCGGTGCCCAGCCGCCAGCAACAGCAGCGGCCGCCGCCTGGCCTGGCCGGGCCGGGGCGCGGCGCGGCGCTTGCGAGCCCCCCCTGTCCCGGGCGGAGCGCGGTGGCGACCGCGCCGGAGATGCTGCAGACAGAGGACGCCCCGTGGCGGCGGAAAGCCTGTGCGAGGCGGCGGCTGCAGCTGGAGCCGGGGGTGGCGCGGAGACACGGCCGCCTCGGATCCACAACGTGCGTGTGTCGGTGTCGGGGTGTGTGTGTGTGCGTGCGCGCGCGTGCAAGGGCTGCTGCCGCTGCTGCTGCAAGGGACCGAGGGAAAATTCTCCCTCCCGGGGAAAGGCGGAGGCGAGCGGCGAGAGCAGGTGCGCGGCCCGGCGGGGACGGGAAGGGAGGGGGCCCCGGCGAGTTGCGGCCCCCGCGACCTTGGGAGGGGCGGGGGTCGCCGGGGGTACACACACCACACCCTCCACAACACGCGCGCGTGCTCACACAGCATGCACGCGCACGTGCACAACACTTGTGAGGGGACACCCACCCCACATGCGTGCCGAGCGTGTGAGGGGACACCCACCCCACATGCGTGTGGTTGCACATGCCCGTGCGTGTATATGCTACACGCGTGTGCACGTCCATATGGAACATGCACAAACCACACGCATGCACACACACCACACGTGTGCACCCACACACAACATGCACATGCGTGTGCATGCACAGTGTGGACACAAGCCACACACTTATGCACCCACTCAACACACGTGCTTGCACGTTACACACGTGCACCCACACAACACCCATGCATACCCACACAACATGCACGCATACGACATGCGCATGCACACACAACACACATGCATGTATACATGCAAACCATGTACACATGCCACATATGTGCACGCACACGCACACAGAGGATTGAGCACCCAGCCCAGCGTTCTGTCTTGAATTCGGGCCACCCAGCCCCAAGCACACAGGGCCCTGCAGGGTGTGGGGGTGGGTTCCCTGGCACTGGGAGCCACCCAAAGGCTGCAGGGAGTGCTACACGCAGCTGAGAGAGGTTCCCCACAGAGCGCCCTCTCCTCCCCCACCCCCCAATTAACAGCCTTCTGCTTAGTTCAAGGGGGAGCCCCAGGCCTCCCGTGAGCCCTGTGGTGTGTTGCTCAGTTTGCCAAACTGCACCCAATTCCTGCTGGCTTCCTCCAAAGTGCAGGAAGGAAGCTCAGGGCAGGGCTTCTCAGCCAGAGAGCCCCAGGTTCCTTGCAAGGGTGCTGCACAGTGTTAGGGGTGTGAGGTGTGCCAGACACAATCTGCAAGATACATCCGGAGATTTTGAATGGGAATCCTCACGGTGGTCCTTCAGAGTTCTTTGCAACCAAAAAACTGCTCTATAATTTTTCTGTAGGCAAAAAAACAGGAGACAAAACAAAGAGCTGGCATTTCCAGAGGGTGCTTTGAGTCCATCAGGGGGTGCCTTAAGTCTAAAAAAAGGTAGAGAATCACTGTGGACTCCAACCTTAGAGTTCTCTCTGATTTCAAACTATGCTAATCCAGCATTCAAGCGCTCCTGCTGGAGGAGCTGTTTTCAAATGGGACATGAAATCCACAGCAGGTCCTGATTGTTTATGGCAGTATAATCCAGTGGGTAGAGCCCTGCCCTTTATCCAGACCACTTTGCCTTCTATTCCCCCAGGCTGCCAGTGACCCACTGTGTGACCTTGGGCTTATTCACATTGCTTTTCTGCACTTCCCTTACCCTTCTGCAAAAATGCCTGGATGTAATGAGCCAGAGAAGAAAAGGGCTCTTAGAGAGCCAAACATTATTTATTATTGAGACTTCCTTGGCCTTCTGTGAGCAGAGGGGTTAATGCTATTTTTGTGGCTGAATTCCAACTTAGGCAGAAGGTATATGCTGCTCTAAATTTATCCTCCAGTTTCAATTAGAAAAGTGAACTTCCCTGCCTTAAGCTGTGGTATACTGTCCTATGCCACTCTCAAGATTTTTGTTTAAATATTATTTTCCTGGTGGAGAAGGCAATGCCATTGTGTAATTTGTATAGCAGCTGACAACGTGCCTTAGCATACCTTTAAGTGAGGATAATTTTGGCGAAGGAAAAAAAAAAATTTTTAAAAAGAATTAAAACTATATATTAGATATGTCTCATACCCTTCATTTCTAGTGATAGAAAGATATTGGACTTTTAATTTAAATTTTCTCTTTTCTGTGGAGTTTCTTTCACTAGAGTATTACAGAGCTTTTACTGTATTATACTATACCTAAAGTAAATACTTCAATATGAGTGCTCCCACTAATGTCAACTGCAAGGAATGAACCAGTCATGTTTTCAGTTTTGCACACATACAAGTGTTTGCAGGATCCAGCCTTAGTTAATAAATGCTCCCTAAACTCGAGATCCTGAAAGTAATTCTCAAGTGGAGGCTGATATAGCAACATCTCTGATAACACAAGTTTTTAAATTTACCTGACTGCCAGTTTCAAAAAAAAATGTTTTATAGGGTATTTTTTTCACCCTAACAATTGTTATCGCTTTAGTTGTCTTAAACTCAGGGTGTGTTTACACATGCATTTATGCCAGCTTAAATTTACTGTACAGTAAGTGGGAATAGGCTGGCGTCTACACATCCAGGCATTAAAGCATATGCTGCAGGTATCAAATTTATGCTCAAAATTGGCGTAAGTCACCATGTAGGCGTGCATCTACATGTGCAATGCAGGCATGCACATGTAGACACATGCCTATACTGTGAAGTCATTTAAAACTGGTTTAGAACTTACTGGGTTAGAGATCTAGGTTACTGCGCAATAAATGCGCATGTGTAGACTCACCCTCACAGAACTATTTGCAAGAGAAATGGGAAGTTCTTTATCATGATTTTTCACTGCAGCAAAGCCATTTCAGCATTGTTTCTATGATTTGTTATGTGAACTTCAGGAGAGTTTAAAAGCCGTAATGAAGATCAGTACTTCAGTGCACCTAACACATACTCAGAAACCATCAGGCTGTTCCCTGGAGATGTTATAATCCAAACTTTGTGGGGCTGGGTAGTATCTGAATATTATCTCTTTAAAATGGACTTGTATAAGCCATCATATATATACACACTAGATCCACTGACTTCAATGGGAGTTACATAGACATATCTGAGAGCCCAATGAGACCCTCTGGACCTTTTAAAGCTTCAAAAATTGTCGTGTGTAATTCCTCCTTCTGCAGCTATTGCAAGCTTTAAGAGATTTTTTTGAAAGCTGTAAATTCCTATTTATCCACTAAGAGGCTCATAGGCAATCTTCCCCTAATGGAAATGGAACTGTAAAGCTGAACCATTAATATACACAATATGATACATTACCTTGGAATGGAATTGTCTCAGCCAATCAGAGCGCAAAGATGCTGTACACTTGCACAGGCATAACCAAGCAGTTTTGTTCCACTTACACAGCTTCCTGCACTCTGGCTTTGGGTATCTGATTTATATCATTACTGTATTTCTTAGTAACTATATACTGTTTGAATGCCCAAACTGCAATTGGCTGACAGTTGTTATTAGCCAATCATATTGCAGGATTGTGTATAATTACTTTACAGCTATTTTTCAATATCTGTGCTCTGAATATGCAAATCTCACTACTTTGGCTACTGTAATCCCTCTGCTTGGGTTGGCTTTTGTGCTCTGAATAGTCAAGGTATTAGCCTGCAGCCAAAAAATACCCTCTTTAGGTTTTCCCTTAAAATGAAGAAACAGTAGGCCTCCAACAATGAAAAAAGTAACAACAAGCAAAAGAAAATGGGGTTATAAAACTGATGGAAGGGAATGTTTTATGTTTAAAAATATTTCTGATTCCTTTCCCTTTTTTCTCATTTTATGCTACTGACATTAAAGGCAATGGGCTTGTATAGAAACAGGACTGAGCCTTCTTTCTCATCTCTTTTCCATCCTATCCTTGCCACACAGATCATCAAGAAACTCATTCGTACAATAATTACCATATATTGTATTTATGATATTTCTGATACTGGAGGAAAACTATACATCTGATAACATGGATCATCTTTGCTAACCTGCAGGAAGAAAGCTGAGAGAAAGTAGAATGGGAGTGGATGGGTCAAAAAACTTTTTAGCAATCTCATAATCCATTCAATTCATTGCAAAATCACATTCAAAATCAGAACTATGTTGGTAATCTCATCAGAGGGGCCTGAGACTGAATGACTATTGAAGACTGAACTACCTTACAAGGACTTCTTCAGTAACAGGACTGGACCACATTGGTGAAGCTGTAGAGCAAAATTGATTGTACTGTATGAGCTCGAGAAAGAATTTCTCTTTCCATTAAGAAGTAGTCATTTGGGCATTTCATAATAATAGATGGATAAATTATGTTCTCAGCTGTATTGTGTAAATATGGAGAAACTCCACAGGTGTCAGTTAAATTCCTCAGAGTCCAGGGCAAAAACTGGCCTGGAATATGCAAATTTGACATATAATGCCATCATTCAGTTATTCTCTTTCTTGCTTCATTTTGCACATTTCATTTCATCTTCATAATTTTACTTTCCCAACATAAAGTCTTCAAACAGCACCACTCTTACTGCTGGTTCTTCAGATGACACTTTGTCTGCAGTTGAGATCAGCCAAGTTGCCCAAGCTTAACTGTCTCTAGATTTAAACATCTGGGCTGAAATCCAGGCCCCATTGAAGTCAATGGGCGTTTTTTCATTGACTTCAGCAGGGCTGGGATTTCACCCTTGGCGATTGGCAGCAGAATATTCTTAACAGACAGCTGTTGACTGGTACTGACCTTTCCACACTAGACTAACAGAGCCTAACTGCAGGCCCATCTTTTTCTTCTTCTTTTTTTCCTGTGCGAGTCAGAGCTGGATAAAGTACATTTAGATTATTTGGGGTGAGTTATTGTTGCCTTCATCAATAGAGCTGAATTTCTTTTTAACCTTGTACATGCCTCTCTGGAGGCTGTAATTCAGTTCATTTTGAAGTAGATAAGTAAATATACAGGAGTTGACCAGCCCTTCCCATAAAGAAACCTGCAGGAAGGAGATTATGGGGCTGGCTTACCATGGCTTGACAGTAACCTTGCTGGTCGTTTGACCCCAGTACTCTTTCCTGCCATGGCAGGCGGTCGGACTTGATGATCTGCTCAGGTCCCTTCCAACCCTACAAACTATGAAACTATAAGGCTGAGATTACAAGAAAACATCCCCTCATTGGAAGGGTTTAAGTAGCATGGAGTTGGTGCAGAAAGCGGTCCACAAAGAAAAGCTCGAAAAAGGGAACTACATAAAGACATAGGCTTACATGTTGCTGCTCTGCGTCCTTTTTCTCCCTTTCTGCTACTATCATTTCAGATGCTGTGGTAATGGGCACAGTACAAAAAAATCCCACAAACAATCTAGACAGAATAGAATTGAAACAGCGTGGTTCTGACAAGAGTCACGTAGCCACTGGATGACTTCCTCACACAGCAGCAGCTGTCGAAGGGACTCCATAGGAATTAATGGTACCGGGGAGGAACTTTTATATTTAATTCCTCAATAATGAGTTTGAAAAATGCAAAATGCACTCATTTGTCCTGCTATTTTTAGGTGGTGTCAGCTGCCCTTTTACATATACTTCGGACTTCTTCCTTGATAAATAACAACAAGGCTAATTAATAATAACGCCAAAATGTATTCTCCCTTATCCAAAAACAAAAAAATCCACAGCAGATAATTGACACAATAGTTGAACCAGTGCAATGTTTCAAGCTTCCTCAAATCATCCAAGTTTAGAAAGCATGTAACTTAATTGGATTGCTATTGCACTGACAGCTCCCCATGTACTGTATGCTGAAGGACTGCATCTTTGCTATATGACTGGGTACAAAACCTAATGCTGTCAGTAATGCAGATCATTAGGCACTGTGATCAGCATCACAACTCCTGTTTAACCACCATTAGAAAGTGAAAACAACAAGCTTCTTTATGATGAATTGCATTTATGAAAGAAAAAAAAAACATAAAACACTTTACCCCTAAAATATTTTGAATGGAGGTGTGGGCCCCTTTGAAAGTAAATGTGGCTATTCATATACTTTTGGTTGATCATATTCATTTTTTCATGGACCCCTTAGACATAGCCTTCTATGATCCCAGAGTCTGCAGACCACAGGTTGAAAAACACTGGTTTACAGGATTTTGGCCTAATCCTGTAAGTCTTTTCCACATGTAATTCTCACACACAATAGTTCTAGTGAAGCTCAGATTAATTCATCACAACAGAAAAGAAAGGGTTTCTCTGTTAAGTAAGCGTTTTCTGGATCAAGCCCTCTGTTTGCTAATAAAAGGAGTTACAGAATTCCCCAAAGAAAAATATATGACAGCAATCTATGAAGAAATGTGAAGCAAAATAAATATAGAAGTAAAAACAGTGCAGAGAACATAACAGAATATAAATTTTAAACATTTTAAAGCACAGTTTCATATTTTTGCAGGGAGGGAGCTTAGTTACTACTATTCCAACACACTGTATGTTAAGTGATCTCCTGTGTTCAGTGAAGAGGTAAATTTTTCAAGGCACAAATGACAGGTAGGTTGCCTGATTTTCATTGAAAGTCCCTGGGAATTAAGTCTCCCACTGCCATTTGTTCTACAGAAAAATCTCCCCCTACTTGCAAAGCAGGAGCTCTTTTGAAAGAGAAGATTGCTGTTTTGACCTTTTTGCTGTCTCCTTTCTGCTGATTGCCCGAGTGCCAGTTGTACCTTATCATTATCTTTTCTGGCTTGTAACATGGGCTTTATTTCATTTAGAAATCATTCAAAGTAAGATTCTGGAAGGGAATGAATAATTCTTGTTGTTAATTATTACACATATTGCTGAGGCACCTATCGCTGAATTATCGGAGTCCCTGAGTGGGATTTTAAAGCGGAGTTTTCAAAGGCTGAGCTATGTGGTGTGCCTTTCCTCATTCTGAACCCAATGGGTGTTGACTTAAGTCAATGCTGAGTGATTTGGGAACAAGGGTTGAAAAATGCACTGAGTGCTTTTGGAATAGCATTTCCTCCCTTTTTTTTTAAAGCGTAGATAAAGCTAGGTATTTTGAGAGAATGCATTCCTGAATCAGCTTTAGACCCTTGGTTCATTGTTGGGTTTTTTTGTATTTGCTAAATCAATAAGAACCAACAGAGAGCATGTGCTTATTCTAGGAACTACTAATTAGCCATTGCATTCAAGAACCATTGCCATAATCTTTTCTAACCCACACCTCAAATGGCTTTTCTTCTTCCATCTTCAAATGATCCCTTAGTATTTGCACACAAGCCTAAAGGGAAGATTCTCAACACATAGCCCTTCTCTAGAGTTATTACTCTCATTTCATAGCCATAGTTGTGGCCCACCTAACCTGTGAAGATCTTTCTGAGGAGTCCTACAGTTCTTCGCAGCAACAGCACCGCAATAAAACATCCTTCAAAACGTAACAACAGACAAAGAAGTCATGCACGGTACAATCTCATATTTCCACCTAACAATGAACCACCAACTGACGTGCCTTCACTTCAACTGCTATTCTGTTCAATGTCATTGTCATTTTCCAGTAAGCAAGAATTTTCTTTTGGGAGGTAGGACCTCACTTATCCCTATGCCATCACTTCATGAACTAAGGTGCAGCCACCCACCTCTGGGCTAGAAATAGGCTCTTGAGAAATGGATAGCAGTTCCAGGTAAGACTTAAGAGAAGGAAATGGAGACTAATGTATTCTGTTAAAACTGCAGGTGGAGTTTCTACAAGCAGAACATAATTACCTGAATTGGTATTGTGCCAGGACACTGGAGCTAACATAATACTTTTACAATGCTCCTATTTGTGTGCAATACAACTAAGAAGTAACAACAGGCAATCTGAAGTGAACTAGTGTGAACTGAACTACTGTAGGTTGCAGTCCAATTAAAATTGACAAGCAAGTGAAGCAAATACACATAGCATACAGATAAATATAGAAAACCCCAAAAAATCCAAGTTGCATTCTTTTATCTTTGTTTTCTTCCCTCAGTATTCCTTTCTCTACATATTTCAGTTCATTTGCTTAATATTTTGATGCCAGGAAGCTGTTGTTGACTAGAAACACTTGCTAACTTTTGCAGACAGTTTTCATAACTTAAAATAAAGATGGAAAAATATATCCTGTTAAATGTTTCAGCAATGCATTTCTCTCCACTTCTAAGGCCTATAATATTAAAGTTGCATTGGCTGTACAGCAGAAGATTAGAGAGAGCAACTGCTTTTAACCTTAAATAGTAAATGATGCTGAAACCACCGTCTGCTTTTGAAGAAAGCACAGAGCAAATGTTAAAGGCTTGAAGCTTGTAGCTAAAAGACACAAAGCCTGAACCTCTGACAAAAATATTTTGCTGTGGTTAATTTCTAGAAGACAAAAACAAGTACTGCCCTCTTTTTTCCAGAATAAATGCACCTGAAATAGCACGAAATATATTACCATGTTTTCTCCTGCTCCAGCAGGCATTACTCACATGAGTAACCCTTACTCATAAAAGTAGAGCCATCCAAATCCCAATGAGGTCAATAGGACCACTACAGCATTAATACTGCCTGTCTCACAGAGGTGTGTAAAGGTCATAATTCATAGTGCTTCTGAAAAACTTTGAGAGCCCTAGATAAGAGCTGGTATATATTGTAGGAGCACTGTCCTTTTTACTATTATAGAATTTATACAAGGATGTTTGCAACTAAATCTTTTCCAAGCCATTTTGATTTGGGGAGATATGCTGTGTAGCAGATCTGTCATTTAACAGAGGAAGGAAAGAAAAGAAGCAACTGGGCTTTTTATAGACCAGAACAGTAGAAAACTCCCCTGGGCAGTGTCCTATTGACCTCCAGTTCCATTATTGGTCTAAAATGTATTTCCATTTAAGGCATTGCCACTGAATCTTTCACAGGAAGCTCTGGGAAGAGACTTAAAGTAAAGGCTATGTAAGTAAGCTTGTAAGTAACATCTCTTAAAATGGAGGTTTGATTTATGTTATACTAACCAGGTTTAAAGGGGAAAAAACCCTCTAGGTTTTAGTTAAGAATCTTCTATAATATAATAAATGGTGCCATCTACTGGTTCCTTTTTTCTTTTGATCAATGTAAAATTTTGATAATACACTGCAAATAATATTAAAATACACAAAAATATTGACCAAATATCATTTTATAAACTGTGTTTCATGCGCATTTTATCCCAGAATACTTTACAGGAGTTTCTGTAAAGCAAATAATTCCAGAGTTAAATATTACTGGCAAACAATAGCACCCGGAAAAAGAAACACAATTCTAGTTGAAATCTGAAACTCAATAAAGGGCCATTTATAAAGAAAGAGACAGTTAAGTTGAAGCAGATGACAAGAGCCTCAAAGAAGAAAGCTCTTGAAATAGCTGTGATTAGATTGTATAGTATTAGATTGATGGTAGGACAGAAGATGATCAACCCTCTTAATGACATCCATTTAAATTTTTTCAAAGAAAACAGTTGGAAATCATGCTGTTTTTTATCCAATATTACTTGTTATATACAAGGCAGAAAATGTAAACAGTACTGAGAGAATCTATATTTTATTTCTATATGTATATTTAGGTTGTATGTGAATATATACATATATAAATTAGTTTCAGGATCTCTGTACTTTGAAACCTTACAACAACAATAGAAAATAGAAAAGTGGAAGTGGCAGAAACAGCATGTCATGAACCAAATCAAGAATCCAGAACCACCTCCATGGAAACACATGCCTGAGTTGTAGCAGAACCTGGTGATCCCAGATCAGTCTTGTCAGCCATCTTCAGACCCAAAGATAAGACAGTAATGAAAGACAATGGGATTGACGGTGAGGGATTGCCAAAGATATACATTAGAGAAAGAAATTATAGGTCGGCTTCTGTTCCCAACTCTAAGTCTGATACTTCCTTATTTACAGTGGGGTGACTGGGAGAATTTCCCCAACGATATTGTCCCAGAAGGGGCAGATGCAGGACTATATTCTAATTTTGGTTATACCAAACAATCTCATGGACCCTGAGGAACCTGAATGGTTGTAACTGAGGCCAGAACATAATAATCTTTTTTAATTTAAAAAATATCTTTAAATTGTATTAATGAGCCCTCTTGAACAAATTACACCAATGTATATGTCCACTTTTTTGTAATAATGGTTGTAGTCTATGGGGAGGCAGTCTAGCAGAAGACTGGGAAGAGAGTTCAGTATTCTCAGGTATTAAGCTACAGTACTTGAACCTATTAGTTGTATTGTGCTATGGGACAAGTTGCGGTAATGCCAACCCCACCACATGAAAAATCAAGAGACGAACTCTTAAACAATCAAGAGATTGGCATGTAGATCATGAGATGCTATTCGAAGTGTGTGGGGGGGGGGTGTTATTTGTTAGGGTGTGGGGGGCTGTGGGGGAGTACGTGGGATTTGGACCCCAGGGAGGGAGGGTCCCTGCACACCCTGGCAAGATGCGGGGTACTGTGAGTCAGGAATGGGAGGCAGCAGCAGGGCTGGGGGGCCTGTGGCTTGGGAGTGAGGAGCAGACACACAGAGGCAGACAGCACCCAGCTGCTAAATGGAGGGGGAGGGGTGGGGAGAGAGGGAAGGGACAGGAGAGATCGAGGCCCCCATGGTTGGGCTGGTTGGGCTGGGCTGAATGGGGCCCTGGGGCTAGGGCAGGTCATCCAGAGTCACGGGGGGGCACACTCCTGGAGGAGGCATGTGCCTCCGGTGGGGCAGAGGCAGGCTGCCCACTGCAGGCTCAGGGTTCTGCACTCTGCTGCCTTTGCCCCAAGAGCTCAGCTGTGCGACACCTTTGCCACCTGTTGGGCAGGCAGGGGTTGCACTGACCACACAGCATGTCCCCTGCCTGCCTGGTGACAGGAAGCACATTAGTGCTGAGTGGCTGAGCTCCCAGGGCAAAGGCAGCATGGCACAGAGCCCAAAGCCCACAGCAGGCAGCGTACCTGTGCCCTGCAAAGCGTACATGCCCCCTAAACCTCTGGATGGCCCACCCCAGCCCCGGGGCCCCATTCACCCCAGCCCTTACTCCTGCCCCACTCCCTCCTTCACTGTGGGGGTCTTGATCCCCCTGCCCCTTTCCCTCCACAGACTTACCAGCTGGGAAAATCTGGAGATTTGAGAGTTCAGTCGGGAGCTCACGAGTCAGTTATTTTGATTTAGAAATCCTGAGTCTCACAATGTTTTTGCAACAGTCGGCAGTACTGAAGTTGAAATCTCTTATGTCTGAGCTTCACCAGCTTCAAGATGAGGATCCCACTTAAGCTCCTTGGGTAAAAACATAGCACACATTTGAGGCAATTCTGGGCAAAGCCTGGTGGGCAAATAGCCCTTTTCACATGTAGCATGTCCCTGAAATGAATGGCAATTAACTTGATTTAGCCATGATTATACTGTGTTATCTTGGTGTTATCTTGGATACTTCACAGGCACATAAAATTGGACAGTGGGCTTGCACATCTGCAGGATCCCTGGATAACAAGATTTGTCCCAGGAGAAATCCAACACCCAGTCCCTGGTCTGGACTCTGTTAGTTAAGAATATGTTACAGATTTAAATCTTTAAACCTTTGTTTGGTAATGCATAGTATGTGGTTTCTTCTGCAGATGTGAATGCATACACTCTCCAAGTAACATTAATTTCCTTTATTTTTTTAAATGTATATCTTTCCCAGAGATGACCTTCAGAAAAGGAAAAGAAATACAAATTAGGCTTCTACCTTAGCTTGCTTCTTTCCAAAGTATAAAGAAGATCAGAAATATTTGTCAGGATTTTATTTCCAGCTCTTTTATTAACCTTAGCAATATCAGAAATGAAAAATCAAGTCTTCCCCAGCATTGCTGGAAGCTCTCTTGACTGTCTCAGAGCTTGTTTATTTTGGGATTCAACACTTCCAGGTGACTGGGATAGTGACTCACTAACAAAAATCTTTGCTAAAAAAGATGCATTAGCTACTAATATTAAGTGGGGGTTAAAATCTCACCCATCTCAGTTATCTTTCACTCTTCTGACTCATACTATCACAATTAGCCTAGTTCTCTGGTCTTCACAATACCAGGGGGCTCAATAATGACTTATTGATCTTTCTGCCTGAACATAAATGCTAGGGTTCAGCTGTCCTCATGACATAGCTTCTTCTCTCAGGCCTGGAGTTAAATTTCCTTGTAGCCCCTTGCACTATAGTTCTGACAGGCAGCAAAAGAATGAGAAATCTTTAGCAGCTCACCTCCATTTTTAAACAACACTGCTGAGAAACTGAAAAAGACAAGGAGGCCTGGACAGTGGAGGCAAGTGGATTCTAGGCAGATGTAGCAAAGGTCTAGAGTTAGTAGTGGTCTTTTTTCCATTTTTTTTTTGTTTTTGTTTTGCAAATATATTGAAAGTGTCACACAATTATGCCCCAGTCATATGCATTCTGTGATTGCCTTTGGTACAAATAATATATGGATTCCATCTGCCTGGGTTTGCTTTCATATTAATAGAAATGGAATAAATATCCAATATTTTTTCACTCTTCCTCCAATTAACCCAATGCTGAAAGTGTCAGTCCCCTGATCTTCCTGTGATTAGGCCTCTATAAATGAGATAAACTACTAATCTGAATCTTGGGAGCCAGGAGCAGTGGGGAGAGGAGGGATCCAGGCACACGTGTGTCCCGCATGCACGTGTGCTCCCTTACCAAACCCAAGGCGGAGGCAGACACAGCAGCAGCGGAGCAGCAGGAGCTGATCCCCCTAAGGTAAGTGGGCAGAGGGACCGGACACAGCTGAGCCAGATCTGGAGGGGAAGCCCCACAGATCCCTCTTAGCTGAGCCAGTAGGGAACCATGCTCCCAAGCAGTGCCGCGCAAACAGAGCACGCAAACAGGCGCGCTCTGTAAGAGCGCACAGGCATTTGTGTCAGCGTTCACGCCAGCGGGCGAGCAGGAAGGGCCAGGAGGGAGACTCCTACTAGGGCAGGGCAAAGGCCCTGCACTAAGCTAAAAACAAGCAGCAACTCATATGATGGTGTTGACTTGGAGTGCTACCAGGGCCCCTGCCCAGGGGGGAGCAGCCTCCTCTGAGCTTGTCTGAGGCCTCCACCCAGACAGAGCCCATGGGGGGAGCTGACGTCCCCCCACCCCCTGGCCTGCAGGCATTGCCCAGCAAGGCCCAGGGGGGCAGGGATTGGGGACCCCACACCTGTCCTGCAGGCACCTGCCTTAGGGCCCTGGAGGCGCAGGTGAGGGAGCTCCAGGAGGACGTTAGCAGACTGAGGGGAATCAGGGAGGTGGAAGAAAAAATTGACGGCTATTTCCTTTCCCTGCAGGGCCACACACCCAAGGAAGAAGCACCTCAGGAAGTGCCCTCCACTGCAGAGTAGCAGACGGTCCTCTCCAGAACCAGGGCTGCTCGTAACACAGCAGTACCAGTTCCTCCAGTCCGCCTGGAGAACAGGTGTGAGGCCCTGGCAACACTGGAGGAGAAGGAGGGAGAGGAGGCAACTCCACACTCTCCATGCTCCAAACAGGCCGAAGGAGCTAAGCAGTCCTGGAGGAGAAAGCGTTGAGTGATCATTATAGGCGACTCCATCCTGAGAGGTACAGAGGGCCCCATCTGTTGCCAGGACCCCTCGACACGCGAGGTCAACTGCCTATCCAGCGCAAAGACTCATGACGTGACGGGGATGATCCAGGCCATGATCCAGCCCACCAATTACTACCACATGGTCGTAATCCCCATGGTAATAATGCGGCCAGGAGAAGCCCTGATCACCTGATGGCAGACTACCATGCTCTGGGGGGAGTGCTGAAGGAGATAGCTGCACAGGTGGTATTCTCTTCTGTTCTACCAGTGAGCGGACGTGGTAGACGGCATGAGACGTGCATCGCAGAGACCAACTGGCAGCTTTGGAAATGGTGTCTTGAGGTGGGCTTTGGCTTCCTTGACAACGACCCGCACATCACGACAAGAAACATGCAAGAAACATGGGCTTCACCTTTCCCCTAAAGGTAAGCGTGTGTTCTCTTCTAGGTTGGTGGATCTCCTCTGGCAGGCTTTAAACTAGGCTCATTGGGGGAAGGGGAAGACGAGGGAAGAGGAAGCCTTGGACCACTAAACCAATCCGCACTCACAAGTACAGCCCAGCCTGGACCGACAAGTGGAACATACACACAGGTAAGCAACAGGGGCCAGGGCAATGCTGTGATTAGGGGGCCAGTGCACAAATCCTCAGGAGGCCTCAAATGCCTCTACACAAACGCTCATAGTATGGGAAACAAGGAGGAAGAACTTACCCTCCTGCTAGCTGACACCAACCTAGTCATAGTGGGGCTCACTGAAATGTGGTGGGACCCAACGCGTGACTGGGCAGTGACTATCAAGGGCTATAAGCTGTACAGGAGGGACAGGACAGGGAGGAAAGGCGGGAGTGTAGCGCTCTACATTAAGGAGGAATACACATCCTCATCAGGTAGCACAGTCAGAGGAGAAGCACACAAAAGTGCTCTGGGTTAGAATACAAGGCAGTCGAGGGGAAAGAGACTTAACAGTGGGGGTCTACTACAGCCCACCCAACCAAGGGGAAGAGCTAGACCAGGAATTCTTAAGTCAGCTCACGGAGGTAGTTAGGTCAAAGGACGTGGTCATCATGGGTGACCTGAACTTTCCAGACATCTGTTGGGAAGAGGAGTCAGACAGGTCTCACCACTTAAGTAGGTTCCTAGCCAAAATGTAGGACCTCCATCTAACCTGGGAGGTGCACAACCCCACCAGGGTAGATGCCTTGTTGGACCTGGTCCTAGCCATGGGCGATGACCTGGTGAGGGGCTGCGGGTGCTCAACTACCTAGGTGACACCGATCATTGCCTGCTGGAATTCACCATCCAGCGCAAGGTGGCAAAGGCCTGCAGCAAGGCAGCAGCCCTGGATTTCAGGAGGGAAGACTTCAATGAGTTAAGGAAAATAGTCGGGGAAGCACTGAGGTCATGGAGGGGAGGGGAGGGGAGCCAGGTGTCCAAGAAGAGTGGTCACTCCTTAAGGAGAAGATCCTCCAAGCCCAAAGGGAGATAATGCCAACACGGATCAAAGGGAGCAGGAGGGCACAAAAGCCCCCATGGCTCACCAAAAGCATACAGGAATGTCTCCTAGCTAAAAGGGAGGCGTACACCCAATGGAAGGGAGGGGCCATCACCAGGGAAGATTATACTGTGGTTCCTCAGGGATGCAGGGGGGCAGTCAGGAAGGCCAAGGCAGAGATGGAACTGAGACTAGCTTCCCAGATCAAGGAAAACAAGAACTACTTTTTTAAATACATAGGTGGCAAAAAGAAGGTACAGGGTAATGTGGGGCCCCTGCAAGACACGCTAGGAAATTTGCTCGTCACACAAGACAACAAAGCTAACCTATTTAATGACTTCTTTGCCTCCATTTTCCCAAGCAGGGACGAGATCAGCACCCCCACCGGGGCCCCCTCAGGCTCCAGGGGAGGCGCACCTAGGCCATGGATCAGGGAGGATCTGGAGGGACTGGATGTATTTAAATCAGCTGGTCTGGACGATCTCCACTTCAGAGTGCTGAGGGAATTAGCTGAGGTCATTGCGGGACCCCTGGCATGGCTGTATGAGCACTCGTGGTGCTCTGGTGTGGTACCAGAGAACCGGAAGAGGGCCAATGTAGTTCCCATCTTCAAAAAAGGGAGGAAGGAGGACCCGGGGAACTATAGGCCAGTTAGTCTTACCTCAATCCTGGGGAAGCTTTTTGAGAGAATTATTCTGGCACATGTTGACGAGGGGCCAGCAGGGGAGATTATGCTTAGGGGCAATCAAGCATAATCATTAGTGGCAGGTCCTGTCAGACCAACCTGGTGGCCTTCTACAACCAGGTCACAAAATCCTTAGATGCAGGGGTAGCAGTGGACATAGTCTTTCTAGACTTTCAGAAGGACTTTAACACTGTCTCTCACCCCATTCTCAGTAAGAAACTGGGGGACTGTGGTGTCAAATGGGTCACCAACTGGCTGGAAGGCCACACCCAGAGAGTGGTGGTGGATGGGTCATTGTCAGCCTGGAGGGATGTGGACAATGGGGTTCTGCAGGACTCAGTCCTCGGGCCCGCACAGTTCAACATCTTCATCAGCGACTTGGACCAGGGGGTAAAATGCACCCTGTTCAAATTTGATGATGATACTAAGATGTGGGGGGATGTGGACACATTAGAAAGAAGGAATAGGCTATAATCAGACCTAGTCAGGTTACAGGGGTGGGCAGATGAGAGTAGGATGGTATTCAACACTGACAAGTGCAAGGTGATGCACCTCAGGAGGAAGAACCAGCACCATACCTACAGGTTGGGGAACTTCCTTCTCATCAGTGCAGAGGCAGAAAAGGATCTTGGAGTCGTCATTGATGCCGAGATGAACATGGGCCGGCAGTGTGGGGAGGCAGTTAGGAAGGCCAACCGCACCTTGTCACGCATCCACAGGTGCATCTCAAGCAGGTCCAAAGAGCTGATCCTCCCCCTCTATGCGGCACTGGTCAGGCTGCAGCTGGAGTACTGCATCCAGTTCTGGGCGCCGCATTACAAGAGGGATGTGGACAACATGGAGAGGGTCCAGAGGAGAGCCACTCGCATGATCAGGAAGCAGAAGGGCAGGCCCTATGAGGAAAAGCTACGGGACCTGAACCTGTTCAGCCTCTACAAGAGAAGGCTGCGGGGGGATCTAGTGGCCTGTTACAAACTAGTCAGAGGGGACCAGCAGGCACTGGGGGAGTCCCTGTTCCCCCGAGCACTACCAGGAGTGACAAGAAATAACGGTCACAGGCTGGCAAAAAACAGAAAAACAGGATGCATTTCAATACTGACAAGTGCAGGGTGCTACACTTGGGCAGTAGTGACCAGCAGCACACTTATAGAATGGGAAACTCCCTTCTTGAGAGCATGGAGGCAGAAAGGGATCTTGGAGTCATTATTGACTCCAAGATGAACGTGGGCCGACAATGCAAGGTCACGGTTGGCAGGGCTAACCGGACCTTGTCATACATCCACAGGTGCATCTCAAGTACGGCCAAGGAGGTGATCCTCACACTTTTCCTTGTGTGCCCCCTTCCAGATTTACCAGCTGCATGCATACCCCTACCAGCATGTGTTTTGTATTTTAACCCCTTAATGCCAATTATTATTATAATGAAAATTAAATCCACCATTACACCATTTCTCCCACATACCACCTCCAGAGTTGTCTTGCGTACCTCCAGGGGCGTGTGTACCACAATTTGGAAACCCCTCCCCTACATGTTCCCACCAAGCAGGATCCAAGTTTATCATGGTACTGCCCTGGAAGACAAGGTGAATTCAAAGCTCTCTTAATAAATTCTATCTAGGACTTAAGTTGTGAGATGGAGGTCCATACAAAAGCTTTCACAGGATGTATCTTGTCTAAAATAAAAATCTTAACCATCAGCAGGAGAAGCACTGCAGATATTTTCATTCTGTGACCCAAATGAGAATCATTGTGAACAATGTGGCATGCTGGAGCAATCTAGCTACAGATGCCATTTATGAACCCTGAGGCTGTTGGTTCAAGTCTTGGCTCTTGTAACACACAGAAAGCAAACACAAGTCTAGGCACCAGATGGGGGTATTGCTAATGGATCTGTTTTGATGTGTGGCCCTCAACTGGCAGAGATACCATATTTCCCCCTTAACAGCTATTTACCATGTCAGAGAGTTATATATATCTGAAAAATAACAAAACAAAATTAAAGCAAGAGAGATGTCTGCTAAAAATCATTTTATGCAGCTGTACAAACCAAGTTTTCTATGGTGTGTACAGCATCTTAGGCAAGTTCTTAATGGACCAAATGATGCATGCTAGTCATCTTCTATCTTTGCACAATGTCAAGTGAAAGAGGCATTATGTATATATTATGGCACAAATGAACCTTTCTCACATCTCTTGAAAATCCTGGTAGCCATTACAGCTGAAGATTTCTGAATCATCTGACACCCATGAATATCATTCTGAGTGGAAAAAGGAAAACATTAAACTAAGGAAATCATCACACAGGATTCGGAAGTGCAGGAGGGTCACTTAAAGCTATTTTTGCACTGTTCCCTGCTCCTGAGCTACACTGTGTGGTGCAGTCCTTAGTCATAGGATGGGTCAAAAATCTCCCTGACCCTCAGCTGAGGATTTAGGCTCTAGAATGTGAAGCTTGAGGGAAGGGCTACATGCGTGTCTTCTGCAGAGTTGCTCCCATGTTTCTGTTGTTATAAAATAATAAATGACACTGAGTAATGCTTAGGAAATGGAGCAATTTCAGAGACTTGACATATTCCTGTGTTCCTAGTTAAGGGAAAAGGGAGGAAGCACACATTACTGAGTATCCACTTACAATTTAGAGAAACATGCAAAAAGCTTTTAAGTTATACAGTTATGTAAAATGCCATTTTAACACACTAAGATCTAGGAAGGAGACTGCTCATGGATATGCTTAATTATCTAAAATGAGAAAGGTCACACTGAGTCTGGGATCTTGAGTGCTAAGTTCCACATTTTTGTGATAGAGCTCTATATTTCTAAAAATAGTAGTTCATGATGAGAGAGGCTGGCAGAGCCATCAGCACAGTACATCAACGCAAATGGCAATGCTGCAATAAATCAAAGAGAACAACTTTTCTGCCCTGGCTCTCTTGAATGTCACCATCTCAATCCCAACAAAAAGCAGAAGAAAGATTATTCTTAGTGATATTTTAACAGGAAGTGCCCTGAGGGTTTCATTCAGTGCAGTGAATCCAAGAATTACTTAGGGACAGACTATGATGCTTTTACTCATGTTGAATAGGACGTTAGACAGTGGGCACATCAACATGCTGGTGCTATGGCACATAAAGTTTAGTACCTCTAATATGAGGTACTCCATAATTGTGTGATAGCTGGTGCTAATGCGCAGTAGCAACAGTGCACAGTCTTTTCATGATGCCTAATGTGCAGCAGACCAATTCTACTGTGCATTAGCACATTAGCACAGTTTTCGCTGTGATGAGTAAATGCGCAGTAGAATTAATCTACTGCACATTAAGCAGTATCTCATGTAGATGCACCCAATGAGTAGTACTACTGAAATCAATGGGAAAACTTGTGGAGTCAGTTACTACTCAGAGGGAGCATCTACATGTGCATTAATGGGCTTTTCCTAACGCGCATTAAATTTAGTACCTCCAAGGTGAAATACTAAATTAACGTACATTAGGCTGCCCTAATGCACAGTAATGCAAGTGGATGCTTTTTACGTGATGCTTAATGTGCAGGAGCCTACTTTATAGCATATTAACATAATAGCGTAGTTTTTTATGCACCCAGAGTGAGACTTGTATATGATATATAAAGTGGGACAAATAAATATACCTTACAGAAAATGTTTGTGTATGCTGGAGAAGGAACAATTGGGAACAAAGTGGACTGTGAAGTACTCTAGTGATATCTCACTTGTTATTGTTTCTGTGGCTCTATTCTATGGTTTTCTTATCAAGAACACAAACCACAGTATATATTTATATACATACAATTTGCACTTGTTCTACATGCAGATCTCCCTCTGGAAGTTCATGAAACAAGTACAGTGTATTTAATAAGCCACAGATCCAGATACTAGACTCTATCCCAAATGGTCAAGATTGGGGCTGAGCTTATACCAGTATGTGTTGGGGGCAAATAAGGATAAATGGAGCTAGCACCCATGCCAAGAAGCAGGACAGAACTGATCAGTAGCAGCTCTCCAAGAGCATTGGCTAAAATAGCCATGCAAGGGGTCAGCTTCCCTCCTTATTCCCACTTAGTCATGGGACAGCAGGATCCTCACAGCCTCTGCTCTGGGATCATAAAGGGCACAGGTATCAGCAGGTTTCTCCACATACAGGTTCTTTTACTTGCCAAGTGGAAGGGCATCAGTTCTGGTGCCAAAGTAATGACTTGCAGGGGAAGAAGTAGCAATTCTTTCAGAGAGAAATAATTTTGAATTCCATCATAGAAAAATTGAAGAGTATTCATTTATTTTTCCAATAATGTACTTCACTCTGAACATGAATTCATTAAGTACATCTGCAAAAATATAATACAAACAGCCATAAATCAGACCATTCCTTTCACTACCTCCTAATCCCTACTGAAAATAAATTCCCACCTGGTTAGTCACTTGAAGCAATGTTTTACTGGACAGAGGGTGCAGTACATGTTAAAGACTGTCGCTAGATCTAGACACTGGAGGCTCCAACTACATGCAAAATTTAGATTACCTGCATGGTCCACACTGCAGGATTTTGTTTACTCACTTTATCACACATCCCTGGCCTCCCATTTTAGAAGCCTATAAATCTTGAAAAATATCTTTCAGATCAGGCATTTCATCAGGATTTTCTGTTGCAGTATTACACATCACTGAACTTTCACATTTTAATACATTCTGTTATGTTTGTGTTAACAGCTCTTCTTTTTCTTATTTATACATGGCCCTTTATGTTTCAGTAATTAAAGTTGTTAGCATCGCAATATGCTTTTTATGTATTCCATGGCTTTTAAAACAATATTGCCACTACTGTTTTTCTTATCAGCTGCTCTTTTATGCCTTTATATGACAGCCTTTTTTTGTTTCCTAATGTACATTATTTCCACACTTATGTATTAAAAGCAAACATAATTATACTAAATGGTATCAGAAAATTAAAGCATCTGGGAAATATCCTAATGAAAGCTCAAAACTCTCTTTGTACAAGAAAATTAGCACTCTCACAGGTCTAATAAGCATGGTTAAGGATGTCTGATGCCAACAGCCTAAAAAGTATTCAAAATCCCCCGTGCCATCAGCTAACTAAAATAACGTAATTCTAAGGGAAAAAATAGCAAAAGCTAAGAATATTCACAAAGCTGTTAAAAGGATGGCAACTGAACAAGCAGTATGAGGGGAAAGAGTTAGCTGTTATTTAAAAGTGATGACTAATCTTTGCAAGTAAAATTACTTAAGCTAAACACCTGATTCATCAGTGGGTTACCCTAGGTTTTGCCTGATCTAGCCTCCATTAAAATCAATGGTATTGCACTCTGTAAGACTGGCTAGTCCTGCAGTAAATCTACCAATATATGCTTTTCAATACTCTGAAAAAAGAGCTCTGAAATGGTTAAAAATATACTTTTGAAAACACAGCAAGCATGCTCTGGAGCTTCTTTTTAAGTATTATGGTTGAGGACCGAAGAATTCAAACACACTGAAATGCTATGGTCATCCTTAGAGGAAATCAGGCACCATTAGGAGGTTTGTAATGAGTTACCTTTGATTTACTACTTTGATCCAGCTTTTTGTACAAATACTTTGAGTTGTGATTTATTTCTTTGTTGTCTTGCGAGTGCTAATTGCCCTTGTGCTATGTTAGATGATTGTTATGCTGGTTTTCTTAAGCAGCAGGAGGGATAATTGAATAATTATAAAGGAGTAGTTCATTAAGACATGGGTGGGGGTATAAAAAAAAGAATTTTCCAGCTATTAAGAGGGGTTGGTTGTGTATAACTATACACACAAACTAGTTAAATTTTCTTTTTTTCTTACCTGTAAAATGATACTGCTTTGGTGGACTGATTGATGGTAGTTTTAGAAATACAAAAACAAATGACATTGTTTTCAGTGGGTCTGGATCTCTTCTCTACATGCCTAGTCCCAAACAACACATGCACTCCTAACACTGATATTATTCAGAGCTTTTCCATAAACTTCCTCTGTGACCATAAGTATTTCAGAGAAATTCTCCATGCTTCAGGTCTTAATTTGTCAAACAAGGATAACAGAAGTGCAAGGATAATGTTTGCAAAGGAGTCTGGCACTGCAGCAATGAACACCTCAGACTAGTCTGTCAAATAAACAAACACATATTCTGATCCATTTGGCAAGCACACTCTGGTAGGCTAAGCTGCTTGTGCCCTTCATGCAACATGAATGATAAAAGCTCTCATCCATTTTATTGCAGCTTAACTTCATGGCCAGACATCTAGGGCTAGGGACAGAAGTTACACAAACTGGTTTAAGTGATCAGAACAGAAACTGTGTTAAAACTATAACAGAACAGAAGCTCAGTGCACATAAATCAGTTTCAAAATGGCTGAAACTGGTTTAAGACTAACCTGGTTGAACGTAATAGAAGACTTAACTGATTTGGGTCAAACTAGTTTATGAAACTTCTGCCCCAAACCGCTTCCTAGTTCAAGTTAAATCTCAGTCCCTCAGCATGCTTTGCAGTCCTGGGCTGTTTGTTTGTTCCCTTGCTGGAGCAGTGAAGACTGGGTGATAAGGAGATCAGAGGGGAAGCCTGGCTGAGGCCCAGTCTGCAGGCGAGGGAATTGCCCCCTCCCCCTGGCAAATCCTGTCTGGGGCCAGGGAGGGGGGTTAAACTTCCCTTACCACACTCAAACTTATTGCTGGCTACAGCTGCAGACTATACATCCCAGAGACACCTGGAAGTCACAAATAACTCTGCAGAGTCCTGCTACTGTGATTTTAGACTGCAAATCCCAGACCTATCCAGACCTTGAAGACAGCAGGAAGAGGAAGGAAATACACAACCCAGACTGGCTATGTACCAGAGAGCCAAACTCTAGTACCGCCCTGCTTCTAGCCTGAGTCACTGCATTTCCTGAATCCAAGGTTTAAGTCTGTTCACATTTGTTTCAATTTAATCTCTACAGCTTAGACTAACCTGCAAATACTGAATCAATTCAGCTTGGACTTTTTGACTGTTTGTAATTAGCCCTAAGGACTGGTGCTGGCTCCCAGCCTTTCTGGAAAATGGAGAGTACATTGAAGACAGGTTAGCCACCTGATCTGAATGGAATTTAGAATGTTGCTGAGCAACTGTGAAGGCAAAAGTGGAAAAATATGAGATTTTTGTTAGCAGTCATCATACAGGTATGCAAAAGATTTCCTGAATCTTTCTGCACGTCTGTGTCTGGGCCAGGAAAACTGCTGGCCTCTGATAGGAAACACCAGGGAAGGTAGCTTGTATTACAAAGTTGCCATTTCCCATAACCACTGAGCAGAGACGATAGCTACTAGGAAAAGGAGAAAAAGTAGAAAAAGATTATGGTAACATCCTGTAAGGCCTCAAAGGAAAAACTGAAACAAGATTTCAGGCACCAGTTCCAGCCTCTGTATAGCAGAAGAAATATTATTCTTATCATAGAAAATGTTTTGTACTTCTGCTGAGTAGTTACTCTATCAACCCATATCTTAGTGAATGTTTTATTTATATATATATATATATATATATATAAATAAAATAGTGCTTAGTCCATCTGTCTCTGTCTGTCTGTCCACAATGCTCTTTAAGGATGCTGGGAGCCCAGCACAGTGGGAGGGCAAAGGGAGGTGCCAGTTGAGGAAAAGCACGAGGCAAGCTCCCAGCTACTATGAGGCTAGTGTGATAAGACAATTACCCAGATACTGTAAGCTCTGGCGTTATTTGAAATTCATCCATCATTCTTGATGGGCAATTCACTAGTATAGAGATACTTTCATTGGGAAAAAGAAACGTAAGATTTCTTCGGACAGCATTTTTACTATTCTTAAGAGACTTTTCTTCCTACATTATTATTAATAATAAGAAGACAATTCTCACACCTAACAATTGGCAAGAGATATGAAAGAACCTTCAGACTTGATGAACATTTCAATAACTATTAGTGGTTTACTTGCTATATAGTTAAATACTTCTATTTTAGTGCTTCAGCCATGTAGTTTGAAGTCCAGGTAAGTCCTCTATAGGTGATTAGCTTGCAACCAAGAACAGCTGAACCTGAATGCCATTTCTTTTTCCTGGCCTGTTCAAATAGGTTGGTATCACTGAATTGTAACTTTTCCTGCTAGAACTTTCCAGACCTTTCAGAGTAGGACTATATTCCAATAGATTTCTATCATCAACAAAACAGCCCAATAAAAAGACCCCTTTAGAATATTTGAATCCTGGAACCACCACATAAGGGAGAAGAATATTTCTCAATGACCATATCTACATGAGACACTGACTATGCAGAAGCCTGATATTACTGCACAGTAGCATTGTGTGGCAAAAACTGTGACATTCCACTACTGCATAGTAGTATTAAGCTGCTGTGCAGCAGCATCCAAAAAAGTCACTTTTTGGCACTACTGCACAGTAACTTGGGTTGCAAAATGGGCCGTATTCAATTCAGATTCAGATTTGGTCCGAATTAGGGACAGTGATTTGATTTGTTGATTCAAATCGCTGTCCTAATTCAATTTGGCTGAATCCTAATCTGAAGTTTCTATGCTGGATCAGAGAATCAGTGATTTGGCTATAGACACAGCTTTAAAAGTTTTTTCTACATAACTCATAGTTTCATAGTTGGTAGGGTTGGAAGGGACCTAAGCAGATCATCTAGTCCAGCCCCCTGCCATGGGCAAGAAAGGATGCTGGGGTCAAATGACTCCAGCTAGGTTGCTGTCCAGCCTCCTTTTGAAGACTCCCAGGGTAGGGGCGAGCATCACTTCCCTTGGAAGTTGGTTCCAGCTCCTAGCCATCCTAACAATGAAGTGCCTCCTGATTTCTAGCCTGAATCTACTCTCGGTCATCTTATGGCTATTGTTCCTTGTTACCCCCAGTAGTACTCAGGGGAAGAGGGACTCTCCCACTGCCTACTGGTCCCCCTTGACAAGTTTATAGGTGGCCACCAGGTCACCTCTCAGCCTTCTTTTGTGGAGGCTGAACAGGTTCAGGTCCCATAGCCTCTCCTCATAGGGCCTGCCCTGCTGCCCCCTGATCATGCGAATGGCTCTCCTGTGGACCCTCTCCATGTTGTCCACATCCCTCCTGGAGTGCAGCACCCAGAACTGGACACAGTACTCCAACTATGGTTTGACCGATGTCGCATAGAGGGGGAGGATCACCTCCTTGGACCTGCTCGTGATGCATCTATGGATGCATGACAAAGTGCAGCTAGCCTTCCTGACCGTGTCCTTACATTGGTGACCCATGTTCATCTTGGAATCAATAGTGATTCCAAGATCCTTTTCTGCCTCTGCACTGATGAGAAGGGAGTTCCCCAGCCTGTAGGTATGCTGCTGGTTCTTCCTTC
This sequence comes from Crocodylus siamensis, assembly GCF_052110815.1. NCBI lineage: Eukaryota > Metazoa > Chordata > Crocodylia > Crocodylidae > Crocodylus > Crocodylus siamensis. The sequence goes on from NC_143395.1 coordinate 362,673,398, forward strand.
CCAGGTGCAACACCTTGCACTTGTCAGTATTGAAACCCATCCTATTCTCATCCACCCACCTCTGTAACCTGTCCAGATCTAGTTGTAGCCTGTCCCTCTTTTCTAGCGTGCCCACTTTTCCCCACATCTTAGTGTCATCTGCAAAATTGAACCAGGTGCTTTTCACCCCCTCGTCCAAATCGGCAATGAAGATATTGAGCAGTGCAGGCCTGAGGACCAAGCCCTGGGAAATCCCACTGACCACATCTCTCCAGGTCAAAAATGACCCGTCCACCACCACTCTCTGGGTGCAGCCCTCCAGCCAATTTGCAATCCATCTGACTGTGTAGGCATTGACACCTCAAACACCTAATTTTTTAATGAGGATGGGGTGAGAGACAGTGTCGAAGGCCTTCCTTAAGTCCTGGAAGACTACGTCCACCATCACACCTGCATCCAAGGCTTTTGTGACCTGGTCATAGAAGGCAACCAGGTTGCTCTGACAGGACCTGCCTCTAATGAACCTGTGTTGATTACCCCTAAGCATAACCTCCCTTGCTGGCCCCTTGCAGATGTGCTCCTGGATAGTTTTCTCAAAGACCTTCCTCAGGACTGAGGTAAGACTAATGGGCCTATAGTTTCCTGGGTCCTCCTTCCTCCCTTTTTCGAAAATGGGGACCACATTGGCCCTTCCCAGTTGTCAGGCACCTCACCAAAGCACCATGAGTGCTCGTAAATCTGTGCCAGGAGCCCTACAATGACCCCTGCCAGTTCCCTAAGCACTCTGGGGTGGAGATTGTCAGGACCTGCTGATTTGAACACATCTAGTCCCTCCAGAAGTTCCCTGATAAGGTCCTCACTGACCCTAGACCTGGTTGTGCCTCCCCTGGGTTGGTCCAGAATCCCAGTGTGGGGGGATGTCCCTGTCTCTGCTCAGAAAAATGGAAGCAAAGAATCTGTTAAAGACATTAGCTTTGTCATCTGATGTGACCACCAGATTACCAAGCATGTCCTGCAGAGGCCTCACATTATTTGGTACTTTCTTTTAACCCCCTATGTATTTAAAAAAGGACTTCTTTGATCTGGGTCACTAGTCCCAGTTCCATCTCTGCCTTAGCCTTCCTTACAGCTTCACTACAATCTTGAGCCAAGGAGGTATAATCCTCCTTGGTGATGGCCCCTCCCTTCCATTGGATATACACCTCTGTTGCAGAGCACGCAGGTGCCCTGTGCCTGAAAGCAGAAATGGCTCAGGAGAGACCCCTAGTGGTGTGAAGGGGGAGGCTCAACTGCCAGTCACCAGGGCAGCACAGGTGCTGGTTGCTAGGGCAACCAATGGAACCAGCTGACAGGAAGGGGCAGGGCTTGGCCCTTAAGCCCAGGCATGAGGCCAGGAGGGCAGTTCTCCTTTGGTGGCCAAGGAGGGGGGAGCTCGACCGGGGGGGGGGGGGGGAAGAGAGAGAGAGAGAGAGAGAGAGAGAGAGAGAGATCAACTGCATGAGCATCCCCTGGTTGCTGCCATGGGTTGAAGTATTTTTCTGGTAGGGATCAAATGTTGTTTTGACCAGACAGTTCAGTGTTATGTTATAGCCCAGGGGCTTTGTGTTTTTGTGCTTACTGTTTTAACTAGAGGACCGGGTGAGACTATTAGGGGTTGGAGGAGGCCTCATAGGGACTCCATGGTAGTGTGGGGATCCTGGTGCCAGAGAGGGCGCAGCATTTGGGGTGCATTGGCCCCAGCCCCAGAGCAAGAGGGGCAGTAAGAAGCCCAGAAAGAGGGCTGCGAGGGGTGAGAAGCCTGTCTAAGGGGGGCAGCGAGAAGGCCCCCAGAGTCTAAGGGGGGCAGTAAGGAGGCCCTGAGAGAGAAGGCAAGGACCATGTTAGTACTATCTGCAAGGCTTGGGCTGCGGTGTAGGGGTGGAAAAGGAGTGGCAGCTAGCGCCCCCTGGCACCAGGGTGCATAAAGTGGGCAGCCTCCCACTAATTACATCAGTCAATTAATCAATTAAGATCAAGGCATGGCAGGAGAGTAAGCAGGCAGTTGGCCCATAACAGGAGGGCGGAGCCACTAATAGAAAGGCTCCAGTAGAGATACTCCTGTCACAGCCTTCTTTTTGGCTCTGAGGCGTTCATGGATGCTTTTGGTGAGCCATGGGGACTTTTGAGCACTCTTGCCCCATTTGATCCATGTGGGGATTATCACGCTTTGGGCTTGGAGGATCATCTCCTTAACGAATCTCCTTGCACTCCCAACTCCTCTCCCCTCAGGAACCTCAGTGCCTCACAGACTAATCTTAACTCATTGAAATCAGCCCTTCTGAAGTCCAGGGCTCCTGCCTTTCTGCAGGCTTTTGAAACTCTGTGCTGGATGGTAAATTCCAGTAGGCAATGATTGCTATCACCCAGGTGGTCAAGAACCTGCAGGCCTTCACCAGGTCATCACCTGTGGCCAGGATCAGGTCTCACAAGGCATTCCCCTGGTGGGACTGCGCACCTCCTGGGTTAGGTGGAGGTCCTGTGACTCAACTAGGAACCTACATAAGCAGTCAGAGCTGGCTGACTGCTCTTCCCAGCAGATGTCCGGGTAGTTTAGGTCACCCATGATGACCACATCCCTTGACTTTACTGCCTCCGCGAGCTGACCTGAGAATTCCCGGTTCAGCTCTTCTCTCTGGCTAGATGGCCTGTAGTAGACCCCCCCTGTTGTGTCCCTTTCCCCCCAATCCCCTTGTCTTCTGACCCAGAGCATGTCAGTCTGCCCTACCTCTGACCCAGTGCTGTTTCCAGAGGATGTGTATTGCTCTTTGACATAGAGAGCCACATCCCCACCTTTCCTCTGTGTTCTATACAGCCTATAGCCCTTGATGTTTACCACCCAATTGTGCATTGGATCCCACTAAGTTTCAGTGAGCCCCACTATATCTAGGTTTGTGTTAGCTAGCAAAAGGGCAAGTTCCTCCTGCTTGTTCCCCATACTGCGAGGATTAGTGTAGAGGCATTTAAGACCTTCTGAGGGTGTATGCACCTCCCCCCCAACTCAAGGTACCAGGCATGGCTCGTGAATGCTGTGATGGTGGGGCAGATGAAGTGTCCCACAGGAGTGTGGGGGCGCCCCCTGTGTGCTCAATGGCAAATCTAGAAGTGGTCTGGAAGTAGTTCCAGTCCACTTCTGGGTCTGCTGCCGAATGCATGGGGGAACCGCCCCCCTCGTATCCTCCAGCTTCGTGATCAGCCATGGGGGGGACCCTGGGTGCCCCCCCAGACCCAGGAGGCACCAGTCACCAAGCCAGGGGGTGGGGTCCCCCGCATGCTCCCTAGCAGACCCAGAAGTGGACCAGAAGTGCTTCTAGTCTGCTTCCAGGTCCACTGCCAAACACCCTGGGGACCCCCTATGCTCCTGTGAGATACTCCATCTGCCCCACCATCTCAGCATTCATGAGCCACCTGGTACCTTGAGCTATGTAGAAAAAACATTTAAGACTGTGTCTACATCCAAATCATTGAATCTTTCTGAATCTCTCCAAGTTGATTTGGAGGGTTCTGATTTGATTTGGAGAGATTAAAGAGTCTCCTGATTCGATTTGGATTTGGAGATTTGGCTGCCGTATCAAGCTGAATCTCTGTCAGATCAAATTGGTGACCAAAGCTTTGCACAGCCCTACTGTGCAGTCATTTAGTACTTGCTCATACAAGTACTACATGACTTCACAGTAACACAGTCAGCATCTTGTGTAGACATGGCCAGAGAGAGTGTCTACATGTACAATTAATGCAAAGCAATAAACTCCAGAGTTTATTGCTCCCCGGTACTCTGTTTGAATCTGCGTCTAGGACTGCAGCACATTGAGCCAGTTGGAACAGCCCCAGCTGACAGAGCCCCCCTCCCTGGGTGATGTCATTGCACAGCCACTGGCAAGAATATCTGAGCACTCGTGGCACACTGGACAGGTCCCGGAGGACTGGAAAAGGACCAATGTGGTCCCTATTTTCAAGAACAGGAGGAAGGAGGATCCAAGCAACTAATAGGCCAGTCAGTCTCACCTCCATCCTTGGCAAAGTCTTTGAAAAGATTATTAAGGCTCATATATGTGAGAGCCCAGCAGGAAAAACTTATGCTGAGGGGAAACCAGCACAGGTTCATAGCAGGTAGATCATGCCTGACTAATCTAGTCTCTCTTTATGACCAGGTTACAATACACTGCAACACAGGAGTAGGGGTTGATATCATTTACTTAGACTTCAGGAAGGCCTTTAATATGGTATCCCACCCCATACTGATGAACAAGTTAAGAGGCTGTGACTTGGATGATTACACAGTCCGGTGGGTGGCAAATTGGCTAGAGGGTCATACCCAGAAAGTGGTAGCGGACGGTCGGTATCAACCTGGAACAGCGTGGGTAGTGGGATCCTGCAGGGCTTGGTCCTTGGACTGATACTCTTCAATGTCTTCATCAGTGACTTGGATGAGGGAGTGAAGTGTACTCTGTCCAAATTTGTGGATGATGCAAAACTGTGGGGAGAAGTGGATACACCGGAGGGCAGGGAACAGATACAGGCAGACCTGGACAGGTTGGACAAATGGGCAGAAAACAATAGAATGCAATTTACAAGGAGAAATGCAAGGTGCTGCACCTAGGGAGGAAAAATGTCCAGCACACCTACTGCATAGGAAATGACCTGCTCGGTAGCACAGAAGCAGAAAGGGATCTTGGAGTCCTAGTGGACTCCAAGATGAACATAAGTCATCAGTGTGACAAAGTCATCAGAAAAGCTAACCACACTTTATCATGCATCAGCAGATGCATAACAAACAGAACCAAGGAGGTGATACTTCCCCTCTATTGGACGCTGGTCAGACTGCAGTTGGAGTACTGCGTGCAGTTTTGGGCGTCACACTTCAAGAGGGATGTGGATAACCTGGAGAAGGTCCAGAGAAGGGCCACTCGTATGGTTAAGGGCTTGCAGGCTACTAGGAGAGACCAGGGCACCTGGACCTCTTCAGCTTCCGCAAGAGAAGGTTGAGAGGTGACCTTGTGGCCGCCTATAAATTCATCATGGGGGTGCAGAAGGGAATTGGTGAGACTCTACTCACCAAGGTGCCCCTGTGGGTCACAAGAAATAATGGCCATAAGCTAACAGAGAGCAGATTTAGACTGGACATTAGGAGAAACTTCTTCACAGTTCGAGTGGGCAAGGTCTGGAATGGGCTCCCAAGGGAGGTGGTGCTCTCCCCTACCCTGGGGGTCTTCAAGAGAAGGTTGGATGGGCATCTGGCTGGGGTCATCTGAACCCAGCACTCTTTCCTGTCTATGCAGGGGGTCAGACTCGATGATCTGTTGAGGTCCCTTCCAACCCTAACATCTATGAATCTAGGTCAGCTCTCCAGCCTGGGGTTGCTTTCCCCAGCTCAATGTGCTGTAGAGGGGCTGGTTGGGTCATAAGAGTACTTCAGTGTAGGACTAGCTGGCAGACACCACCTGCACTGAAGCACCCTGATGCCCCAGGCACCCAGGGCAGCATCTACACATGTGCTGCTGTGGAGTACAAAACTCTGCAACAGGGTAGTACTTGTCACATAGACACACCTGTATCATGTAGACCAGAGGTGGGCAAAATACAGCCTGTGGGCCGGATCTGGCCTGCGATACCATTCTGTCTGGCCCTCGGGGAGCCCCTAGAAAATTTAGAAAATGAGTATGCATCTGTCTTTGGTTCCTGTCAAAAATGGCAGGACCCAGGGGAAGCCCGGTGGACTCCTGCAACAGCAGGACCACCCCTGGCCCCACAGCCAGAAGCCACAGCAGGGGCTGCTGGCCTGGGACCACGTGGCTCCACTGGCGCAGAAAACTCGGGTTGGGGGGGAGGACCACAGGCAGGGAAGGAGCCCAGGGAAAAGTGGCCCTTCCCCTGCCCCGTGGCTGGCGCTCCCTGCTGCAGCCACTCACAGCCTGCGCAGGGCTGTCCTGAGCAGGTACAGGTAGCTCCACATAGACTGCGAGTGGCTGCAGCACAGGGTGCCAGGCATGGGATGGGCAAGGGGCTGCTTTTCCCCCTGCACTCAGCACCAGCTTGTAACTCACTGCCAGCCGGGGCCCTGTGCGGTTTCAGGCTCGCCCACTGGGGCTGCGCTGCAGCAGCAAGAGCTGTGCCCCTCCTGCTTGCCACACCAGGCAGTGTTTGCTGCTGCTGCCCACCCAGAGCTCGCACACTGGGCAGCACAGAGGCAGTGGGGGCAAACACTGCCCAACGCGGCAAGCAGGGGTGCTGCACCTGCTGCCGCCATGGAGCAGCCCCGACAGGCGAGCCTAGAGCCAGTGAGGGGCCCAGATTGGCAGTGGAGGTGGGTTACAAGCTGGTGCTGAGCACAGGAAAAGTGGCCCCTCACCCGCCCTGTGGCCGGTGCCCTATGCTGCAGCTACTCACAGCCTGCATGGGGCTGCCTGTGCCTGCTCCAGTCAGTCCCGTGCAGGCTACGAGCAGCTGCAACAAGAAGTGCTGGCCACAGGGAGGGGGAGGGGCTGCTTTTCCCTGCACTCAGTACCAGCTCCTTCCCTGCTGCAGAGCAGGGGGTTAGGGCTGCACACTGCTCCCTGCCTGTACCATGGGGCTGAGGGGGCACTGGGAGTGAGCGGGTGCAGAGGGACCACACCAGTGTCCCAGGGCCAGCACCAGCGGGGCCCAGAGCAGGGCAGCAGGAGCACAGGGTCCCAGCTGGTGGGGGCTCTATGGAGCCAGGCCAGCTCCCCCTCTCCCTGCTGGTGCAGCCCAGCCCAGCTCCACAGACCCCTGCCAGCCTGCACCCCATTTTGGGCCCCACCAGTGCTGGCCCTGAGACTTTGGTCTGAAGACATTGGGACACTGGTCCCAAGATGGTGATAATGGCACCTGTCAAGGTGCGCGGCTACCCATGCTGCTCTTGACAGCTTGACAAAACTGGGTAAGCAGCCCTCCACCTGAAATAATTGCCCACCCCGATGTAGACATACTTGTATCTTGTTTCTTGCTGCATTCTGCAAATAGAAGGAACAACTGAATGACACAAAACCAGAAACAGGAGATGACTATGAGAGAGAATACAAGATATAAGCAGCTACAATGCTTGGAGAAACTCACAGTGATAGAGACTGGAATTGTCAAATGGCTGACCTTACTTTGGTTATCTTTTTCTGCAAGAAGAGTGAGGAAAAACATACAAAAAGAGAACCTGGGAAGAAGTTGGAAAATGAGTATCAAGATACACAGTAAAACTCAAGATCCAGAGTGTAATTGATTCACACAGTTTGTAGAAGAAACTTCTTAGGAATAGCCACTCATGAAGACTCTGCTTCTGTTCTTCTGTTGCCATGGTCATGGAGGAAATAAAACTAATGGACAGAGAGCCCGATCTGCTAATGGAGACACTGGAGGTAGAGGTAGGGTCAGAGATAACCGGTGATAGTTTACAGATCATTTCTTGGTGCAGCAACTAGGTTTACCAACTGAGGCAACTCCTTTTGAGCAGTCAGTGATATAACCATTTCATATGCATTAGGAGGGGATTTTGTATTTCAGCTCATGAGTAATACATTTAATGAATAGAATCCTAAGAATCATTATGTTGGAAGTAATGGCCTTTTGGTGTGGAAGTGACAGACTAAGATTGTTTTCTGAGAGTTCAGAGATGTCATGGGGAAGAGCATTTTATGAGGTGAAGGGGAAAGCTGTAAAAAATTTAAAAGTAACCATTTAAATAAATGTTACCCTGTGACTAGATATAATGATGAGGCTTCACTGAAGATGAAGCTAGGACAGTTAGTCCTGATGGACAGTGGTTTGAGAAGTGTCTCCAGAAATACTCTGAGAGACTGTGTAAGAATACACCATACACCTCTGCCATATACCACCTCCAGCCTTGTAACAGTGGTAGGTTTTGCTTTTATGCTCAGGATATAAATTCAAATTGAATAACTAAGGTTAGATTTGGATTTAGGGTACTCCTGAGCTTGCAGGTCTTCCCTTTCATGCTCAGAGAACTTTGCATTGATTGAGCTAGTACCTATATCCTTTTTTATGTTCTGAGTACTAAATAGCATTATATAACAGTAATACTAAATATTAATATTGGAGACCTTGTTCTTAGCCAGATCTTCTGGAGTCCAATGCAGCCAGAGGAAAGGGTTGTTTGCTTAGGGCACTCTGCTTAAATTCTTGATGTAGAGGAAAACCTTTTTAGGTTTTGAGATAGTCAATCAGTCATTGGCTAAATATATCCCAGGTCATAAACATTTCAAATATGTCTCGTAATTACTTTGACACAATAGCCAGCAAAGTACAAATCTTCTGAGATAACTTGGGGGGCAGAGAAATATATTAAATGGAGGAAAAAAGCTCCGTATGATATTTCATAGGGTTATGGCAATGAATAGACATACCTTGAATTGTGCTCCTGGTTATCTTTTTAGCAGATTATTTATACTTAAATCTAGAGCTGTGACTCTTATTTTCAGTAAGCAGCCTACATAACTGCTTAAAAAAAAAAAATCTCAGCACCCACCATGTCCCATTTGTATACAGTATTTTAAGTCATTTTGAGACATACTCCTTTTTTCACTAGAAGCCATGTAATCATGTAATTAAAACACACTTCATAATGCCTAAACACAAAGAATGGCCAATGTAAAAGCAATTTTCATGGTAGTGTTTTCCAGTGTTTTAGGGGTGGACTTCACAATTTAATGTTCTTTTGATGTAATTTTAATGTAACTTCCTACGTTAAGAAAAAAGCTGAATGAACAGAACATCTATTATGTGAAATCATATTGAATAAATAAATGCAGCATCAGCAGGACTAGAATTTGAGTACCACTGCACAGATCTCTGCCACTTGAACTAAAGGAGTAATCAAGAGTTATAAGAGGGTGTCATCTACTATGTGGGCAGAGTCACACTCTGCCAATGAGTTTCATGAATATTTGCTGACAAAAAAAAATGTTGAGTTAGAAACCTTAAATTTTATTCTATGCTCTGAAGGGGAGACTTCTCTAGCTGTTATTGACTCATCTGCCTTTGTTTCATTCTGCCCTCATCTCCCATGATTCACCATTACTCTCATCCACCACTCTCCTCACCTAGCAAGTCCTAGTCTCCAGTACCAGCACCAGCATATGCCTCAGCTCCAGCCCCACCTTCACCCTCATTAACTACTCAGCAGGTAGATCTACAGGAGACATTTACTGTGCAGTTAATTAGTCAACTGCACAGTAAATGTCACAGCATCTACATGTATGCCCCTATTAGGGTGCATAAAACTAAAACTCTGTAGCAGGGGAGTACTTGTATTAAACAACTGCGCCTGCTGCAGTTTTTTTGTGTGAAGTGGCGCATGTGTAGATGCTGCCTCAACTGGCTGGGATACAGGGTGCTTCAGAGCAGGGCTAGCTGGCAGGCAGTCTCCATATTGAAGCATCCTTGTGCCTCAGTCACCCACTCCACAGCACATGGAGCCTGGTTGGAGCAGCCCAAGCTGGCAAGGGACCTGGGACCTGGTGGCTAGCCCCACGCTAAAGCACACTCATGGCTCAGCCTGCCCCTCCACAGCACCTGGAGCCTGTGTTCAGAGCACCCCTGGCCTGGCTGCTCTGACCAGATTCCCTGTCAACCTGGGCTGCTCTGACCGGGCTCCACATGGTGTGCACAAATAAACTCCGGAGTAATATGCTCCAGAGTTTTTCTTTCTAGGCACACGTTCAAATGGCGTGCCTGGTAATTTATTCACGCATATTAATGGCATGTGTAAATGAGCCCAGAATTTTTCAGTTGCTTAAAAAATAATGCTGGGAGTTTGGGTAGCAAGCAACAGAAACTGGAAATTCTAACTGATGAGAAACTGTGATATTACTGGTATTACTAAAAACCAGTGAGACAATGTAGATGACTAGAATGATAATGTCACTGGTGGTGACTTATTTAGGAAGTATAGGGTAGATAACAAAGTTTATGAGGGGATGACACTGCATATAAGACAGTTCTATTTCAGAGTTAATTCAAAAGCACAGGATCTTGAATGCATATGGGTCAATGTGCTAACTAACAAAACCCATCTCGGACTACTGCAAAGGCAGGCAATTATTTTGGCTGGAGGGCCACTTCATGACTTCTGGTGAGCTGTTGAGAGCTGTAAATGTATCCCCACCCTCCTGGTTGCCATTTTGGGACCCAAAGTCCCATCTCTAACCCCTGACCTTTGTCTTCAGAAGTGCCTCCCTTTGCCTCTGAAAGTACTCCTTTTGGGATAAGGGTTTGCCATCTTGGACCTGGAAAAAAAACAAATCATATACTAAACATAAAACATTTTAACATATTTTATTTAAAATGTATATATTTGTCCTTATTTACATGTGTTTGTGTCATGTATATAGAGGTGATCACAAAATAGCTCAAAATAAAGTCTTACTCTTGTATATTGTGTGTGGGGTGTGGTTGTATCTGTGTGTGTGGAGGGGTTTGTGGGGGGTGTTTGGGGAGGAGTGGGGGGTTTGTAGAGGGCTGTGGGCAGGGCGTGGGTGGGTGTGGTGTTTGTGGGAGGTGTAATTGTGTATGGGGGAGGATGTGTGGGTATGGTGGGGTGTGGATGGGGGACACATGCATGCCCCAGGATGACAGCCCTCCCTGTGCACAGGGCAGGGCAGATGAGCCTACTGAGTCTGTGCCTTCCCTTAGTGACTGGGGATGCCTAGCCCAGGCCTACCACACTCCCCTCCCCACCATTGCTATGGAAGCTAATGGACCCCCATGGCAATGGTGGTGGCTGCTGCAGGGCTTAGGTTGGGGGGTGCAGTATGCATGAACTCCTGGGGCTGCTGTTTCCAAGCGCCAGGATTAGTGTGGTTTTATCATGCAGGGGAGAAGGAATGGTTGCAAAGCAGTTCATCCACGGGAGGTCACATGCTTGCAAGCAAGCCAGCAGGCATGCCCCCTGAGCTGGTCAGCACCAGACTAGCTGGAAACTGTAACGGGCAAACTGAATTATGCTCAGGCTCTTAGCATAACTTTAGGCCTTCACGGAACTAAGCAATTAAATTGTACAGAGTGCCTTATAAGGCACCATGAAAAATGAGTGCTGTGATTGGTACAGTGGGCTAACCAGGTACAGCAGTTTCCCTAGAAGGAAAGAAAACCAAAAATGGAATAGGATTCTAGTACCTTATCTAAAAATGAGGTAAGAAACTTGAAGATTGGACAGTTTGAGATGAGAAAGTTATAAAAGTAGTGGGTAACCAAAGAGACAGTGTGTGTTTGTGTTGCCACCCTGGAGAGACGGAGCAGCCTTGTATTTTTGCTTTGAGTAACAAGGAATCCAGAAACTAACATCCCACACACCCAGCAGAGGATCTGAGACCAGTATCACAAAAGGTTGCTGTTGTAAGGTCTAAGGAACCATTTACCAGGTCATATTACAAGGATAATTATCTTGTAATAAGCCTAGCGGTTACTAATAAAGTTCACTTGATACCAAACTGGACAAGGGGCCATGTCAATCCTTGGGGGTCTCTGGTTAAAGGAATCCTAGGGCAACAGAACCCATGTGCACAGCCCCAATCCCAGCCTGCCCCATGCCTACCCTTCGCCGCCTGCCCATGCTGAGAAGCTGCTGCTGGTATGGTAGAAAAGCAGCCCCTTCCTCTTACTGTGTCTGGGCTGTTCTTTGTGCAGCTGCCCAGAGCCTGTGCCCGGGCTAGGCAAATATGGGCAAAATATTTTGCCCACCCCGGTCTACTGCCAGTAGAAAGTCTCTTGTGGACCACCATATCATATCAGAAAGCAGAGGAGATATTTCTTCAGTCCTTGTTTTTTTATGTATGGTAGAATAAAACATAAAGTCATGGAGGAATTCAATTTGGGAGACATATCCTGGGTATCTCATACAGCAAATTATCATTACAGTTTCCAGAATTATTAACTGATGTTTTTCTAAGACCAACTGTGAAGTAGCTCTACTTTGGATTTCTTCATGATGGAGAAGGCTGAAGTGATCCCAGTCCCTAGACTAGAAATTGGTGATTGCCTGGTGTATGATACTTTTCTATATGGGCAAATGGAATAAGTCTTACCCAGTAATGTTATATGTATGCACATGCAAACACACATACACACATACCTGGTGCTTCAAAAGGTTGATTCTTCAAAGTAGGAGAAAATTATGAGTGAAAATGACTTGGAGGCAAAAATCAAATAGTCAAATGTGAATGCAAACTGGGAGTTCTTTAGGAGCTAATTACAGTACAGTTGCAATTTACGCATATTTAACTTACGCAAATTCGGCTTTACGTGCGCCGCTGCTGGGGCTGGCCACTGGCCGGGAAACAGCACAGTGTGGCGCTGCGTGGTGCCGCATGGTATTGCCTGCATGCATGGCTGGAGGGCTGGGGGATTCACGCTTAGCTTGCCGCCTTGTCTGGGCCCGGTGGTGGCGGCAGTGGCAGCGGCTGCTCAGCTCCAAGCCCAGCAATTTCAGCTATACGCGATTTCAACTATACACGCTGACCTGGGAAAGTAACCCCCACGTTAGTTGCAATTGTACTGTACATAGTTAAAAGCCCAAAGGTCCACAGTCAAGAAAAATAAAATCTTTAGTTAAAACCCCATTCTGGTTTGCTGGCAAAGTAGAAAAAAAAGCTTAGAAATGCAAAACCATGATATGACAAAGATATGTAAGGAGAGCTACAGTTATCTATTCAAACCAATACAATGCAGACCATTGATAAAGGAAGTGAAAGAAATTGGAGGAAAATGCATGGCTGGTGCAACCAGGAACAATAGTAAAGAACTTCAAGAACAAAAGAAACTACAGCAATGATATAGGCCAGGGCTATCCAGCTGGCACACTCCGGGCTCCCTCCCAGCTGCTGCTCCCACTATTGCTTTGGCTGCAGCAGGAGCCAGGGGCTCTGGGCTTTCCCTCTGGCTTCTGCTTTCTGCTCCTTTCCCAAGAGCAGCCTGTGGTACTGTGGAAAATGGGAACCCATGGCTCAGTGCAGTGGGGGAGCCTGCAGCTCACAGTTTGGGGGCCTGCAGGTATTCGGCTCCTGTGGGGGTGCAAACCATGGCCACCCAAAAGTTGGACAACCCTAGATAAGGCATAGAATCAGAGGGAGACAACATGCACTTTAATAAAGATGCAGAAAAGACTGAGATGTTCAAAACATATTTATGTTCTACATGCGGAAAGAAGGAGGAAGTAGAATTTTATCATATCAGGATAATGAAGTAATGTCATTATCCTTCTGCAGTGAGGAGGATGATAGACATCTTCTGTTGATAAATATTTTTAAATCCATGAGCCCTTATACTTGTATCCAGGATTCCTAAAACAGGTGTCTGACACCAATGTTAATTTTTAATAGATATTGTAATACAGGGGTCCAGAAGATTGGAGAAGTGTTAAAGTGGGTAACTGTAACTACAGGGTGGGTGGCTCAACATCAGTCCTGGGCAAAATAAATGAAAATTGCTATTGAATTCAATTGATAAAGAATTATGGGATAGGAACATAATTAATTTGAGCCAACATGGGTTTATGGACAATTGGTCTTATCAAACTAACAGAGCTCCAGTGTTTCCTTTGTCCTCAGTCCCAGTCTCTTTCCCTTTGTTTCTCAACACAATGTATTAGCCCAGACTATATTTATAGATACTCTCAGTCTCCCTATAATTCTCCACTGATCTCAGTCTTCCCTTTCCCTATAGCCCCCCTTCTCTTTTTCACTCTGTCTCCCAGTCCCAGGTCTCTCTGCCCAGATATTCTTTGCATCTCCCTTTGCTCATAAACCAGTCTTTTCTCCCCAGTTCCCTTGTTCTAATATAATCCCTTTGCTACCTCGCCATCGGGTCTGGTTTTTCTCATACCTGAATTCAAATTGGACAGTTTCCTCCCCCACCTTGGCTAGAAGCCAGGCACTGAGAAACAAGCGTGAGAAATCAGAAGAGAGCTGCTCCTCTGAGTTCTGGTGGCTTCGGAAGTCATGAGTAATCAGGGGCAGTGATTCTGGAACCAAAACCCTACCACTAAGGCCTGGATTATGATCCTATCAGTACAGATAGAATCATTAAGAAATTTAGCTGCCGCACTCGTTGCAGCATGTGCAAATAGGGATTTTTCAAAATTAGCTGCATTTGGATAATTTTACATGGGAACAGTGAAAGACACCGACCTGACGGCAAAGCCAGCCCACTTTGAAATTTCAAGTCCCTACCTCAAAACATGGATACATGAAATGTTAGCAAAGAAAGATTTTAACATGACTAAAACCATGTATTTTCCCCTAATCTTGTTCTTAAAAATGGCTGAACTGTTTATGCTGAAATTAAAAAAAAAAGAAAAACAGCTTGCAATATGCATCTAATGTCAACCCAAATGTTAAAGGTAGACAAATTTATAAGCAACTGAGAACATTCATCTTTGTAGATACTATTATAAAACCTTAACTATAGGTGGCATCGTCAGATTTATTCAGCTGGTTTGTTTTTTAACTGTAGGTTCAAACTATTGGAAATATAGCATATTTTTCAACATACAGCAGAGAGTGAATGATCTTAAGACCATCACAGCTATTAAAAATGTGAGCTGAACATTTCCCATTCAAGAATGTTTCTCTAAGGAACTGCTAAGAGAAGAAAAGCTTTTATTAGTCTCACTGCACTTCAAATCATAGCAATATTATTAGTGGAATAGAAAGTTTTAGAGAGCTTTTCAGAGAATGTTTCTTTCTCCTCATGATATGAAGAGGTTTAAATAGAAGATGTAGCAGCTTGGACTTAGAAGACTGCTTAAACAATGCAGAATAATTGAGAAAAAAAAAATCCCTAGCCCCAGGATGTTGTCATGTAGTTACAAGAGTTTGTTTCAACTAAAGTTCTGGTCTAGTGTTCCCTGAATCTTTTACCACTTTATTATGGAAAATAATGTGTGTAAAAGGACATGCTATACTTTTACACAATTAACACTGTTTCCCCACAAACTCAAAATGAAGAGCAGAATCCTTCATGTTAATAGATGTAAAGACAAGTCCTTCATCTCAAAAAAGGCCTACACAATACCTTAAGAATAAAAACCTAGGAGCAGAAATTCATAACTTCACTGGACACAAAAACCCCATGGATTTAACACAGATACTGGTTTTATGGCTTTTGTAATTTACCTCACCCCTCTGCTAACTTTGCTTTCCTCCACAGGTGATAACTATCCATTTCTCATTCAAATAATCTAATTATTTAACATAATTAGAAAGACAGCAGAGCACAGTGGCACCATAACTCTCTGGATGAGTTAACCCATAAGGTCCCATGCTGCCCTGTCTGCTGCATAAATTCAAATTAACAAGGATAACATAACTAGGTTAAACTACACTAACACAATTGCTGTTACTTACATTAGCTTGGGCTGTGCCTGCTTCTTTTCCCAGGCAGGATGAAGGGTGCTCAAGCCCAAGAATTGGTCATCCATCTCTGCTGGTTATACAATTTGGGTAATAAAAGCTATTACCTTGCAAATCTTGCTTCTCATATCCTTGAACCATTAGACCTACATCATCACTACCACTATATGTAAAAAGCAACATTTGACCACTAGAGGGGACCATGAGACTGAATATTGGATGAAAGAGAAATTCTGAAGAAAGCAAACACATTTCAATTACCATGCATGTTCAACTTTGCTGAGAAGCATTTTAAGCAATATATGAATACAAATACATTTAACACATAGCATTTTTAATCAAAACACAACAGCTTTGCATTCACATGTAATTGGTAAATATCGGTTGGACACAGGGTGGGATTTCTGTAAAACAGGGACTTTGTAAAATAATAAATTTGTTTAGCTTGGTAAGAAGGAAAATTAGAAGGGATTTAAATGAAATAAGACTGGACAGCATTCAATGACAAATAAGGAACCACTCAATTAAACTAATGACAGGGAAAAGATTCTATTCAATAAAGCTTCTTGGACTGCACTCATTACCGTGGTATCTGGATGTCTTCCTGTAGCACAGTAAGCCACATGAATAATATCTGTCATGTGTTTGTTGTATCATCTTCGCCCAGGGTGGGGAAGTGTGTGCAGTTGAGTGTTTGTTTTGATAAGGTGCTTGAGGGATTTTTCTTGTCTGTTGGCTTTGCTTTGCATTGTTCTCTTTGGTTTTCTGGATTCTGCTAAAACGCTATTAACATATTTTCATTAAATATTCAAAATGCATGGAAATAGGGTCTAGAACCCAGGACTGGCTGGCTCCTTCTGTGGAGAGTGCCAGCTCACAAGGATACAATCAAACTTTCTTTTTCTTGCTGTCCCTCCAGCCCTGTAATTCTTTCTGCCCAATTGCTCCTTTAGCTGGACACATGAAGGGTCCACTCATTTTTGTGTAGTCCACAGTCTGGTGGTGAAGGCATTTTCCTAGGAAGTAAGTTAAAATCTCCTCTAGCTGTCCCAAGAAATGGGGTCTGCCAACAGGCTATAAGGTAAAAGGTAGGTGGGTTCTCTCCCCCATTGCTTTTTAAGTCTTACATTCTTATGACCAGGGATCCTGGTTTTCTCTGATTTAAAAAAATCCCCAAGTTTCAGTTTTAAAAAAGTAACCTAAAATCCACTTTGTTCCATGATTGAAATAAAACACCACTACTATAGAGATACTGATATATCTACATATTATAGTGGTGTTTCATTTTAATCATGGAACAATGTGGACTTTGGGTTACTTCTATAAAACCAAAAATTAGGGATTTTTTTTTAATCTGAGAAAACCAGGATCCATGCTTATGAAAGCATGTTACAAAACTGAATTGTTAAGAGCTTTTCAGGGACTCGAGGAGGGTGAAATAGAATGCCTGTGTACCACTTAGATGACTAGTAAGTGGAGTAGGGGCTGACCTCTCTTACAAAAGGGCTGAAGAGTTGTATGACCAGCAGTATAACCCTGGAAATTGTGCAAGAAAGAAATACAGTACATTCTGATGTTTCAGAAACTAAAGGGTTCAGAGATAATGTATCCCCTCCCCAGTATGACACAACTCACTGTGTGCATGAGGCTATTGTTTTATTCCCTTCTTTCTTGTAAAGTAAGGCACATGAGCAGTAGCTAAATGTCACAGCTAAGTGACTGTCAGGATGCTGAGATTCTTTTCCAGGATTCCAGCCCACTGCTGGCCGTGACAGGAAGGACAGGTAAGGATTTCTCCCACATGATGCAGAGCTATACTATCATCAGGAATCCTGGTTGTCTCTGATTTTTAAAAAATCCCCAATTTTGGGGTTAAAAAAGTAGTCCAAAATCCACATTTTTCTGTGATTCAAATGAATCATCAGTAATACATACATATACGCACACACACATATATACATAAACATACATACATATTCTGATCATTGAGTCCAGCCCCCTACCCCAAGGGCAGGAAGTCAGCTGGGGTCAAATGCTTCTTAAAGGAGTCCAGAGGAGGTGCTTGTACCACCTCTGGAGGGAGCCTATTCCAGGCCTTGGGGGGTCGGACAGTGAAGACATTTTTCCTTATGGCCAACCTAAAATGGCACTGGAGGAGTTTGGGGCCTTTGGTCCTTGTCAGCCTTTTAAGCACTCTGGTAAACAGACAATCCCCCAGATCCTAATGCACACCCCTGATGTACTTATAGGCTGCCACCAGGTCTGAGCCTGCACTTTTCCAGGTTGAAGAATCCCATGCCTCTCTGCCTCTTTTCATAAGGCCTATTTTCTCACCCTCTGATAATGCACGTGGCTCTCCTCTGGACTCTCTCAAGCTTCTCCACATCCTTCCTGAATTATGGAGCCCAGAATTGAATGCAGTACTCCAGCTGCAGCCTCACCAAGGCTGAGTAGAGCAAGAGGATGACATCATGAGATTTACTTGAGAAGCATGTATGCATGCAAGCCAGAGTTTGGTTTGCTTTACCAGCTGTGACATCACATTGGTGGCTCATGTTCATCTTGTGGTCAATCATGACCCCCCAGTCTCTTTCAGTTGTGGTGCTAGCTGGCGTAGCACTGCCAAGCCTATAAATGTGCTGCAGGGGTGGTTTCCCAAGGTGGAGTACCTTACATTTCTCAGAATTGAAAGTCATCAGGTTTGTATCTACCCACTTTTTCAGCCTATCCAACTCGGCCTGAATCACCAGCCTATCATCCGGTGTGGATGCTCTACCCCAAATTTTGGTGTCATTGGCACACTTGGCCAGTCCACCTCTGACACCTGTATCCATGTCTTTGATAAAGACATTGAAGAAAACAGGTCCAAGGACAGAGTCTTGGGGGACACCACTGGTCACAGAGTACCATGATGATTTGCTTCCGTCAACCACCACTCTCTGAATCCAGCCTTGGAGCCAATTCTCCAGCCATCAGACTGTGATGTAGCTGAGACCACAGTTGGCCAATTTTTCCAAGAGAAGATCAGGGGACACCAGATCAAAGGCTTTTTTGAAGTCCAGATATATGACATCAATCTCTCCTCCCTTGTCCAGGTGATATGTCACGTGGTTGTAGAAGGAGATGAGATTGGTCAGGCAAGACCTACCTGCAACAAACCCATGCTGGCTGTCCCTCAGGATGTTGCCATCAGTCAGCTTGTCAAGAATGGACTCTTTGATTTTTTTTCCAGAATCTTACCAGGGACTGAGGTCAAGCTGATTGGCCTGTAATTCCCTGGATCTACTTTCCTCCCTTTCTTGAAGATGGGCATCACATTGGCCTTCTTCCAATCTTCAGGTACTTCACCTGAGTGCCAAGAGTTTTTGAAAATCTTGGCCAGTGGTTGGGCTATGACTCCTGCCAATTCCTTAAGTACCTGGGGTGCAATCCATCAGGACCCTCTGATTTGAAGGTGTCCAGCCTCTCGAGGTGTTCCTGTGCTGGGTATAGACCTTACCCTGGCCATCCCGTATCTTGCTAGGCAAAGTGGACCCTTGGGGTTGATGAAAAACCAATGCAAAGTACCCATTAAGCAGGTTAGCTTTTTCCTGGGGGTCAGTTGTCAGCTGTCCCATTTGGTTTAGCAGAGGTCCAGTGTTACCCTTGATTTTCTTCCGACACCCCATATATCTAAAAAATGACTTTTTATTGTCTTTGATATGTGTAGCCCGGCGGAGTTCAGCTGCAGCCTTGGCTTTCCTGGTTCACTCCCCGCAGGTATGGATCAGTGCAGAGTTATCCTCCTTTCTGGTGATTCCTGTCTTCCATCCTTTAATAAACCTCTCTTTTTTGGCTTAGGGGGTCCACAAGTTCCCTGCTGAGCCAAGGGGGTTGCTGTGCCCTTTTGCTACATTTCCTCCGAGATGGGATGGACGTCCCTTGTGCCTCCAGGATCACTCCCTTAAGAAGCGACCACTCCTCTTGGACTCCTCTCCCTGCCAAGTCTTGGTCCCTTAGTGCCTCGACAACAAGCTTATCAAAGTAAGATCTCCTAAAGTTGAGGACTTCTGCATTGCTGACTGACTTGCCAATTTTGCAATGGATACAGCTTGTGATCACTGTCTCCCAGTTTTCCTTCGACCTTTAGGTTGCTGACTAGGTCATCCCCTTTAGCCAGTACCAGGTCCAGCAGCGCTTTACCTCTTGTGGGTCCACAGACTTGTTGGGTCAGGTAGAGTTCTTAAGCTCATACACTTAGTGAATTTAATATCAATTTCTTTCTAGTTAAAATATTTAGAAGTTGGTCAACATGGAATCTGTGATTTTTTTTTTTGGTTTGATATGCTTTACCTACATTGTTTTATTGTTCATTTACCATTTGTACTTCAATATTAAAATTACTATTCAAATGTATTTAAACTTATTCTCCTGAGTACTTGATTTTGAC
The DNA here is from genome assembly GCF_052110815.1 of Crocodylus siamensis. Lineage (NCBI taxonomy): Eukaryota > Metazoa > Chordata > Crocodylia > Crocodylidae > Crocodylus > Crocodylus siamensis. The sequence continues at coordinate 362,693,219 of NC_143395.1, forward strand.
AGGGCAGGGTTCCAGAACTGTCCTTAGTTTACCTCTGAGGGGTAATGAGTTTGCATGTTTCCCAAGCCAGTCTAAGCTTTTTATTGCATATAGGGAACCCTGAAGATAATAGTATTACACTCATAAGGATTTCACTACAGAATCAGCACCCTGGAACAGAATGTGTAATTAGAATTAATTGGACTGTCCTTGAGAGAGAGGCTCATTCACTTAGTGACAGGGACAGGAGGGACCAGGAAGAGGCCCATTTCAATTTGATGTATTAGGATAATGTCATACACTGAATCCCTTAAATATCTGTGTTACCATCTGATTCATTTCTTGGCATCATTCCTTAGAACATTATATCAAAAAGATAAGACATTAGATGTGAGGCCCTCTACATGCCTGGTTAATTTTAAAAGTAAAACCCTGATGTCTGCTCAGTTTTTTTTGAAAACTTCCAAAAAATGTTCCAAAACAAAACAAAGTAAAAGCCTTCCCAGATTGAAGGCTGCTGAATCATTGTAAATTCTTCAAGAAAGTGAAATGTACTTTATATCTTAATTATCTCCCATAATATTGAGCAAACAATTGTGTTAGAATAGCATTAACTATCAGCTTCTGACCGTATTTAACCCCTACGGCGGCTGGATCCAGATGGGCAAGCACATGCGGATGGTGGTGCTGCAGACCTCTTTGCAGCACCATAAGCTGCACACCTGGCATGTTAAAGCATGCCCTGTGCAAATTTGGAAAATCCTAGTAGCACAAAAAAAAATGCCACAAAAAAAATCAGTGCAGCGCATGCCGCAGGAACATGCATCGGCAGACATGGAGGTTCAGTCCTCTCAGGAGATACTCTGGCTGCTGGCCAGAGTGTCTCCTTTCCTCTAGTTCCACCCCAGCTCCTTCAGCACACCAGGAAGAATGGGGCCTTTTGCCCTACACAAATTTGTGCCGCTACTATTTTTGCCACTGCAAATGCACACCCCTGCATGTGGGGATGTGCCCTATGCCCATGTCCAGACAAGCACAGCTATGTGGTATGTGGCACTGCAGACCTGTCTGCAGCACCACACAGTGCACATGCAGGCGCTCCCTGTGGTGCTACCTTACAGTGCCGGGGTGGGCTTTTGACCCTGGGAGATCCCAGAGTCAAACAAACATGTGTAGAAAAGAAGCAAGATGGCACACATGGCAGCAACATGCAAAGCCCAACACTGGAGCCTGGCTACCAGCCGGTTCCCAGCTGCAGGTGCATTGTGGCTGCAGCTTTCCTGGCCCTCAGGACCTCAGGTAAGGCACAGTTGCTAGCCCCAGTCTCCCCTACCCCACCTGGGGTAACCTGCCATGTACCAGAGCGTGCATAACATGAGTATTCCTTGGAGATGAGTAGCAGTGGCACACACAGCAGCTACTTGTTCCTGAGGAATCAAATGTCCACGCTTGTCTGGGCACAGCATATGTGTCAAGATGTGAACAGGAGAAAAACAGCTCTCTAAAAAGTCTAGGGTAACTGTTTATCCTAAATTTTTTACTTTTTAATCTAGCCAGAGTAACTTTACTTAAATTTTAATTGTTTTGCACATGCTTAAGTACTTTGCTGAATCAGGGTATATTATGGAATCAGTGAAACAGATCATTGCAATCAACTATATTCAAAAAGGCCTTGAAACTGGAAACAATGAATTCTACTGTAAGAAGACAAGCAATCCCTGTGTGAGCCATGTTTTTTTCCTTGAAAAATTAAACGGAAGTGTTTTTTCAAGTATTTTTTCTTTGCTAGTTGTTATTGGCCCTTATGTAGCTCTGCTACTTTCCCCTAGCCCTTTAATGCTGATGATCTTCAGGGACACTATGTGAAAAATTAATATATATAATATACAACTGATGCAAGTAGGATTAATAACTTTTAAAGGTATGAAACCAGGGAAAAATTTATGTGAGAATAGAAAGTAAGAGTGCATTTGTGCATACATTAGATTCTTTTGGTTTGTTATAAACCATTTCCCTACTGTATATGTTTGTTCATCAAATCGCTACTATCTTAAATACTATACTAGGAAATAACTCATCCATTTAGTGGGGCCTGTCAGCATTTCCTGAGAGCACCAGGAAACACTTTTTAAAATATTAGGAAACTTTTTCTTTTCAGAGCATGTACTGAATGTTGATAGGCTCATAAGAAGACAATAATTTATATTCACTTGCTTCAGACAATGCCACCTCCTGACTAACTAGATTCATTGATAAAGCTTATATCTTTTTGTTTTCTTATATATGCTGGGGGAAGGGAGGTTTGAATATTAAACTTCTGATCATGCAGTTCTATGAATTTCCACATACGGGAAAATTTTAAAATATTGTGTAAATCAGAGTCTTGCTTAATAAGAAGATAATTACTGGTCTCTGCAATGAGGATCTAATCCTGTGAGATGCCAAGCACCTCCTTTGAGGTACTGATCACAATGAACTGCTGTTGAATGCAAATTTCAGTCAGTGTAATGACTGAGCTCTTTCTTATGGCTTTGATCGGAAGACAGCACTTTGCAGAAATCAAAAGAAATAAATGGGGTTACTCAAAATAGTACAGTTAAGCAAGTGCACAAGTGTTTGCAAGATCAGAGCTTATAATAACAGCATTTAGCTAGGAGCAATAGAGAAGAATCCCAATAACAAAGAATAGTAGAGCCTGTATGATGTGATAAAGGTAACTGTGCAGATGTAATAGACTTTTGTAAGTTGTTTGTCTTGGTTCTACACAATATTCAGATTAAAAAGTTATTTCTATACAATATCAATAAAAGACAGTGGATTAAGAACTATCTTACCTGAGAATCATCAAGTGGGGTGGTGAATTACTACTTATTTGGCTACCAAATCTTTTTGTGATGTGAGCAGTGTACTCAAATGTCTGGATTATTTGGTAACCTGGGCCCATTCAAATAGGTTGTTTTAATACCGCCTAATGCCATTATATACCTAGGAACAAAGAATACAGACCAACCCCAGAAAATGGAGGAATGGTAGCTAGGAAGCAGGGACTCTGAAAAGAAGTGATGAAACTGAAAGTAATCTAAGAGTTAGATGGACAGTTTACCAAACAGGAGTTGTGAGGGTTGTACTGAAAATGAACGAGTTCACCTGTTCATACAGAAGCAGTGTAAGGAGGCCTGAGCAACTGGCACCAAGGGGATGCAAAAACAGCAGCTCGTCCAACACATGGACCTGCCATGTGTCCAAACACAGCTGGTCCAACACATACTACTGCCATCCAGGACAGAGACCCTGATGCCTCTGACACTGTGTGGGGGTGGCGGGGACTATGTATGTGGGTGGGTCCCCTGCCTCTACCCTCTGCAGCAGCAGCAGTCAGCAGGGCACTGATGGCCACTCCTGGCAGAGCCCCCTGACAGCTACATGTGGCAAAGGGTGCCAGCCTGCACTCATTAGCATGCACCCCCCAGACAGCACCAGGCTGCTCTTGCTGTCACCTGCAGCTCCTGGCACTGTTTGCAAGAGCTACATGCTCTTAGGCTGGACTGGCTCCATGGAGGCAGGGCCCCCGCCTGGCCTAAGGGTGTGCTGCTCCGGTGTATGATGCCGGAAGCTGCGGGTGACAGCAAAAGCAGCCTGGTCCTGCTCAAGGGCACATGCTAGTGGGTCCGGGCTGGTACCCTGCGCAGCCACTGGGGGGCTCTTCCTGGAGCGGCCACAAGTGCCTCATCAGCCACTGTTAGTGCTACTATTGCGGGGACTGTGCACCATGCAGGGGGCAGGTGGAAGACCCACTCCTCCCACATAGTTCTCCCTGCCCTCACACAGTCCTCCCTCCCACTGCCCCCACATCCCTAATTACCAAGGACAGAACCTAGGTTGATCTGCTGCTGCAGCCTTGCCTTGCTTGCATTTGCTCCAGCATGCTGAGGCAGCCTGCTGGGGCAGCAGGGGCATGGGGCAACCATAGAGACGCTCTGTCTAGGGCTTTTTTTCAACATTTTTTTTTAATATACTGGGATTTCCTCGTATCAAAATTAAAGTCCGTGCTGCAGACATGCAGTGCGAGGAACATTTTTTCATTCCCAGCTTGCCTCTTGCTGTGTCTCAAACTGCTTTGCTGCAACAGGCATGCGCTCACTCATCTGGACACAGCCAGTGAGACCAATCCCAGAACACTGCATATAGTTCTAGGTAAAAGGATGTTGAAAAAGTGGAGTATGTGCAGAAAAGCCTTTAAAATGATATCAAGGCTGGAGAAAATGTCTTACTATGAGAGCGATTTAAAAAGCTCAATATAGTTAGTTTATATAAAATAAAATAAAGTAACAAGGTAGCTTGATTACCATGTATGTCAGTGCCTTCATGGAGAGAAAATATTGGGTATAAAAGAGCACTTTAATGTAGCAGAAAACATGGGCAACAGGTGCCCCCCCCGCCCCAGGCAGCGACTAGGGGTGGGGGGGTGTCCCCATGGCTGATCTCACCAACCGGAGGGTGCCCCTGTGGCCAGCTGGGAAGTGGATGTGACACTCCCAAAAGTGGCACTCCCACTCCCCAGCCAGCACTTCTGGGGGGGACACTGGCGCTTCTGCCTGCCCCCCTGCCTGTCAGGGGGTGCACTGGCATTCTCAAGGGGTGCACATGCACCCCTGTGCACCCCCTACACGATGCCACTGGCAGAAAAAGAAGCAATGGTTCTGATATAACAAAAAGCAGTAGCTAGAGTTAGACGCAGATACATTCAAATAAGAAACAAGGCAACAAAAAAAAAATACTGTAAGGGTAAGGGTGATTAACTCTTGGAACAAACCTTCTAGAGCAGTGATCTATTCTCCATCTCTAATAGTCTTCAAATAAAGGTTGGTTGCTTTTCTCCATGATATGCTTTAATCAAATGTAAGTTATTTAGTTCAGTACAGGTGATGCAAAATATTGCGGTTCGTTTCTTTTGGAGGCTCGCAAATAATAATTCTCAGGCACACACTATTAGCAGCACAAAAGGTGTATTTGCAAATAGGGTCAGAGCAGAGACAGAAAATCTCAAATTGCTCCGCCCACTGAGGAAATCTGCAGCAGGTACTATATGCTCTCCCTCCTGGGCACGTGTGCAGAAACAGGAACTCTTACAGCTCATTTCCGGTTCTTACAAACATATATGTGACTACGTCACTTCATTCGTCGCATGTATATTATAATTAACTACTTAAGTATGCGGGGCGGATAGGCATATATGCATCAGCTAATTACGCACGCTCAGAAAGCTCTCTAGGTCACCAAGAGTTGAAATCCCCCCCACCTTTAAAGGACACAGTCAGTTGAATTCCAGCTTCTGTAATCTGCATGAGAAAAACCAGTAGGAGTGTGGGGGTAGAGAGTAATTTAGCATTAGAAAAGCTAGCAATGGCCAAGGGGGGAGAAATGTCCTTGGCAGTGTTTCTTCTTATCAGGTACGAGATGCAAACTGCAGTTCTAACAATATTTCTAACACAGGGATCACTAGGTGAGATTTTATTGCAATGTTATATATTAGGACAGACTAGATGCACTGGAATTTCCTTACGGCCTTAGAAAGTTATGAATCTGTGGATTACTTCCAGAGGCATAATGAGCTCATTTAGTTCCTGGGACAGGGGAGGGGGTATACCGAACACTGTAGATAGTGTTGGAGAGGGCCCGCCTAGTGCTGGTGACTCCACACCACCACCACTGCTGGCTTCACATCTGGCCACTCGCCACCCCTCCCTGCCACTGCTGCCTGCTTCTTCGCATCTGAGCCCTGCGCAAACTGATTTGCCCCGGGCCCTGTATCCTGCTAGGGTAGTCTCTGCAAAGACTCCTGGGAGTGATTCTGGCACCCCTCATATAGTCAGTGCCTGGGGCTCGTGTCCTGCTCACCTCCTACTTACATTAGCCTAGAAAGGTGGTTAAGACTGAGCAAATATTGATGTTAAGTAACGTTTCTTTGGCTTCCTTTAAAATCAGCTTTATTTTTAACCAGCAACTGCAATTCCTCTCAGACAATTGCCAGTAGGATATAGTTTATAATTTATATTTCTAGGTTACTGTATTTAAACACATGATTCTGTTTGTTTTTGCTGCCTGTGTATTTACTTCTGTGCAAGGCAAGCCCATTTTATGAACTAAACAAATTGACAGCATCCCTTTAAAAGCCATTATGCTGGTCCAAAACCATTGCATATGAAGAAAAACTTCTACTCAAAAAGTATATCTTTTATTAATTTGCTCACATTGAATTAATAAAATAAGAACATTAATAATAATGTACATTACCTTTTTGCTTTCTAATAACAAACAATGCCTCTCAGTAGTTTAATAAGAAAAGCCTGTAAATGCAACATTATATATCAAACTGACAAAAATCCACATACGCATTTCTAAACAAGACTGTAAAGGAATTAAGTATATACCTCATCTAGCCCATCTTTAAATACTTTAAAGAATACATATAAATATTACTGATTCTATCCAGATTAACTTGTCACACAAAGTACAAGAATTAACAATATAAAATTCCTGAAGAGTGGAGTACATAACACTATAAAAACGCAGAAGAAAAGTTCTGGTATTCACTCAGTTTCTAAGGAGTCTTAAATGGAAGGTTATGGTGGTCATTATTATCTATGAAGTGCCACAAATAATGTATGACAGTCCTGTCAGTATTGTGATCAAGAAGTAATGTGCAATGCTCTCCTAAAACTGAGCCTGAGCACAGCAGGTTAAATTGAGGAAGTCTAGACAAAAAACTGTTTACTTCTGCAAAAAATATCTCCCTACATAGAAAAGAAAAAAATGACTTGAGCAAACTTTGTTTTGAATTGTCACATAATGCAAATCTTCTGGCTGAGAGGGAAATGGAGCCTGAAACTAAAATGACTTTTAAAAAAAAAAATTACAGTTTAAATCGTATGCCTTTTTTGCCTGGAAAAAAAAGCATGAGATTTCCCTTGTTTCACTGTGACAGAGAACAATAGCACACATAAGGACTTATCCTAATCCATCTAAATGCAGGAAGATTTTTCTTCATTGCTCTGGACAAGAACATAATCAGGCCTAATATAGGAACTGCGCCATAAAAATGGAAGTAGTTTGCATTACAATTTTACTTTTTAAATTTCTTGTATCACCCTTTAATGCTGAAAACATACAGCTGCATGCTTCAAACAAAACTGGACTCTAGAAAGTGATCTTTATTGGCGAGATTTAATCCATCCCTCTGAACTTCAGCCACTGCTAATATAAGGCATGTCCCCACAAGTAGGAACGTATTTCCCCAAGAACAAACAGTAGCATCACAATATGTGCCACTGCTACTTGTCCCTAGGGAACACCTGTAAATGGGTGCTCTGGCACGTAGCACATTGCCCCAGGTGGGGTAGGGGAGGCTGAGACCAGTATCTGGGCTGACCCCAGCAGCCTTACCTGGGGTCCCGGGGGCCTCCAGAGGCCACAGCTGTGGCAATCCTGCAGCAGGAAGCATGACCATCAGCTAAGTTCCAGTTTAGGCAGTGCAAGCTGCTGCCACATACACCATCCTGGGTTTTTTAGGTGTGGGTTTTTTGACACTGCTCATGCATGCTTGTCTGGACACGCCCATGGAGTTGGACTGTGGGTTGTTACCCACAACTCTCAAGTCTATGTACCAGTGCACCTCCACAGCAATGCACCTGAGAGTTCTGGAGCAACTGTTCCAGAGATCCCAGGAGCATCCTCTCTGCTCATTTTGGGGTGGGCTGTATTCTTAGAGGCACAGATGGTATCATGGCACTAGAGCTGCAATTGTCTCTGATCCTTTTATAATAAGAACCCTTCTTAAATTCTCTTTCTTATCCACACACTCATGCTAGTGCCAAGGAAAACCTGGTACCTGAAACACAGGAAAACTGTTGTGCCTCATATAAATATTCTTTTCACAGGGCAAAATACCATGCTACAAAGTTAGATCCCAAAGTTACTTAGCATATTGTCCTTATTAGGCCTGTGCACGAAAGATCAGGAGGTTTTCTATCCCTATAAATGCGATTATATGCTGCGCACACATTCTTCTGGATGTTATACACTGCAGACCTTTTTCATCTTTAAAAAAATCCAATCAAACCAAAAGGAAGTTCCCAAACTTAAACTGGGTGTGTGAGGCTCTCAAGTATTTAAATAAAATTGGTTGATGCTTTGGAGACAGCCTGGAAACTTCAATTAATTCCTTCCTAGGCATGAACAAAAGGGAAGAGTGTTCCAGGTTACTAAAGGGTGAGTATGGAATACAAAGTATTCTAGGGCATGCAACAGGAAGGAGAAAACCTTGGAAAAGGAAAAAGACACAAAAAACAAAACCTTATCTTTGACCTAAGGTTCAATGGATTATGTCCCGCAACCATCTGTTACTTATAAAGGATGACCCATGTTATAAATTAATGTGATTTTTTTGTGCACTAGCACTCTGGTATTCCCAGACGTTTTCTTAGTTCAGCCGCCCTTTTTTCCATCTGTTGAATGTTCCAGTGCCGCTGTCTTTTATTCGACTGGAGTTTGTTCAGTTGACAATGCAAACGTTTTAGAATAGCATCACATCTTTTATTCTGTACCTAATAAAACAGGGAAAAAAATCATTTGAAAGCTGCTAGCAGGCAAATCAATACGAAACACAAAGAATGAGACTTGTGTAGTTAGCTGGGATCTACTGTAGGGAAGGCTTCTCTACAGTGGCAAACATTGATTTGTACAAAAAAAAAAGATTATAAACTATACAAAGAGCAGGGGGTTCAGACCATTTTTCATTCCTAAAAACCTGGACTTGCCTGTTACCAAGGTTAGTGATGGAATAATTTAGATGACCTTGTTATAGTCTTCAGTATTTACACCACACAAACAACCATTTAGCTTCTTCATAAAATGGCAATATTGAAACATAACAGCACTGTAGCACTTCTGCCGTCAGCCACATTTGTTGAGAATAGCTGCTACTGAGGTTTATTTGAGGGTTACACAACAGAGGTGTTTTATTTAAAGGTAAAAACCACATGCATGTGACTAATACTGCATTATTAAAACTTGTTTTAATGGCATATATTATCAATCTTGTTATTTACTAAAACATTATGACTGGCATACATTTAACGTATATTTTAAAATATACATTTACCCCCACATGCACAGGATTTAAGTTTCACTGCCCCACCTTTAACATGCACTGAAATCAAACAGACACTTCTACATGCTCTTCATCATCATCTTGTAAAGGGGATAGGTTGATTGCACTCACCATGATTGGCCACTTCATTTTGATTCTTATCCATCACAACTTTTCTAGTGAACCGTCAGAATCAGACTCAGCACTGGCTATGTACAACTACATTTGATTAGCATTTAAAATGTATAATCAGCACCATCTTTGAGAAAATCTTTTGGTGAATGTGTATCTTTGCTTCTCTTGTTGGTGAAACTTCAGGAATGTGAACCTGTACAAAGGTGTCCTCTACACAGAAATACTTTCAGTGAGTAGGAAGATAGAACAGCGCCCTTCTGGTTTCTGCTTCCTACTGTACCTACAAATCACCTGGTTTCTGTTAGAGGGGAATAATGTCACTCCAGCACAAAAACAACACATGAGTGTTAGATGACCCAATTCTTATTGGAAAGGTGGGCTGCCAGTATAAAACAAAGAGAGGAAATTATCAATTTTCTCAAATATCAGCTCTCAAGGTTACAAGGATTTTAGCAACACTGACAGTATTGCTGCTATGACTGGTTATTATATATATTTGGTAAGGTAGGGCTAGCAGCCTCTTTGCAAAACATTTTAAAACTTCAGGTACAGTACTAACATTCTTTCACTAGACTGTAATTATATTCTATTCAAAAGACTTTACCTCAATCTCTTTTCTAAGCTTAACATGCATTTTTTTCTCTTCTTCAAGGTGTTTTGTCTTTTCATTGATAGACTCTTTCACAACACTAATTTTCTCTTTTAAGTGTGTAATTTGTTCCTGCAGAAAAAGTGGTTATAAAAAAAATTGTTTGTAAAACAAAATTACAGTGCAATTGTTTACCTTGTTATAGGTGTCATCTTTTAACAATTTCTGTATAAAGAGTTACTGTAGCTTAAGAAATACGTTCAGCACTTTAAATGGGTTGACTTCAATACCGTTCCTGATTACCTGAACATATTTGGTATTTAAAAACAGCAGACAGAAAAACATTACTCAGGAATATGGAAATAGCTGCAGCACTGAAGTACCTTGAATTTGCCTAACACACTACTACACATGCAGCTGTTTTTATTTTTTTAAGTATCTGAAAAATGTGTGCATGAGTAGATAACAACCTGGAGTCATTATCTTGCCCTTCATATTCTCACCAAACTTGCTTTTTGTCAATAGTGACCTGGGAATATATTTCCTTATGGGTTAATTACCTCAAAAAGCTATAGAAGTTGGAGTGCATCTTCAACACAGTAGCTGTCCATCATACTGCCTGTGTAATTGTCCCTTGATAACTCACTAAACCACCTGCAGTTGGCCACAAAAGCATATCGGGCTAATTGTCTACTGTAGCAACCTGCATTTTCAACACATACAGTGATGGCACGACTTATAATTCACCTTGTGGCTCCATGGCCATTCACACTAAGTGTATGCTCAATCAATCATAATGACCTACATTCACCACACCCAAATCCACAAGGCCTGATGGCCAAGTGAGAAGAATCACACTGGCACTTGTATAGCTGTAAACCAGACATACTAGACATAGGCATCTCAACACGTGTGAGAAAAGAGATTTTACTTAAATAGTAAACAAAGGGGAGAAATCTATGTTTTTCATACAAATAATTCTGTGACAACACAATAAATAAACTTGTTCACCCCTGACTTCCACTACAAAATTAGTCATCACAAATAAGTAAAAGTGCCAGATTATAAAAACCCTGTAACTTTTGTGGACTGTGAAAAACTGGACGCATCTACATGTGCAGTGGCAATACACTGGGGGTGGACGTGCACCCCCTGAGAGTCCTGGTGCACCCTCTGACAGGCCACATTCCCTGCTTAGGTAATGGGCAGGGGGGGCAGGCGGGAGTGCTGGAGACTAAGAGCACTGCGGTCACTTCCAGGAGTGCTGCAGCCACTTTGGCCATGGGGGGGGACCCCCAGATTGGCCACGGGGGGACCCCACCAGTTGCTGACTAAGGTGGCACCAGTCACCCATGTACACATGCACTTTAACTCACAGTAGCCTATTCTACTGCACATTAAGGCTTCACAGCAAAAACAATGGTAATATGCCAACGTGCAAGAGAATGTAACGTACCGTGTGTTGTGTCACTAAAAAGGTGTTTGCTATTGCTACTGCGCATCAGGGCAGTCTAATGTGTTTTATGTAGTATCTCATATTAGAAGTACTAAACCTAATGCGCAGTAGCAAAAGCACACTAATGAACTTGTAGACATGCCCACCATGATCTAAAAGTACTGCATTTGTGACTTGGTCAATGCTAGGTTATAGACTATGGGCATCTATACACATGCTCTGGGGGGGGGCACTTTAATTAGAGTGGCTCTCTGAGAGCTGCTCTAATTAAAAAGTGCCCACAGCATCACATGTATTCAGGTTCCTGTGCTTCAAAATGGCAGTGAGGGCACTTTCACTAAAGCCTGTTTGCCATTTTGAAATGCTGGGACACAGAATACATGTGACACAGAGGCTGCTGGAGTGCACTAATTAGCATGGTTCAGCAGACTCAATTAATCAAGTCTGCTCTGATGTGTGCTAATTAGCATACATTGGAGCAGAGGTTGTCATGTGTATAGGTGCCCATTGTGATTACAAAACACAATCTTATGCAAGAAAGCAAAGTTATTCAGTGCAGAACTCAGTGTTGCAGTTTTTCAATATTCTGACAACTGGCTTCAAAGCCTCAAGGCTAGAGGTAGCATTGCGTATCAGATGACTGGTGATAGAAGTGAAGGTATTAATCCAAACATGATCAACAGTGGGTTAGAGCAGTGAATCTAGGTCTGCTCGCTGCACATTTACAATTTAGACAATATGGCCTGTCTTTGCAGTTATGTATCACTGAGAAAGTTGGATAAAACAAATAGAAGTCAAAAAGCAGAGGAAGCAGATATTTCCCAGGCTATGTACACAGACAGGAAAGATGAACTTAATATTGTTATCATCAGAATCTACATTGCTTCAAGCAGTTCAATTCAGTTTTACCGTGATTACATATCAAGCAAGGAGAAAACAGTGGATGGTGAATGGGATTCTGCAATAATTGCTATGATCTTGGAATCAAAGATAGGAAATGGAAAATGTACCCAGCCACATCATCCTGAAAACCCATCAAACATCCAAATAGAGCTTCTCTTGGTGACAAGCACCAACCAATTGTAATGATCAGAGCCTAAAAAAGTTCTCTTCTCAATATCTCTTGTGAGACTTCATGTTGAGTGACTGGTTTCAGCCAGCACCAATCCACTGACCAAAGTGTGGGGATGAAGCAACTCCAATGGATATCAATAGCTATAAGTGCCACCCTGGAATTTAGTTACGCAAGCAGCTGTTGAGGATATATAAGCTTTGGGTAGTAGCATGGCCCTGGTGGTGACAACACTGTCACTGTGAACTAACTTTGGAAACGCATTTGAGTGGCTGATGATTCTGGCAGAACTACTGATGATCTGTTGAGTATCTAGTAGTAGACTGGCAGCTAATGACAAGAAAACTAGTTAGAGATGAGATATACTCTCCTCTTACATGGAAAACTAATCATAATGGATTTATGTGTATGTGTTATTCAGATATATATACAGAGTTGTATGTTCTAAATAAATTCCCACCTATTGTAATTGTCTATGATATTATTCATACAAAAATATCTCCTACATAACTAAATGGCTTTAATAAAAAGCCTATCTAGTGATACAGTTCATCCTCTGATAAGAAAAAGGAAATTTAAACAAGGTAAACCATGCATCCCACATAGCCTTTACTATAGAACAGCCATACCAGATTTATACTATTTTTATAACCACATACAGCAGAAAGTAAGCAGAACACTGAAGAGAGTTTATAGGCAGTAAAAAGATAGCATATGTTCCTTTGTATAGGATCAGATGCAAATATAGATGCGTTTTACATAAACCACATTCTAAAATTTAGTGCAATTGATTTCTCGGCCACCCAAGTAATAAATACTTCTGGCATTACATATATAGAAAAACATACAGGTTACAAAAAAGTTTCCCAGATGAAAACAGTGTCATTTATATTTAGAAGAGACATTAAGAGTTTGAATTTCACAAATAGCTGCATAAAATGTCATAAGCAACTATAACTCCCTCTACAATAGCAACGAGAAACAACCTTTCCATGTTCTATGAGTTAAGTCTCTGATAGAAACATAATAGGATAGCTCCGTGCCATGGCCAGCTTCAGAGAGAGCTCAGTCTCACCACCAACACAGCTGGGCTGCTGACCTGGGAGTTCCCTCACAGGGTGCATCTACATGTGCTTTTGAAGGTGGTGCAAAAAATTCTAGCTTAATGCGCTGGAATTGCACCCAGGTACCACATCTACATACATGCCTGGGACCACAGCACATTGAGCTGAGTTGGAGCAGCCCCAACTGGCAGAGGGCCTGGAGGGTCAGCCTGCCAGCCTGGGGGTGCTCTTCCCAGCAATGTGCTGCAGAGTGGCTGGCTGACCCTTGTGAACCTTATGCCTCAGCAATCCATTTCAGCTGCTACACATGCACTGCTGCAGAGTAAAAAACTGTGCAGTAGGGTAGTACTTGTATTTACAAGTACTACTACCCTGCTGCAGAGTTAATTAGTTCACCCAGGCCTAATAGGGCCTGCGTGTATAGAAGCAAGATGTGGAGCTAACTAATCTACTCTATAGTAAATATCTTGTGTAGTCTCTAAAGATGCCACCCTGCCCTCTCTTCTGCCTGACTTCAGACTAACACAAGTGACTAATTCTCACAGATTTCCTTAAAGCTGTCATTGTCCATTAACATTGCTGAAAGACATAGTTATGTTAATTAGGCCTTTCAGTCTGAAAGCAACAGATTTGATTCGAATCTCAGTTCTACTTAACATTGCTCTTTGATTCCATTTTTTTCACTAGGGTTATTCCTGCTTGACACCAGCGCAGGTTATGTGGACCCTGTGATCTTAAGATTATTTCTCATATGCAGTTACTAAATTTTCCCTTGGAAGTTTCCCTTCAAAAGCATTTAGGTTAAAGACATATACAAACACAGAAGTGCTATAAATGCAGAAAACAAAGATGATAAAACGGGTATTTTTTTCCTTCTCCTTTCTTTCTGTTCTTTCTCTTTTCTCATTAACACAAACTTCTCTTGGTAAACAGCTCAACTACAACTCATTACCGACCAAGAGAGTTAAACCAGTATTGTGCTGTTAGCTGAAATATCATTTACAAGGATCTACACTGGGGGGGTTGGCATAGTGCTTATATAGGTTTATATAAGACCCAGCAGGATTTCACAAATAGCGCTAAAGGTAACTGGTAGGTTTTAGCTAGTAGCATGGTTTTGTTACAACCATGTTAATATCATTACACTAAGCAATAATGTAGGTACAAGCAACTGAACTAGAATATCAAGAATAACATATGGCACAATTTTTGTCATGGATTAAGATCATTATATTGCTTCAATTAATTTCATTCGGATGAAGAGGTATACCACAGAGATAACCATTGTGAGGAAGTTGACCTGTTTATTATTTAATAATGTAAGAAAAAAAAAAGTACACAATTGGAAATTTATCCAAAAAGCCACGTCATACCTGCACTTGTTTTATAACATGTCCTTCAGGATTCTGGAGCTCATGCATTAATTGTTCCTTCTTTGTTTTCAGCTCTTTAACTATGGACTGTTTTTTAGCAAGCTCAATCATAACTGGCATTTTGCTTTCAATCTCCCAAAATAGTGCTTTATGGACCAATATTTTCTCACGATATGCATTGTTATTTGCAAGCATTGTCTCAAATTCTTCTTCAGCTGTTTCTGTGTCAAGTTTAAGCTTTATGTTTTCAGCATACAGGGATCTGACTTGGGCCTCCAGACTTTTACAGTTACATTCTGTCATTTCTATAGCATCATCTTGCTGATAAATTTGCCTTTCTGTTGCTTTTGTGTCTAATAAAATAGTGTCCCTTTGTCTTTCAAGGTCCTGAAGCTCAAACTGTAAAATATTGCAATAACCAACTTTCAATTGAAAGTGATGTTTGAGACAATCATAGGGAGCTATTTAAACAATATGGCCTACATTTAATTAGGTGGGGCATTTATTTGTGGAACACAAAATAAACCATCTATAAGCCTTAAAAATAAATCTTTTGAATGGAAGAGCATTATTGTTCCATTTTCTAAAATCATCACCTAAGAGACATAACACATGAGCAGTGTCCTAGGCTTCATTCATTTGACCTCAAAGGTGAGTAGGCATAAAATGTACTGTCTTTCAGATGAGTTCAGCTTCCTCATATTCACCTGGTGTGTAGTGGGATGTGTCAGGCTCATCCTTGTCAAGCTCCCTAATGATTTGCCTAACAAGGAAAACTGGTTTATTTTGTGTCAGACTAAACCTAAATACTTACCTGCATCTGACCTGAGAAAACAACCATAGTTCAAGTAGAGCTGCTAAAATTGAACTAAAGGTGTGTCAGCCTACACCATAACAAGAATGCAGTTGAGTTAAGACTGGGTAGCTAACTCCATTCTATTCTGTCAGGGTCATATAGGGAATATCCACAACACAGCAGAGTACTCAGTCTTGTCCCAGCCATGTTCCCTGCAATTCAGACCCAAAAATGAAACAGTAAGATGCCCAGAAACACCCCAGCCTCCACTCTTGGGAATGCAGAAACCCAAATCTTGAATGCAGTGCCAGGGGTGCTCCCAAGACATCTCATTTCCAGGGTTGCTGTGTGTGGTGCAGGAACCAATTGGTGGGACTAGCTTTAGTAATAATAAGCAGGGATCCTGGTTTTCTCTGATTTTAAAAAAATCCCCAATTTTCAGTTAAAGAAGTGTGACCCCAAATCCACATCTTTCCATACTTTAAATTAAACATCACTTTATATATGGTGGGGTGTGTGTATGTGTATACACACACACCCCACCATCTATATCTGTGCGTGTTACACACACACGTATACATACATACATAGAGAGAGAGTGGTCTTTCATTTTAATCATGAAAAAATGTAGATTTGGGGTTACTTTTTTTTTTTTTTTAACTGAACATTGGGGATTTTTTTAAACCAGAAAAAAACAGGAACCCCTGTAGTAAGACTGATCTTTCTGCTGCCATGATCTCAACCAGGTCCATCTAACTGTTGGGTGCCCAGGGAACTTATGCCCCTGAGGCCAGACAGCAAATGGACTGCATATGGCCTCCAGGCTACATGCCAGATAGCATGCCCCCTCCACTACACCATGTGAAGCTTCCCCACCAGGGCCAGGGAGGAGAGAAGGAGGCAAGGGGAGCCTGGACACCCCAGGGCAGCAGCTGGAAGGTGACAGGGAGAGCAGTGCCCAGGCCAGTAGCTAGGTGGTTGCGACTTAACCCCCACACAGGACACATGCAGCCTGCAGGCCACCAGTTAGAGAGCCCTGATCTAGACTTATCCTTTTCTCATGACTGTGATAGCTGAGTGTCTCACACCATACTAATTCCTTAAGCAATGTGGCTACATCAGTTGCATATGGTTTGTTCCAGTTCTCAACCTTTCAACCAGGGAAGAATTGTACATCCAGTGAAAGTTTTGCTATTGTCTTAAACACTTAGATTGTAAGAGAGGCTTTTTAGTATCATTTGTGTCAGCTAGGCCTTATCCACTAGTCATCCTGGGCAGGCAAGCAAAAAATCTGAATAGCAATGATCTAAATTTGAAGAAGTTATTGTTTTGCATATAGATAAGGGGACAATGTTAAAAAGGCAACAGCTATCTTGCCTTTTGTGTTTCATGAGTTTTGAGTACCAAATGATTTAACCATAACATTCTTCTAACTCTGATTTTTGTAGGGAATTTCCAAGGATTTTTATAAAGAAAGAAAGAGAAGATAGCATAAGAAAGCAAATAAATTAGCCTAATTGTCCAGGATTTTGAAGCTCTAGAGCAGGGGTGGGCAATTCTTTTGGCTGGAGGGACACTTAAAGAGATTTGGTGAACTGTTGTGGGTGGTAGGGGCATTTATCCTATCTAGCCCTGGGCCTGTCCACCCCAAACCCACCCCCAGGGGCCCCAGGCAGAGCAAGCAGGGTCTCCATGGCAGGACCACTGTGGCAGGACTCACTGGGCTGGGTAAATGGAATGGGATGGGGCCATGGGAAGCCAGAGAGCAGTGGCCCAGAGTGGGATTGGTAGGTGGGGCTGGGGCTGAGGCTGAAATTGCAGGGCAGTGACAGCAGGGGACTGGGGCTGGGGCAGAGCTGCAATCTGCTCCACACATGTCCCCATGATGGGCACTGGTTCCACAAGCAGGGATATGAGGACAGTAGACTGTGACTCTGCCCAGGGCCCTGGCCCTGTGCTGTCACCACACTGCAATCCTGGCCCTGGCCCCAACCATCCCATTCTGGATGCATCTCCCCAGCTGCACTGGTTAGAATCCCTTGGTGGCTTGGATCCAATCTGTAGGCCATATTTTGCCCACCCCTGCTCTAGAAGTGTTAAAAAACTGCAAATCTGTGCAAATTTTATGCTTTATTTGGAGCATCTATGTCAGACTGTACTGTTGTGTTACCCTGGCAGGAAAGAGAGGTTCTAAAGGAAGAAGGTCAAAGTAGGATGCCTCTTGGGCATCTTAAAGGCTCCAGAAGGAAGGAAGATGCTGCTGTACTATTACAGTGCACTTCAGATTTTTAAGGTACCCAGGGGCCCTCAGAATGATGTGCGAGCCCTTTGCCCAGTCCCAGTTCTCCTTATTGATTTAGGTAGTTGACTATGAAACCAGCATACTTGCACATAAATGATCAAAAAGAATCCTTCCTCAGGTATATATGACATGAACTCAGCAAAAAAAATCTACAGCACATACTTGGTATGTAACTTTCTGATGAATGAAACTCAGATAAATCAAATCAGGAAGAAGAGTGTGCACTGCTCCCCCTTCAGAGAAATTAACTTCATGCAGAATTTCAAACCTCAGCTGTTACAAACATAGAACTATTAAAATTATTATAGGAATTATTCGTATAATAATTTTTCTTTGCAATTCTGACCATATTAAACATGGCTGATTTTTTTTTTTAACGTGAAACTTTAAAAAAAAAAAAATCAGTTTTAGGCAGAAGTCAAGGCTGAATATATCAGTCCAAAAGATGAAAGTTTCAGAAGTGTCCGTAAGCAGTTAGAACAGAAACAATTATACAAATTTAGCTATAACTAGATACATCTGGAGCTCTGCTGCGAAATATTAGCAAATAAAAGCTGCATTTAGTGGCAGTTAAGGTAGAAACAAGAAATATGTTATATACCCAAAAGCCATAAGTACAGGATGATTTTAAAAAAACCTTGCAGAAAGAGTACAAGGAGAACTGAAACAATTCAATGGAAAACTGCCAAAAGGAGTGATTTTAAAGTCTCATTCTTTCTTTATCCATACATTTTTACAAAGCATTCTAAAAATTCAGGATGTCTATATTTCTATGTTACGTTTTTGTTTTTGCCATTTCAACAGGATTTTCACAAAACATGGAATTAAACCATCCGCTAAAAATGAACTCTAACCAGTCTTAGCTCTTGAACAGCCATATGTATAATGATACAAACATAAGAAGTCCTGGCAATGCTTAAGCCTTAGAGGGCAATTGAAAATAGCAAAGCCTAGAAATGTCATCTCTCTTTTACTCACAACACTACTTTCTTGCTTAGTACAAAACACGAATAAGATCTATATAAGATCTAATTACCTGCAACTGGGCAAGGACTGTTTTGCTCTTTTCTACCTCTGATGCTTGTATATGTTGCTGCTCTGCTACTTCTTTTACCACTTCAGCCAATGACAGCGAATTTTGCTTAGCCATTTCTAGAGAAAAAGACAGCAGCATAAAAACATAAAATAAAAATGCTGTACATATACTGTTTTCACATAGTTGAGTTCAGTGCTATGTTAAATGACTCTTTAAAAGAACAATACTTTCTGACTTATTCCTCCCATATGAGGTCAGATTAATCAGTTATTACTCCTGGGTCATATTTGTTCACCAAAGAAAATTTAGGAATGGTTAGAAACTCAAAGGAAATGATAATGATGACGCAAAAATCTCTTCTTTGGAGTCTCTTTTATAAATTATAAATCATTCCTTTGTTTCATACTATAAATATTCCTACTACTATTCTATTGAGCAGATCCCGTTATAAACCAGGCATGTGGCAGAAGCATGTGTTGAGGCCTTGTTCTCTTTGTTTTTGGCTGGATAACTTAAACACTGCAGCTACAATAGCAACACGTATCTGAGCTGAGGCAAGTTAATCACTAAACTCTGTTACCTCATTGATGTACTTGATGTCTCTTAAATGAACAGCATAGAACAGGAAAAACTGGAAAGAATAAGACACAGGATTGAAACAATGGTAGCACACACAATGTGTTTGGTAAACTGATTGACAGCAATCAAAAAACTTACATAAAATTTATCACTGCTATATTTATATAATTTTAAGTAAAATTTTATTAAGTCTAGGAAATCAAGTGATACTGGTTAAATATTCAGGAAATGTGCGTGGAAAACAGTGCCATAACAAGGGAAGGAGTGAGTGGGGCGACCACCCTAGGCGCTGAAGCAAAGGGGCACCAACAGAAGCTGCCCAGCCAGCGTGGGGTGCAGGATGGAGCCGCAAGCAGTTCGTTTTGGGGAGCACAGGGATGGCGGGGGGAGGCTTTCACCACTGCGTGCACATCCCGACAAGCATGTGGGGGCGTATGCCCCCCGGATCTGTGTGCAGGGTGAGGGAGGGCTGCTGCTGTAGGCTTTGCCCCAGGCACCAAAATTTCTTGCCATGGTACTGCACGTGAAATATATCTTCAAGATCAAAATGTGGTAGTCAACACACAGTTGAGCTATGAGCTGGAATTATGTTGAACACAGAATGTGATCATTTGCTTTTTTTTCTCTGCAGGTTTGGCTAGACAGAGACACATTGTAGAAGAACATATTTCAATTAGAAAAGCCACAGTGGCTGCAAATCAAAGTATACATTCACGTCCACAAGAAGAAAATAAAGAGATTTTTCATATACTGTCCAATGCAGGTGGAAAATAGTTATCAAATACACTGATAGTGTTGGAGTGATGTCATAGCCATGATGTCTCAGAGAAGCTGCAAGAGGCAAGGATTTTTGTGGGTGATAACTTTTATTGAGCTGAATATAAAAAAGATACCACCCACAAAAATCTGTGCCTGAGTCGAATACATTTCAATTGCATTTTAAATCAGGAAAATATTAACTGCAGCATTAAAATATTAACTGTAGTATTTAAATATTAATTTTATGTTAAGATTAAAGTAAGGAAAATAATTATGCTTCTTTTTTAGATGAACACAACCAGTGTGACTCTAAGAAGTCCTGAATTCTTGGATGGACGTTAGACCTTCAATTCTGATCAATACCACTAACAGCTGTGGTGTCTGGAAATGTGGTATTTGTGGCAACCCAAGCAACATCATGTCCAGAAAGTCCAGCTATGGGAGTTCAGTATTAAGGCCACTCATGATTTTCCCCAATATTTGGTGTGCTCCTCGAACCCAAGCTTCTGAGGCCTGGCTATAATATATGAATTTAAAAAAGGAGGAAGATTTCACAGCTGAAAAATGTGACACCTAAGGGCTCAGAAATCAGAAGTCAAATACCCAACCATTTTCTAATTGAAAAAGCCTCACGATTTCACACTCAAACTCCTGGTTCTTTGAGACTGGATTCATGAGGCATTTTGGCCTGTAGGGCTAATACCACGGACCTAAAAAACCCTCACCAAACCCTACAGCACTTGGCAAGAGCCAGTGGTCAGCCAAGTCTGTAAGAAGAGAAAAAGGGAGGCCGTAAAGGCACTGGGTTTTATACCGATAGAGCACAGCCAGCCTGTCCTCTATGATGACCAGGCCACCCCAGGTGGAGGAGAGCAGGTACTAGGCCTAGTTCGGTGGCACCCAAAGGCAAATACAAGTCAGGCGGGAAGCTGAGGGGGGACAGTGGGACCTCACACACACACACCAGTAGCCTAGGGAGCATCTGCAGAGAGGGAGAGGCTGGAGAGAGCGAAGCGTGCCCCCGCGGCAGCGCGGAACTCTGGCCGAACTGACACCCAAAGACAAAAGCGTGCAGCAGAGGAATGGCGCATGCGCCGTTCGCAAATGAAAGCTAGAGCTGTGGGCTCGTTTCGCCCCCGTTCGGGCCCTGCTCACGAGGCTTGGTTTTATTTACAGTTGCAGGTGCACCCCGCGCGCGGGCCAAGTTCACATTTGCAGGCTTCTGCATGGCCGGAGTTAAAGACCAAGCCACCCCCTTGCCTGGGAATAACAGCTCCGAGGAGCTGAGCAGAGGAAATGCAACTTTCTCAGGGCGCTGCAGGAAAGACCAGTCTCCCTCTCCCCCTCCCCCTGCACGGGGGTGAGGCACTTCCTGGTGACAGTGCCGCCTTTTCAGGGCGATTGCAGCTCTGCTGGGAATGGCGGGTCCCTTCCAGCTGTGGAGGTGAGCCGCTTGTACCTCCGCCTGGGTAATCCGACTTCACTTCATTCGTCTCAGGCTCTGGGGCAGAGACGGCTCCTGCCCCCCCTGTCTTAGCCCCCCTCTTGCATGTCTTGCCTTATCGCAGGTATGTCTGAAGCTGCGTGCTCCTGAGCGAGTCTCAGAGCAGCACACGCATAACGGCTGGGTGCTGATTTAAGCGAGCCCATGGGTGCTTCCAGCCTCATCGTGACCCTAGGCTTTACTCTTGTGCAAACGCCTCTCAGGATTTCCTGCGGACAGCGAGAGCTGCCGCCCAGGGGCCTGGGGAGCGAGGCAGGCTCTCCCCGTTCACAACTCACCTGGGAAGGGAATTTCCACCTTGGAGAAATCAGCTGCTTGGATTGGCAATTAGGATGAGGCTATATAATAAGGCTGCTAATAGTTCTTTTTATAGGATCCCCTTCTGAGGCACTGGCCATTTCTGTAAGTAAATGCCTGCCGTTCTTCACTCCCCGTTAATGTTTATTTCTGCAATTTCAGATCTGCTTCCTATTTTAAGTGCTAAATACTAACTTTTGGGTCTTTCCATTTCATAAATTAAGATTAACAATGAATTTTTGGGGGTTTGCCCTGGTTGGCATGTAGTGCTTTATTCATAAGAGTTTTCTCTTCCGTGTTCGTTTAAAATACTAAATGCTTTGTATCTTTTTTCTGCTGTTTGTGTATGTCCGTATTTATCTAGCATAACATGTTAAATAATCCTTGTACCTTTTTTTATTTAAAAAACTATCTATTAAAAAACAAAACAAACTGAGCACTGCCTTAATTTAAAAAAAAATGAGGCTGAGTGATAAGATGCAAAGAAAATCAATGTGGGGAAAAGGGAATAACATCTTTTTAATATTTTAGTTTTAAAACACTTTCAAATTTTAGGAACCTTTCTTCTGAAAAATGTTTCTGTTCTAGTTTGGCTTTTTTTTTTTTTCTATGTAGTTTTCCTCTTTAACTTCCTTCCATATCCCCACTTTACTCTTTTGCCTTCTGTCCCAAAGCTAGTAGAAGTGTGTGTGCACTTTAAAAATATTTAAATGGGTTTTAAAATTGTATACTTAAATTGTTATGGCTTTCTTCTTAAAAACAAGCACAGCTACATTAAATCTGATTCACATATTCTGTATGGAAAGACCTAAGACCTTTTTTTAATCTCTTAAAACATTTAAATAAAAAGGTGTATAGGATCCATGAACCTCTAATCAAAAACTTTGCTTCACAGTCTGCACGCTTTTTCTGTCTGTCTTGAAGTAGGGACAGAAGTTGCACACAAAGTAGTTTAAGTGAGTGGAAACTGGTTTAAACCTGTAACAGAACAGAAGTTCGATGCACATGAGCCAGTTTCAAAATGGCTAAAACCAGTTTGAAATCAGCCTGGTTGAATGTAGTATCAGACACTTAACTGACTGAGCTCAAGCCGGTTTAGGGAATGTCTGTCCCACCCCCTTCCTGGTTTAAGTTAAACCAGTCCGCTAGCATGCTTTGCAGCCCTGGGCAGGGCTGTGCTCTCTACTTCAGTGGAGCAGGGCTGGCCCTGCCCTTCTGGTCCCTAGCTGGAGCAGGGGTGGGCAGGGACGTGGCCAGATGCCAGGCCCCATAAGGCAAACGGGGCAGGGAAGAGGTTTATTCCCCCGCTCCCTCCCTTGTTCCACCAACACGGCTCTGCCAGCATTTTTCTGCTTGCTGCTCCAGTGGTGGGGGCATGGCCAACCCCAGCAGTAGCCTCAAGTGAACTGGCCAGGGAGGGAGTCTAATTTCCCCCTCACTGTCCCACTAGCATAGACCCAGCTCCCCCTTTGCTGCCACAGTGGCGGGGGCATGGCCAAGCACCACCTAGCATAGGCTCCCGGAGGCAGAGGGGGTAGGGAGGGGTTGGTCATTCTCCACCCACCACCCCAGGGGATTGCAGTGGGGTCTGCCAACCCCAGCCATTCCTGATTTTGCTTCTTGCATGGGGTGAGCAGTAGGATAAGTTCCCTCACTGCCCACTGTGCTAAGCACTGCAGGTAAAATAACCCACCTCCATGCCCTGGTGCCTGACGAGGCCATGTCAGCTGGCCTCTGGCTGCACCCCCACCCCTGCTGCTGGAGTAGTGAGGGGACAGGGACCATGACAGAGGCAGCACCCCCTCTCATGGTGTCCCAGAGCGCAAGCCTCCTCCTGGCAGGGGGCCATGCTGCAGGCAAGGATGGGGTGGTCAGAGCTGCCGCAGACTGCACGGGGCGAGTAGTGGCAGCGCTAGCAGAGGTCTGGGGGACTGGTGACCCCTCTGAGCCCCAGTGCTGCTGCTTACCCTGTGCAGTCTGCAGCAGCTCTGCCCACCTCCACAGCACAGCCCCACTTCTGGGAAGAGGCTTGCACTCTGGGACACCATGAGAGGGGGTGCTGCCCCTATCACGGTCCCTGTTCCCCTGCCAGTTCAGGGGCATGGTCAGAGACCAGCTGATATGGCCCCTCTAGGCAGTGGGGCATGGAGGGGGAGGTATTTCCCCCTCCCTTCAGTGTCTGGCAACAGGAAGGCTGAGGGGCCTTATTTTGCTGCTCACCCGGCACAGGGAGAGATTGGTGGTAGCAGCCAGGGCTGGCAGATCCTAGCTGTGGTTCCCTGAGGACAGAGTGGGGAATAAACCCCCCTCTGCCTCAGGGGGCCAAGCCCCCACCCCTGCAGCTGTGGCAGCAAGGGGGGGAGCACCAGGTGGACCTTGGCTCAGGTTCATGTTGGTGAAACAGAGCAGGGAATTAACACTGTTCTCCCCAGCACCATTTCCCTGCAGCTGACAGTGCAGTCTAGAGCCCCCTCAGCTCCTGGCCTGAGTGACTGCAGGCATGTACTTGCATTTTCTCAGTCTGATGGGAATGTCTAGTCCCTTAATTGGTTCAATCTAGGCAAGTTAGGTCACCTGCAAAGATTGAATCAATTCAGGCTCTGGCTTTTTAAATGTCTGTTCCTAGCCCTAGAGGGATAATCATCCTATTTAGGGAATCATGGTTTAGAAATATGGCAATGTAGGTCCTGTACCAGGAACTAGGACTCTACACTAGCTACAAGAAACTGGCAGTCACTTCAGACATTGGGACCTGGCCTCTGACTGCAAAGAAGACCATCACATTTTGCCTGAGGATACATTTTCAAGTTACCATCCTAATGCAACAGCTTGACACACACAAGCACCCCATATCTGGTAAATAGATAAGATGTCTATCAGACAAATGTAAAATGGATAAGAGTATGAAGCGAAGAGATATTTGAAACTAGTAAGCATGGCGCACTTGCATAAGCCAACACATGGGTTTGCTTGGCATATACCGTATTTTCAATAGTAGCCTTTTTAATGGCTCGGATAGAGGTCATAAAACTTAATAACATTCTACTTTGCAAATACATTTTGTTTACAGTCAACACCATTTTGTCCATGGAGAGAGATGATGCAAAACTGGAAAGATGCAGTAGTGAATCGGCCAATTATTCCTGTGTGCGCCTCCTAGCCATTTCCCCACTTGGTTTCTTTCCATGTATGCACATCATAACTGTGCAAGTAATCATCTCTCCCACAGCACACATTCTTTTTTCTCTTGTTAGACTGAGCTTTTGATAAATGCCTGCCAACTCCATGGGGAATAAAGAGATGAGGCAGCCTAACCTCTTGAGCTCTCTAGTTTAAAGCCTTTGGGCCTGTGTCTGTGGTCTACATCACACTGCTTACCTAACAAGCAAATTTTCCTACTTGGCATTTTCCATTATATGTAAATAGTACTCTGAGGGAGACTGGAAGTCATTAATTCCTTGACAGACCTAGCCATCTGCAATCAGGTTTTGATGGACAGTTCTTTATATATTTTAAGTGGGTTAGTAGATTCATTTGCATTGAGGCAGATTAAGTCCTTTGTGTGTTACATGCAAAAAGAGGAAGAAAAAACCAGTTGTCGTTACTTTTTTATTTTCAGTAAACGGCCACCACAGCTTTTTATGAGAGTGCTGTATGTTTCTTTGTAACCCCATACTGAGTAAATAGAACGTGAAAACATGTAATCAGCTGGACTCATCTTGGTTTTGGAGTCTCTTAGGTTCCACTGTCCACAGCAGAAGACAATTGCCAGTGGGCACATCTATATGGGTGCATTTACTGCACAGTAACTGAAATTACTGTGCAGTATGGGTGCATGTCTACACGTGCACCCTGTACTATGCAGTAAATATGGCAACTTGCACAGGCTTGAACATGAGTTCTGATACCTGTGTCGTGCAGGTATTAAATGTACTTCCAATTAGTTACTGCATGGTAATGCACATGTAGATGCCTTGCCATGCAGTAACAGTGTGTGTGAGAACTGACTTGAGACTAACTTTAGTCCCAAGTCAATCAACACACAATGTTAATGTACTTTAGTGACTGCACATGCAGATGCTGGCCTGTTCCCACTAGTGCACCATAAATTTAAGTCAGTGTAAATGCATGTGTAAACATGTCCAGTTGCACTGTACTGCCTTGTGCAGGTAAGCCTTGGGTTCATTGTAGAAGCTGTACTTCTGCTTGTATGGGACAGCTGATCATTTTAGTGCCAGAACAGAGAGAAGGAGGCCTTCTGTATAGCAGGAAGAAGGATAACAGAAGGGCACATGCAGATTTTGAGAATCTGGGATTATAAATTGGAGATACTGTTATAGTAGAGGCCTGGCCTCAATGACCCTTAAGGCCCCATCCAGTTCTAGGTTTTCTGTGAATGTGTCTGTATGATTTATGAATTAAAGAGAGCAAGATGGTATTATGAGAAACTATTATATGCTGGAATACTGCTATGCAGCTATGAAATCCACCATTTACAAGGACTGTGTTGCATACCTTGGACTAGGGAGGGAGTTAACCATTGAATCTGAATGGTCACTGATTCAGGAGAAAATGCCTTGGGCTTTACCTGAGAGCTAGGAGAACCCAGCTGTTCCATACCTGTCTGCAAAGGGCTGGCAGATGGAGTAGTGGAAAACTACCAAAGATATGAAGGGGTGGGAGGTGGGGGTGGGGAAGAAGACAAAAGTGACAATAAGAAAGGCAAAGACGGCATTAGTTTAAAACTATTGGGTAAGGGGTTTCCCACTGATATCAGGGGTGCACCCAGATGAGCAGGAATGCATGTTTCCCTGAGGATGGGTAACAGCAGTGCTGCTGCTGCTGCTCCTTGTCTCTGGGGAACACTCATGTCATGTGTGCTTTGGCATGCAGCAGGCTATCCCAGGTGGGGTAGAGGAGGCTGGGACCACCAACTGCTGACCTGGCAGCCTTGCATGGAGTCCTGGGGACTTCCAGGAGCTGTAGCTGCAGCTGGAATGTGGCTCCAGTCAGCCAGGCTCTGGTTTTGGGCAGTGCATGCTGCCCCACTTTTTTGGCATGGGTGTTTGTTTGACCCCAGGATTCTGTTCAATATGGGGAGCTTGACAACCAGATCTGTGATATTAAAAATGCATTTATGAATACTAGATAATTTTTTACTATCTCTAGTATGGAAAATGGCAATAATATAGCAGGGAGACTTAAGCAAAGGCAGAATAATTACCAATTTGTCTAGTTTCCTTTTTTGCTCCTAACACTGGATGCAATTGAAAATTATATTTCAAATGACATTATTTTTTGCTGTGTCACTTTCTGTAACTGCATTTAAAAAAAACAAAACAAAACCCTTGTAATGTGTTATAACTTTGTTTGTTTAGACTGATTTTGTTTTTGTTTTCTGTAGGTTTTTCATTCAATAACTGGTACCTTTAGGCATCTTTAAATCATTTGGAATATGGCAGAAGCAGTGCTGATTGATCTACTTGGGCTAGAAATGAATTCACAGGATAGCAGCTTTCAAAAATTACTACATAACATGCTAGAAGCTGTTGAAAAGCACTATTCAGTCAGTGCCCCATCTGTTTACATAATGTGCTGCCAGACTCAGCAAAGTGGAAGGAATGGTGTGCAAGATTGGTTACTTAAAGCAATGAGTGGCTCTCAAATTCTGAAGAGAAGTTTTGAAGTTA
This sequence comes from Crocodylus siamensis, assembly GCF_052110815.1. NCBI lineage: Eukaryota > Metazoa > Chordata > Crocodylia > Crocodylidae > Crocodylus > Crocodylus siamensis. The sequence goes on from NC_143395.1 coordinate 362,720,998, forward strand.
TCTGCGCAGCAAATACAACTGCTGCTTTGTACACAATTAAACAAAAACTTGATAAAAAGGACCTAAGCATCATTAAAATCATTTTGCCAGCACAAAGGAAAGCCTTAATGAGAGTATTTATAGACCACCTATTCACATCTGTCTACCAGTTTGAATTTGAAGAATTACAGGTGGACTGTGAACCCAACCACCTTCAAGAAGCTGAAACACAGAATGAAATGCAAACGCTCCCTGCGCAGGAGACAGAACTCATCATGAATGAGATTCAGACATACCTAGAAAGGCTGCCAAGCCTGAGAGGGGAGCTCACCATTCTCAAATCTGTCTTGATCCCAGGTAAAGTGGGAAATGGATTTTGTCTGTTTTTGGCTCTTGAACCCTACAAAGCTTATTGATCCATATAATCTCTTTTATTTATGATTTGGAAATTTGAGGCCTGAAGGAGTTTTCCACTCCCAAACTGACAATATATGCTGCTGTAATAATGTACAGAGACCATAAAAGGCAATCGGGAGAGAGAAGTCCTGAGTATAGACATATCTTAGGACAGCCAAAGTCTGTCTCTGCTCAGGCACTCTTGTAAGACCAGGAGTACCACTGGGCCAGATTTAACTTGGAACATCACCAGAGGACACCTAAATTATGCTGGAACAGCCCAGAATCAGGTCACTTAGCCAGGGATCCTGGCTTTCTCTTTTAAAAGGAAAAAAAAATCTCTAATTTCTGGATTTTAAAAAAGTGTGGATTTTTTAGTTACTTTTTCATGATCAAAATGAAATGCCACTATATCCATCTAATCTAGCCTAGTGTTTTATTTTAATCATGAAAAAATGTATATTTAGGGTTACCTTTTTTTTTTAAAGCTGGAAATTGGAGGGGAGGGGGTTTATTGGAGAAAACTAGGATACCTGCTTATAGCTAATTTTGTCCTTCTTTTTTCATGAGTAAGTTTTTTTTTTGTGCAGTGACTTCAGGAGGAGAAGCATAGACTCTAACCCTATGTGTTTTTATTTTAGTGCTGATAGAGTAGGCAAGAAATGCTATCTTGAGAGAGGGTTGGTAGTGCCCATTTTTAAGAAAAAGCCATTCCAGAGTGAGCCATGGGGTACAATGCCATGCACACAGGCACACTTAAACTAATTGTTCCCTTTCTAAAGCTTGAAGACTTCAGCCAGTCAGAGGTGCATCTCTACTGTTGAAGGTGCTGGGTAGGAAGGAGCCTAAAGGGACTCCTAGCACGTTCTGTTGGATGCTGGCATTGATCCCTTGGATATTGTACTGTAGCAATGGGAAGGTGAAAACAACCTTGTTCAGATTTAAAACTACCTGCTTATTCATGTTCTGACTACTTGAAATTATACTCCCCAAATAAAATAATTGAATTATAGGGATTTTTTTTTTTTTCAATTTGGCGCACTTGCTCAGATATTAAGATAACAATTATGGTCTCCTGCAACTGTTCTCAAAACATCCTTAGACATTCAGAAAATCTTTTCTACCATAAAAGTACTAATTTAACATTTTGCTACCTTGCTTTCCTCCTATGGGCATGTCCAGACGAGCCTGCATGTGCCTCTTGCTGCATCTTAAAGCAATATGAGATGTGGTAAGAGGCACACTGGGACCAAAAAAAGTTCCCTGCACTGCATATCTATTGTAGGCTCAAAATTTGATACCTGGATATCCAGGTATCCAAAAAAACCCAAAACGAAAACAAAAACCCTGCAGAAAAAAGCTTTAAACTTGTAAATGTATCAATAAAACATTGTCCAACTGATCTCTCTCCTTATAGCGGCATGTCATTTTAATAGTGAAAGAACATTATTTTGGGTATTTTAATGAGAGAATTTGGGTTTCTTATTGGAGAATTTGCGATTTTTAAACGAGAAACACCTGATGTCTGCTGGTGAGACAAGTGCCAATACCTGGGCCAGCACTTGGGACCCAGTTAGAAGGCAGACGAGGTGGCTGACTTCTTGGCCATTTTGGGGCCAAGAGGATACACTTGGACAGTTCAAAGCAGGCCAACACAAGGAGCACATCTGGGTCATAGCTGCCCAGATGACAGAGTGGGGGCACCCCATCAGGGCATGGGAGGAGTGCAGCCATGGAGCCGCAGGTCCAAGGGGATTGATGTGGTCACAGGAGGCATCAGGTCAGAGCTAGGCAGCCGCCCCCACTACCAGACTACTGCGGTGAGTAGAGGGAGCAGGGGCCACTCCAGCTTAGGGCTGCTTCAGCAGTCCAGCTGGCACAAGGGGTACTGTACTGTCCCCAGATACCAACTGGCTGGGCCTTGGAACCTACTGAGGGCAAGTAGCTGTGAGCTGCTTGCCAGGGCAGGCTTTTATCCTGCTGGTTTTTATACAGGCTGTAGCTCCCCCTGGCTGCAGATCTGGGAGGAGCTGGGCAGGGTTATTTTGCCCCAAGTGGCACAGTATGCTCCCATACCAAAGTGCGTGTCTGGGCACATGCACTGAGGCAAATATCCCTGGCTGATATTTGTGCCATTCTTATGAGTTGATTTCCAAGGCAGAAAGAAGGATTTTTCTGTATGAGTTGTGCAGAACTTTACATCAGAGCCAGGAGTCGGGGGATTAAGACATCTCTTGTATCGGAGAAGAGACAACTTGCTTAAATGCAATGAATGCATAGGCAATAGAACTGTAGAGACTGTATCTGGCTCACATGCATGCAGTCACCACCTACGTCCGGGCCTGGTGACACAATCGCAGAATGGATTTTCAGCACACTATTGGGTGTGGGTTTTGCCTGCACATGCCCACATAGCAGAGGCCTCCAGGAGGTTCAGCTCCTTGCTTCAGATTTCAAAGAAATAGCAGACTTATCTGGAGTCATTCAGTGGAGGGAGGAGCCACTTGTTCAAAAATCCCTTGCCTCTATACGTTCTCAACCAGGTGCTGTGGCACCCCAGATCCTTTTAAGGGCTCTGGGTGACATTAGAACTATAGGTGCTTGCTCACCTTTGATTCACAAGTTTAAACCCAGAGATGTTGAAGACTAATCCATAGGAATTTTGATATGCTTCAGTGTTTTCTGAGTTCTCTGCAACAGATGAATTGCTCTGTTTTTTCCAGAGTGTGTTTTTTGTTTTTTGTTTTTGTTTGTTTTTTAAAAAGAGTGAAAGCAAAGAGCTGGCACTTTGTTTTACCATGTTGAGAACCATTGCTCTGTACTGTGAATACCTGGGTGCTGTTTCACCTGCTGTAACTTCCTTTCCAGAAGCCCTTTTAGAGAAGGAGGGGAACTATAAAACATAAAGCAGACTTGGCTTGTAGTGATGTCCTTGGATTTTCCCTGCATGTTTGAAAGGGGTTGTGTTGGACTGAGTAAAGATCCTGCTGCCTTGCATCCCTCAGCCTGGAGCTCTATGGAGTTCCAAGGTTAATGTTCTGTAAAGAACAACAATTGGAAGTCCAGGACCCGTCTCCTCTCCCCTTCCCAAATGGAGTACTGGGAAATGGGAAGAGCTCTGCAGCCTAGAGTAAACTGATTTTGGAGAGGACCAGGCTTGGCAACAAGAGAACAAAGCAGATCTCTACGACCATCTAAGTTGGGAAATGAGATCCAAGTAGTGGGGGTAAGCTTATGGACGGGATGCAGAAATGGGAGGTCTGGTTCAGTTAAAAGATACAATATGTGAATTTTATGCTTTCTGTCCTCGGGCTGCAGAGCAGAATGGAGGCTGTTCTTTTCCCTGTGTTTCTGAGCTGTACTAACTGACACGTTGAGCAGGAAGGAATATATAATATATATTTTCCCTCCCCTCCCCCCCCCCCCATCCTATTGCTACAGGGGTTGAGCACTTTTGTTTTGGGTTGGGTTTTTTTGCGTTTCTGAGAAGCATTGGGTGCTGGCTTCAGCCAAGGCTGGAGATTTTGCCTGGGATGTGCTGGAACTCCAACCTGGAGCCCCAGTTAGTGTCTTGCCCCTCTGCTCAGAGTTGGACCAGTTGCCACACTTGGTATCAGGAAGGAATCGTACCCTGCAGTCAGATCAGTAGGGGCTCATGGCTAAGGGAGGAAGAGTTCCTCTAGTGGGGATTGGGAGCACATGTAAAAATGCCCAGTGCCTTGTAGTGGTACGAGATGATTGTGTAGCTTTAGGAACAGGTCAGACACTCATACATAATGATTTAGATGGAGTTGATCCTGTCTCAGGAAAGCAGTTGGATTAGATGACCTCTGGAGATCCCTTCCAGGCTACTTTTTCTGGGATTCTAATGCTGTACCCCTGAGACCATCCTTATTCCATGCTTCCTCACTCCATGCTTTCCCCTGGCAAAGGCTACCACTTCCCTTGTTTCATCTCTCAGATGCCATTTTCAAAACTCCTTATTACCTGTGCTATAATCTGATTGGGCAATACTAGTGCAGAACACTTCCCAGGATTGTCAGTTGTTTCAAACTTGCTTTTTACTAGGTGACATCTTCCTTCATGGGTTCACCACACGGACAGGTGGCATCTCCTACATACCAACACTTAGCTCCTTCAACCTGTTCAGCAATCCCATGCGGAGAGATCCAAAAATCGTGGTCAGAGAAAACCTACGCAGGTTATCCAATGCTGCAGGCTTTGACCCAAAGACATATCGCAGTGTGAAGGTATGGTATCGGACAACCATGGGTTTCTGTATAAACTAACTGGATCTTTCCTCTTGTGTACCAGTGAAAGTTTACGTTTTTCTTGTGTGTTTTACTCTTGCCTTCTCACCAAGAACTTGGAAGTTTGGGGGCAAAATTAAGGCATTTACTGTTGGTAAGTGGGAGGACATGAATGGGGACAAGTCGCTGTATACATGCTCTATTTTTCATATTCTTCCTTTACAACACTTACTACTGATCCAGGTCTTATGACAGTTCATCCTAGGAAAATATAACTGAAGTTTCTCTGTACGAAGAAGAAGGCCCAGTGCCTTCTCCTAAGCATATTCTAATGTGGGGTGGCCAACTTGTGGCACACATGCCACTCAACCTCCGTGTGGCACACAACAGATGGGGGAGGAGCAGGGAACAAAGTGGCAAAAAGGCATGGAGCAGAAAGATCAACTGTCAGTCATGGAGCACAGGACAGGAAGCATAAAATGGAGCAGCAGTTTAGGCAGGGGACAGGAAGTAGAGTGGTATGCAGGAAGGGTGTGGGGCCTAGCTTGTCACAAGCCTACAAGAAAAGTTGGCCCCCACTGTTCTAATATCAGTTTTCTATCTTGAAGTTTGCGCCTAAAAGTAGTAAATAGTTTGTTAGGGTATGAATGAACATTACATTTGCACCCAGGAAAAAAAACTTTTATCCTAGGACTACATATACATACATATACATCCAGTATTCAGCCTCAAGTCTCTGAAGTATGACCAATAAAATTTTTTTTTCCCCTGGGATATCCTGTTGTATATGTGTATGACTACTGCAGTTCGGTCCAGGGAGAAGCATGTCCAGCTGTGTGCTCACACTGGCCACCTACTGGTGAAGGACCAGTATGGCATCGTGGAAAGGTGATGTGCACAGGACTGTGCTACACCAGTTTTAATCTGGGTCATATCCCAGGACAAGTAATCCTGGCTCAAGTAAACCATTTTATTTACAACTTTAAAGGCCCACAGTCAGTGATGCATAGATCTCTTTGTAGAAAAATGCAGTTCTTCGGTGGTTTAATGTTATGTATCAAGTAGAAGATAATCTGTTTTTAAAAAGGGATTTGAAGGCAAGGAAAATGGGCGTTTGAAGGAAAAAAGGTCTCGACCATAAGTATTCATATGAAACAGAATGTGAACAAGCTGGAAAATGACCAAAAGACCACTCGGCATAGTAAGAACTGTTCTTTTCTTTCCATGTCTTATACTGACAGGTCAACCATGCCAATGATGTTTGGATAATGGGAAAGACTGAACCTAAGAGTTATGATGGAATAACAACAAACCAGAAAGGGGTTACAATAGCAGCTCCAGGTGCTGACTGCATACCTGTACTTTTTGCTGATCCTGTCAAAAAAGCCTGTGGTGCTGCCCATTCAGGTAATAGTTTTACTCCAGAAATATGTACCAATAAAATACAGCTTGGAAACTGTTGGATAGTGACCACTTACCTAGTAAATGGGGCCTAATAGTTTGACTTAGGGGGTGAGCAATTATTTTAGCTGGAGGGCTGCTTAATGAGACTTGGTGAGCTGTTGAGGGCAGCAGAGGTAGGCCCCCCCCCCCCCCCCCAACAAGTGCCCTACCCCACTGGTCACCATCTTGGGACCAGATATCCAGGTATCCACCAGAAATCCCTCCCCTTGGCTCCTGAAGTACTCCTTTTGGGAGGGGGAATTTGCAATCTTGGAACCAGGATAAAAAGAAATTATATACTAAAAGTCAAACATCTACTATAATACACTTCTTAAAAACAAAATTTAAAATATTTTGTCATGTTTTCATAGGGTGTGAATATAGAGGATTGCATAACAGCTCTAAAATTTAAAGTCTTAATCTTGTATATTAAGACTGTGGGGGGGGGTGTAGTATATGTTGCAGGGTGTATGTGGGGAGTGGGGACTACCCCACCCCACCCTGGCGCATAGCCCTCATTGCCAAGGGCAGCAGCAGCAGCAAGGGGCAGGTCTTCGGGGTGCTTGTAGCCCAAGCAGGCACTGCTGCCTGGTGCTGTGCAGCTCCAGCCAGTTCTGGGAGCTGCCTGAGGCAGCAAGGAGCAGAGCCAGGGCAGTCTGGCTCTGTGTTGGGCTCCCCACAGCACACATCCAAGCTTCTGGCACTCCTGTATGCCACGGGGGGTGGGGGGGAAGCCCCACATAATGGAGCTGGCAGCCTTCTTCACTCGCTGCTGCCAGCTCCTGGGACTCCTATGGAAATGGAGGGAAACCACCTTCCCTGCTTCCTGGTGGAGTCCCAGCATCTCTGTGTGGCTGCAGGGAGTGGGGCTAGGCCACCAGGTTCATTGTGCGGGGCTTCCCTCTGGTAGCACATCAGTGCCAGAAGCTGCACATGCACTGTGAGGAGCCCAGTGCGATAGATGGGGCTGGCCTGGCTCCCTCTGCTCCTTGCCATCACATGCAGCTCCCAGAACTGGCTAGAGCTAAACAGCACTAGGCAGCAGCAGCACAGGCCCTGAGGGCCCCCACCTGGTGCTGCTGGCAGGGGCTGTGTACCTGTACTCCCACCTAGCTACAGCTGCCGTGCTACTTCCCAACACGCTGCCTAGAGCGAATGTTGCAACAGGGACAGGAGGAGGAGCAGCTGGAGGCTGGGGAAACAGCAGGTCCCCTAGTGGCAGCAGCAGCCCCTCCCAGGAACTGCATGTGCTGGCTGGGGCAGACCCTTCCACACACAAGGGTAGGAGTGAGGTGTCCGGGCTGGGTGTGGTACAGTTAATTTGTGGGCACCCATGAGCTGGATGAAGCTACCTGGCAGGCCACATTTTGCCTACCCCTGGCTTAACTGGTGATGTTAAATTGGGTGAGAGTGGACAAAGTTAACTATGTCTTGGCACTTTTTTTATTTCCAGGCATGCTAACATCTTGGAGAAATCTTGTAATGCATGCATCTGAGGCTGGATGAATACTTTTTATAATGTATTATGTTTTTTTTGGCCAAATTTTAAAATAATTTTTTTTTTTTTTTTTTTTTTAAATGAGTCAAATTCATTTGGGGTCATAGTTTCATAAGGTCAAATAAGACAATTCATTTGACCCGAAACAAACTATTCTGGGATAGTTTTAAGCAAAGCAAAACTGAGAAGCATATTTGGTATGCTTTTCTTCAGTGTGTCCCACTTCCTAGGAATGTGCCTTAACCATTAATTGATTTTGAGGATGTTGTAGGGTGTTTGTCTCTGTCTGGGTGGAGCAGGAATCCAAGGGGAGTGCAAGTGCACTCTCCACCCACCCAAAGTTTAAAAACAACCAACTGCCTGGCAGTGGCAGCAGCATTTGTAGTCAGGCAGCGGTGAGGGACTTGGTTGACTTTATGGCTCATTTATGATCTACCCAGTCTCTTCTAAACTCTCTTTTTTCAGCAGGTATTAATGATCCTATCTTCCTTGTAATGGCTGTGATATTCCACTAATCAAGCTATCCTTTTCTTCTGCAATTCTGTTTTCTATTAGATGCTTCTGGTAATGAAGTGCTCATTTCACAGCCCTGCATACTGGTTTCGATTAATTCTAATGAAATTATACTTCAGGTGGTTTGAATTTTTTTGCTTCAACTTATTAAAACTGAATAATACAGCCCTAAGTCACTAGCATACCAGTGAAGCTTCTAGTTTATTTTTTAACAGGAGAAAAATGTCTTGCTGTGTATGTGGTGATGGACCTCACCCTTTTTACCCCCTTTTCAAAATTCTGTGTCTGCCTGACTCTGTCTTTTCTGTTGAATATTCGTTTAACCCATAGAGTGAGTGTATATGTTTCTATAACTTGGTGGTGGGAGCCAAGTTCTAGCTGTTCCAGTTACTAATTACTTTGTATAAAGTGGAAAAGCTTCAAAAAGATGCTTGCATTGGAATCCCTTATAGCAGAGGTTCCACAATTGTAGACCACTCCTTTAATTTTTTTGGTGAATAAAGTATTCATCAAAAAGTTTTTGTCCTGCCCTATGTGTACCATAGCTTTTAACATTGTTTTGTGAGTGGGGGGGGTGGAGGATTGTTTTTCGTTTTTTAAAAGATTTCTGTCTGAATTGTCCAGGCTCCTTTTATGAATATCAAGTGGTCACTTAGTTCTATGCAGTATGTCTACACAGGGTAGGATATGTTCTAATGATCCAAACCCATAGAGGAGGGAATTCTTGAGTTTTTTTAATCTCACCTTTCAGGGTGACTTCTTGCCTTGAACTAATTATTGCACCTGTCTTCAGTATCCATACTGTATGATACTGCTACATCATAAGAATGCTCAGAGCATCGTTTCTTTGTTAGCGATGAATTATTTTTGTTCCCTGTATTTCATGCCAAGAAGGAAGCCATGAAATTGAAAAAATAAACTGACAAGACTTTTTTTTTCCTTTCCCTCAGGATGGAGAGGTACTTTAATGGGAGTTGCTATGGCTACAGTAAGTGCTATGATTGCAGAATACGGATGCAATGTACGGGATATACTGGTGGTGCTAGGCCCATCTGTTGGACCTTGTTGCTATACCCTTCCTCAAGAGTCAGCAAAGGAATTTCACCAAATTGATCCAAAGTGTGTAAGATCATTTGACTCTCCAACTCCTTACATTGATATTAGAAGAGCAACACGGTAAGTCTGATGCATTTTTATTTCATGTGATGCAGCTTTATTATTCTAAGTAACTTAGAGGCAAGGTGAAAAGACTGTGACGTAGAAGGAATTATGATGGCAGTTCCAGTTGAATTGCTGATATAGGGAGGATCCTGGCAGATGGGGGTTGATGGTCCTCAGCACCTTACAGGCCCAAGCCCAGAACAACACTTGCTCACCTTCTTGCTATATTGCAGCTTTTATTTTACTTTCATAAGTACAAGTAGTTCTCTTTTCTGTATTGCTATTTTAAAATTAAATTTGTCTAGAATAAAAGTTTTGTTTGTAATTTTCATTTAGCCCAGACAAAATATTGGCATACTTCATCTTACAGTGATAATATAAATTGAAGGTACCAAACTTACTGGCTTCACAGGCATATGAGATGTTCAGAATTGTGGTCTGAATCGACCCCACAGACTAGGCTCCTGAACCTCATGTAGTATGTGGGGCTGGTCTTGGGTACATGCTGCATGAGGTGAGAAGGGATAGTCCTTAGGCTCTATGCAGACTGGCCGCGGATCCAGCATGCAGGGGTGGACCAGTTCCACAGGCAGCGTGCATGTCAGACTGGCCCTGCATGCCACATGTAGCACGCAGAGCCAGTCTGCAATCTGTAACTTGTAGTAGGGCATCATGGGCCAGATCTTTGACACCCCAGCAATAAATGGCACTGTTGTTGCAGTGTCATTAAGATCAGACCTTAAGAATTGCACCTGTTCAAAAAATCCAAAATTGATCATTTTATATTTTGTTTGTTTTCCTTCAAGAGCTCTTCTGGAGAGCGGAGGGATTCTTCCTCAGAACATACAGGACGATTCCGTTGCTGACCAGAACCAAAACATCACTTTCTGTACAGCCTGCCACCCTGATAAGTTTTACTCTCATGTTCGTGATGGCAGTAACTTTGGGACCCAGATTGGTTTCATATCAATCAGAAACTGAGGCAGTTTGGCTTATTCTTGGGTAGTAATTAGGCTGTATCTCTTGGGATGGTAGACCCTTAACATCACATGGAGGGGAGGACATCTCAAGAAGAATGGATTTACCACAGCTCTTGGGATTCTGGTGCTACCCTGCAATGTTCCTCTGGGAAGCAAGACCAGCCACAGAATAAAATGGGGCCACAGGCTTTTATGAGAACCATTAATCAGTGAGGACGATGCCATTCATAAACTGTGTCTCCAAGGCTCACATGGGTCCTGTTGCCCAACTCCCACTTCCATATGCTCAGGTAGCTGTTTTATAGTGTGGTAAACCTCTGAAGTGAGTTACTGCTACTCCAGACCAACTGCTTTCAGTGTAAGCTGCATCCTAGATTTCTGGCTTGAAAACAGAGTGCTTCATAAAACGGTGTTTCTTTAACCCTTCTTCCTGGCCATGCTTCATGGAGCTAAGCTCACATGCTGCAACCACTGATCCTTACACTGGGAAGCTATTTTCATATCCCATGTTCTGCTCTTTCTATCCTCACTGATTCCAGAGGCCATCATATGCTACTTGGTACCTAGAAACTGAACTACTATCAAGAGGCTGGTAAAGAACAGTGCCAGCAATGTAAATAATAAACCATTTTTAAAAGACTGGGAATTGAAGAAGAGCAAGAAATTAGAAATGGGATGTTTCTTTTCCTATCTGACATACTTCTAGAAACTTTCTATCCTTTGTGCTGTGTGGATTGAAATGACTGGGCTCATTTTGTTTGCCAAAGAGGTAACTAGAAATGCACACTAGTCAAAGGTTTTTTGTTTTTTCTCAAGTGTGTGTGTTTGTTTGTTTGTTTGTTTGTTTGTTTGTTTGTAAAGGTTAATATCCAAATCATGAGTTAAGCTCTCTGTGTGGACAAGGCTTATTTTCTGCTGTGCTGAATTTTCACTAGCATTGTATCTAAGTGGCTTTAATTAATTAGTAGACCTTCAGATTTTTTTTTTTTAATTTCCTTCTAGATTAACTTTAAAATCCTGACAGTAGCCATTGTTTCAGTGTGTTACAGAGACTAGCCAAAAATGGATCTCACTTTCCTATCTCAAATCTTCCTTGACTCGCTTTTCCCATTTAGGACTTTTCAGCTTTGCATGAGCTTTAAAACTGGAGAGAGTTAAATGAGGGGCTGAGGAAAACTTATTTTTGTGATGCATTAGTCCAGCCTGGGTTTGGATGGGTCTTTTTTTCATACCACACTACCAAACTACTCTTGGCAGCAGTATTAGAGATAAAGAGCATCTGCAGCCAGCACACGCAGACCATCGTCCAGATGTCTGAACTGGGCAAGCTGTGGGGATATTGAGTTAGACACAGCTCCTGTAATGTTTAGAAACTCTATTTTAGGTGATGTCGCCTTTCCTTCCTTGGTACTTTGCACACTTCCTACCTAATAACCAATGTTCTCATAGCAGATTGAACACAGCTAGACCCTTATGTCCTCTGCTTTTGTTTAAGAAGCCATACAGAAAAATAAACCTGTTTTTAACATTCTAGTCTATCCTGCCACTGAAACTAAATTCATTCCCAGCTTTTGCTTCTGTGGAAAATGTCTCTGGATGGTATGGTTCACAGATCATTGTATACCAACAATACGGTCTTTCCCAGTGCTTCAGGTATTCATTTGCTGGGACTGTTACAAAGCTGACTGCAGCTTGCAGGGTCCTTTGGCTTAAGTCTCGGGAAAAACATCTGTGGAAAATTTTTTATTTTCTGTTTTTCTAACCCAGTGGCTTTTTCAACCTGTTTTGTACCAGGACCCATCTTGAAAACATGGGCCAGTTCCACCCCAGCCCCCCAGTGGGTGAGGTGGGGGGCAGTATGTTGGGTATAGGGAGCCCTAAACAGCCTCTTTGTAGGCTGCAAGTCTGCCAGCCTGCAAAGGAAAGCCATGGTTTCCCATATATTTCTCCTTTAAAGGAAAATCCATTTAAAAAAAAAAAAAAAAATGGATCAAACTTTAAGTTGGTTTGTGACCCTTTTGTTTTCTTGTGACCAACTTTTGGGTTGTTACCCATGGGTTGAGAAACACTGTTTTAACTACATGGGGCTTGCAGCTTCCAAGGTAAAGATTTTGCCCACTAGGGGTCAGTGCTTGCTCACGCAGCACTTCTTTAGCCAGGCTATGCTTCCTTGAAGTAGATTATAGAGCTGCAGCTTGATCCTCCAAACACTGTTTTTACAAAACCCTGGGCGCATCTACATGAAACACTTGCTTACAGTAAACATGCATAGGTGCCCCTATTAAGCTGCAGTAAACTACCTCAGCAGCAGTTACACACATAGGTGATACCCTGGCTGGCTGTTGCACAAGGGTGCTTCATGGCAGAGGCTACCTGCCCACTAGCCCCACACTGAAGCACCTCATGCCCCAGCCAGCCCTTCTGCAGCACAACTGAGTGGGGGGGGGCGGCAGCTCCAGGCTGGCAGGGCCCCCTGCTAGCTGAGGCTACTCCAACTTGGCTCAGTGTGCTATGGTCTCAGGGCAAACAGCACGTGCCCAGGAGGAGTAAACTCCAGAGTAATATGTTCCAGATTTTATTGTTTTGCATTAATTGCATGTGTAGATGGCCCCCATGTAAAGCAGAAGCTTCCCTCTGCTAAGGCAGTCTTTTTGCCAAGTTTCTCTGAAAGTCATTCTTGAAAAATAATGCATTCCAGTTTTGTCAGGCGGCTATATGTAACCCAGGTAGTACTCTGAGACATGCCCCTTCTCCAGTTGAAGGTATCAGAGCACATGGAGGAACACTGTGGGAGGGGTGGCAGCCCTCCTTTCCCTATAGAGCAGAGTGGGATCTTAAACATACCCTTTAATGGAGGGACAGGGTTTAAGATATGACATAGATACCAGAGGGTATAGTGTACACTCAAGTACCTTGGAGGGGGGTGGGCAACAGAAAAAAACTCAACAATATTTAGGCATACCCGTTCAATTGACAAAATATAAGATGCAAGTTAACAACATATGTGAGAGGGCTAACTAAATATGAGACCCTGGTTAACCAAATATGGGATGCAGGTTAACAAAAAATAGTAAAAGTGGATTAACAAAATATGGAATGCAAACACCTCCACCCCCCAACGGGGCAAGAAAAAAATAGATAGAACCCACCTCCCCCAGTGGGGGTTCCCCTTTTCTAAAATTCACCCCTGGGTTACCTTGACTGAGAGTCAAACCTTGAACCTATCTCCCAGGTGGGGATTCCCTCTTCAGTCAACTCATTCCTCCATTGCTAGGTCTCCTGTGTGGTGGACTCCTCACCTACCACTGAGCTGTCCAAGCCTGAGCAGCTGGATGCAGCTTTGGCTTTTGTTTTTCAGGGAGCCTCCCTGCAACTGCTGCATGCCATGCTACCCAGCCTCCTGCCAGGGGGAATCAGGTGGCAAAAGGGTGGGGGAAGATAGGAAGCTGTGCGTATACTTTTGAATAATGGCTTCCCTTTTTCTTTCCAGTCCGTTCCACTGGTCCTTTCTGTTCTGCCTCCATCCTCTCCTATGTTGTCTCTCTGTCTTTTAACACAATGTCTTAACTAAGTCCTCTGCCTTGCTTGGCCCAGTTCCACCATCATATAAGTACAGAACAACAATCCTATCCAGCCTGCATCTTTGCACATGTGACTTTAGTCTCCTGAGACGCACAAACTGAGAGCCCAGAACTTTCAAGAAGCGAGAGCTGGTACTTGGGCTGGACAGAGAGACTAGAGCTGTTTTCATGAGATGGAAAAACTGAAATGAATACCCACATTTGATTGGTAGGTAACTCAATGTGTGAGAGTTTGACGGAGCCATTAATTCATTTTTATGAGATTGTAAGCTTAGCATGTTTGTGATGAGATTTACTTGTAACTTATTTTTTAAATGGGAGACAGATTTAGTATTTTATTGATGATTTTTAAAAAAAAAAATCCCTTTTTTTTTTTTTTAATTGATTTTTATCCACCCTGCCCTGCTGCCCAGCCACATGCCGGGAGCCTGGTGCCAAGCCACCACCTGCAGCTTAGGGAAGTCTGATGCCTGCTGGGACCTCCTGAACACCACTGGTATGCCAGAGAAGCTTTAGTCCTGCCAAGACCCTGCTCCTTGGCTGCTCACCAGGAACCTGGTGCCAAGCCACCACTTGTGGCTTGGGGAAGTCTGCCAGGGCCCTTTGCATGCCACCTGTGTGCTGCGAAGGTCGGAGCTGAGCCACCTTCTGTGGCTCCCAGGCTTCGGTCCATTGCTCCACGCAGCGTCCCATGTGTCAGGCTCCTTCAGGGCTCTTCTGGAGCAACTCTTCTGCCCTCTGGCCAGCTCTTTCCAGTTCTTCAATGCCCCTCTTCTCTCTCCTGAAGCCAGGTATACTGCCCCTTTTATCCCCCGCAGGGACTCAACAGGGGAGCCAGAAAGGTGATTCTTCTTTCAGGTCTGGTGTCCCTATCTGGCCCCTGGGTGAGGGAAGGGACAAGCCTTTTCCTTTTCTGGCTTTGATTGGTGGGGAACAGGAAATCCCCCTCCACCAATCATTTTTTAACTTTACAAAACTCTCATGCCAAGCTGCCTCAGCAAGTCCATCACATATACATGCTATAAAACCAGAGATTTTTTTACTTGTCCACTTGGAAAATAGTTTTGTCTGTGTTTTAATTGCATTTTATTTGTAAATGGTATTTCTTTAGCCAGATTCAAAAAGGGATTAACTAAATTCTTGGAGGAACGAGGCATCAGTAGCTATTGAGCATGGGAGTTAGGGATACAGCCTCTGAATTGGAACTTCCTAGACCTTAAGTCCTGGAGGCTGCAAGTAAGAGAGAAACAATGGAAAAAACCCTGGTTATATCCAGTTCACTCCCCCTTTCAGCTTCCACTCTGTGCCACCGTGACACAGGATAGTGAGCAAAATGGGCCTATGGTCTGACCCAGCAGATGGCAATTCTTATGTCTTATGGCATAGGTTTGTTTCTTATGGTACTACCTTTCAGCTGTAATCTCCCAATATTTTTTTTTTAACTCTGTCTGTCTCTGTCATTGCAGTCTCTTTGGATAAAATTCTTTCACTTTCAGTTATCCTTCTCTAACCTTTTAATTTTCCCCAGGGTTCTGTTCCCTCTCAGCTTGCATATGTAGTGTTAGCACTCACAGCAAGGAGGTAACTGAAGGTTTAAGTTCATTCTGCCTTTCTACCCTGTCTATTCAAATAGGCCATTTAAAGGTTTATATTGCCTGTTAGGAAAATGTATCATTAACCTGTAAGAAATTGTCCCAGCCATGAAATAAGGGCAGAATGAGCAGGTACAAATGTAAAAATCCACTCACCCAGGCTTGTAGGAGACTGGCCATTACTTTTTTTTCCCTCATCGTTTCTGCTTATAACTGTTGCTTAAGTTGTAGATTCTTAGGGAAAGGCATCAGCATCTCGCTATATGTTCATATAGATCCACAGCAGTAAGTGCTAGCACAATAAAAGAAGCAAATAATAATTTTTTTAGAGGATCAGCTTGGTCAGCATCCCACCAGGCTAAGTCCTCTTAATGCATAATATACATAATAAAATAGGCTTTCCTTCTAAAGGATTCTACTTTAAGACAAACTGCAGAAAGTGCAGGAAGGGATAGATAACCATAATACAAGTGTGGTGATTTTTTTAAAATTATTTTTGGTTTTTGTTTTATTTTTGGTCCCCACAGCATGAGTAAAATTCCCAGAAATACAGGTCCCTCTGCTGTTTTGCAAGTGGAGACCAGTAAGCAGATCAGTAACAGCAATCTTGGCTCTCCAGCTCTATGGGAGCTTCCGGCATGTATCATAAATTACTCTGCTATACTTGCTTAATGATGCTTTATTCCCCCTCCAAGCCTCACTTGTGAATTTATTGCCTCTTTTTTTTTTCCTAGATGGTTATTAAATATTATTATTAATTATTACTGTGAATGCCCTGAGCAAAGCACAAGTGTATTATCACACTGAATGCTGTTTTCAGTAAATATTCAGCATAATTAACATTCACTGCTGTTGTAAATTCTGTACAGAGCTTTTAATTTGAATTTTATGTATTCAAATTAATTGAACAAGCCTTGAGAAACATATTAACAAATATTCTATTAAAACAGAACAAGTCCAGTATTGGGTGATCACCTTGCTCAGCTGCCTGAAGGTTTGTATATTTTCAAATACACAGAGCTCTCTGGCTTGGCTCAAACAGACACATGTCTTCCCTGGATTGGTTACAAAGTGGAACACATGCAGACTGGTAGATTACACATGTACCCCAAAATGGCAACCATTAAATGCCAAGAAGACCTCACCAGTCACAGCTAGCAATATAATTAGCAAAAGGTATTTCACCTGTCATTGCTGCTTCTCCCACTTGTTTTATCTTGCTGTCCTTTTTCCATCATGAAAGGCCATGTTAGGCTCCCATGTATTGCATGACTATGGCTCACATGGCTGTTCTGTGCTGGAGATTAGGGAGATGGTACATCCTGTAGGAATTCAGTCCTGCCCTTGTGTGATCTCCATCTTTATATGCAGGGGTCCCAGATATGGTGCTTGTAAGTGCCAGACTAGTTGCCCTTTTCCACATTATCCCCAGCAGGCTCCTCTAAGTTGATATATTTAAAGCCTGTCTCCATAGCCGAGCAGCTTTTTGAAGGTCCCCCAACTTATACCTGCATGTAACAGTTCCACTGGGTTGCCTCTTGTCAGTCTCTTTATAGCAGGGGCAGGCAATTATTTCAGGCAGAGGGCCACTTACTGAGTTTTTGGCAAGCCGTCAAGGGCCACATGACAGGCAGCCAGGGGCAGATAACTATTATTTTTCTAAATTTTTAGGGGCCCCACGGGCTGGATAGAATGGCCTTGCAGGCCACATCTTGCCCACCCCCACTCTATAGCAAAGTCAAAGTTCCTGTATCTTGTCTCTTGTCCTCATTTCACTCCATGGCACGCTTGCTCTTGGGTAATGCAGGAAAAGGTTAAATGCATCCAGTTGTCCAGAGGCTGCATGTGTTAGTATCAAGTGTGCCCCACTCTCGTTCTTTGAATTCTAAAATCCTTCCTGAGCTGGGGTGTTTTATACCATGATGTAGAAGCACACTGCACTGATGGACACACTAAATTCTGTCTGAGGCAGGGAAAATTATGCATCCATTTGCTGGAAGTTATGCCTCCGAAGAACTGGCAGCTTCAGTGCAATGCAGTTTAACTCAATCATTCTACTTCTCATTTTCAATAACTAATTGTCAAGGTTTTCAGAATGATTAAGCTGGGTATTTACTTGAAGTATTTAAGAACTTAGTTTAAGGTGTATTAAATGTTCAGAATGTTATCAGTTTATACAAAGGTTCTCACATTTTTGTTCTGTTAAGAGGCTTTCCTGGATTGCTTTCTTTTTTTTTAATATAATAAGAAGTACATATTTCTTGATACTGCTAGAAGCATTCATGTGTTTCCCAATGGCAGCCTGGGAATAGAAAGCTAGGCTCTGACCTTTCATTACAAAACACTTGAACTACAGTAGCATCTTGAATTACAGTTGTTTTTCTAGATCTGTGTGTTTTATGTGTGAGTTCTCTTCTTGTAAGTCACTTAGACTCCAAGAAGAATTTCAGCAGCTGGAGCCCTTGAGGGCAGTATGGCTGAAGTATCTGTATTCCATTTTTCTAAAATCTGAGGTCTTATCTCCTGGACAGCTGTATTCTGGCAATCCTGGGAACAAGGACACTGCATGAATTTCCATTTGATTCCTGCAACATAAAAGAGATCCCAGACAAAATCAATATGGATGGTGCTAAACTCAGGATTCTTTTTCACAATTAATTATACCTATGGGATCTTTTTTTCTTTTCCTTTTTTTTTTTCTTCATGCTTCTTACAGTCTGCACTTTAAAGATTCGTAATTCATCTAGTCTCGTGTGTTACAATGCCTGTGGGCAGTGATGCAAAATTGTGTCCTGGTGTTTAGTTAAATTTGACTCTGTCATTGCCAAAGAAACAATAGTTATGTGAAATACGTGAGTATGAACTTCCCTCGGAGGCACATAGCTCCTTCTTAAAGGAAAGCTCTTGCATGCTATCATTACTGCTGTCTAATGAAAGCATTTTTCTCAAGTCTGTATCTTGCCTGAAAGCCCTGGGCCCAATTCTTCTGTGCTAATGTAAATCATGAACAACTCGGTGGAAGTCACACTGTTGTTTTTGTTTACAACAGCGTGACAGGAGATTTGAGCCCAATGAAGATTTTTGGTTACAGTGCTTTATCTTTAATTCCAGTGATATAAAAGCACTAAAATATGAATAATCTAAATGATGTAATCCTGCATGACTGTGCCGCCTTCATGTAATCTGGTAGCTGCAGGGAGGCAGTTTGAACCTGTGGTAGGCAGGCCATTTCACACTCACAGATACTTTGTCTAATTCCACACATCTTATGCATGCCCTTTTGGCTACATAGCATCTCCTCAATGTCTTACAGCATTGTACTGTTGCAGTTGTATCTAGCAGTGGTAGAAATGCAAACATAGAATTGCAAGTGGTGTGTATATCACCATCTCATCAACCTGCTTGGAGCAGGGGTACTCAGACTTCCCCACACAGGCCAAATGCAGCTGCAGAGCCATCGCATCTGGTCTGTGGGGCTCCACCTGGGGCAGGGAATTTGGTGGCAGGGGAGTGGTGGCTATTAATACAGTCACCCTACCCCTACAAAATTCCCACACCTTGCCACATGTACCACACCTTCCCCCACATCTGGATCAGGGCCAGGCCATGTTCCCTTTCCCCCTACTCCACATGTGCATGAGGCTGCTTTTTAGCCAGGCTATGCCTTTCCCTCACAAGGCTAACCCATGCCCTCTTTCCCCCACTCCTCTCCTCCCCCGCCATGGGGCTGGGCCTTGCTCCTTTCCCCTGCAGGGCTGGGCACCTACTGGACACCTCCCACTGTGCCCACCCTGGTGCCAGATTAGGACCATCAGCAGGATCCAGCTAGCAGACTGACAGGGCATTGCCCATCCAGCCTACAGGGGGAAACATTGAGTGCCATTGGCTTAAAGTGAAACCCTGTTACAGTATCTGTGTTCTGTTTGAAAGCTTCTCTGTGATGCTTACCTGCATACCACCACTAGCATGCAGGGTGGGATTGCTGAGATCTATGTCCCTTATCTGTACATCCCCACTGGTATATAAAGGGCCAGGTAGTCACATCTGTGTGCACTGGTCCTGCCTTCTAAAATTGTAAAGTTTAGAAGTACTGATGCTGTAATAGAAAATTGGGTAACAGTTGGGGTCAGCATTCACTATGACTTGTGTGGAGGTCAAAGGTGGAGGCACCCTCCGCTCAGGCGTGGCAGAGGAGGCTGACCGGAGGTTCCAAAGAAGAGCTTTCCTTGTGGAGGGGTTTTGTATTCTTGGTCTTTTGGCTAAGATCAAGGTAGACAGGGGCAACTGAATCCCAAGGCTTCCAGACCTGGAGCTTGCACGTGGGATGCCTGCCTATATTTGGGGAGGACTGAGTTCTGCTCAGTTGAATTTTGGAACTTTACAATTGGGCTATGCCCAAATGAATTTGGAGCTGATTGGCTTTGATAAAGATTAAAACAAAGAAAAAGGTGGTATTGTACTTCACCCTGCAATGTTATCGGGAGAAGTACTGATGATGTAAAAATCTCTCTGGTGTGTTTAGATCATGATTTGTCACCCACTCATTTTTAAGAAGCTGAAATCCTTTGAGTATTAGTGGGTAAGATTGAAGCCTGTGTCTGCTAGAGTCTACAAACTCAAAGATTTCAGCTCTTTACACTTTTTAGACCGTGAGCAGCAGAGCAGTGCCTTCCCTCTATCCTCCCCCTCTCCCAAGTGGTAGTGGGCAGCAATGCAGAAGCACCTCCCAGTGGTGGTGAGGAAGAGCAATGCCACTTTCTTTGGCAGTGAGCAACAGTGGGGCAGCATCTCTAATACAAGGAAGGAGCAACAACAGCATTGCTGGAGCAGTGCCACTCTTTTTTTTCATCCCTGCCCCTCCTCTTCACCCCAGTGGCGGCAAAAAGCAATGGCAGCAGTAGATTGGCACCCCTACTGGTGGTGAGACAGGAAAGCTTAGGCTAGCATCTAGACAGCCTGTATTGACTACTAAGTTCATCTTCTATGGGAGTAAGAGAGGATTTGAAGATTTGAGAGGCTTCTGAATATTAGGGGTTTCTCAAGTTTATTTGTTATCCCATTTTTCTTCCCCCTTCAATAAATCCTGTTATAGTTTAATACTGCTTGCAGGTGGAGAAATTTGTTCATGTTGGAACACGCTGGCAGAATTTATTTTCCTATGTTTCTGGGCCTGTGCTCAAGCCAAGATAATAAATTTGTGTAAAACCCCTAAATTGAACTCAGCCTTTGCTACTGCCTTTCTGTGCCTGGCAGAAAGTTACACAAGCGTAAATGATGTGGTAGTAAAAGTACTTTACAGCACTGGGCAATGTTGAGAAAAACCTTCCCGCTGGGAGTAACTCACTTGAGGGGGATTGCAGCCTGACCCAGGGCTGCTCCCTCCCCATCTACACACCCATCCCTGGGTACTGCTAATGAGGGCTGTTGTTACAGCAAGTCCCTGTCTCTGCTAAATGGGGAAGGAGAAGTTGGGATCAGAGACGGCCTCCGGCTGCCTGCCACATTCAGTCCAGGCTCTGGGCAGCTGCTGCCTGCCACAGAGCCTGAACTGCTCGCAGCAGGGCTTGCAGCCTTCCTGCTGCCTGATGTGAGCAGCCTGGGGTCTGTGACCAGTAGCAGCTGCCAAGAACCCAGGCCAGATGTGGCATGCCGAGCAAAATGGTTTTGCATGCCATGCTCTGACACACGTGCCAGGGGTTGCTGACCCCTGATTTAAACTCCTGTTTTTAACTGTTATGATTTTGTTAGAAAAAGCTACTGGGCTGTCTTTATCTAATGCACTTCTTTCCCAACATACCATGATTCATGTTTTAGTATTGTATCTAGTCTTATATTTATGTTCTAAAATAGCAAGCTTCCATCAACTCCTTCTCGGAGCATTCCAGAGTATTAAAGTGTCCCTCTAGCTAGAACAAGTTCCAACAGAACAGAAGGTACACTTTGCAAAATCATGTTGATTTCTTAGAATGTTGTTTCAGAGGAAAAGACATGGAAAAAGTCCCAGCATTGTTTAATGTCTTCTCTCAACATTTTCAAAATGAAACTTTATGATTTTGCCTTCCAAACCAAAACCTGTTTTGCATTTTGTTTAGTTTGCAGTACTAGCTATTTTAATATAACCTAAGATTAAATACTGAAATCATGTGGAATTACAAAACTTTGGTGTTTCATTCCAAATTTTGAAATCCCAGAGCTCTTTGTGAAACAGGATTTCTTTGTGCCACACCTCTAATTATCCCTTGGCCATACCCCCAGGTATGACCCTAGATGTGACCCTAAATAACCCATCCCCTTTAATTTAGAAGACAAAAATCCAGTGTTTGAAAGTTGACAGTGGGGGGTGGAAGGGAAGCTGCGTGGCTCCTGCCCAAGAGCATAGGTCTCCAGCTCCAGCTTCCACCCGCTCTGTCCTCCTGGCACAATGAGTAACCACCTGTGGGGGGCGAGTAGGTGGAAGGCAGCTGGAGCTGGAGCCCCCCCATGAGCTGTCGCAGAAGATGCCTGGCTGCAGCTTCCCCACCACTTCGAGCAGCATAGCAGGGACAAGAGCAGGAGGAGGAAGAGCTACTGGAGGTGGAGGGAGGTGAGCAGTACGGGTGTGTGAAACCAGCCCTATTCAATTTGGATTCAGCCCAAATCGGGGACAGTGATTCAATTCGTTGATTTTGGATAACTGTCCCCAATTTGATTCGGTCAAATCCAAATCTGAAAATTAGATGCTGATTTGACCAATCAGCGATTCAGCCATAGGCACAGCTTTAAATGCTTTTTCTACATACCTCAAGGTAGCAGTGCAGTTCATGAACGCTGCGATGGGGGGGCGAGTGGAACGTCACACAGGAGTGCAGGGGGGCCCCCACATGCTCAGTGGTGAACCCAGAAGTGGACCAGAAGCTGGGGTGTGCGAAGGGCCATCTCCTCAAATTTGCACCACTTCTATTTGAGCTTCTGCAAGTGCACATACTTGCATGTATGGAAGCGCCCGGGGGGGAGGGGTGTAGCCCACAGGCAACCAGTTGGACAGGCCTGAAGTAAACTAAGAGAGGCAAAGGAACCAGACCTGGTATTTGGGCTAGGGCAGACATTCATAGATTTCATAGACATTAGGGCTGGAAGGGACCTCGGAAGATCATCGAGTCCAGCCCCCCGTCTGAAGGGCAGGAAGTCAGCTGGGGTCATAGGATCCCAGCAAGATAAGCATCCAATTTGCTCTTGAAGGTGTTCAATGTAGGTGCTTGAACCACCTCTGATGGCAGGCTGTTCCAGACCCTGGGGGCTCGGACAGTAAAGAAATTCTTCTTTATGTCCAGCCTGAAATGGTCTTGTAGTAGTTTATGACCATTCGACCTTGTCATCACTTGGGACACTCTGGTGAACAAATGTTCCCCCAGACACTGGTGGTCACCCCGATAAACTTATAGGTGGCCATCAGATCACCTCTGAGCCTGCACTTTTCCAGGCTAAAAAGCCCCATGGCTCTCAGCCTGTCGTCTGAGGTCTGTTCTCCTGACCTCTGATCATGTGTTTAGCTTTTCTCTGGACTCTCTCAAGCTTCTCCACATCCTTTTTGAATTGTGGGGCCCAAAACTGGACACAGTACTCCAGCTGCGGCCTCACCAAGGCCGAGTACAAGGGGAGAATGACATCCCGGGATTTGCTTGAGAAGCATCTGTGGATGCAAGCCAGCATTTTGGTTGCTTTACTAGCCGCAGCATCGCGTTGCAGGCTCATGTTTATCTTCTGGTCAATGATGACCCCCCAAGTCTCTTTCTTCCATAGTGCTAGCCAGCATAGCACTGCCAAGCCTATAAGGATGCTGCAGGTTTTTCCTCCCAAGGTGGAGAACTTTGCATTTTTCGGTGTTAAACACGATCAGGTTCTCATCCGCCCATTTGCTGAGCCTGTCGAGGTCCCCCTGGATCACCTGCCTGTCTTCTGGTGTGGATGCTTTGCTCCAGAGTTTGGTGTCATCGGCGAACTTGGCCAGTCCGCTTCTGACTCCATTGTCCACATCATTAATGAAGATGTTGAACAATATGGGTCCAAGGACAGAGCCTTGGGGGACCCCACCGGTCGCAGGATACTTCCATCAATTTCTACCCTCTGGGTCTGACCACGGAGCCAATTTCCCAGCCAGCAGATCATGGTGGACCCAGGGCCACAATTGGCCAGTTTTGCCAAGAGGTGATCATGGGATACCAGATCAAAGGCTTTTCTGAAGTCAAGATATATGACATCAATCTCTTCTCCCTTGTCCAGGTGATAGGTCACCTGGTTGTAGAAGGAAATGAGATTGGTCAAGCAAGACGTACCCGCAACAAACCCGTGCTGGCTATCCTTCAGAATGTTGGCATCGGCCAGTCCACTAAAGGATGGCCTCTTTAATAAACTTTTTGAAAATCTTCCCCAGGATAGAAGTCAGGCTGATGGGCCTATAGTTAGCCGGATCCACTTTCCTCCCTT
The DNA here is from genome assembly GCF_052110815.1 of Crocodylus siamensis. Taxonomy (NCBI): domain Eukaryota; kingdom Metazoa; phylum Chordata; order Crocodylia; family Crocodylidae; genus Crocodylus; species Crocodylus siamensis. Next base: position 362,744,854 of record NC_143395.1, read on the forward strand.
TCTTGAAGATAGGCACCACATTAGCCTTCTTCCAGTCTTTGGGCACTACACCAGAGCGCCAGGAGTTTTCAAAGATCCGTGCCAGGGGCTGGGCTATGACGCTTGCCAGCTCCTTGAGTTTCCTGGGGTGTAGATTGTCAGGGCCGGCTGACTTGAAGGTATCCAGATTCTCAAGGTGTTCCTTCACGAGGTAAGCATTAATGGAGGGCAGGGAATCTCCCTCACCTGGACCTCCCTGTCCTGTAGCGGGCATGGGCATCCCATGGGACTGATGAAAGACCAATGCAAAGTACCCATTTAATAGGTTGGCTTTTTCCTGGGTGTCAGTTGCCCCATCTGGTTCAGCAGGGTTCCAATGTTGCCCTTGCTTTTCCTCTGGCTCCCCACATATCTGAAAAAGGACTTTGTATTGTCCTTGATGCTCGAAGCTAGTTGGAGTTCAGTTGCAGCCTTGGATTTCCTGGTTTGCTCCCTGCAGGACCAGACTAGTGTAGAATAATCCTCCCTGGAGGTGAATCCCATCCTCCATCCTTTGTAGGCCTTTCTTTTAGCCTCAGGAGGTCTGCTAGGTCCCTGGAGAGCCAGGGGGGCTGCTGTGCCCTCTTGCTGCCTTTCCTCCGAGATGGAATAGACTTAGCTTGTGCATTGAGGATCACTCGCATGAGGAGCAACCACTCTTCTTGAACTCCCCTCTCCTCGCTGACAAGCCTCCTGAGCTTGTCAAAGTCAGCTTTCCTGAAAAAGCCTGAGCCTGAATTGATTCACTCTTCACATGTTAGTCTAAGTTGCCCAGCTTAAACTGATTAATAACTGGACAGATGTTCTCTGTTAAATCAGGGCATGCAGGCACATGCAGTGGCTCAAGCCAGAAGCCGGGGGGCACTAGAGTGTGCCTGCCAGCCACTGCCAAAGGGGAGGGAAGAGAGATGCCCTCCAAGGGTCTCACCCCCCTCTCTCCTGGAGTGGAAGGGGCAAGACCAGGCACCAGCCAGGGCTAGCAGGACACACAGGATGCCAGCCACCAGCTTGGGGGAGGGGGAGTGGGGACTGCCGGGCTGATGAGTGGGGCTGGAAAAACAGTTGTTTCTATGATGCAAGCACATATTAAACACAGCAATTTGGAACGCATACAACAGGGAACTACCAAAATCTTCATCTATGCTAAGATACAGCCCAGTAAAATATAGCATAAACAACTTAGTTAACTTAAAATGTGAAACAGAAAGACAAGATAAATACTTGCATAAGTCTTACTAACCCTGAGGGCAGAGAGTCTCCTTACAGGCAGGCATTCAGAAAGGCTTTGTTAAGGTTTTACAGGTTCTGCTTTATAATGTAAATGTAGCTCTCTGCATTCTTTGGTCTGAAACTTCCAGCCAGAAGCTATCTGCAACTTCCCTTAACTTCCCTTAGTCCCCAAGGTCTGGAACAGCCTGCCATCGGAGGTGGTTCAAGCACCTACATTGAACACCTTCAAAAGCAAATTGGATGCTTATCTTGCTGGGATCCTATGACCCCAGCTGACTTCCTGCCCTTCGGGCGGGGGGCTGGACTCGATCTTCCGAGGTCCCTTCCAGCCCTGATGTTTATGAAATCTATAAAACTCCATCTCCAGAACATATGTGTGATGATTGTCAGGTCTTTGCCAACATTTCCCACCCCTGGTTCTGCAGGTCTTAGCTCTGGGCCCACAGGTGCAGGTCTTGCCTCTCTCTCTCACTCCAGGACCACTGTGGAATTAATCCTCTCCCTGGCTGCAGGCAAGCTGGACAGAGGGAGGGATTAACTCCATCTCCGCATGGTTGCAGGAAAGCTGTGGGATTTGCCAGCTCTAGCTGCACCTCCAGCTGTGGTCCACAGGGTTTGCCAGAGGGGATGGAGGGAGGAATTTGCCTCAGAGATCATGGCAGATGAGCATCTGACCACGTCCCACCCCTGCTCCAGCTATGAGAGTACATGGGAAGGGCCAGCCCTGTTGTGGAGCAGAGAGTCCTGCCCAGCCCAGAGAGCATGCTGGGATGCAGGGGGTCTCTGATTTAACTTAAACCAGCAAGAGATCTGGGACAGACATTGCATAAACTGATTTGAGCCAAATCAGTTAAGTTTGATATACTACATTGAACCAGGTTTATATCAAACAGATCTCAGCCATTTTCAGACTGGTTTATATGCACTGAATGTCTGTTCTGTTACAGGTTTAAACCAGTTTCTGATCACTTAAGCTGGTTTATCTGTAATGTCTGTCCTTAGCCTTGATATTCTTATTCACTAACAGAGTAAAATTTCTCTGGAAATCTAAAGGAGGCTTTTCGCTCCAATGTGTGTATCATCAGGGAGGAATATAGAGGTTTTCAACTTCATTTGAAAAACTCAGTCTCCAGATGCACAAATCTGACACCTCAGTGGTTCTCCAAGAATTGTAGTGACTGCAGAGAAAGTACTTCATGAGCTTCTGCCCTTCCCATCTACTTCAGTGTTTCCAAACTAAAAATATTAAAAAAGAAACTGCTTTCATAAAATTGTGTTCAGCTTGACTAACATCCTGGTTCTGCAGACTTGGAAGATTTTCTACTCTAATATTTCTCTGCAGCCAGCTGTGATAGCAATGGGCACTGGCTCTAAAGCTGAGATTTTAGAAATTTTTTAGATGCTTTTCATGTTTATTATGGACAAAATCCCAAATATCTTACTCAGGGGCCCATGCTGTCCACTACTACAGGACCTGACTCCAGCAGCTTGACTAGCATGAAGAAGCACTGTACTGTATGAATAGTTGGATTGAAAACATCAGGTTTACTCACAGGATTGGTGGCTGAACTTCCTACCTACACCCTGTGGATTTCTGTCTCTGTAGCAGTAGGAGGAGGAACATCAGGCAGGCTTGATATCACTGGGTGGTCGTTGGAAGAACGTAAAGAGGGCTCAACTCAGCATCTCTCTCAGGATTAGGGTTTGGTGGCTGATCTGTCCACCATTGCCGCCTCACTAATGAAGAAATTAAGGGGTGTAGGTGGCGAAAGAGACTACCAGAGTGTGAACTCCCAAAGAAAACTTATCCACTATCTCATAAGGTAATGCCATTAGTAAAGTGCAGCATCTGGCCTTCAGCGCACGCTGCCCATCAGAACCCATGTGCTGGTGATCTGTTGACCTGACTCAGATTCTTAACTGGTGTTATGGGGCGCTGCTGAATGCAGGGGCTACAACCCTGCTGATGGATAAACCAGTCTTGTGGACAACACAAGTCCAATAAACAGACACTGCATGCCCCCCAGTAGGATTTGGGACAAGAATCACTGATCAGGCCAAGTGGGCTGTGTATAATAGTAGCAAATAGTGAGGCTCACCTAGGATGCCCCAGTGGTGTCAGCCTAGCTCTAACCAACCACATTAGTGTAACAAGGCTTTTTGTGAGTCATACTTTTTTAGGAACAAGAGTGTCAGGACACATTTTTGTCAGAAAAAAAACGTAACATACCTCTTATGCACATGACAGACAATCCCAGACATAAGTAAGGACCTTATATTTCAATAGGTATTGATATGGCTGTAATAATTTCAATGAGAGCTATTGTTAATACGAATAATCTGGTTTAGTGGACAAAACAAAAATAGTATTGACCATTTTGCTCTTAAATTTCAGCTGAGTATGTAGTTTTCATAAACCACCTGCTTCCTATCTCTCATCCTATCTAGTAGTAGACTACATTTTTCATTATTATTAAGGGGAGAGCTGAGAGAACAATTTGATCATATGACCAAATTAACAGACAAATTTAAACTTTCTCTGCTTGCAGGCTGTGGTATTTATGCTATAATTCTTTATTTGGAGAATATGCAATATAATTCTTTTATTTTTGTCAGTAGATTGCACAGTTCTCACACTACATTCACTTTTGTAATGTGTCAATTGCAATTGGTCAAATGAATCATACACTGTATAATTTATGTTTGCTAACTGGATAAACATGAAGGCATGTGCATTACTCTCTTCAGCTCTGAAAACCTTATTCCTTTACATTACCTCAGTTGTTACCATACTCTTATTTTTTTACTCAGATTTCTAGTTGTATCATGATGTCAAAAACTAGTAGATGAAAGCTCTATAGAAGAAATACTTCAAAGGAAGAATTGAAAGTTTTGGGGCATAGAGAAATATAAAATAAACAGTTTAGATTTGGGTACTTCCCTTACATTACTGTTCTTAATCGAATCCAATGTCTTTAGGTATAATTGATTGCCCTCCAGGAGGGACATGGACTTCTCAAATTCCATTCAAAGTTGCCATGATTTCTATGCTTTCCTGGCATTCTTAGGTATCCTTGTTCCACATTAAATCTTATTAGTAAACCTCAAATTAGTTTGTTACGTTGTAATGGGGCCCATGCCCCATTATTCAGTATAGCCCCTACTGGTCAGATGAGCCCCCAGGTACAGACTTAAGGTTGGAAAAGACTCGAGTAAACACTTACCACAGAGACAAGTGGTAACAACAACTTCAGGGGCTGGAGGCTTGCACAGGATTGCAGGGTCCAGCAGCAAGGGACCTCCCTGATGCTGCTCCAGCAAGCCAAATCAGAAAGCACCTCTGTCAGCTCAGGGAGGCAGGTGACTTGCAGGGGACACGGCTGAGGAGGCATAAAAACACAGATCCTGAGCCAGCAGGGAAGACGGGGGGCAGTCTGGCCCTGCAAACTACTGGGGAAAGAGCTCCTGGCTAGGAAAGCTGCAAGAGAGCGCCTGGTGGACCACTGAGCTGCCTCGGGACTATCAGTAAGACTAAGAGCTTACAGGGATATAACCCAGACTTGGGGGTTATTTTGGTACCCAGTGAGGGCTGTCCCAAATTTTTGTTTGCCTACCCCAAGGTGGAAGAAGGTTTTCCCTTTTTAAATGGCAGTGTGCCATTTTCCCTTTTGCAGTTTTTTTTTGCCCAGAAGAGAAGGTTTGTGCTAAGCGGCTGCTTGCCATTTGCATCTCAAGTTATCTTTGGTTGTTTGAAGCTTGCGTGTCTCCCCTTCCCATGGGGGCATGACCGCAGGCCATAAGGCACTGGGCAAACTTTTATAGTTAGTACCTAGTTTTGTCCCTGTGTGGGCTTTGGGGAGGGGGAAATGAATAGTGCAGTGGGAGGGGTGCCCTCTGCAGGGATGGGAGATGCACAAGCCCATCTTTGAAGGCTCATATTTAATCTTGCACCCTATAGTGGGGAACAAGAGTGAGACATCTGGCATGCACAATTTGAACTGGCAGCTAAGGTAAATGGATGGGATGAGGCTGGCAAGCTAGACTTTCTAGGTCTGCTACTTAGAGGGAAGGCTGAGGCAGTCTACCATGGTCTCAGCAGTGAAAGCAATCAGACCTCCACAAGGCTGGTGCCCTTCTGTCACACACTCATATCACATATTCAGTGCACATGATGCACACAATGCATTATATTATCTAGTGCATACATTACATAGCCAAGAAAGAGGGGCCTGAGCCCAGGAAGATCTAGTCCTGACAAACATATAAAAAGCTGAGGCAGCCTGGTGTTGGGTTTGGGCCAAGTGCCCCAAAACGTAACTAGCCCCAGGAGCCAGAGTGTGAGACTAGGCTTGGGAAGCCCTGGGAAAACCTCCCTTTCTTTTAAAGTCTGGGCATTTTTACACATGGAAGCACCACAGTGCTGGGTACTTTGAAAAGTACCTGGCACTGTGACACCTGCAGTTGAATAAGTGGCAAAATGCATGTCAGCGCTGGGAAAATGGCAGTAGCATGCTTTTGAACTGAAACATGTAGAAGGTGCTTTAGTTCAAAAGTGCACTTCTGCCACTTTCTGTGCACTAATGCTCATTTTGTCACTTAAACAATTGCATGTGACAGTGTAATGCATGTCAGCTTTCCTAATCAAGTTTGCTCTAAAGCAGTGGATCTCTGGCACATCATGAGACCAAAAAGTATGTGTATAAATGCCCTATAATATCAAGGCATGGCGGGAAAGTGAACTGAAGCAAACCAGGCAAGGGCTGAGCTGCCACCAGAGGTGTTGAGACCACCCCCTGGGATGAGCAGCTTGTTATATATGTCTTGTCACATTTAATCTGAGGCATACATTTTCCCATATAGCACTGAAGGCCTTGGCCCTACAAAGATTTAAACTTCTGCTTAACTCTGGCCAGCGAATGCACCTATTGAAATTAAGTGTGCACACAAGTTTTTGCAGGGTCAGGGTGTAAATTGCCGCAACTATTAAGTTAAAGGTCTTCAAAGCCATTTGGTTTGTGCTCAGGGAACATGCAAACAAGTAACTATGCGTACAGCATGAACATTTGAATTTAGAAATAAGTCAGTGTGTGGTGTCTCTGTGTATTGGAGTCAGAATGCATAAATCAGAAATGACTACCCATTCTGTGCGCACAAAGGTATTTTTTCTTGCTTATTTGAACATACATTATGCTGCCACAAATTATGCTTCAGTGTTTAAAATTGTATCCAAGAGACTTACAAATCTCTTAGCTTGATTTTTATTTTATATTTTAGGCCAGCAGGCAAATAATAATTCTCTGCTTTGTTCATTCTTCGATTTCTTTCCTACATCTGCAACAGTGCTTTTGTTCTCCAAATAAAATTCCAGCAAATGTTCAGCCCAGTCTTCCAGTCAGACAAACCACTGTGTTTGTGAGTTTTCAGTGAACTGTAGCCATCTCTGTTTCATAACTCTGAACTCTCCTAGATGTGGAGTCATTCATCTCTGGTTCACTCCAATAAAAGCACTGATGCTTCTTGTGTGCACTCAAATGAAAAACAATTGATATATTTATGTTTGAACTATGCCTACAGGTTTCATGATAATATACTTATCAAGTATAAACAATTCCATATTTTGTTGATTTACTCAATTTAATTCATTGTTTTTGGTTTATTTTTATTAAGTTGCTATTTTGGCATTTAACAAGAATGTAACACCCCCCCCCAAAAAAAAAATCAACAAAAACTAACACAGAACAAAGCAACTGAATAAATCAAAATGAACCACAACTTTAAAATTGTATTGGAAAATGCATGTTACTCACTGAGGGCCTTGTTACACATTAATTTTATGTGGCTCCTGGAGCTCTTAACTCCTGGATTGTTCATACATTAACACCTAAAACTAGTTTTAAGCACTCTTTAGACAACTTAAAGTTATACCACTCCAGGGCAGGTATATCTCTGATCCATGTTACTCAGCTTGTGTTCCATTAATATGTGGCCACTCTCCATAGATGAGCTGCTCAAGTTACAGTCCTTCAGCATCTCCTCCCCTACCCTCTTAATCTCTGTGGACAAACTTCCTATCCCCTGAACTCTACTACCTAGGGGGCAGTTCTGGCACCAAGCCAACTCCCACTCCTGTCCCCAGGGGTGTGAACTTCCCACTTCTAGGGATGCAACCCCATGGAAACGGCCTGTAGAGCACATGCCAGCAAGGCAAACTGCAGTGCATGGATGGATCCAGGAGTAGGGTCTAGGCTGGGGGAAGTGTTGGGGGTTGGGGGGAGAACAAGGTAGGGGGTTGGACTGGGTTACCATGAGCTGGGGCTTCCTTCTCAGGACAAGGGTATTAGCTCCCCAAAAAGCACCTTCCCTGTCTGCTCCCACCTCCCAGACAGCCTGGTAAGCATGACCTGTATCCCCCAAATCCCAACTGATTGAAGCATGAGACCTTCTTTAATTTACTTCCTTTTTAAATCCTTTTACTTCTTCTTTTTATTTCATCCTTCAGTGGCTGACTTTCTTCATTTCACCACCCTTCTCCCATCCCCATTTCCTTTCTACTTTCTCCAATTACATTACCTACTCCCATCCCATTAACTCTCTGCCCCCCAGCTTCATGTTCCTGCCCCTCTCCCCACCCATCTCTCACATACTGCCACCTAGAGCAGGGACAGAAGCCTGTCCTAACTCACTGCCTTGTAGTGCCTACTCACAACTGTGCAGGTGGGGCACAGTCAGAGAAGGTTTTTATTCTTAGGGCATAACTGCTTCAAATTCAAGCTAGCTCTACCACCTATCAACATTTGAGCAGCTCAAAGTGCCCTAAACCACCATAAAGCCTAATTTTTGTAGCTGCTATTCTTCACCTCTTAGCCTGCTATTCTTAAATGCATAGGTTATATCATACCTTTTAGATGCCTACAGATTTCAAGTAAAAGACCAGCTCCTGTGGTGTGGTACTGTACTACCAGAAGATCCTGGCCATAAAGCCAGATCAGCTGGTTTTGCAAGGGTCTTATGAAAACAGGAGGATTCCCTGGTGTCATGGACTGTTGTAAGCAGTGTTGGTGTATGCAAGGTGTGGGAGAAATGTGGCCAGTGGACTTCATCCATCCCGTTTATTCTGCAGCAGAAGGAATTGTCATAGATTCTCCCCGAGACAAAGTTCCTTTTCAGGATTCATTGTGTGGCATGCATGAATATTCCCTCAAATTAGGTTTGCTATTCTGAGGTCTAATCTGTAACTGTAGCTAATGCAAAGCTGTGCTGAGTTTATTGTTCCCGTAAATGTATGCACTACAGCAGGGGTGCTCAAACTCTGGCTCACAGGCCAAATATGGCTAGGATGACCACTTGTCCCTAATTCCATGCACACACAGGCACGTGGCCAGGAATACAGCCTCAGGCAGCAGTAGAGAGCCACTGCCCCAGCTGCCTGCAGGTAAGTCTATGGGGAGGTGTGCAGATTCAAGCCCCCATGGTAAGGGAGAGAGTGGGACATGAGCTGGGCCTTGGGGCATTGCCCAGTCAGGGTAGTACATGGGGCCTGTAGCCAGGGTGGGGACCAGGACAGAGCCATAGGGGCTGGGGGCTGGATCTCTCCTGGGGAAGGGGGCATTGGGGTGCACATGCTCCCAGATTTGTGTGGGACAGGGTGCAGCGGTGCAGAGTTGTGCAGGAGGCACCTCACCGTGGTGCAGCTGGCTCAGGGCTCCCAGGGGGAAGACAGCAGGGCAGGGAGCCCCGAGCCCACAGTGGGCAGCCTGCATGTGCCTCTGCCCACCTCTCCCCTGCCCAGGCTGTGGTCAACTGTGCTCTGGGCATGTTAGCGGTTGGAGGGAGAGAGGTGGGAATGTGTCCTGCCTTTCCATTTTGAAAAGGTGGTCACCCTAAATGTGGCCTACAGAGCCTTTGAATCCAGGCCACAGGGCTCCCCACGGGCTGGGAAATTTGGCAGCAGGGGAGAAATGGCAGTTAGCACTGCCACTCCACCACAGTGCCAAAACCCCAAGTCCTGTTAGTCAGTTGGAGCTGTGCCCCAGTGCTCCCCCGCAAGGCCAGATTGGGGCGGGCCATGCCCCGTTCCTCCCACAGGGCCAGGCCACACTCCCTCCCCCTGCAGACCTGAATTGGAGCTGGGTCATGCCTCCTCTCCTCTTCCGTGGGGTCAGATTGGGGCCAGAGCAAGCCCCCTTCCACTGTGCAGCTGGATCGGGGCTAGACTGCCCCCCTCTACTATCTACGCACCCAGATGGTGCCCTTCTGGATCCAGCTTGTGGAGGGATCTGGCAGTACCCATCTGGCCAAAAAGGTTGAGCACCACTGCATTACAGTATTTGGTAGAAATGTATTTTTGATATATCTTTATTTCAGGTAAGGTTGTGTTAGTAAAGAAGTGATTAACTTGAACAGCCCACAATTGTTCATACTTGGAACTGAGTCACTAGCTGAGAATTAGTGCCTGACTAATTCATACAGTGACTTGGTTTGTGTGTTGGTCCTCCATGTGGACATGCTAAGAGGCATGTGGAAGCCTGGGTCTGCTTAGGCAATGATATATTTGCATTTTAAAAGAAGCCTGATATCTACCTAGCTGGTCAAACTATCACAAAGGAGAGAATGCATATCTGATTAATTAATCTACATGTCTAAAAAGGATGAAAGTGTTTAGTTTAGTAGATATACAACTAAATTACTAGCATAATATGAGCCTCCCTAGAGCTGAAGGGGTGCCTTATGTTAATAGTCAGACTGGCAAAGGTATCTAAGCCTGCATTGAAATCATGGCTTTATTTTCAGTCTTCCCAGGTACTAGGGCAGGCCTGAACACCCCCAGCCAAGGAGGCTGAAAGGAGACACCAAGTTGACAGGGAGGCACAAGAGGACTTGATGGGCAGGGTCAGAGCCAGAAGATGCATTCAGACTCAGAGCACAGTTGAGCACAGCCTGGGCAGGGGAGAGGTGGGCTGTAGACTACATCTTTGGTTTTAAGGTGTAGAGTAAGAACAAATGAATGTTCTGGTATTTCCTTTTGTTAGTTGACTTTTCTATCTCTCTCTGTCTTAACATATGGTTCCTGGTTTCTTATGCTTGTTCTGTTTTAATAATGAATCCCTGCATTTGTTTCCTTAATGGCTGACTATGGAAGGGGTGACTTCTGGGTAGGGGTTATTTTAAGCTTCGCAGATATTGGGACACGGCTCTGAGATTTTGGACTGTCTGGAAAATTCAAGATGCACGCCCCTCATATAACCGAAAACGCCTCTCACTGTGCTTTACAAACAGTAATTATAGTATTTTAAATAATGTCTCAGTGCAGTGGATACATTATATAATACCAATAAGTAAACTGAGGCAAAGAGGGTGTCCATGGCAACAGAGAAAGTAAGTGATAGAGATGAAGAATGGAATAATTGATTTCCTAAAGTCCATTTCTGTAGTTACTTTACTGTTTTTTACATAGGGATCCATTCCAGACTGAATTTCTGAATGCTATGTATATATGAGATACTATGGGATATAGTACTTTGTTTGATGAAGATGCCTTTTCCCTCAAGCAGTGGAGAAACTGTGTGTAGCAAAGCCATGTCATGCCTCGTTAGTGTATGAATTAGTGTTCACTCTGGGTTGCATTGCTAATGTCTCTTCCTTTCAGAAAGTCTGGCTGGTGATTGTTAGTGAAAGTATATTCATTGCAGTAGAATCATCTCTGGGAATTGGTCCCCATCTCATGTCATTGTCATCCACCATCCACTATACTGCATGAGTGAGGGAAGGGAATCTCAGGGGGATAAAAAACACCACAGTGAAATTTTTACATGAGAGAACCACAAGGAGTCCCTGCTTGGTTATCCAGCACAAGGTATTCAATATTTATAGCAATGTACATTAGGGGAAGGAAAAACCCCCCACAGGCACTGCAGCAAAAGGTATTGGACACATGGCCTAATTTTTAAAAAGCATCCTCTGCTTCCATGCAACTAACTACTTCTGGGCACACACATTGACACACATAAACATGTATATGCATTTTTTTGCTCAGTATCAGCTGTACATATGAGTTATGGTACTTATGTATACAGACAATGCAGAAGGGGCAAACTCTGCAACTTGTTCTCCTGCTGAATACAGCACATTCATGAGCATAGTCCTAATATGTAGACATATGCAAAGCTGTACATTTTTAACTGTAAAATGGGTTGAGATCTAATTGAGAGCCTGGCTTCATATGCATTTCATTATGTATTTGTTTCTGTAAGTACAGTAAACTGTCCTGCATTAAAGCATTTAAGCTACATAGGAAGAGGTTTTATTCTTTGTTCAATTAATACCAAATTCAAGTCCTCAAGTTACACTGTGAAAGCGATCAAAGTCAATGGGTTGAATGGGTGTAATCAGAGCAGAGTTTGACTTTTGATTACATGCAGTCTCCACCCAATGTAATTAAGTTGTTTAGATATAAATACCAGAAGAATTTGGTACCATGATTAGAAACTAGACAAGGGTCAGGAGCACACAATTAAAGGAACCCTGCCATGCTGGAAACCAGTCAATTACAGGAATGAGTAAAAAGTAGCTTCACCTTCTAGACCTGCCTGTGATGTCATTGAACAGTTTGTGTGATTTTACAATCATATAGACTTATTTCTATGTAGATTTTCTTCTCCAGTGTGCCTGCATAACAGATACCCCGTTTAAAATGAGAAAAGGATATACTGAACATTATTATGTATGTCTAATCTCAAGACAGAAGAGCAGAAGAGAGCTGTATCTAAGCATTTTTGTTTGTTTAGTTGTGTTGAAATATATGGATAAACAAAATACTATAGCTAGCCTGATATTCATACATTGAAATCACATGTGGACAGTTTCATGCTTTGTGCATGTGCCGCTTGCATACAGCTTGGCTCTGTTATGCAAACCCAGGCATGCGTGATCTGATGGCTAGAGACAAGAGCAGAGAAGGGGGACTTCAGCTAAGAAGAGTCAGTTGAGGACAGGGAACACTGTGTCTTTTTGTTAAACGGTGTAACAGAAAAAAAATAGAGAACTTTGCTTTGCCCATGTCCCAAGATCCCCTTCGCCCTTTAGAAGGCTTACCAAAAACTCCATGAGCCAGGGAAGTCTGTGGGAGCAATGAGAATTTCTATACAAAAAATGGCTTGGGGGTGCAGTTTTGATTTCTTGAATAAAAATTCTTTGCAGAGAGGAGCAATGCAGATGTTGCTAAGGAAACTGAATCCTTCCCCTCACAGGGAAGATGGATGCCAACAACACACACAGCTTGGCTGCTGCTGGAATTACAGGCCATTTCCCCCTACAGATTTAAATGGTGCCAAGAACTTGTGCTCCCTTTCTGTGAAGAAGTGAATATTAATAAATGAATATTAACCAAAGTGTAACGGTGTTTGGACAGTTGTAATACTTCCCCTTTGCAAAAGGTTTTTACATCTCATACCCAGAGGTACAAAGCACTCTATGCAGTTCCTCCCCCACCCCTTAATCAAACATACCCCCTTGAAAATGATGAAAAATTGGTGCTTCGACTAATTGTCTACATTTTGTTTCTCTTTGTAATGAGTCTTGCATCTTGGCAAAATAGGTGAGCCTACATTGTAGCATCTGGTGCAGATAATCAGATTAGGAAGGCTTGCTTTCTATAAGTATTCTTTCATTTGTGTCCTTTCAGGTATGTAGATGACAGCATTGATGTGTACCTCCTTTTATTTTTTTCCCTTCCTTCAGTTGGTGTAGTCATAGCGATGATGAGCACACACACACACACACACACACACACACACACACACACACACATCTGTATCTGTATATCTATCTAGATATCTATAGATACAGGTTTAGATATCTCTAGATATAGCTATAGATATCTATTCACTGCAGTCATATGTATATATATATATGTATATGTTCATTGAAACAACATGCGTATTTCAGAAGCAGGGATGAGTAGCTGGACAAGCCATTGCAGCTAGGAAAGCCACATGCCATCGCTTTGCTGTACTACTCATATATAAATCCAAGATTTAGAAGCAACCTAGGTTTTCTGGCTATTTTGGTGGTGATTGAATACATCCTGGGTGTGTCTACATGTGCAATTAATGCAAAGCAGTTAACTCTGGTGCATATCGTACCAGTTTATTGCTCCCGGTTGCTGTGTTTACATGTGTGCTTGAGACCACAGCATGATGAACCGGATAGGAGCAGCCCCAGTTGGCAGGGCTGCTCCCCACTGGCTCAATGTGCTGCAGAGGGACTGGCTGGGACACGAGGGTGCTGAAAGTGAGGGGCTGCCTAATTAGCTCTTCAGTAAAGTCTGCATCTAAACGTGTGGCCCTATTAGGCTGCATTAAACTAATTAACTCTGCCATGGGTTAGTACATGTAAACACAAGTACTATCCTATGGTGGAGTTATTTACTATACAGCAGTGCGTGTGTACATTCTGACAGTGTTGTCTGGGGCATGAGGATGCTTCAGTGCAGGGGCTGACCCAAATCCTAACCCTGCACTGCAGCTCCCTCATGTCCCCACCAGCCTCTCTGCAGTATGTTGAACTAGGGCAGAGCAGCTCTGGGCTGGCAGGCTGACCCCCAGGCTCCCTGCCAGCCAAAGCTCCTCTGATCTGGCTCAATGTGCTGCGATCCCAGGAGCACATGTAAATATGGCACCTGGGAGCATATTTCACATTAATTGTATTTGTAGTCATGCCCAACGTGAATCAATAAACTCTGGAGTATTTTGAGCCAAAGTAAATTACTCCCAGGTGCAGCATCTATACATGTGCCTGGGACAGCAGCAATTTGAGCTAGGGTAGAGCAGGCCCAGTCTGGCTGGGGC